>NC_054824.1:84622108-85890858 GCF_018345385.1 Vulpes lagopus
AAAGATTAACAATAATATCTTTACCAGCATGCTCCTCTGTGCTATTTCAAATATGACTCAATTTACAGAAACTTTATTATATAACTTTCTAGGAACATGGCTCTGGAATAAAGTAAGATGTATCAAAAATGTGTAGATTTAGGAGAAAAAAACACAGGAAATTGTGAATCAAGAAAATCATTTGTTGGGTCAGCAGTTATTGGACCAGAATGTGTCTGGAGAAATCCAGAGAAAAATAAAAATAAACCTCAAGAACTTGAGGGGAAGAGATAATATCTTACTCAAGTGTTTACTCCTAGTACCTGGCACAAAGCAGATGATTGTTTTAAGGCAGGTTCCTTAGACACAAAGCCTGAGACAGGGATATAGGGGTTTGTGATTTGTTGAGAAGTGTCCCTCAAGAAACACTTGTAAGTGGGAGAGAAGTAAAGCTAACTGTAGTTTTCATGTAAGTTAGGAAATGAGTGTACCTTCTGGAAAGGGATCCAGACTAGCTGCCTAAAGCATCAACTGCAGTTACCCATAAATATTTATTAGATGAGTGAAGAGATAAGTATGGCCTAATCTGACTCTTAACCAACTTCACATTTTATGGGAGTTGGGTATTTTCTGATTTTTTAAAAGATTTATGTATTTACTTTAGAAAGAAAAATAGCACAAGTGAGGAGTTGGGGGGTGGGGAAGGGCAGAGGGATAAGGAGATTCCTTGAGCTGATTCCCTGCAGAATGGAGCCTAAAACAAGGGCCCAATCCCAGGATCCTGAGATCATGACTTGAGTTGTAATCAAGAGTCTGCTGCTTACCCCACTGAGCCACCCAGGTGTTCCTATTTTCTGATTTTTTGTTATGACCATGAATTTTATGCAGCATACTACATATATCCTATCTGACTTAATCAGTGTCATTTTGGAAAGCACACTTAAATAGCAAGTGAATATAAACAATAACCAAATCCAAGAACACAACCAGTCAAGAAGCAATAAAAAAATGTTTGCTCTTACTATAGCTCTCATTGGCCGGGTAAAAGCAAAAAGGCTCATAAGCAACTGCATACATAAGACCATAAGTAAAGTGAGCAGAACATACACTAGCAGAGCACATTAAAGCAAGGACCCAAATAATGCAGAATGGCTCTATAATCCTGGGCAAAATGAGTAATTAGAAATACAGAGTAGGCAAGTGACACTCAAACATGAATTGCTCTTTCTAAATAGGCTTACCATAGGTCCTCAAATGGTAGAAGGCACAGGGATAACTTAATTTACTAATCCTGGGGCAGTTTTCAAGGATGCACAGACTACCAAAGAGCAATGGTTAATGCATTGACTCTTTACCTGAACACAGGTATACAGCCACTTTTAGCAGCAACATCTGTGAATGCAAATGGTGAGACTATTAAAATATTACTTGTTAATTTAGGACATTAATGACTTTAACTGTAAGGATGATATAATCTCCCTGTAAATGACTTTTAAAGCACTGTGCACATTATTTTGACACAGCAGATTTCAAATGTTTAGGTTTCAATCTAACTAGCATCTTTTAATCTGATTTTCTAACTCATTAAAAATATTCTCCACTTGCTACAAAGTGATTACATAAATTTTGCTCATAATACTGACCTTAGAGTTTCTGAAAGATTTAGAAGTCTTGGTAAGTAAACAGAATTTTCAGTGTGGCCCTTTATTTTGTAGAGACTTTGACTGTCTCAAGAGGAAAAGTTTGGTTGTCAAGTATATATCTCTATTAATATCCTTTGGTGGAAAGCAACAGAAGCTAACTGACCTAGCATAGGGAAAAGCAAATAATTTATTAGAAATTTGCAGGAAAAAATCATAGACTTGAAGGAAACACTGAAGAATATGTCTTTGTTAAGACAAAAATAAGGCAACTGGTAAGCCGGAGACATTTGGGGTCTGTAGCATGCTTCTATTAACGAAACTCATCTAAATCTGAGACTTTCCCTTCAAGTTTCACATTTTCAAGAGACAGTTTTATTAGTATAGCTTAAGTTGTTTTTCCCCTGGAATCAGCTAGCCTGTCCAGAGGTTAGTAACACAGAAATGGTCACCAGAGAAATCACCGATTTCCAAGCATCCATTCATTTTATGTTGACTTAGGCATTAGAATTTGTCCCTTGATGTCTATGATCACCAGTGTGTTCAAATCTGTGAGAGTTTTTTAATTTTATTTATGTGTTTCTATAATGGGTCTTAATGTTTACACATAATTAGAACATTTTTACTGTGGAATTAAATGAATTTAGATTCACAGGTACCAAGATTATATTTAATGCTAGCATTTTTAAATCGAATTAAGCATTTGATCTGTGATATAAGAGTTGCCATAAAAACATTTTTTAGGGAACCTGGGTGGCTAAGCAGCAAAGTGTCTGCCTTTGGTTTGGGTCGTGATCCCAGGGTTCTGGGATCAATTCCTGCATTGGGCTTCCTGATATGCAGGGAGCCTGCTTTCTCTCTCTCTCTCTCTCTCTCTCTCTCTCTCTCTCTCTCTCTCTCATAAATAAAAAATCTTAAAAAAAAAACTTTTTTTAAATGAAGGGTTGAAAAAGATAGGCTGTTTTTTGGTACTCAGTATGTCATATGCATGTCTCTTAGTTTTATCTGGGTTTCCTTTTTGAAAATCTTTATCATTTATCATATCTTTATCATGACATTATTTCTCATCTATACATTGGCTTACACAATCAGGCAATCCTCAATTTTCAAGGATTACTGTCTAATTTTAAAATTGTCACTCAGATGTGAGCCCCTGAAGTGCCTTCCATCATGTAGCCCTATGCCCAGTTGAGTATATTACAGGCACTAATGACATGTATGTTGAATGGGTGAGAGAATGAATGACTGTATCTCCTATTCCTACATTCTAATGTCAGCTTCTTAATTATTATCAACAATATAAACTAGTGTATACCAACCCTAAAGAGATACATAAAACCCAGATTGGCCAGAGTTTATACCCCATAGTTACTAATAAATGCTTCATGAAGGTAGAATTTGAAGTTCTTCAGCAGTATAAAGTTTGAGCTTTATCTTTGGGTTCCATTTACTCATTTATGATTAAGTATCCAGTGGCTTAGGTAATTTAAAATCGACAATTTCCATTAATTTTATTAAATCTACACACTTATGGACCTGTGTCATGGGTAGAGTGTGCATCTTCACAATAAATCTGAACCCATTTACCTGCTTGGCTGGATTTGTACTTCTTGGATCATAAAATTTGCCCTCTGTAAGCCAAAGCAATGGTAATAATGATGCAAACTTGACTGAACTTGCAGCCCCAAAGGCATGAAAGTGGTTATTTAGGACCTATCATAAATTCACTGTCATGTAGCTTTCATCAAAATGTTGAGATATGGATACTACAAGATTTGGAGTAATGTATTCAACTTGCAGATAGTGCAAATAACAGGGCTTCAGAAGCATCAGTATCCAGTACTTGACCCCGTAATTCACCAAAACTAATTAGATTCATCAAAATCCTTTTCAGCTGCCACATATGGAGATCCATTCCCAAGTAATTCTCACTTATTTCTGGAGTTGTTGACATGTGCTATCATTGTTATTATTATTACACTTCTATTATAGAATAGCACATCCTCAAAATACCAAGTAAATCTCTTATTGGTTAATGTCTAAGGCAGATGCATTCTTTTACCTTGTTTGTCACTCTTTATAACTGAAATAAAAATGTTTCATCCTTTTTTGTTTTTAATACAAAATTGTATCCTATGACCAGTGGTAATAGGTTTGGTACAAAGTACTCTCCATCACCTTTCCCTTACTCCTCTTCCATCTAGATTTTCTCATGCTGAAACACACTACTTGTTTGGAGAAGACATTGAGGACATTTCACTTCCCTGTGAAAAGCTCCCTTCTAAGTCATGATTTCAGCTCTCCATGACTCTGTGGATGCTGAGAACTGTCATTTTAGTCACTGGCAGCCACACATGTCATATGTGTGGTTGAGCAGTTGTGCCTCTGGGTATGGCTCAGGGAGATGGAGTTCATTGGCATGATGGCACACATCCTACCCCACTGTATTTAAATTACCTGAATTGTTGTAAAAGATCAAAACATCAGTTTCAGCACTTATTACTGCATGTCATCATCATTTGTTTGCTTAACTACCTCTCCAGGCACCGTGATCTGCCTAAGAGTGGAAGCCACATTTTATTTATGTTTGTAGCCCTCTCCCCAAAATAACACAGTGCCTGGTAATAGTTAGTGATGATTCAGCTGACCAAAGGATTCCCTCGCTGAAGTACGCACAGAGCAGGACCATGTGATTGGGAGCCTTAACCACAAAGTCATGCGTTTGTGGCGGCAAAGTAAACATAAAACAAAACTTCAAAATGAGAGAGAGGAGAAGGATGTGTTAAAAATCTAAGATCTTCCTCTCCTGCCAGTCAGGAATTGATGCCTTTTATGGAATGAAATACTACACTCTAGGCTTGTGTTCTTGATGAGATCGGCCCATAATACTGATAAGATCTGAGCTACATTGTCATTCATTTCTTATTTTTATAGACATTGCATTCATGTATAAATGTTTGAAAAAAACTACTCATTTTGAAATGTTATGTCTGTGAATAAAATATGTACATGTATTTGAGACTCAGTTTGACACTACAACAGTATATTTAAGATAAACTATTTATCTTCCACAAACACATTTCAGTGTTTTAACACATCCATTTGTTTCTGGAATGAAGGCAGAGGCATGAGGATGGGAGGAAGGGAGGAAGGGAGGGTGAGAGGGAGGCAGGAAGGAGAAGGAAACAGTCAGGGAGCTTTGTGTTTTGATATTTCAGCTTTCCTCTTGATGGCAAAATCCTAAATGGAATATGGTTTTGTTATCCTGGATGTCAGTTCACAAATCATGAATTAAGCAGCTCAAGCCAAGTGGCACCTAGCAGTAAAACTGGCATTTCTCAAAATATTGGCAGATCGAGCAAGCAACTGTTGATTTTAAATGTTTAATGAGCAATATGTTACTTATTCCGGTAATATTGTTGTGTTTGCCTAACCTTTCTCAGACTGCCTCCTTCTGCTTTATTGCTGGCAGGCTTCCAAAAAGGAAAGGTTGAGTTAGAGAGAGGAGAGAGTACGGACAAAATGAGGAAAACGGTAAGAAGAGAGAGCTAATTAAAACCACTCCCCTGATAATAGGGAATTAGCCATGTCTTGTCGGAATCATAACTCAAGGACTTATATGGTGTTATGGAATCCTAACATGTTGTTCTTCACATGTTTATGATCACAGTGGGGAAAAAAAAAGAATAGGAGAGGGAAAAATGGACTGGAAAGAGGATAAAACTACTAGCTGGTGGTTGAAATGAGCAGTACAGGGTAACTGGGAAATCCTGGGTGAGATCTTAAAAGTAAGATTGTGATGACAGCAATCTGGGTGGAGTTGCTCTGCTCACGATTATGATGATGAAGTCTGGGTCCAAAGATTGAACCTGTGGCAGGATTACAACAGAAATAAATCAACATAGTAAAGGGGTAAGGAGAAATCAATAGTAACTTCATGCTTTGTGGCAGAAAGCACTTGGTTTCTTGGTTCCTCTTACAGATAACACTACAGACACATGCTGTCATTCCTTAACGGTGCTGATTGGTGAATCTGAATACATTATTGATCAGTATGTATAAAATACCTGCTAGAAATTAAAACTTCATCAAGGTTAAGTTAATGACTGCTATATGCAAACTATGGGAGTGATTTGTTGCTCCAAGAAACAATTCATTTTCTTTATCAGAACCATTTTTTTTCTTTTTTTCTTTTTTTTTTTTAGCAAATATGAATGTAGAACTCAAGGCATTACTGAATAAGTTTGAAATCCTCTACAGGTCTAATGCAGATAATTCATGCAGAAGATCTGGATCAGTAGGGGCATGAAAGTGGAGATAACCATATGACTGATTAGCATAAAAAATTAGCTACAGAGACAAATCTCCTGAACAGAGCCCTCATTATAGTTTGGAACAGAAAAGAATTCCTCAGTGCTCTAAGAATTAAAACGAAAAGGGAAAAAAATTCAATTCCCTGTTTGTGGAAGTTAGGAGAGGATTTTACCGTAATATAAATACACCATTGACCTGCTGTTATGCTACTTACAGAATTAGGAATATTCTTCCTAAACTTGAGAAGAAAAATATGGTACAGAAGCTCATCCACGGTCGGATTTTGTAAAGTTACTTCAAAATATAGGCCTGTTTGCACTCTTCTGTGATTATGCTCCCGTAGAAAGGAACTGTGATTTTCCTTAATGCAGTCATAAGGCCTGTTTTTGGTATTGGGTTCAAGAACCCTGGGAGTGATGCTAATGAGGTCAGAAAAACAAGGACAGTCTCCATAATCTAGTGAGCTTTGCTTTGTCCTTTGACCACAGTCTTTAACCCTGGCAGTGACCCCTCAAATGAATATTCAGTCGCAATAGCCATGGCTTGTCAAAAAAAAATCATTTCAGAATCATCATTAAGAAGTCATAATTTATTGAGTATCTACTATGTGACAGGCACAGTGCATAGTGGTATTTGGGATAATATAATTATTCTGTATCCGGTAGTAATAGGTTTCTATTTATAGAGATATGGCTACAGTGCAGCAATTTTGATAATCCATCACATTTGTTACAATGAAATACAGTAGCCACTTATAAAACCCTACTCTAATCTCTCACTCAATTAAATATTTCAGTACAGAAATGAGTGAGGGTATTAAAAATTCTAATTTAGGAAGTGAAGATAAGGAATACAATTGAAATAAATAAATTCAAAGGATAGATTAAGGTTCCTTGGTTTGCTTCCTTTGATAGAAATAAAAGATGCTATCACTTCTGAAAAAAATATTTGGGTGAGGATCTCTAGCATAATTTGTGATTTGGACTGAAAGTAAACAATGTGTGTTACATTTCACTCACTAATTATTAATGTTTTTTTTGAAACTGTTACATTACAAAAAATAAACAATATTCTCTCATGGTTGGTTGTAAGAATTACAAAATTATATAGATGTTTATAGAAAGTCCCATATAAATAATAGCTATTTCTGTTAACATTTTTCTCCTTTATTTGAGGAAACCCATTTATTTTGTTTTGTTTTATTTAAGCACCTACTGTGTTCTGTGAACTCCTTCCTTGTTAATAAAATACTTATCCTTGAAATCTCGATTTACATGGGTTTTTCTTAGGTGATCTTGCCTTCTTAGCATTGAACACGGTTGTAACTTAGACTTAACCAAACTTTCTCACACACACACACACACACACACACACACACACACACCTCCAACCTCTACACACACATACACATTTGAGATGGCGAGTTTCGTAAATGTAAATGATTTTGATTACTGCTGTGTCTTTAGCACCTGGCACAGTGTCTAGCATATAGTAGACAAGCAATCATATATTTTGTTGAATGTATTTTTAAATAAATATGCAATTCAATAAATGAACAGGGGAATACAAAGGTAAATAGGCCTAGAGATTTAACTTCATGTATTTCATAGTCTAGTTGGGAGAAAAAAACGTGTATGAATGATGTCAGTGCGACTTGACTTAGGCCACTATAATTACATGAACAAAAGTAATGGAGCACAGAGGGAAGATAAAATTAAAAAAAAAAAATACTGGAGGCTAACAATAGGGGTAGTTTCAAGCAGGGATTAGGGGAAGGAGCAGAAGGGAACATGCTGAGAAAGACTTCATAAAAGAGATGTTACTTGGACTGGTTATTGAAGGTTGAGTAGAAAAAAACCCAGAGGGCAGCCTAGGTGGCTCAGTGGTTGAGCATCTGCCTTTGGCCCAGGGCATGATCCCAGGGTCCTGGGACTGAATCCTGCATCGGGCTCCCTGCATGGACCCTGCTTCTCTTACCACCTGTGCCTCTGCCTATCTCCGTGTGTGTCTCTCATGAATGAATAAATAAAATCTTAAAAAAAAAAAAACAGAAAGAAGAATGTCTTTCTGTAGGAAGATGGACAGCAAGTATTGTTTGCATGAATCTGTACACTAAAATCTAAAAGCTCCAAATCCATTATGTCAAACAAAACAAATTGATGTTTTGCAATAGTCATAGGCAATATTCAAGGCTTGATTAGATTTAAATATGCAATAAAATTCTGCAAAGGCTCCAAGAGGGAAGAATAAAGCTACGAGATAGCAGAAGCTCAGCATGTAAAATACTCCTAAGTGCTTGGGTACCCTGGCATCCTGCAAATGGGTAGTGGCCAGTTCCTTTGTGCACTTCCATCGACTGACTCCTAGGGAAGACCCTGGGGGTGGTCTGCAGAGGAGACAAAGGAGGAGCAAGCAGAGGTTCTCTAGCAGTCTCAGACAAGAGTGCTATGACGTTTAACTGTGTGCATTTACTTACAAATATGTAGTGCTTGATAATTGGCACAAATTATCTATCTAGAACTTCTTACCCATCTTATAAGGCCATCAAGAGGGGTATCATAACCTCTATTTTATAGATAAAGAAAGTGGATTTTGGAGATTCTTAATGACTTGCCTAAAGTTAATGGCAAAACTATAAGCTCAGGTTCCCTAAACCCAGTTTCAAGACTGCCATACTATTCTAGCTTACTTATTTGGTAAAATAAATGAAAAAAAAAAAACAGTAAAAATAAGGTAGCATGACCAGAAAAATCTAATGTAAATGCTAGAGTAAATTTTCTGAATCTTTTGCCGCATCAAAAAGTTTTCAAATCTAATCTAGTTAACCTTTAATCACCAAGTATCTCCTACTTTAGGTTATATACCTCCCTTTCTTTCCATATTTCTTCCGTCTCAAGCTATATATCTCCTTTCATTCTAGTCCCTTTTCCATATTTCTGAAATAGTCCTTCTACACTAATTTTAAAAGCCTGGACTTTGAGGCCAGACCAAGGAGAATGCGAATCCTGATTCTGCCACTAACTAGCTTTATTTTTTTAAATTTTTTTTAAGATTTTATTTGAGAGAGAGAGAAATTTTATTTATTTATTTGAGAGAGCGTGCATGTGAGAAAGAGAGTGAGAGAGAGAGAGAGAGAGAGAGAGACAGAGCATGCACGCTGGTGCCCATGTGTGGGGGGAGAGACAGAGGAGGGGGTTGGGCAGGGGGAGAAGCAGACTTCCCGCAGAGCAGGGAGCCCAACCTGGGCCTTCATCCCAGGACCTGGAGATCCACGACCTCAGCCAAAGGCAGACCTTACACGACTGAGCCACCCAGGTGCCCCTACTACTTACTAACTTTACAATCTTGAAAAAACAAATTCAAGTCTCCGGTCCTCACCCACACTATAACTACATTGTAATGGAATATTTCCTGAGTTAACGAGTTTGTGTGGAATTGCTTAGCACGTGTCTGATTTACAGTAAGCTCTCAATAAATATTTATTTGGTGAAGCAGAGTTCAGATCTCTTCTCCTTCCCCACTATCTGTGCTAATCTAGGCTAGATATTTAATAACTGAGTTTCATTTTCCTCATCTTTAGGAATGATAATGCTTGTATTCCAGAGTTTGCAAGAAGCTTTCAAGAAGAATGTTTGAATTACGGAGCTTTCAGGAAGTAATATAATTCATGCAACATTCTTAGCGCATAGTTTTCACTCAATAAATGCTTATGGTTCTTTCTCTTCCTTTTCTTATTTTCATTCTATACACCATTTAAACTCTTCTCTCCATTTTTCCATCTTCAAGAATCTCAGGTCTGGGGCAGCCCGGGTGGCTCAGCGGTTTGGCGCTGCCTTCAGCCCAGGGCCTGATCCTGGAGACCTGGGATCGGGTCCCACGTCGGGCTCCCTGCATGGAGCCCACTTCTCCCTCTGCCTGTGTCTCTGCCTCTCTCTCTGTCTCTGTGTCTCTCATGAATAAATAAATAAAATATTTTTTTAAAAAAGAATCTCAGGTCTGTTTTCTTCTCCACCTTCTCTTGTTCTTCTTCTTCTGGCATTCATACCCCTTCTCTTTTCCAGATTCTACTTCTGATTTTCTCCTGTACACCCCTCATTGGTACCCTCTTCTTCATCTGTGTTGCCCTTCCTCTTGTCTTTGCCAACTCGTCAAGAACTAAAGTATAAACCAGGTGATGGCTAAAGGTGACAGATTAAAAAATCCCACCTGCCTAGAGGACTTTTCAAGCTGATCCAAACATTGAAGGATAAATGATTTAGAAATCTTTGATTTGGGAGCATAGAGACAACAAAATGTATTGAACAATAGAGATCTTCTGGACTCCTGCCTTTCCCATTTGCATGTACCCCCCTCACACACACACACACACACACAAAGCCTGCCCCCAAAATTTTGCATGTGATCACTTCCTCACTCATTCTTGTGAGTCTTTTTATCTTTGTCTTTGTATTTACTTTTTCTTCACTCATTTTCAGAACTTCAGAAATAAGGGAGTATGTAAATCAATACAAATCTGCGAAGAAAGAAAAAAGGACATAAAAAGGGAGATAGGGAGATGCTGAGATATGAATGACAACTTGGCATGAATGTTTTAATTCTTTTAGAACCAGCAGCATCCTCTTAACACTACTAGACAAGCTGTACATTTGTTCTGAGCAGCTTGTAACTTTCTTCCTTGTCACAAGACACTCTGCTACATGGTATAGGGATGTTTCTGAGTCCAGCTGGTGATCACTTTATGTCCTGAGGCAAAGGCTTGATGGTATGTGCCATACTTTTTCTAGCTTGTATAAAACAGATGCTATTCCTGCCCTGCTCATTCATGTAAATGTTTAAATTTTCGTAGACTCTTACAAAACTTCAACAGTTCGCCTGTAAAGTCAGGCAACAGGGCACCTTCAGTGAGATATAGAAAGAAAAATATAAGGTAGTAGGAACTTGGAGATACTTTCTCTCTCTCTTTCAGTCTTTCCCTCCCTCTCTCGATCTCTTTCTCTCTCACATACACACTACTTTCATGCAGGTTTTTTTTTTTTTTTGAGTTGCTTTTTGTACACTGGAATCATTCAAGTAGGGGTATCCTGTGTTTGGCATCTTTTGTATTCCAGCACTGCATGGCTAATATCGTTTTCCTTTAAGTCTCTTCCTTTCCTGAGACCTTCCAGGGCCTTTGGAATCTTCGATGGTGAGGTTGATTTCCGAGGGCTACACCTTTCTAAGGATGATTGTCTTCTGATTCCCTGTAGCCATTTTTTTCTGACTCTGCTGAATAGACTTGCTCTTAGTCTTGAGTATTGACCCAGGGCAAAGAAGAAAATTTAAAATAAGTTAAATGGAGGGGACATCTCTGTGTGTCAGAGTTTAAACTGTGTGGCCATTCCAAGCTGCCGGTCCCTATGAGAATGTGATGCCATTTTTTCCTATGGTCAATCAATTTTAAGAATTCCCAGTCAGCATAACATAAGAAAGAGTTTTAATGTGAATTTGGGATACTACTTCTCTCAGAGGGGAAAACTTTTCAGCTCTTGGAAATATGGTTTTTAGTTTCATAATTTGAAAGCTCCACGAATGATTCTTTTTGCATCTCTCTCCCATCTTGTTGGTTAGTGTTTGCGTGTGATTTCATATAATGGTTTTTCTCTGCTGTGGGAACCTAATGCTGTGCACCTTACAAGGTTTGTGATTACTGTCTTTCCAGTAGGCAAAAGAAATGCCTGGGGCCTTTTCAGGTTTTTTAGAAAGAAACAAGTATAAGGCTATTAGTCTGATTCTAACTTTTACTGCATTTCTCCTGGGAGCAACTCCACAGCAAGTGCAACAATCTCTTCCCTAGAAAAATAGTCCAGTTCATACCCAATAGCCAGAGCTTTGAAAGCTGTTTTTATATGGTGGCTGGTTTGTTGAGGCTGCAGCAGAGGAACTGGTGAATTAGGGTGCCTTTGTGAAGCTTCTGTACTCAAAATGTACATCAGCATCACCCCCATAGTGGTAAAATGCAGATCCCTAAGGCTCACCATAAACCTACTAGACTAGAACTTCTGGAGCTCAGCCTAAGACTCTTCCTTTTTAGGACATTCTCTAAATAATTTTTCCTAGTTTGGGAGCCATTGCTTTAGAATGATATTTAGGATGACCCAAAATGAAAGTTGACTCTTAAGTATTGACACCATAAGTATTTGAAAATAATTACTTAGATCTTATTATAGAATGCTATCTCTGAAATAGAATTCCATTGTTATTTACTGTATTACCTGATTTGAACACAACAGCCCAATGAAAAATGCAAGTCTTTGGACTTGCACATTAAGAGTCTACTCCTTTATACCACAGATTGCTAGATTTTTTTTCATAAAGGACCAAGTAGAAAATGTTTTAACTTTGCAGGCTATACATTTTATGTTGCAACTAAACTCTGAAAATACTCTTAGACAATAAGTAAATACATGTGTATGGCTGTATCCCAATGAAACTTTATTTATGAATGCTGGACTTTGAACTTCATATAATTTTCATGTGCCACAAAATATTGTTCTTGTTTTAGTTTTTTTAATCATTTATAAGTGCAAAAAACACATTCTTAGCTATGGGCTGTACAAAAAAACAGACAGCAGGCCAAATTTGGCCCATGGGCCATAGTTTACTGGCCCCTTCTCTGATCTTCTGTTGGTTTCAACTTTTTTGTTGTTGGTTTCAACTTAAGACAAATTTGGAGGAGAATAAATCACAGTTTTAGGAAAATTTTTTTTTTCAAAACATTTTTGGTTATCAGTAAAATAATAGGATATTTATAATCTGTATCTGTATGTTCAGCAATAAAAAGGTTTTGCTTAGAAAAGACATCTATGTTAATAAATTTCCAAATCTTACATCTTAAAAGTGGTTCACCAGATACAGAGCAGGTTATTAAGAATCTAAGAGATAAAAAATACATAAATTAAAAAAAAAGAATCTAAGAGATAAGAACTCTTTGAGACAGTTGCAGCAGAAAGAAAGAGGTTAAAAATAAACTAACATTGAATGAGTGTTTGTTGTCTGGGCGCTGTTCATCATATTCAAAAGTAATGACTATTGACAGGAAAAGCAAGTTCAAGTTATTGATGACATGTTATCAATAAAATGATTTCCTAAACAGTTATGCCCCCTTTCCGTTTTAGTGTTGTCTTATTATGCTTAATTGTATCTTCGCAGCACAGTGCCAAGTGTGTAATAATTGTCAAACTGGATTCTCTAGGGATCCCTGGGTGGCGCAGCGGTTTAGCACCTGCCTTTGGCCCAGGGCGCGATCCTGGAGACCCGGGATCGAATCCCACGTCGGGCTCCCGGTGCATGGAGCCTGCTTCTCCCTCTGCCTGTGTCTCTGCCTCTCTCTCTCTCTCTCTCTCTGTGTGTGTGTGTGTGACTATCATAAATAAATAAAAAATTTAAAAAAACTGGATTCTCTAATATCCTTTCTACTCTGAGGAGCTAGTACTCTTCAAAGATTTCAAAGGGAGAGCTATATTCCCTGTATTTCTCTCTCAGTACCTCTCATTCTCTCTCTCTCTCTCTCTCTCTCTCTCTCTCTCTCTCCCTGTCTAGCATGAGAGGGAGGGTTCATCTTTATGAGGAACCCGTGAATGTCAAACAATCTCTTGATCATTTTTGGTTTTTCACTTACAGCTATCAAAGTTTGGACAATCAGCAAATGATCTATCATCCCTTTTCAATTGCTTGATTTTAGTTTATTCCTTGAGTGTAATCGCATTTATGTGTCCCTTGGAAACTATTTCAATGATTTTCAAACTATTTGCTAAGGAAAGCTGGTGTTCCAGGAACCAAACTTAGTAGTTCTGCTGATAAATTGGAATATTGGCGTTCATCCTAAAATTCTGCTAAAGAGAATTTTATTGACTGAAAGTTGTCCCAAGAAATGTTCCTAAGTTTTTTGATGTCTACAACATTTTTTCTGTATTAAAATCTAACAGTCTAATTTAGATAAACACAAAATCACATAATCAATATTTAGTTTTTTGTATTTGGATTTGTTGTTAGACAAAGAGTACTATAATTTTTGGGGTGCTCTGCTACCTGAAAAATGTTGACAACCTATATTCTGAATTGTATTTTGGAAAAAATACAAAAAAGTATCTTTTCCAG
Organism: Vulpes lagopus; assembly: GCF_018345385.1. Taxonomy (NCBI): domain Eukaryota; kingdom Metazoa; phylum Chordata; class Mammalia; order Carnivora; family Canidae; genus Vulpes; species Vulpes lagopus. The sequence continues at coordinate 84,636,178 of NC_054824.1, forward strand.
CAAATGGAGATTAAATCTGGGTGATTAAATTTTGCGAAATTACTTTTAAACTTTCCTCCTACCAAACTTCATTTTAAGTATGTCTCCAGTTTCATATTTTAGACTCCTTAGTCAAGACTAGTTTCTTGCTAATTTAGAAAATAACTCCACATTCCTGCTAACCCAGATTCAGTCACTTACCTTTCTCCAGCTTTCCCTGAACATATTTTACTCTCTCTCTCTCTCTCTCTCTCTCTCTCTCTCTCTCTCTCTCTCTTATTTTTCTTCCAAATATCTCTCATCCTTAGGTTGCTTTATGATATTCCAACTTTGACTTCTTGATAGAGAGGTGAAGAGATTTCTCAATGGCCAGTGCTTGGATGGGGAAAGGAAGAGGTCAAGCATCTGACTGTTGGGAATTGCATTTTCTTTTGGTTCATATGGACCAACCTAGATATGCTCTAACTAAAGTTTAACTAGCACTATCAGAACCCATGCAGTTCATAGGTAACCAACACCCCCATTTCCCATCCCATAGCAATGACCAATAGCTCTCATCCATAACAGCATTCGATAGCTCTTTAGGTAGACATTCCATTAGATTTGAATTAAACATAGGAACAGAACTTTTTCATCATCTCTGATGTGCAGAAAAAGCCTTCCCAAACCTAAACAAAGCCCTTGGACCACCTAGAATATATCAGGGCAAGGGATATTGGTTTTAAAATATTATCTGGACCACTAGTCCTGTCAAGAGGACTAGAGGAATGTTGTCAGGAATGACCACTCTAAACTTCTTTTGACTCTTAAGCTTTCCTAACCCAGCTACCTTTGCAATCATGTGCTCATGAATTCTCTTACTCTCACATGTGTAGAATGACAGGTAGTCACTTCGTAACATGGTTATATTATGTCATATCCAGATGAAGTCTTTTGTGAATAGACCTAGGCTCAACCAACCTGTCAACAAACGTCTCTCTGCCTTGACTGCCAACAGGCTGATTTTGTCGGTTTCTGTAAGTCTACTCTAGGCTGTTACAGTCTGGTAGAATTTTCTCCCTGCTCTTATGCTTCCCCGTGGTCTGCTTTGCTTGATTTCTCTCTATGACCTCTCTGTACCTCCTTGTTTGCTGCGGGACCTTCCCCTCCCACTTGTCTGCCTTCACATCTTCCCTGTGGTCTCCAATGCAGCTGACCACAGCAAGTCATCAGTGGCCCGAAGCTCAGTTGCTTTCAGGTTAAACCATCTGTCCAGAGAGGGTGATTTGAAGTGCCTAACTTTTTTCACCTTGAAATTGTTCCTGGCTTTTGGGGCCAGGAACCTAAAATTTCAGCAGTAAACGTTGTGTTGAGATACTGATATAATCAGGTTTAGCCTTTAGGAAACCAACAGTATTTTGGAATAGTATACAAGGAAGGGAACACTGAGGAAATTTGAAAGCCTAGGATTTATTGTAGGTATTCCAAGACCTTCTACTGAGAATTTACCCAGTTATCTTCTGAAGAACTGGCTGTTATTGTTCTCATCAAGATATGAATTGGCAAGTTTAAAAAACTTGGCCTTGAATAGACCTAAAGATTTTTAATGTGTTTTATATCTAATCTAGGACTGACTTATATGTGTGTGTGTATGATATATATAGACACGTCCTCTTTAATCATATCTGCAACTAATTTCCTATTAAGACTTAGATATTAATAAGAATGATTTTCTGTCTCAGTATTTCCTATTTCTTTCTCGGTTATCTCAAACATTTAGATCGGCTAAACCCGATTTGTATAAAATGTGATATCTGAACTGTGACCCCCTCATCCCTAGCACTGTCCTCTTCTTCCATCCTCTTCCTTGTATTTCCCCAGAACCTAGTCCCTATCCTGATAGCAAGTACCTATCCTGATTGCCTGCAGGCTGATGAGTCCCTTAGGTGTTAATTGAGAATTAAGATGTTAACTGATAAAAGGTATAACCACTTGCATTAATATTTGCATTGCAAAAAGAGTCTTAATGGGAAAATAATTAAGCTTTAAAGTTTGATTTCTTTGAGGCAATTTATCCTGCCTGGCAACCTGTCAAATCTCTCCAGGCAGGCAGCCCCGGTTTCGCATCACCTTATCTGCCTGCACCTCATGCTGGCCGCGTGTAATTTCAGTGTAACTCTGCAACCAGACTATTAGAGTGTGGAGTGGGATAGCTCAGAATCCTATGTAACATGATCCAAAGAAATTAAATCTCTCCTCTGTTTATAAGTTAATATGCTTTTAGAGGATCTTCCAATACTTGAGAAGATCAGTAGCCATCCATCTGCAAATTCAGTTTATCCACTGATCAAAGATTTTGTAAAAAAATTCACACATAATGGAAGTAGGAAAGGAATTTGCTGCGATTTCTTGCCCAACTTTGCATATAAATGCCCTATTCTTGAGTTACTTTTACAATTTGAAAATCTAGTGGCAGGGGACACCTCCGTGGCTCAGCGGTTGAGTACCTGCCTTTGGCCCAGGCCATGATCCTGGAGTCCCGGGATCGAATCCCACATTGGGCTCCCTACAGGGAGCCTGCTCCTCTCTGTGCCTGTGTCTCTACCTCTCTCTGTGTGTCTCTCATGAATAATAAATAAAATGTTAAAAAAAAAAGAAAGAAAGAAAGAAAGAAAATCTAGTGGCTTTGCTGAGCAAAACACAGTGAATTGCAGGACAGAAAGGAAAGGACAGCAGACAATTGGGAATTGGGTCCCAGGTTTTGTTTAGAATTCTAGGCAGGCCAGCAGGTAGTCAGCATTGGCTTTTGTTAGGAAGCTACTGTCTACACCTGGTAGGCAAGATGGAGATTAGTACCAGGATGAGAGCTGAAATTTTTAAAATATGGAATAATGGTTACAACACTGGACTCACACAGACATCGTGGCTTTGTCATTTACTGTGTGATTTTGGGAAAATTCTTTAACTTTGTTAAATTTAAGCGACATCAGTTGTAAAGAAAGAGAAAATAATATGCCTATAGAGAAATGAATTAGCATGTGTAAGCAGCTCTGTGTGGCACAAAGTGGTACCAACAAATGGAGGTTTGAATTGTTAGCTCAGGACAGAGAACTGAGTGTCACGTTCAATGCAGAATGTTGATTCTTCTTATGAGAATTTAACTTTTCTCCTTCAGTCTCCCCTGACCTAAAAATTGGATTGATCCCTGATCACGAGCCAAGGTTAAACTTGTCAGCTAAAGTTAATTGAAGTCCCTTGAGAAAAGAAAAGGGATGTGTCCCTAAATGACAGACTACTAAAATCAGGTGGATAATTCCCAAATGTAGGTGTGCCCAGGGATCAGCTTGGGAGCTTTATAAACACATGGATTCCTGAGCCTTACTCCTGCTGGTTCTGATTGAGTAAGTCTGTGAAAGGTCCCAATGATCCACAATGTATAATAAGCTCCCAATGGGATTCTTATAAAGGTGGTCCATGGATCACATTTTGAGGAACAATGGAGTAGATGCTGACAGGAACCTGGGATAAACTGATTACTACATCTGGGCACGATATTTGCATAATCTTTCTAAAGTGAAAGCAAAAGAAAAAAATGCATTGATTCACAGAGTTATTTGTTATTTTAAAAACAGTGGCAAGAGTTTAAAAAAGGAAATATTTTCTGCAAATATCTGATGCAGGGAGGGCATTTATAAAGAGTACTGAGTAATGTATTAGACAATATATTTGACTGAAGTTTATGAAATACATAGAAAATGTGTTCAAAAGGGTAATTTTTTATAGTCTTTATAGTAAAGCCTGTGGTCTCACTTCAGTGAAGCCATTTCTAGGAAGTGCATAAATAATCATGGTCCAAGTGGCTTGCTTTCTAAATACGTGATCCTTGGATAGACTCCAGAGACTCTTAAATAAATGGATGGTAGCGTGCTGAGTAGATATGCTGTCTCAGTCACTTTAGGCTGTCATAACAAAGTACCATAGACTGGGTGGCTTACCCAACAAACATTTATTTCTCACAGTTCTGGGGGCTGAAAAGTCCAAGATGAAAGCCCTAGCAGGTTCAGTATCTGGTGAGAACTCCCTTGTTGGTTCATAGATGAGTATCTTCTTCCTGTGTCCTCTCACATAGTAGAAGGAGCAAGAGAGCTTTCTGGAGTCCTTTCATAAAGGGCAAAACTCAAAAAGAAAAAAATAATAATAATAAAGGGCACTACTCCCATTCATGAGAACTTCACCCTCATGACTTAATTACTTCCCCAAGGCCCCACATCTTAATACTATCACTTTGCGGGTGGGATTTCAATACAATTTGTAATTATCAAGAGTCTTAAACAAGCATTTGACAGATCTTAGGTTGAAATCCGTTAAAGCAATTGAATCTATGAATAGTTATTCTGTGTGGTCGCAGTGATCAGCTTCCTAGAGCAAGGCAAAATGACTTCAACGCAGGGCTGGGAAGTCATCAGTTATGAACAAATGCTTGAGTACATTTCAGTGCTTGGATGAGATACCAAGTCTATGGTATATAATGTGGAAAAAAGGACTGAGCCTGTTATTTCTGTACGATGGGCATTTGTTATCACCTGCTCTCTCTACCCATAAAAGTTCTCCATATAAATGTTATACTTTTAAGAAAATAATTGTAATTTTTGCCTGTTAGGTGCTGTAGGACCTAACCACTAGCAAACTTAACTTAAAAGTTCCCAGTGAGAAAGGAAGATGGGGAAACGAACTAGGGGTGGTGGAAGGGGAGGAGGGTGGGGGGTGGGGGTGAATGGGTGACGGGCACTGAGGGGGGCACTTGACGGGATGAGCACTGGGTGTTATTCTGTATGTTGGCAAATTGAACACCAAAAAAAAAAATAAATTTATTTAAAAAAAAAAAGAGAAAGGAAGATGGTTGAGTTTTGCTTGGGCTAAAGGAGTATAAAAGAAGAAACAAACTAGGACAAAGGATGGGTTCTTTCCACCCACATCTCAGACCTATAATTCATATCATTAAGGAAACTCAGGTTGGGATCATTCTCAGAATATTCAAGTCCAAGGTCTATGACTGTAGCAGGGCACAGAGATTTATGGGTAATGGTGCTGCAACTAGGCCAGCAGGCGATTAGTCAGTGACAGAAATACAATAAGAAGCATCTAGACTTAGAGGAAAGGAGACATCGACAACTAGATTATGATGGGCCGAGTTTATGGTTTGGCCCCACGGTAGTCCCAGCTGGGGACTGGAGTGCAATCTGAGCACCAGTGACAAGGGCAGAAAAGCAATTAAGCAAACTGGTGCGTGGAGTGGAAAATTGGTAAGGAAAAGGTATCTGAATGTGCATATAGGTACCTGCTGCGTTCAGGATCAACACTGAGGTCCAAATCCCTTTTATTTATTTTATTTTTTTTTATTTTTTCAAATCCCTTTTAATAGTGAGGAAAGAACTTCTAAGGAAGGCCAAGCTTGCATCTCAATGTTTCAGGGGTAAGTGGGCAGGGCCTACAGGTCACAATTCCTTAATAGCACCAGTCAAACAGTACAGATAGAGTAGAACCCACAGTGCTCACATATAGTCACTAAAACTCTTTATTGTCCACCTAATTAGAGAATTGTTCTGTTTTTATATAAATCAATTTCCTTGCTGATTTTCCTCCTGTCATTCGGTATCAGTGTCTTATTTCCATATTAATTCTTCTCTCCTTAAGCCAGAAATAGAAAAATCTCAGAGATTTTCTTTTTCATTATGAGAAACCTACCCTGAGGAGACAGCCAAAAGGGTGAATATGTCTTTCTCCTATACTGGAATTATTAAATCCAATTCCATTTTTAAACAACTTTTAATATAAAAGTAACATATGATTTATGTCACAAACTCAAGCAATATAGAAGGGCATAAAATGAAGAGAAATTCCCTGATTACACACTTCTGGCCCACAGTCCAGAAGACTATCACTAATAGTATGTAGACATTGTATATATACAAGCAAATGTGTTAAAAAGCATATATATGAATGTATGTATTTATGTGTAAATACAAGTTTTCTAACACAAAGGAGATAAACTGTAACTGCTATTCTATAATCAATATATCTTTTTAGTGACTAGATAGCATTACATGAATTAAATTTTCTTAATTAAGGGAATACATTTATATAAAAAGCATGACACAAGTAAACACTTGATAAATACTAGATATAATAATGTAAATATTTTGTGATAATCCTTTCCTCACTTAGTTTCATAATTTTACAACTATACAGCATTTTAGAAAAACAGATTAGTTTTGCTTGTCTGCAGTTTTCATACGAGGAGATTTATGCTGTATTTATTCAGTTTTATTTATTTCACATAACATTATGTTTGGGAGATTATCCATATTGCCACTTACAGCTGTCATCTATTCATTTTCTTTGTTGTATGGTATTTTATTTTATGAATATAAAACAACGTATTTACTTTTTACGCAAAGTGGGTGTTTCCAATGCTGCAGGGAACATTGGGGAACATGGTAATGGAACTGCTGGATCATATGCATGTCCTCAGCTGTAGTAGATATTGTCAAACTGTCTCCCCAAATAGTCAAACCAGCCTACTGACTTTGAACATTCAACTTTTGAAGAAATGTAGCCTTTTTATGTCATTTTTATTATAAATACATTTTTTATTTTTTCATTTACCTATTTATTTTGTTGAAGGTTTTGTACAATGAAATAATGTTACTTTTGATGTGGTCAAACTAAACTTTTTTATGGTTCCTATATTTCATGGCTTGCTTAGAAGATATTCCCTCCTTCAATATTATCAAATTATTGTCTATCCCTTTGGTATTCATGTAGTTTGATTTTGAAGTATTTGACACATCTGAATTTGTTTTGGTGAATAATATGAGGAAGCTTTTTCTCTCAACAAAGCATTGCCTGTTGTTTCGACATCATTTAGCAACAATAAAAGAGAAAAATCATTCATTAGGTAGTTACAGTATTGATATGTGAAACTATGCTTTTTAAAAATATACCAGTTAGACAATAGCAAAAAGGACTCTAATCATTATACGTAAGAAAATATAAAATAGAATAAGCTTAATACAAAATTCTTACGACCTAGGAAGAAAAACAATTGATGGATGAATAAAGAAGACTTAAATATGATATCAGATTCTTAGATAGACCAAATCAAGATTATAAACCTGTATCTCTGTTAATAAACCTATAAATCTGATACAAACCCAATCAGAAAGCTGAATATTTGTTTTTTGTTTAACCTAGAAGATAATTCTAAAGTTCATAAAAAAAAAGATATATAGAACCAATCATGAAAATTCTGACAAGTGACTATTCATATCTTTAATTAAAATGTGTTAAAAGTGGGGATCCCTGAGTGGCTCAGTGGTTTAGCTCCTGCCTTAGGCCCAGGGCCTGATCCTGGAGTCTCCGGATGGAGTCCCGCGTCAGGCTCCCTGCATGGAGCCTGCTTCTCCCTCTGCCTGTCTCTGCTTCTCTCTCTCTGTATCTCTCATGAATAAATAAATACAATCTTTAAAAAAAAAATGTGTTAAAAGCTATGGTGGGGGGTGTTCCTGGGGTTCATTCAGGAGAACAATTCTTGATCTCAAGGTTGTGAGTTTGATCCTCGTGTTGTGCATAGAGTTTACTTTAAAACAAAAAAGTATTGGTAATTCAACAGGTATAAATCCAACAGGTATGAAAGCTCATTTTATTACCCACTCCACCGAACATAGATTAAAAATTAAAAAATAGGGATCCCTGGGTGGCGCAGCGGTTTGGCGCCTGCCTTTGGCCCAGGGCGCGATCCTGGAGACCCGGGATCGAATCCCACGTCGGGCTCCCGGTGCATGGAGCCTGCTTCTCCCTCTGCCTGTGTCTCTGCCTCTCTCTCTATCTCTCTGTGACTATCATAAATAAATAAAAATTAAAAAAAAAATTAAAATTAAAATTAAAAAAAAAAAAAACAGTAGGAGACTAGTCCAAGAAAAGACAGAGTCAAGAAACAACAGAATCATGAAATAAGCCAAATTGTAAATAGGAGTAGCATTTAACATCATTGATGAAAACATGATTTGAATAGTTTTTAACAGAACGTAGTTCACATATAATTTCCAAAGCCTTTAATCCATTTCTTAGTCATGTGAAATAAAGTCAAGACCTTCCAGAACTGTTTAATCATATTTATCCTTGATGATAATATAAACTCCATAAGAGTTAGAATAATATCTTCTTTTTACTTCCTATTTCTTATAATTACTGTTTATAATTGTACTTCAGAATCCGTGCTCTGCTATTCAGATCGTACACCACTTGCATATATATTTTTAAGTATTGGGTCCAATATACTAAAAATGTATATTTTAAATTATCAATCTTATTCAGCATTTAGAGGTACCCATCTCTATCCTCTTTGCCCTCTAGATGCTTAGTTCCTTATTTTTGCCTATAGCTGTCCTTGGTTTATAAAGACCTCAGAAAACAAATGAATAAAGAAACGAAGTGTAAACAAAATAAGTAGTTTTATTCTTCATTAATAGTTGTTTAGAAGGGACCTCCATTTGAATATCCTTTAAGGATTCAAATTCAACAGGTATAAAAAGTAAATTTTATTCCCCATTCCCCCCCCAACTTAAAAAATATCTGGTCCACAAATCAGTCAAACCAAGAAATTTGGGGTCATCCCTTTCCTTCACTTGCCACTTTAATTAAGGGGATTTTGTGAAAGTAGCACCTTCCCATCAGGCTAGGACAGTCTTGTGGACTTCCTTCATTTCATCCCTTTAAATCTCTGGGGTGGCCTTTTCCTCAGCCTTTGTTTTTATTTAAAAAGAAGTGGAGGAAATCTCCTCATGCAGTTCTTTTTAAATGAAGTGACTTGTCGAGTCTGAGACGATGGCAGTAATCTGAAAGGCAGTAAATTTAGCGACCCTCACTGGCATAGACAGCCTGTCACGGCTTGAAACATAAATAGCAGTGGAGACAAATCGCTGCTGTTTTCCTATTAAGCTTTGGCCCACTAGCCCCCGTAGCCTTCCAGGAGCGCATGGGCCCAGCCTGTGAGAGCCACTGCCTTCCAGAGAGGCTGGGCTCCCCCCGCCCCCACTCCACCTCTAGGCCTGTGCTCCCAACACTGCAGCTGGGCCCCTTGTTCCCCCTGTGATCCATCTGCTTCACAGAAAGGCCAAAAAACCCGGGCCAGGATTGAGGGGGTGCTGGTACACACAGGGCTGCAACCCAAGCAGAGTGTTGATGGAGGGGGGCGGTATTTCCTCGTTCCTACATTTGGGGCTAACAGCAAGAAGCAAATCGTCAGACTCCTTAAGGATTAATTGTGTGGAACCTGGAGCTGCCTGCCTGACGTTCAATGGGAACATTCTAAGAACATCAATTTAGTTCATGCTTACCATTTCCTTTTCTGACCTACCCCCACCCCTTACTCCACTTTTCTCTTCATTACTTATTTATTGACTTTAAGCAAGAACAGTTCTCTAAATTGGATCGAACAGCTCATTCAGCAGTGAGGCAGCCAGAGAAGTGAGGTCAGGATTTGGGGGTGAGCCCAAATGAGGTCACTGCAACATAGGGGCTAGAATGGAAGGGCAGAGGACCAGATGGGGTTATTCCTGCTTTGTTTTAATTACCTTTCAAAGGCTTCTGTGGCCATCACAAAACTATGCCTAGAGATCCTTCTTCCATAGTGCAATTGCCCTGCTGAGTTTAACACATTCACTTACAAAATGCCAATTGATTTATGTGACTCTTGAAAACAGCAACTGCTGTTCTCATCTCTCTAGATATTTAATCCTCAGCCAAGGCAGAAGCACTAATGACAGGTCGCATGACACCCCGACAGTTTTGATGGAGCGGTGAGAGATGTTGGTTGTTGCTACCTCTGACCACCAGTTCTAATCTCGGCCTTACCCCCTTCTTATGAAATCATCTGGAAAATAGACACCTGCTGGAATTTTTATTTTTCTTTTATTACAAAGGACTCTCCTAGTTTTGAGGGTTTTTTTTCCGTTTTATCTCTTTGCCTCTTCTTCCCCACACCCTTAGGGTGGGGAATAAAAATGAAATAAAAATGAAGACAGTGAATCCCCCCCTTTATGACATCATGCTATACCGTACAAATGTTCTTCAGTCTCTACTACAGTGGTGTGAATTACGACCAATGTATACATCACACATTGAATCCACACGTAGCTCCAGTCTCTTAGCAACTCTGTATTTCTGGGTGCCTGGGGAACGTACTCTCCAGGATGTTCCAAGAAAACCTGATACCAGCCATGTGTAAAGAATGGAACTCATTATCTTCACTCAGATTAAGCTCTCCTTCCTAACTTCCTGAGTGGTGCCAACTGCATTCAAACCAAGGAAGTCCTTAGCTTTGAACATACACACTGCATTAGAATACACTTCATACTTCAGAAAACTCAAATGGACTACGGGAGACCCCAAGGCAAGCGAATGTCCAAGTACGTGGCACACATTCCTTTCTTCTGCCCTCGCACACACACACAGCTTATTACAATACAATGAGTACAAGAAGCTGGTACTGAGTGTAAGTGGTATTGATATAAAAAGGAATATTTTACGATTATTCATTTTTTAAAAAGATTATTTATTTATTTAAAGAGCTACAGCAGGGAGAGGGGCAGAGGTAGCAGGAGAAAGAATCTCAAGCAGACTCCATACTCAGCGTGGAGCCCGATGTGGGACTGGATCTCACTGCCCTGAGATTATGACCTGAGCTGAAATCTAGAGTTAGACTCTTAACTGAGTGTGCCACCCAGGCACTCAAAAAGGACTTTAAACCAATCGAATCTCCATGGCATTCCAAAATGAAAGAAAGAAGGAGTGGGGGGTAAAGAAAGAAGGAAAGAAGGGAGAGAGGGAAAGGGAGAGGAAGGAAGGAAAGAAGAAAGGGAGTGAAGGAGGGAGAAAGGGAAGAAGGAAGGAAGAAAAGAAGGAAGGAAGGAGCAAATTATTAAAAAATGCCATTTTACTCAGTACCTTGTAGGTTCTGGAAGGTTCCATTGTACCTTCAGAGTACAGAGTTACATGCAGAGTTACCAAACACAGTAAATCCAGAGTCTTCACACCACCCCTCACATCATGCTGCTCATTTCTCCTTCATAGAAAAGTCTGTTTCAAGCAGGCTAACAAGATTGCCACACCCTTTCACAATTTGCCAGCTCTGATTTTCTGCACTTGTGTTTTTCTACTTCCTGAAAACTCACTCCTCCCAGTAAGTCTTTCCTAATATAAGAAGTCTATTCTAGGGGATCCCTAGGTGGCTCAGTGGTTTAGCGCCTGCCTTCAGCCCAGAGTGTGATCCTGGAGACCCGGGATCGAGTCCCACATCGGGCTCCCTGCATGGAGCCTGCACCTCTCTCTGCCTGTGCCTCTGCCTCTCTCTCTCTCTCTCTGTATGTGTGTGTGTGTCTCTCATGAATAAATAAATAAAATCTTAAAAAAAAAAGTCTATTCTATACTGTTCCTATACCTCCTTTCCTTCCTGTTAGCATATGTGTGCGCTAGGGGCCTTGGTGGGGCCTCTATAAATAAGTAGGTACTGCTATACATCCAAGTTATCGGCTTTTTCTTTTTTTTTTTTTTCAAATAAATTGCTTCATTTGATTCTTTCAATAAAGAAGGTAAGTGGACAATCCTTATAAAAACTGAAGGCAGGACTCCTGGGTGGCTCAGTGATTGAGCGTCTGCCTTTGGCTCAGGTTGTGATCCTGGGGTCCTGGGATCGAGTCCTGTATTGGGCTCCCCGCAGGGAGCCTGCTTCTCCCTTTGCCTATGTCTCTGCCTCTCTCTGTGTCTCTCATGAATGAATAAATAAAATATTTTTTAAAAATTAAATTAAATTAAAAAATAAAAACTGAGGGCTGTCTTTTACTGTCTTTATCTGTAACTGAGCTGCATTGCTTTGGAAATTCCCTGTTTCCCATTCTCAAACTCCCATTTTATACTCCGTAGACAGAAATAGAGCAGATTCTGAGAGCTAAGAGACCAGCTAACTATCGCATCTCATGGCACTATAATGATCAAAGCAGACATGCCTAGTTGGGAACATGAGCTCCAGAAGCCCACAGACTGGTTCAAACCTCAGCTGTCCTTAATAGCATTACATACCTGGGCAATTTCCTTCAGGGTCTTCTCTAAACCTGGATTCCCATGTTTCCTCATCTGTGGGCACTTGGACACAGTATTGTGAATTAAATGGGGTAATATCTGAGTTACCTAGTGCAGTGCCTAGTCTGTAGCTCTGCCAACGATCACCCTGCAATATTCCTGGAGCACTCCAGTCATCCAGCATCGTATCGTGCTGCACATCCTGATGGAGAGGACTACAATGATGAGCAAAACCAGATGTGGTCCCTACAATGGAAGACTCGCTGTTATCAATACAATTCCCCTTGTGAAAAACAGAGCATAGGGAATCCTGATTTCAAGCCTAGCATTTAGAAGGGCAGAATGGTTTCTAAAAACTGACACCAAATAAGAGGTAATGGTTAAATATGAGTACAACAACAGAATGTCATGCCCCAGGAATAAAAAGGATGTGTAGACAGGCAGCTTCCGGTTGGATGCTGAGCTCAAACTGTCAACTAGCTGACTTTTTGTATGTGAAAGCAAAAAATGCAAACCATAATGAATTGGATCTCTCTGCATGCCAAGAAAAATAATGCCAGGGCGTTCTTCTTCATTTGGCTCATGCTCATTCATAGAGCCAAAGCCAGTTGTGAATCTCTCCTGGCATTGTGCTTGCCTCTGGTTTCTGGGTACTAACTACACCCTTTGGGGCTGCAGAAGGCATGGGGCCAATTTGCATAATCCACACCCTGTTGTGTCTTCCTATTCAAATGGGGAACATTTCTACAGCAGAGTAACCAACCTCTTCCCTTCCATGTAACTCAAATATCTCAATAGTCAAATGCCTCATTCTCTAGAGAACTCTCTCTTCTTTCATTTCCATCCCTTGATCTCTTCCTTAAAATCATCCCTATTGTATCACCATTGTATGTCTTCAATGCAGTGTTCCTCCCTGTGTCTCCTTATTGTCCTATGATTGTTGCTTCTGACAACTGTGTCCGCCCCCACACCTGTCTTCTTTCCATCATGATCACTTACTACTCCCTTCAACCTTCTCATGATGGGTGGTGAGAGGTGGGGATGAGAAGTGGTTTCACCCTTTGGACAGAAACACTGTCAAATGCTAAAGAATCTCTCAGGTGGGATGTGAAGCTGAAAAACAAAACTTCAAAGGATCTAGAGAGAGAGACATGGCTGGAAATATAAACAGAACCCCATTGCAGGCATATTTCTTTTTGGATTTCTTGTGTTTCTTTCTCTCCTCCATTTTTTTTAGCATATTTGCATAGAACGCAATGTGCGGAAAAAAAAAAAAAAAAAAAAGGTCAGGAAGGAAGCAAACACAGGAACAGGTGAATATGTCCTTAGGAAAAAAAAAGAAAACATGAAAACGTACTGTAAGAACAGAAACTTGTTACAGTATTTGAAGTTAGCACAGAAAACTTCAAATGGCATCAATGATTTGCAATCCTTTTTTCTTTTATTTTTAGAGGTAGAAGCTCATAGCTTGCTTTTGTGTACCCTGTTCACTCTCCTTTCTAACCACAGGCCCACACAAACACATGCATACGAGCACACGTACATACCTTGCAAGAAAAGTTCTACTTCTTTGCTTTTCATTAATCTGTATGTGTGTTTGTGTTGAAGCTAATGTGTTTACAGCCATTTGTAAATATTCAAATTTAGTAGAGCAAAGAGAACATCAATCCCACTTCAAACCCATTTTCCTTTCTGTGAAAAAATGATCTACCGAGATATTATACTGAGACTCTTCTTAGCAGAATGGAGAAAAAAATGATTTCTCCATTTCCTAACATGTATGAATCCTTGGAATCCTACATATTTAAAGTCAGAAAACACTCAAATTTTAACAAGACTTCTAAATTTTATTTCTTATATCTCATATAAAGAAAAAGAAAGATATCATAGTGATAATTAGGATAGTAGTCTTTTTTTTTTTTTTAATTTCAAATAGGGCACTTGTCATCTCTGGGGAATTTGCAAGAATAAGCCTATTCTATTTAGTAAGCAAATATTTGGGTGTTAGTGAGTTTGTATGTTGTTTCCTGAAAGTTCAAGTAAATAGTTACATGTAGGTAAATAGCTATTTGTCTATATGCATGTATGTGGGGGAAAGTGAAGGATGGATATGGGGGAGAGAGAGAGGAAGGAGGGAAAGGGAGAAAAAGAGAGCAGTGCCACAGAAATGTATTTAATTTCAAATGGCTGCTCGCCTCCAAATGCCTGATTGACCTCGGAAATCTAAATAAATCAACATTTTGGATGTGAATTCCTCCAGTTTAACCAAAGCACAGTATTCTGAAGCTGCTAAGACTGTGGCACCTGGCATACTTTAATTGGCATTATTCCTGCCTGATTTGCCTCTACATTAGGGAACACGAAGAGATCGCTTTCCTCTTGCCATTAGCTCTAGGCCGTTCCTTCTGACTTATGAAGAAATATTAAGAAGAACTAATATGTACAATTTGAGTAAACAGTGACTACGAGGGGATATGCTAATTATGTTCAAGAGTCTGAAAGGTGCATCCACTGAGGAGGACGAGAAGTTATTTAGCCTCGTAGCTGAATATTGCCAGGAGACACAAAAGCACATTAAGCAAAGGGAGATTTAAACTAAACACCAGATCCCAGAATAAATATAACACTCGGCGACATGAGCAGGCTTGTGGAAATAGGTTGAGATGTTTAAAATACCAAAATATTGAAATTTGCATTTCAAGTAAACATTTATACTAGGGCAGAAAATAATAGGAACAAGAGAAAGGCCCACATTGTAGCCAGAGGGCTTTATTCCTCCAGAGAACTTGACAAAGGCTAAGTATTACACTCTGGCCTGAGAGCCTTCTTAAGGTTGTGAGGGTGTAGGGAACCCGTGACAGGACCCTTGGGTTGAGAGCAGCCAGTCAGAGTGAACTGAAAGGGTGGAGGGGAAAGATGCCCTGAGGGGGACAGATATACTGGAGCAAAGGAAGAAAAGCAAGAGAATCTGAGCGCATTTTAGAATTCTGATTCAAGGTTAACAACATGTACTGCATGCTTTGAACAAAAAGCTGCGCTTGATCTGATAAAAGCTGTGTCATGGTGACTGTTTCTACCTGGGGGCTGTGTTGGTGTGGCCACACCTTTTTTTGAAACCATAACCCCGCATAGCAAATGCATCCTCGGGGACACAGCCAGAGAGGCTCTGTCCAGCTTTTCAGCAGCGTAGGACTCAGTCTACCCTTTCTTCCCCAATGAAAATGCACTCTGTGAGGATCATCAAAAAGAGGAGATTGATACACCAGCTTCTCATAGAGAATTACTGAGCCATCTTTCAGTATTTCGTTCTCTTAAGCTTTATGATGTATTGAATCTGGCTCTAGTTTCTACTTGTGTTTCTTTCTCTTTTTTTCAAGATTTTCTTTTTTTTATTTATTCATGAGAGACACAGAGGGAGAAGCAGGCTCCCCACGGGGAGCATGATGCGGAACTCGATCCCAGGACCCCGGGATCACGACCCAACCAAAGGCAGACGCTCAACCACTGAGCCCCCCAGGCGTCCCATCTACTTGTGTTTCTTAATTCAGTTCAGCTAACTCAACAAACTAATCTGTGCCAAATCCTGTCCAATAGAAAAGCTCCCATTTCCTCTCAGATCACTGTGGATTAATAAGAAATGCTCAAGTGAAGTAGGACAGATAATGTGCTGTGGGTAAAGTCTCCTACGGGTGTAAGAAATAGCAAGAGGTGCCATGGGGGCACCTGGGTGGCTCAGTCAATTAAGGATGGGACTCTTGATTTCGGCTCCAGTCATGATTTCAGGGTCACGGGATACAGCCCCCAGTCAGGTTCTATGCTGGGTTTGGGACTTGCTTATGATTATCTCTCTCCCTCTCCCTCCGCCTTCCCCCTGCTTCTTTCTGCTCTCTTAATAATAATAATAATAAGTGCCAGGAAGTATAAGAATTTCAACTGAAGGATCCAAGGGGCAAAGGAAGAATGACAAGAAGGGCCCAGAGGTGTTGTTTAATATTTTAAATTCTTATCAAGCTTGTTGGATAGAGGAAGACCTTCTAGTTTCTGTCATCTGTGTTTGGTTTGTACACTGAGACTGCCCACTCCAGTGAAACAGCTCCATACACATGTGCTGGGGATCAAGGCAGCCATCAGAGAGGAGGAGAGCCGCCATGGGAGAAGCAAAATGATTTTCCTGCCTTACAGGATGGGGCATGTAAGAGAAACTCCCCTTCATCTTCAGTGGTATTGGGGTAAATTCTTCCTGGACATGTGGGATTGAAAACTCATTATTATCTGCTTACCAGAAAAAGTGAGATTATTAATACCTACATTATTGTGTAAGAATCCCAGGTCCAAAAACCCAGTAAATACCACTTTATTTTCTCTAGTTCATCTTACCCTCATAGGTGCTATCTTTCCCAAACTGGTAGGGCCTTAGTTGGTACGCTAAAAGTCGCCTTTTGCTCTCCTAGAACAGGTTTATATCTTTTAAAAATTCAGAATGCAAGGTAGGAATTCACTACCCACCATTTCTAGGTATTTCATGGGAATCGAAAAGAATTCAGTGTTGTTGGCTGTCTCTAAGAAGACTGCACTTGTTCTCTCTTTCACTGACAGCTCATACCTACCCAGGAATGAGGTTGAGGGGTGTGGGAGCCCAGCACAGCAGAAATCCTAAACTGTTCAGAAATCATTTGAACCCTTCTTTCTTTTTTTTAAAGATTGATTGATTGATTGATTTTAGAGAGAGAGTGCACAAACAAGGGAAGGGGCAGAGGGGTGCTCAGTGTGGAGCCCACTGTGGAGCTCCATCTCACGACCCTGAGATGGTGACCTAAGCTGAAACCAAGAGTCAGACACTTAACTGACTGAACCAGCCTGGCATCCCAAACTCTTCTTTTACTACAATCCGTCATTCTCAAAATCAGTAATGCTGTCTGTCAATTCCACCTCTGTATTCTAGATTTTTTAATGAGTTTACACCTATTTTGGCCTGCAGTTGTCAACATTTGTCTTCAGGGTATTTATATTTAGCTACAAGATTTTAGCATCAATTAGTTGTCATGACTCTCAGTCCACAGTTGCAAGTATGTAGGAAAGAATTTTTTTCCTCCAAGCCTAAATTCTTCCCAGTTCATCCAATACAGTGGACTCTTACCCCTCCACAAGTTTCTGTTTTCTTTCCTACCACATTCTACTTCTGTGGCATGTGAAGTCAGGTCTGTCTGCTTCCCTGAATGTGAAGAAGAAAAAAGGCGAAAACACAAATAGGGGGGAAAATTAATCTTTTATAGATGATATGCAGCTATTTACTTAATAGACTAACTCTAAAGCATTTTCAGTAGAAACATGTGCTAGTTAAAGTGCAGGGCTCCAGAACCAGATGATTCTGTAAAACTACTGCCTTTTCTTGTTGGGATTGCATAGTTTCCTCAACACTGGTGATAGTGACCATTGACAAAGACTTGAAGCTTGGAACTTGAAGCTTGGAATAGTCCTGACAGTTGTGTTACAGGATGTTATCAAACAGGCCCCGTGTTCTTTTGGGAGCCAAGTTAACAGGCTTGGCTGACATATTTAGGCAGTGAATTTGTCTCTATGGTAGCTGTCTGTTACGTTGATTTGGCCATTAGGGAATTTCCAGAAAAGGAAAACAGCTTGTGGCATTTGAGCAAAGCTATTAATTGGTATCATTTAGTGTGGGATGACCAAGAGCAAGATTTCTTCACGGGGCAGGACTGTGTCCTTTTGCACCCTCCTCAGCTGCTTTATCCTAACCCAACAGAAATCGGGTTTAGTAATTTGGGATAAAGAGGGTTCAATTTAGCTGGAGTTCAAGTCCATACGCCTTTCTGGCCAAGCAACTCCCCTGCTCAATCCCCTTTCCATTTCAGCTTCTTTTCCTTCCGTTCCTTTTCCTCCCCTTCCACTTTCTATTCCTTCTCTCCCTGCCGTGACTCCTTTCCAGGAAGAAAGTCATTTAATCAGTTATACTTCACAGGAGGAGAATTAAACAAGTCTGCTTGGCTTGAAATTTCATTACCAAATGGACACATCCAACTTTGTGGAACTTTCCAAAAAGGACCTCCGGACCCCTAATCCTAACTGACTAAACCGATGGTATTGAGCTTCCTACCACCCACCTCCATGTGACACCATCTGTCACAAAGCACAGCATCAGCAGCACATTCTCATGGATCTGGTCTGTAGTCTGAAAGCCTCAATGATGAAGTGGTTTGACACCGAGCAAGAAAACCATAACTACAAGACGGAGTTTTGAACATGACCTTTGTAAACAGAATTCCACATAATTTGAGGGAGAAGAGTGACAGTTTCTCATAAGGAAACCTCATGTCATAATAACAACTCTGGTTGGAAGTGTGTTTGGCCACAAGGTGTAATTGATGGCAACAGTGCTTAGACAAGTAGCCCCTCTGAGCCCTTACAACCGTATGCCCAATTCCCACTCTGTCCTGAGCCCTTCACCAATGACTGGTGGGTGCAGATGCCTAAATACTGCAGTTTCTTGACTTTTAGTCAGGACAACTTTAAGTGGGACCTGTGCTTTCCCCACAGCTCCCTGACGGATTAAACCACATTACCCTCTGTGGGATGTGACCAGCATCCTCTCTTGGCTTCTTTCTCTTCCAGGTCCCATTTTCCCACTGCCATGCTGGTTTTTCCTGAGAACTCTCCTTCCATGATCACTTTCATGTGACTTTTTGTCATGGGGTCTGCTTCTGTGGAAACTGACCTCAGACAAATACATGGTCAAATTATGAAAAAGCCATTTGCATTTACTGAAAACATAAGTGCTCTGCTGCATATTTTAAACCTAAAAAACAATCATGCAAATTTCTGTTTTTCAGGGAGAGAATTTGAAGGAGAAGAAGAATATCTAGAGATCCTTGGCATCACCAGGGAGCAGTCAGGCAAATATGAGTGCAAAGCTGCCAATGAAGTCTCCTCGGCGGATGTCAGACAAGTGAAGGTCACTGTGAACTGTGAGTATGGCAAAAGCCAGCGGGTGCTGTGTGCCCAGGGCCCACCTCCACCACGAGCAAGCTCTAAAGATCCCATTAGCAAAAGAACATTGCATTTCAAGCAGATGCTCCTCTGGTCAGGGATGCACATTTATACATTGGACACATCCAAGGGCAGGCCTTGGCCTTTGGATTAGATAAATCAACTCTACCAACTCTAAATATAACCCATAATGCATTTAACAATACAGTCTGTCTTTTACTAAGACTACAGAATTAAGAAAATATGACTGAACAGCACTAGCATTTCTAGCAATCACTATTCTGGTCTTTGTGAAGAACAAGGTCATACCACTTTGGAAAAGGAGACAATTCATTTGTGCTTAAACTGGAATTTCTAGCTTTTGCACTGCTTATCAGAAGGGAATAACCTGGCTTCTGCTATTTAACTAATTGGCCTTCGGAACAAATTCAAGTCACTGTGGTCAGGTATCATGTGTCCCCAGTGGCTACCAGGAATACCTGATAAATTAGTTTGGTTATCTATTTGTCCCAAAGTATGGGCATTAGAAACGAAGATTTCACTAAGATGCATAGGTAATGGGCATACTTTGAACTTCTCAGATGAAAGGATCCTTAGATGTAGTTCAAAAGACAGGGGGAGGGGGCGGATCCATATGATGTGTGTCACCCAGCAAAAGAATAAAGAGAATTCGTTTATCCTGTTCAGTTAGGAGTGACTTTTCACATCATTCAAATTCAAGTGCCCACATCACACAATTGTGGCGAGTGACAGGGACAAAGGGACGTCCTGACAGTTCCTTCTTCCTATGCATTTAGAGTGCTCGCACACACTCGCACACAAATATATGCCCTATACACCCATATCTACATGTGCACATATAACACACATACATGCATGTGCAGAGACACATGCACAAACACATTAACCCATATTTGAAAATATACTGTAGACCATGATGAGTTACTTTCCATTATCTTAAGCCCTCCATGCAGTTACCTATGTACCACTGATTCGATATAAAGTCTCTGTCATGGTACGTATAATTGACTCATTTTAGGGTTTTATATACCGAAGCTCAAGTAGGGAAAATTGCCTTTCCAATGTGGAAGCAAGTGTAAGAAAAGGGATTCAGACTCTGGCCCATTTGATTCTAAAGCCCGTGCTTTCAGTAAAAGAGAAAAAAGAAGGCATTTTCAATCCTTAGTACCTACTATGTGCAGCACTGGACTAATGGATTTTCATTTAATTCTCACAGTAAAGTTATGAGATAAGCATCTCTAGTTTGACTTTAAAAACTTGGAAACTGAGGCATAGGGAGTTGAGGAAACTTGCTTGAGGTGACCTGGTCTACGCTGGGCTGTACCATTTCCCGTCGCCCTGCTTTAGCCTTGCAGTTTCTGAGACGGACAGTGAAATCTCCTTCACACCATACCTAGAAGAATCCAGTACATAGGACTCTGCCGTAGACACTGATGGCAATCATTTCCAAGAAGCAAGAGGTACATTTGATGAGCTCTGAAGTGCTTTTATCCTGTAGCTGTCTGCAATTTTTTTTTTTTTTTTTTTTTTTTTTTTTTTTTAGTAATAGAGTTTTGAAATGCCAGTATTACTATTCTTTTTCAGTGCTGGGTGTGTTTCAAAGACACATTAATGATCTCAATGTTATAAAATGCTTTAGGACCTTTTTTTTACATGAAAGGCAATTTCTCTGGGTGTTTATATAAGTTTATAATTAGGTTAGTTAGGTTCTTTTATGTACACACAGCCATGCCATCATCTTCCACCTCTTCTCTGACTTTTAGAGTTAAGATTTCATTTTCTCTTAATTGACCTTCATCTTAATTAGATTTCTGAAGGTCCAATCATGGAGTACATAGAAAATATTTATGCTTCCATTGTGTGAAACATCAAAGTGGTCTGCATTGCAGATGGTTCCCAAGATCAAAGCCAGCCGTCTGGGCCCTATTATTATTAGCGCAATTAGTCTGACATTGCTCCTTCTTGACTGTCCCCATAGTGTAACTTAGAGCAGAAGAAAATACTGATAATTTTTAAGAAAAAAGGCTTTTATGAAGATGTGAGCTTCTCCTACTGATGAGTGAAATACAAAAGAATATAGACAGAACCTTGAGATTCTGAAATGATACCTAATAACAAATTACATGAAGATTTATAATGAGCTTAGTTAAACATACAGAAGGTATGTCCTAACCAGAAGTACCTAGCCCAGGCCTGACCTTATAAAAATTGCTCAGTGAATGTTTGCTGAATGAGTAGGTAAAGCACTCACAGGTAAAGTCCACCCTCTTGACATTTCTTCAAACTTTGCAAATGATATCAGTCACAAATCAGGAAATATGTTCTAATATCAATTTCTTTTGTAATCACCCTTTTTACCAAAACCTCATCTGCTATGTTTATATGACATTAAAACAACTAGCCATTGTGCCTGTTGTACTGTTGTACAATTTGTCCTATTTAAATGTAGTTGTATTAAGTAGACAAAGTCTCCAAGATTGAATTACAGAACCAGGGAAAGTAGGGAAAATTGCCTTTCCAATGTGGAAGCAAGTGTAAGAAAAGGGATTCAGACTCTGGCCCATTTGATTCTAAAGCCCGTGCTTTCAGTAAAAGAGAAAAAAGAAGGCATTTTCAATCCTTAGTACCTACTATGTGCAGCACTGGACTAATGGATTTTCATTTAATTCTCACAGTAAACTTATGAGATAAACATCACTAGTTTGACTTTAAAACCTTGGAAACTGAGGCATAGGGAGTTGAGGAAACTTGCTTGAGGTGACCTGGTCTACGCTGGGCTGTACCATTTCCCGTCGCCCTGCTTTAGCCTTGCAGTTTCTGAGACGGACAGTGAAATCTCTGGCTAGCAAAACTTGTTCCTACTGAGAAATATCCAGTATTACTTCATCACTTCATCCAAGCCTACACACTGTGAAAGTGTCCCATTATTTAAACTGATTCCTCTTCCTTTTCAAATCGCAGGGTTTGGAATTAGTTCAGGCGATCAGGATGGCTAAGATAAATAATGGCTAAATAACTTACTGTAATGAAACAGACCCTGAGTACCACTGGGGGGAAAAACCCCCAATGCTGGTAATTTTCTCCTACGAGCATTTCATTGATTCATTTACTCAGTTGCCAACAGATATTTGTTGCAGGACACTGAGAAGCTAGAGCAGTAAATAAAAGATGGAGACACAACAGCTTCTCCTGTTTACTTCATAAGCTGGATTCTACGGTCTCTCCTTTTTACTTCTCTTGGATAATCCTTCTCCACAGTTGGTTTATAGCATTGCATACAGCCATTTGACGAGCAAAATCTATTTTCTATGTAGTAAGAGGTCCTGGAGTTTACAGAAGCTAAATTATTGACCTGAAATCTCTTCAACTAAATAAGCTTATTACTAGCACAATAAATAGGACTTCTGGTTTCTTGTATCTTACAAGACAGCTAATTTCTTCCAGATACCATCCCTAAGGACAACTGTCTCTCTTTTTTTTTTTTTTTTTTTACAGAGTCCCTCTATTTCAGTTCTCACAGTACTTTAAAACTAGCTGCTTATGGGTTTACCTCATCCTAGTGCCCAGTATCCTGAGGATAATATCTAGTGCATAGTCAGTGTTCAATAAATGCAGACTGTTAAGTTTGTTTGAATTCTTCTTATGCTGAACTCTTTTCCTATTTCTGCAGAATTTTTTCTCCAAAACTGCCTCCACCTATCAAGTCTTCCCTCCATCCCATTAACCAGCTAATATTCCTACTTCCCACAACTATGTCTCTAGCTAGTTCACACCACCGTGCTGTAACGTCTTTTCCCTCTACTTGTCTCCCTTTGAGGTCAGCTCTGCCTCCACATCGATGTTCAGAGCTAACCGACCCAACACAGATGCAGGGGGACTTGGATACTGGCATTTCTAAAACTCGCCCTTGGAATCCCTGGGTGGCTCAGAGGTTTAGCACCTGCCTTCGGCCCGGGGTGTGATCCTGGAGTCCCGGGATCAAGTCCCACATTGGGCTCCCTGTATGGAGCCTGTTTCTCCCTCTGCCTGTGTCTCTGCCTCTCTGTGTGTGTGTCTCTCAGGAATAAAAAAGTAAAATCTTTTAAAAAAATAAATAAAAAATAAATAAAACTCGCCCTTATATTTGATAGTCATTTATGAGACATAGATTACCTACGATGGAATCTACAATTGGGACTGGAAACATCTGTTGTTTCCAGATAATATATATGCATTTTAACTGAAATCTTCAATGCTTTGATTCAAAAATCACCTAATGATGAGGCTTTAGGAAAATAAATGCTCATTATGGAACCAGACTGGCTACTTTCTCACGATATTCATAGCTACAGCAACGCATTCTCCATGCCAACCTTTAGTTTATTCTTATATTTGAGACAGTTTTAGTAAAGACATGTCCGAATGCTCATGGATCCTTCAGAGGAAACATTCAATACAAATCCAGAGTACTGCCAGCCTTCTACCATAACTTTGCAATGTGAACAAGAACTATAATTTTCTGGATTCCTTCAGAGTACCAAGACTGTGCTAGAGATTTTGTATGAATCGCTGTAATCATCACATGGGCAGTGGCTAACCAAGGAGGGAGGTGTATTGGGCCTGAACTGCCCCAGCAAGCAGGTATTTATTTTATCACTGACATTATTTAGTATGTTTAGTTTAGTATTGCTAAGACATGGTGATTTGTTTTTAAAGTTAACTTTGAATTAGTTCTGTTATTGTTTCTCAATTCTCTAAAGGTAGTGCCATTCTTATTGCCTCCATTCTCTGCCCCTTTTATGTTGATTGGTCCACCACTGTACACTCACCCTGGAAGATAGTCAAATCATCCCTCTGCAGAAAGGACATAAACAGAGCTCAGAGAATATAAGCATTCTTGGCCATAAAATCAAAGAACTTGTGTGTGGTAGATAGAGTTGGGATTTTAACCCAGTTCTAACTCCAGTGCCTCTTTCCTTCCAAAACACTACGTGAATAATAGCAACAAAATAATCAATGTAAAAATAAAAATAAAAATAATAAATATAATCACCTCAGGTGTTAAACATGCTCCCTTATACATGATTTCATTGGATCTATACATCAAACCTGTGAGATAGGTCACAGGGATCATCATCTCCATTTAGGTGGAGGGCCTCAGAGGTCAACACATGGCCCCTAGGAGGTAACAACCCAAATGGCACAGGCAGAAAGTGAGCCCACAACTCCTGATTTCTAATGCGGGTGTATACCCCCTAGAACACTGTATGCTGTGCCATTCTTGTTACCCTTTAATAGCAGAAATAGAACATTTACTTTTTACGCTACTAACATGTTCCCCTAAATGGTATTTTTCCTTATTAGGAATTCATTTCTCTTTAAAAGAACTCATACAAATGGAAGCCCAAAGAATTTCAGAGCATGGGCTTTAAAACATGGGTTCAATCTAGACTCCATCAAATGCTGGCCATGTAGATCCCTCCATAGATCTCT
The DNA here is from genome assembly GCF_018345385.1 of Vulpes lagopus. Taxonomy (NCBI): domain Eukaryota; kingdom Metazoa; phylum Chordata; class Mammalia; order Carnivora; family Canidae; genus Vulpes; species Vulpes lagopus. Next base: position 84,660,772 of record NC_054824.1, read on the forward strand.
CTTCTCATTCATAAACTAGGGTTAATAAGCCCTACCTTTGACAGCTATTATTTGGATGAAAAGAATACCTAAAGCCTAGTAGAGTGCTGACACATGGTAAATGCCCACAAATTGAGACCTTTATTAAAATTTTTGTTCTTTTCTATTATTATTCCAAAAAATTAGAATGACTAAATGAATGATACTCTGTTTGTTAGGTCACTTTCATTGTTACCTATTCATTCTAATTGAAAGACTTTTGTTACTGGTGATATAAGAAGAAAGCCCTTATTAATATTTTCAGAACCCAGAATTTTGAAGTAATAAAGACCGAAAGAGTCCTTTGAAAATGGTAGGCTATTCCAAAGTCACCTAAAGAATAACAATGAACTCTGTGCAGCATTTTTATTAAGCCACATTTTTATTATAATGATATTTTGAGCATGGACATCTATTATTTTAAGTACACTAGGCATGCTGCAATGTGATTTGTAATAATTTTTCTCAGCCTCACCTATACAGAATTCATTATAAATGAACTTTGAAATGTTCATTCCAATAAGCCATGAGTGAACAGACTTACACCATTGTGTCATCTAAAAACTATTAGGAACAGTGACTTCTTTGTGTATTTATCACTATCTGTGAATTTACCTTGGTAGGAAAAACTTCCTAGATTTTCAAGGAGAGAAGCAAGTGTTTGGCCTTTATAATTTACCAGTGTCATCCTATCCCAAAATTAATGCACCTAAAGTTGTTCAACCCTAATTCGCTGCCACTTTTCCCATATTTGCATCTCTGAGGAGTTAATAAATAACTTACTGCTTAGTTATTCAGGTTCTGAACAAATTCAGAAATAAGTAAAGGATGTATTTGGGAAACCCAATTGCCCCCATTATTAGAGATCAAGGTGGTTAGAGGTAGTACTTAGTGTGGAGGATTTATCTCCCCAATCATGACAGCCCTGGAATGGGGCAGGCCTACTCACCTGAAAGTGGGAAGAAAAGAGCCCAAATAAGACTATCGTGTGGAGAAGCAGAGGAGAACCCCTGTTCCCTGCCAGAAGGTTGGTCCCAAAAGGAAGCAAGGACAGAGATGAGCCAAAGAAACCTCATTTATTCTTCCCAGATTTCTCAGCCAGAACCATTCGTTCCTTCTGGGTCTCAGAGCAAGGAGATATACTGACTAAGCCCCCACTATATAGAAGGAAACATCCAGAGTAAGGAAGAACTCTTCCACAAAACTGTCCCATGGGGCCTGTGTTCCTGGTCCCACAGTGAAGGGGCAGGAAGCCATTTACCGTAGCATTATTATATTGAGGTGCCACAGCAATGAGCACTGGCGGTGGAGGTGATGGAAAGTGTGCAATCAGCCCCAGGTTAGAGTTGGTTTAGTAAAAAGGTGGTCATCATTAACGGTTTGTCACACCACGTGGCTCCAGAGATTCATAAACACTGGCTAAAACTCATTTTACAAACTGAGAAACTAAACAAGTCAATAGAATCACAAGGAAGATTATCTCTCTGGCCAACATGCTACAAATTGTGGAGTCACTGGCGGCTTCAGAACCTACGATAGTGATGAAGTGAGGATGAGGAAGTAATAATTGTTTGTGGTCATCTATTTCTCTTCTTACGTTCTCAGTGTGCATCTCAGGGCATCACTTAGATGCCCAAGCCAAAAATTGGGTGTTACCTTTGACACCCCCCCTCCTTCCCCCCTCCTTCACATCTATTCATGTCAATCCTGAAGCTTCCTATCTCTCAATCTCAAATCTGTCCATTCCTTTCCAGCCTCTTTTTCACAAACCTCATGCAAGCTCTCTTGGGTTCATTCAGTACTCTCAAAGAAGACCTCCCTGCTTCTGGTTCCAGCATTTTATACATGAGGAAGTTGAGGCAATGTGACTCTAGACAAAGCACTATTTTCTGTAATGAGGAAGGACAGTGAGGGATAGAGCCTGGTTTTGAGCTCCTGTCTATCAAACTTTAAATCCAAACTCTTAACCTCGATTCAGTGCCCCATCTCTATACAAATATCTCCCTCACCAACACCACTACCACCAATTATTCCTAATTATTCCTAATTATTACCAATTATTACTAATGTGCTATGATGGTACATATAGTGAATCACAAAAGGGAAGAATTTTAAGTGGAACTTTGGTGATCATTTTAAGCTAACTCCTTTTTTTAAGAGAAAAAGCTCAAACTGGTGGAGACACTTGTGCAAGCCACAGTTCTGGTTAAGGTAAGAGTCGGAATCAGACCTCAGGTTTCCTGTTTGTGACTGCTAACCCTGATTCATAACTCATGGAAAAGATAAATGAGTTATAGTTTTGAAAGTTAGTAACTTAAGTGTTAAGTGAGTTATGGGTATGAACATACACGTGAGTCATGATGATACCAACTGCCCATTTGTGAAGGGTGGACAGTTTTGACTAGAATTGGTTTGTTTTCTTTAAAGCTGGAAGGGTTACTATAGGTCATTTGTGGTTCCCTCACGTTATAGGTTTTAAAACCAAGGCTCCATAAGAGAAACTGTGTGATGAGAGGTCCACATAACCAAACAAATTAAATTCCAGGATTCCTAGTTTCCAATCCAGGGGTTTTTCTATTCATCTGGCTTTTTTGTATCTATACAAAGATGAGTAGATAAGTCGAAAACAAAACAGCCACAACCACCACCCTCTTTGGCACACCTGCCTACACATGAGCCGGTGATGCTTATCCAAACAAGCCTTAACTCCTCCTCTCTTTGGCAATGATTTAAAGTGTCCAAGCTGATGTGAAAATGAAATGGGAGAGAAAACTTCAGACTAACCTCATGGCTTTGTGCATCCTTTTCAACTAAGAAGATCAGAGTCTTCTATAAGCAGGAAACTTGGAAAATAGTTCTGAATATGAAGACAAAAATCAAAAACGAGTACCTGAACCAAGGGCTGAAGAGCAGAGATTTAAATGAATTTTGTGTACTAGTTTACTTTGCTAATTTCCCTAAGTAAGCTTTCTTCTCTACAAAATCGAAACAGATTGTTTGGGTCTATTTTTGACTTGTGCACAGAGCCAACCTGCCACTTTCAGGCAAATGGCCTTTGGACAGAAAAGCCCTTTTCTCCTTGAAGGTCCATAACCTGTACAAATACAGAATCATCAAGCCAGGAGCTTGAGCCTACAATCCGACCTCAGTCGCATGGACCTGTAAACACTTGTTCCACCCTCTGTAGGATTATTTGAAAGAATCATGGCAAATTAGAATATCAGATGTGTTTCTGAGCTCATTTCATGCCTGCTATAGTTTTGCAGGCCCAATTCTCAGCAGAGCATATCAAGTATACAACTGCCAGAGAACACAGAAAACTGACACACCAGCAAGGCATCTGTGTGGCTGGGTAGATTCAACTGCACTCTCACACACAAAAGCACAATTTACTTGGGTCACAGCAATAAGGGAACACTTAGAAGGAAAAAAAAAAAAAAAGAAAGAAAAGCTAAGCATCACACCGGTTTGTTTTTCTGAATTCCTGCAGCAATATCAGGCTGAGCTTAGCTTATCAGGGAGGAGAACTTTAGTCCTTCATTACTTTCACCAGACTTCTTACTGCCATCTCAAACTGTGACAATAATGATGATGATGATGAAAAAGAAAAATGTTCATATTATACGTTTAAAATCCCAAGTCCTTTGGTATCACCACGTAATTTATGAAAAGAAAAAATTGTGTGACTATTATAATCTATGGTTGAAATGATTGACAGTCTATCGGAGTAAGGAAAAAGAAATCCTAGATTCCATTGCCATAAAACCCTGTGAAGTGTCCCATTTAAGTGAAGCAAGTCTACGGTTTCATTAATCTTCTCTTATTTTTATTTAGTTTTCTAGTGATCAGCTGAATGGTTCTGCTGATCACCATTGGTACTAATGGTACTAATGAATCAGTACCATTCAGCTGATCACAAAGTTCATGTAAATGAAGCTTGAAGACTATTCCTTTCATGCAGTTCTTCGATCAGATCATCCTTTCTGAGTCATTCTTGCATGGAAACTCTGACTCTCATGTAAACTGTGTGCCTGTCTTTTCTACAGATCCCCCCACTATCACAGAATCCAAGAGCAATGAAGCCACCACAGGGCGGAAGGCTTCACTCAAATGTGAGGCCTCAGCAGTGCCTGCACCTGACTTTGAGTGGTACCGGGATGACACCAGGTATGTGCCAAATGCACTGTGCCCCCATTGTTCCACTAGGTGGTCCTCAGGACAGAACCAAGCTCTGCTATAATTATGTGGGTTTATACAGTTAAACTCTTTGTTTTCTAAATTCTTTATCAAGTACTTTGGGGCCTTAGTTCTTAACCCAAAGCCCCAAAGCATTCAGGTTACATGCAAAGAGGGAGGGAAGGGGCTTCATGGGTAGTTTTCACTTGCATATCTTTCTTGCCTGTAGCAGAAACCAAAGCTCAATGAAACTCATCCATTCCTGAGTCTCCTTTGTCAATGGACCTTGATTCTGTGGGGTTGTCAATGGACCTTGATAATGTGGGGTTGCACAATTAAAACGAGGAGTTGAACATGGAACCACAAGCTCTAACTACTACATTCCTTTCCATGCCCTCCAATACCATGATGAAAAGGGGTCGCTACACCAAGTCTTCATCCATGTTCCTTTGTACTCTTCTGTTTTTGAACTCTTAGGATAAACAGTGCTAATGGCCTTGAGATTAAGAGCACGGAGGGCCAATCCTCCCTGACGGTGACCAACGTCACTGAGGAGCACTATGGCAACTATACCTGCGTGGCTGCCAACAATCTGGGAGTCACCAACGCCAGCCTAGTCCTTTTCAGTAAGTATGCCAAAACAGGGACTCAGGAGAATTACTAAGTTCTCCAGTAGAGAACTTAAAAATCATTTCCGTACCTCATCATTTACCTTACCTCTGAAAGATGAACTCACACAAAAATAAGAATACAGTCACTGAAACAAAAACACAGGCCCTCAGTCCATATCATAGGGCAAGATTTACAAATGAAATAATTTCTCTCTCTATTTCCTGACTTACTTTTGATAACTGCCTTGTTGTGGATTTTGTTGTTGCTGGGTTGTTTTTTGTCTTTCTTTCTTTCTTTTTTTTTTTTTTTTTTGGTTTTGTTTTGTTTTTTCCTGATAGATTTAACTGTAAGAATATTCAGAGAACAGAAATCTCTTTAAGGAACAGAGGTGATGTAAGATCCTGGAAATGGACAGCAGTTTAAAAATGGCCCCGGTGAGAGTGATTGAGGAAGAAATATTCCATGAGATAAGGTACTGGGAGAAGAGAGAGGCTGGGAAAAGAAAGTGTATTTTTAACAACAGAAGAGAAAGGATAGAATGAATGATTAAAACATGATATAAAATCTAAAGGAGGAAAAATGGTCACAGAAAGGTTTCCATATGACAGCAGGAAACATTAGTTATCTGACATATTTTTGGAAGAGATAAAATGGTAGGAGAGAGAAACATTTCCAGGGACCAGAGACGATCCTAAGGCAGACAGAGGAGGACTCAGTTGTTTCAGCTTCCTGGTGTTAGCAGGAGAGCCCATCTCAGAGCTTGCTCTACAGCAGCTATTACTGTAGGCTCTCTGACCCCCTGCCTAGCTGGCCCTGAGCTGAACATAGACACAAATACCCCTCAGAAGTACGATGGATGAAATTCTTATACATTCCAAATAGGAAAGCAAGTCTATGGTTTCATTAACCATCCCTATTTTTATGTCGTTTTCTAGTGATCAGTCTCATTCAGCTGATCACAAAATTCAGAATAGGAAAATGGAATTTAGAATAGGCAAATATTAGGAATAGGAATATGTTTACCAGAATAAGTAAAACAAACAAAAGAGTTAGCACATGCTGGGCCAGAAAGTTCATTTGGGTTAAAAGAGAAAGTCCGAAAACTTTACTATTATTATTTTGGAATAACAAGCCACTAGGAGTTTTTTCTGCATGGGTTCAGTGGGAAAAGCTAGAAATACCATGACTAGGAGAGATGTCTCCATCTTGCTTTATCTGACTTAGATGAGCCTACAAGAAATATATTTTTTAGGATAAAAGTCGATTTAAATGAGAGCTTTCTTGAGATGCAGTATTAAAGCCATTTTATGACTGTTCAAGATCCAACTCTGCTTGTAAAAAACAACAGCAACAAACTATTCTAAATTTGGCCTTCAGCTTTCACCCATAACCCCCCTTGACTTCAACCTATAATAGTTTGATGGGATATAGTGATACAAATGCTTGAAGTTTAAAATTCATATGAATTGTAATATGAAGTTTAAAATTCATATCTCGGTTTACTTGTCTCCAAAGACTAAACATCAGTGTTCTTTACTTCGTCTAGAGACACCAATATTTCAACACACTTGAGAAGGTACTTATTAAGAAATGTAGTTATCTGACATCAGGGATTCCATAACTGGAGGGAGGGAGAATAGCCTCAACTCTAAATTTGAGACTCTGACATATCTAAGGTAACCTGGTTAAGTAAAACCACATACAGTTAATAAGAGGTTCTATAGGGACAATAAGAGGTTTTGCAGAGAAAATAGGACAGTTGGATTAGAGAAAATGAGCAACTATAATTTGCATTAAAGTATCTTTTCTTTGTACCCCACCCAGAAGAAGAAATGTGCTAATATATTTCAAAAAATAAAACAAAATGACACTTATAGACTGAGAGGAAGGTGAAGGAGGATGGAAGTATAGGAAACTTGAGGAGAAGAAAGCAGGGTGGGCTAGGTCAGAGATCATGGAGATACTGCTAGTCTGCTGGTGGTGATGACAGGTAATCTCAACCCTGTAATACCATTCCCTTATTCATAAAAACCCATTGAAAGGACTCGATCCAGTACAATTAAGAAATGCCAAAAATCTTATAGAATTTCTGCTTGCAAACTGAGAATCACAGACTTGGGCAAGTGGATCATAATCATATGGTCCTGATGACTTCACAGAAGTAAGTCATCTGTATACACTTGAGAAGTGCACCGCGGGGTGATTAATGGTGCATGACATCCCTGTGCCCCCACACTGCCCTCTGCAGGACAGCCCTCCCAGGCACCAGCCCTGCATTTAGCCGCTGGTACATCAGAATTGGGTTTAGAACCGATTTCCCACCTTATGGGAAAGTTAGGAAGCATAGTGATGAAAATTAGTAGAACTATTGCCCTCTTCCTTAGATCCATGGCTCAAGTGTGGACATTCTAAGGGGGAAGCTGTGCTTATTACCGAACAGGAAGGGCACTTCCACCACACCCACCCCTCTGTGACTTTTTAGGGTTAGGAGGTCCTTGTTACAGCCATTATAGCCGGGTCCATGGGATTACAGCTGTATGGAGCCCTACTTCACAAAGAGAAGAGATAAAGAGAGAGGAAGAGGGAGGAAGGAGATGGAGAAAGAGAAAAGGGGGGGGAAAGGAAGTACTTGTGTGAACAGATTGCCCATTACTTGGACTCAAAGTAGATGGGTTTAATGGGAAGAAGGAAGACGCTGGTAGTGGTATTTTTCCATAGAACAGGGTCAGGACGGGAGAGATGCTTGGGAGGGGTGGCTACAGCCGCTCTGATAGAGAGCACTGTGTGGGCAGCAGGGTGCTGTGCTGACCCAGCCAGTCCAGAGCAGACAAGGCAGCTGGTGAGCTGCTGCCAGCCAGCAAGAGGAAGCAAGTAGAACCAGAGATCCAGAGCCCCTGAAGAGCTCACGATTATCCATCTTCACTGGTGTGTCAGCACATTTTCAGTGTCTACCACAGTGACAAGTGCTGACTCTTTGCAGTGTCAGTTTGCGGTCACTGATACATCTTGTCCTCCACCACATACATACATATACTTCTCCACTCTCCACTCAAATATTGATCTCCAAAGGGGTCAAAATAATTGAATGAAAGTACAAGAATGCATTGTATTTGTAGTAATTTTTTCCTAAGCCAATGGAAGCATTCCTTTCTCATTTGTCTCCTTCTCCACACATTCTAGCATTGTTTATCAAGGATCTGCACTACCTCAGGCTATATTATATCCAACTTTATATGTTTTTCTCCATCCTGGGCAAAGCATTGCATTGTATAATTTTTCTGAACACATTAATCCAGTGGTACAGTGAGTACAGGCAAAGATTCAGCTTTGTCCTCATCAGCTGTGGATCCGGATAGTCACCACATGGAGGAAGACTTCTGTTGACACGAAGAGAAGGTCCATCCTTAACACTGTAATGTAGCAGCCTGTGTTTCCACACTGATGACTGTAATGCACTCACAAAGGAAACCTACCTTGTTTCCATGCTTATGTTGAGTTACTTTTAAAGCAATGGATAGGGAGGAAGGAGAAGTTAGGGATAATTTTAAAGTGGTCACTTCTGATCAAGTGAGTGTTTACAAGATACTCTGTACATGTGCTAAATACTTAACCTACATGATCTCATTTAATTGCCTAAATCCTAGGAGGGACTCCTACTCCATTATACAAAGAGGTGAAGTAACTAGAGCCACTAAGTAAAGCTGCTGGGGTTTAAATTTGGGTAATTTCCAGAATCCAGGCTCTAGATCAATATGTCACCTAGATTTGTGTATGTGGAGAACATGTTAGGAGATACATCTTTTGTAGTTTGGAAGTGAGAAGACATTTAATTTCTCCTACAATCACCATATGGTTTCACTCATATGTGGAATATAAAAAATAGTAAAAGGGACTATAAGGGAAAGGAGGGGAACTGAGTGGGGAAAAAGTAGAGAGGAAGACAAACCATGAGAGACTCCTAACTTTAGGAAACAAGCAAAGGGTTGCAGAAGGGGAGGTGTGTGGGGGGATGGGGTAACTGGGTGACGGGCACTGAGGAGGGCACTTGATGGGATGAGCACTGGGTGTTATATTTTGGCAAATTGAATTTAAATAAAATACTTAAAAATAATAGTAGTAATAATTTCTTTCTCTTTTTTTTCACTCAGTAAAGTCTTTCCATGACTAAATATCGTTACATCCCTTCCCACCTGAGAGCACTGTAGCTGCCACCTCCCATTTCCATTAACCACCCCACCCCCAGTATGGTTAGTTAGATCCTTGGCTTTATCTTTGGCACATTGAGATTCCTAATATTCCAGCCTAATGATCAGCATTTGACCCTAGGAGTCAAATGAATATTACCACATGTTAAAGGACACTCCTATCTTCCACTTTAGAGAAATGTGTGGATTGGTAAGATATTTTGAAGCAATTGAGTACAAAAAAAAAAATAAAATGCAAAGGAATCTACACTGAGCCATACCATATCAGTGTGTAGGAGCTTTTCAGATTATCTTTTTAATTTTAAAAGATCATTAACTTGTAAACCTATACTTGATTATATTTCAAGTACTACCTAAGCAACCGAGCACCAGAGAGAGCCCTTAAAAGGAAAGCCTCCCCGATTTGTTTAGCAACCAATTTAAGTTATTATCTTGGGGGGCCCAGGGTTTAGATATATATATCACTTGATGATGCTAGTTAAGCCTTGGCCAAGCCTCTTAACCAGCTACTTCTTGATGTCACATAATAAAACAGTGTGAGCAGCTAAGGAACACTACCCACGTGTAGTTTGAAAGACTGGCTGCAAACTCTTGTATTTACAAGGGCTTTCTGTGGCTACAACAAGAAATGGATGAGCGTTGGGACCTGATTTAGTTTCAAGAATAGGTGTGGAATATGCTGAGTTCCAGGAGGTTTGCAAAACATCCACAATACCCATTGAAAAATAAAAGAAAATCACATCTGAGTTAATAAATTACCTTTATATATACACCTTGTAGTCAACTCTAGCCTTTGTCACTTAAGTGCTTTTAATTCAGAAGTTTTTCTTGTTAAGTGTTAATGCCTCATTTATCTCATGGCATCCCAGCAGAATTAACCAATCACACACACACACACACACACACACACTTAGCAGATAAGAACCTGATGACCTTATTAAGAGCCACAGCATTTATTTCCGGGGTCAACTTTAAGGCTCTGTTCCTAAAACCTTCCAGTCAGCTGCTAGGCTCTGCTGACTTCCCCAAATGTAAGCAGCCAAAAGACAAAGAGTATAGCACCAAAGCTCCTGTTCTTCCCTACTTTTGAATGTCAAACATTGAAAAATTTTTCATTTTAAGTGATATCACTTCACTCTACACTCTTAAAAGAGCCGACAAATCCTGGCATAAATTATAAAATGAAGCAAACTGATGGTAGAGGAATAAGGACAAAAAGCTGGGATGGGAAAGCATCTAAGGAATAAGTCAATAGGATAGAATTAGAGAATGAGAGTAAGTAGCAGGGCACGGTAGGGCTAAGATGATGATAACAGGGTGGAGCTAAGATGATAACAAGCTGGGAAACTGTTGCAAAGGCAATGAGAGGAGGGCGACTGAAATGATTTTAGCAATATAAATGGTCTTGTGGAAATGAGGGCAGAGTGCATTTACCCAGCTGTGAACAGTGTGATGAGAAAATATTAAGCTGAGTCATTTAAACCGTCTGAATAATAATAGTAATAATAAAAATAAAATACGGTAGATAGAGTATTGTATGGGACAGTAGTCTCCAACTGCTACATAAATGCTGAAAGCAGTTTAGCTATTTATTTTCAAAGCTGGAAACTTAATACCAAATAACCAATGGAGGTTTAAACCATTTTTCTACTTGACACTTGTGTAACTAAGACACAATTGTTCACTGTGCTATTATTGACCTGTTCCATCTTAATGCACTTAGGAAACTTTGGCATTTAAGCTAGAACTTTCAGCCAAGCTAGAGAAAACCTCACTCTGCAAGGGTTTTCTTGGCATCCAGATGTATTGAGTGCCCAAATTCCAGGCAAAATCCACTCTTTCTAAATTTGTGGTACAAGATGGCAGGCAGATCAAATTTGAATATGATTTTGATTTTGATTTATTTCAATTTATTAATACTTATTTAACCAAAAAGCTAGGGGGGATATAAAGTATGTGCTAATTATATTGCCTTATAGGGTTTCAGGGCAGTAGGTAATACCACCTATCCATAATACACCATTCTGCCTCTCTGAAAGAGCCTCAGAGGAGGATTTAGAGTTAAACCTGGGGTTTTGATAAGATAAATAGAGGATACCTTAAAGCCTGAGCTCTGCGTGCACATTCAATTTATGATCGGTAGCTAGGGGATGGGAATGTGAGGGACACATAAGCTAAAACCCAAGGGTTCAAAAGAACACTTCTTACTCAACAGGATGTATTATCAAGTAAATTTGATTGGTTGATCAAATTTCAGGTGAAAAAAAAAAAGAAAAAAAAAAAAAACAAATTTCAGGTGAGATTCTATTATCACAAGAGGGTGGTATGAAAGAAAAGACAAAATAAAATTATATCATGCCAATTTACTTATTTCCTTGGCATTACTCTTACACTGGTATTCGTAATATGGAAGTAAAGACCTGAGGGAAAAGTTGAATTAGTATTTCCCAAAATAAATTTTCCACATACTTGGATAAAGCCGATATGAGCTGTAGGGCTCAGGGAAAGGAAAGGCATCCTTAGCTATCATGGGTCCATCTGTCATGAGTTAAAGAGACCAGAACCAGGACTAAGTCGCATGACTGAATGTGATCACTACTAATTTAAATATCTTCAACCTAGCCCTGCAAAAAATCTGTAATTTTGGTACTCAGTTTTGTCCATGTAGGGTAGGATCCTGTTTGAGGGTTACCACAATAAAATGTTGTTTCCTACTCTAGCTAAATTTTTTTAAAAGGCTTTAGATTTAAAATTTTACTAATAGCTTTCTGATACTTTAGTGTTCGCTGAAAGAACAGACAAATGCCTTACGGGAGATATAATCTTATAAGCATGGAAATTCGTCTGTTTTATAATTATCTGAATAGTTATTATATATACATATAGGTAGATATAAATATAGAAAGAGATCATGATGCTTACTATTTTTCCCCTTTAGAGCGTGTTTCACCCACAATCCCCCATCCCATTCAAGGTCAGTATGATTTTTATGACTGTAGTTCTGTTGCAGGGTCATTCTCCATCATCTATAATGTGCAAGACACACAACAAGGGATACATATTCCCAAAATTCACATACAATAGATATCTTTTTTTTTTCTTTAAACCTTCAAAAGAAAGTCAATCAATTATCCTATACAGGTTGATAGGCATGTAACAGATCTGTCATCTGACTTAAGTTGGTCAGTTGCTGGAGAGATGATACCAAGCTCAGAAAGCAATTTTCTCTTCAATTAATATGTATGACAGGTAACTGTGAACTCACATGTTTGGAACACAGCCAGTTATTTTCTGTAGCTCATAAAAATATGAATCCTCTAACTGACCACCCTCACGTTTGGAGGCTTATACAATTTGAATCTGAAGTCATTGATATTATAAAAATGAATCGATCTATTGCTGTCAAAGTTTAAACTCAACCAGATTATGACATTAATATTTCTTAAAATCTTGGCCAATTCAAGGGCTTTTCCTTTTAAATATAAGTATTTTAGAAAACACAAATGAAAAAATAGTCTTTGTTCCTTTATACAAAACTTTCTACACACTCAAATTAAATTTCGCCTCCTACATCACATTTAGATGCAAGTTGCAGCCCCAGCCTTCCAGCTTAAGGCTATTTAAAGGCAAATTGGCAAATAAAATTAAAACAATACAAAAAATCTGAAATGAAACCAACCTACCATTGAAATTAAATTCCAGAAAAGTGATTTGCAAATAACATTCAAAGACCTGAGAAAAAATGGAAAGTAGGCCATGCGGGGCCTAGTGTGGAAAAAATAAATCCAATTAAACGAGATTATTGTATACACCATAAAAGAAGTGTGCTCAGAATTAAAGGTAGAAAGCTGCTGTTTTATAAGTTTGAAGATAGATCATGTATCATTAATACTCATCCAAACTAAAAATTAGGCCAGAATTGGGTGAGGATATTCAGTGTCAGTAATGTGATATTTTGCATATGTATGTATTCACATATATGCAAACTTATTTTAATTATATTTGCAATGAGGATTGCAGGGTTTCAAGGATCAACTAGACAGCTTAATAAAAAAGTTATTCTTAAATTTTAAGAAGGGTCCAAACTATTTTTAAAGAACTCTGTTAAATAAAATTGTTCCTTAAAACATTAATGAAATCTGTTTTTCATCTCAGCTACTAAAAATAAGACTTAAAATGTGCCTGTTTTTTAGACTTGACATGAGACTTAGTGTTCATGGAAAATATCCCATTTTGAATTCCTGACATGCCACAATTATTTTAAGACATTTATCTTCTAGTGTTGCTGCAGAGATTGACACCATTTTATCATGCTGCCATCTTGCAAATATCTTGATGTGACAAACGCATACATACACATTTGTCCCAACGGACATTTTCAAAGAGGTCATGCTCCACCCAAGATGAGCTTTGTACCTTGTAATATGCTTCTGTGTAGAGCAGTTCTGCAGCCCCAAACTCAAATATTTATCTGATCATGCTTTATGATGTATATAACATGGAACAAAATGAAGTCAGTCACGATTCACAAAGGACAGCTGTTGAATATAGAAAAACACCCCGGACAAGAAAAGGAGCATGTTGGATTTTGTTGAACTTGATATTTTCCCACAAACTGAATTGTTGATTGGAGAATGACCCTAGTTTGATGTTATGTTGTAGATAGACTGTAGATAGCTTCTTTAGATCCAATAGTTCTAGAGAATATAATTTATTTGACTACTAATACTTTGGGCTTCTGCTGGTAGAAATTGGAAAGCTGTTCATGGAGACTTGGGAGAGCCGATGTGTGAGGTTGGTAGAGAAAGATAATGCCCTCTTAAGTTCCCTGCTTCTTATGAAAACTTTAACTTTGTCGAAATCAAATCCTTTTTTTTCTCTTCTGCCTAATAAAGAGGGTAACCCATGTGAAATGCAGTTTTCTGTTAGAACAAATATTAACATACACGATCCTTAACTCTTTTTTAGTGCTACTGGAGTAGCAGAATATCTATGAAAAGCATGCTTACCTTACTTTGGGCATATTTCTAGCACAAAACACCTTCATTTAATTAAATACTGTATATTGTCATCATCTAGGTAGAACCCTACATTTCAATCCTGAAATGCCAACGTGCCTATGAGCAGCTAGTTGATGCAAATGGCCTGAAGGATTTTGAACCTATTAATTTCCTTAAGGTGTTTTGAAAATACAAGAAAGTTCCAAAGATCCTTTGCCGTCCACCCATCATAAAAAAGAGAACTTTTCTTCCTGTGTTCCAGTAATAGAAATACATGTTTAATTTCAGCTGCTTTATTGTTAATATCTTTCATTGGAGGGTCTCCCCGCCCCCACCCCCACGCTACATGGCTCATCAAGCTGACTGGGGATAAACATCAGAGTCGCAGCAGGAATGCAGTCCTAAACCCCTTCAAGCTGTGATTAAACAAAAACAAGGCTCAATAAATCAAATGTATTTCTCCTGGGTTTCCTTCATCATATTGCTTGATTTTCTGCAATGATAATAATAATACTGGAATTACACCAAAGGATAATTCGTATTGTCTGTGGCCAATCAGAAATTTTCAAATGTCCTTTCCTATTCGGCCAAAAACAAGACAAAAAAAAAAAAAAAATCAATGTGCTTCCCTGCTTCTTAATCTAAAAGATATACATAAATAAATAAAATAGTGTTACATCCTTGATCTGTTTCTGATAGGTGTTTTTCTCCATTAATTTTAATTTAGGTTTATTTATTCTGAAATGAGTCCTGAATTGCATATATTTGCATAAGTACCCCTGACTATATCACTGCAGAAAATCCACTGAATTGTAAAATGAGGAAAGAGTCAGCTCTAAGTGATTGAGGGAACTTTTTTCCTGAGGCCTCTGAGTCCTGGGAAGTGATAATACTGCTCTTGTCTCCTCCCCATAAGTTTACTTTTGCATAGCTTTTCATAGGGAGGGCACCTAGAGATGCTTTCACATTTAGAAGGACTGAAGGTTCAAAATGAGGTGATAAAACCAGCATCCAAAAGTTAAAATGAAGTAAAAGAAGAGAAAGGACAAGGACAAACTACCATTGTGTTGTTTTTATCACCCTCAAGTGAGGAATCCCCTTGAGTGTGGGACTCTCTGGGCTCAATCAGCCCATCCTTCTTCCACCACTGCAACTTTAAAAAAAAATTAATAACCCCGGAATGTGTCTCACTTGCTTGCCTCCCATCTGATTATTTATCCCAAGTGAACAGCCTTTCCATTCACTAACCCCGTGTGGCGAGTGGGTTTGGGAAATGTTGAGATTATCTTCCAGGTTCAGGCTTTGCACTGGGTTTGTTCACAGCTGCTTGCCATTCAATTCCTGTTTTTCCATTGATAAAACACATTGCACATGGCTGGGTTTGCATGATTAATACAGCTGTCTAAAGCTTTCTCAGAAAACAAAACAAAACCTCCCAAAATTAAAGTTTAAAAAAAAATTAAAATCCAACCCACAAACAAACCAAGCTTGCAGAAATCTGATGTCCACCTGGCATGTTTCCTCCTGAAGGGAGACCAGTGTCAGAACAGCTAGCTAGCTTCCATCTCCAGTAGGAGGAGGCCATATACCTGCCCTCACCAGGCACTCTCAGATCAGACTCCATTGGGATGGAAGGAAACTGGCAGAAAAATCCTAAAATCAATGCTTTCTGTAGAAAGATAACTAGGTAATCTCTACAGCTTAATTTATTTTCTGTAGGATGTTATCCCAGGTATCAATGAGAAAATGCCTCTTTTCAGCTCCTTATTATAACAGCGGTTCCATCTCATATAATAATAACAATAGTAAATAACAATAGCTGACATAGAGAGTGGGCTTCTCATGTACAGAGTTCTGAGGGGTTTTGTATGTATTAACTCAATTAATCCCCACAACCCTAAGAAACTAACATGCACCTTCTTCCACACTTTTTAATCATCAAAGTACACCCAAATTCCAGTCTACACCTCTTGGCATCCAGACACAAATATAAATCTATAGTGCATTATAAATAACCATTATGTATGCATTTGTGTTCATTAGATAGCTCTAGTGAATTTTAAACACTCATCTAATTTTTTATGTATTATAATGTTTATAGTACATAATACTTTTACCTTAATGTCCATACACTCTTACAAAGTCTGTTTCCAGGCATATCAACACAGAGATGCATGCCCAGCTCACACAGAGATTTATATGAAAGCATTCATCTTTAAAAACATGAGCAGAGCTATCTGGCATCTGCACATCTAATTTCACACACTTATTCAGGCTGATTTACATACACACCTCTATTAATCATGGATAATTACTAGCATTGTTCTCTTTAATTCAGTTTTTCCAACTGTGAAATGGGAAAGAAATTATATTTTTCATGCCTACAAGCTCAGAGTGGTTTTTCAAATAATATACAAAAGAGAGCTTCAAGTTCCTAGAAAGAAAGCACATTGAATTTAAAACAATCATACTCTGATACACATACTTCTCATAATTTTTAAAACTGTTAATACTTAGAGACATACTTGTATCAGATTGCCTGGATATTAGGTAGCTACAAGTTCAGTGTTGGCTTCATTATAGTTTGACGTATTACAGATCCTCGGAATATCTGAAATGCCCACTGCTAGCAAATTTAAATACAGAAGTATCCCAAGCCCAAATAAAACACATCGTTTATTGTTTTTCGTCGGTATCATCATAGTAAGCTTACAGAATTTAATGTAAATTGTGCATTCTAAGTAAATATATAAATAAATAGTAGAAAAATCTATTCACTCTACTATTTCGTTTCTGTATCACGAAACCATTAAATTGTAGTCCAGCAAAAATTACATTAAATGCCCGAAAGTTCGTCCACACTAAGGAATTGGGGGAGCATCCATACCTCAGCTTAAAAATGACCCCATCTCCATTGGAGGAGACTCCCTGCCTCATCCTGCATGAATGCAGTTGTTTCAAGTGGGGTGTGGACAAGAGTTGGCTCTCCTTGCCTCCTGTGGTCACCCCAGCAGACCCATTGCCCCCAGGCCTGATGACAGCTATTCCACCCCAGCTTTGGTACATGAATCCCCCATTAGAGATATTCACCCCCGCACCATAATGCAAGAAACCCTATTGCTACCCGGGCCTCTCTTCGAAACTCCCTTGGCTCCAGCAGCACCTGGAGACAATGCCCCTGCTCCCTCCACAGTGCTGCTCTCCATATCCACCCAGCTTTGTTCTGGAAACTCTTGAGAGGGCTGGAGCTTGACTCATCTCAGGGAATGTTGCCCCTGGGCCCTGGCTTAAGGCTATACTCCTGATCTCTTTGCTCACTCCAAGGGCCCTCTCAAAGCCCACTGCCCCCTCTACAACTCCTAGGAGATATCATTCTTCTCACTCTGGGTCCTGCCCCTACCTAGCAGTGTCCTAGCTCTCAACAGCTTAGGGAAGCTCTACACAGAGTAACCTGGAACCAGGCACAGGGAAATTTGGTATAACTCAATCAGTGTCTCTAATTACGTAAGCAATAAGGTCTTAATAAAGTATTCTGGGGTGCAGGTTGTTCTGCAAAAACAAAAAAAAATCATGATGTTCTCTATTGTGTGACATGTGTGCGCACCATACACACACACACACACACACTCATACTTACAGTGAATGTTCATCATGCACACCTCCACCTGTCAGATTGATCCAATATCATCACTCTAAAGAACTTGCCCTTTTTTCTGGTCAAAGGTGTAAAGCACATCCCGGAAAAGGTTTTCATTTTCAAACACATCTCTCCTTTCCCACTAGTAGGTAGGGGGGGGAAAGAGGGGCTTTGCTTTTACTGATAGTACTTGGAAAGTAGTGTTAATACAAGTTTACAGCAAAATCATAAGCCCTAACACACATGAAGATCATTAAGAGCTGACATTAATACCTGATGACCATCTCTGATTCCCTTATGGGGAACAACAGGCTGACTTCCTCCTGATTTTCTTCAGTGGCTGGGAACCAAGTAGGATGGCTGTGTCAGTACTTCACCTAGAATCAATACTTCACCTGCCAACACAGTGATTCAGACCCAACTGTAACAGGCATATCTCACTGTTGAATCCATTTCTGTGCCTTACTCTTCTCGGCTCTGCACTCTCTCTTCTGCTGTGTTTCCTGAACAATTCTGGTTCTCTCCCTGTTAAAATTTGCCAGCAAGAATAAACCTGAAATTTATTCACGCTATTATTTAAACGTCCAGCAGCGGCTTGGAAGTGTTACCTCTCTCAGAATTTACATTTAGCTTCAAGCTAAATGGCTAAAAATCTTACAGCATCAGTTTAAAGGTAGGAGAATTTTTTGTACAGGGACCCTTTGCTAATGCTTTTTCCTATTTTCCTAGTCTGTTTCTGCCTATACTAGTCAGATTTTCCTGGTGATCTCCCTGTACTTAGGCTTTGCTGTGCTATGTAGATTTCTAGAGCCAGCAGGGATTTGAAGATGAATATTTTTTTTTAAATCCCAGCTCCCACTAAATTTTAATTTGATGGAAATATTTCTCTTCTATGAGCTTTATGGGAAAAAAGAATCTTTCGAAGTAACAATTACATTTGGGGATTAAGTTTAAGTAATTGACAGTCTTGTCTTTAATTAAAAGGAATAAAGCTGCCTAAGAAGAGCTCAGTGAGATTTGCAGCAGAAAATGTTGGCATGATGCCCCCAAAGGGTAAGAAGACCAGGATCAGGAATGGACAGAGAATGCTGATGCACGTCCCTCTGGTCTTTAGAGTGCACCCCCAGCAGAGCTTGCTCTGGTGCTGCATCAGTGTGCCATTTAGCCGGAGGGTAGCATTGTGCTGTGAGGAGCATTGCTGGGTGTAGACAGGAAGGAGGTCCTTTCTTTGGGAGCTGTGCTCTAGGTTCACAGACATCGTATGGAGCAAGAGCCCTTGAAGGAAGTGGCACTACTTAGAGTAAAAAAGAATATATACTCTTCCAGGAATCGACGGTCTCAGCTCCTGACAAATGTCCTTTTATAGCCCCTCAAAGTATAAACTTGAATTTTAGCCTGGCCTGTGGCTCTCTTTCTTTTTTACCTGAAATTCGTATTCCTGCTCTCTGTACTTCTTGATTTTCTTTTTCTGTGTATTTTACACCATATATACTTTTCTCGTTGACATCCTTCAAATAAAACCAAAGAAAAGGTTTTGATAGTATTAGCAGTCACTTCTAAACACTGGTTAGCAGCCACGTAAGCAAAGCCATTATCCCATCTATCTGGAGGACGCATCTACTTCTGAAGAGGCAAGATACAAATTAACCTTAGTAACAACTTCCCTTACAGTCACTCCAGCCTCACAGTGGTCTTTCATCATCACAAGTCATTTGTAGGTATTAAATTAAAGGAGCACCTCCATCAGGGGGAAAAAAATCAGCTTAAGTGCTCCCACCTTACATCTCCCCTTGTACACTGCTGTGAGGAAACACACCTGCCAAGGAAGAACACAGCATGACATAATGAGTTTGGAATTCCAATTTAAGGTGTTCATACGTACCCAGATGTATGATGGGAGTACGCAGGCCACTCGCTAGGACTCCACTGAGAATTGTCAGCTTATATCCACCGCAAATCAGTGGGGGGAGAGACTTTACAAGTCATTTCTCACGCTTCCTAATTGGACCCTGGGGAGCCAAGCATCGCTGTAGTTTACTACACTGTTTTGCTTATTACTATGCTGATTGTAGAGGAAAACACTTCCCACACCTCTGTAACACATATGTACATTTTAACCCCTAGACATCACCACTGAGTATCTACTATAAATCATAGCTGTCCATCCCTTCTACTTTATCTGTCCTACGCTTGTAACAATGGTTCTAAATTAACCACTCACCTTGCAAACCTGGCAGTTCCAGGATGACTTTTTAAACTGCCTAAGAGACATTGTTCGGGGCAACAGTAGCATCCTGTGGATTTAAAAAAAAAAAAAAAAAGGAAATAGCTGTGTCTTGGCCAACTGTTCATTCTGTGTACCATCCCATCCTCTATAGGCCACAAAACACCAAGCATGCCCAGCCATGTTCTATGTTGGAAAATTGCTTGGCCATTCTAAAATGTTTTCTTGATTATATGTGCAGAGTTCTATAACTTGGAAGCAGGGAATGTTTGGAGAACAGAAACAGCTATAGAAAGAAGAAAGGGGGGAGGGAGTGAGAAAGGAAGGAAGGAAGCAGAGAAAAAAGTAAATAAATAATAAGGAAGGGAGGAGAGAAGTGGGAAAGGAAGGAAGAAATCAAGAGGTATCTTGCATGTTGAATCACAAGTTAGAAAGCAACTTGGGAGATTTGTTCTATTTTCCTCGGTGGAGTTCCAGAACGCAGGTAAGTTCATCATTGAAAGCTGCTCATTGTTGCCCTGCTGAAAAAGAGCAATCTCATTCACTGGAGGTTGGTCCTCCCTTAGAGAATCAACCCTCCCCTGCTAAGTCGTTCCATTAATACTGTGACTCCTTGCTCTGTGTTAAATGTACTCTCCACTTGCTTTTGCTTTGTAGAGTGTCTTTTAGAGTTCACGTTTTCTTTTTCTTGAGATTTCTAACCATTAGGAACACCAGAAAGAGACTTCATTCTCGATGGGCAGTGCAAGGAATTTCTGGCCCAGCAATGCACAATATTTTGATTACACCATTCATTCACTCAAAAAAATAACTATCCTAGTGCTTGCTATGTGCCAATCTCTGAAGCATCGTCTTGGGAGTGACTGTGGAGAACAAGCAAGACACAGCCTCTGCACTAATAGAGCTTACAGACCAGGTGGAGCAAATGGACTGCTGTGTTAAGCAGTCACAAAACAAGTCTGCTAAGCTTAACATACCTGTGTAGTATTCGGGGAGCACGGGACAGGGACACCTTAGCTAGCCTGGACTCATCAGGGAAGGCTTCCAGGTGAAAGGGAACTTAACTTTATGGTAGGTAGCACTATGCTGGATGAGTTTTCTGGAAAAATGCTGAAAGCCTCTTATCTGGGAGAACATCTAGAGGAAACTTTCAGCCTCTCAACAGGGAGGTTTGATGGTAAATTTTAATTTTAGTTGTAGGAATGGTCAGGTTGTAAGGAGCCATCAGTATTTTCAAGGAGCTTGCTCCAGAACCTGGTGGTGATGTTATATTTGGAGTCAATGACACAGCAGGAGTATGAATCACTGAGGCATCCTGGCACTTTAAGTAATGAAGTCACTTGGGAAGGGTCCAAAACATAACTCCCTTTATCAAGTTCTGGACTGTGGTGGTTAGGGCCATAGAGGTAGGTCCAAGGGTAACTCAGAGCATACCACCTTTTTAAATCCCTTATCTTCTAATTTCCAAAAGCCTTAAAACCCCCTAGGAAATATCACAAATTCATTTGTTATCTCTGCATTCAAATTCTGCAGGCCAGTTACCTTGTTTTATGATACTTGAATATTTTTTTTTTATTTTGAAACATACAAAATAAAAAAATGCATTACATGGATTAAAGACACTCTTGAATCCCTTAGAATTTAAATCTGAAATGTATTCTAAAAAGGATCTGCAATTCACAGTTTAGGGCCGGGAAATGAAAAGAGAGGCAGAAAACCAGAAAGGATGAAAATCTCCAGAGACCTACCCAAACCTGTGCTTTTAATCCTTTTTAGCAAGTCAAATAAATGAAGGCACAAAAGGCTTTAAAATATACATAAAATATATGTTTTTAAACATGGA
Organism: Vulpes lagopus; assembly: GCF_018345385.1. NCBI lineage: Eukaryota > Metazoa > Chordata > Mammalia > Carnivora > Canidae > Vulpes > Vulpes lagopus. The sequence continues at coordinate 84,682,487 of NC_054824.1, forward strand.
AAATATAATCTATTTTGTACCGACAGCTAAGTAGATTCGGGGCTGGGAGGTAATTCTTTATTAAGTGAGATGGTCTTTAATTCCACAAGGGCAAAAGGCCAGAATTGTACCCACAGGGGTGAAGGGTGCATTCTAGATACAAGGACAGAAGCACTTGTTTCTTCTCTAAGACCGAATACTTTACTGACAGCTGATTCAAATAAATTCTGGAGTTTTTCTAATATGTGGTTTTAGGTGGAGTGGCCCAGGGAAACTCCTTTATTAAACTTAGATCCTTGGGCATTCTCTAACATTTTAATTCATTGATTATTAAAAGTTAAATTTCTCAGGCTAAATAAGAAAACTGTAGGATTTGAGAAAGCTGACTTACTGTAAGAGACTTAATGAAGCCCTCTCTTTATGGTGGGAGTGCTCAGCGAATCTGCACTTTCTGTAACAACCCCTATCACCACTGAGCAGAGCCCATAGCGGTTAAAGTCAAATCACACACCTACACTTACTCTACAGTGCAATTACATCGAGCCTACAGTCAGGAGGACCTCATAAACCCATTTAATACATTTTTTATTGCATTGCCATTTCGTGTTGTTTAAGACCATGTTCCTTTCAGAAACTCAGCCTTACCCATCTTAGCTTTTGTTTGGTTTTGCTCTATGATACCAGCCAACTAAAAAAGGGAGGGAAAAAAATTCAATATCCTTGAAACGATGTCAACCCAAAGCCAAATATTATTTTCTTTTCCCTAGATTTAGAGGGTTTTAAAAAAATTCATTGATATACTTTTATAAATACCTTTCTATTCTGATCACGAATGTTATACATCCTCATTATGGAAGAATTTGAAAATATCTGAAACTATAGGGAAGAAAACAAAGGTCATCCATAATGTCTCTCCTCAGAGGTAACATCAACAAAGGTGTCATCTGAAAGTCTGAGATGTCAGTGTGCTATAAAATATTTAAGTTCAAACACCTAAGCCATTCTGCTTTCTGCCCTTTTCGAGGCTGGGTGTCTTTCTGTGACTTGCCCAAGCTCATAGCTGTCTCCACAGCTACAGACAAACCCACAGCACTTCCAGTTCTGAATCAAACCTGACCCATCCTACCAGAGGTTTCCCCCCGTGTCACCTCCAGGATTTCCAGTGACAGTTCCCCCTTGCAGATGTGGGAGTGCCTACATTCCCTTTCTAAATTGGTGTATTATTTCCCCATTTATAAATTTGTCTTTTTTTTAATGAAACGAGAATTAAGTGCTTTTTGTTTTTCTTTCTGGGTTGTTTTTTTTCTGATTCTCTTTACTGTAGAATATTTGGTTTATAGGAGATTGGTCCACAAATTCATGAGGATAAATATTTTATTTCATATTATGCAATAAGAAATTATGTCAGCATTAATTTCGGTTTGGGTTTATTCTTTCATTCAATAAGAAGTTATCACCCAGGGTGACAAATATTCGGCTAAATAATTCATGGCTCCAACTCACTCCTAAATAGCATCAAACATGTGAAGTCCACTTTGGGCTGACAGTTAAGGGGAAAAACCTTTAGAAGTATTTGAAAGTAAAGCTAGGATTCCTTTTATGACCCAAAGTGAGCTAAGAGAGGCCAACTTCCTTTCTCAAATATTGATGACATACTAACACTTCTTAGTTTTCCCAGCCAGTTTGAAATATTCTCTTAGTAGTTAGGATAATGGTCCACCTATGAACTAACTAAGAAAACAGGAATCAGTGGCTTAGTCACTAAAGCATGTGACTCTTGATCTCAGGGTTGTGAGCTCAAACCCCATGCTGGGTGTAGAGCTTACTTTTAAAAAACCAGCCACATGTTTTTTTGTTTGAAAAAACAAACAACAACAACAACAACAAAAACAGGAATAGCTTAAGGTTGAGGTTTAGACCTATTCCTCTATTTTGGCTCCCCCCATCGCTGAACTACACCCAGAATGGTTACTGTGATTCTCAGAGAACGTTACTCCAGGTATTAGGCACTGGGGTTTGTACAACATGAATATAGTACATGGGAGAAAATTAAAACAAAAACACTAAACAAAACAAACCCCCAAACTTCAACAATCTAAACAGAAATCACAGGCATATCTTTTTCTATGTCAAAAAACCAATAATAATAATACTTGTAAGTATAAGTTGCTGTTGCCTAAAGCCTCTGAGTGGGGAAATCTGAAAGAAAGAAATTAATAACTTTCTAAGCTTGAAAGCAGCTTTGAAAATTGAATTAATAAATATCCTGCTTTAAGCCACTGTAATAATAAGGGTTTTGTTTTTCAAAACTGTGACCAAAAAAAAAAAAAAAAGTTGGAGCACATAAAACATAAATTCCCATCAAGAAACCTCACAAATGTTATGCTTCAGGTCTTCATCATCAGCAAAGGAGGAAGAGGCAGCGCGTAGAATCTTCATTTCTTTTATTAAGGATAAAAGGATTTTAACCCCATGCCTCTCTTACTTGTTCCAGGCAACTAGAAGGTAACATCCCCATTGAAGCCAGACTTGCCTTCTCTTCTGAACACACAGTCTTAGTATTACTATTGCCCAGAAAGGGGGGGGGGGGGGACGAAACAAAACAGTGCAATTAGTCATTTTAACTCCTCAAACTTACATGTCATTTTAAAAACCTAAGGCACATCAGATGACCAGTCTTATACAAAGAGTTGTGTCATACACGACGGGAGTGAGGCTGTTTCCTTATGGCAGATTAAAAAGTGAGCCATTCATGTTCAAGTTAACATGGAACTAGAACAACCACACAAACAATAGAGACCCCAAAGCTCTGTGCATCCTACACGCGGCGGGAACGAGGGCTTAGACGCAGAGACTTTGAGGTAAGTAGCTAAGAGCCAAGAGTCAAAGCACTGACAATCAGTTCTTCTCTTTATGGACTTACTGTACATATCTCCTCTACAGATAGAACTCAAAGAAGGCAAAATGCCAAAGTTCTTCATAAAACCTAGACTTGAACATTCCCTAGGACAATAAGGCATTTTCCAAACTGTAAACTCTAGAGTTTCCAGGGATGCATCTCTCTCACTTTCATATCACTAACTTCAATTTCCGGGCAGAGAAAGAGAGAGAGACAGAGAGAATGCATCACACCACATCATGGAAGGTGAGAGGTAAGAAGTCTTCTGGCCTTAGAACAATAAAAGAAGCTTGAATTTCTACCTTCTAAGGTTTCAATTTTCATTAGTCCAGAGGATATTCTCTTTTTTATTTCTTTTTTCTTTTAGAGAGGGAGAGATGGGGGGGAGGGTAGGAGGGGCCAGAGAATCTTTTTTTTTTTTAATTTATTTTGTATTTCTTTTAAAGATTTTATTTATTCATGAGAGACACACAGAGAGAGGGCAGAGACACAGGCAGAGGGAAGTAAGCTCCTTGCAAGGAACCTGTTATGGGACTTGATCCCAGGACCCCAGGATCATGACCTAAGCCAAAGGCTCAACCACTGAGCCACTCGGGCATCCTGGCAGAGAGAGGATCTTAAGCAGGCTCTATGCCCAGTGCCTAGCCCAATTTAGGGCTCAATCTCATGACCCTGAGATCATGGAGCTGCAGTCAAGAGTCAGACATTTAACCAACTAAGCTACCCAGGAGACCTAGTCTAGGGGTTATTATTTTCTTTTTTAAAAAGATTTTATTCATTTATTCATCAGAGAGAGAGAGAGAGGCAGAGACACAGGCAGAGGGAGAAGCAGGCTCCATGCAGGGAGCCCGATGTGGGACTCTATCGCAGGTCTCCAGGATCAGGCCCTGGGCTGAAGGCGGCGCTAAACCGCTCAGCCACCTGGGCTGCCCTCTAGGGGTTATTCTTTGTTTTTTGTTTTTTTTTTTTTTTTTTTTAATTTTTTTTATTTTTTTTTAATTTTTATTTATTTATGATAGTCACAGAGAGAGAGGGAGAGAGGCAGAGACACAGGCGGAGGGAGAAACAGGCTCCATGCACCGGGAGCCCGACGTGGGACTCGATCCCGGGTCTCCAGGATCGCGCCCTGGGCCAAAGGCAGGCGCCAAACCGCTGCGCCACCCAGGGATCCCTCTAGGGGTTATTCTTAAGCAAAGCTCAACCATCCAGAAAATTTTCTACCTGACCAAATTTGGGGACTGATGAAAGGACGTCCTAGTCCCATTTGGCTCTTTCAGTACCTGATTTCCCAACAATAATTTTGCCTTTCCAGTAGAACATGATGGTTCCAAAAGAAGAATAGAATCTCCCTCTACCTAGAATCCTAGCTAGGATAGATCTTGAGGTACTAATGATTCAATCACTCATTTGTGATTCATCCACTCATTTGCTTCACCCATTCATCTGTGCATGGGCATCTATTCAGCAAATCTATTGGTCACTTACTCCGTGCTAGAGAAATAGTGAGCTGAGACTACACGACTACACTAGTAAACAAGGAAAATGTGGTCTATGCCAAATAGAGAGGCTGAATCAGCTCTTTCTGATGCTACAGGTTTGTCTAACACAGCTGAGTATAAAGAATCTGAAAGTTAAAAGTCGAAAGCAGATTAACAAATAAATATTTCATGACACTTGCCTTTTCTAATATTAAATTCTTTCCCCCATTGCCTCCTTGGACCCCATCAGCAGGAACTAAAGTCTAAGATATGGCAATAATGCTTCCAGAGAATTCTAGGGCTTTCTCTGTACTAAAGCCCCCCAAAGTTTTATACTGAATTGTACAATTGAATTGCTGCAATAGATTTATCTTTTTATTCTTCGCTTACTTTGTTAAGTGTACTTGCTAAAGCAAGCTTGATATGTGGTGAGATGTTTTCCTGAAAGGTATAAAAAATCATAGGCTTCAAGTGTATTCTATTGAGTGTGTCCAGGGAATCCCTGCATAAATAATATCCTTGGCAAGTCAGCTTTACTCAAGAATTTGGAATCACCTTAGCACTATGAAAAGAAGAATAGTTTTCAGTTGTTAAGGACCACAATTTTTCCCCCCTTTTCTGTAAGAAGAGGAAAGACTCTTTTTGGAAATGTAAGGTTTCAAGCTAACTGAAAAGTTTTTATTTTTCCCACTATTGCCACCTGCTGGACAAAGGCAAGTCCTTTAGACAGCACATAGGAACATGTCTTCGTTTTACCACAAGATGGTAGCACACAACCAAGTTTTCAAAGTGCCAGGCTCAAAACATTCAGGGTTTTGCTTCTCAAAACAGAATGTTCTATTCCAACAGAAGAGGATGAATAGGAAATGATAGTACGAAATAAGCACTCTGTTTTCCTAGAGATTCATGTAATTCCCACTCAAGATCATTAACTAGTGTTTCAATCAAAAAGAAGGAAATCTTGCTATTTTCAATGACCTGGATGGAACGAGAGGCTATTATTCTAAGCGTAATATGTCAGTCAGAAAAAGACAGATATCATATGACTTCACTCATATGTGGAATTTATGAAACAAAACAGATGAACATAGGGGAAGGGGAGGAAAAAATAAAATAAAATAAGATAAAAACAGAGGGAGGCAAACCATAAGAGACTTTTAACTCCAGAGAACAAACTGACTGTTACTAAAAGAGAGGGGATGGGGCGATAGGCTAGCTGGGTGATGGGCACGAAGGAGGACACTTGTTGGGATGAGCACTGGGTGTTGTATGTGAGTCATGAATCATTGGATTCTGCTCCTGAGACCAGTGCTGCGCTGTGTGTTAACTAACCTGAATTAAAAAAAAGAAAAACAATGATCGGTAGGGTTTCATAAGCCAGTTTATTTATTGCAATAGGAAGTGCTACCTAAAATTTAACTGGTAAGCTAGTTTGCTTTTTATTATTTTTTTTTTTTTTTTTTTTTTTTTTTTTTTTTTTTTTTTTTACTTATTCACGAGAGACACAGATTGAGAGAGAGAGGCAGAGACACAGGCAGAGGGAGAAACAGGCTCCATGCAGGGAGCCTGATGTGGGATTCGATCCCAGGTCTCCAGGATCGCGCCCTGGGCCAAAGGCAGGCGCTAAACCGCTGCGCCACCCAGGGATCCCTCCCTAGTTTGCTTTTTAAAGGTATTTCAAGCAGATGCATAATTTTTATCTAATATCTGGTGATATTCTCTTCAAAGAGCATAATATTTGGGCAATGTGTTTAAATCCTTCTTTTCATGAACTCTTTAGTTAGTAGGGGAGTTTCTGTTCCCTAAGAGAAATATTTAGAGCATGTAGACTTTTATCCAAACCTGTGTCACTGACTGGTTAACCCAGGTGTATGGCTGGTTTTCTCCTGACCAAAAAGCTGTCTGGTCAGTCTATTTCCCTATCACATCAGCATGCTAGCATCGCTAAATGTTTTATTCATCCTTACTGATGCAGTAGAATTATTTATTTATTTATTTTTCATTCTTTGGCTCTGCTCTGCTATAGTTTAGCTGTTGATATATTTTCCTTTTTTTTTAAGATTTTATTTATTTATTCATGAGAGACGCAGATAGAGACAGAGAGAGAGAGGCAGAGACACAGGCAGAGGGAGAAGCAAGCTCCATGCAGGGAGCCCAACGTGAGACTCGATCCCGGATCTCCAGGATTAAGCTCAGTGAGCCACCCGGGCGTCCCCCAAGTGTTCTTTACATAAAGATGGTCCTGTTAGGGATCTATGGCTCTTTGAGTGAAAAGCAATCACTCTATGATCTTGCAGCATCTATTCCAAAGAATGATAAAAAAGCTTGACCAAAGAGAGAAGGGCAGTTGCCCTTTGCACAAGAGCAAAGCCAAACTGTCTCCAGTTGATACTGAATCAGTTAAATATGCCAGCAAGAACCCTAGAGTTATATAGGCTATTCCATGGCCTTACTTTCATAAAAATACCTGAGGGGTATTGTAGGATAGTGGACAGGGTTCTAATTGGGAGAAGTGAAAGCCCTAAATTTCAGTCTCAGCTTTACTCTGCGTGACCCTGGGTATCTGATTAGCCTCTCTGGGCCTCAGTTTTCTCATATTATGATAAATACATTCTCTACAGTGCCTTTTCAACAATTTTTAAGGCAACATGTTTATTTCAAAGAAAAGTAGTCAGAGCAGGTATTATGAAAGAAAAGAAGTGGCAATGTGTTCAATATACAATTGAAAAATCAGTGGTCAGATGATCAGCGTGGTCAATAGGTAGAGTTGTTTTATAAATGAAACAGTATTTTATATCTTGATGGCATCTGGCTTCACTTCCAGAGTAAGAGTGACATTGGTTCCTGGCTTTTGCTAGGAGAGGAGCAGAATTCTCACTACATCCTTCTGTAAGGGCTCCCACACAGAAGACTTGAATTCCTTGTGCAAGTAAGACTAACTCTTCAAAGACAGAAGGATGAAGGACAGATGTCAGTGGCTTGGAGCATCCTCAGAAGTGCATCTAGAGGTCCACCAGCAATCATAATACAAAGCAACATTTACGGGAGGATCCCCCCACCCCACATCTGACCAGTTTAGGAAAGCTGTCCTTATGTGTAGATACAGCTCGCTCTTAGGAACAGCCTGGCTTACGCTAGTTTTGCTAATGCTGAATTGTAGCCAAACGTTTTCAAAACTTCACACACTAGGGGAATTGTGCCCTTCTTATGGCCATCATAAAAATATAGGAAAACAGCATGCTGTTTGAGGGCTTCTCCTTATGGCCTCCTTTGGATAGACAAATGGAAAATCTGCGAAGGAAATAGACTGCACTGAACCTCAGAAATTTTGCAGACCTAATCCTGAAGGTCTGAACCCTTTGTACTAAATTAGATAATAATTTAGCTACTCAGGCGCTCTGTTTTTTTTTTTTTTAACAGTCTTAGCCCCTCTGTTAGGAGATTGCTTGACATATATTTATTTTTCCCGTATTTCAGTGATTCTAAATCTATTTTGGCCCACTGTAAGTCAGAGTGCCCTCATGCATGGACTGTACCATCATAAGGAACAGAGCAGAGACAGCCCCTGCTTCCATGGAACTCACAGGCCAGTAGTGAAGACAAGCATTAATCAAAACCTCAGCCAAAAGTATTTAAATTTTAAGCTGAGATGAATGTCATGAAGGAGAGCAGAGCTTATATAATAAAGGGACTTAATTTTATTAAGGAGGCTAAGAAAGACATCCCTGAATTCTGAAGGATGAGTAGGGTTCCTAGTAGTGAAAACATTGTGCCATCGGCCCTACAACAACAACAAAAAACATGATACCACGGAGAATGAAGGAGGACTTGTGATGAGGCTGGAGAGATGAGAGAGTAGAGTCATGGATGCCATGCTAAGGATTTGGGTCCTTATCCTGGAAGACACGAGAAAGCATGAGCAAGTTTCAAGCAGGACAATGAGGTAACCAGATGTCCAATTCAAAAAGCTCTCTTCAGCCTCAGAGTTCAGTCACTTTACTTCCTTAGTGAAAGCATGTTATTGAGGGGTGCAAGGCTATGCCCTGATCCTCACGGAGAAGACAATCCATATCCCACAGCCATGGTTTGGGCTCCTATATCTAACTACCCACTCAGTTGGTCCTGAAAGTCAAAGTGGTATCCCATGGAAAATGTCCACATTTACTTCTAAAGATCTAACAGTATCGATAAAGACACAAAAGGGAATTCAGGTATTTACTGGTATGAGCTCTTCCAACCCTGAGACTTAAACATTCAACAAGTTTTTACTTGTTTCCTGAACACATATTTACTGAACACATATTGCATGTCAGACTCTAATCTAGGCACAGGGATACATCATTTGACCCGATAGACACTGTTGCTGCCCTCACAGAACATATATTCTAATGGAGGGAGATAAACTTTAACCAAGCAAATAAGTAAATGTATAAAAGGATACCAAGTACTGATAAATGCTAATAATACTAATAAATAAAAAAAATACTAAGAAATCAGGGTAAAGGAATAGAAAGTGACAGAGGGTACCATTTTGACAAAGTGATGGGAGAACTCCTTCCTGAGTTGGTGTCATGTCAGCACAAATCCGAATGAAGTCATTGAGTGGGCCATGCAGAGATGTGGGTGAGAAACATCACAAGCACATAATACAGCAGGTGCACAACTTGTAAAGCTGGAGTGGATTTAGTGTGTTAGGAGAAAAACAAGGTCAAATAGCTTGAGTGGAGTAAACCAAGGGCAAGATGGCAGGATGGTGTTGGAGGCCAGACACATTCTATCAGTCCATTAAGTTTCAGTCAAGAGTCCTTCTATGTGCCATTCTCAGGGTCCTTGTTCTTGTCTATACACAGAACAGGTAACATCAAGTATTTGTAGTTGTAAATTATTTTTACCACTCCCAAGTGCACATTTGTTCCAACAAAACAATATCTTTCCAACTGCCTTTCTTTCGATCTCTGCTAGTGTGTGTTTCTATTAGAATGTTCTTTCCACCTTTTGTCCCATTCTCCTTTCAATGGAGAGTATCAGATTACCTTTGTGCTTATTCTCAATTAATACAAAAAAAATTTTTGATCTGTTTTTTTTTTGTTTTGCTAAATGTTTCTTTTTTAGAAATTGGCACCACCGTGCACTTCAAGCAAAAAGGTATGGTTCTTATTTCTGATTACCTACTGTATGTTAGAATTAAGATTTCTTAGCCATGTATTGAGGTCTTATACACTTGAGTTTATTTCATCTCAATAATTTGTGATAAGAATTCCCATAATGGTTTTGCCACTATGTTTCCCAGATTGTGAACTTTCTCAGTCACACACACACACACACACACACAAAGCCCAGATCTAACCCATGACCCCTATACGCCTTTTGACAGCTATTTATTTTTAAATCTCTGGAACTGAATAAGTTATTTCCCCTCCCACTCTCCATGTCCTAAATGGCCATAGTTAATTCTTGCAGAGCTGCACTTTTGGCAGTGTTCACTGCCCAGTGACCAGTCTCTCAGAAGAGACAGAGAGCCTACTCACTGTCCCTTGCTGGCTATTAAAGAAGATACACTGCTAAAGGAAATAAAGTAGCATCTCCTAAAATGAAGCACTTGGACAGTTAATATTCTCCCTGCCTCAGTGCTTTCCCATGTCTTTGTAGGCCCTCTCCCTTCTGCGTACACCCAGGCTGCTGGTGTCTCCCAGGAACTGTGCCACCTACCTCCATCAGCCATGTGACACAATAATCCCCCTACATAATAAATTCTACGAAGACAATACAGTCAGGTTAAAACTTCATAAACCAGAACCTATGATGCAAACAATTACCAATTCCCGAGATGCCCCCTTTACAAGTCCAACAGAAATTCCCCTGATTGTGTCTGTCCCCAAACCAAAGCCACAGAGGAACCTGCATGGCCAGATAGCACCCTCCTTAAGTCCTCATGGCTACCCACTTGGATTGGTAATTGTCTTATATGAAGATGTTTTCTTCTCTGAGCCTCAAAGGGGATGAGCCAACCAAGGTCATTCTCAATTGTGAAAACCTATTCTTGTGGGACTTGGACCCTACCAGTGACTAACAGCCACAGAGATTATGGACACTTTGTTGTTTACTCCCGGGAAAGGGTCAGCACCTTGTTTATAACCAGCTCTAAGAGGTCTTCACAGAAGGCAGTAAGGACAAAGCCATCAGGAATACATACATTGAACCAAGATCATCTGGGGCAAGAAGGTGTAAACTCCTGTCCCCTTCACCCCTTCTTCTCTCCCCAATGCCATGATTATCAATTACATGTGAATTTTAAATGGCTAGTGTTAGTGGAACATATGATACCTAGTGTTTTGAAATGGATGGAGAAATAGGGGATAGGGTTTTATTTCAATGACCTAGTGTCACCCAAAGGAATTCTAAGTAATGACCTAAAATTTCAAAATTTTGTACGCTAAACTATTTGATGCTGTTTTGATGGAAAAGATGTGATGGACTTTACCATGAGAATACTTCAGGTTTATCCAAGACTCACTTTATAGAGAGGGGAGATAATGCAAAGAGGAGGCCAAGTTTAATTCTAAGACATATTGCTCACATTAAACATCAACATATCCCCTCTTCTGTGCTCCAGCCTGGAGAATATAAGCTTTAATCTCCGATTCATTTCCCCTGAGGAAGCTGTCCTGGCTGAACATAGAAAGCAGGTGGCGCCAAAGTCAATCTTATCAGACTTCCCTTTCACTATGGCTTCCTAGGAGAGGGCAGTGCCTTAGCTTGCACATCCAGCTAATAACTAAGAGAGATTTTAGAAGATTGTTGTTCTCTTTTGCTGAACAATTGTTTTGTATTTTGAGTTTTTCTTTTATTTTCAGACACTCGGTCAGCACTTAATGATTCTAAGAATTCAAACTTAAACTCACCTGGTCTTTCTTTTTTTTCTTGTATGACTCAACTGCATACAGGAATAAAATTATTATTGACCTTGATTCCTTAGTGGCTGAAAGGAATGCCCGAGGATCATTGAGGCTGTGATTAATGATATTCTTTAAGAATGATCATTTTGAATAAATCTAGTCCAGGGAAAGAGCCCTAAGTATTCAGGAGAAGCTACAGAAATGCATGGGCTAGATTTGAATGAAGCACAAAGTGTTTCCAAGTGCATGCTCTCTAAAGCAGGTGTTGGGAAATCACCTTGTACTTTCTTCAAGATTTTCTTGAAAGACAGTCAATTGGCTGAGCATCCTGCACCGAATTTACTGTGTAGAGACTTGCCGAAAATTCTCATATCTCACAATTTCAGGATGTTTTATCAACCTTGTCCTTAATCACAAATTCCCTTGTAAAAGCATTGTCGTGGCAAAGTGCAGTCCAGCAATCACCGTGATACAGAGTCTCACTTATCATCCTGTCCTGAGGTTGAGAATCGTGACCTGGTGTGTTGACTCAAGATTCTCAATCTTGCTCCAGCTGAATTTTGCCTCTTCAGGTCAAACTTTAAAAGCCTTGACCAGATTCACAAGCCAATACCTTTGATTCAGGGGTATTTCATGGCTTTCTGTAATCTAAGCTTCTATAGTTAATAGTAGTATGATGGTGCTACCATTTATTGAATGTTTACTAGATACCACACATATAAGTGTGCGCACATACACGTAAACACATATAGAATGTGGCTAAATGCCAAGATATGATTTTTGTCTGTTGTATGAAAACCGTGTAGCAATTTTTGAATTGTGGTTCTATTTGCCCATCTATTCTTAAGGCTAATTTATGTTTACAGACTCTTGCTTTCATTATATCTGTCAGTATATAAAAGCACTTGCTGAGCCTGGCCATCTGGTGTGGGAAATAAGATTTATCATTTGCATTTCCACAAATAAGCAGAAATTTCATAACTATGAACTAAAACATAATTAATGATTTTGCTGATTATTCTTCCCTGAAATAGCCATTAACTGAAGTAGTCTCCTATGCAGTCATATATATCTATAATTGCATACACACTTGTGATGATTCTCCAACTATCATTCATTTACCCTTGCATTTTTTCAAGCTATTTATTTACTCTCAAAACCAATTATGAAAAGAGCAAGTCATATAAGCACATCAAATAGCTATATGAGAGCACTTAATAAATAATAATTGATACAAATGAAGATATCTTTAATAGATCCACAAAATGCATTTCAAATATATAATAATAATTCTACAAGAATGAAATTATTAGCACAGTCATACTGGGATTTCCTATATATATCATAGACTAGCATGTGAAAGTAACAGTTAATTCTCAATTATGTCTATTAAAAGACCAATAGAATATATGTACAGTATATCGTATGTGTATATATGAGTATGCATATACCATCTATACTTCTCTTTGTATCTGTGAATATATATGTGTACGTACATTAGCAAGAATGTTATACCTGAACATGTAGGCTCATCTATGTATGTATTATATTTTTCAATGATGCAATTTTGGCTTTCTCAAATATTTACTGCCCTTCAAATAAAATGATCAGACTAGACTTTTTAGACGTCCCCAGGTACACTCAACTCCAAGACGTCTGAAAGATACTGTAGCCTGTCCCAGCACTAAAAGTGAGATTAAGGAAACAGGCAAAATTAGACTCTTACTAAAACCCTTCTGTTTCACACCATCCCTAGGGAAAAACAAAAATCATTTTTGCTTAGTCCGGTCAGGCCTCAGTTTGTGTGTAGTCTTTCTGTTTTGGAAGCTGTCCTGACCCGCTAATCCAAACAAATGTGCCGCAGAGTTATGCCATTTAAAGCGTAGAGAGGAACTAAAATGATAGGGAAATGCATTACCATCTGGCCAGAAGCTCTAGAGAGTTGCCACTGAGAGAGCTTAAAGGTCACAAAGGCCAAAAAAAAATAATAATAATGGTGGTGAAGGGTGTGGGGCTACAAAAAGCATTGAACTGAGACTCTGAACACTGTATTCTAGTGCCCAGTCACCAATTACCAGCACAGGTGCTTTATGCAAGATACATGATCTTCTTGAACCTGAATTCCCCATGAAAAGCATGAACCCAAAGGTAGTGAGAAAGTGTCTTTTATTAACACAACCCTAGAACCATTCAGAAATGTAAAGAATGGACTGATTAAATATTTAAATTGTTTACTCTGTATTTCCATAGCTTTCCAGGTAATAAAGCTCATTTTTATACTATAACTACACTGTTCAAAGTTTTACATATTCGCATTTTTATAGTAATATTTTTTATGTTCTCAAAAAGACGCGCTAGTAAAAATGTTCTATTGAAAATCTTTTTTTTTTCTTTTTTTTTTTTTTTCAAAGATAATGATTGCCTCCATGTTGTGTTTTGTTTGTTCTGGCTATTGTTTTCCACAAACACAAAATTCATTTGCTGAACGTTTGACAGGAGACTTACTGGCAGTCCTTCACTGTGTAACTTCACTGTGTGGTGGTGACAGGCAGAGACTGCAGCCAGCCGCCTGGGTAAAAACCCCAGCTCCCCTGCTTACTAGCTGTGTAAATTTTTGCAACAAATTTAACCTCTTTCTGCCTCTTACTATCTCACTGTAAAAAAAGGGTTCATTCTAATGCCTACCTCAAAGCATGGTTATATGCTTACATGTGTAAAGCATTTGTAACAGTACCTTCTCGTAAGTGCTGCGTAATTGTTGGTTTTATTGGGTGGTTGTTGCCATTGTTTATGTAAAACACGGATTAGGAAAACATTCTTGAATTCAACATCTTCTCTGTTGTTTGGCCTCTGACCAGATATGTTTGTAGACAATCCTGGAAACATTTGCATACCAGAGGATGCTTCCGTTGCACATGCAAACCATCGTAGGTTTCAACATACGCGCGTATGCACACACGTGCACATTCATTCACACACATTGATCTGTATATGTGCCCTCAAAACTGCAAAGTGACCCATAATTAGTCACATTGATTTCTCTTTTAAATATCATTGTCTAAGCATGCAGTCTTAAATCTAAAAATCCTTGTTGTGAAAAGTACTAACATTTTCTTCCTGTGATGGATCTATATGAACAGAACTATGCAAAAGGAGAAAATGGAACAAGCAAAGCGTCAGAGACGCTTTTGGGGACTACGTTTTCTGCCCCAGTTCTCTCCTTTCTGTCAACACAAAATCCTTTCTCCACTTTCCTTTCCATTCCAGTCTCCCTCTTAGATCCACACTCCCATATACCCCACATCGTGTCCATGTTGGGAAAACTAAGGTGGCAGTGGGAATACACGGGGGCCACCCCTCCAGGGTGAATTCTGGACAAGTCCAAGTCTCGGTTCTGCTTCTGGCTTGGACCTACCTATTAACGTCTCTAGGTTTGGTGGTCCCTGTTGTGGTTTTCCTGTTGCCTTTGCTTTTGACCTTTAAAGTGTCACATGAAGAGTTTGGACCAGATGATCCCGGGCTGCCTCTTAAGACCCTACAAGGAGTTCACTTACTCTCTACCTTGCAGCAAGGTGACATTCAGCCACAAATGTTCCTTGGAAACAATTCCCCTTCCCATTAACAAATAAATAATGACTGCTTCCCCCTGAGAAATGAGAGTTTCAGATTGGTCCCATGTTTTATTGATGGAGACACTGTGATGAATCAGCTGGAGGAGCCGGTGTCTGGCTGCTGAAAGACCCCATCAATGCTTGGAATCTTAACGAGTGCTGGCATCACAGCGCTATGCCGAGCAGAGCGTGCGAGAGGAGGCTGGGTGAAGAGGAAGGAGCCCGTTGCACCAGCAGACACGCCAGTGAGCCTTCTCCAGCAGGAGAGCTCTGTGTACAGAAGTGTTCAATCACGGAAACCCCTTGAGATACTTAAAACTCAAGGAGAAGGATTTAGGGAAGATGGTGAGCCCTTCTTGGGCTGTACCTAAGCGCACTGGCTTTGAGGTGCTGCTCCCTGGCCCTTCGTACCTCCGACACCCGCTGTCAGCTGTCACCTGGAGTGGGCTGGCTCTAACTCTTCTCCTGTCTTTCTCTTTTGCATCGCAGGGCCCGGGTCGGTGAGAGGAATCAATGGATCCATCAGTCTGGCCGTACCACTGTGGCTGCTGGCAGCATCTCTGCTCTGCCTTCTCAGCAAATGTTAATAGAATAAAAATTTAAAAATAATTTTAAAAAACACACAAAAATGCGTCACACAGGATACAGAGAGAGAGAGAGCGCGCGAGATGGGGGGAGCCTGTTTATTTTACAACGTTGTGTGTTTATAGATGAAGGGGGAAATAAGAAAACGAAGAAGAAAATGCACTTGAGACCATTTTAAAGTCCATCAATAAAAGTCTAACTATGAATCAGGGTGGGAAAAGCTCTACGAGGCTATGTGTATATCGAAGCAAATGTATTCTCTATAAAGATGACATCATGCTAAGGACACCGGATGTTGTAAAAATAAGTCAAGAGAAGAAGTGTCAGATGGGTATTAACCCCCCCACACACACACACTTTATCCTTCCTTCATTCTTTTTCATCCGTGGGGAAAGAAAAAATAAGGTCTTGCCTTTGGTGTTTCTATTTCCATCATCTTTTTATTTTGTTTTTCATTTGAGCTGACTCCTAGCCATTTCAGACTATCAGTGGAACCCACGCTGGAATCCTGTGTCGAGCCTTTAGCTGGCTTTCCTGCCTCCACTATCTCCCCAACTTTTAAGACCATCTCCTCCCCCTCCAGTGTGTTCTATCGCCCCTACATCCATCCCAATTACTCCCCCTTCAGCCCCCCTGCACAAGGCCCCCAGCTGCTGCTTCTCTTCACCCCCTCCCACACCCCCAGCACCAGTCATGCCGCAGACACTAGGAAGTGCCATTTTAATTTTCTCCACTGTATGCGCGTGCTCAAGTCTCTCGCTCTCACGTGGGTGTACGTGTGTGAGCGTGTGTGTCTCTCTCTAAAGCATGCCAAGGGAATGGTCCATGTGTACATAGACTCATTGTGCTGTAGATACTGTCCCGCATTGTAATTGTGAGACGCGGCTGTGACAAGTTGCTGGGGGACATGGTGGGGAAGGAGGCATGGAGCAGAGTCCCCCAACCTCCCCCCCCCATGGCTGTCACATGACATCAGCGTGTATCCACACCAAGCCGTGCCCCTTCTAAGGGCAGAGCCTCATATTCCTCTTAGTCCAATCATCAGAACCCAGTCGAGAGTCACTCAGAATATCACTGTAAATGAAAGTGCCTACTATTGATGGGGTGAGCGAACAGTAGAAAGAATCAGTGACGTCAATGAGGTGACCTAGGAGAGCAGGTTTCTGATTTCACTCTTGTTTCATGAGTCTGAGGAATTGATAGATTTCCTGGCTTTCTGCAGGCTTAGATCTGCTCTGCTGCAGGAGTGAGTAGCATGTGTTGAGTAAATCCCAAGAAGCAGGAAGGTCTCCAAGTGTCAATTTCCAACAAAAGGATGATGAGCCACGTGGAGATCTAAGCAGCCCTGTTTTGCCCCTTCCCTGATCTTCGAATAACATTGCATTTGGCCCATGGATTCCCTTGAGCAGAGATTATTTCCTATCTCAGATACAATATAGTGAGAGTGAGCAAGGCAGGAAAAGCAGACAGATGCACCGGTCCCTACTCATCTTGTAGAGATAATGGCAGAACTGTGTACAAAGCATTGACCATAACAAGAAGGAATCCATCCCTTGTGCTCCTTTGCAGATTTCTGTCCTGGTGGTGTAAGCTAAGACTTTATTTGGTGGCCTCCTTTATGCTCCACTGGTAATGTTTGCAGTGTTCACGGTAGTCCATCATTATCCTAGGCCAGGCCACTAAGATCTATGTCACCTTCCCTGCTCACTTTTGGCTTCTGGTTCCTGAAAAAGATACTGTGGGGAATGTGGTGCCTAAGTTCACATCGACAAGAGTCCTCTGAAATGTGAATTCGGTCCTTAATCAAAAGAACCGGGAAAATAATTTAGGCAGAAGTTGTATGCATACCACAAAGCTTGGTTATCACCGCAGCACCAGAATTTTCTTAGGAAAGGTCTTGCGGAGAGAGCTGGCTCTCTGCCTGTAGATATCTTTGTCAGGAAACCAACCATTGCTTTCACTTAGACTATAGGAGGCATCAGAAGTGGCTCAGTTTATGAAAAGACAGAGGATTATTATTGAGGTCCTAATTGAATGTAAAGCCAAATATGGTACCTCATCTAGTTTTGGAACTTGAAAAATAGCTGTCACAGGATATAAGACAGGAAACCTCCTAACTGCAAATAGAAAAAGGAAGGAAGAGAGCAAGAAAGGAAGAGAGGAAGCCAGGGAAAAAAGAAGAAAAGGGGAAAGGAAGGAAGAAAGGAAAGAAGGAAGGAAGAACAGAAGGATCTGAAATTTCTACTGATAGTTTTTTTTTAATTGAAGGCAATGAGCCTTGCCTTTGAAGGTAATGATCTCTTTGATAAGCAACATTTTAAATCTGTTCTAGGGGATTCTATTGTTTGTTTTAGAAAGCTTATCACCAGCCTTCTTTTATGATTTTGCAGTTTAGACAGGAGACAGAAGGACAAATTGGGCTTGGGGATGGATAAGAGTATTTGTGGCAGATCCTCACAGAGAAGAGAAATCCTTATCCAAGAAAGTAGCTACTAAAATATAGGGAAGGTGAGCCATATTCCTATCCAGCATCAATTTATTGACAATCGGGGTTTCTCTAACATTGTGGTTGTAGTACAGGAATAAAAGTTTATCATCATTGGTGATAAATGTTCCTCATATATTGAAGAGCCAGTCACATCCTTAAGTGGAAGCTTTAGAGGAATGCATGCTAATTTAAAGATATATAAGAAAAGAAAAGTAGCAGGTGTTAATTCGGTTTAGTATCAGTTTCGGGAACAGATCCTTGTGGCATGTGACACATTTTAATCATACGCCTACATTTCATCTTCACCCTATCATAAGGACAAGGTCTTGGTTTTATGGAAGAAGATTCTCCACTGAAAGGAATGTCTGCCTTGTCAGCACCATTTGTTCCCTGAGTTTTAATATAATTGACCATATATTAAACATAATTAAACATATATTGAATATTGTGGTGTTTGCATATATCTCCGGCAGGATCTGGGAATTTAAAAAATTGGTCCTGGCTCCTGTTTCAGAGCAAACATTGACCCCAGAAATCTCATAGGTTTGAGAATGTCTCTAAGCAGTGTGAAGAATGGAGGAGAACATAATTTGGAGAAAGTTCAGGAAAAAGGTAGCAGCCAGAGGACTACACCAAGAAATTGAGTCCGAACATGGAACTTCTTGGAATTTAGTTCATCATATTGCTCTAAATCCCTTCAAGAATCTTGTCCATTGGTACTCAAAACTTGAAACTCTGCACTGAAAAGAACCAACTGGTTGGAAATAATACCCTGAGAGAAGTGAAATTCATCAATTAATCTGAATGGCTAATATATTTAATGTCCTCTGTATGCAAAACGAAACTCCACTATTCATAAAATGAAATCCTTAGAACTGACCTTCCGTTAACGAAAGCAGAAATGACCTTGACCAAGGGCACTTCCTGAAGAATGAGAACTATCCTAGGTTTTACAACTGCAGAATTATATCTTCTGTGCAATTGTTCATCAGAAGGTGTTGCCTTGTTGGAGGAACAGTCTTACTTGTTTTGAGACATAAAATCCCTCTGCCCTAAAAGAACTAAGGCTTAGGGAAAATTTGTATTTTCTGTTGGGGAAGAATTGTCCTATTGACCTTTGCCTTCTCTTCCAAGTCAGACAGACTTCTCCCTTGCCATGGGCATTTTTTTTTACCACATATTCAGTCAACTGGGGCTATTCATAGAGACCTTGTAAAAGTACTCGTGATTTTCATGTTCTTGGAGACAGAAACAAAAATCTGTTTCTCCTCCAAAAATGGACTTACCTCCTTTGCACACAAAAACTAAACTCCTCAGCATGAGATTATTTCTGAGTTATTACCTACCGGGTGGTTAGCTTCTTAACTACTCCAGAGTCACAGTTTCCATCCCCAGGTTGGTTGTGGTTTGATTGTTTCTATTGGCTTGTCTCCCAGAATCTCTCCTTTTGTTTTTTGCAGGCCTTGAATTATTTGTGGAAAAATAATATATATGTGTATGTATTTTTTTTAATCTTATCTTTACAGATGCTATATTTACAATATTGTATGTATTATAAGACAAATCTAGAATAACGGTTTAAACGTAAAAGGAAGAAAAGTACTGAATTTGGTTTAAAAAAAAAAAAGAGCTATGCTTCATTTAGAAAGATACGGAGCCCCATCTTTTTCCACTTTGTAATTATTTGTTTGAGAGGAATTTGTTTGTAGACCAAGTTCCGTGGATTAACCATGGCCTTATTTTTCTCATCTTCATAACTTTTTAGCCTGGATTTAGTCTCAGTTACCGGTAACTATCTTTTTTTTTTTTTTAATATAGAAATAGAAGTGCAGTGCTATATCTGACCTATAAAAACTATTAATATTTTGAAGACAAATGTTAAACATACCACAAAAATGATGAGATAGGACCCTAAATTAAGAAACACAAATTCAGTTCAGGAAGTCTTCTTCTTTCTTACGTTCTTAAAATATTTCTCTTCCAAAGACTACATTTGCCCCAGTGATGTAAATTTTCCATCATGGTTGGCATAGTATCTGTAAACATCTCACTAAATGCAAAATGGAGTTTACATTTATGTGCATACTAGTGGAAGAGAAGTAAACTATTCTCATTTGCATGTAGCTGTGTTGTCAAATGCGGCCAACTGAAATTCAAGAGAGAATTTGTTTTCACCCAGCAATGTACATCACTTTCTTCTTGGCAAAGAAGCTGGTGTTAACATTAGGTTTAGGTTTAACATTTACACCAGCGCAAATGTTTATGGATATTATGGAAAACTTATTTTAAAATCTTGATTTCTTTTCAGTGCATTTACATACTGTGTGCTGATTAATAAATTAGGCACCAATCATGTGTAAATCAATGTAAATCACTAGTTTATGTACGTGATATAAACTATGTAAACTTCATTTTTCAGGCGGTGCCCAGGTTCAGCTAAATCTATGAATCTTAAAGAAACACCCCTCCCCCCACAAAAATAAATAAAAACTGAAGCATTTCACAGGTCAGAATGGGAAGGAGGATGACTAATGTCTCGAACAAGAAAGTTGCCTCAGCAAAAGGAAGCAGACCCACAGGAATTCCTAAAGGTCGACATCCTGCTCATGTCACAGGAGGCCACCTCTTAGTTCCTGTGGGACCTAAGTGGAGTTTTTCCCAATTGTTGCCACAGTTGGCTCACCTGACCCCAAAACAAGGGAAATGAGAAGACAGGGAGGAAGGAGTTTTAAGGGCTCATGTGTCTGTTGCATCAACTCCCAGCGTCTTCTTGATACTTCTTACCTACCATCTAAGATGGCTTATTTAAATAGGTCCAAGGAAGTCACCTACAGCTCGAGGAGTACAATATTACTCCATTTTTATTTTCCATCCAAAAAATGACATTGGGAAAGCTTCTTTGTCATCTTGATTCTAAGAAATTGTAGATTTCTTAGAAATATGTTATATTCTTGAGAACTATCTTGCCAAGTTACCCTAGGAAATTATTACTTTTACTTAAGCTGACAAACCTATATTTCTACATACCTATCCCGAATATTGCAACTGAGGACAGAATAACTTTAACTGGGAGTATTTCTCTCAGGCACCTTCTCTTGGAGTCTTTTTGAAGGGTCTGATGTGTTTATATAGAGTGACATATATACATTTTCTACAATCTGAACAGCCACAAAGAGGCATCAAAGAGATGACTTTGGGACTCAGGAGAACTTTCTGCATGGACTGTTATAGAAAGAGATTTAGGTCAAATTAACATTACACTTAAAGTACATTCCTCCACCCAAGATAAATGGCAAGTTTAAGGTGAAGCAGAAAGTCAAGAGAATTGGAATCTGGCTAGGGTCTAGCCACACAGACAAGTGAGGTGACCTTAAGCAAGTCACTTAAACTTCCTGAGACCAGGTTTTCTTATCCCAAAAATAAGGTATTTGGATCACATCTCTAAGACTTCTGGCAACTCTAAACTCTGATTTCAAGTAAGAATTTAATGCTCATGTAGGATGTGGTCAGCTGATCATTCCATGTCACCTCCAGTTTGGCCCCTCTCCCACCTTGGTTCCTCCGAACCATCATTCCATCATCCCCATTTCCAAAACGAAAACTTCTAGAATACAGGGTCCCTGGACAGGTTCTAAAATTCTCTTTTGAACAAAACTTCTTAGCAAGGTAGAGAAGGGACACATTCAGATGAGACTGAAGGCACTGAAATAACTGGAGTTGTTTCCTTATAATATAAAATCTAACTGTTGAACTGTATTCTAATAGCCTTTCATAGGAAGGAAAGTAGCCAGGCTAATATTATGCATGTTGTGTGTATGAAAGGAAACATCAGTTTTGTTTTGTTTTTGTTTTTGTTTTCTCATTCTGGGCCAAGTGCCTCATTACAGTAAATGTGTGTCCTTGAAAACTCTTTGCTTTTGCTGATGGCAGTAAGCAAGTGGTCCCAGGCAGGTTCAAAAGGCTGTTCTGTGAGAAACAGACAAGACAAGACATTTTGTTTTGTAAGGATTTTCTCATGGCATAGTTGCCCTAAAATTGACTAAGAGGCTGTGAAGTCAAGCAAGTGGACTGAGAGAAAACAAGCCTCATTTTGAAAAAGTACAGGTCGAGATCATTTAAAGAAGACAAGCTAAAAATAGGACAAAAGTAAACAGAAGGTGACAGAGTCGAACACAGGGAGAGTTGTTGTGAAAGGCCCAAATCAAATGTGGAAGCTCAGTTCTCTGAGGGAAGGGTACGCAGAAATGCTATTTCTCAGGCAGTTCGTGAGGAATTACTTTCTTGTGCTATATGCTGAATGGATTGAGCACAGGCCCACTTGTTTCAACCCATCAAAGTGTAGCCCCACACCATCCTGGAGGCTCAATTTAGCTTTTCATTCATTGCCTAAGAGAACAGAAACAATCTGAGTCTCCCGTGTCCCGAAGAGCAGGGATTATTCATAACTTCCCAGCACTTGTATTGGGTGATGTAGATAAGGATGTGCATGTGTTTAGAGCACTTTCAAAGCTCTCTTTAAATGGGAGAATGACCCACCCCTCCCTGAGGACAACTCTCCATTTGCATGGTTATTTCAGAGGTGTCTCATTGAGTGGTGCTCCTGGATCTACTCTACAGGTATGTTTTCCTCTGCACAAGCCTTCTGTATGTAAAAGCCAGGCACAGAGTAAAAATCTGCTTCTTGCAAATGAAGAAAATACGTGGAACTACTAGCTTCATGGCACGCAGCAGTAATTCTAAGCTATCTGCAGCCTTTTTGGGACCCACTTCCCCAAGTCTTTGCTCTTCACCAGAGAATGTAAATGGTTCATTCTGGTGATCATGGCCAAGTGCTGCTCCCTAAGTATTCACTGGGATGGGGGGAAGGTTAAAGGGAAAAAAAAAAAAAAAACCGCAGGGGGAGAGAAGCATGGAACAAAACCTCCACCTTCTTTCCCCCCACACTGCTTCACCCCTTCCTTCTCACTGCTCTATTGAAGGGTGTATAAATCCTGCTCTTGGTTAGAATTCTCCTTATTAACAGTGTTATATACATATAAATATATATATATATAAATATATTCCTTTTTTTTCCACCCCTATAGACTTTTCCTTGATGATACAACACATGGCCATTTTTTGTTTTTTGTTTTTTGTTTTTGTTGTTCAAAGTTTATTTTTGTTTATTGGATGGATTTTTTTTTTCCCTGGATACTAGCTCTGTGGAGGAAAATAAAAAGCGCAGTGTGTGTTTAAAAAAAAAAAAAATTAAAATTTAAAAAAAAGCTTTTTTTCTTTTCTTTTAAAATGTATTTAAATTCTGTTTCTCTCTTCTGTTACTTTACACGTATGAATGCTCTGCTCTTCTGTGATCTTAAAACAAAAATGAAATAAACGTGAAAAGGAGATGTGTCTTCATTGACCTGAGTCGGTGATCTTGTGGTTGACTGCCCTGCCTCTTGGAGGTTTTCATGAATAAGATAGGAAATGAAGCCAATGATGACAATAACGTGAGGAGTGGGTGGACAAAATACTGAAGAATCCCTTGAAGGCTCTATCAATATCTCTCCTATCACAGAAGGGAATGTGGTATTTACAATAATTGTCTTCATCTAAGCAAAGAGGTTCTCTGCAAGTTTTTCTTTTTTGCCCTTAAGGGGCGATAAGAAAGAGCATTAATTACCATTGGGAAGCTATAGATGGAGCATTAAGAAGTTCCAGATTGTTAGATTTGAGTGAGACCTTAGGACATGATCCCAAAAAAACATTAGGGAGTATACTCTTTCTTTAAACTCTCCATAGTAGAAGTATCTTTAAGGATTAGTTTTAATAAGATCCTACCTGCTAGCAGTAGAAGGAACAAAACGGCTTTCTAAAGCCACCTATTTTTTTTCTACTGATGAAATGGAGAGTTTGTTTTGTTTTCTTTTCTTACTGAGAGCCATTACCTTCACAAAATGTGTCCAGAATCTCTCTACAATTCCTATAGCGTTGCACGGGACAGACAGGAGATAGCGAAAGAAAAGGAGAAATAAGCAATTCACAGTCCAAAGGGGTTAAAGTGGGTTCATTGTACATGGGAAATGATTGGGAGGGTCTGAAGTTTGAGTCATAGGAGTCAAATTAGGTCAAGAAAAAAAACAAGAGAACTATATTGAATCAGAGTGGGTGGCTGGGGGAGAGGGTGAGGAAGTAAGTACTGGTTTGCTATCAGCTTCAATAATTGGCAAAAAGTCTTAAACAGAAGCAAAACCCTTGGTCTCCTTCTGGTTTAAAGAGACAGTTTAAGGTCTGAGTCTCCCCAAATTTGAATTTTATACAAAATTCTGAAAATGCCTTTCTTCAATGATTTTTACCAAACTCAAAGTTAAAGACACAGTTCTCAAACAAAATTGCCCTCACGCCAGACAAGAGCCACACATGCAGGGACCCCCAGGCCACCATCATTTCTGATCAGCTCGCTACAATTCAGAGGTTCCCACTACCCTCTCAGATGTAATAATTTCTAGAATGACCCAGAACTCAGGAAAGTGTTTTCCTTATGATTACAGTTTTATTACAGCAAAAGGATGCAAATCAGACAAAGGTAGAGACATGTAGGGCAAAGTCTGTGAGAATCCCAAATGTGAAATTTCCTTTGTTTTCTCCCCATGGAGTCAGGACATGCTACCCTCCCAGTACATTGATGTGTGACAATATCCAGAATTTGGCCAATAGGAGGCTCACGCAGTCTTTGGGGCACAAAGTTGTTTTTTTGGTTTTTTTTGTTGTTTTTTTTAAAGACTTTATTTATTTATTCATGAGAGGCACACAGAGAGAGAGGAAGAGACACAGGCAGAGGGCGAAGCAGCCTCCATGCAGGGAGCCTGACATGGGACTCCATCCCGGGTCTCCAGGATCACCCCCTGGGCTGAAGGCGGAGTTAAACCGCTGAGCAACCCGGGGCTGCCTGCACAAAGTTTTTATTAAGAGTTTGATCACTTAGGCATGATTGATTAAATCACAGGCCGAACAGCTAAATTCCCATCTCCACATCAGACTGATGGTATCACCACAAGACTCAACGCCGCATCCACCCTAACTTCATGGCTGGTATTTCTGGCATGACCAGTCCCCATCCTGAGTCATCTTGTTGTCATAAACTCTCTAGGGGCCCAAGGGGCCCAACATGAATAACAAGGAAACTCCTACCACTTGGAAAATTCCAGGGACCTAAAGGTTACCCAAGAACCTAGGGTAAAATGTAGCCAGTCTTTATTATATACCTCCCATTTCCAACCTTATATTAAAAAAAAAAAAAAAAAAAAAAAAAACCACTTGGAATCTCTAATAGCATTGTCCCCAAGTGGCTTGAGACTTTATTTCCTTTTAGCCACAAAAGCTACAGGGTTAGAAAGTTAATACCAACTCGAGGCTTTGCCTTCTGAGTGCCTCAGAAGAAATTCCTTGTTGTATACCCTACTTTCTACTGTCTTTATATCCATGTATTTAAAAGTATGTTCAAAGCAGCAGCTGAGAGCTGCGAAGAAGGTGAGTCTGTAATCTAACGTCTTAGTGAAAGGTCTTTTTCACCTTGGTGATCCTTTCAGACCCAGCATGGTGAACGGCTAGTAATTTGGCAAACGTTTATCAAAATAGAATTGAGTTGTGTTCAATGCAACCAACAAATAGACTTCATGCAGAATCTGTCTCTACCAATCACTGTAACCTCACCACAGTGGTGGAAGTCTATGGAACAAAAGGCAGATCCCCCCTCACACGCACATACCAAATTTGTTACACAAACATGGTACATTGGCTGCCTGTAAGCCCAAGACTGGAGACTTAATGGTCTTTGGTGTGAAGAGGAAAAGGCCCTTTCTCCACTCTCCCTGTCAACTTCATTCTCTTCGACTCCACAGAGTGGCCCATTAGGTTACTCTTTCCTCAGTCAAGCTGCTTCCTGGCCCAAAAATTTCAAATTGTTGAGGATCTTTAGCAAACCCTGAGAATTATGTTTGAGAATACTAGGGAGGGGAGGTCTTCTAACTCAATCACCTCTCATAGACCCAACCATTCTCAATGAGAAGGTGCTGACTGACTTGTCATGTCTTTAAAACAGGACCGTTTTTACTACATAAGGTTGTGTGAAATTGGGACTGGCCATGTTATCTTTGCTTTGTGTTATTACCTGCTTGCCCTGCCCCCGTCTGACCTCCCAGATCAAAATCAAGATCTATCAGTCCAAAGTACTTCTACCTTGGGTCTGTGTGCATGGAAAAGATGCTTCTACTAGCAGGAGCGGACACCAGAGGTGGACCTGAAAGCAGAAGGAGTAGGGGTCCCTGGAAAAAGAAACACAGGACATAACTTTTACAACACAAGAGAAATCATTTTCTTCCCCCAGCTATTTTTGTGTTCTATGCCCTCCCAGCTCTTCTAGCCCAAGCACACTTCTTGCAGAATTTCCTACGAAGTGTTAGGATTACAAACAAATGCAAAAACCTCAGTAGTTAAAGATTTAAGGGAACAAGTGGAATGTAAAAACTAACAGCCTCTATCAAGCCAGGAAATAGCCTAACTATATCAGAGACAATAAATCAATGGTAAAACTCCCAGGGCTATTTCAAAAGTAAAGTTTGACCCAACGCACATTCTTGAATTGTTTTTGTGGAATTGAAACTGTGCCCCATAGGGTTAATGAAGTTAAAACTAGCAGAAAACTTAAACCCTATTTTTTCAGAGAACTGCAGCCAAATGTACCATGTTTGTGTAACAAATTTCGTGAACTAATCAGCTATTGTGTCTTTTCAGACCCTTACTAACAAATCCACTAGCTGTTTTTACAGAAGCCTGGACTCAAGGCCAACCGAAATGATTCCAGCCTCTGAACAAGCAAAACCCTGCCTTCCTTACCCAAGATAATAAGCCAAAGACCCAATCCAGTTTGTATGGGCTCTCAGAGCCTGCCCATAGCTGTGTCTTTTCCAGGGGTTACCTGGAATGTCAAAGTCAAAGCCCTAGGAGCACAAGCTCATTAACACAACATAGGATCCCTGTATAGGCATGCTTCCTAAATATTACCTGTGCAACCTTTTGCCTGCCTTCATGTGGGATGACAAAGCTCCCTTTTTTGACTATCCATCCTTAAACCCTAAATAAAAAGAACCCACTCATCCCTGCTCAGGGAGCCACCATTTGGAAGTTATTCTCCATGATCTCCTTATTTACTGCAAATAAAGATTACTTTGTGCAACAATGCCCCCCACCCCCCATGTAGTCTCTACCTGTAACTCTAGGATGAGGGAACTTCTGGTTACAGACCCTGATCAAAAGCTCAGGAATGGAGAAGGACTCTGATCAGGCCAAGAGAAATGATGTGGTTGTGGTCCCAAGCAACTTCAGCTGAAGAGTCTTGAGAAGCTCTTAGGCAGTTGTCAATGAAAAAGGACCCGCCCCACGTTTTCTGCTATGGCAGCCATAGGTTCCACCCACAGACCTCTACTAAATTAACATTTTGACTCCAAATCCGTGGACTTTGAATCCCTGTCCTTTTATTCTTTCCAGGCTCTTAGATAATTAGTGTAACCTGCACTGCTGGGTTTTTGCCTTATCCTTAATAGGTAAATTCCCAGGCCCTCTACCAGCAGTCATGAGATGGAAGAACCTTCAAGTAGCATCGATTCACCCAGATACATTAACATTTCAGCAAATTCTGAAAGAAGAAAGAAAACAAAACCACCCAGAACCGAGAGGATTGACCAAGGAAAGGACTGAGAATCCCTTCTGAATACTTGCACTTACACTTTCTACTTGCAATGCAGCTGGGTTGTAGACTTGAAAAAGCTCCTCATACACGTGGCCCCTAGGTCTGGCCAATCTTTTCCCACTTCACCAGCCTGGACCAGCTGTGGTACACTGCCCTGAAAACCTGAGCAGGCCTGGAGAGTTATGTTGCCTGGCCAAGAAAGAAATGAGCCCAAAAGAGGCCTGGTTCATGCCCATTAAATACACATGGGCTTCCCCAAGACACACACTTCCCCCGCCCTACACCCACTCATCATGCAGACACATTCCAGGACCTGGAGTATCTGTCTCAGGGCATACACGACCTCTGGCAAAATGTGAAAAGATACACAGCTCTCCCTCTGCATCTATTAATCCTTGTTTTTACAGACTCCATCTTTCAATGAAAAAAGCCTGGCTCAGGCTTTCTCTTGTTGTTCTAGAGGAATCGTAGCCTTCTTTCTAAATAACAACATTGATATTTTTCCCTTTTTACTCCTAACTTGTGATAAAATAATGCTACTTTCAGGATGATGAGATATTTGGATATTAAGGAGTTGGATTAGCAAGGACCCCAATTACTCTCACATTCTAATTTTTTTCTTTTCTTATGAATTCTTTTTAAATATTTATGAAATGTATTAATATATGCCTATCCTTCTTTGTCAAAATAGCACCCATATAAATAGTCCTGATATTATGTCTCTCTACTTTAACAATATAAGGATGCGATATTTATGTATGAAATGTTTGCAGTCGCTGTTCAGATTATTATCCGGTATTGATTATCTTATATTGATTCACATTCTAAATTAATACTGAGAAGAAACAAGAGATGAAAACACAGGAGAGTTTTTTTCCCCAGTGTGATTAGTGTTAACGACACAGGCCTGCACACCAGGGCCACCGTGAATTGTCACGCTAGATCTTAATGGGAATGAACTGAACTTTTCTTTCGTTTTTTTTCTCCCTCTCTCTCTCTCTCTAGTTTTTTTTCTTCTGTTTAAAGTACCCTAAATAGGCACTAAGGTTTTCATCTCCCCAAAGTCCCTTTGAAAATAAAGAAGTAATAAAGCAGAGGTTAAAACAAAAGTTCCTGTGGATACAGTCACTGTTTTCATTAACATTTTAAATGGTTATTTTTAATGGTACATTTAACTAAAGCTAACTTATCCATGGAAAGAGAATATGGCCATTAAGATCGGCATCTGTTGAACAAACTGAGGCCCACGTTCAGTGATGCATGATTATAACACCAAGAATATTACATGCTAACAGCAGCCTCATTAGCATTAATTGCTGCATTTTGTCTCACTTAAAGCCTCCTGTATATATATAACATTTGCTAAATACGTTATTGTTTTTGAAATAAATACACCCTAAAATATTATCACATAAATAACAATGGAGCCAAGATTGGCACGGGGTGGTGCAATGAGAAGAAAAGAGAGCCAGTGATACCTCTGTGGCCTGACAGTGATGACAGGGCCTGACGATGGTAACCTGAAAAATGTTCACACAGAGGGGAGCAGCACTACAAATACAAGGTTACTTCTCTCTGTTTAACAAGTCGTTCAATGGGAGTGGTGGGAAAAACCTCTGGAGAGGTGTGAATACACAGACGCCAATTACCGTGCGCTCATTCATTCATTCATTCATTCACTTGTTTGTCCACTTACAAATCTCCTGAAGACACCAGTGTGGGCCATGCATCATGCTTAATTATTCACCTGCTCCCTGAGGACAAGCTTTTGTCCTCTGGACGTTATGTCTGGCTGGGAAGACAGACTTTTTTTTTTTTAAGATTTATTTATTTTAGAGAAAGAGTACACAAGCAGGGGTGGGGAGGAGCAGAAGAGAGAGAAAGAGAATCCTCAAGCCGACTCCCCACTGAGTGCGCAGCCTGACCAGGGACTCAAAGCAGAGCTGTGAGGGATCCAAAATCAAGAGTCAGCTGCTTACCTGACTGAGCCACCAGGCACCTTGTTCTCTTTAAGATCTCATTTTTTTAAATAAACTTGATATCCAATGTGGGGCTCAAACCCACAGCCACAAGATCAAGAGTCGCACACTCTACCAACTGAGCCAGCCAGGTGACGCAGGAAGACAGATGTTTAACAAAAAAGTATAAGTCAATCCTTTCATGATGCAAATAAAGTATTTTAACAACCCTCGCATCGTCCTGCCATTTGGCCAAAAGGACCACATATGTATGCCTAAAGCTGTGTGTAGGTGAAATTGGGATCACTAAAAATGGGGCTGTGAACACTCTTTACGAATGGAGGGGGCAACTTTTCAGAACTCTCTACCACATGCATTGTCCTAATTCGTCCATTTCCTTTTCCATTTGACTCCAAATGGTACTTCTGCCCTTCTCTCAGAATGTCACACACACATACACACACACATATATACATATCTGTGTCCGTAGCAATACTTTCTCCACTTTAAGCTTCACAGCTGTCCTGCATCATTATCCCTTCTGGACTTTCCCCCTTTATGATCTGTCACTGAAAAATACACATTTATTGTTTTGGCTATACTCTTGTCAACGCACCATTCATTTGTTCATTCATTATCCAGTTATTCGTGGGTCTTGTGGGTCTTTACTCTTCCTTTTTTTTTTTTTTTTTTTTTTAAGATTTTATTTATTTATTTGAGAGAGAGACAGAGAGACAGAGAAAGAATAAACAGGGGAGGGGCAGAGGCAGAAACAAGCTTGCCACTGAGCAGGGAGCCCGAGGTAGGGTTCAATCCCAGGATCCCAGGATCATGACCTGAGCTGAAGGCAGACTTAACCCACTGAGCCACCCAGACACCCCTATGGGTCCTTACTTCTCCCGGGCTCTGTGCTAGGGCCTGGGATGCCCTTGCAAGTGGAGGTGAATGCTATTTTTTGATCCTTATCTTTCCCTGTTTACTCAAGCTTCTGGTTGAGAAGAATGTTTTGAAAGAGTGATAAGTGATAGGCAATAGACTGGAATCCAAATTCAGATCTACACGCTTCCAGCCATTGCTCTCAACCACAGCACTATCTTCTAGCACCAAGAAGAATCAGCAGTCTGAAGAGGCACCATAAAAATGCTACGTATTACACGCAGTAAAAACGCTGGAGAACTAACAGGCCACGTTTCATAGATAAGGAAACTGAGCCTGATGGGTTTATTGGTGGGCTGTTTTAATCTGATGAACCCTCCCCCTGCCTGTCATCTAATCAGGTTTTTGTCCTCTATCTATCACTTGGAAAAGGGTGGAGGACTCCTTCCAGGGTGGTGTAAAATCCTTCTAAGGGTAGTTTCCTCTTAGGGTGGGGCGCTTTGTCCCTGCCTGCCTCTCTTCCAGTTATCCTTCATCAGATATGCTGAGACAGGGTTATGAGCTGAACTGTGTTCCCTCAAAAAATTCACAATTGAAATTTTAAGCCCTTAGTACCTTAGAATGTGATTGAATTTGGAGATGGAGTCTAGAAAGAGATAACTAAGGTTAAACGAAGTCACCAGTGGGGTTCTTATCCAATATGACTGGCATCCTTATGTGAAGGGGAAGAGACACCAGGTAGGCTCTCGCACAGGGAAGAGATGATGTGAGGACACAGCAAGAAGGCCCCTGTGATATTGTGATTGATTACAAATATGTATTTGCTCACTCAGATGACTACAATATATTTCCTATACATTTATATTTGGCCTTCGTTCATGGTTCTGGTCTCACAGCTCTCAAAATCCTTGGAATTTACTGAGTGATAGGAGAAACAGGGCACATCTTTTGCCATAACATTCGGTTTCTTGCCCTCAGTTCCTAACATGGCTTTAGGACCATAAAGGAGATATGGGTGTCTTATTATTCACAAGTCCCTTTATTTTATTTAAAAAAAATTTTTTTTATTGGAGTTCAACCTGCCAACATATAGCATAACACCTAGTGCTCATCCCACCAAGTGCCCCCCTCAGTGCTCATCCCCCAGTCACCCCAACCCCCTGCCCACCTCTCCTTCCACTACCCCTTGTTCATTTCCCAGAGTTAGGTGTCTCTCATGTTTTGTCACCCTCACTGATATTTTCACTCATTTTCTCTCCTTTCCCTTTATTCCCTTTCACTAATTTTTATATTCCCAACAAGTCCCTTTATATCACAACTGTTTTTTTTTTTTTTTTTTAACAAGGTAACTTTTGGAAAGCACCTAAAGTTGGAGGCTGGCTGCCAGGAGGGGATCCACCATGAATAGAGGGTGGAACTTTTACTCACATCTCCTGATCTCTGGGCATGGGAAAGGGGCTGGAGGTTGAATTGATCACCAATGACCAATGATTTAATCAATTATGCTGATGTAATGAGGCTTCCATTAAACCCCTACAGGACTGGTTTCAGAGAGCTTTGGGGTTGGTGAGCATATGGAGGTTTGTGTCCTCACAGAGAAGCTCTGTGCCCTTTCCCCACACCTTGCCCTGTGCACCTCTTCCATCTGGCTCTTCCTGAGTTATATCCTTTTATAATAAACTGGTGATCTAGCAAGTGATATGTTTCTCTGAGTTCTGTGAGCTGCTGTAGCAAATTAATTGAACCCAAGGACACGGATTGCTCATTAAGAGCTTCCGATCTGTAGCTTGTTGCTCAGAAACAGGAGCAATAACCTGGGCTTGTGACTGGCATCTGAAGGGGAGGGGTGGTTGTGTGGACCTGTGCCTTTAACCTGTGAGATCTGACGCTATCTCCAGGTAGATCCCGTTGGAACCGAATTGAATTATAGAACATCCAGCTGGTGTGTGAGAATTGCTTGTTGGTGTGGGAACCCCCTCCAAACACACACACACATACACACACACAGAAACTTTGCAAATTGGGTCCTAGAATCCCATGTAGTGGTCATCTGCAAGACAAAGAGAGAGACCTCAGGAGAAGCCAACCCTGCCGGGCGTCTTGACCTTGCACCTCCAGCCTCCAGAACTGTGAGAAAATAAATTTCTTTTAATTGAGTCACCAGTGTGTGCTGTTTTATGGCAGTCCCAACAATCTAATACCGAGAGCAAATTCATTTGTCCAGGTGAAGTTTTGCTAAATGTTTTAACTTTTCAACCTTAGGGTGAAGTTACTATATGAGGATGTGTATTTCTACTCTCACTCTAAATCTTTTTTTTTTTTTTTTTAAGTTTTATTTATTTATGATAGGCACACACAGAGAGAGAGAGAGAGGCAGAGACATAGGCAGAGGGAGAAGCAGGCTCCATGCACCGGGAGCCCGACGTGGGATTCGATCCCGGGTCTCCAGGATCGCGCCCTGGGCCAAAGGCAGGCGCTAAACCGCTGCGCCACCCAGGGATCCCCTGTCACTCTAAATCTAAAGGCAAATCACTGAGTCCCATAAAGTAATAAATCGTGTGGATAGGGGTAAAAAAAGAAAAGTTAGCTGTGTGTATGTGTGTTGGGGGGGAGGGTAATGTGCAAAAATATTAGATTTTAGAGAGAGAGAGAGAGAGAGAGAGAGAGAGATGCATTTCAATTTATTTCTAGCACTAGAAAATAGATTTAGAGAGGTTCCCACTCCACTCTGTAGTACAGATTCACAGATTCATCTGAATTCTTTGCCATGAACTCTCCCTGGCACAGAAGCTGAGCATGGAAGCGAGCAAGCTCAGTGACCACTATGGGAGACTAACCTTGCCGCATGGGAGCAAGCTTTGGTAAAGCCCAATTAACAGTACGGGTTCTTTGGCTGAATCCTGATGGAGGATCATAAGAAAATGTACTAAACAGATTTAAGCAGGAAGAGGTATCAAGAAAGAGTGAAAAGGAAACAGGAGATAGTAAATGTTTGAACGTTAGAGGATTAATGAAAACAATTATTTAATGATTTGGTGTCATAGCGTTAATTGGTTTGGAAAACCCCACGCCTGGCTCTGGGGAGCATCTTTTGACTTTGCAAAGCATGCCACATACACAATCTTTTCAACCCCACAACTTATGGAGACAAGAGTAACCTTACTCTCCCTATTTGATGATAACCATGTTACAGAAAGGCTGTGCATTCGGAGGAACCAATGCTTTTTTCTCTTCCTATTACTTACCCGCATCACAGTCCATTAGCCACAATGAGAAATGGCTTCTCTCCAAACCGCATTCCTTGAATGTCCCTGGCAAGTCCCAGAATAAGGGTGCAACACCAAGGATGTCCACCGAGTGACCCATCACAAGCCCATCCCCTCCACTCATCATACAGATAGGCCCTCACTTCTCCTGTGGCAAAATACACTGTATTGGCCAAAAACATGTTCATAAAACCATTTGTTGTGGTTAAGTGAGTTGGGGCATTGCTGCCCACGCCCGTATGCACTGATCCATCTCCTGCCAAAACAGTTTTTATCATCTTGTCCAGGCTTCTTAAACGTGACCCCTCCGCGCCCCCCCCCCCCCCAAATTTGGAACAAGATTGGGCCCTGGTGGCCAAACAGCGACCGAGATCTCCAGCGACCTTGCAAGATCTCCCAGTCTTCTGTGCTTCCAGAGATGGAAGAGCTTAGGTCCGGGGCTACAAAAGTGGGTCAAAAGAGCCCATTTTCCAGGCTCCGTGTGGCCTGGGCTTTGCTTTGTGTGCTGATGGGCAGGTCGCGGAAGGCTCTGTGTCACACACATGGGGATTCTGGGTGCTACGGTCGGTTTCCCAAAGCCCAGGCCGGCCCACGGGGTCGCTGCGGGGTCGCTGCGGGGTCGCCGAGCGCAGGGGCCAGGCCGGCGCCCCGGGCCTGCCCTGTCCCCGGGGCTGCGGGGCACGAGCCTGCCGAGACCAGGCAGGAGAATGGGAACCCCCTTCCGGAGGCCCCAACACGGTGGGACGCCAAACAGCGGAGAGAGGTGATGCGGCGGTTCACAAGGGGGTTCACAAGGTCACCTGGCGGGGGTGTGACGCCCCTGCCCCCCGCCAGCCCTCCCCGGCCCAGCGCACCGCGGCTCCCCGCCTCCCCGCGGCCGCCGCCGACTCCGACTCCCGCCTCGCGGTCACGGTCACGGTCACGGTCACGGTCACGGTCACGCGGCCTCTCTTGCTTCTGCATTTCCTGCATTTTCCCTACTCCTTTCCCTCCTCTCCATTGTCCTGTCGCAGACAGGCTCTGCGAGCTCTTCCCCCCTCCACCCCACGCACCCCTCATTCATTAGTCATTAACCCGAGAGCCGCGTCTGCCCCCGGCAGGTGAACGGAGCTGCAGAAACGCTGCTTGAAGAACACCCGGAGGGGACGCTGCGGGGGCGGGGCGGGGACTGCGGGGCGGGGACTGCGGGGCGGGACCTGCGGGGGCGGGGCGGGGCCTGCGGGGCCTGCGGGGGCGGGGCTGCGGGGCTGCGGGGGCGGGGCCTGCGGGGCTGCGGCGGCGGCGCGGGGCCTGCGGGGGCTGCGGGGGCGGGGCCTGCGGGGCTGCGGGGAGGGACCTGCGGGGCTGCGGGGGCGGGGCCTGCGGGGCTGCGGCGGCGGGGGCGGGGCCTGCGGGGCTGCGGGGAGGGACCTGCGGGGCTGCGGGGGCGGGGCCTGCGGGGCTGCGGCGGCGGGGGCGGTGCCTGCGGGGCTGCGGCGGCGGCGCGGGGCGGGGCCTGCGGGGCCTGCGGGGCCTGCGGGGGCTGCGGGGGCTGCGCGGGCTGCGGGCCGGAGCTCCGGCGCCGCCGAGATGCCCGCACCGGCCGCGCGGGGGCAGAGTGAGCGCAGGCGGGCAGGTGCCCCCGCAGAGGGCGCCCCCAAAGCGCCCACCCGGAAAGCGCGGCCCCTGCAAAGCGCAGCCCCCCCAAAGCGCGCCCCCCAAAGCGCCCACCCCCACCCGGAAAGCGCCCCCACTACAAAGCGCGCCCCCCAGATCGTGTCCCCCCAAAGCACGCCCCCCGCAAAGCGCGGCCCCGCAAAACGCGCCCCCCGCAAAGCGCGCCCCCTCCCGCAAAGCGAGGCCTCCGCTAAACGCGCCCCCCGCAAAGCGCCCCCCCCGCATACCACGCCCCCTGCAAAGCCCAACCCCCCAGGTGCACCCCCGCAAAGCGCAGCCCCCGCAAAGCGCGCTCTCCCCTCCCCCCCGCCCCCTCCGCAAGGCGCGCCCCGGAGCGCTTGCAGGGCGGCGGCGGGTCGGGGTGGGTGTGGCCGCGGGAGCGGAGGGCGGCGGGCGGGGGCCTGTGTCCGCGGCGGGGCGGCCGCGGGGAGCCGGGAGCGCGAATCCCGCCTGGGCGAGGACAGACCCAGCTCTTCCCGAGACAAAGGAGGGTGTGCGGCTGCCTGCGACGGGACCGCGAGGCCAGGCTGGGCGAGCCGGGGTCCCCCCGCCACCCCGGTCACCGGTCCGCGGCCGGGGAACCTCACGGGCAGCGTGGTTTGGCCACTTGGGGGACCGGCAGGGATGGAGCCGCGCCCCGCAGCCGGGGGTGCTGGGGGCAAGGTTGATTTGCAGCGCAGGGGGGCGTCCTGCGAGCAGCCCCCAGGGGGCGGGGGTTAGCGCACCCTCGGCCTGCGGCGCCCTGGGAGCTGCAATCGGAGCTGCTGCGCGACTGCCTGCCCCGGGTCAGCCCTTGGGCCCCCCACACCTGCACCCCGCGCGCAGCGGGGCCTGGGGGGCCTCTAGGGCTCCGCTCTCTGACATATCCCCTACTCGTGTGGCCGGGCTAAGAACACTCATAAAATAGCAATAACACACGCGTATTGGGTGCTGTGTGCCAGGCCTGCGCTGCTCTTACGTGGCCGGTGGTCCCTGATAGTCATGAACGGCAACAGGCCGCAGCAAGGGCGCTTGAGAAAGTCACTGTGTCAGATTTCCTTGGTTTCAGGTTGAGAGCAGGAGAGGGATTTTTTTTTTTCCCCTTCCAAGAAGGGCGCTGGGTCTGGGGGTCCCTCAACCTTCAGATGGGCAAGAAGCCCTGTTCATTTATTATTATTATTTTTAGAAAAGGTAGGGGGGTTACTTGGCTACCTCGAGGGAGGATTCAGCTTCCAGATTGTTTTCCCCCACAATGTATTTTTTAAGGAATTTTCTTGTAACCCTCCAGAGTTGTAGCTTCCCTCGAACAAGTAGAGACAAGTAGAGACGCTGGACCTAAAAGGCAACGATTGGTAGATTGGTAGGAAGGAGCCGAGGAGCTGTTAGCACTGTGAGAAGGGGGGAGCTCGCCCCAGGACCCACGTCCCCTGTTGTCTTCCTTTTAGCTTGGGAGGCACGTGAGCATGGACTTCCTGGGGAGCAGGGGCTTGTGGAGATAGAGGAATAAACTGTCAGAGAAGAAGGATTCTCCATAGGGACTAGCTGATCTGAGGAAAGAGTTGAATTCTGGAGCCTGGCAAGAATGGCCTGATTAAGGGGTCACCAGTAGACTTGGGCTCTGCTGACACACAGTGCCCCCCCCCCCGGGGGGCCAAACCTTGTGACAGAAGAGTGTTGTGATTATCTGGGGCCCCAGGGATGGGAGCTGTGGTGATGGTCCCATGGCCTCCTGTGAGAGTGTTGGAAGGGGGAACACCAGCAGAGCCCCTGCCTTGGGGCCAACCATGTGGGCTTGACTAAGGAGACAAACAGGGATCACCCACAAGAAACTTCTTTAGAGATGCTCCTGAGCCCCTGGGATTCTTGTGTGATCCCAAGAGAGGTGGAAAAGACCACCTTTCTCCTCCTTACCGTGCTGGAGGTAGGTTTACCTGTCAATCTTGATATGTAGGAGCTAGACCATCATTCACTTTGCCATAGACAAAAAAAATGCAATTTCTTGTTTTAGCATCCAAATATTTGTGACACTAATATTTATAGATGGGTTCTCAAGCTAAAAGTGGACACCATTGTTCTCTCTACTGTATATTTGAGGAAAGTAAGACTTAGAGGAGATGATCACAGTCATACACCTGGCAAATGGTGGAGCCAAGGCTCAAATGCAAGTATGTGTGACTCCTGTTCAGGGATCACTGAACTTTTTTTCTGGAAAGGGCCAAGTGGTAGTCTCTGTGGCACCCCTTCAACTCCTATTGTATAAAACAACACATAAATAAATGAGCATATCTGTGTCCAAATGAAATTTTATTTATGAACCCCCAAAGGTGACATTTTTGTAATTTCTACTTGTCACAAAGTATTATTCTTTGCATTTTTTTTTCAACAAGAAATGTAAACACCATTCTTAACCTGACTGGCAGACTACAAAAACAGGCAGAAAAAAAAAAAGAAAAGAAAAGAAAACAAGTACATATGGGGGACCCGATTTGACTTGTGGGCTGTAGTTTGTCAACTCTTGCTCTAGTGTCGACCTAATCTGTATTTGCAGGCACTTCCTGCCTCTGGATCTAAACTAGCCAGCCCTAGTTTAGGGCTGATTTTGAGAAAAATCAAAGACATTTGCCTACTCACATTTCAAGGGCTTTAAAAAGTGTCCCCTACCTAAAGAAGCAGCTCTTCAACCTCAAGCCATGATTACATCAAGGTTGCATTCTGTGAGGGAGTAGGACATATTAGAAAGGGCAGTGGGCTTGACATTAGAAAAACGCTTCAAATTCCAAACTGTGTAACTTTGAGCAAATGAGCCAGGTTGTCAGAGGTTCAGTGTCTTCATCTGTCAATGGCAATGCTTGCCTCAGAGGTTAACTATGGCTTCATATTAGATCAGACAAAGCACATAAACTACAGGACAGACAGGCACATTCAGAATTTGAGATGCTAAATTTTATTCAACTTGGGACCTTATCTAAGAAAAAGATTACGAAATTTTCATTAAAGAACCGCTAAAAAAAAAAAGAAGAAAAAAAAAAAAAAAAAAAAGAACCGCTAAAAGAAAAGATTTATTTAGGATGAGAAAAAAAAAAAACAAAAAAACAAAACACCCAACAAATATCGAAGTCTTAGAGATTCAAGTAGTTTTCTTTTTTTCCTTCTTTTTCTTCAGATTTTATTTATTTATTTGAGGGAGAGTGAAAGCAAGAGAGATCACAGAGGGAGAGGGAGAAGCAGACTCCCCACTGAGCAGAGAGCCAGATGCAGGGCTCAATCCCAGGACCTTGGGACCATGACCTGAGCCAAACAAAGGCGTCGACGCCTAACTGACTGACCTACCCTGGTGCCCCTCAAGTAGTTTTCTTATATTTCTCCCAGCAATATACCAAAAATACTTACGTGCAGAATTGTCTTGTTTATGACCTGGCTTTTCCTCCTCATCAAGGACATGCTGGAACTCCTAGCAATGCACAGCATTCGTATAGGTCCTGAAGCTTAGTGTAACACTGTGTGGCAGCAGTGGGAAGGCGGTAACACAGAAGGGAATTGGCCAAATAAATACACATATTAAAGAAAATGGGGGGCAGCCCCGGTGGCTCAGCGGTTTAGCACCGCCTACAGCCTAGGGCGTGATCCTGGAGACCCAGGATCGAGTCCCACGTCAGGCTCCCTGCATGGAGCCTGCTTCTCCCTCTGCCTGTGTCTCTGCCTCTATCTCTCTCTGTGTCTCTCATGAATAAATAAATAAAATCTTAAAAAAAATAAAAAATAAAAAAATAAAGAAAATGGGAGCTTAATTTCTCATTATCAGAGAAGGGAGGTAGACATATTGAAAACAGAATGAACTCTTTGGTGCTGGGATAAAAATCAGAAGTGTTGGTGTGAACTCGTAATTTTCAATACAGACGGATACGGAGATGATCGATGATAGTGGGTTTATGTAGACGTCAATGTACGCACATGTATGCGTGTGCACACGTACATAACCTAGCGCTATCCACTAAGAGCAGCAACAACCCAAAAGTAATGAGGTCACTTAGTTCGCAGGCCTTGTTACCTAAATACCTAACTTGTTTTATTTCCTCTAAAAAGAGGGACCAAGGTTGTTGGACAAATGGCAGGGTTGGGAAAAGAAAGTCCACATAAACCTGGAATATTTTATTGTATCAAAAAGTAAACAAAGAATAAAAGAAAAAGTTCAGAGAATGAGAGACATACATTAAAAGGACACAGAAGCCAGCTTTATAAGGGCTTTCACTGGCCAAATCTGGGATAATTTGAGCGTTAAGCTAGATCATAATAGCAAGAGAATACAAATTGTTGAATACAATAGGTGAGCTGATACTGATATAAATGGATGGATGAATGGAAAGTTGAATGAAAAAAGTGATATTTACATGGTTTCAGAGCAACCCTCACCTCACCCCTACGACAGACAGACACACACACACACACAGACACACACACAGTGAATACTCAGTAGATACAGGGG
This sequence comes from Vulpes lagopus, assembly GCF_018345385.1. Lineage (NCBI taxonomy): Eukaryota > Metazoa > Chordata > Mammalia > Carnivora > Canidae > Vulpes > Vulpes lagopus. The sequence goes on from NC_054824.1 coordinate 84,722,368, forward strand.
GGAAGAGAGGAATATGCAGTGGAGAAGTCTAGAAGACACGATTTTAATCCAGGGATCAAAGTGAACATTGTAAGAAACAGCACAAATCAAGATCGTGGGCAGAGAGGGAAGCACAGCATTACTTCTGTAATGAACTATTCCAGATTGAAGGAAACTTGAAGGGACATGGCCACTAAATGCAATTCATGTTCTGAAACGAAATCTTTTTGCTGTAAAAACGATTATTGGGATAATTAGTGAAATGATGGAAATTGGGAAACAGAATAGAAGTACATTATCAATGTGAATTCCTGATTTTGATGATTGTTGTGACTTTTTTTTTTTTTAAATGCAGCACACAATAAAGCACTCAGGGATGATGAAGCATTGTGTTGGTAACTTATTCTCAAATGGCTCAGGGGAAAAAATATCTCTATGATATACTCTGAAACTTTCTGGAAACCTAAAATTATTTAAAAATTGAACATGCATAACATGAAAAGTAATAGATTATAAATTTCATAAGAACAAGAATCATGCCTTATGTTTCTTTTGAATCCCTCATAAGAAATTCATAGATCTAGACATATGTGTAGGTATTCGGTAAATATTGTTGAATAGAAACTTACTGAGTGAAATGGGCAATGGGATAACACTTCAAGTGTCCCTATTATTTTTTAAGGTTTAAGAAAACATTTATACATGGCGTACCATCTCTGTTATCCGTGCATGCATGCATTAACAGAATCTGATGCTGAAAGCAAATAAAACAATCAAGATTAATGTATGGGCACTTAATTATAAAACTATTTGGTTCATTGGTAATAAGACATAGTAATAATCTGCAAAATACTAAAAGGCAACTGAGATACCCTTTTCATAATTATTTCAATCCATAGGAAATTTTAGGCCTAACCATAGAGCTAAAAGAAATGTGATCTGATAATAGTAATATTATAATTAGTAATAGTAATAGTAATATATATATATTTTTTCTCTCTGGCTCCCCTACCTCTACATGGTGGTGGCACCAAAGAGCAGCACAGGGACCAGGGTTTCCTTCCACTTCCTGCCCTCCCTGCTCTGCACGCACAGCAGGCTCACCAGCCTCACACCTGATATCACACAGCTTGAGCCTCCAGAAGTCCCCTCAGGAAGGATATGTCCCTCGTCCCTCTCCAGGCTCCTAAAGCCTTTGGCTCACCTGTGCTGCTCACGTGCCGAATCTGGCAAAGTCCGGCCTCTGGACCCCAGCCTCACATCCTGATTTTTTTGTCACTTTGTCTAGAAACGGTTTAGACCGTTCATGGACCGCAGCTTCAGACTTCTGCAGGTGCAGGTAGCACAACGCATGGAAAGGGCTTAGGTTTGGAATTTGGGTGGAGCTCTTTGGGATCCTACATGACGAGCCTTAGTTATTAAGCTGTCAGCCTCATTCTTCCCATCCGTGCGGTGGTGATAGCAAGACCTAGCAGGAGTTTTTTATTGAGATGTAACTGATACACTTGACGTGTCACATTATATTGGTGTTGGGTTTACAGCGTAATGATTCAATATTTGTTGATATTGTGGGATGATCACCACAGGACGTCCATCCATCACCAACACAGTTACAGTAATAATAATGGTAGTGAAAAAAATTAATATTTTTTGTACATGTAGAAGCCCTAGCTATGCGGTACTGCACTGCATATTTGTAAGTCACAGTTGTATCAAAGAAGCAGAACTACTGTGAATGACACAGAATCAGGAAGTTATTTTAGGAGTGATTGCTATTTCTCCCATATATGCAATTATGGGAATGGGTTAAGCGATGTACATAAGGTCACTGCCTTTGTGCGTGCTCTTGGTCCTGAGTCAACAGGGCCAGTAAGTCAAGAAGGGTTGAAATGGGTAGGCCAAGAACAAACTGGGACCCTTGCCTGTTTCTTATGGCTTCCATGGGAGTGACCTACAGGGGAAGCTGATTGTTCACCCCAGAGCTGCCCACACACTAAGCTCCGGTTTAGAGAAGCTAGCAGGAGCTGACGGAGCCCTAGGCCAGCAAGGGAGCCAGCAGGTCAGCAGCAACCTGGGTAAGCCACAGCTGCATTTGTTTCCATACCCAACTTCAAAGCATAAGGAGAGCTGGTGCTTCTCTTCTGCTTTCCAAATCTCATGCACATTTCTCTGCTGCCCAGCCCTAGCCTAGAAACAACGGGAATTCCTGGAAGGTGGTTCCAGCTCGGCCAAGTAGATGTAGCAGAAAGCCACTACATGTATACGGAACTCTGTGAATGTAACATAAAGGTCATGACATTATATAAGAGAAAGCAGTGTATTTTGAATATCAAAAAAATAAATTCAGTTCTTTAGGCCCCAGTAATATACTTTTGTAAATTTTTAAAAAAGATTTTATTCATTTATTCATGAGAGACACACAGAGGGAGAAGCAGGCTCCCCACAGGAAGCCCGATGCGGGACTTGATCCCCAGACCGGATCACATCCTGAGCCAAAGGCAGATGCTCAATCGCTGAGCCACCCAGGAGTCCCAATAATATATTTTTATTTTTTTATTTTTATTTTTTTTAAATTTTTTATTTATTTATTCATGAGAGACACAGAGAGAGAGGCAGAGACACAGGCAGAGGGAGAAGCAGGCTCCAAGTAGGGAGCCCGATGTGGGACTTGATCCGGGGTCCCCAGGATCACGCCCTGAGCTGAAGGCAGCACCAAACCGCTGAGCCACCCAGGCTGCCCCAATAATATATTTTTAGATGTTTATCAGATTACTTTACTCTCCCAATTTGGGGGCTATGGAAATTCAGTGGGACTGTGATTAGGAAGGAGGAAAGTGCTGTAGGTGATTCTAGAGCATAGACTCCAGGGAACATAATAGGCCACTAGATAGAGCCACATAGTTCTGGCCTTTTGACAGAAATTAAGACAAGGGGGATTCAGCAAAGTCCTACAAGATGAATAGAAAAGCAGCTTCAAAAAAAAAAAAAAAAAAAGAAAAGAAAAGCAGTTTCAGGAGTTACAAAGAAAAATAAGACGTGAAGAAAAACTGCCTCTTCTCATCTGTCTGGCAAAGTGGCAAATTAGAAAAGTAGCAAATACAGAAGTAGCAAATTCAGAACAGGCCAGCCACCAACAGTGATGATGGATGGTGCTTAACATACGGGGAAATTGTACTTTCAGTTCTGCCCCTCACAGCCTGCCTAGGAATCAACCCTGACTCCTTTCTTTCCCTCAACCCATCAACTGGCTTTGTCAACTCTGTCACCAAAATCCATTGTGAATATTTTCAACTCGACTGCCGCCACCGTAACACAAGCCTGATCTACTGCTATAACTTTCTCTGGTTTCCTGCTTACTTTTTTCCTATTCTAATCCATTCTCCATACAACATACAAAATGCTAATAAAAACAAATGAATCAGGGACACGTGGGTGGCTCAGTCGGTTAAGTGACCAACTCCTGATTTTGGCTCAGGTCATAATCTCAGGGTCATGGGATCAAACCCTGTATTGGCTCCACGCTAGACATGGAGCCTGCATGAGATTCTCTCTCTCTCTTTCCCTCTCTCCCTCCACTCATGCTCTCTCTTAAAAAAAAAAAAAAAAGATGAATCGTACTACATATTAAATTTACAATATCTATATTTATTATATTTATTATCCTGGATGTCAACATGAGGTTTCTGGGGTAGAGCTTAATTATCAGAGAGGAAAGGTGCCATAGTGGGAAGTGCATGAGTTTTGCAGTTTAGAGAGTCATGGGTTCAAATCTTGGCTCTCCCACTTACCTACAAAGTGACCTTATAGGGACAAGAAATCTACGGCTCTTAGTGATAACTTGTCTAATGTGGGCAATAACATCTTATAGGATCTTTGTAAGAATAAAATGCAAAGTACTCACCTAAATATCAGTGCCCTGCCCTTCCCATCCCCATCCCCTCACTAACCAGAGGAAGAGTCATCCTTGAGTCCTCTTTGATATCCAGCTCCACCCAGTTCAACAATCACTGACCATCTACATATTAGGAACTGCAATACACATGGAGGATACATACACTACAGGGCATGTGACGATGCATGATGATACATATTATCCGAAGGAGCAGTCCCAGGGAACAGATGTCTGCCTGCATTTCTGGTTCCCTGGTCAGAATTTCACTGTTTTGACAAGGATCCCAGAGAACTCTAAGCTGATGCTCACCCTGTGGTGATTGGTGATCACGGACTTGTTGTTTCAAACTTGCTGGTTCAAAATTAAACACATAAATAAAATACCATAATCCAATCTGTCTCCTAAGTTTCATACTAAATAAATAATTAAATAACGAGTGAGTGGTTTGAAAGCACAACATGCTGAATAATGTAATGTGTTAGGCGACCAGATCCTCATGAGGAAGTTAGAGTCGGAATTGGCCACAGGCCCAAAATGGGAACTGTTAATCTTTACATAGATATAAAAACTACAAAGCCCATTCATTCAGACTCAATACCAATGGGCTCCAAACTTCAGATCATGTACCCAGTCTTGAAAAAATCATTTGAGCATGTATCCTCAAACATGTACATCTATTAAGTATGCAGTTGCATTTCTGTATGAATGTATTACATATAATTAAAAACATACACAAATAATAAATATTTTTAGAGGGTGAAATAAAAACACACACATAGAAATCCAGTACTTTTTTTGTGTGCTCTGTTGAATCAACTTACATGTGGCCTACTTTAGAGGCCACTGATTAAATGAATAGATCTATTTATTTCTTAAACATTTTAACAGATAAAAAGGTTAATCCTAAATGTTACAAAATATGCAATTAAACAAGTAAATGATCTTGGATTTTGGTGTCACCAAGGAGAAAGGAAGAGAAAGGAACAGTGGATGTGTGACCTTTCACCTCATTCCCGCCCCTCTTGTCCATTGCAGTTAATGGAGGGTGGAGGGTGGAAGGAATCCCGCAAAAAGGTAAGATAAGCAAAAACTGAACAAAAATTCCCTTTGGATATAGGCTCTTCTTTATATAACTAGACAATGAAAAGGGACTCCCAGTTTGGAAAAATGGGCTCAGGACTGAGTTATGATAAAAGTCTGGATCAGTTAGACTGTGGCTACCCCCACTGCTTTTGGATTTTGTGAAACTAAGGAGTGTGGGGTGTGCCTTCCAGCAGCTGCTAAGCACCGAGTAGCATGCACAGGAAATGGGAGGTAATTCTTACTCTATGGAGCTAATTTTGACGAAGGACAGACAGAAGATGGAAGGTGCCAACAGATAAATCGCTCTTCTTCCCTCCAAGAGACTACTCTGAATTAGTTTGGGCCATGTCTAGAAGCCATCCCACATGACCAAGCCACGGTCTCTTTCCTTAACAAGTGTGGCTAGCTCAGTCACATGCCAGTTTGGAGTCATGATCTGGTCACATTTAGAACTTCCCCTCACTTATAGCTCTTATGCTGAAGTGTCCCACCTAAGATCTGCATCAAGGGTCCCCACAACTCTAGCCATATTCTTTGGACCAAAGGACACTTAAAAAAAAATTTATTTATTTATTTATTTTAGAAACAGAGAGACAGCACGAACGGGGGAGGGATGGAAGGGGAGGAAGAACTTCTCAAGCATCCTTCCCTCTGAGCATGGAGCCTGACACAGGCAGGCCCAATTTCGTGACCCTGAGATTGTGACCCTTGCCCAAACCAAGAGTTGGACACTCAATCAACTGAGCCACCCAGGTACAGGCCCAATTTCGTGACCCTGAGACTGTGACCCTTACCCAAACCAAGAGTTGGACACTAAGTCAACCGAGCCACCCAGGTGCTCCCCAAAAGGACACTTGGACTCAAGGGCCATGTCTCCAACACTGGCCAGCTGCTTATGGTAGGTCAAAAGGAAAAGCTGGGTCGGGTTCTTTTCCTGGGAATTTGGTTTTGGGCAATTCAAGTGGGTGAGGTATTGTGGGTGCTGAGTTGTTAATCCTGAGGGCTAAAGTGGATGTCATGGTGCCAAAGCCTCCCTAGAGGGAAGAAAATAGCAGACACAAAATGACAGAGGTGTGGAGATGCCAGAGTGAGTCCAGAGAAAGACAGATAAATCAGCTGCCTTTGCCTTTTTGCAGTTACCAGACACATTTTTCCAAAAGCCCAGCTATTCTTTATTTCTCATATTTAAATTATGGGAGTCCTCTCTGTACATCTTTTTCTTGTACCACTATATATGCGGTTCTCTGTTCCCTTCAATTAACAATGTCCCTGACTGAAGCATGATCGCTACCCAGTATCTGTCATAAGCTTAGCTCAGAGAGCAAGTGAAGCCTGAGAGGTCTTCGGCACATCCATTTCTCCAGATACTGTAAAAATCTGCCTCTGGATTAAGTCAAGCCAACAGAGAGATGCTAACTGGATGAATTTTGTATTGCCAAACCCTTTCCAAGCCCCACAGGATAGCATTTTCTGATTTGTGTCTAGGGTGATACCAGCAGTCTTTTTTGAGGGGCTCTTCAATGCTTTTTTAGGAAATGCTTTACTTCAAACATAAGAGTGTTGTTGAGGAATTTGTTCATGATTGTGTATCTTCTTTACAAAAACCTTTAGGAAAAATGTCTTTATAGTCTAAGAAATAAACCTATTTCTTGCTGAGAAAAGCTTGTTTGCTAAGACCTTATAGCCTTAGAATTTATATAAATTGTTGCTAGAAAGCTTGGAATAGGAATCTATTTTTGCATTAATTTCATTTCTGATTCTAAGTTATGTCTTGACCCATTGCTTAACTTTTTTCTTTCCCATTTGCTTCTTATTTATGTTATCTTGATGTATGGCATGTATCCATGAAGCCATTTTAAATCTTTTTTGGAGTAATGCATATATAAAATAAAATAGCCACAATATTGATAACACAGAAAGCAAAACCTGTGATATGATTTATGATACTGCACTGGACAAAATTAGAATGCTTAACATCACACAAACTTAAATAATTCTTAATATGAGCTGAGCATTCTAAGGCAATAAGTCCCATGAGTTGGCGAGGATTCAAAATTTTATATTTCTACATTAGGGAGCTATCAAAGGCACCATCCAGTATACAGAGAGTCATTACAGAATAAGCTCATGAAGAACAGCAAGAAACCAGTGACAATCCATCATAGTTTGTGTCTCATTGATCTGCAATCTTAACATTGGTCTGAGGCTCTCTTAAAAAGCATGGTGGCATTCAGTAATAAAAAGAAGACAATGTAAAATTATCTTTATCAATATGGTCTGCTGCAAAGCTATGCTCGCTAATACAATTGAGTGAATTTAGGAAGCCCTGTTAACTGCTAATCTGAGTACCCTTTTATTTCCCTTTCCAATGCCGAAGGGAAGGATCAAGGTGACCTTTCTGAAGGCTCTGTACCTTCATGGCAGAGCCAATGCTTTTTATATTTCCTATCAATTTATTAAAATCCTTCCCTGCTTTTCCAATTTTCCTCTCTGCATTTTTCTCTTCTTTCTGCCTACAACTATCTTTGAGTTATTTCAGTTCGTGGCACAAAGAAGAGGAAGCTGTTCCTGGCCTCTTGTTTTATTGCCACCTACCCATGGCAGACTGTACAGTAAAGTGATGGATCTTGATGAATCCTGTATTTTGCATCTGATTAAAGAACAAACCTTGTTATTCCTTAGTGCAGCTATGTCCAAATTTGAGCCCATCATTTTCCCTGATACACCAACTCCTTAGTTCTCTTCCCTTATTTTTGATCCGAGACAATGAGGGAGGAAGGAGGGCTTGGCTCATAAATTCCTGCATTCTTCTTCAGCGGAGGAAACTCAGAGTATGAGTATGATTTCATGAGAGGAAAGAGGAAGTGGTATCGTGGGATAGATTTTTTTTTAAAAAACCACTATGCTATGAATGTTGGAATCTTCTATGTACGAGGGCATGGTGAAAATCCATAAAGTACCAACTCGCAGAATCATAAAGCTTCCTGAGGGAAAGAGACATTAGAAACTACCTAATGTCCTTTTAGGGATGGAGATACAGACTCTAAGAAGTATGACGATCTCTCCCACCACTGCAATTTGTTGGAAACTGAGGGATGTGATGTGAGCCATGTGAGGAAAGGTCCAAGCACTTGAGCAGAGAATTCAAGGCGTGAATGATCTACGCCCCTGTATCTTTTAAGACTCATTACTCACTTTCTCCACACACAGTCTCAAGAATGCAACATGCATATTCAGATTTCTGAGGCTTTGCTGACTCTATTCCTTCAGCTGGGAACATTCTTATCCCTTATTTCTGCTTATTAAAATCTAGTCTTTGATTCATGTAAAATGCTTTTTTTTCAATGAACATATCCTTGATTATCCAATAAGATTATTTGAAGTGGGGAAAATATAGAATGATAGTTAAGAGCAGATCCTCTGTTGAAAGGATATTTGTACAGTCCCGAAGTATATGTCCCAGGATACTAATGAATTTATAAAGGAAAAAAATAGTAATTTTATGATAGAGAAAACTAGTAGACACCACTTTAACCGGAGGTTTAAAATGCAAGTGTTTACCAATAATAAAATATATAGACATCGTAAGCTACCTGAAATGAGGCACCATCACTTACATGATATTCATGTCCAAAATGCTAACTTCCATCTAATTGTGAGAAAACACTAGACAGGCCAAAATCGAGAGGCGTTTTACAAAATAACTGACCAGTGCTCTTCAAAAGTGTCAAGTTCATGAAAGAAAAGTAAAGAATGAGGATCTGTCACAAACTGGGGGAAACTAAGGAAACACAAAAACTAATGCAATGTGTGATCCTGGACCAGAAAAAGGACATTAGGTTAAAACTGGAGAAATTCTAATAAAGTCTGTAGGTCAGTTAATAATACTGCACCAACATTCACGTCCTGGTTTCTCATGAGAGCACTGTCGTTATGCAAGATGTTAACATCACAGTAAGCCAAGTGAGGGGAATGTGGGAACTCTTTGTACTATTTTTGCACCTCTTCTGTAAGTCTAAAATTATTTATAAATGAAAAAGTTTTTTTTTTTATTTTATTTTTAAGAAAAAAGCACATCCCCTGGGGCCTGTCAGCCTGGATCTAAATCCTGGTTTACCACTTATTAGTTGTATGACTTTGGGCAAATTACACTTCTATGTCTTGATTTTTCTCACTCTTAAAACAGGGATAATAATAGTATTTACTCTATCGAATAGCTATGAGGATTAAGTGAGTTAAAATGTATCAGTGCCTTAAGATAGTGCCTGGCACTTAATAGACTCAATCAGCATTGGTTTTTATTTATCATTTTTTGTATTATATCTGCTTTCCCCCATGCTTCTATAATACTATCATTAACAGATCATTTAACACATAGTTGGCCCTACAGAGCAGAATATTTCTAGTTTTTAGAAAAAAGCTTACCTCAGTTCAGATTTATGCTTGAATATGAGTTTAGGCAAGTTACATAAAAAATGGATATTAATATAATGTCCCTATGGTTTTGTGAGAGTGTGATATAATGTACGTGAAGTGTCTAGCAAACCCCAGTGACTCACAGAAGACATTTCTGTGATGATACGTGTAGGTTATGTTTCCACTTTCCCTCCTTCTAGTAAACTATAAATATATCTTTTTCATCTTGACAGGCTTCACTCACCCTAGAACCTTTACTTTCAATACACACACAAACACACAAACATACCATACACATATCATATAAATAATACACGCACAGACACCCACACATGCTGACTAGCACAATGGTATGCACATGGTAAATGTTAAATTCATGCTTTTTAAAATGAGTAAGTATACCAGTAGTTGTTTTATCTCCCTAATTCGTACACTCTTTTTTTTTTTTTTTCTGGGAATGTGGCCCACATTTAGTCCCAGAGATTTCAGCCTTACTGACAATATGATTTATACCCCCCTCCAACTTATGGTTCTACATTAATAGAGAGGAAGGCAATGCCAGAGCTAAGATGGGGCCATCAGACAAGCTCCTGCAATAATTTACAATATGGAAACAGAGATTGGATCAATCAGCTCTAGAAGCTGGATCTGAAGTATATTGTTAACCAGACTGAAAGCCCCTTTTTAGGACAGGGATTATAAATTATAAGTGGGGCAGAGCAGACCCAGTCTGCAGGGAACAGAAGAATGCAATAGAAGTGAGAGATGGAGTACCTAGAAAGAAAGAGAATGAGAATGAGAAAGAGAAAGAAGGGAGAGAGAGAGATAGGGATAGAGATAGAGATAGATAGAGATAGAGATAGAGATAGAGATAGATAGAGATAGAGATAGAGATAGAGATAGAGATATAGAGAGAGAATGCACAGTAAAGCCTGGCTGCATGCACATAGGGTATATAAGGATATAGGGACATATAAGGAAATACTTGTTAGGATATAGGGACATATAAGGAAATCCGATGCATACTCTTCTTTTGCTTAAACCAGTTTGAGTGAGCTTCAGTTCTTTCTAACATGATATCCCAGACTAATATAAAAGCAAAAGTAATAGCTTTCCCTAAATATCCAACTTTCAGTTTGGTATAAAAATGCATTTATTTATTTCCAGACCCGTTTCACCTTTACTCCATTGCAGGAAGATCATAAACTATTTCTATAAAAATCATATAAAGATGGACAAATTCCAATTTTAAAATGTCACAGTAAATGCTTTTATAATCCACATATGAATCAGGGCCCCAAGTAGTCCAGCCTTCTGTGGAGTGGTATTCAAAAGAACCATAAATCTAACTCTACAAATCTTGAAAAATGATGGAGATTTTTATTGTGGGTGTTCTTATAGGGCCCAGTGAAGAGATTTTATGTAAACTACTGTCCAGACTGGGATGCTTTTGAAAGAGAGAAATTTCTTTTAAAAATCATGCTGGGTCAGAGGCATAAACCAAGACTAACTCGAGCAAACCTAGATAGATGGTCATCCTAGCATTATGCCATACAACGCAGAGGCCCCTTCTCAAATATTCCATTTGGTTATGTTTTTTCTTTCCTCACATCTCCAAACTCACAGCAGCCTCTACATCACTCCCACTTACTCTGATCCAGTTGCCTCTCCCCACACTGTTCCTTTTACCCTCTTTCTTTGTCCCCTGCACTCTGCTGTCCCAGCTCCCTGTGGGAAGTTGCCACCAGGACTTCTACCCCAACCTGCCCCAAGCCAGCCTAGAGTCTGGAAGACACATCACTGCACAGACCCATTCCTCCCTTGCTTCCTGACAAGAAAAGCAACCAGTATCCTTGATACATTTAGTTTTTCTGGGTGATATTTTACAAGAAATACCTAGTGAATAAAATTCTCAACTTCATTACATTTTTCTTCTACTTAACATTTACACTTCTCTGCAAAGAGAGGTATAATATATATTTGAATCTCCTAAGAGTCTTAGATCAAATATTAGATCTTCAAAGAGTCTTTTCTTGACTACCCTTTGACTAGCAAATCAACCTGTTTTATTTACTTCATCATGTTTAATATTATCTGAAAATGTTAAAATTTGGTATGCTTATTTATTTCCTATTTCCCCTTCACTAACATATAAGCTCTATGAGGGCAAATATCTCACTTACCATATTCTCCTCTGGAACCTTGGAACAGTAGCTGTGCATCAGGTCTGAAACCAAGGCTTCTCTGGCCTTTTCCCCATATCATTAAAGGGGGAAGGGATCCCGTGCTTTTGATATTGCACTCAGCTTCCACAGAATCCTCAATCTATTGTCAGGATTCATGACTGGCCATGTACACTCAGAGTAAAATAATCTCTCCCCAAAAGGGATCAAAGTGAATACAAACAGTAGGTCTACAACCAAAATTTTCCTATACCTTCTATCCCAGTGTCTGTAGTCCAGAGAAATGTGAATTGAGACCAAACTGATGATGTCTATAGGTCTTCTAAGCCCATCATCACAGGGGAAGAGTGGACCTTGGAAGCATGTTCTTCCCTACTCCACACACACAGAGCCTTGGCATGTCTATACTCTTATACAAAGCTAATTTCTCCTTTTTGTGGGCTGGATCCTATTCATTCTTGTCTACTCAAGGACATTGATCTAGTAAGTCCTCTTTTCTCCACGAACTCATCAAATATTTGCTCTCTGCTGAATTGTTCCCATAACCATATACAGGTGATGCTCCTACTCTTGTATCTCTCAGTTCAAATTTCCAAAAGAACAAAGATAAATGGTCGAGCTTGGATTCATTGTCCAGCATTGGTGAAGGGAACAAGGTTACAGAATAGAAATCTGGCTTTCAGAAGACTAGAAAAAAAATCTGTTTGGATGCCACTAATATATGTGCTATGTGACTATTTTCAGAAAGAATTAAGCATAACAAAGTATGGGAAGTTCAGGAACAGGGTGATTAGAAGGAAGCAGAAAGGGGATAAAGAGAAGGGCTACAAAGGTAGATTCCCAAGTCTAGGAAGCCAAAGAGCAGTATTTAAGAAAGACATACTAACTCTAGACCAATTGGCAAAGGTCAGGAACAGCCCCCAAGCATAACAAGTGATAGAATCCTTAATAAGATTTTTATAAAATTAAAGACTTATCTGGAAGAGAAAGATAAAAATAAAACTTGAGTTAACAAATATATAGGTGATTTTTAAAAGTTCTAAAAAAAGTAAGTTCTAAATATAGTTTATTTTAGAATAATGCTTGCTATCAAATGAAATTTCTTCAATGGAGTCACCTAATAAAAGAGAATTATTACAACCGTTTCGCAATTGGTCCAGATTACAACTGCAAAGCTCTCATGGCAAAGCTAGGGCCAAAGCACACAATTCAGTAGGCTTCTCTAACACGCATACAGATAAAAGATACAAAGAAACTGTCCTGCAGTATAAAACAGGATCTGTGAAAATAGGAAGAAAATGAATTTCAGTTTGAATCAATGCTAACTAGATCATCTGGTGAAAATATCCAAAGCATCATATAGTGCATGATCAGGAGCACATGTAACAATGATAATGAAAGAAAAGTTGAGGTGTCAGTGTGAGGTGGCAGTCAGAAGTGGCCAGTTTGGGCCACGTAACTCCAGAGGAGAGGGAATGGAGTGGGTTAGATTAGAAGTCATTTCCTAAAATTCTGTTGGTGTTTTCAGATTGCAGAATTGCTGAAGCTTATTTTATCTTTGAGAGGAGGGTAGTTATGGAAGTGTGGATAAAAGAAATGGCATTGAAGCAAATGCTGAAGAATGTGAGGAAATGAAAAGGAGGGCCCTTCTGACAGATGGTGCAAGAGTCAGCTGAGATATATTTCAGGCCTGGCAAGAAGGCTGATCTGGCTGGCCCTAAAGCATATTTATTAGTCAGGGGCTGCTTAGTTGCAAGAAACAGAAGTTCACTCAAACTAGGTTAAGTTAATAGGGATTTCCTCAAAGATCTAGAGTACTTCATGGAACCCAAAGGCAGGAAGACCAGCTAAGCTTCCTGTTTGTATAGAACTAAGACAAGAGCTATGAATAAAGAACCAAGGCATCTACCTTTTCTTTTTAAAATTTATTTATTTATTTATTTATGAATGAGAGAGACAGAGAGAGAGAGAGGAAGAGAGAGTGTGCATGGGCAGGAGCGAGGGAGGTCGAAGGGAAAGGGAGAGAGAGAATCTTAAGCAGACTCTACACCCAACAGAAGCTGGAATCACCACCCTGAGATCAGACCTGAGCACGATCAAGAATCAAAGCTCAAACCAACTGAGTCACCCAGGAGCCCCAAGGCATCTACTTTCATCTCTCTCTCTTTCTGGGTGGGTCTCTCATTTTGTACTTTTCTGCATTCTAGTTCTATTTGCCTGCTTCTCTCTATGGAGCACTGTTTTCATCCAGCGCTCAGCATCCATTTGCCCTGAATAGCTGAGGTGAAACGACAGACACACACCCTTACACCAACTTTACCATCTAGGCCTGGTAATACTAGATAACCAACTGAGTTATTGCTACCAAATCCAAATTCCTTGAATAGAGGATGTGATTGGTCCAGTCTGCCCCTTGTCCAATCATCTGTGGTTAGATGAATGGGGCCACTGTGCTAACCTGGAACACCCAGCACAGACCTTTTATAGAAGGAAATATAGAGGGATCCCTGGGTGGCTCAGCAGTTTGGCGCCTACCTTCGGCCCAGGGCGTGATCCTGGAGTCCTGGGATCAAATCCCACATCAGGCTCCCCGCATGGAGCCTGCTTCTCCCTGCCTGTGTCTCTGCCTCTCTCTCTCTCTCTCTCTCTCTCTCTCTGTGTGTGTGTGTGTGTCTCATAAATAAATAAATAAAATATTTTTTTAAAAAAAGGAAATATAGAGGCAGGTAGGAAATGGTGAAAATAAATAAATAAATAAATAAATAAATAAATAAATAAATAAATAAAAGGTAACTTGGGCCTTTTTCAATGAAGAGCTTAAATGCTAGGCAGAAGGGCTTTTATTTTTATATAGCAAATAATTTAATCCACTTATTTAAGCCCATAATTTAAGCCATTTAAGCAAAGAAAATTGCTTAAACAAGGGATTGCTATGTATAATAGCAATTTTACATTTTCTCCAGCAGCAGGAGAAAATGAAGAAGGGAATGACTGAAGCCACAAAGAACAGAGTAAAGATGGCAATAACCTTAGCTCGGCATAATAAGATTTTAAACTGGCTGATGGCAGTGAGAATAGAAACAGAAAGAAGGGTTTGAGAGAATCCTGATAGAATTTGTTATACCTTAGCTGTGGGAACCAAGATAATGTGTATGGATGCATGTTAAGAACAGAAAGTAACTGTATAAGTGCAGCAATAAACGTGTCTGAAAATAAAGAATGAGAAGCATGATGATGATATTTTGATACCAGACATGCATTTGAAGGAAATCCATGTGATAAAACCTGACAGACTATTGGAAAAGCAAAAAGCTAAGGGGAGAGTATAGGTCGATGACAGGGACAAAGCGTAATCTTCCCAGACTTGACGTAAAAAAAAAGGAGTTAATTTCCTTTAAAAAGGCTTGTGGGGAACACAGGAGTATCTAAGGCAGATGAAATCATGCTCACCTATTTATTTAAAATTTATAATTATAAGATTCCTTCCTCTTACTTTCTCTTCTAAAACAGCGTAGGGTACCTTTCCTGGGCTGATCATGAGAATTCGGCTAGGTCTGGGGAAAAGAACCCTGTCTTGCTGCCTTTAAAGTGACTCCTCTCCTCAGCACAAAAGGGAAGGAATGGGCATGACCTCACAGAGCTGCCTTTCATGGTCCCTTGCTAAATTTTTGATTGTGTAATTTCCCTATTGCCAGATGATTATGCATGGCAGGCTGATTCAGAGGCCATTGTCTGTTTTGAAATGAACCCCTAGAGTGCACTAATGGGATTTTATGCCATTAATGCTGAATAGAGTGGGATGAGAAATCACTTTTCTGATCTGTCTGCTGCTCGCTCTTGGGGCTCAATGAGAACACAAGTGGCTACCGTGAGAAAGAGGATTCATGGAGGCCTTGGCCCCTTCTATCCTCTCCCTAAGCCTCTGCAGTGTTTTAACGTGGCCTCACCTTTCCTTTTTATCTTTTCTGGTTTACTTCAGGATATCAAATCATCAGCTCCGATTTGTCAGGGCAAGTGTGTCATCCATCACCTTCTCTAGAGCCCACTATATCCAGAATAAATAGCCTGATGCCAAGAGGATATTTTAAACCAGAGACAATCAGCTTTGTTTATCCGGCCTGATACCAAATCCTTTTTGAAGACTTTCCTTTGCAGATTTTCCTTCTCTGGAGTTCTAACTCTTTGAAGAATCTGGTTTTGTGCCCTGTGGGCAAGGAGGAGAGATGAGCTAAGCCATAAGCTGAGCTCTTTATACTTCCTTTATCTTGCTCGCATGTAAATCACCCTCCAACTCTTCCTGACAAGAGCAAAACCTGAGAGAAGGGACTATCTTTCCCTCTTTTCTTGCTATAGTCTAAGAGCGTGTTAGCTTTCAAAGTGTCCACATTCACAAAATTCCTTTGCAACAAAACAATACCACTAAAAAACAAAAAACAAAAAACAAAAAAACAATACCACTGCTTTGAAAAGTTTCTTACAAATTGGTTTTATGTGTATCCTCACACTCTCTTGCTGTGGCAGATGGAGGAAAAGCAAAGAGGTGATTTTGCACTGCCATCCAGAGCCCTTTGTGAAAGTCATCTATTGGGATGAAGGAGGAGTTGGGAACTGCAAGGCCAGAGGGTCTAATCCTGTGAGAGCTTCAGAGGTTAGAGAGGGAGAGATTCTGAGCTTAGCTAGGACCTGAAGAATCAAGCATGAAGCACAAGGCCACCACTGTTACCAGCAGAGCTCCTGCTGCAATGGCACAAATGCCATTCCTGTCCTCTCACATCCATTCCTGCTACATACAACAAGATGGAGATTCCCTTTCCCCTTTTCCCGCATCCTGGGGACAGTGAGGGGCTCCCAACTAATGCCTAGAAGGCGTGTGTAATTGTAGAAACAACCGGAAATGTAGGGATTGTTATTACCAATTTACAGACAGGAAAATAAAGCTAAAAGGTGGAAAGTAACTTGGCCAAGGTCATGCAGTTCCCGAATGGGAAAGAAGTTTAAAATCCAAGCATTGCATGGCTCAAACCCTTTCTACTATGCTACACTGATTCCAAGCTTTTAAAATTAATGTAAAATTTTCTAGGTAAATATTGAAAACCTGATGAAGGGATAAGTTTTAATTATATACATATAACAAATGTTAATTCATAGAGATCTTTAATTATAGAATTTATACATGCAGTTTTTGGGATTTTATAAAATAATAGTGCTAATTAAACACTCAATTGTATAGGCAATGATCCATGTTCAGGGGGAATTTGAAATAATACTAATATTAAGACAGTTCTATTTTAGGGTGGGATGGTTGGTTGATAAATTGAGGTGGGAAGTAGAAATAAAACTGGTCTCCCTTCTTTGTATGTTTTTCCATACCCAAAGCAAAATAGAAGTAATATATTTTGTGCCTATAGGAAATTGAATTTAGGAATGTACACCACCATAGAGTGAAAATGAAAACCTAATGCAGAAATAATACCCTCATACGATATGTACAAACTGCCACCTAGAAGTGGCCATTTCCATCTCTGGGGACTGAGGTACTGCAGCACTGGTGGGAGTTTATGCTGATCTTCATCAGGAAATGCCTCCTTTTGCCTGATTTTCACTTTCCCTGGATAACTGCTGATATTATTTGGCTTCTGATTGGTTCTGTGAATGTGCAAGGCAAGAGGACAGAAACAAGGCGCCTCATGCCCCTGCACAAAGAGCTGTGGGAAGCAGATGAATACCTGGTAATTGGGATGATTCTGGGCACATTAGGATGATTTCATGGCAGCATGGCACAATCTGTGAACACTTTATTTTTATTTATTTATTTATTTATTTTTTTGTGAACACTTTAATAAACATTTCATTCCTGGAGAGTGTGTAGGCAGGTGGATGAATATTTTCATGCTAGAAATAAATGTGTGAGTGCTATGGCCTCTGCGCCCACCTCACCCCACCCTACCCCACCCCACTACCTTTTAACCATGCTATGAGAAAGGGAGGGGGAAATATACCTGTTTGTATGTATATGTGTGTATATATGTATATATATATATAAATGTATATGTGTATATATGGTTACGCAATTAATACTCACACAGACACTTCCATAATATAAACACACACACACTTCCATATATATATATACATATATATATATATATATATACACACACACACACACACAGTTGTGCCTACAAAAAAAATTGAAAGAAGAAAAAAAGACTCATATCCTAAAAATAGACAGAGGTGTTGAGATAGATCTTTGAAATGGTGAGTTCTGGATTCTACTGCAAGCAAGGCAGGCTAACCCAATGGACATCTCTGCAGATTCAAATTAGTCTGCTTTTGCTGGTAAATGTCACAGAGGGCAGGTGATCTGTTTCAGACAACTAGGTGGGAACTTTAGTTGTCCCAAACAAGTACCTGCCACCACCACCATTGCCTTAGATGTTCTGTGTTGAGTCATATTGTCCCTAAACATCAGAGACAATGACATCTAGGTATATAGTAGGCAGTTTAAGCTACAAGATTGTAGCTCAGGAGAGAAATCTAACCTTAAGACACACAGGAAGTAGATGAAGCAATAGAAAAAGAGGAGACTGCCCAGGGAGGATGTACAGACAGGGAAGGAATGAGAATTGCAGACAAAATCTGGAAACATTAGCACTGAAGATTGAAGAGGTCAAGGAAAAGAATACTTGATGATGGGTGATGGGCACTGAGGGGGGCACTTGACAGGATGAGCACTGGGTGTTATTCTGTATGTTGGCAAACTGAACACCAATAAAAAATAAATTTATTATTTAAAAAAATAGAAATGACAAATACCCACCATTTGCTTCGACGTGGATGGAACTGGAGGGTATTATGCTGAGTGAAATAAGTCCATCAGAGAAGGACAAACATTATATGGTCTCATTCATTTGGGGAATATAAACAATAGTGAAAGGGAATAAAGGGGAAAGGAGAAAAAATGAGTGGGAAAAATCAGAAAGGGAGACAGAACATGAAAGACTCCTAACTCTGGGGAAAGAACTAGGGGTGGTGGAAGGAAAGGTGGGCAGGGTGTGGGGGTGACTGGGTGACGGGCACTGAGGTGGGCACTTGACGGGATGAGCACTGGTGTTATTCTATATGTTGGCAAATTAAACACCAATAAAAAATAAATTTATTAAAAAAAAGAAAAGAATACTTGATGAATACTGAAATGATCTTTTCAGAGGTAAAACATAATCAGGAGAAGCCAAAAAGAGAGATTTTAAGAGGGTGTACAGTAGAGATCAAATATGTTTTTTATTCTTCTAAATAATTAATAAAGAAAGCATCTCAGTAAAAATGCCAAGGGAGATACTAATACTTTTTGAGTATCCCCTTTGTACCAGGCACTGAGATAAGCATTTTGCATATGTGTTGGAATGTGAAAACATTTCCTTTATGGGTAATAATTAAAAATGTAGGGCAGCCCCGATGGCCCAGCGGTTTGGCACCGCCTTCAGCCTGTGGTATGATCCTGGAGACCTATAATCAAGTTCCACTTTGGGCTCCAAGCGTGGAGCCTGCTTCTCCCTCTGCCTGTGTCTCTGCCTCTCTTTCTCTCTCTCTGTATCTGTCATGAATAAATAAATAAAATCTTTTTAAAAAATGTGGAGCTATATGTATATTTCCTGAGACATTTTGGATCCTAATTGTTGTTTTTTTGTTTTTTGTTTTTTGTTTTTTTTTTGCTGCCAGATACTTGCACAATGACCTGGAACAAATCATTTCACCTTTCTGGGATTTTGTTTTGTCATCCATAAAATAAAACAGAGGGTTTGGAAATATCTCTAAGTCTCTACCCAACTCTACATACATTCATTCTGGTAAGTGCCATTGTAGAACATTGCATGTTACATACAGAAATATAGTCTAGAGTTTTTAATGAGTTCATCAGCTAAAGATCCAATTTAGACACCAGTGCATTTATTTACTTATTTTTTGAAGGATCTTATGGAGATTATTAAACCTTTGTATGCTTTAGTTTCTTCATGCATAAAATGTGGATAATAATAATAGCTCTTGCATTGCAAGGCAATTGGAAGAATTAAATTAATGCTTATAAAGGCCTTAGTATAGTTCCTAGAACACAGTAAGTGCTCAATAATTGTTTTGCATTTGTTGGCGGTGATATTATCATAATCATCACAGATAAGGCAATTATGAGCATTGATATTTTTAAATTCCTATTTCACAATCAGGACTCAGCAGGAAAGAACCAGTCCAGTCGAAGAAGAGCTGCTTCAGACTATGCTTGATTGAGTAATTAAAATCATAGCTTTAAAAGTGCTTCGTTAACTGCCAATGAGTAGTCAAAAATTTTAAGCATCAACTTTTGTGCCGTGTTCTTTCTTTTCCTACCCTTCCTTATGTTGAGAAATTAATCTGGATTTCAAGTAACAAGGAAAGGTGGGTAATAAAGGCCCGTGCATTACATCAACACACTGCATTAGTGATGCTATTGACACTTTAATCAAGGCTTCTGCTCCTGGTGATGTTTGTAAAGTTGGGCCACAACCCAGGCTAAAACCACTCAAGCTTATGGCAAGGTTGCTCTTTTGTTCAATCAAAGATTTGTCATCAAATATGTGCTCCAGTCAGTTCCTGACAGTAAGCTTCATGTTAGCACCTGTACTGTGAAGAATACTTCCAGGATAAGTGCATTTTTTTTTTAAATATGGAGAATATCCACCTGCCAAATCATTCAACCTTGTGGAAGAATGTAATGTGGTTGCAATTTAAGGAGGATCTGCCCAGATTTCTATGTCCCGTGATTCCTTCCATTCTAAATCTATATTAGGATAAAGACAGGCTGCTGATAAATGATGTCAACCGAGCTACAAGGCCTCCTGAAGGGTAGGCAATTTGAACCATCACAGGGAATCTTAATGACCACACCACATACACCTGTTTTGTTTGATTTATTTTTATTTTTTTCTCATTTAACTGGAAATGGTACTGCACAGCATCATTTAGAATTGTGTTTCTCAAAGTTGGTTGCACATTAGGATTATCTGGGGATGTTTGTAAAATATGACATGCCTAGGCCATGCTATATATCAATTAAATAAGAGTTTCTGGATCTTGGACAAGTTCAATAGTTTTGTGGTTTTTTTTTTAAGATTTTATTTATTTATTCATGAAAGACAAAGAGAGAGAGTCAGAGACATAGGCAGAGGGAAAAGCAGGCTCCATGCAGGGAGCCCGATGTCGGACTCGATCCCAGGACTCCAGGATCACACCCTGGGTCAAAGGCAGGTGCTAAACCGCTGAGCCATCCAGGGATCCCCAGTTCAATAGTTTTTAAGCTACCCAAGTGATATAATGTGCAGCCAAACTTTAGAGCCAGGTGCTTTGAACATTGCCATTCAATCTTGCAAAAATTTATTCATTAATTTGTATACGTAAAGGCATACGTTTGTATGGGTGCCTGGGTGGCTCAGTTGGTTAATTGTGGGATACCTGATTTTGGCTCAGGTCACGATCTCAAGGTTGTGAGGTCGAGCTCTGAGTCAGACTGCTGGGTATGGAGCCTGCTTAGGATTTTCCCTGTCCCTCTGCTGTTAAACAGGCCAATTCCAAGTTCCTCTACCCCTAATTTTTGAATCTTGCCTGGGATTGATCCTAGAAATGTGCATTAAAAAAAATTATTTATTTATTTTAGGTTGGGGCAGAGAGAAAGAAAGAATCTTGAAGCAGACTTCCTGCTGAGCATGGAGCCCAATGTGGGGATCAATCCCAGGACCTTGAGATCATGACCTGAGCTGAAACCAAGAGTTGGCTGCTTAACTAACTGCACCACCCAGGCGCCCCTAGAAATGTGCATTTTTTTAACCAACATCACAGGCTTGGAGGTGGAGGTGGGATATTAAAAAGTTTCAGAACCCTGGGCTTTTGCATTTTCTGATCCAGAGAATTAAGGTAAAGCTTAATGCATCAGTAAGCTCTTGCTTCAGAATGAATCACCTCAACATGTAATAACTTGAAATAGCAGCCATTTATTATTGCCTAGAAGTATATGGGCACTTCCTCTGTTCACAACTGGCTTCACCCATGCATCTGAAGTAATTTGGGTATTGGCTTTGCCAAAGTTGGCTGGAATCTCTCATATGCTGGGGGCTGGCTGTCTATTGGGTATCTGCTGTTCAGTATGGGATAGCCTTGGTTCTCCTCCATGTTTCCCCTATTTCCCTCTGAGAGGCAGGCCTGGCTTTTTCACGACAAAGAAGGCAGAGCAACAGAAAAAGCAGAAGGCTGCAAGACATAACATTTCTTCTGCAATATTGTACGCTTGCTGTCAAAGCAAGTACAAGGCCAGTCCACATGCCCAGATTGAAAAATGGAGTCTACTTCTTAAGAGCAGCAGCTCTAAAGTCATACTACAAAGAACACGGACACAAGGAGAGGTCAAGAACTGCAGCCATTTTTGCAATAGACAGACTAAAAACAGGCATCTATTTCTTTATCCTTATTCCATGTTACTTCATGAAATTGTCACAATAATCTCATGAAGTAGGTAGTATTAGCCTTGTTTTACTGAAAACAAGGGACTGCAGGTCTCCCAGAGAATGGTAAAACCATTGCTAATGATGTGTAGGGACAGGTTTCAGGTCCAATTTGCAGATAAATATTTTAACTTCAGTAGGCAGCAGAAGATGAGGTCATTACCAGTTTGGCAGGGAGACTGGATTAAAGTATAAATGTGCTGATTTTGTGAGATGGAGGTAATTTATGAAAAAGGTGGTAGCATTCCAGATTCTGTTTCATTTAGATCTCACAGCCCTCTTTTGAGCCCTGATCCTGATTTATTTTATCAGATTCTGCCCCAGGGGGGCATATGCTGTTGATGCAGCCATGGCTGGCACATGTATTCAGCTTCGTCTCAGGCCTCAGCAATGGGAAACTGAAGGATTATATTCATTTGACCTTTGGGGAGAAATTGCCTGGTGATCTAGTTAATTGAGGTTGCAAGGAAGACTATCAAGCCTGTATCCCAGCTGGGATGATTATATAATATCATTTTGTGTTTTAAAGCCTCTGTAAGAAAAGTTAACTTTTATAAAGGGAAAAAAATACATAGCAATGAGGGACAAGAACTATGCCTCTGGCCTGGCACCGGCCCCATTTAACCTGCTGTGCCATTTCCCATCTCTGCCTCTCTTATCTCAGTAGTTAAAGCAGGAGCCTAACCCCTCCTTACAGAACTAAGGGGGCAAAAGCTCTATTTTTATATGGCCAAACAGAATTGCCTTTTCAGCATATCAGGGCAAGTGAGCCAAATGGTTTTTCAGATAAAATCACAGCTCATTTTTAGACCTAATGTCAATTTTTACTTTTCTACCTTAGGAGGTGTGTTATAGGAGAATTGTGTAAAATAATTTATATATAAATTATATAAATTATATAAATTATATAAATTATATAAATTATAATAATTTATAATATTTGTAAAATAATTTAATGCTCATTTGTACTTATTGGACTTTTCTTACACAATTAATTTGGTGGCAACTCCATGTTAGCCTCTTACTGGGAAATGAAGTTATTTGTTTTCTGGCCTCTGGGTCTGTTATCACTGAGATATCAACAGAGCACTGGATATTTAGGGGGGTTGGGTCAGAGGTCATAGGTGAGAGACCTGGTCCCAGGCTTTATTTCTTATTAGACTGTGAGATCTTTAAAAGAGTGCCGCTTGTCCCTTCATCATCTTGTGGCCTAGTTCAGTGCCTGACTCTTAGGCGAGGAGTGTACGACACCGGATCAGAGCTTGCTATCTGGCAATGGACTTCTGAGTTTGATTTCTGTGTCTGCCACATGCTGAGGACTTCGGGCAAGTTACATAATCTCTCTGTGCCTTTGTGTGTTCATCTCTAAATGGCAATAAAGGTAATGTCTACTTTATATTATTAAGAGGATTAAGTTTACACGCAACAATCTTTTTGAACTTGGCCACAGCATATTCTTGCAAGACACATCTGTGAAGGCAAAGGGAACAAAAAATGAACTATTAGGACTTCATCAAGATAAAAAGCTTCTGCACAGAAAAGGAGACAATCAACAAAACTAAAGACAACCTAAAGAATGCGAGAAGATATTTGCAAATGACGTATCAGATAAAGGGTTAATATCCAAGGGCTGTAAAGAACTTATCAAACTCAACATCCAAGGAACAAACAATCCAGTCAGGAAATGGGTAGAAGACATGAACAGACATTTCTCCAAAGAAGACATACACATGGCCAACAAACACTTGAAAAAACGCTCCGCATCACTGGCCATCAGGGAATCACAAATCAGAACCACAATGAGATACCACATCACATCAGTGGGAATGGAAAAAATTAACAAGACAGAAAACAACAAATGTTGGAGAGGATGCGGAGAAAGGGAAACCCTCTGGCACTGTTGGAGGGGAGGCAAACTGGTGCAGCCACTCTGGAAAACAGTGTGGAGTTTCTTCAAGAAGTTAAAAAAAATAGAGCTATCCTACAATCCAACAATTGTACTACTGGGTATTTACTCCAAAGATACAGATGTCGTGAAATGACGGGACACCTGCATCCCAATGTTTATAGCAGCAATGACCACAATAGCCAAACAGTGGAAAGAGTCATGATGTCATTTGATGGATGAATGGATAAAGATGTGATATAGATAGATAGATAGATAGATAGATAGATAGATAGATAGATGATAGATAGAGGATAGATATAATGGAATATTACTCAGCCATCAGAAAGGATGAATGCCTACCATTTACATCCACATGGGTGGAACTGGAGGATATTACGCTGAGTGAAATAAATCAATCAGAGAAAGACAATTATGATATGGTTTCACTCATATGAGGAATATAAGAAATAGTAAAAGGAATTATAAGGGAAAGGAGGGAAACTGAGTGGGGAAAAATTAGACAGGAAGATAAACCATGAGAGACTCCTAACTCTAGGAAACAAGCAAAAGGTTGCAGAAGGTGGGGAGAGTGTGGGGATGGAGTGACTGGAGGAAGGACACTGAGGAGGGCACTTGATAAGATGAGCATTGGGTGTTATATGTTGGCAAATCGAATTTAAATTTTTAAAAAAGAGGATGAGGGATCCCTGGGTGGCGCAGTGGTTTGGCGCCTGCCTTTGGCCCAGGGTGCGATTCTGGAGACCCGGGATCGAATCCCACGTTGGGCTCCCGGTGCATGGAGCCTGCTTCTCCCTCTGCCTATGTCTCTTCTTCTCTCTCTCTCTCTGTATGACTATCATAAATAAATAATAAAAAAAAATTAAAAAAAAATAAATAAAAAATAAATAAAAAAGAGGATGAAATTTGGCAAGATATATAAGATACTTAAATATCTAGGCACTCTAAGTGCCTAGAACATAAGTACTCAATAAATGCTAGTTATCGTTGCTTAATAAATATATATTCAGTAAACAGAAAGAAGTGTTATTATATTGTCATATAATCTGACTATAGGTTGTATCAAAGGAAGAATTCCTAGGAGAAGGGAGGACAATTTTTGGAACCTCTCAAACTGCTTTTAGCAAGAGAGGCAGAAAAAGAGAAGAGCTTGGGCTTTGGAATCAGAGCGGGGTTCAAATCTGAGCTTTTCCAAGAGAGGCTCTGAGCCTCCATTTCCTTCTCTCTCAAAGAGGATTGTATTTACTTGACCACCTCAAGATGGGTATGGTACCTGGCACATAATAGGCACTCTGTAAAGGACGGCTGTTAAAACGGTTAGCCTCTACTCTAGAAAAGGATTCACGTTTGGTAGATAGGCAGTGGCTGTTAAGTGAGAGCTCTATATATAAACCAATCAACCTATTGATTGTCTGATTGATTGATTGATTGATTGATCTTCTGTTTCCACCTCAGTAAACCAGGATTAAAACCACTGGGGGAGGGGGGCTGCTATGCTTCTATGTGATTACTATGTCACTCCCCCTGTGACTGAAAGGGGCACATGGATGGTAGTGAGGAAGGGGGCTGGCTGAGTGGGTGTGAAGGTAGAGCAGGAGGCCAGAGGCTACACTGTGAAGGTGCTATTTTGAGAAGTGTGAGGTCAATTCATCAATTCATGCGTTATTCTTGTTTGCTGACCCTTCACCAAGCCTTTGCATGGAGGGGATTTCTCCATATTCTTCTAACCTTGGAAAACTGTTATCTGGTGCAGTGGGCAGACACTGGCAGGGAACTGACAGTCAACTCCCTTGTCCCAGGATGGAGCGTTTCTACACTTCCTTTCTTTCAGATGTGGGGAGAGTAGGCCTGGTTCCTGGGGAGACGTGCACTACCCCTCCCCTCCTGGAGCTAGGGGTAAGCGCTGCAGCACCCGCCACACTTGCACATGCCTTCTGCACCTGCTTCCTCTCCTTGCCTCCTCAAGGCCTCTTCCCTGAGGGGGGAAAAGGTGACCATGGAAAAAACTGCTAAAGGCCCATGAATATTTCAAAGGGAAAAGCCAAGGGACTCCATTAAACCTCTCACACTCCTCTGTAAATGGAGAAAGAGACTGAATAATGAAATGCTCAGAGCTGCTAAGGCGATTTCAGAGCAAAACAGGAAGATATAAAATAAAATGCTTCTCACTGTGACAAAACCTCCATTTCCTCTCCAGCCTTCTCTCTCAGCCAGTTCTTTTCAGACTTCCAACATTCTTGTGCCTATCACCACAAAATGGCAGAGGGGGTCAAATAACACAATGGTTAAGGGCAAACCTTTCCAGTCCAAGAGTCCTGGTTGGAATCTGGTTTCTCATATTGACGGGCTTGCATTACCTCGGAAGGTACCCTACTTGCATGCCAAGATGAAAAAATTCAGGATCCAGGGGATAGTGATCTTGACACCCACGTTAGAATAGTGTAATGAGAATCAAGTATGGCAAGGCACATAAATCTCACAGCTCAGATTAATTGCCTAGGAAATGTTTTTTCTTTGTATTGTGCATTCCTCCCCCACCTTTTTTTCCTATGTGCGTAGGCATTGTCTTCTTCTCCCAACTTCTTATCGAACTACAGCTGTGCGAGGCCTCTGCCCATCGGTTGGGTCAGCGGCCAGCCCTGGCATTTCCAGGAGCAAGCAGCCTGTCTGCTGACAGATGCATCTGTTGCAGCAGACCCAGTCCTCTGTCTAATGGCCCTCGGGGAACAGGGCTTTTAAGCCCACACATGCATGCAACAGGCTAGAAAGCCTTCATTAATGGCCCCTGCGCTGTCAGGACCGGTTAGGTCAGCAGGTGTGGAACAGGCCATACCTCTGCTTTCTGGTCTGGCAGGGAAAGTATGCCTCTTTTCTTTCCCTTTCTTTAGCTACCTCCACACAATATAAAAATCACTTCTGAGGTGTCCAGCTATTCGTATTTGTCATTATCAACTCAGAGTCCAAGTGAGTATCTCTTTTGAATCCTGGCATTGCTTGAGTAGGAGAAAGAGGAATGATTTTTCCCGGTGATGAGCTCCGTGTAAACTCCCTGAGGGCAGGGATGGCACAGACACCCACCAAGGTGCTTTGGAAGCAGTTAATCAGTAAAGCATCCTCCAGATTACAGAATTTTCTCTGAGCCATTGAAAAATACTGTAGTTCCTCTTCACAATCTGTCTTCATTCAGTTCACTACACTAGAATATCATAGACTGGGTGGCTTATGAGCAGCAGAAATTTATTTCTCACAGGTCAGGCCGGAACTCCAAGTTCAAGGGGCCTGCGTGGTCAGGTTCTAAGAAGATGCTCTTATGGGTCGCAGACAGTTGACTTCTCACGGTGTCCTCACGTGTCAAAAGGGGGCTCCCCAGAGCCTCTTGTATAAGAGCACTGATCCCATTCCTAAGTGTTCCACCTCATGATCTAAGCAACTCCCAAAGGCCCCTCCTCCTCATTCCATAACCTAAGATTTTCAACACAAGTATTTTTTTAGGGAGGGAGAGGAGCACAAACGTTTAATCCACAACACAAACATTATTACGTGACTACTTAATAGTCAACTAGAAGCTGGCAATGCAAAGAACATTTTAGTTGTCCCTGTCCTTAGTGTCTTGGAGTCTTATAGACAACTGAATTTAGCACCGAATGGGCAACTAACTGGACAGACAACTAAACAGGTGACTGTAACACAGTGGAGAGCTAGCACAGAAGTAAGTGCCATGGCAAGACACGTGTGGGAGGTCCCCTAAAAGCAGATGAGGGAGTTGGGGAAGATTTCTCAGAAGTAGCAGCGGCTGAATTGAGTCCTGAAATGTGAGTTATTATCCAATTGTTGATACAAGGCATGAGTTTCTAGCGTCATCAGAGAAAATTCTTTCAAATAAAAATGCTACATACTTGATCTCATATCTCATCTTTTTATGAAGACTTCCCCCAGCTCTTCTGTCGAAAATTAATCTCACCTGTTTTTGATCTTGTAGAGCTGATTCACATATATCTATAATTTAGAACTTAAACTGTTTCACAACTATTTCAGTTCCTCTCACTCCCAGCGAAATTGTAGTCTTCTTAAGAGTAGAGGTTTTAGCAACGTGAATTTTACATTTCTAATATTTTCTGTGAGGTTTTGTCCAAGGTCACCTATCTAGAAGACAAAAACCATGGATTCTACTCTGGTTCTGAAATTGTTTGCATGATTTGCTGAAATTCTTATGAATAACAATTTCAGTTGCCCCATCTATAAAATGGGGGTAACTCCCTCTTTCAAAGAGCCACCACATAGGATTGTGTAATGTTTGCTTTTTTTAAAGGTATTTTTTATTTATTTATGATAGTCACAGAGAGAGAGAGAGAGAGGCAGAGACATAGGCAGAGGGAGAAGCAGGCTCCATGCACCAGGAGCCCGACATGGGATTTGATCATGGGTCTCCAGGATCGTACCCTGGGCCAAAGGCAGGCGCTAAACCGCTGTGCCACCCAGGGATCCCAGGACTGTGTAATGTTAATGACAGACTACTTCTAAAATGCTTCTTGAATAGTAAAATACTATAAAATTGGTTTATTGAACATGCCTCCTGATAATTGCATTTTATTTAATATAACGCTAGACTTTCTGTGCATTGCTGTCCGCATCAGTCAGGATAGGTGAAATTAGGCTGTGGTAATGAACATCCTCAAAATCTTAGTGACTGAAACCAACCAAGGTATATCCTCAGTTATTTAACTTATCTCTCTCTTCATGTGTAGAAGATCGGAGCTCTGCTCTTAGTTTCTCAGGGACACAAAAGATTGGCCAAATACCTTCTTGAGTACTACCAGTTGCAGAGACAGAAAAACAGAATTTGAGACTCTCACAAGGGCACACATTTGCTTCTGCCAGGAAGTCACTATTATTTACTACTCAAAGGCTAGAGCTAGTCATATGGTCCACAAACAGCCACAAGAAGGCTAACATGTAGCCAGAAGGCAGAGAGCCATGAGGATGGTGAACGGCAGGAATGTTCTAGTGGTACTGGGTATTAGTGGTCCATTGCCTTTGAGTGGCTCACAGTGTAGTGAAGAAGATGGACAAATAAAGACTGCACAGTGACTATAAAAGAAGAGATGACTTCCTAGAGCTAAGGGGGCACAGATAGTGGACCAATTCATTCATTGGAATCAGGGATCCCAAGAACCCAACTCCTACCTTCAGGAATCACACGGTCTTGACAAGACAAAGAAAGGGACAAGAAGAGCATGAATTAAGTGCCACTTTTGTGCCAAGCTTGGAGGGTATATTTACACCTTCAGAAACAATCACAGTTTAATCACTTAATCCTCACCATAATCCTACAAAATGGCGAACTTCCCCACATGATGTGAAATCCAGTCATCTTCAAGGTCCCTATGTTATGGTGACAGAGCTGGAATCGGAACCAGATCTGTCTATTCCAAAAGCAGTGCTCTTTTACCATGGCATGTAGACTCAATTGGTCAGAAAGAAAAAATGTGTAAGCAGTAAGTTGCAGCATGAGAAATATAACAGCATGAACAGTGTATGCAGTGTGTACTCGGTGGGCCCTGGAGAGGCAACTAAATGCCTGGGGTGTATCTGAAAGGTCTCTCCGTGGAGGTGACATTTTAGCTGGGGTATTTGAAAGATGAGTCAATATTTGCCATGCAGAAATCAATTCAGTCTAAGTAGTAATAAATGGGGCTTAAAGAGGCAAACAGCCAAGTTGTTTATCTAATGTCAAATGTCCCCACGATCACACATTTCCATCTGTCTTCCTTGCCACCAGCATCCTTCTAAATTATCAGATTCATAACCCTACAGCCATCCTCCATTTCTCTCTCTTTTTCACCCTTTCCATCCCATTGGCAATCTATCATCAACTTCTGATAAGTTCTTCCTTGTATTATTTCTCAAGAGTGCACTAAATAACCAAATCTCAAAGAGGGTGGTTGTCTGGAGGACAGGAGCATTGCCCAGTGTGATCGTGGGCCTGCTCTCTGCTTCCATTGCTGAAATAGACATGTTTCCCCATCATCAGCAGAGCTGAAGCCAATGTCGTGGGAGCAGGGCAAAGCCAATTTTCTCACTGAGCTTCAGTAACAGCCAGTTTAGCTCTGCCTGGTGCTGGCAAAGGGAGAAGGAAGAATGAACTGTGATTGTTTCTGAAGGTGTAAGCTAAAGCTGGAATAACAATAAAGGGAACCCTACTCATAATAATGATGCTCCAGCATTTCCCTGCACATGTTTCCCTCTTTTAGCTCCTTACAAAAATGCAAGGGAAGATTTTTCTCTTTAAAAAAAATTCCATTTTCTTTTGCTAAATGAGCCAACTTAATATAGAAGAGATGGAGAAAGAATAAGTACAGAATATTAATATATATTTTGAAGACTTTGGATTTATATTCTATTCAGTCTCCTAACTACACACCTACTTATACCAATCAGAACAGGCTCTTTTCCTTTTTCTCAGTGGTCAGCATTATAAATTTTATCATCAGCAGAAAACACAGCTATTCTTTCTTTTACTTATGATGAACTATGAAATAAAGACCAAGCAGTTAGAAATGATCTGAAAATTTTGTCAATGATGCATGATTTAGCTTGCTAGTACTTTGTATGACTTGAGAATCTCTTTGGTAAGGGTTTACCGCATTAAGGAAGATTAAGCCAGCAGGAGGCCAAAGACGGGAAGGGAAGTGCCATTCTGCAGATAGCATTACATTTCCTCAAATTTTCAAAGCAATCTCATTTTAACTGAATATAAAGTAGTTATAATAAACCTGAAAGATGTCCTCTAGACTGGTTTGGAGATGTTTGGAAAGATTCTCCAATGTGAGATTTGGAGGAGTCTTAAGTAAGGGAGGAATAGTATTAGTTCTGAATCTACATAGCTAATGAGGGGGAAAAAAGTCCCTCTCTAATATATTTTTAAAAGGTTTGTGGAGAAACTGAGAATCAGGGCTCCTTGAGTAATAGGACAGTGATAGTCTGGAGGTAGACAATAGGGCAGGGATGTAGTATATGTTTCCTGACTCCCAAAACATGGATTTTTCATATGTTAATATTTCTAAAATAAGATTCATCTTCAAGGATGAATATACCTAAGGTGATAAAGTTTCTGTTTTTATTGTGTGTTTTTTTTTCTTAAAGAAGCAGTTATTTAGAACTATTTTGTTGGCCATTTGTGTGAAATGTCTGTTCAAATCTTTTGACCAGTGTTTAATTGGATTATATATATACATTAAGTATATATTACATATTGTCTATATATTATATGATATTGTATATGTAAATATATATACTCTTACTGTTGAGTTATAAGAATTTTTTATCAAAAATTAATTGAATATATAAATGTGGGTCCATTTCTGAACTCTGTATTATTTTCCTTTGAGATACGGCAACACTGTACTATCTTAATTACTGTAGCTTTACAGTGAATTTTAAAATCAGGTAGTACAGGGATCCCTGGGTGGCGCAGTGGTTTGGCGCTTGCCTTTGGCCCGGGGCGTGATCCTGGAGACCCGGGATCGAATCCCACGTCGGGCTCCCGGTGCATGGAGCCTGCTTCTCCCTCTGCCTGTGTCTCTGCCTCTCTCTCTCTCTCTGTGACTATCATAAATAAATAAAAATTAAAAAAAAAAAAACTAAAAAATCAGGTAGTACAAATTAGTCCTTTTTCAAAATTACATTTCCTATTTTAGGTCCTAAAACAAATTTTAAAATCAGCTTGCCAATTTTTCCAAAAAAAGAAAGAAAGAAAGAAAGAAAGAAAGAAAGAAAGAAAGAAAGAAAAAAAGAGCTGGGATTTTGATTATTAATCATCCATGTAAGGCAAATTAAAAGTACAGTGAAATACTTCTACATATCCAATAGAGTGGCTAAATTATAAAGACTGACAACGTCCAGTGTTGGTGAAGGAGGATTTGGAACAAATGGAATTCTGTTGCATTGCTGATTAGAATGAAAAATGGTATACCCACCTTGGAAAACAGGTTATCAGCTTCTTAAGAAATGAAATGTTCACTTACTGTGTGATCAGCAATTTCACTCTTAGTTATTTACTCAAGAGAAATGAAAACACATGTTAACACAAATATAAATGTAAATAGCAACTTAATTCATAATAGCCTCAAACCAGAAACAACCCAAATACCCAACAATAGGTGAGTGGATAAACAAATTATACTGTATCCATACAGTAGGATAATATTCAGCAACAGAAAAGCCTGAACGATGGTACATCTGGTACATTAAACAACATGGATGAATTTCGAAAAGATGCTGCTTGACAGAAGCTAGACACCATGCGATTCAGTTCATATGAAAATCTGGAAAAGATAATTCAAGTATATGGTGATAGAAGAAGGACCCACTGGTGCTTGGGAGTTGGGGTAAGATTTGGAAATGGATTGGAAAAATGCAAAAAAGGAACCTTTGGGGGAATAATGGAAATGTTCTCTACCTTGTGGTAAGGATTACACGGGTATATTCATTTTTCAAAGCCTATTGAACAATACAGGTAAAATATGTGCATTTAATTATATGTGTATTATTACATCAATAAAATAGATTTTATAGTTTATACTGTTGACTCCTATTTCCTTCTTGGAACACTCTTCTTTCTCAGGAATTTTACACTTTCATGGTCTTTCGCCTGCCTTTCTGATTTTTGCCTCTTGGCTTCCTTTATTGGTTCCTACCTATGAATGCCCTCAGGTGTGGTCCTGAGTCTTTTTCTGTTCCCTCCAGGTCAATTGAAATACTCTCTATAACATTTAACTTTTATAGTTCTGGCTTAGTTCTTTCTTCTATGTTCGATACTCAGATCCATCTTCCTATTTGACGTCTCCAATTGAATGTATCATAAGCATCTCAAAATTAACATATGCAAACTAAACTCATTTAACCTTTTGAACTTGTTTCTCCCTCACTCTACTTTCCCAGAAAATGGCACCATTGTATGCCCATTTGCTCATGACAAGAGTTTGAGAAATACCATTTATTCCTCCCTTTTCCTTGCTCTTCAGATAGTCTGTCAGAGAGTTTTGTTGATCAACCCTTACCAAAGCACTGTTCTCTGGAGTAATAGAGACAATGGGGCATGTATATAGAGAAAGAGATTGATTATAAAGAATTGGCTCTCATGATTGTGGAGGCTGACTAGTCCAACATCTGCAAGGTCGACTGGCAAGCTGGAGACTATGAAGAGCCAATATTCTAGTTTGAGTCTGAAAACCATCAAGCTGGAAAACTAGGAATAGCTAATTTTCCAGTTTGATTCCAGTCCATCTGCTGGAGAATTCGCTCTTACTTGGGGAAGGGTCAAGTTTTTTATCTGTTCAGGCTTTCAATTGATTGAATGAGGCCCTACCACAATATTCAGAGCGATCTGCTTTACTCAAAGTCTTCTAATGTATTAATCTAATCCAAAAACACCTTTAAATAAACACTAAAATAATGCTCGATCTATTCTTTGGACACCATGGCCCAGCCAAGCTGACACATTAAATGAATCCACCTTACCATGTTTAACTTCTTCCCACCTTCACCACTATTTTCCCCCTGCCACCATCATCTCTCACTGGTCTCCATTTCCATTCTCTCTCTCTCTTTTTTTTTTTTGTCCTCAAGCCTCACTTTTCAGAAAATCAATCCCTTTTTTATGGGATACATGAAATGACATTGTCTCCCTTGCTTGAAGTTCTTAAGGGCCTAAAAAGGTGACAGAGACCTAATGATGTGGTCCTTCTACCTTACAGTCTCAAGCTGTCCCACTTGTCCTTACTTACCACCTCCCAGCCACACTGCTCCGCATTTGTTTGCTGGAACACAGTCAGTTCTTGTCTACTTCAGGACTTGAGCTGCTGCTGCTGCCTCATCTTTATAGTTTCCTCCCTTCTTCCCACACCTTCCTTCTTTTCAACCTGTATTTCAGTGTTTCTGCTTATGCCCATCATCTTTTATCTAAGCAATAACTTTAACCTCCTGACTAGTCTTTATCTTCACAAGTTCTTTGTACTCTGCAGTATTGCCAGTTTTCTTTTTAAACCATAGATCCAGTCTCTAAAATCTCTATAATATAAAGTTCATACCTTTTTTGTTCCTTAGGTCCTTTGGCAACTGACTAAGCATATGCACCCACTCTCCCCCTTCTCAGAATATTGTCTGAAAATAATGATATAATATGCATACAATTATAGCACAAATTTATTGTGAAATAACTACCTTTTTTTAAAAAAAATGTAAGATATGGTTATTAATGTGCTTCTTTGGTAATAACGGATGTAGCAGTAGATCTCATTACCAAAATTTTGAAGAGATGATTAACATAAACATCATTTCAAGGTATCTGCAACAACTGTAATATGAAAAGAAAATAACTGATTTCTCTTGGTGACAAAGTCATAGGTACTGTTAGTGTCACTGTGTTCTGTTAGCTACGTTCATAATTAAAGGTGTTATGATCGAATGTTTTTCTCCCAAAATTCTTATGCTGAGGCCTTAACCCTCAACATTATGGTATTAGGAGCAGGGAGCCTTTGAGAAGCAAATAGATTTAGATGAGGTCATGAAGTTGGAGTCCCCATAATGGAATCAGTGCCCTTATAAGAAGAGGAAGAGATAGCAGAGCTCCCTTTCTCACTGCCATATGAGGGTAGAGCAAGATGGTGGCCATCTATAAGCAAGGAAGAGAGTCCTCACTAATAATCAAATAATTTGTTGTCACTTTGATCTTGGACTTCCCAACCTCCAGATCTAAGAGAAATAATTGTTGGTTATTTAAGCTACACAGTTTATGGTATTTTGTTATAGCAGGCCAACCAGACTGAGACAGAAGGACATATTATGTGTCTCATAATAAAGATTTATTTTTCATCTGAGTTTACAAAGCCACTGAATTCTATCCCAGTTGGAATCTAGTAGTTGAGTCCCTATTGTTTATACAGTAGAGTCCAAACTCCTTAGAAAAGTTAGTTTTTTAAACTCTTTACAAATATCTCCAATACTTTTTTTATAGTCTCTTATGTGTACAAAACTGTGCATCCCTTGTACTCTAATTTATAGTCCTACAGACCTCTTTCCATCACGTTGAGGTCTGTAGAGGTGGTCTCTCTAGGTGGGATTTCTTTCTCCTACTTCTTCGCTAACAAACTTCCACATTTCTAAGTGTGCCTAATTTCTCCCCCTCCTCCAGAAAGCCTTCCTATTCTCCGCACAGTTTGGGTACACCTTTGTCTGGTTCTCACAGCAATATTCCTCTACAGTAGTCATCACAACCTTGCACTGCCCTTGTTTTATGTCGGCATCCTTTAATTTTATGGACCGCATTTTATGTCTTGTGTTACCTCTTTTGTTTAAGGCAGTACAAACATTTAACACATTTCTGTGGAATCACATGACCATGAGTAGCTCCTGGACTGAGCATGGCCGAGTAGAAGGAGTGATTCCATATCAGTTGTCCTGGCAATATCTTTAAAGTAGCAGATGAAGACTTGCTTAATAATACACAACATGATACAGTAGCTCCAACTTAGGCCTCACAAAGAGTATTTGGAGAAAGGCAAGCAAAAAAGGGGAAAGAAACCTGACTTTGTCTTTTTAAAAACACAATGAAGCCCCCTCCCAGGCTTTGGGTGCTTGCTAATGATTCCTATTTTAAGAGCAAAATGAGCTCTTCTTATGTTCTAATCCCTTTGTAAGAGACCTAGGATAGATGCCAGTAACAACTGATTCTGTATTATAGCTGTTAAAGTGAGCCTGCCGTGTTTTTGTTTTATTTTTGTTTTCAATTTTTTATTTCTTATCTCACTTTCTGTGTCTTATCAAATTATCATATACATGTATATATACATATACACACATACATTTCATATGTGTATGTATGCATACATACATACTCACATATATGCAGTATTTTATACTATTGGCAAGAGAACTATACTAATTTTTATTTCATTCAACGCCCACTCTATTTTAGCATAACAGTAAATATTTTAAAATATTTGTTCAACATAGCTTGCTAATAGCAAAGGATTCATGTTCATTAAGATGTATAATTACTCTCATACCATATGCTGTTCTGATATAAATTAAGATTTGATATTTGAGAGAGACACCTATGATTTCAAAAATAGATCACACTTGATATCCTGTTCGTCTAAGCACATAACACGTTTTATGGCTTTCATTCCGAGTTTGGGGATGGGAAAAATATAATTGGCATCACTGAACCTCACTTCCAACCTTAGCTCTATATTATCACGTTTTCTTTCTCTGTAGACATAATGGTGTTCTTTCAGGATTTTCAATGTATGCATTAAATTGTGAAAATATATGATCAACATGACGGGGGGAAGAGGGATATGTTATATACTTGGATAACAAATCACCATGCTTATGCCACAGATGATGTGAAAATGTCCAGCGGCCAAGAGAAACCAGGACCAGCCAGGTGGGAGCATCACTGAGGGGGGTACTTATATGCAGGAGGTTACTGGGACTGGGGCAAGTATGGAGGGGCTGATAGATCAGAATCTTTTAAGTTGTATATGGCAGAAATACAATTCAAACTCACTTAAGCAAAAAAGGGTATTAACACAGATAACTGTAAAGTCCACAAATAGTACTTGCTTCAGGCATTGTTAGAATTAGGTGACCAGACAATGTTACCAGGACTCTGTCTCTTGCTATTTCTTGGGCAAGGTCTCTCCACTTGGTGAGCCATTATAGAGCCAATATAGTATATTCCAGACAATATAGTATATTCCAACCAACCAGTACTTGGTTAAGTAACATGCTAGTGCCTAAGCTAATCACTGAAGACAGGAGATGTGATGGCCTGAATGGCCAGGCCTGGTTCTAATATCTATTCTGTGTTGAGGAGAAGAAGGAAAAGATTCAAAGTTGGCTGCATTCAAATTAAATGGCATAGATTCAACATAAGAAAGAGGTAGTCTATTACCAGAAGAGTGTGAAAAGATGCGGTGAACAGATGTCTACTGCTATGTAATGTTGTGAGAAAGTGATCCAGGGATGAACGTTATATTTAGGAGAAACCGGTTTTAAAAGTGAGAAGGTTAAAAAGTATGTGCTAAATTCAAGAAACAAATACAAGACAAGTAAAGTTTGTGGTTGCAATTTTGAGGGAAATTCATTTGCTGTTTATTGAGATCCTACTCAATGCCAGCAGTGTCTTAAGAGCTGAAGACAGAAACAAAACAGGGAGAGCTTATATTCTAATGATGGAACACAGGTGAATAAAACAATTGAGTAAAGGATACAGTATTTATTATTATTATTATTATTTATTAATTTATTTATTTTAGAGCGAGAAAGCACGAGCATGAGGGGAGATGGGGGCAGGGAGGAGCAGAGGTAGAAGTCAGCGAGATAATCTTAAGTAGGCTCCATGCCCAATGCGGGTGATCTCACAACCCAGAGATCATGACCTGAGCCAAAATCAAGAGTCCCACGCTTAACCGACTGAGTCATCCAGGCACCCCAAGGACATAGTATCTTAAATGGAGACTAGATATTTCTCCACCTGTATGTAACAGGAAAGGGTGATAGAAAATACTGAGTGATCTGGTCATGCGAGGTTTTGGTGAGAAGATGCTGTTTGAGAAAAGACTTGAGAGAGCCGTGTAGGTATCTAGAGGAAGAGCATTCCAAGCAGAAGGGACAGCAAGTGCAGAGGCAATGATGAAGTAACGAGGCAAGATGCAAAGTGAAATGTGGTGCAAGCATGGAAATGGGGAGGCTGTTGCTGGATCCTCTCAGCCATCCACCAGTTAGCGACTGAATTGCAACTTGTAAGATTGACAGGGCCATGGCTGCTCCAAGTTCATCACTGGGTATGATATGTGAGAGGGCTGAGTTCTCAGGGAGGTGTTCTCCCTCTTCTTAGACAGGAACCTAAGTTGCAACGTGGAGGTCCTGTGGGAAGTTTGCAAAACCAGAGGAAGGGAAAAGGAGGTAGACACTGAAATGGCAAGAATCAAATCCCATCCATTCATTTGTTCACTCTTCTATTTGTGCGTTCTTGGAGCATTTACTTGATATGCACTTGCCATTTTCAGACACTCAGGTAACCAGGGTATAAAACTGAGCAGGACAAAAATCCCACACCTAAGTGGTCTACGGTCTGGCAGGAGTCTACACAGACAGGGTGGGCTACAGTTGGCAGGCAGTGGGGGGAGGAAGGCATAGGCCCAGGCTGGTAGGAGGTCAGCAGGGCAGCAAGGGCAGCACGGCAGGCATACATAGCACTGTTGGTGACCCAGGGGTAGGAGAGCGAGGCTGCCTACACCTCGGGCTGGAGGTGACTTGTCGCTGTCCACGGTGCCCATAGGCCCTGCCCCCTCCTGGCTGCCATTCTGCATTGCCCCTTGCTTCCAGAACCCTCCCCCTCCCTCCCCAGCGTCTCCAGGCTCTTCCTGCCTCTGCTGACTAAAGGCAGAGCGGGAGAGAGGGCGATGGAAGGTGGTAAAGCACCAACATGATGGAAAAGAAAGTTTTAAAAAGCTTAATTCTACTTGCTGTGCTTAAAAAAATCCAAATGAAAGGGACGCCTTCTTTTTTATCACTGAGTATAAAGTGAAATATTCATCTTCTTATCTATAGTTTAAACATAAATTTGCACTCATGGTGAGTTAATAAATGAGCACTTAGTCCTCACAACGCTTGGGAACCACTAGCTCCAGGTTCTAAGAGGCCCAGCTAACCAGCTTCCTCGCCAACACCAGTTTTGAAGTGACCAAGCCCAGGTTCACGGCCGCAGGCTTCCCAGGCCCACGCAGCCGTGGGGGCGCCGAAAGCCCACTGGGCATCGCAAACTGCTGGTTTGGTCTGGCCAGTGATATTCTTCTTTACTTTTCAGTTTATTTCCAGAGTGTTCAGGAAGGGCATGAACTCTTCATTTATGCCACAGCCCCCGACCAGCTTCGGACCACCCCCCATTGCCTACCTCCACGTGTTTCACCGTCTCTGTCTTCTCTTGAAAGCAAGGAAACATCTTAAAGTAAATCTATTAACTTCCTAGGAATATTAGACATTTAATTCCGAAGTCCTCGTGGGCCCAGTCATTCTCAAGCCTTACAGTCCCTGGGTATCACTAAGAGCCCACATAGTCACAGCCACCAGCCCACAGAAAACATCTGTTTAGAAAACAACAATTCCAGGGGCGCCTGGGTGGCTCAGTGGTTGAGCATCTGCCTTTGGCTCAGGTCATGATCCTGGAGTCCCAGGATTGAGTCCCACATCGGGCTCCCCATAGGGAGCCTGCTTCTCCCTCTGCCTATGTCTCTGCCTCTCGCTCTGTGGCTCTGATGAATAAATAAATAAAATCTTAAAAAAAAAAAAAAAACAATTCCAGCATTCCCTTTGGGAGCCTAAAGGCCAGGATGAGGGTGGGGCGGGTGAGGAGCTTGCATCAAGTGTGAACTTTAAGGTCATATATATATATAAAAAAATCAGTAACTGAGATAAAAAATTTTAATGCAATATTTGAAAAATCAAAATTAATACAAAAATCTCTGTGATTGAACAAAATATCAAATAAAGACAGGTTTCTCATTGTATGTTCTCATTCATTTGGGGAATATAAATAATAGTGAAAGGGAATATAAGGGAAGGGAGAAGAAATGGGTAGGAAATATCAGAAAGGGAGACAGAACATAAAGACTCCTAACTCTGGGAAACGAACTAGGGGTGGTGGAAGGGGAGGAGGGTGGGGGGTGGGGGTGAATGGGTGATGGGCACTGAGGGGGGCACTTGATGGGATGAGCACTGGGTGTTATTCTGTATGTTGGTAAATTGAACATCAATAAAAAATAAATTTATTAAAAAAAAAAAAAAGACAGGTTTCTGCTTGTATGTCTGCAGCCCTGCGTTATTGTACGATGACACTAATCCTTTTCAACCAGCCCTCATTCCCGTGGCCATCAGCAGGTGGCTTTACGAGGGGTGACAACGGTGTGCTGACAGGTTGGGCAACCGACATGAGGTTTTGTATAGAGTCATCTCTTCGATTCTGGAGATTTATTAACCTTCTCACTCGGTTCAAAATATAGGATAATGTTCTAATAGGTGTATACGTATAGAATTGCACATTTTCCCCTATACCGCAGGTGTCAATAAGGCATTGGGAACCTTGAATTTTAAAGTCCTCTGTCTATAAATTAGCAATCTGTATGAAAATATCTGTCTTGTGTGGAGCAGTTTACAAAAAATGAGCCCATTTTAAATACATATCTCTATGTACAGAGAGACATGGATAAATAGAGACGTGGATGGTCTACAGAAAGGAAAGAAGGCAGGTAAGCAGGCAGACAGACATAAAGCTGTCTCTTGAATGTTAAAATGCTCAATTGTGGGTGGCAAACTGTGGAGTATTTTTGTCTTCCTCTTCTTACTTTACTTTTTACATCCCTACAAAGAAACAGAATTATTTGGGTAATTAAACAATAAAATTATCTTAAGATTCTTTTGACAACCCCATGTGCTTTCATAGTCTGATCACATGTGATACAATGGTAGCCAGAAATGTTTTTCTTCCTATGGAAGCATCTCACTTCAACAAAAAGATACTTATTAAGGTACCGTCTGCAACACTAAATATGCTATAATTACCAACAATGACACATACCTGTAAAAAAACAAATCAAGTAATCAATCAGCTGGAAAATAAACACTCAAAATGTGTTTGCCACTTTAACAGAATTCTTCAAGAATTCATCAGTCTCATAGCTTTAATCTTGCCCTCATTCCTGATGACTATGAATTTCTTTCCAGGAAAACAGGACAAAATTACAATTATATGGAAGTAAATATGTGACTGAAAGAGATGGTGGGTGCGGATGCAGGCCTTGACCGCATGATGGGCGGCCCTGAGTTTTAATCGGCTAGGAAAAAAGTTAGATGAGGGATCTTTTTTTTTTTTGGAGGTTTTATTTTGCTTTGCTTTTCTGAAATAAAGAAAGCCCACATTTCTAATGCTTATTAGCTAACATTTAGCTAGAAGGGTCACCAATCATTAAATTATTTTTATAGGCAGCTTAGCAGAAGCTGTGTTTCCATGACAACAGACAATGTATGGAAAGGTTAAAAAAAAGTTAATGGGATTTGTGGTGATCTCAATAATGCTCTATGGAAATCATTAATCTGATTTTCCTATTTCTCAGGCTTCCATGCCAACTGCAGAACTGGATTTTCTGGAGCTGGCTGATGTTGGAAATAATGCATTTTTGAGAGCCCCAAAGTGCTCTTTTCTTTAGGAGTTGAGACAGAGAGTTTGATAATCCCTCCCTGATCTCTCTAGAGCAGAATATGGGTAGGGGTCACTATAAAAGACCCCTAGAACATCTAAAAGACTGTAGCAGGCACAAGTTTATATCATAATTTGCTTATAATTAACTATTATATGAGGAAAAGAGATATCAACCTGCTTCCAAGTTTCTGAACTAAATCACTGGATGGATGATAGTGGAAAAGATTAAAGGATGGGCAAAGTGTGACTAGAATGATAGAGATTGTATTATATCACGACCGAATGTTTTAGACCCAAATAATACAGCTTAATGACTAGA
Source organism: Vulpes lagopus (assembly GCF_018345385.1). Classification (NCBI taxonomy): domain Eukaryota; kingdom Metazoa; phylum Chordata; class Mammalia; order Carnivora; family Canidae; genus Vulpes; species Vulpes lagopus. Next base: position 84,763,935 of record NC_054824.1, read on the forward strand.
CTACTTCATATAGACATGGCCATAGTTTTGCTATCAGTGGAATATTGGGAATAGTGTCCAGAATATGGTTTTATTACTATTTTGAAAGATATACCATTGATGTTGAACCCTTTTTTATTTGTCCTCAACCGAGTTTTAAATTTTTTAAAATATTTGAGAGAGCGAGAGAGAGAGAGAGAGAGAGAGAGAACACAAGCTGGGGGAAGGTGAGAGGGAGAGGAAGAGAATCTCCAGTAGACCTCCAGGGAGCCTGGAGCCCAACATGGGACTCGATCTCAAAACGCTGAGATTATGGCCTGAGCTGAAATCAAGAGCCAGATGCTTAACTGACTGAGCCACCCAAGTGCTCTAATTTTTTTTTTTTTACAAAAATATAAGAAAATTAATCTATACCCTAATTTATTTACTTTTCAGTAAGTTTAAATCCTTGAGGGGTATACAATCACAAGGATTCTGTGGCCAAGCAGGAAAAATGCTTCAGAATTTGGCATGAATCAGGCTACTATTTCCATGAGCAAAGTTACCTTCCCCCACATTACTCTGGTTTTGTTCATTTTGCCACCAGGAGTCACCGTGCTGTTCTTTGTACACATAAGCACATCTCTTGCTTAGATAGAATTCAGTTTCATCTCAAGCATAAACACCTTCAATTTTAACAAGAGCTGCTGCATGCTCCCTCTGGTTCCAGAGACCCCACTTATAGCCAGCAAAAATGGTCTTGAGCCACAGACTTCTGGACATATTTGTCATTTTAGGAGTCCTGTACCCAGCAGGCCTCCACAGGTTCCAAGATGGGGGAAAGAGAAAAGTGAATCTAGTTTTAATTTTTATTAACGTGCTCCAGATGTACATGTTTTAGAATTGACAGATTGTGTTGCTTTCTGATCAGAATTTAGAATCTATTTCTTTATCTTGAATGGTCTATACCAGCCAGTGTCAATCCTCACTTCGCATGTGTTAGGTGTAAGTTCAAGCCACATTGTTTTCTATCAGTGTGAGGGCTGCAATTATCCTTGGTATATCTTTTAGGATTATTATCAGCTTCTCTGATGTGTCTTCCCCCACCTTAAACATTCCATTAAGGAATAAAGAACTTATAAAGCAAATAAAATGTATTAAAGCATGTAAAAAACAAGATCCCAACTTTGACACAACCAGTAAGACCATTAAACAGTGTATATTAATATAAATTAAAATGCTGCTGCTTTCAGTGTGACCATGGAGCTAGTGGAAGAAGTTTAGAGTTATACTTTGAAAAAGAAGTTGAACTGTGCTAAGTCACAAGGATGTTACTTTTAAGTATAGATTTGGGAGAGAAATGAAAGTATTTATCCTACCAAAAAATCCTTAAGGTAAAATATACTACCAATATGGCTCCAACCCATGGATGACCTTTTCCAATACTTTATGGCACACCTGTTGAGACCCTGATCATGTTATAATTGAGTCCCAGGTACTTGCTCCAAAGTCTTTTGTGGAAATCTCACCAACTCAGAATGAAGTAAAAAACATTTAAATTGTTTGGATATGTACCTAACTTTTTCTGACCTTTTTCTGTGTGGCTGCTTCTCCCAATGAAAATTTCACTCAGTATCAGCGATGAGGAAAGACCCCTTGATCCAGTGAGGACTCAACCTTTAAGTAACATCAGCTTTCTTCAGATTATTAAATAGGTACTAGCTCCATGCAGAGCTGAGAAGAGTTACCAAGTGTAGGTTGTTTCTCCCAAGATCACTTATTTCCATGATATTAGTTATTGTAAAAGCTTCAACACAATTTTCTTTTCCTTGCTAGGAAATTCTATGTGTAGATGAGGACAGGAAGCTGATGGGAGTCCATTGGTCATACCTGTCTATGAGAAGATTTGGGGTCAGGGCAGAGTATTACTTGTTAGGAATTGCTCCAGGATTGATTTAGGAAATTTAGAGGGAAAAAGAACAGCATCAGACACTTCAAGATTTAGGAACATTGCTGTTTCTCATGGGAACTGCTTACCTTCTGATATAGAGTACTTAGGAAATGGGAACTAGAAGGAAATTTGAAAAGGATGGATGTGCTAAATGTACAATTTTCCCTTATATAGTATCATCATTGCAGGAGCAATGATTATATAAATCAAGAATCTGACACTTGCCTCACAGGAGGATAAATCCAATAAAAGTATTAACTTATTAAAGCTGAAAAAGATACAATGTACTCTGTCAATACTTGGATTAAAATAAATCATTTAAACAAAAGCCAGGAGGTTTCTAAGAGTTATGTATGTCTCTGTAATATTCAGCTTAGTAAAACCTAGAATAATCCTCCATTAGATACTTCTCCAGGATCATGAAAATACTCTAAGGTCATTTGAGCAAGTCTTAGGGCCTGTTATGGGTTGAATTATGCCCCACCTCCCCAAATGCATATGTGACCTTATGTGGAAATAGGGTCTTGACAGAGGTAATACAGTCAAGATGAGGTCATTAGGGTGAGGCCTAATTCAGTAAGAATGAGGTCCTTACAAAAAGGGGAAATTTGGACATAGAGATGCCCACAGTGATGTGAAGAGACACAGGGAGAAGATGGCCATTCATACATTGAGGAGAGAGGACTGAAAAAGATCCTTTCCTCCTCAGCCTCAAGAGGAACCCATCCTGCCAACACCTTGATTTTGGACTTCTGGTCTCCAAAACTGTGAGAAGTTTATGTTTGGTAAGCTACCCAGACTGTGCTTCTTTGTTATAGTGCCCCAGTAAATAAGTATAGTCCCCAGCAATCCAATCAAAGACCAAAGAGATTGGTCCTGACCAGAATCTTAGACTTCCTCCTTCTTTTCTTCATCAGGGTCATTGATGTCAGACTGGGAGGCCAGAAAGAAGATGAAATGTCAGACGTCAATATGTCAAACCAACTAATGAGAAGGTGGAACAGAAACACAAGAGTCCTGGAGTTTGCTTACTCTCATGATTTATTAATATTCAGATTGAAAAAGGAGCCTTAGAGCCGCAAGTTACGCTAATTGGCACATTTGCTTTATTTATTTATTTGTTTATTTATTTATTTTCAAAACAAACTGGGTTTTTGATTTTTTTCCTTTTTGTTCATTCCATCACATTAAAAGGAGGAAAAGAAAAATGGTTTTGAATTCACTCGATATTTTGGACTCCTCAGATGAACGGAACATTGCACACACACTTGGAACAGAGAGAGATAGAGAGGAAAGTGGACTCCCACAGGGCCACACGCACCAGATCAAAAAACTTGGATACAGTGCAAGAATTTCCCAAAATGATTGGATCATCATTACCAAAAACTCGCCATAACAACACCAAGAAACAAAAAATGTTTAAGCCACACTGTTTGACTTGGGATCTTTCCTGCTTTTTTTTTTTTTTTTAAATGTTTGCCACACAGAGAGAAAGAGGGCTAGTGGGTAGGAGAGGACAGACTCACGGATGTGAGCAGGACAGGAAGGGAACCTTCAGAGTGGAGTTGAGAAGAGGGTGGGGAGAGACAGGGTTCAGGAGAGGGGAGGGTGGGGACGTGGAAAGCCATTTCTTAAAGTTCAGGCATGTTCTTGGTCCGCCTCACGTTCTTCTCCTTTACCCTCATCCTGCCGGGCACTTTCCTTAGGTTTGGTTTCATCTACAGCTTCTGAGGAAGAAAACAAGGTGGGGAGAGGGGAGAGGGGTTAGTATTTTGTCTCATCTGTTCATATGATAATGCAATGCATTTCTCCTTTTCATACCGTTTCATAAGAGATTTAATATATAAAGAGATTTTGCTACCCCAGTGATACAATTTCCCAGTTCAGAAGATGTTACCTCCAGAAGGCTGTTCAGTGACACATATGCATGAGCTCAGGAACAAAGCTATGATATCAGGGGAAAGAATCGCTAAACAGAAATTACCATGGTCTTCAATCACTCAGCCTTGGAATTAGGGTATCCATACGTGGGCTCTTCAAATAAGGAATCGACAACAGTCTTGGATCTCTTTTCCAACAATGTCAAGCTAATTGTGACAGATAGTTTTGGTGGATCATAGAACACCCATTCCAACTGTCTCATTTCTTATTTGTGGTGTTATAAAGGCTGGAAAGTAAAATACTTGAATTTCCAGATCCCCTTGAAGCTAGGGTTGTCCATGTAGCACAGTGATGGCCAATTAGATAGAGAATTCCTTGGAGAGGATCCCAGAGGAGGTGTTTGCCCTTTATGCTATTCCTGATGCCTGAGACATCGAACAGTATCTGGTAGTGGAGCAGCTATCTTGTGACCATAAAGACAAAACCTATACACTAAGGATGGTGGGGCAGAAAGATGCGGGAAAAAACTGTCATTGAGTGACCTGTCATTCCTGCGCATCTTTTCCTCAGACTTTTTTTGAAATTATGAGACAAATAGCTAACCTCTAAACTAAACCATAGTAGTAGTTTTTAGTTTCTTTCAGTCAAGAAGATTCCAACTGAATATGTTAATCCATTAGGCTTAACAAGGAAGACTGCATCTTTTTAAAGTTTAATTTTTCCTCAGGAAGTCGGCAAATTTTCTAACTCTTCCTCCTGATTTGCTGATAGACTCATGCAATCGATTTCATGTTACAGACAGTTTACTAATATGCCAGCTTGTAGAAAGAGAATTCCTTTGCCCTGCAATCACCTGTGTTGATGACCTTAACTCCCCGTGTGGAGTGTCCCTCAGACTACCCTCACGCTCAATAATTTGCTAGAAGGACTCACAAGACTCAGTATATGGTCCTATTCATGGCTATAATTCACTACAGTGAAAGGATACAAAACAAAATTAGCAAAGGGAAAAGTTGCATGGGCTGAAGTTCGGAGGAAACCACACACAAGCTTCCAAGAGTCCTTTCCCCATGGAGTCATACAGGAAGGATGTGCTTAATTCCAGCACATCCACAGTTCGCAGCAGTGAATTGTGATATATATGAGATGTCGTCCACTAGGGAAGCTCACCTGGTCTTACAAATACATAGTTCTTATCAGAGGATGGTCATGTGGACACCCTCTACCTCGCATATACTGAATCCAGACTCCCAGAAGGAAAGCATAGGTCTACCATAAACCACATTATTTGCAAAAAGAGTTTAGGCACAGTAAAGACTCTTAGGGAATGGTGAGAACCCTCTCAAAATCCAAGTTGCTAGATGCCATCCAAGGATCAACTTCACAAGCAGCCTTTCTAAGAATTGAGAGATGTTGAGACTAGAGAAATCAGAGCCCTTTAGGAAACCATAAGAAGAGATCATATAAATGTATGTCTCTTTCAAATCATTCAGCTATATGTTTATATTCAGATTAAGCTCAACATCCACATCCAAAAAGACCACCATTGGAAATATATTTTTGGAATTCTTTCTTTGGAACAACCATCTAATAATATTCTTCTGAATCTTTCAGTAGAAGAAAATACTTATATCCTTGAAGATAGATTTGATGAGGCTGGTTTGGTTAATAAGGTAGCAGCTATGATGGATAATTTTAATGTTACAATGACTCCTTTTTTTAAAAAAAATTTATTTATTTATTTGAGAGAGAGAAACAGAGTGCAAGTTGGGGGAGGGGCAGAGGGTGACAAGCAGACTCCCACTGAATGGGGAGCCCTTCATGGGGCTCAGTCCCAGGACCTCGAGATCATGACCTGAGCCGAAATCAAGAGTCGGATGCTTAACCGACTGAGTCACCCAGACACCCCTACAATGACTCATTTTTGACCAAAGTTTTAAAGTCTGATTTATTTTGGGGATTTGTCATTGACCATAAATTACTTCCAAAACATAATTGTTGCACTAAGGCTGCCTACCATTACTCATAAAGGTATTTTAAGGCTATAACCTTCTAAGGTGACCATTATTAACTGTTGAAGAATTGGGTATACCAATCATATTTTCCAGGAAAATTTTTTTTTTTTTTTAAATTTTTTTTTAAATTTTTATTTATTTATGATAGTCACACAGAGAGAGAGATAGAGAGGCAGAGACACAGGCAGAGGGAGAAGCAGGCTCCATGCACCGGGAGCCCGACGTGGGATTCGATCCCAGGTCTCCAGGATCGCGACCCGGGCCAAAGGCAGGCGCCAAACCGCTGCGCCACCCAGGGATCCCCCAGGAAAATTTTTTGTATCAGAAGATTAACTCATTTCTGATCATTGTAATACTCTATGTACCAGCACTATTCCTCATGGATAATAGAACTTTAGTGCACTAATGAATCAGCTGATTTTCTGCTGAAAGAAAGCTTTCAGGTTTATTTCGGTGAGGTTCATTTATAACAATTTGGAATTATCTTAGAGAATTTATTTAGTTCTCTAGCCCTGCCCTAACCTCTGGATACCACAGGTATGCCCAAGGGGCTTTACTATCCTTATCACCTTGGGAACAATGTATTTAGTGTCCTCTTCAAATTGCAAAAGAAATAGTACATTGATTTAAAGTGGCCAGAAGTATAGAAAAGTTCAGTTCTAGGAGCAAGACAAGACTTTAAGCCTTTCTTTCTGAAATAAAAACCTATCTATGAGGTAGTTTTGAGGGAGATTAGGGAACTTGAGAGAAAAGGAAGAAGCAGGATAGGGAAGATGAAGAGAACTGTCTGGTTATGGAATAAGGGAACGACATTCCAAAAGGGAAAACAAAAGAATAAAGATTCAAGAAATTCTAAAAAGCAGAAACATTTTCTATCTTCTGTTGGAGTGAAATCAGGTTAAATCCTCCCAAATTTCTGTACTTTCTCTTGTCACCCTTTGCCTGGGCCTGGGACAAGGGGTGAAACTTGCACACATTTGTTTATTGTGACAGAAAGTGCTGCTGTTTACTTCCTGTTTTTAACAGCTTCAATATCTACATATCTATTCTTTCCTTTAAAAGCTTTAAAGTATTTGAAATATAATTATTTGTTCATTTACTTGCCCAGTAGGTTGTTTTGGAACATCTGCAATGTGTCAGACATTCTTCTAGATATTGAGAAAAGGTGAAAAAAACAGCAAATATTCTTGCTCTCACTTAAGCCTTTCAACAATATACGTTTAACAGACAATGAGACCCATAATCATAGAATGTTAGCAGGAAGAGGGGTTTCAAAGAACATCTAGTCACTAGATATAACTCTTCAAGGGTAAAAACAATACCATTTTGCCCAACTTTGAACTCCCCTGTGTCTAGCATGGAACCTCATGCAGAAAGGGCCTTCAATAAACATTTGCTGAATAAAAGAATGAATGGACATCCTCACTTTATACATGAGGAAACAGAAGTCCAGGTATTTCTCTAAATCATATGGTTTCTAATGACCTCGCCAGGACTAAAACCTAGAAGTTCTATTAATCTTGGCCAAATTTGACAAGAGAAAGTCAAGATCAAATTACTTTTTTTTTCAATTAAGCATTATAAATAAGTAGCTAGGGTCCAGAGGCTTTTAATGACCTATAAAACCTCTGAGATTAAAAACAAATCATTGGCTCCAAAATTTAAAATAAAAACCATAAAATTAAAACTGATGAAACTCAATTAGTTGACTACAAAAGGAAATATGTCAGTCAGTTAGTTGAAACTCTTAACTGAATATATCAATTATATATACATTATATTTTATATGAGATGAAAGGAGTTTTTAAAAATTTTATTTACCTGATGATACTGAATAACGAAAAAAGGAGTCATCTTTGTGTTAGAAGAAGGACAACTAGTCATTAGAAATAAAATGTCAAGTCAGTGGATTCAGTGAAATTTTTATAGGCCACCAGGAAATTATAGGGAGAAAAAATACGGAGGAAGGAAATAATCGAAAGTAAGAGTCTTCTAAAACCAGAAAAAGCCTAAATGCAAATGAAGGAAACAGTAATCGGATGTGGAGCACATACCTGCTCTGGCTAGATTCACTTTGATGGAGACTGTATATGAGTTTGTGAAAGGTTTTAACCTCAAAGGAGAAGTTATTGGAAACAGAATCCGAGTTATGTATAAATCCATTGAGCCTGAATGCCAGAGAGAACTGCATATTGTGAACTTACTCCTTCACCCTTCAATGCCAACTCTAGAAAAGTCATTGTAGTTAATAAATATATTGACCATATACTTGTATATGTACAGTTTCTTACCTGTTCTATTCAGCAACCTCATTGCCTCGAAAGAACCACAAATTATGACTTTCCTGACCCGTTGTATAAAGAGTTTAGCTGTAGCTAACATAGTTGAGCCCTTACTTTATGTTCACTCATTGCAGTTCTACATGTACTTGTGTCATATTTTTGAACCATTGCAGCTCTTTAATCATCCCATTTTACAGCTAGGAAAGCTGAGGCACAGTGAGATGAAGTAACTTACCTAAGACTATACCGTTTGTAAAAATGGCAGCAGTAAATTTCAACCTAGGATGGAGACATCAAGGCAGCTTCTATTTTAGATTGCTCCCCCTGCCCTTATCTTTGCCCAAGAAGAATGAGTGGGCTCATCGTGGGAACTAGAGCAGGGCGGGGGGGGGGGGGGGTGTCCACAGGTACCTACACCTGCAGCCTACAAAGTCCAAAAACTGGCCTTAATAAAAGCAGCTCGGAATGGAGGGAAGAATCTTGATCAGTCTTGAACAATATGAAATCTGGTCTTGGCACTCTCTGCCACTAATTACATAATTGTAAATGCTAGAGATGAGTTAATATGTAATCTTTAGTATTTTGTGCAAAAACTTTGATCACCATGGTGAGTGTCAGAGATAGATGAATGGCTGAGGCCAGCTGGTCACTCCAATTATCATGATCCAATTAGGGTAAATAATCACATTCCCCATCTAGAGGATCAACCTCCCTCTGAGACAGTTATTGCTTAAGAAGAGGCTGTGGAAGCTAAAGATTGAATGGAATTTTTAGTACTCAGTGACACAGAACAAGTGGAAGTAAATGGGCCTGGAGCTAGCAAACAAGGAGAGCTTGGAGTTGCTCATGTGATTGCTGAAACCCAGCAAGTGAAAGGGTAGAAAATGCTATTTCTCTTGCAGGTTATATCTGAAGAGCATTTCTGCTCATGTTAAACATGGAAACCTAACATTATGGTTAAGACGTCATAGGAAAAGAAAGATTGAAGGAATCCCAGGATATATATATTTCAGGTGACCAGTGAAGCTCTTCTCATTGACAGACATTACTATTCGCTATCTAGCAATGGCTTCTCCCCCAAAACCAGTCTTCACCAAGGGAAATCGACCCCTAAATCCAGGTTTATTATGAAGCAGAATGTGTCCTCTAAAACAAACAAAAATGTACCCCCAAACCAAAAACTAATGATGCATTTTAACAGTCTGGTCTAAAGGGAGAAAAAAGTTCTTTAAAAAAAAAAAAAGACCATAAAGGACTCAAGAGACTTCATGACTGCAGAATTTAGATCCAATCAGGCAGAAATTAAAAAAAAAAAAAAAGATATTGGGTAGTTTTTTTATACTTATTGATATTAAATATACGAAATATTTAAATTCTCAAAACCAATAGGTAGTCAATTTAAACAGACGATGTTACCATCTGGTAAAGAACTATAACCTTCTCTGGCATTGGTATTTTAGCCTTGACAAAAACATTACTTCTTTCAGATTCAAAGACCTCTTAGAAATGACCATGTTGGGATCCCTGGGTGGCTCAAGGGTTTAGCCCCTGCCTTTGGCCCAGGGTGCGATCCTGGAGTCCTGGGATCGAGTCCCACATTGGGCTCCCAGCATGGAGCCTGCTTCTCCCTCCTCCTGTGTCTCTGCCTCTCTCTCTCTCTCTCTCTCTCTCTCTCTCTCTCTCTGTCTATCATGAATAAATAAACACATAAATCTTAAAAAAAAAAAAAAAAAAGAAAAGAAAAGAAACGACCATGTTCTTGGGGGTCTCCATGAATTTTACCATTTCTGTGTTAACTTAAGAAGAAAGTTAACATCACAGACAGTAAGTCATGTATTCTCGAAGGCACTAGAGTTGAAAACACTAAAAAAGGGAAGAAAGAATGTGTTCCCTCATTCATTTATTTATTCAGTAGAAGGTCCTGAGCCTCAATATGTACCACACTCCACTCAACATATTGCAAATACAGCAGCAGGGCTAGAGCAATGAAAAGACCAAGTAAGAATCTTTACCTTCCTGGAACTGGTGTGCTAGTAATCACTAGCACATTTATACGGCAGCATTGCTGTCATGTGTATTGTTTGTTGGAGAAGGACCACTCCAAGTGGTCGTAGCTAGACAAGAACTCAGCCCCAAAGGGCATAATTTCTCCTGGATTTGAAAAGTTGAGTATCTTTAATAAAGCCACAGAAGTTTCAAAATATGGAAAACCCTAGTAGTTTTCACATTCTCGATACATAATCACCATTCCTAAGAAAGATCGAGGCCACATTAGAACAGCAAGAAAGGGGTGCCTGGGTGGCTCAGTCAGTTTAGCATCTGCCTTCAGCTCAGGTCATGATCTCAGGGTCCTCCCGGAATTGAACCTTGGGTCCAGGGTCCCTGCTCAGTGGGGAGCCTGCTTCTCCCTCTCCTTTTGTGCTCTTTCTCTCTCAAGTAAATAAATAAATATCTTTTTAAAAAACAGCAGGAAAGCTAGAAGTCCTTTCTGTATGCACTTGGAACAGTGTGGTGGTAGCCTTAAAAGAGTAAGGGGACCCAGGTGGGTGATCAGTGGTCCTTAAAAGATGTATGCCAAACTGGCTTTCTGATCTTTATTGAAACGGAGTCTGGAAGCAGCTCTTGGTTTTATGCATCTCATTCACTTCCTCGAAAGGGTGAAAATAGCACGTCTGCGTGTTCGGTCGGTGAGCAAATACCAGCAGCATATGCAGCGGCGGCTGCTCCAGTGCTCAGTAGGGCAGCCGGGCTGCAGTGCTGCTGGAGGGATGGCGGTGTTCCCAGCTGCCATCGCCTACCCTGGGCTCTAATCGCCCTGTTTACTGGCTCTGCTCCAGGGCCCTCCACAGCCCTACATTACTGAAATTAGGTTGAGTGGATTTCCGAGTAAAACATTATCTCTTGGGACCTGCCCAGCTCTCCCCAGCCTTGTCAACATTGATTAAATAGAAGCTGCTATCATCCTGGGGCCATGCCCACAATTACTCTACCAATCACACTGGGCTGGGGTGTTTGCTTTCTCTTTTTATTTTTCACTTTTCTTGAATATTAAACATGATCATCTCAAAGGCTCAAACGAAAAGAATAATAAAAAAACCCATTCTGTAGCTAACTCCTATACATTCCTTTGTCATATACGTGGTCTTCCGCTTGAGCTGTAGACCAGGTTTCAATCTGGAGCCTGGATCACGTTTTTGTTATGTTTTTTTAAAAAGATTATTTATTTATTTATTTATTTATTTATTTATTTATTTATTCATTCATTCATTCATGAGAGACACAGAGAGAGAGAGGCAGGGACATAGGCAGAGGGAGAAGCAGGCTCCACGCAGGGAGCCCCTTGTGGGACTCGATCCCAGGTCTCCAGGATCAGGCCCTGGGCTGAAGGAGGCGCTAAACCGCTGAGCTACCCGGGCTGCCCTGGATCATGGCTTTTGATGTCCCTGGGATCCACATTTCGAACCCCCTTTTTAAAACTATGTTTTACATTTTAAATTCCTTTCAGAGCACCGAGTCAGTATATACCATTCTGATGTCAGCAGAATGATGCAGATATCGCCTATGCCTCCACCTCTTGCTTTCTGAGCCTTTGAAAGAGAGGATAATCCTATTGCTTATAACACTATTTACTTGAGAATTTAGAAGACTAACAAAAATTTAACTGAGGAGAAAACTCAAAGGCAGTATGGTGGGGGTGTCCCAGTGATATCTGAAACACACACATATGTTTACTTCTCTTAAAAGTTTAGGCCTAGGACCAAGCTGATTTGTATTCCAACTTTGACTTTGCCACCAATTAGTCATATGATCTCGGAGAAGTTACTTTCCTTTGTTTGCCTCAATTTCCTAATTTACAAAAAAATATGAATGATGATCGCCCCACCCTATTGCACGTTGTTTGGAAGCTGAAAGAAGGCATTTGAAAGGACTTTATAAAATTTAAAATGTAGAATTATTGAGACTTTAATCCGACCTGTAAATGAGATTTGTGTAAAAAAAAACACCAATCAAGTTTAACATTGTCATCCCAGGAGAAACAAAACAAAACAAAACAATTTCCCAAAGGGATAAAAAACTTCTTTCTCATATAAATGATCAAGAGGACTTCTCCCCTAGAACGTGCCTGTAGTCTCTGATCAGAAAATAAGGATACAAGCGATTTATTAATTAAATAACTATTCAGTTATAGAGGTTGGGAAAGAATCTAAGATCTCTAACAGTGAGAACAAAAGTTGGTGTTTTTTTGGTCTCCTTCCCCCTCCTTCCTTCCCTTCCTTCCTTCCTTCCTTCCTTCCTTCCTTCCTTCCTTCCTTCCTTCCTTCCTCCCTTCCTTCCTTCTTTCCTGAAGATTTTTGTTCTGGAAAAATTAAGACAAAAGTCAAAGAATGTACAAGTTGACTGGCCTTGAAAACTTCTTAAACATTCTCTATACAGAATGTCTGCCAAACCATCAAAAACTAGTGTTCTACCTTCCTCCACTAGAAACATGCAGGAAGATGTTTTAGAAATGACAATTTATGTGGCTCTCGTTGTTGGCCTAAATCATTTTTGGGACAAGATGGAATAAATACATAAAATTAAACAGTATTCTCATTATTTCTTACTGTTCTCACAATGCCTAAGTTCAACTTTTAGAGGTTAAAAATCAAAACAAAAATTGGGAGGATTTTCACTCTAGCATATTGATCAAGGGGCTCCACCCCTTCATCTTACTCTCTGCCAAGCTGGCAGTTGAACTGAAGATCCAGTGAGACACTGTTTCCTGTTAGTTAGCGGGGGACGGGGAGTGACACAAGCCCTGATGGCTCCCATGACATAGGACTATTGTTTAATAGTCCAAAATTCCATCTGATAGGAGTTCAGCTCTCCATCGCCCCTTTTCACTTCCCAGTATCCCAAGTGAGGAGAATCCTAGCTGGGAGAAAGGCTTCGTTGCAAGTCTCCAGCCTTTACAAACTCCATCGTCATAGAGGCCAGGCAGGCAGATAACATTAATCTGGAAAATCTGGCCACAGGTAAAATCAGTGGTAGGGTCAAAAGGCATTCAAAAATTTAAAAACAGGGCAGCCCGGGTGGCTCAGTGGTTTAGTGCCTGCCTTCAGCCCAGGGCGTGATCCTGGATCCAGGATCGAGTCCCACATTGGGCTCCCTGCATGGAGCCTGCTTCTCCCTCTGCCTGTGTCTCTGCCTCTCTGTGTCTCTCATGAATAAATAAATAAAATCCTTAAAAAAAAAAAAAAGGAATACACTCAATATGAGAAATACAGAAACTAGATTAAATTTTTTTTTAAAAAAACACTCTCACTGGAAAAATAAAAGAAGGCAGGCTGGTATCTGGAGTAAGACTTTTTAATTGTAACAAGAAGATACATTTGCGGACCCTGATTTCAAAACGAAAGAGGTTCCCTTTCATCAAAATAACAGTCATATTTGTCTTCAAGAACCAGCTTCAAATCAGGAGTCCTGAATAATAATGCCTCTTCTATTCTGCTAATTTTAAATCAGAGATCTTCGACTTACAATGGGCTATGTCCCCAAAACCACATTGTAATTTTATTTTTTTAAGATTGCATTTATTTATTCATGAGAGAGACAGAGACATAGGCAGAGGGAGAAGCAGACTCCCTGCAAGGAGCTGGATGCGGGACTCGATCCTGAACCCCGGTATCACACCCTGAGCCAAAGGCAGACGCTCAACCACTGAGCCACCCAGGCGTCCCCATACTGTAATTTGAAAGTATCAAAAGTCAGGGGCTCTTGGGTGGCTCAGTTGGTTAAGCGGTCAGCTCTTGATTTTGGCACAGGTCATGATCTCCGGGTCCTGGGATCAAGCCCTGTGCGGGGCTCTGTGCTCAGCAGGGGGTTTGCTTGAGAATTCTCTCCCTCTCCTTCTGCGCCTTCCCTGGCTCGCACAGGCTTGTGCTCTCACTCTCTCTCTTTTATAAATAAATCTTAAAAAAAGAAAGTATCAAAAATTAAAAATGCATTTAATACACCTAACTTACCAAATACCATAATTTAGCCTTGCCTGTCTAAAACATGCTCAGAACACTTACATCAGCCTACAGCTGGGCAAAATCACCTAACACAAAGCCTACTTTTTAATAAGGTGTCGGATATCTCATGTAATTTATTGAATGCTGTAGTGAAAGTGAAAAATAGAATGGCTGTATGGGTGCAAAGTGGTGGTAAGTCTATCAGTTGTTAACCCTTGTGATCCCTTGGCTGACTGGGAGCTTCAGCCACTGCCCAGCTTCCCGAGAGGATCCGTACCACATAGGGCTAGTCTGAGGAAAGATCAAACTTCAAAGTACAGCTTCTACTGAATGTGTATCGCTTTCACACCATTATAAAGTCAAAAAAATCGTAAGCCAAATCATCGTAAGTCGGGGACCATCTGTATTCATACTTCAAGACTTTTTTAGTGAATGAAGTAAAAAAAAACATAAGGAATGCCTATTTCAGATTTTATCAATGGCCTACCAAAGCAGAAAGAGGTGGCAAAAAAAATTAAGTCACAATATTATCTCTCCCTTTGCTTGCCATTCAAGTTTTTACTACATTTCTACATCCCTACTTAGGCCCAGATGTCCTGTGCTCCTTGTCACAGATACTGTTGGTGCCCTCTCAGATCCTCTCTACCATCTTCCAGCTGCTAGAGGTGTTGGCTGCCAATGGCCCACTCTTGCACCTTGAGTGGAGGTATGAACTGTGAATCAACCCAACCAAAGGTGATGACCCGTTTGCCCCTAATGACTTTAGTGTTCTTGTTTTTTTGGGCAAAACAGTCTGTCTGTGGTACAGTTGGTACTTCAGAGTTCTCTGTGGCATCAGGCTGAGACTTCACTTTTCCTGCACCCACATCCTTGTCTTCTTCTCCTAGTCCATCTTCTTTCTCACTCCCTTACAGATTTCCACCAATAAAGCATCCACACAAGAGTCCCATCTCAAGCTCAAGTTTTAGAGAATGGGACCAGATTTATTCCTTTAGCCAAAAATTAAGTGCTGGAGTTGGGAGACGGGCCAATTACCTCAGTCAATGTGCATAGCAAGTCTTCAAGGTTTGAATCATTCTGGTTTGCTGCTTAATTTTCCTTCATGACACAGCTCAAATGTTGTTTCCACACCTCCAAGGCTATCCTAGGCATAATTAGTCAGTTCCTACTCTTTATTTATATGGAAATTATATCCTTTGCATTATACATCAGTTTGTGGTATACTTTTGAGTCTTGACTGTGAATAACTTTCCAAAGGAAAAGGATACATTTGCTAGAATTTAAACTTCACAAAGGCAGAGATTTTTTCCCCCCCGTTGGTCTACCTTTTAATTAAAACCATGCTCTGACAGTTATAAACAAAGTAAGTAATAAAGCACTTCCCCCCATTAGGAAAGACCACTCCCACCAGTCTTGTTATGCCACTGTTTTTAGGTTTCACATCCAGGCTAATTTCTCAAGAAAGACATCCATGATCCTTTAGACCAAGTCTTCTGTTATGATCCTCAGGCAGAGATTTTTTTTTTTTAATTTACTTTGTTCACTAATAAATCCCAAATGCCTAGAAAAGGATCTGGGAAAACACACACACACACACACACACACACACACACACGCACACACACACACACGTTTTCTAGTGAATCAATTCATGTATATTAACCCCAACTCTAAGTATCATGCTTATCACAAGATAAGCATTTAATATTTATAGAGGAAAGAATATATGGAAAAAAGAGAAAAATCCCAAGAATGCTTTGTGACATGTAGATAAAACCTGAATTGCCTCAAGCAGAAAAAGTGTGGACCTGTAAAGTTTAAATAGCAGGGGTTTGTCTGAATTTCAAAAGGTTGCATTACAGAAAGGAACCTCCACATTATCCTGGCTCATGGCCATGGAAAGCATTATGCCATCCTCCTTCTCTTTTCTTTTGTTTTCTTTTTTAAAATTAACTTTATGTCTATCTTCTAATTTTATAACAAACTACTGAGATAAAAAAAAACCCAAATGTAAAAAATAGATATGTACTAAAAGCATAACTATTTTTAGATGACAGAGTAGCGAATAAGAAAGTTGGTTCTAGAAACAGACTATCTGCATTTAAAGTCTATCTCTGACACTTACCATGACTTTGAGTGAGCAACTTAACCTCTTATTGTCTCATTTTCCTTACCTGTAACTGACGGTAGTATTGTTACCCACCTTATGGTGTTGTTCTAAGATTTAAGTGTGTTAATTATTCAAGGTATTTAAGACCTATTTCAGTAAGTGCTCAATAAGTGTCACCTATTATTACCAGTGACTGAACAGGAACTAACAATGGCTTAATGTTTACTAGGTGTCAAGCAGTGTATTGAGGGGTTTCACATATGGGTATTTAATATGCATCTTCCTTGGCTTTTCTATTTCCTCATCAGTGGAAATAATATTAATATCTATCTCATAGATTTGTGATAAGCAAATGAGACTGTCACTATCTTGTTTACCTATGTGCCTAAGAAATGTGTGTTAACATCTCCCTCTCTCCACTAATTCAAGCTAATATCAATCTTAGTGCACAGTTCCAGTTTTTTTTTCAAATAGTTTAAGAAAGGGAGATAAAAATCTGTGACTTAACAAAGCTTTTTGCTTGTAGAGTGGAAAAAATCATTCTTTGAAAAAAGGCTTTGAAGTCAAGGGCCAGAGTCCAGAAATGATTAAAACAGTGAAGATGACAACTGACCAAACTGGAAGGGAATGATTCTATGATGTATGATGCAAGAATCAAGGCTGCTAAACAGTGATGTTTCAAAGGCAGAACTTCTCTGCTTATTGCCTCTGCTTAAGAACAGAACAGTCTCCTTTATTTCATACCCAAAGAATAGCAGCTGATTTCAAAAGGAAATAACCGTATCTTTGGCTTTAGCTCCATTTGATTCCACAAATTTTGTAGCAAAAATTGACCACATTGAATGAACAAGAACTAGGTCATGCCCATCCCCAGATATATTGTAAATCCTGCATCCAGTAGGCAACTTACAGAGGGCATGGCAATTCTCCAGGCACAAGACATCACATCCAAGTTTAAGAAAAAATTTCCTTATTTCATAATAATCACTGAGTCTGAGACTTGAAAGAGACCTAAGACTTCTTGTCTTTAACCTTAAGGAAAACGATTGGATACAGTGAGATTTTTTAACTTCATTATGAGAAAGTTTTTTTTTTTTTTTAAATTTCCAGGAAGCTTTGTTGTCCTCTGGGGACAGGGCATATGTTGGGGGAGAAGTCCTTGGGGCTGTGTAGAGACTGCTCTGATGGGTTTTTCTTCCTACCTATGCATAACACTCTAATGTCTGGACCTTCTAAAGCAAGGAATTACAGCAGACTTTGAAGGACAGAGTAAAGAAGGAGTAGGAAGGACTGTTTTCTTTTAAAAATTCTAGGTAAGAAAACATGATACTTTTTGGAATCTTGTTAAAATATGGTTAAGTTAGCATTCTCCCCACCAAGGCTTATCTATAATTTCTCCTGCAGCACTTTGGAGGAAGTTAGTATTTTTTAAAAATCAGACCCTCAAGTTTTGATATTAATTATTTAGGTCCCTACTTAGGAGATGGGAAAAATTGAATAGGATTATCATTTATCATAAATCAGACTCATTTTTCATTGAGTCTATGTCTCAGCTTTTCTTTCCCACAGTTTTTCACTTTCCTTGAAACAGGCTGCTTAGGCACTGTACCAGCCTTTTCAAGTTTGTTTTTCCTTAGGTATTTCTATTATAGTCACCATAAATCTCATCTAGTGATCAGTTATGCAAGTATAGTAATTTGTATCTGCCAGACCTTAAGAAATTTAATGAACAATCTTCCGAGTTATACTGGTTTTCATTTAAAAATTCAACTAAGCAAAAAAAAAAAAAATTCAACTAATCAGAGGTGCTTGGCTGTCTCAGTCAGAAGAGCATGCAACTCTTGATCTCAGGGCTGTGAATTTGTGCCCCACATTGGGTGTAGAGACTACATAAACAAATAAAATTGAAAAATAAAAATAAAAATTCAACTAATCATTTGTAATGTTTTAACATAGAGCGAGTTAATATGCCTATTACAAAGACTGTATTTTCAACATTTGTCTTTAAGGGAGAAGCAGGCTCCATGCTCCGGGAGCCTGACGTGGGATTCGATCCCAGGTCTCCAGGATCGCGCCCTGGGCCAAAGGCAGGCGCCAATCCGCTGCACCACCCAGGGATCCCCAACATTTGTCTTTAAAAGCAAAAACGGATCCTAGGTTGTCAAGTCTCATGATCTGATTTTTGATTAAATGATTTGGTTATCTGACTCCAGGGTTAAAATATAGAAGCCCAAACTAGACATGATTGTAACTCTGTCAGAGTCACTCCAATAAAGACTATAGCTGCATAAAAATTTTTCCTACTTGTGAACATCTATTGCTTAGGTAACATTTAGATTTTTAAACGAAAGCATTACATTTATGAGTCACATTCAGCTTGTGCCTTGCTGTGATTCTATGATGTGTTTGGGTGGTACTTGAGATTAGCCAGACCGTTATTTAACTTTGTTGCCTACTTTTTCCCTTATGGCTGTATCTATATAGTACAAAAGAAAACTAAAGATGTGGTAGTTGCTAATTTTATCAATGCAAGTGGAGAAACCACATAATTCAGGACAAAAATACAAAATCTATATATATTTTCATTGAGTTGGCTTGTAACTGTATGTAAAATTACAGAATAGTGGAAGCTGAAGGAGGTCTTAGAGATGATCTGATCTCAGTCCCTCATTCCCTCTGACAGAAACTGAGGATGGAGGGTCTCTGCGACTTGCCCAAAGTCACATAGTTAGTTAGAATTCAGATCTCCCCATAATACCATAATACCTCTCACAGCCTTGGGGATGAGTGGATTCCATTGCTCGATTTGGACTTGCGTCTCTCTCCCGTCGTTCTAAACACACTGCACAAATCTATTTTCCTGCCCTTCCCCTCAACCTCATTCCTTACCCACTTCCCTCTTTCTCTCCCACCCCCCTTCTCTACTGTCTCCTTCCATTCCTTCTCTTTGTGAAATGAGAGGTAAACTCAGTATAAGTCTGCTTTAAGTGGTTCCAGAAGTACATTTAGATACTCTAGATGTTTTCAGAACCAGGACTAAGGATTATTGCTGTATCAAATTTCAATATGTTGTGTACAGACTGTGAGGGGTTGCACATAGGGGTCCCTCTATGCAGAGAAGAAAAATATGGGGACGTCTAAAATTAGTAACTTGGGCTGAAACGTTACCATCAACTATGGTAGGTTTCATAAACTAAATGACTAAAGAGCTACCAGATAATGAAAGTCCAGAACTGCTAAAATTATTACAAAAGCTGTCATATCTAGGAATCTGTGAAAGACCATTACTGTGTCCTGAAGAAGAGGAAATGAAGATGCATCTCATCCCCTCACCTACCACCCCCTTCACTTCCTGATGGAAGCAGAGTGTTAAAAAACCAACTGAGAAGGTTTAACTCAATTGTGAAATTAATTTTAAAAATATTATTGTAATAAGAAAGGCCTATAAAAGTTGTTTGTGTTATATGCATGCACGTGGGTAAATAAATGCAATCCCCATCTCTTACTGGGACAATTCATTTTGCACTCATTGTGTGTTTTGGCTTCCTGGGGCCTGTCAAATTATGGCACTGCCTTTGAGTGAAAAATTGCTTTAAAAATCGATAGCACTCACTGGAACACAACCAGAACTATATTGAAAAAGTAATATTTGTATTTGTACCGATTTTTCTCTCTTTAGTCAAAGAGGAGAAAGTTCTTTACTTTGTGGCAAAGAATGTAATAGCTTTGGCTATTCGAGGATATTGGGACAACAAGCAGTTAAAGAATAAAAAGATTCACAGTGAGTCTTGGCTTGCCTGGGATAGATACACAATCGTATATGTTCCGCCTGCCATATAATACTCCCATTTGAAAGATATTCTCCCTGAAGGCTTTCTCTCTTTTCTCCACTTGGTGTTTTTCTCGAAGAAAGCCATTTTCCAAGGCACACCTCATGTCTAAAATCTGCCTTCTACTCTCTTCCTTCTTTCAAAATGCTGTTTATGTGAAAGTACCCAGACTACATGCATATAGAAATCGTAGAGTAGAAGGGGGCTTTGGAAACCCTCCAGTAGTGCCCCACCTTAGATACAAGAATCCCCTAGAACACTCCTAGCAGATGGACAGACTCTGATTCAATGGGCCATTCTAACTTTAACAGTGACTTATTCCTGATATTCAGCTAAAATCTACCTCCCATAAGCTTTCATAGAGCTCTTTCTTCTAGAATAACATGGAGCAAAATATATCCTAAATATATAGATTTTTTTGTACCAGACAGTCAAAAAATGCAACGATAATAGCTTCTTTGTTCAAGTTTATAAAATTGTTCTTTCCCTCTTTGCATGAAAAGCTAAGTTGTAGTTAGGTTATAATTTCTTCACATCAATCTTTTATGTCTCTATAAGTGGACTTTACCATTTTTCTGATAGTACTCTCCTCAAATTCACCAAGAAAATTATTTTGTAAGTCATAAGGTCTTTTGTCATTAACCATTGTTCTTTTTTTTTTTTTAGAAAAATATTTTATTTACTTATTCATGAAAGACACAGAAAGAGAGAGGCAAAGACATAAGCAGAGGGAGAAGCAGGTTCCATGCAGGGAGCCCAATGTGGGATTCGACCCCGGGACTCCAGGATCACGCCCTGAGCCAAAGGCAGATGCTCAACGCTGAGCCACCCAGGTGTCCCCTAACTGTTGTTCTTGATCTTTTTTTGACAACTACTTTTTTTTTTTTTTTAACAGTGTTAACCTTTAATTGAGCTCTATACTCCAGAATAGAGTGATGGTTAAGGATGGTAAGATTCCCTAACCTTTTGTTTTCTGAAGTCTCTCCACCCTTTTTCGCTCCAGAAAATGGCTTACTGTAAAACACCCTTGTCCACATATTGCTGTACATTCTTCCTCATGATTCCCAGAAGACTTATGGATGACTCCTTTGTTTACTTGTAACGAAGCCAAACATGGCTCTTCCCCCCCTTTGCCTGCATCTGCTGACAAAGCCAGACACAGACCCTGCAACTGCCCCTTCTTTGTCTCATGAGTGGGTAGCCGAGATTAGAACTGTTTGTCCCTTTGAAATGCGCTAGACACAGAGATAAACAAATCCTGTTCAGCTAACTGACTGTACTTCTGCTGACTACGCAACAATCCCAATTATAAATCACCCCACCTGTAACTTGACTAGACTACTTCTCCCTATAAGTCTAAGGGAAAACCACCCCCTACCAAGTCACTATGATCTTGGGAGCTGGAGTCTCTATTGCAGTAACTTAAATAAAATAATATTTAATTGTTGGTGCATTTTTTGTTTCTTAAAACATTAACTTTTTTTTTTTTTTTAAAGATTTCATTTATTTATTCATGAGAGACACAGAGAGAGAGGCAGAGACACAGGCAGAGGGAGAAGCAGGGTCCATGCAGGGACCTCAATGGGGACCTTGATCCCAGGACCCCAGGATCACACCCCGGGGCCAAAGGCAGGTGCCAAACCACTCAGCCACCCAGGGTCCCCAACTTTTTTTTTTAAACTTTAATGAAGACTGTGTTCTGCATTTATTTCAGCTGTTTCCTACATTTTCTTTTGCCATTATGGGTCTAGTTTTTATTCCCTGCCCCTTAACATGACTATAATTCAAGAATGAATTTTCCATATTTTTGTAGACTCTGCAACAGAAAACCCATTCTTTCTAATGACTTCAAGCCTGACCTCATAACCAGGTAGCTAGCCAATTTATAGCACCACCATCATATTATTAATCTTTATACCTCACTGAAAGCATAATACTTTCCTTATGACAAAACTTTAATGTCTCCTGGGGTCATAGACATTAAGTTCCAATTTCTACTGCCAAATATTTCTCTATGTCCTTGGCTCTACTCCTGGTTCCAATCCTACATCTCAATCTATACTGGACAGCACACAATCACTATTACTACAAATATAACCAGGGTGGCCTTATCATTCCTTAAAATCCTCTCTCTATATATGCACCTATTTATATCTGTCGATATAAATGGGAGGGAGTATCGGTAGGTAAGAATAATTTAGTATCTGAAGTATATAGTTAAAGGTGATGGTCAAAAAGGAGGTCTTCAAGAGGAGTGGTCAACAAGTGTTGGTGGCCAGAATACAGAGACCATGGACATGTGGAGAAGTCAATTAGCCAGTAATGGGGCCCTCTGATCATGGATTCTAGAGCAAGATTTCCATCTCTAAGAGGATAGATGAGAATAAGGCAGAGCTGTAGTCCCAGAGAAACCAGAACACAAATGAGATGAATGAGACAGGGACTTAGGTAAAGCAAACCCAGCATATGTCTAGTTAATGGAACTGTTCCTAAATAGGAGACCAATTACTGGTGTTTGGGCAAACTTAACTTGATGCTGAGCTAACTGGGTGCTTTTTAAATTTACCTAGTCTAGCAATGAGATGTCCCTTACATTATCTCTCTTTCAGATTTCAGATTGAGTTCTATGCCTGCTCCTGGAATTGATGTCATTCTCATTCCTAGACTAGGTAAATTTAAAAAAATTTTTTGGTCATTGTCTCACTACCATTTTGCTTAGGCATGTTTAACTCTTGCACTCTATCTGACCCACATGTTTTTGCCGTCACTGCTGATTCAGGTTACAAAATTTCCAAAGAGTAATAGAGAGGCTTTTTCTAAAAATTTTGTTTAAATTCAATTTAATTAACATATAGTGTATTATTAGTTTCAGGGGTAGAATTTAGGGATTCATCAGTTCCATATAACACCCAATGGTCATTCTTTATTTAACATCAAGTGCCCTCCTTTATGTCCATCACCCAATTACCCCATCTCCCACCCTTTTCCCCTCCAGCAACCTGTTTCCTATAGTTAAAGAGTCTCTTACGGTTTGCCTCCCTCTGTTTTTATCTTACCTTTTTTAAAATCTTACCTTATTTTTCTTTTCCTTCCCATATGTTCATCTGTTCTCTTTCTTAAATTCCACATTTGAGTGAAATCATATAGTATTTGTCTTTCTCTGACATTTCACTTAGCATAATACCCTTTAGTTCCATCCATGACATTGCAAATGGCAAGATTTCATTCTTTTTGATGGCTGAGTAATATCCCATTTTGTATACATAATAAATTTATATATATACATTGATATACACCCACCGTATCTTTTTATCCATTCATCTATTGATGGACATCTGGGCTTTTTCCATATTTTGGCTATTGTGGACATTGCTGGTATAAACACTGGGGTGCAGGTACCCCTTAAAATCACTATTTTTGTATCTTTGGGATAAATACCTAGTAGTACAATTGCTGGGTCATAGGGTAGTTCTATTTTTAACTTTTTTGAGGAACCTCCAAACTGTTTTCTAGAGTGGCCACACCAGTTTGCATTCTTACCAGCATTTTAAGAAGATTCCGCTTTCTCCACATCCTCACCAACATCTGTTGTTTCCTGGGTTTCTAAACCTGACAGGTGTGAGGTAGTATCTCATTATGGTTTTGATTTGTGTTTCCCTGATGCCAAGTGATGTTGAACATGTTTTCATGTGAGTAGAGGCTTTTAAACTCATCCGGGGGCCTGGGTCATCTTGTCTCATGTTGAGACTAAAAGCAAGAAAATACTAGGGATAAGAAAGATCAATTAGGAGTTAATTTTGTTTTCTAGGTTAGATTTTGATGAGCTCTTAGAAGGAGAACTGGAACTCAGGAAGACGTAGTAATAAGTTTGGGGATAAAGATAGCATTGAAAATATTTAGAAGATATAGGAGAAAATGAAAAAAATATTTTTGATTGAAATAATTTGACTATAAATTATAATATAGAAAGAAATTCTATGGATTTTCAGCACCTTCCAGCCAAGAACTACCTAGAACACCTGTAGTTGAACAAAGTTGGATTTACTGACATGTTGCTCATAGAAAACAGACAGTGGGAAACCATGAAGCATCAAGTAAGACAGGGTTAGAAAGGAGTTATCTGGACTTGTGCTAGGGGATTTGGAGTTGGATTTAAGGAAGCAGAGCTTTGGTCTGAGTTGGATGCTATCATGAAACAGGAGTCATTTTATGATTGGGTATCTGAACAGACATTATCCAGAAGGAATTAGGTGAGTATCAGCACTCACATAGAGAAATATTTGGTCATTTTATGGTTTAAACAATCCCCATAATTAGTCTGTGTTCAGACTTGTCTTGGGCCATCACACAAAGTCTGATACTGGCATCTATGGAATTGGTTATGTCAGTAGGAGACTACCAAGGTCTATCTGTGAGGGCCAGTCCAGTTCCTGGTTGTCAGGAGCTGCTTTTCACTTTCTCAGAAGAAAGGAGATCAAACTTGACTTTCCTAAGATCTGATGTGTTGCTGTTAAAGCCCTTCCTCGTGTGTCCCTGTATCCCACCCCCAAGTTTTCCATCTGGTAATACTTAGGGATGTTTGATTCCCCTGAGCATTGGAGAAAGAGAAATTACACTGATTGCCCAGAGACGATGGAAGATTCTAACTCAATCCAGTGCCATCAGCTAAAGCCTATCCTGAAATGCTTTCACTGGCTCTTAAAGATGCTTATGGCTCCCAATAGACTAGTGGCACTGTTTTCTAATTTAAAATATTTTAATTAAATAAAATCCTTGGTGAGGAAGAAAGAATCCAGATCGAGGTCTGTCACTCAGGTGTTTTCGCACTTCACTGATGTGACAAGACACCAAGTTTGGCTTTTCTACCCTCTCTCTCTTCCCCTCCTCCCTTTAATGGCCTGTCAAAAGGAACTTCCATTCTGTGTTGGCATTAATGCCTGCTGTAAATAAAGAGGAAATGAGAGGAAAGAGGAGGAGGGAAGAGAGGGGTGTGTATGATAGAAGCTAGATTTGCAGCTCAATTGCAAGGCATCTCTCGGTGTCTAGACACCAGCTGCCTGGTAACCATGGAAACCCACTAACTTTGGCTGATGGGCTGAGGAGTAACGGCTCTCAGGAGATCCGGTGGGAACATGGTGGTGGGGGTGGAAGAAGGAAGGTGGGAGTAATGGCAGAGAGTGTTAGAGTAGTACCAGAGAAAGCAAGAGCAAACAAAACTCTTTGTGAAAAGGTGGCATTAGCCTTGTTACCGGTTTTCTCATGCACATTACACACATGGTGACAAGGTATAAATCTTCCATACCCAGCAGGTGTCAGGACACAGGTTGCTAAAGATGAATAGCCGAGCTGGAACGATTATATTCCCATCAACCTCCTGCCAGTGCCAAAGTACTTCCTCAGTAAATGAAAGCTTTCCACAGTAAACAGACACAATCAACAATTGTCTGTGGAGTCTCGGGAGTAGGAGATTCCAATCCTCAAGACTAGCTGCCACTTTTACAAGCCCTCAGCAATGAAGATTAATCACAGTATACCTGAAGTGTCCTCCCTGCCTACTGCTCCCACATTCCCTTGTTAGATGCAAGGGCTGGGCTGCTGTTCAAATAAAGGATGGTGGTGGGAACGAGTAAGAAATGGAGAGTTACCAATCCAGAGCAAAATCATCAATCATACAAATATATTTTGTTCTTCATTCATTAACCGGTTCCTATCATCCAAGGTTTCCAATCCAAAGATTTTAAAGCTTTTCAGTTGCATGCTCAAATCCTAGTCCCTTCCATCACCCATTCCTTCTGGATAGGAATTTTTAGGCAGCACTACCCCCACCCTCTCATCACCTAATTTTATCCCCAGCCTCACACCCTACCCACTTGTCTCCATTCCACTCCCTTGACTGAGTGCTACCACAGACAAACATGCTCCCAGGGACCTTCAGGCTCTTTGCTCCTACAGAACAGTCCTTTCTCACCAAAGTTCATCACAGCTATACAGACTTGATTTTATTGCCTCTCAGTGTTTTGTCTTTATTCAGGCAACTCTGTCTCACAGTTAGACTCTAATAGAAGACGTACAGGTTTTTATTAGAGGTAGTATCGGGGTCACAAAACTGCTTTCCAATTGTCCAAAGCTTATAGATGGTGTGGAGGTTAATCCTTGCCACTCTGACCAATCAAAACCAACAGAGATGCCTGAATATATACTTATACACATATAGTCTGAAGATCTGTATACAGTGGTTCCTCTGAAGAAATGCCCCTAAGTGAGAAAAAAATGCCCCAATCATTGTCATATTGAGCTATAATCAACATTAGGCAAATTCAACATACTTGAAAAAGGGCTACTAAGAGATAAATGCTGACTTAACTATAATTTATGATAAATAGAACATTTCAATCCACTAAGGACTCTTTATTAGACATAAAAGCTTCCATGACTTTGATTGGATGATTTCACATGAGAGAAAGGCAGCTCATTCCTAAGCAAAGGTGTGTTTTTGTCAGCAATTTCCAATCAGGGCAGAGTTCCTAGTGATTCTGAATTGCTAAAATGATTCTCAGCTTTTAGAGACATGTCTTTGCATGGGGAGATGAAACAGATTTTTGCCCTCTGCCCTGTGCTCCATGTAGGAAATGACTGTGAAGCAGTGACACTAGGATATGGAGCTGGTCCCCTGGTGCCACTGACACAGCTTAGTTATAGTCACTGTCCAGTTACCAACATCTCTGGTCAATAGGAGAGATGGTATCACATGTGAGAACTCTTATGAGGCACCAAGGAACTTGTAGGGGCAAAGGAAGATGGAGGAACATCTGCCCATGTGGCAGAGGAGAAGTTTCTTTAGTGGCAATAAGGAGTGAACCAATTGAATATGACAGCGATTTGGGGTCACCTTTGCCACCTTTGCATTGACCATCAGGATTACTCAGCTACCCTGTTCGCCCAAGTATGTATCATCTTCCTCACCTGTTGAATCATGCACATCTATTGAGCACTCACTGTGTGTTCTAGTTGCTGGGGATACGGCGGTGAACACAACAATAATGAAACAAACGATCCCCTCTCCTCATGGAGCTTAGCATATAGCATGTCCGGTGACACAACAGAGAGATAATAATGGGGGGAAGGAGAATAGAGAATGCTGGGATGAAGGTGGGGTGATAATGTCAAACAGGAGAGTTGGGGACTAGATGATATGAGCCTCAAGAGGAGGGAGATTTCCAGGCAGAGGAACAGGAAGTGCATACAGTTTAGCTGTGAGCACACGTGGTTGCTGGAGACGTAGCAAGGGCGCCGTTAGTATTGCTAGAATAGAGCAAGAAAGTGAGAGTAAAAGAAGATGAAATCCAAGCAGGGACCTAGAGGAACGTTAATTGCGGAGGGCTTCAAGGCCATTTTAAGACTGTGGCTTTTGTTGAAACCAGATGGGTGTTAGACAAATTGAGATGGGCTCATGTTCTAGGATGTATTTTGAAGGTGGAGCCAACAAGATTTGCTGACAGACTTAATATCATTAAAAAAAAAAA
Organism: Vulpes lagopus; assembly: GCF_018345385.1. Taxonomy (NCBI): domain Eukaryota; kingdom Metazoa; phylum Chordata; class Mammalia; order Carnivora; family Canidae; genus Vulpes; species Vulpes lagopus. The sequence goes on from NC_054824.1 coordinate 84,791,481, forward strand.
GAATAAATTCAGGGATAATTCCAGGATACATGGTCTGAGCCTCAAGAAAAGATGGGCCTGCTATTTCTTGAGAAGGGAAAGACTCAAGAAAGAGCAGGTTCAGGGAGAAAAGGCAGGAGTTTGGTTTTTTTAAATATTTAGTTTTGGGTGTTTATTAGATATATTAGTTGAGATGTAGAGTAAGCAGTTGTCTGGAGTGGGGACAGAGGTCTGGGCTGCAGATGGAACATTGGGATTTACCAGATTGTAGACAATAATTACAGACATGATCCAGGAGAGATCACCAAAGGGCTAAACATGAATGGAGAAGAGGAGGTCCAAGACTGGCTGTGGGGTACGCCAACATTTAGAAGCTAGGGGATGAAGAAGGAAGGGCAAAGGAAACTGGAAGGGAATAGCCAAGACGTGAGAAGAAAAATCAGGAAGAGATAATGTGCTGGAGGAGGAGTAATGAAAGCATTTCAAAGAGGAGAAGGCCATCACCTACCAAATGCTGTTGGTAGGCCAAAGAAGATGAGGTCTTAGAATTGACCCCCGGATTTTAGCAAATTAGAGGTCATTTGGGACTTGGCAAAAGTTGTTTCAGTGCAGGGTGGGAGGGTAGGGGTGATTGTTGTGCATTCAAGAGAGATCAAGAAGAAAATTGTAGAGTGAGTGTAGACAATTCTGGTTAGGAAACACAGACTCAAAGCCTAGACAGCCTGAGTTTAAGTCTAGAAACTACCACTTCCCCACAAGTTTTTTGTTTATTTTGTTTTGTTTTGTTCTGAGAGCAGGGAGGGGCAGAGGCAGAGGGAGAGAGAATCCCAAGCAGCGTCCATGCTCAGCAGCTCGGAGCCCAACACAGGGTTCTGATCTCATGACCCTGAGATCATGACCTCAGCCACAATCAAGAGCTGGACACTTAACCGACTGAGTCACCCAGGTGCACCCCCAACAACTTATATAACTTTTCTGTACCTTGATTTCTCTATTTAAACAATGGTGATAAAGTACCAACCAACCTCATAGGGTTGTTGTATGGGACATATAAAATGCATAGATGACATGCTAAGTATTAACAAAAAGCAGGCTTTAGCATCGCTTTTCTCAATCCCCAATAAGATAGGGTCCTTGTAAACGAGTTCTATTACCAGTTCTGGAGACGAAAATCATAAAAATTATTTGAGCAACTATGACGAAAGTTCTGCTAACCTTGATCTACTCTCAGTGCTTTATGACAGATTTGGATCGAACTGCCCAAAGGGAATCTCATATTTCATTTTCCACATAGTGGAACGTTCTGGTTTAGCAAAGACAGTTTAATAAACTACACAGCGATCCAGAATATTTAGTGAGCTTGAGTTTTTCCAAGCATTAATCTTCTCTAACTCTGAAAGATCCCCGAAGATTTTTTTTTCTGATCCCATTAAGTTTCAGGGGTGGTTCATCTAAAGTACTTCAAAATATATAAAACTCGACAGTGTCACGGCATTGATACGTCCAGGCCACAAAAACAGTTCATCTGGCATTCAGATGTCAAACAGACATCTTTATCAGCTAACTCTTCTGCATTACAATAAAAATTGACATTTGTGTAATGATCCTGAAGCATTTTATGACTATGATGACTATATTTCTAATGTTGTGTATATTTTTTTTATGTCCCAAACCTCTCCCAAATGGAAATCCAATTACAATTGGATTCAGATGGCAATTATTAATCAAAACATTTGATTAATCAGAATGTTCCATTCCCCAATCACACTGGAGAACATAGAATTTACTGTAAATGTGCTGTTCCTTTCCTATCTTGAGGACACTCGAGTTAAATAGTAAGGGAAGAATAGAAGTAATCATACAGTGGGCGCGGAAATGAGGCCCTGATGTACTGACGCTCTAGCCGCGTGGCCTAAGATTAAGTTGTTAACTTCTCTTACTTCCACATAAGGGACAATGATGCTGCTAATCAAGGGTCATAGCAGAGACCCTTGTACCTTGGCTGGTATGAGACAAGTAAATGTTCTCTGTATTGTTACCAAGAGCACTTTTATTGTTGCTGCTGCACTTGTTCAACGGTGAGGACCTAATAAGCAAGCACCAGACCAAAGACTGAGCAATTCAGAGCTATCAGATATGCGTTAGATGCAAATATGCATTGGCTTCACATGTTAATTAGGCTTGAGTTAATATTAGAAATATAGAGTCACCATTGTCTTTGTGAGGAAGCTTCAATTAATTATAGGAGCTCAATAAACATACGGGGCGTGTGATACATTCATATGGATCTACTCCACATGGAGGCTTATAGGGTGGGGCTGGAAAAAAACTGTCTCCACTTTGATTTCTGGGCTGCCTGCACCAGCAGCCACAGCCACAGCCACTCAAGGCGTCAGGGATGCTCACACAGCCTCCTGAATGACTGCACCCCCCAAGTGACAGGGGGACAAATGGCTGCTGTCTCACCACACGTCTCCCCTTCCCATCTCCTCCATCCTCCCGCCAGCCCACCAGGCACGTGCCAGCAATGAGCTGCCTGCCTCCCTGGGATCCTCAGTTCCATTAATAAGCCCTGCAAGGCTGATAATTGGCGATCTGTGGAGCCTGCAGGCTTTCAATAAGCCAGGTTGTTATGGAAACCAGAGGCGGACCTCCACGTCCCTGCTATTGATCCTAAAAAAATAAAATAAAATAAAAGTGGAGTGCTGGAAGTGACCATTTCATCCACTTCCCCCATCGTTTTAGTTCAGAAGTTTGCCTCCAGTCTGCGCACAGGAGAATTCACAACTCTTCTTTGGCTTCCTTCTTACCACTCCCCCCTCACCCCCCTTTCTTAATTACAACTGAATGTGTTTTCACCTCTAGCAAAAAAATCAGCTGAGCAGGGTACTACAGCAACCCCAGTGCAGATATTCTGAATTCACTCTAACACCATGGCCTTCATTCTGATTGTTTGAGCCAAGGAATCAGTGATGGGTATCGATGCGCTTTACCCACTGCTAAAAATAATTAATTAATTAAAAATAAATAAATAAACAAATAAATAAAATGAACAGGATTTTTTTTTTTTTTAAAAAGGTCTGTCACTGGCCTCCCAGGAGGTATTGCTCTGCAGCAAGATGGCCAGCACCCACAATGAGTCATGGTATTGTGTTCCATGGAAAGGACAGTCCAGCTCCCAAACTGTCCAGCAAAAGGAGACAGTTTTCTTGGAGGACTTTTAAAAATCAGCTGACAACCTCCTTGCAATAAAAATCCGATTACTGCTTTTGGTTAATGAATTCAGGCATGATGCCAGGGCCCACCTGCCTGGATGGCTGTAAAGAGCACTAGAGGGATCCAGCCTGGAGGCTGCTGTGGGCTCAGAATGAGGGACCCAGCCCCCCACCCCCAAGCTGCAAGGCCCGGGGCACCATTGTTTCCTGCTGAGCTTCCCTCCTCTGCCCAGCAGAGGGCACCAGCGTAATTCGGTTCCCAGGCACGGCTCCTGGGCGGACCCTAAATCCGGGATCCCTCTCCAGGAAGAAAGGCAGGTGACAGGGCGGATGCCATCAGCAGGGTTGGCACGACCTAATTGTGCCACGGTCCTACTTTTAGACTGTCCTGAAATCAGTTTTTATATTTTAGTCCTTCAGAAACGATTAAACAGCCTAAATACTGTTCATTTAAACTGCTTTAAGGAATAAACTAAAAGTTCTAGTCTTTGAAGTGACTTAGTAAGGGTAGATTGTGCTCTGTATCCATCTTGCAGAAACCCCAGAGCCCTTCTTGGAGAAAAATGATATAATATAATAAGGCGAAACCACCAACCATCCTCTAGCCACCCTCTATTCACTTTAATCACCTTAAGGGTTTTTTTTTTATTGTTTTATTATTATTTAAAAAAAATTTTTTTACCTTAAGGTTTTTAAATAAGGTCCTGCGTATCCACCGTCCCCACATGCACACAAACTACTAGGGCCCTTATCCTTACCAATGCTTACTCCATAGTGACGTTGATTTCTTTCCTGAGGACACTACCCACCATCCTGACCTCTAAATTCCTTCTTTGCAATTACAAACTGCAGCTTGCAAGCAGACATATGGTTCTTTACTAATCCTGAGGTTTTTTTTTTTTAAAGGCCCTTACTTTTTTTTTTTTCCTCAACCAGATTGTAACTTTCTTGACAGCAGATATTCACTTGTATCCATCTATATCACCCATCGTGCCTAGTGCAGCATGGAAATTATACATATTAAAAATAAAAATTAATTCAATAATAGGGAAATTCAGTTTTGGGGACATCTGGGTTTACTGCCTCTCTTCTGATACTCATTGTGTGACCACGGGCAGACCATGTAACCTGAACCCCTCCCTGAGCATGTTTCATCTTTCATTAAAACCCACATCTACACAAACTCTCCTGAAGACTGCTTGAGTACAATGGATCTTAATCTTTTTGTGTCATGGTCCCAGCTGAGTATCTGATGAAAGGCGAGGATACAAAAATGTCATCCATATTTATGTATAATATAACATGTTGCAAATGATTTCAGAAGATTCAGAAGGACCCTTTTGGAGCCCACCCATTTTGCAGGTCTAGGTGATTTTTAAGTTTCTTTTTAGGTCTAAGAATGTAAGACTAAAGTCCAAGAAGTTACAGTTTATAGCTGGTATCTACCTAGAAAGAGTGTATTAATGATTTCCCTTAAGGGACCCCAACAGTGTCTGATGAATCCCTAGATGGCAGTTTCTGAGGGACCAATTACATGGAGCCTAAATTAATCCTAACATCACTACCTGTGGCCTTGGCTGATTTCCAGGCTCAATCATTACGGATAATGTAAGGACTCCGTAATCTTGCTGAGCTACAGGTAGGCCAAATAGAATAGTCTCTGACTCCCAAAAGAGATTACAAATCATTATGTGTCTCTCTTGCTGGCCATAAAACATGTCCTATTTGCCCATTAATTTCCTTTATAAAAATCAGAGGTATAATGCCCTGAGAAGAAAAAAAAAAAAAAAAAAGTCTCCTGACAGCTTTAGCTGAAAGGAATCAGAAGCAATGGTGACTTTCCATTGGGCACCTACTATGTGTTCAGTAAAATACCATAGTGGGCGCTTTACATGTGATCTATATAATGCTAACAACCACTAAGTTCAGCAATGAGGATATTACATTATTTCAGAGATGATAAAACTGATGTTGAGCTAGTGGCATAAAGCTGGTTAGAGACCAGGCCTTTCATTCAGACGCTGATAGGCCCAATTCTAACACCTGTGATCTTCCCCTTGCATCGCAAGTCTCTAAGGGAGAGTTGGCTAAATCCACAGCTGTTGCAATTCTCTGTCTACTGTTACAGTATCCATTAAGCAATATATTTTTCTTTTGTGGTATTTATATACTCTTTGAGATGCTTTACTTTGGATTGCAAAAAAAAAAAAAAAAAAAAGATTGTCTTTATTTGCTGGATAAATCTCTTCCACTATTTTACCTATGGACAGATGACAGATAGATAATCCTTGCTTCTCCCACCTCCAATTTGAAGATCTGCACAGGGGATCGCCATATGGGGAGAGGGGAGCATTGAGAACTATTTATTTCAGATTATCAGAAGAGAGGGAAGACAAAATGATGTTCAATGAGGACCTACACTGGACCAGGTTCTCGAAAAATGTCACATTACTAAATCCTCACAACAACTGAGGGTCGCGTTACTACCTCCATCTTAGGAATGAAGAGATTGGGGGTTAAAGGAAATCATAAAAGCCACACAGTGAGAGAAACCCTGGGGATGAACCCAGGTCTCAGTGCTCTCTGCCTACGGGGCATTTTATATAAAAAAATATTTCTGAAACATGCCTTGGAATCCATAATGAGGTCGTTTGTAAAGAGCCATCCATTTAAACTTGTAGGGTAATGAAGCTCAATTCCTTTTTCCTTCTGCTGCCTGGAAGCAAGCAGAGGCAGCGTTTTTGGTGGCAGAGGCTGCGCTGGCTGGGGACTGAGGCTGTAGAAGGACTAACAACAGTGAGCTGGGCTGGGGGCTGGGGGCTGGGGAGGGGCATCTCCTTGGGGAGCGGCCCCATCTGCCACTTAGATCTGGTCACAGACAGAAAATCCATTTGCCAGGGAGCTCTTCAGGCCTGCTATTTGTGAAGTCAAGAACAGAGAGCCCTAGAGATGGGAGACAGTTTCAAAACCATATCCTCTTATCAGAGAGGAAGGGAAATGTGTCCTGCCCACTCCAGAGAGCATGTTCAATCTAGAGCTACTGAGTCCTTCATCTCCTGGGGCCTAGATCTGTGCCTTTCCTCTGCTCTTCCCTGCCCCTCCCAGTCCTGCTTCTCCCATGCTTCATGCTTCCCTCTCTTCCTCTTTTCTACCTTCTCTTCTTTGTCTACTTCCTTTCTCGTTCTTTCTGGTCCCCTGATACTTTCATTTCTGGTCCTCATCTACTTTTCCACTCCGTTTTCCCTCTCCTATCTTCCAGACTCTCTTATTCTTCTTCCCTTCCACTTCCTCTTTGCTCTTTGTTCAGTGAAGGGTCCCTACCCACAACCTACCGGGTTTTCCTAGGGGCCCAAGCTTCTTTTCATACTTCAACCAATTTCCCTTCTGAGCTAAACATCCAGATGCAAAGTTTCTGGGTGCCTGGATGATATTCAGAAGGTCATCGAAAGGAGGTTCCTGATTTATAAAGTCTAAACAAGTTGGGCTATAAGTAATAAAACTGGATTTGCCTTAAAAATTCTTAATTTTTATTGTGGGTCTTCAACTTTGAAAACTGAAATGATTCTGCCCCCTTTCTCAAGCTGCTTACGAAAAGAAATCTATCCATAGGTGCAATTCATGTTATTGGCCCATCAGTGATGTCCATCGAAGGTTATTTATGTGCCAGGCTCCATCCTGAGGACTGGAGCTACAGGCTTTTCAAGTGCTGAGTCCCTGCCTTCAAGGAATGGGAAGTCTAGGGAGAGGAAGAGAAATAAGTCATTTTTAGATAAATATAGTCATTTTAGGCACTGAAAATGACATGGAGAAAACAAAATGGGTAAGGTGGTAGAATGGATGGGGCTGGCCAGGGAGGGTGGTACTGTTCTGGTCAAATGGTCGAGGGAGTCTTCTCTGAGCAAGTGACTCCAAATGGAGACCCAAGCGCTAAGAGCCAGCTAGGGAAGACTAAAGGAGAAAGCAAGTGCAAAGTCCCTGACATAGGAACAAGTGGAGTGCGTTCTAGAGAAACTAAAAATGTCATGTGGCCAAAGTAGAGTGAAAAAGGACAGAGTAGAAAGACATCAGATCAGAGAGGAAAGCAGAAATCAGATCATATGGGGCCTTGTAGGCCATCGTAATCCATTACGTTTCATTCTAAAGGTAAGTACTGGAAGGCTTTATCTAGGGCATTTGTATGGATAGGTGTATATTTGTAGCTTTGTATGAGTGGTCTTCAGAATAATCTATTAGACCAGGACACCTGGGTGGCTCAGTGGGTTGAGTGTCTGTCTCTTGGTTTCAGCTCAGGTGATGATCTTACAGGTATGGGATTGAGCCCCATGTCTGTTCTGAACTCAGTGTGGAGTAAGATTCTCTCCCTCTGCCCCTCCTGCTCCCTCTCTCTAAAATAAATAAGTAAATTAAAAAAAAAAAGGATAATCTATAGAAATTACAAGAAGAAATCAAAGCCCCTCAAACTCTAAGCCTAAGATTATCATGACATGATTGGATCTACTCCTTTTATCCACCCAGGTTGCTTCACATTGTGATTTTAATCATTCAAGTCACATTTCGGAAGTTAATCTCTAGAATAAAATAAGAACTGGCCCCATTGCCCATGGGTGTTTTCCTTTTAGGTATCCTTTTAGACAGAGGCACAAATTTATTATCCACTACAGCTAAAGAGTGGAAGAAAGAAAGGCGTCCAATTTTTTTTGGATTTTTTGAGACAGATGATGGTCTTAGCTTTCTAAAGATATTTTTAAATAGATATTTCAAAACTAAATAGATGGAATTCCTTAACTGGTAACACATCACAGAGGATGTTTTGTTTATATAATTATAAATTTTATAATTATAATTATAAAATTGGAGTAGAACTAAAAAATATTATTGCATTATTATCCTTAAAAACACAGAAGCTTCAGATGCAGTAATTTTACTTAGTTTTGATTAGTAACCCTGGGTAAGTTGCCTAACTTCCATTTGTTTACAATTTGCAATATGAGCAAATTCTTACAGATTTCAACAATTTGGACAACTCCTATTTGAATGTGAACAACTAGAATTTGAACAATTCCTATGATATATTTGGGAAGATCATCTGTTGGTAAAATAAACAATTCAGGCTATGTATAGCGTGGATGCCTGAATGAAAAGATGAGCTCTGAATTATGCTCAGTCAAGTCTGAATCATCCCATAATTCAAGGACTTTTGAAATTGGCCTTAAGTTTAGAACAGTAATTTTCAGTAATTATTAGTTAGAATGTCAAAAATTTTACCAAGATCTAGAAAGGGTTAGTGGAGGAAAGGGGATTATGGGATAGTGGAGGAGCTGGATCTTTGCCAACCTGGCTCTGCAAGACAACCCAATTTCCAGAAACCACTTCTGAGGTGCTACTGCATGGAATTTCAGGGCTCCAAAGAACGCAGTTCAAAATTCACTGGTTTAAGGTTTTCTTTTTTTTTTCTTTTTTTTTTTTAATTTTTATTTATTTATGATAGTCACACACAGAGAGAGAGAGAGAGGCAGAGACATAGGCAGAGGGAGAAGCAGGCTCCATGCACCGGGAGCCTGACGTGGGATTCGATCCCTGGTCTCCAGGATCGCGTCCTGGGCCAAAGGCAGGCGCCAAACCGCTGCGCCACCCAGGGATCCTCGGTTTAAGGTTTTCAAACAAGCTTTTAGAAACCTTTTTCTCGGGTTTGTTCTTTATAAATTTTGCGTGACTTCAATACTGTTTAGAATCAAAATAAAATAGAACATTGTTTAATATACCCAACACCATGCTGAGAAGTTACTCTGACCAACTCCGTGTCTAAACAGTTGGACTGTAATGGGGGGATTGTATGTTGACCCTCTAAATAATACACATAATCTACTACTAAATCAATATGGCTCCAGTTATCCATACTCGTGGGTAAAGACCATCTGAGTGAGTGAGATCAACAGGTTTGGATCGGACATTGACCACATCCTGGCCATGTGTAGAAAACCAGTAAGAGAGAGATTTCTTAATATATTTTTCAAACTTACACTTCAGAGCCCAGCGAAGGTCCATTTAGAGGGGAAGGATAGAAGCAGAGCAGAAGGAGCCCTGGGCCTCATTTCCCTCTGCCATTCCCAACCAGATCAACTCTTGGGGGTTTCGTATAGATATATTTGAAACTCGTTTGGACAAATGATGCCCTGGCTAAAAAGTTTCAAAACTTCTGTCCTCAATAATTATTCACTAATCTGATCCTACCTCCTGTGATTTCATTGCTTCACAATGCTCCTCCTAGAATTAAAAGCATCATGTTCACCAAAAATTAGTATGAGGAAAGGAGAGAGGCAACCATTTCTCTACATTAAAGGTTAGAGAAGGCAGCATGGTCATGGTTCAGTATGAACCCAGAATTCACTTCTGAAAAGATAAAAAGTCTTTCAATTAACTAAAAAGATGCAGCTGAGATCACACTTCTGAGGGCAATATTAAATATATATCAATTCCTTCCGTAGCAACTGTTTTCCTGGTTGTATAGCAGGTACGTTTGTTTCTAAACCTCCCCCTTTTCCTTAACCACTGATAAGTGTACAATGTGTAACAGAAATCACTGCAAATGTTTAAAGCTAGTTCTCAAGGCATATGATATGTGTACGCATATAAGTTTGTGAGTGTTGTAGATCGATATTTATGTGCTTCTATAGCAACACGCTGTTTGGGAGCTGACTACTGCTCCAGTATTTTTAGACTCCACCAAAAATAAAGTTTATTAAATTATTAGGATATATTCATTTGGGATCCACCAAAAGTAAAGTCTATTAAATTATTAGGATATATTCATTTGGGATATGATGGAGCTGGCTCACATTGGCTACTGAAAGTAAGTTGTTAGCAATATTTCCCATCTGTGTGTTCAGTGACAGCACATTGATTGGTAGCCTGAAATCAGCTATGATGGGAGTATTTATACCACAGAAATTGGCAAATACTATAAATCAGGGCTTTTTCAAATTGGTTTTTTTGTTTTGTTTTGTTTGGTTTGGTTTGGTTTTGGAGAGCCAGTTTACTAGTACATCAATCACTGCAGATATCTGATAAGGCCATCAGTCGTGAACGATTTATGTTTTGGGTTTGTTTTTTTGTTACACTGTAACATATATCCACGTGCAATCATCAGGAAACTCGGGACAAATGGCCAGACAATGACTAAAATGAAGATAGGGGGAGAGTGGGAAAGAGAGACATTATTCTATAAGGCCTGAAAATGTGATAAATGCTCATTCTAATTCATCTTTCAAACTAATCCTATGGTGTAGACTTCTGATGTGATCCAGCCGGAGTTCCCAGATTAATTTGAACATGAAAAACTATTTATTCACTTATTGTGTGATACTCTTGCAAGAGCCTGCTTTATCAGGATGTCAGGAAAGCGGAGAAGGGTTTCTGCTTATAGAAGTTCAAGAGAACTGGACATTACATGTAACTGATGAATTACTGAAAACTACACCTGAAACTAATGATGTACTATATGTTAGCTAATTGACTTTAAATGGAAAAAAAAAAAAAAAAGTCCAAGAGCAATATGTGATTTGACAACTGCGCCAACCTTGTATCCAGACCACACTCAATGTAGTACAAAAACGGTGTTACATCTTAAAAGTCTACCATTTTGCTGGGGGTGAGAAACATGCATAAATAGCTCATCAGGAAGTGACAAGGTTTTGCTTCACATCTACCCTGTTTTTCCTTTTTTTAAAAACTGGCAAGAAAGAGGAAGCTGACCTGTATTTTCCAAGAGAAGCCAGGTCCTCTCCACCTGGTATAGTTAAAACCCGCATGTTAAAGGAGAAGGAAGGAGGGAAACCAACATCTTCCATGTCTGCTTTTCTTTCCAAAATGATTTGATTACACCAGTTGGAAAATCCTGCAAACGCATGGCTCAACTCTGGGCTTTCTCAGCCCTTTCGACTGGACAAGGGACAGTTTCACAGAGTGGGGGCCCTAACTTTCTTTTCACCAAATACATGAGAGTTGCTTCAAGTTAGATTTTATATGTGGGGGAAAAAAATCTATTCAGCCTCCTTCAGTTCCTTATGGTCTGTAGTTTTAACAGCTCACAAGCTGTACACAAATTGTGTTTATACCGCTGTGGGAAAGGACAATAAGCAACAGGAGTGGGAAAGCCTGTTTTCTGGTCTCTGTCCCAACACTGTTGGTTTGGGAACGTATCAACAATTGATCCTATAGTGGGGCACAGCAGGGTCAGGAGACTCTTAACACCCTGTGAAGATTACTTAAACATGTCAGAGAAGGAAAAGGAGCCAAGGATCCTGGCAGACTATTGCTTCTCCGGGTGTACCTGTCACACACTGGCACGAGCCTCACACGGGTCACTCACGGGGCCGGAATGAAATTAATCACCTGCTTTCAGAAGACAGCAGCTTTGGTTTCCTCCAGTTTTCAATATGTTTCTGAACGTGATGCAAAATGCTCACTTTGGTCTCCGGATGGCTTGAAATCTAGCTACTTCAGGGATGACGTATGCCTTTGAGTAGCAGCAAAATTTCCAGCAAGTTCTATGCAGCCTCCAAAATAGCAGAAAGGTTGATAGCAGCACAGCTTTCTGTTTAAGCAAGTGTCTGCCTCCTTTTGTCACTTAGGATCCGCATAGAGGTCGGCATGTGTCGTAACATGGGCATTGCCGAGCTATTTTGGAAACGGTGATCCTGAGATCCTCCGTCCAACATTTTTGTTCCATCAAAGGATAAACTCACTCCCAGAAAACGCAAGGAATTTGCCCGCCCAAGGTGTTCAGGTTAGAATCCAGTCTCCTACTGTCAGTTTAGGACTTTCTCTACTGTAGTAACATTGTTCACTCATCCTTAGTTCATTCATCAAATACTTACTGGCCGCCTTCTATTCCCCAATCATTGTGACAGGTGCCGGGGACTCAACAATGAGCAAAACATATCGTGGAGCTACTTTTTCCACTATGGATTAATCTTCAATAGCTGCTGCTGAATTATGACTTGAATTAAAGTATCTGTATTTTTGCGTTAGTTCATATGAAAGATAGTTTCTAGGTTTTTTGTTTTCTTTTTTTTTTAACAAAAGATATCTCTTTTTTTTTAGTAGATACGTCTTTTCCTTCAAAACTCAGCAGAGCTAACCTCTATACCAAGAAGTCTTCTATTCCAAGAAGAGAAGACTCTTTGCCCCTAGTTAGCCTCCACAGAAGTCTAACTTTCACACACTGTAAATCTCATCACAGACAGCCTCAGTCCTCCTAGCTCCCCCCATCTCACTGTGCATTCACAGACACATCCCAATGATGCACCCAGCAGAGGAAGAAGTGGTGCTTTCCACACAGATCCTCTGAGAGACACGCAGGTGTTCCTGGAGGCTTCTGCTCCCTCCCCCCACTCCTGGCTTCTTGATGGCCTCAAGAGTGGAAAAATATATAGTTCAGTGTTCTTTCAGATGTTCTCGGACAGCCTGAACTCACGAGCAGGCCTTTCCATACAGTTCAGATCTGTGTGTATGTGTGTGTGTGTGTGTGTGTGTGTGTGTGTGTGTGTACATGTGCTAGTAAGTTGGCAAGAGAGTATGCTACAGGCATAGATACAGTGCTTAAGCATTTCTAAATTATACTTTTCACCTTTTCATACCCCAAAGAGAAGATTCTTGCAAGGCTATAAAAATGTTCGTCTCTACTCTAGAAATATACACTTTCCATGCACCAGCAAGAAGGGACTATTTTAGGGGAATGGTTTCTGTTTTCTTTTACAAAATCCAAAAGGTTTTACTAATATTGGAAAAAAAATAAAAACAAAAAACTAGCTTCAGGACTTACTTGAGTATATGTATGCTTCCAGGAAAGAACATTAATATTGAACATGATTTATAAATAAAAGCAACTAGCCTTCCTAGGGTACTTTTTTCCCCTTGAAGATACCTTAAAAGTAGTATTCTATTCCAAACAGAATAGTATAAGATGACCCAACTGAAATATTTTGTCTTCTACATTCCCCTAATTTGCGATGTGAAGATTGAAAATATGGCTGAGAATTGCTAATAATTGCTAACCTGTGCATCACCTACACAAATCTCTTCTTGGAATATTTGGTAGCCCAATTCGAACCACTTAGGCCTGTTAGCTAATTTCACTAATGGCCTAAGATCCAATTACTATAACTGTAGAATGAATAAAAGAATTGGAGGAATGTCCCCCCAAAAATAAAAAAAATAAAAATTGGAGGAATGTTGTATTAGACTTATCCATATAATTCTTATGTTTTAGTGACATTCTACTGACAACATTTTTAAAATGCTTATCAACCACAATTGTCTGTCAGATGCAGCCATTTTTCTTCACAGTGATTCAAGACTCCATGTGCTCTTGAAGCTACTTTAATTATTTTAATAAATAAGGTGGGTATAAAAAAATGAATTAAATCTAAGATGGAAGTGAAACTATAGACAGCAAATTATGGCCACTATAGCTGTCGATTTCCATCTCAGAGACAGGGTCAGGAGAGATGTAAGGAAGAGTCTAATCATATCAGAAAACATCCCTGTCAATTCTTCATTTTCAATCTCAAGTATAAAGTGAGTTAGAAAATTTCTTTTCTTTTTATTTTTTTCTCCATCTCCTGGGCCTTCAGTGTAACCAAACTTTCTTGGAGCTGAGTCTTCCTGGATTCTTTGCCCCTCTATTTAGACTTGTTTATTATCTACTCTGTCTGCTAAAACTACTTCCTAATAGTTGAGAAAATAAGGGGCTGCAGGAAAGCAAGGATGGTTGAATAAGAGGCCACACACCCACCTTTGAAGGATCCCTCTTCAGTCTATCATTGCATACTTGCCTTTTCAAGCTAGAAGGCAGAGAAGATCCCATTGAACACACTTACTTTGCAGGTGTTGGAACTAAGCCCAGAGGATAGAGGACTGGTCTGGCATCACAGCAAGCCCTGAACAAGAACCCAAATCTCTTGACTGTAGGTGGTGTTTAGTCTATCATGCTGAAGATACAGAGCATTTGCACCAAGTATTTCCTATAAGATATTGGATCTATTGAAAACATGGATTCTATTCATCATCCTTGTGAAAACAATTTATAGGAAATTCTTTTAAATAAGCCCAGAAATAAATTATTGGCTTAGAGAGCCAAGCTTTATTGCTGTGAGATCAATAGCTGGTGAAAGACGGATGCAGAGATTCAAATTTTCTTGATTATAGGAATTGGTCTGAGGTTCAGCACCCGTTTCAGTCATTTTCTCATGACACAAAATTCACACATGACTAAGAGGGCTGGCAAAACTTACACATCCTTTCAAACCTCTCTCTCCTCTTTATGCATGCTGTGAACCATATCATCTTGGGAGATCTTCAAGGGCTCAGGTTCTATAGCTTGAAGCAGCACCATTGGTCGCCTTTTTACGTTCCTTTTATGTCTGGTTAGGGAAAGCTTTCCATTCTTTACTTAATGAAGCTATGATTGTGAGAAGAAAACAAGAGTAATGACCACTCAGTGCTTTCTAGTCCATTAAATTGAGTGCTCTGTTCTCTCTCCATGTTTAGCCAAATGGACTATGTAACCCTTGCCGCTCTTAGTTCTGTCTCCACCATTTAATCCTTCTGGGATGCTGTGTGCATGTGTATGTGAGTAGAGAAAACAAGAAAATATATCTGATGAATATACATTAGCATCTGAAAGTATTCTGTATTTTAAGAAATACTCTTTCATTTTCATTTCCAAATATAGTTTTATCACTTTAAAATTAGCAGAGTTACTTACATGCCTTTCTGATTATTAGCTTCTTTTATGAAGCAATAGTAGTTACTTAATATGAGCTATGAAAAAATAGATAAAAAGCCTCACAATACGAGTTTCTTGACTCTAAAACATCTCTTATCTTTTGTCAGCTTACATTTTTTAAATTAAAGAGTCATTGTATTCCAATCTGCCCTCTCTATTAAGTTCTATATATTATTTAGTTACAAATAAAAAGGTATCAGAGTCCTTTAGAAATATACTTGCCAAAAGGGACAAAAAAGATATAAACACAAATTTTAAAAGATACTAATTTTGATAAGCCAAATTCAGGGTGGAGATCACCTAGAACACATGAAGTTACTTTCATCTGATTGAGATCTAAAAATTTCACTTTCTAATGTTCAGCTCTCCCAGCATATTCAATGGAATCAGTAGTACCTCTGTTAAGACCAACCAATTTCAACTGATCTTTATAGCTCTCTTAGGCTTGATAAAACAGTACTTGAAGGATTTTTAAACTAGGAACCTAAGACTCAGAACTAGTTTAATATTCCCAATAATTTTGGGGTGAGGGAATTATGACCAGGAAGTATGGATAATTACTGGTTACTCATCTGTAAAAGTGATTGCTCATGATTCCTGGACAAGAGCCTATAGGATCCAATTATACAAATGAAAGGGATGTTCTTAGATTAGGACACAAAATTGGGGTTCTTAGATCTTCCCCTTGTCTTTGTTTCTTTTGGAATAGTACTTGTAGGGGTGTCAGGGTTCAATGTAAGGCGCAGCACCTGGTTCAACTACTCGCTAGCTGTTCACAATGATCAAGTGCTGCAATCTCCCTGAACCTCAGACACCTCATCTGTCAAAGTACTTACACCATGAAAAGAGTGCTTTTCATGACTAAATGGGGTAATCCCCATATAGCAGTCATCACAGGGTCTGACACTTGATAAATGCTCGTTACATGCTATCCATTATAAAAACCATGTATTTTAAACCTCGAAAAAACCTTAAAAGCCAACTCTCCTAGCCCCTCCTCTTAAAACTGAAATCTAGAGAGAAGCAACAACTTGCTTAAAATCTCACAGCTGGTTAGTAGAAATATTGAGGTAGAACCCTGGTCTCCTTATGGTAATCCAGTATTCTTTCTTCTGCATTGTCTTACTGGACACACAGGACACAGAACAGCCCAGGAAAGTCCTGGTTGGTATTGTCTGACAATAATCAGAAGGTGTCACAGCTGCTAAGATAAAGAGAAAAATGCAAGGATTGAGATAAAAACAGTACCTTAAAAGAGACGTAAAGAACTGAAGGGCTAAAGTTAAGGTGAGGTTTTAGAGTACTTTCAGTTTGACTCCTGGTTCATCACTGAGTGTCTGTGGACAGATTATGCATTTACTTTGCCCCTATTCTCAGAATGTAAAAGCAGAAAAGAAAATATTTTCAAATGCCACTGGATTGTTGTCAAGGAAAGCCAATAAAAATGATTACTTTAGCGATATAAAAATGCTCCATAAAAAGTTAATAATCAACAGTTTTTAAGCAGCATGCCACTGAGTATCAGACAGGGTGCCCATGTTTTATAGACAACATTTATGGAGTTGCACAACCCACATTTTCACTCTTTATTAGTTGTGTATAAATTTGGGAAGTGGTTGAAACCACATTTCAAATCAAAACTGCTTATGAGGCACCCTGCCAAATAAGTGTAAATATCCTTGGGAAATCTCACATCTAATGTAGAGCTTGGTAGAAGAGGATCTGTCCTTTGGAGAGCTAAAAATGTTATGGATAGCTACCTTGGGCCCTGGGAAAATTTTCTTTAGAGGAACATAAAGAATTACCCGAAATCCGGAAACGTGGGCTGGCTATTTCATTTTCTTACATGTCATTATGATTCCAGAAACTATGAATTTTGCATCCATTCTTTTTGATAACAATTTGGCAATAGAGACACACATTATATAAAAGCATTTTTTTTCAGAATGCTTCATGTTGCATGAAGCACTATCTCATTCATATTTTGTCCCACAGTGCGTTGGCATACAGAAGTACTCCATACTTTCTTGCAGAATTTAATTGAGTTGAGATTATTACTCTGATTATTTTCAACACCACTTCCTGAATTACACCCTGCACCCACTACTGAATCAGAACTCCGTAAGATCAGTGGCCATATCTTACTCATCTTTGTGATCCTCATACCTAGCATAGTAGAAAGATAATATAAATGGAAGAAAAAAAAGAAGGTAGGAAGGGAGAGAGGGAAAGAGGAAGGGAGCAGAAAAGGGAAAGGGAAAAGAGGCAGGACAATGACACATCTCCCCTGTTTTGGCACAGGAAAAGATGCTCAAAATCACTCATCATCAGGGAAATACAAATCAAAACTATGATGAGATACCACCTCACACCTGTCAGAACGGCCAAAATTGACACAGAAAACAACAGATGTTAGTGAGGATGCAGAGTAAGGGGAACCCTCTTACTGTGTTAGTGGGAATACAAACTGATACTGCCACTTTGGAAAACAGTATGGACGTTCTTCAAAAAGTTAAAGATAGAACTATCCTATGATCCAGCAATTGTACAACTAGGTATTTACCCAAAGGATACGAAAATACAGATTTGAAGGGGTACATGCACCCTGAGGTTTAAAGCAGCATTATCAACAATAGCCAAACTACGGAAGAACCCAAATGTCCATCAACTGAAAAATGGATAAAGAAGAGGTGGTATGTATATACAGTGGAATATGACTCACCCATCCAAAAAAGAATGAAATATTGCCATTCGCAATGACATGGATGGACCTAGAGTGTATTATGCTAAGTGAAATAAGTCAGTTAGAGAAAGACACATATGATTTCACTCATATGTGGAGTTTAAGAAACAAAACAGATGACCATATGGGAAGGAAAGAAAAGAGAGGTGTGTGTGAACAAACCATAAGAGACTCTTAACCATAGAGAACAAACTAAGGGTTGATGGAGGGAGGTGGGTGGGACATGGGCTAAACGGGTGATGGGTATTAAGGGGGCACTTGTTATGATGAGCACTGGGTGTTATATGTAAGTAATGAATCAATAAATTCTACTCCTGAAACCAATTCTACATTGTATGTTAATTAACTAGAATTTAAATTAAAATGTGAAGGAAATAAAAAAACCTCCCTTATTTCAAAGATCATTATTGATGACTCCAGTTAGAAAGAAGTAATGAGATCATGAAAATAAAATGCAGCCAAGTTTAACATACAGAAAACCTAGGGTAATGCAGAGTAACACCTGCCACTAGTATCAGTCAAGTACACTGAGGCAACCACCTAGTCAACCTCCCTGATTTCTAGCCACCTGGATGTATTACTTTGGTAATACTACATCACTGAATATGGCCACAGCAGAGATGTTGGATTCCTCTACTGGGGAAAGTCAATATAATATCATGGAGAAGAGAACAGCAGAATTCCTTCACTGAGAGCCCAATGAGCAGAACAACACTGTTCAGCAAGAGACACCAAGGACACTATCACTAAAGTTGGCTTGGAAGTTCTCTCTTCATGGCTAAAGGGGACCAGTATTCTAGATATGCCTAAACACTCCTCTTATAAAGGAATCATCATCAGAAATGCACTGAAATCTTTTGGTCATAGGCATATCAAGAGATAGGTAGAGTGGCAAAGCAGAGTAAGAGAGAACTATAGTTGGAGGCTTTCAAAAAGCAAGGAAAGAAAAAAACTAGCCAACTCCAAAGGTTAATATAAATGGCATCTATCTATCATAAACCCATAAACAGTAAAGGAAGTAAAATAACATATTTAGAATTTACAGAGCATTGCCATTTGTATTAAAGCAGGGATCGGATTTGGTCTAAATTTCTTTACCCTCTTGCAGACAGAAATTATTGTCCTGAAGTCTCTCTAATCACTTGTTCTGGCCCAAACCCCACTCCATATTCTCTTCTTGTCTCTCTATGCTCATCCAGGCAGCCATAGAATCCTATAGCAACTCAGGGTGGCCATCCATGTCCAGATGGTGGGGCTCAATTGAAAATACTGTTATTTTAACTTGGATTAGAATAAAATCCAATGGGAAATGGAAGAAAATGTGGTACTGGGCTCCTGGGAATTTGGGCCTGCTATGCTGTGATAGATCGCCCTGCCCCCTCCAGTTTCTGTGATTCCTGAAACTCACCACTTCTGGGTAATATGTGCTTGTCACATATAGCAGGCAAGGCTAATAGACACATCAGTCCAGAAAGAAGCTACAGGTAGCATTTCAGAATCTGACCAAGAAGACAATACCTACCCCAAACTCAGAAACAATGTAAAATAAATTGTCCTTTGTAATTACCTTCAAGTTGAACTTCACTTACACTTCCAATCAGATTAATTGAGATATTTTCAGATTTTTCAGTTGGAATTTGTAAAACTTAGGACAGAGCACAATCTCTACTTGCTTTCAAAAACCAAACACATTTTTAATCAAATAAGTGAATGGAGTAAGCAAGGTTGCAGGTGGAATAAAAATGAGTGAACAAATTATTATCTATAAATTAAATCTAGTCAATTTCACTCATTCATCACTTAACATTTATTGAGCACGTTCTATATAAAAAACTTTGCTAATTCATTTGGAATTACCATAATTTGCAAAATAATAAAACTGAATTTCCTTAAAAATATACTTTAGACTCTTCATTGATTCAAGCTGTCTTTCTGTTAATCCAAATCATGAAAACATACCTAAAATCACATCATGTGTTTGTTTATTCTCATAACTTTAGAAATTCCAAAAAAAAAAATGTGACTTCATTCATTCAAGTATTTTGTTTTTAAAACCATGATTAATTTCTAAATTTATAAAAATGATATAATAGGTAGTCTTTCATATGCAAAGTGATTTCCAGCCATCATATCTGAGACTATAACCTTAGATCTAAAGAAAAGTAGTTAACTCTCTTAACTATAGAGAACAAACTGATCGTTACCAGAGGGGAGGTGGGTGGCAGGATGGGTGAAATAGGTGATGGGATAAAGGACCACACTTGTGATGAACACCAGGTTATGTATGGAATTGTTGAATCACTATGTTGTATACCTGAAACTAATATAACACTGTAGGTTAACTAACTGGAATTAAAATAAAAACTTAAAAAACCCCAAAACAATAGCAAAAAAAAGTAGTCAACGAGGTTGGTTTTGCTGAGTAAATTAAAACCAACACCCCATTCTTTATCATATGCCTTACCTTTTCTAGGGAAATATTCCCATCTTCTTAACCACAAGGTCTGGTATGTAGTTAGAATAAAGATCTAAAATGAGTCACTTGTAGAAAGAGACATATGGTTTGTCTGGAGGCAGATAATGCTAATAAGAATAATAATCAATATAGTCTGGCTTCTTACAGAATTTTGGGGGTAAGATGAAAGAAGTAGACTTGAAGATATCTAAAATAATCATCTGTCAACTACAATATCTAATTTATTATCTAAAATGAATATCAAGGGAACTATCCAATGACTACTTTCTCAATATAATGGTCAGATGCCAAGCATTTCCCAGACAACCCCATGTAGTAGGTCCTTTCTCAGGGCCACAATATGGGTTCTTGGACACATCATGGGTTAAATTCACCAAGTTCGAAAGGAGTAAACCCAAACTTTTAAACTGGCATAGAAGCAATTTTATATTCAAATTCTTGGAGGCTGAAAGTTATTCATGGGACATATTGTGCTAGAGAAAAATCTTGGAGATTATTGGCCTCCTTCACCAATATGGATGGTTAAAGTGAGGGATGGGTCTAGTCTCCAAAGGGGACGTTCTGTTAAATTGATCTTGCTCTGGGAATGCTCTATTCCAATTCTGCACAGGCTCTTTAGGCCATAATAGTGAAAACACTCCAGCTTTCAAGTTAAAGCTCCAAATCAAAGAGAATCCAGTTCCTTTTTGTAATCATCATTCAACCCTCAATTATTTATGTATATGGTAGAAAGTAGTATCTTCAATAGCAAAATGATAATTTATGTTTGACTTCACAGCATGTTCTATATTTGGGGTTTTTCTTTTGTTTCTGGCAATATCAACAGACTTATTTTCCTAATTAGTTTGACCCTGATTCAATGTTACAATTAACATTCTCTGAGCGTACACACACACACGCACACTACTCACCAATTGATGGTGGGGAGAATGCCCAGAAACATACTGTGGGATAGGCAAAGGTGGTCTGAGATTATGTTTTTGCTGCCAGCAATTCACAAATAGATCATCTGGATCAATAGGGAGTTGGCTGTACTTATAACCAGGCACTTCCCAGAGCCAAATAATCACATTAGCTAATTCCCATCTATATAATATATGTAGCCTCCATAATTACTTATTAAACTAAGTGTATCCAGCCTGCAGAATACTTTTTTTTTTTTAAACCAGGATTACCTAGTTTTGCTATTCACGCCAATTCAATTAATAAGATACTTGCCAGATCTCTCCATTTCTGGCTGCTACACAGACCCGTCGGATTTCCTTCTGGGCCTTGGAGATACTGGGGAGTGTAAGTGGCCAGAGTTAGCTCTTAGCCCTGCAGCTTTGGGGAATGAAGCACAGCTGCGCTTAATTTCCTGGAAAAAAAAACCCTTCTAGATGTTTTCCCTGTCCCTTGATGGCCCCGGGGGCCCACCCACCCAAGGCAGGGCCCTGGAGGTGGCTCACCTATCTTTTCTTCGGCTTGGCTGCTCTCTGCAGCATCCGTTGGAGGCTGGGCTGTTGCCTTGGCAGCCGCATCCTCTGCAGCAGGGGTGGTGGCAGCAGCAGCAGCAGCAGTGACAGCAGCAGGCACATCGGCTTGTTTAGGCTCCTCCTTGGCTGGGGCGTCTTCGGCCTTGGAGGACGGCGAGTTGTCAGTGGAAGCTTTAGTGGCACTTTCTGTTTCAGCAGAGCCGGCCTTCTCCTCTGAGGGGGCAGGAGCCTGGGGGGCCCCCTGCTCTGTGGCAGCATCAGGGGCGCCCTCCCCCTTCTTCTCCTCGGAGGGAGTTTCGCCTGCCTTGCCAGGTTCCTCAGGCTTGGGGCCTGAGGCAGGGGCTGCCTCAGAGGGAGTGGCACCTTCTCCCTCCTTCTTCTCCAGGCCATCAGCAACAGGAGCTTCATCCTTCTCCTTCGCTTCTGCCTCAGCAGCTTGGGCATCACCCTTCTTCTCTCCTTTGAGCTTTTTCCTTGTTATGTGTCCACGGAAGCTAGCCTGAATTTTGGTCGCGGCCTTATGAGCTTTATCTTCTGGTTTGATGCCATCTTGTTCAATCTTTTGGTCCTCATCATTTTTTTCAACCTTTGTGGAGAAAAGGGGGGTTTGAAAAAACAAAAACACAAGAAGTGGAATGAATGTTCTTTTCCTACAGATCACAACATTCAACAATATTCATTAAACCATGTATTTTGTAGGAGGCTCCATGTTTGAAGTTAAGAAGTCAACAAGACTCTGGATTCAAATCAAGCCTTTCCTCTCTCTTTGATGGAGAATTGGGTAGACCGCATGTTGTCTTATGGGAAAACTAATGTCCTTTTGGCCTTCCAGAATCACTGGCATTATTTTATACGTATTTCTTTCCCCAGCTCAATGTCTCTCTCCATTACCAAACTTAAACCAGCCTTTTTAAAGATATACCTCGATAATTCAAATTACGTTCATCCTAGGTTTTAATCAAAGAGCTTTGAAAGGTACTGTTTTTCACAATTCCTGAAAGAGGATGCTATGAAAAACATGATGGCTTAGAAATTATTATGGAAAAGTCTATTTGTTTCCCCATGATTTCAAAACTGGTCAGAAAACCAGTAGACTGAGGCAAACAGTATGATAAATAAAGGTTTAGAGCACAAATCCATCATGGTTTAGTGCAAAATGCAAACGAGTTTCAGGGCTTTGAGGGAATTGTTCAGAATGTGACAACTCAGAATGCTGGTCACAAAATGATGCCTACTTTCACCTTTATGTAGTCTAACCTCAGTAATCAACACAGAGACCTTCAAAATTTGAATATAGGAAATGGTCATGATTTCTGAGTTAAAAAAACAAAAGTATGGAAAACAACCATTTCCACTTTTGAAACAGTAGCATATATTCACTAAAATCACAATTTCTATTCCCAAAGCAATTTAAACCTAAAATTAATTTTATATTATCATTAATGGAGTCATCCTATTACTGAACGCAAGAGACTAGAACACAATTTTTTTTTTTTTTATCATTTGGTTGTAACATTTATAGAGTAACATATGCTGAAAATCACTTTTTTCCCATTAGGAAATTAAATCAGAAGATAGGCAGAAAAGGTATAGTCATGGAAGGAAATGTGTAAGGACGTCCGTACACAAAAATTTTATGTAGCTCTATGGTTGACCATGGTGCCCTAATGCGGTTACTTATAGTCTCCATTCATTTCTTCCTTTAACTGTGGAACATTTAACTTTTGTTTACTTCTATGAGCACTGTTCTAGACAATGGGGAAAGACAGTGGTGAACAATGCAGCACATTTTCTTCAAAGGACTAATAATAGAAGAGGGCTTTTCATGTACCAAGTCCTGTGTTTGGCCTCAATCTTGACTTTGGCCTGATCTTGGCCTTCACTCCAGTTTAAGAGGTAAGCCACAGCAGATCAATATAGGGAGTATTTTTTTATCTGTCCTACCAGCCCTACCCCAGTGACCCAGATCCTGCTAATCATGATGTGGGTCTGTCTGAGTCTCTGGACAGGCATATGGGCCTGTTGCTGTGTAGGTTCATCAACATGCTAGTGGATACACACATTTTGAAAATTAGCTACATACAACAGTAAAAGCAAGACTGACAATTTTCCAGTAAATTTTATTTATTTATTTTTAAGATTTTATTTATTTATTCATAAGAGACAGAGAGAGAGAGAGAGAGAGAGGCAGAAACACAGACAGAGGAGAAGCAGGCTCCATGCAGGAAGCCTGATGTGGGACTCAATCCCAGGACTCCAGGATCATGCCCTGGGCTGAAGACAGGTGCCAAGCCACTGAGCCACCCAGGGATCCCCTTTCCAATAAATTTTAAAAGCAGTTTATCTTCTTCCTCAGTTAACTGTGCATGTATCCATACAAAGAACGAAGGAGCGTTCAGAGAGGCCCATTCCTCTCCCTCCTCCCAGTGCCGTGCTGTGACTCTGTTCAGCTCTCTGATGCACTACCACTTTCCCTCCGTCCTGCTGTTCTTGATAACTCCTACTGGGATGCACACAGCACAATCTGGGGCATGGGAGCAGCTGTCCCTGCCAGGAACTCTCTGCTCAGAGATGGAAGCATAACCCTGTTAAATTAACAGTTGTGAATGGAGCACAGAGCCAAGATGTTGTTAATTTATTTTACTCTATCTTGAGTTTTCTGAATGAGGCACAGTCTTATATGATAGGATAGGACATCTGCACTTGGGCATTGATGCCAAGTGGCTCTTTAATACAAATACTGTTCCTTGTGAAAATAGACAAACAAATCATTTCAGAGTGGGCAGGTGTGCAAAAAAAAATTTTTTTTTACAGTCCCTTTTCCCCTTTGAGAACACAAAGCAAAGGGGATGAAACTTTTTAAAAGCTGGAACATAAGAAGAAGGAAGCTAAGACTGATTCTAGAACGAAAGAAGCTTTACATGGATAAAGCAAGAGCTCTTCTTGATTCTTCCGCCAAACTACCGAAACTTTCTCTTTCTCTTTCAATTTTTCAGATTATCTACCACTTTACCTTTCCAAATGATCAGGGCTTAAGCTTTTGTACATAGCATCAACATTAAAATATCTGTTTAACAGGGCTCACACGAGGCCTGGGTGCCAGGATTGTGGGACCAGCCTCATCTGAGCAATCCAGGAGTATAAGGAACACAAAAGAAGAAGGCGTAGGTAGGAAGGGAGAGAATCATGGAAGACCAAAATCACAGGAGAGAGGTGAAGGCAATCTTATAAGAGGTAGGTACCCAAAAATGCAGGGAAAACCAAAGAGGTGCTGAAAGTTTCTACGGGCTTGCCGCTCATTCTGGAGAAACTGCTGGACCACTTAACATCATTAGAAATTTAGAGAAACTGGATTTTAGAGAACTCACATAAATATTTCAGATAGAAAGAGAGGCAGAGATGGGAGGGGAAGGAAGGAATGAGGAAGGAAAAGGAGAGGAGAGAACAGGAGAGGAGAGGGAAGAGAGGAAGAGAGGGGAGGGAAGAAACCAGCCTAAGATAAGGTTGGGCTTAAGTGACTGAATAGAAAGATCCAAAGAGGAAAATATTTTAAGTAAAAACTGGGTTTTAAGCTAGGCAGTACTAAATGGTGAGTGTGTGTGTCTTTCTTTTGTACCTGTAATTGATTCTATTAATATGACTTAAATTCCAGGTTATTTTCTGGTAAAATTCCCTTCACAGTAGTAGAGGTAATTGGACTAAGAGTGTACTTTCTTGAGAGAGGTGACAAGAAGCAAGAGGATGTTTCCTAAGAGTGGCTGCAGGGTAACCCTAATGTGTCAGGCCACATAGAAGTAGACAAAGGTCATTTGAGCCCAGGGAAACCAGAGGTCACTCAGCAAATTCAGCACAACTCCTACAGTTTCTAAAAAGGGCCCCGAGAGGTTAAGTGACCTGCCTAAATTATAGCTTGTATTTGAACTCAGGTCCTCTTCCCTCCCATCCAAACCCAAGTCTGATGTTATTGCATTAGCAACCTGTAATAGCTTAGGCTTTCTTCTGACAGATAATCTCTAAAGCATCATGTCAACACCACCATTCATCTATTCATTTCACAATAGTGAGTGCCCATGCTAGGCACTCTGGGACCCTAGTGAACCGGTGGTACTGTCTCTACCCACATAACATTCTTTTTTCAGTATGCTTTTTTTTTGGGAGGAATAACCTCATGGTGCCTTAACAATCAGTAATTTCCCAGGAATTCACATTAGACACCTGATCTTATGCCCATTTTGTAAAGCAAGGCCAATAGTCTACACAGTGAGTTATAGATGGAAGAGGTCTGGAAAAAAAGAGGATCCTGGTATTCAGCAGCTAAAGAGTCAGTTCATAAGTCTCATCAAGATAGATTTATTTTTGAGGTGCCTGGCTGGTTCAGCTAGTTCAGAGCATGTGACTCTCAGTCTTGGGGTTGTGAGCTTGAACCCCACATTGGGTATAGAGATTACTTAAAAACAAACATAAAACTTTTTTTTTTTTTTTTTTAAAGATTTACTGTTTCAACTCGGCCCTGTGGCAAATAAGCTTTGTGCTGAGCTCTGATGTTTTCTGAGGGAACTTCAAAATTCTTTCATTTTTACATGGGATTATTGCTATCTGTGAAGTAACTGAGGAGGACATTTCAATGCAATGAATTATACGTAGGAAGAATCTCGTAAGTTGCAACAACTTTTTAAGGAATCTTCACTTCTATAGCTTATTGTTTTTATTGACCAGTTTGTTTGGGAGCTCTGTAATTTATAAAGTCTTAAAGGAATTCAAGTATGTAAAATCTTTACCTTTCATCCGAGATTTTAGCTTTGGCATAAATCTTATATCTTGATAAAAATATTATATACCAAATAATTGTTATAATACAGTATACCATTATAATAACTTGTTGGGACCTTGTCAAGTTTCTAAATCTATTAGGTGAAAGGACAATAATTTTCAATAGTATTTAAGAATCACAGGGTAGCTCGGGTGGCTCGGCGATTTAGCACTGCCTTTGGCCCAGGGTGTGATCCTGGAGACCTGGGATCGAGTCCCACGTCAAGCTCCCTGCATGGAGCCTGCTTCTCCCTCTGCCTGTGTCTCTGCCTCCCTCTGTGTGTGTGTGTGTGTGTCTCATGAATAAATAAATAAAATCTTAAAAAAAAAAAAGAATCACAGATAAGAAAGCCAAATGTAAGATGTAATTTAATATCTAACATTGTTGCTCTGGTTAATGGCTTCTTTTCCCTCTGGGGAAGGGAGAGCGTACAACTTGGGATTCATTATAATATGTCCAAAAATTTGCATTTATTAAGATACAAAAGAACTTTAGGCAAAAGTCTATGAATTCCCGACTTCCAGAAGTAAAATATCATCATCTGTTCAACTGGGGTACCTCAATTCATTCATATTTTCCAATTATCACAGTACTGCCTCAACCTTCCAAGCACAGAAAAACTTGGCTCTGTATCTACTTCTGCCAGCCACAAATACTACTATTAAAATACTTCAAATTTTCCCTTAAATAAGATTGAACTGTAAATGCCTTTAAAGAAATCCTTGGTGTACACTGATTCTTCTTTCCAAGAACATCTTTAGTAAATCAAAATATTTTCTATCTGGCTGAGCAAAAAATATTTCTGAGAAGCAAAACTGAAGAGCCAGAGATATGTTAAGCAACATTTTCATTATCATACTATAGTTTTCATGCCTATCAGGTTCTTATGCAATCCATAAGGAAACCAAAATAAAGTATCGATTATATATTTATATTTGGCAGACATCTACTATGGCTCACTCTAGTTTTATTAATAATTTATTGAGATAAAATTCACATAGAAAATTTCAGTCTATTTTTAAGCATAGTTTATTTCAAATATAATCAATGGCATATACTTCAGAAAAAATGCCCAAGTATTAAAGTTCATGCTGAAGTTTCTATCATCAAGGATCAGAAATCCAGTGAAATACCCCTTATGGAGGAGAAAAAGGAGGATGGACCAATGTCCTCCAGTTGTGAGGATAAAATGTCTTCAGGTTTCTGGACAATTGTTAGGAAGAAAGTCTTGTTCAAAAAGATGAATCGACACAGCTGAGATATGCAGGGTTCCTTCAACACTCAGTCTGGTTTGAAGGTCTAACTAAGAGTGTGAGGCAGCTGGGGTTGCGGGGAGCAGGATGCAGGTGAGTAATGAAATTGTGTTTTTTGCCAACAACTGTCATCACATTTTGAAACTCCAATTTTCAGGGGCGCCCGAGTGGCTCAGTGGGTTAAGTGTCTGGGTCAGTGGGTTAAGTGTTTGACTTTTGGTTTCAGCTCAGGTCATGATCTCCCAGTAGGGTGATCAAGCCCCACATCAGGCTCCTTGCTCAGTGAGGAGTCTGCTTCCCCTCTTCCTCTGCCCCTCCACCCTCTGTAGTAAGTAAATAAATCTTAAAACAAAACAAAACAAAAAAACCCAAAAGACAAGAACCCTCTGATTTTCAGTCCAGTGCAAAGTCTTTTTTTTTTTTTTTTTTTAAGTTCCTGGTCAGGTGGAAGCAAGGCAAATATATAATGACTAAAAATATCTCTAGGGGAATGTAAGACATCAAGAGTGATTTTACAAATCCTGGCAGAGTGGCAGTAAAGGAAATCTCTTTTTCCCTTCAAATAAAAGGTGCAGCATATTGCTGCAGCTTCAGAGTTAAAATAAATGAGTGAAAAATGCTCGTTGTTTGACTGACTATATAAGGAAACTAAATATCTCATTTTGGAAACTGGAATAGTGATATTAACTTTTCAGATAATAGCCAGTGATCAAGACATGGGTCTTTAGCTTACTTTTATTATTTTATTATTTAATATTTATAAATATTAAAAATGTTTATATTATTTTTATATTATTTATTTGACATGTACAGCCCACCTGCTTCCAAAGGAATATGAGGTGGCATATGCAACACAGGGTAAGGCACTACTGGAAGAGAACTCAGTTCCCTTTATCTTTTATCTTGTATTGTGTATTTGTAACTCTTTTTGTCCCACAAAGACAGAGAGAAGAGTAAAAGCATATGATAATTGGTGGCTTCTAAAAGACAAAGGTCAGCGTATGAAAGACCTTGTCCATTTTGCTCATAGCTGGATTTCCAGTTGCTAGAATGGTCTCTGGCACATGGTAGATGTTTGATTAATATTTATTGAATGAATCCAAAATTTGAACATGTCAGTGTCATTTCAGAAAGATGATGACAGACAAGGATGTCTGGAGTTACATTTTGTCAATTTTCATTAAAATCCTTCATTTCACTGGGATGGAATTCATGAGCATCTGACTAAAACAGGTATGTGACCCCCCAATACCTAGGTGACTGATCTCATGTGGTGAGGTTGAACACAAAAACCAATTATGAAATGAATGAGTAGAAATCAGACAAAAAGAGAGATCTCAAACCTATAGAATGGCATTGATAATAATAATTTCAAAAGGTACTTGAAAATGGCAAAAAATCTAAGATAAAGACAATTGATTTATATTTATCTTATCTATAAATTGGCTGGAGTCATATCATTCAAATTATTTTTCAGGCAGCCCGGGTGGCTCAATGGTTTAGCGCTGCCTTCAGCCCAGGGCCTGATCCTGGAGACCCTGGATCGAGTCCCGCGTCAGGCTCCCTATGATGGGAGTCCCACGTCGGGCTCCCTGCATGGAGCCTGCTTCTCCCTCTGCCTGTGTCTCTGCCTCTCTCTCTGTGCCTCTCATGAATAAATAAAATCTTGAAAAATTATTTTTCAAATATATGTGTCTGATTCTCCATTTGTAAAACAGGTGAAAATATGTACTGGAGGTTGTCGGAGACCCTTCTCCCTTCCCTCTATTTATACTTAATCTGTATAATGAGCCGTAGGGCCTATGATTGCGAGCTGGGGATAGCTATAGTCCCTTAGTTATTAAAGATGAAAGGTCTCACTCCAAAAATTGGAGCTGGGGAGAGCCCTAAATTGAGATGAGGGACATACTTATGCTGGTCCATCTATCAGGGCATGTGGCGGATACAATATAACAAAACTCTTTCAGAAAACCTTGGAGTATGGCAAACATGGTGCTCAAAAATACTTGCTAAGAGTCAGGTCTAGGAGGAAGGCACTCCATTCTTGAGCAGTGAGACCAGACCCTCTGACAAGTGTCGTTCATGGTAGCTCACTACCTCTGTAAGTATTCACTACCTCTGCAAGTGTTCACTGCCCTATAAGTGGCATGCTGAGAGGAGGAAAAGCCAGGCAAGGTGATGGAGGCACTAAATCCTGCTCTTGGAGAAGTCTCTATACCTAGAGGCCACTGCACAGGAAACAAAAGAGAGGCACTCCCCATCATGTGCTGAAAAGGCTGGGATCACATAGAAGACTGTAAGAGGGGACTGGGAAGCTTCTTCTGCTAACATCTGGACAAAGAGGGAGAACAGCGGGCAGCCAATACATCTGGGAAGAGACAGAAAAGCAGTCTACCAACAGACGGCCTCTCATACCACCATCACAGGTGAATTGCTCCCCGGTGTGTGTTCCCAAGAGCAAACCACGCCCCAAGCTGCCAGAGAAGGTGCTCAGAACCAAACATCAGGAAGAGAAGCCCCAAAATGAACAAGGAGTAGTGGAAGGGGAGGTGGGCAGGGGGTTGGGGTGACTGGGTGATGGGCATTGAGGGGGGCACTTGGCGGGATGAGCACTGGGTGTTATGCTATATGTTGGCAAATTGAACTCCAATAAAAAATAAATTAAAAAAAAAAAAAAAAAAAAAAAAAAGGAAGAGAAGCCCCAGACCCCAGGATAGAAAACTATCCTACTTCCAGGTAGGATACTCCAAATGTCTACCGTTGGACATGCAGGAATACAAGACACAATAAGTACTTAAATCAATTATTCTTCTCTTATACTGAATAGTGATTATTGATTTGTTATTTCTTTTTTGTTTTTAGTGATTTTATTTATTTATTCATGAGAGACACAAAGAGAGAGGCAGAGACACAGGTAGAGGGAGAAGCAGGCTCCATGCACAGAGCCCGATGTGGGACTCGATCCCGGGACCCCAGGATCACGACCTGAGCCAAAGACAGACGCTCAGCCACTGAGCCACCCAGATACCCTGATTTGTTATTTCTTAATTAAGCCTCTTTGATAAATTATTTTCTAAGTTAGTAGTACCTGATGTATTTTATTCAATGAATACATGAATGACAGAGACCTCCCTCAACCACTTTAACACACACCCTTCCTCTTGGTCTACTTGCTTTTCCTTCTTTGTGCTTATGATTACGTGGCATATTTTCATTACTATTTCCTTAGACTATAAATTTTTGGAGAGCAGGACCTTGTCATCAGTTTTATACAAACTAAAAAACCTCTGTAGCTAAAATAGCGTTGGCTCATGGTTGAAGCTCCAAACATATTTATTTGTAGTTGTCAAGTGACTATGTGGGGATTCCAGAGGGAATGTCAATGAGCAGCACTCAAGCTAACTGGCCAGATGTCCTTTCTTCACTCTGGGACACTAATGCTTGGGGTCTCTCTATCCATTTATATGTATAATGAGTGTACAGCATATTCAGGTAGTATTTCAATCCAATTCTCGTCATAAACACATGAGAAACACATCACTGTGCCTGTTTTATAATCGAGGTAACTGAGGAAACAGAAAGGAGCCCGTGTCATCCAGCTTTGAAATGATGAAACCCTACGTCAGTTCTACTCCTCAACCAGTGCATTAAAAAAAAATGTAGCAAGCCGGGATTCCCTGATGTCTAAGAGCATGGGTTGGATCTCAACTCTGCCACTTGATCACCAGCTCTTGAGCTTGGCAGGTCAGCTTCAGTCGTCTTTACCTGCAGGATGGTTGGAAGAACAAGTCTCTCACGCTGGATTGCTGTGAGGATTACATGAGTGAGTGTGACAGCTAAAGTTCTTAGCATAGCCCCTGTCATGTTGCACATGTTCAAAAAGGGCTAGCTGCTACTTTTTCTCACTTTGATCATTGGCCTCATCACTACAATCTCAGAGTAATTTCTACATTATCATTAGACTAGATAAGACAATAAGGGAAGTACTGTAGAGGCCCAGGGCAGCCCACCCCAAAATACACCACCCTGGCATATTAATTATTTTGAATGGAAACTATTTGGGAAACAACCAGTTCAAGGACACTCTAAGCCCTCCTCTTCCCCCTAACAGCAGGAAGCAAATCTCCCATATGAGAAATATTCCCCCTGTACTAAGAAGTAAAACAATATCCTTAACACCAGATATAGGGACTTAAAAATTGAGAAAGCTGTAGAAACAAACTTTGTTATTTTTTTCCTAACCTATTACCTCAGCCTAATTCTGCTTAGAATTTATTAACTTCCCAAACATGTATTTTTGTTTTTAGATTTTATCTATTTATTCATTAGAGACACACAGAGAGAGAAAAAAAGAGGTAGAGACATAGGCAGAGGGAGAAGCAGGCTCCATACAGGGAGCCTGACGTGGGACTCGATCCCGGGACTCCAGGATCAGGCCCTGGGCTGAAGGCGGTGCTAAACTGCTGAGCCACCTGGGCTGCCTCAACACATATTTTCTTTACCTTGTCAATTAATCACACTTATATTGTCTCTTTGTCTAAAATATATGAAAACTGCCCACCCTTGTCATTTCTTTGGATCTCAGTTTCATTATTGGACCGCCATGCACATGTAATAAAATTGGGTTTTTTTTTCTCCTGTCTCACGTTAATTTAATTCTTGAGCAGGTTGGAAGACCTTGAAAAGTACAGGAAGAATTTTTCCCCTCCCTATCCCTACAATACTGATGAGGTTTGGCTGTAAGGCCTTGTATTCATCTCCATAACTGGCATCCATACCTAGGGAGGAGAGAGTCCATTTCCTTAACACTGCAGTGTTCCAGAGCTATCTATCCTCAAAGAGATAAGGAGAAATCTGTCTAAAATGTGCCACAATACTCAATCTACTTCTTTCTATCCTAGGGAAAGGAGAGGATCTGTTCAGAGTGTCAAGCATAAACCATAATCCCTCTCCTCTGCCACTGAACACACACCAATCCTCCCTAACTATATCCATCCCTAAACCTCCACATGGTCAAGCATCTGGTGACAGAAATTCATTTAAAATGCAAGTCTATTTATTTTCAAAATCTATGCCCTTCACTTGACAACCACACTCTCACAGGAAAAAAAAAAAATCTCATCCAGCTTCCATTTCATATATCTAACCCATGGATCAAGCTATAGACCTTACACATCAGTGAAACAATGTATAAGTGTGTAGGTTCTGAGAGCTACTCTTTTTACACATGTATGGTCATACGCATACCTGGTAAAAGCTGTGGATGCAGCTGCCCAACATTTTGCAAGGGTTTAGCTTAGGAACAGATGCTCCTGAAGAGAGAGGGGCTTCATGATTTGGTATTTCCAACTCTATCCAACTGGCTAGTTAGTAGAACTCCTTCCAATGTCATTGTGCCTAACATCTAGTGAGGGTACATAATGTGTCATCAGAGTGCATGTTATTATAAAACCTGGCTGATGAGAGATGGAGAAGAACTCGGATACCTTTGACTAAGGAAAAAAAAAGACAATAGCTTGAATTTTCATATTTCTTCAACTTTCAACTTCATAAAACCGTCCCTCTAGGCTGAGCAAGCTATCCCTTTTGCAAAATGAAGAAACTGAAACAGAATGAAAAGCCCCCCAATGGTAGAATGGGTCTTAACTCTAGGCCTCCGATCCCCTACATTTTATGGAATTTAACAGAGAACTCAATCTAAGAATTCAACACTAAACGCTCAGAAGGATCAAAGGATAAGTAGCAACCCTCACATCAGCACGTAGACTACTTGAAACACTTTTCACTTAACAGAATTGGTCTGTATTTCAGATCTTTGGACAGAAACAGCTCCAGAATCTCTATGTAGAAGGGGTTTAGGGGCAGAGACAGTAGAGACACGTTTGGAAAGGGGAGTGGGTGATCTTACCTGAAACTGCACTCGTTAGGGAAAGCTTTTTACTGTAGGCTTATTTATATGAGGTGGCTGGTGGGATGATTTTATGGGGCCACTGCTATCTATTAGCAATAGTTTGCACATGCCTTAATGTACTCCATCAGTCACCAGGTAAGTGACTGCCCGTTTATAGCAGTACTTGAGAAATCTTTTAAGAAGTGCAAGTATGTTTTCTCTCTGATTCTGGAAGATATGTTGTGGTATTCTTCTATGTGTGGAAAAAAAAAACAATGGAGTGTTTTTGTTGGGGGTGGGTCAGGGATATCAGGTGAAGGGAATAGTTTGAGGACAAATAGACTTCCACTTAACTGGGTTTCTATTCCCAAGCTACTAGACAGTAAATCATAACTGAGTCTAAATTTGCTCATGTTTTTGTCATTCTTCTTCTTTTATTCTTCCCTTTGTTTTTGTTTTGTTTTGTTTAAGTTTTCTAATTTATTTATGAAAGACACAGAGAGAAAGAGGCAGAGACACAGGCAGAGGGAGAAGCAGGGATATGGGATTCAATCCCGGGACTCCAGGATCATGAGCCGAAGGCAGTTGCTCAACCACTGAGCCATCCAGGTGTCCCTCTTCCCTTTGTTTTTGGCATTACTTCTCTTGATCATCAGTCACTGACATTCATTGAGTACATGTTCCCTGGTTTTGTTTTGGGGTCAAATAATTTGAGTTCAAATCCTGTTTTAGCCACTACTTAAATGTATGACCTAAAGTAAACTACCTAATTTCTTTAGAATACAGTTTCTTCACCTTTAGATTGGGATACTAATACCTACTGTACAAAATTTTCTTTTAAATTTTCTAAAGTGCCTGATACTTGAGAGCTCAATAAAGAATTGTTTGGAAGAAGATATAATGAGTAAAGTGAAAATGACTATTTTCTGGAGACTAGGGACTGGGTGCCCTACTTGATGAGTATTTTATGATTTCCTTTCTTTGATAGCTCATGAGGGAATTCTTTTTCAGGGCTATGCATATTTCAAAAAAATAATAAATGCCCCCCCCTCCAGAAACAACAACAAATCCTTTTAAAGGTAAAGACTATAAAATACCATCAGATCCTTAAAAGAAATAATACTAATAATGAATTGAAAAAATTATATAGTACTATGCCCAGTACTCTTCCAAGTACTTTATTACATATTCTATATATACACACAAATATATTCATTAAATATATATACTGACTAGTTTAATTCTAACAAGACTATACATTGGGTACTATTATTTTACAGATAAAGGGAGATTAAATCACTGCTCAAAACCATACAACTGGTAATGGCAGAGCCAGGATTTGAACTCAAAATACTTGTATAGATTGCATGTGAGATAAAATCATCCCAAGAAGACTGGGCTGATCTACTCTCTGCAGGTTTTGCCTCCAGGCTCTCAGGCAAAGTGAAAGAGGAGGATGGGGGAATTCAGACCAGGACTTTCTCATGGCCAGTGCCTGCTAGGCCTGGGCTAGTTCTGAGTGTCTAAAGGACCCAGCTTCAGAGCTATCACCACAATTTCTTCTTCCCCTTTCAAAATCTCTTGACAATAGAAAATAGAAAATAGAAATTGAAAATAGAATACATTTTCAAAGCAGAGGCTGTGGCATCATGACCTCATCACCCAGGTGATGCCATGACTCATTTTCCTTGTGAAAATATAGACGGAGGATTCACACACTTGGGATGTTGAGGAGATCCCAGAGACCAAGTTCCCTATTAATTCTGAAAGTAGAAGAGAGAAAATATCAGAGATCAGAGAAAAAAATACTGGGGAAAGTGGCAGGGAGAGGACCCCAGGTCAGGAATTAGGGCTATTTAATTACAGGAGAAAAGCAGATGAATGAACTCGAGTCACTTATAGGAGTTCTTATCAGAAGGAAGGAGTTGAACAGGTGGAAAACAGCAGGTTCTGTGACTTATTCCCAGAACTGAGGATTTAATCCAGCCAGAGTTTCTGA
Source organism: Vulpes lagopus (assembly GCF_018345385.1). Classification (NCBI taxonomy): domain Eukaryota; kingdom Metazoa; phylum Chordata; class Mammalia; order Carnivora; family Canidae; genus Vulpes; species Vulpes lagopus. The sequence goes on from NC_054824.1 coordinate 84,827,109, forward strand.
ATTAGACATTGCCTTTTTCTCGAATCAACTTTTCCTGTTCTTTTTCTCCCAATTGTGGCGAAGCAAACAGGGAAATTCATCTAGAACATTCCATAGTTGTCATACTAGTTGCTCTGATTATATTCTCAAAAAAAAAAAAAAGTCATATAATTCAGTAGAGGAATTTAGTGACAGTGTTCATCATGGCACAAAGAACCAGCGTACCTCCCATTTTGTGGTTTTGTAGGGAGAAACACTATACTGTTTGGTGCCACCAAAGAAAGAAAGTTCCCTCTTCTCTGTTTTTGAAACGAGGCAGGCAAATTCTACAACTTCTGAATTAGTCTGTATGAGCCACATAGGGATTTATGATAATCAGATCTTGGAGCCAGAATAATTAGACTGAATTGGGTAAAAATAAGAAAATATTAAGGCTGATCCTGAGGTCTTTAGGTGAATGAAAATTACTCTCCTTTCTTTTTGAGGCATAGACAACTATGAGATGGGCCATAACCTTCTCATAAGTGATATCGCACCAAAGGAAGAGCCACATAGAGCACCAAGTTGGCCCGGCTCTGTAAAACTGTAAAAAAAGAGCTTTACAGGTGTGTCACAACATGGAGAAGACTTGGAAACTGTCCTGAGCTTGAGAGTTCAGGTGATGCCAGCACCCTTCCCTCAGTTCCAATTTACTCATCAGGAGTCTGATCTCCCACATGCTGTGTCTGCTCAGGACTAGACCCAAAACTAGAAATTAAAGATCCCAGGGCAATCCGATAAGCATCTTTCCTCTGTGGGTTGGGCAATTCAAGTTGGGGCAACTGGAAGCTCCAGGCTAAGATAGTTCCCTGCTTTCTACTCAGGCTGAACTTACAGCTACAAGTCACATATAAGGCACCTGGGTGGCTCAGTGGTTGAGCATCTGCCTTTGGCTCAGGGCGTGATCCCGGGGACCTGGGATCGAGTCCCGCATCAGGATCCCCAAAGGGAGCCTGCTTCTCCCTCTGCCTGTGTGTCTGCAACTCTCAGTGTCTCGTGAATAAGTAAATAGAATCTAAAAAAAAAAAAGTCACGTATAAAACCCTGGGGAGCCTGGGGCCTGGATGCTCAGTCAGTGGAACGTGAAACTCTTGATCTCAGGGTTGTAAATTCCAGCCCCAGGTCAGATGTAGAGATTATTTAAAAATACAATCTTAAGGGGGTGGGTGGGGGGTGGGAAGCCCAGTGAGCTTAAAAAAGTAAAATCACCTGGTACCTTTGCAGCCTCTGGGTAGGTACATCAGTCTGCTGTGCCATGGCATACAAGCAACCCAAGAATAAAGAACATATAGTTAAATCACTGTGGAGAATTAAGGTAATAATGGGGGTGGCTAGCAGTGGTAGTGGAGGGGGTGTGCAGGGAAAACTTAAAGATTCTCCTGTTGCCAAAAGTCTGAAATTCCACCTTGGAGCATTATTCCCTTATTTCCCTTATTATTATTATTCCCTGAAAGCTAAAACTATAGACACTCTCATGATTGGCCTGCCTTCCATTGTCTGCTACACAGTTTATCAGATTAAATGAAAACAGAATTATGGTTTTATAATTTGTCTACTTCCACCACCACAAACTTCCCTCTGCCCCTCCCAAAACACAACATATTCCCATTGCTTTTCACACTTGAAAGCTATGCATTGTTGTAGCATTTGAGAAATTCACGGAATGGGCCCAGCCTGCCCTTCCAGCGTCTTTGTGTCGCACACCCTTTACTTCAGCCAAGTAATTGACACGCTGCTCACTGAACACGCACCTCACTCCCCAAGTTCTCTGACTTCATCTAGGATGTGGACCTCTCAAACATTTCTCTGTCCTGTGTCTGCTGAAACCCCGCCTGCCCTTCCTGACTCATCCCAATCCTTACCTGCTTGGCAGGAGTTTTCTTGCATCACCCTAAATGAACAGTTCAGGGCTCAGGAAATTTTTTCTGTAAAGGGCCAGAAAGTAATTTTTTTTTTTTTTTAATTTACTGAGTTCTGTAGTGTCTGTCACAACTCCTCAACTCTGTCATTGTAGTGTAAAAAAAACTATAGCTGGTACGTAAATGAATGAGCATGGCTGTGTTCCAATGAAACTTTATGAACACTGAAAGTTGTATTGCACGCACTTTTTAAGTGTCACAAAATAGCATTACTCTTCTGACTTTCTGTCAACCACTTAGAAATGCAGGGGAAAAAAAAAAACCCACTCATAGCCCATAGACTGTAATTTGCCAATCTCTGGGGCAGAGGTTATCTTTACATTAAGCTCTCACAGCATCCTTGCTGTACTTTTGTTAATTTTTTTTTGCATTCCAGTTATTGGTGTACTTATTTCCCAACTCCATTATTTTATAAGATCTTTGAGGGCAGGAATCTTGTCTTATTAGTAGAGACTGTGATACTGTGACTTTTATTAAGAAATACGTATTTGGTCTTTGTCCCCATTTCTGGCACAGAGTTCTTAAAACCCTTCGAATTCCCTGTAAAGATTGCAATAAAGGTGTCTTGTTATGTTAATGAGGTGACTTTGGGAGAGCACCTAGAGGTGGGGCTGGTTGCCTGGAGAACCACCAAGTGATTGGAGGGTTGAAACTTTCAGTTCCAACCCCCTGACCTCTGGGGAGAAGTGGGAACTGGAGGTTGAATCCATTACCAATGGCCAATGATTTGATCAACTTGGCTTAAGTAATGAAGCCTCCATGAAGACACAAAAGATCAGTTTCAAGAGCATCCCAGCTGCTGAATGTATGGGGGTTTGGGGAGAGAAGCTTAGTGGGAAGGGGCATGGAGCCCTGCACCCTTTCCCCACACCTTGTCCAGTGCATCTCTTCCGCCTGGCTGCTCCTGACTTATACCTTTTTATAATAAAACAGGGATCTGGTGAATCAACCATTTTCCAGAGTTCTGGAAGTCGCTCTAGCAAATGCATTTAACCGTAGGAGGGGATGATGGGAACCTCTGACTACAGGCAGCCAGTCAGAAGTACAGGTATCAACCCTGGGCTTACCACTGGTGTCTGAAGTGAAAGGCAATTTTTAGGGGGACTGAGCCCTTTACTGTGGAACTGATACTATCTCCAAATAAAAGGTGTCAGAATTGAGTTGAATTGTACGGCACTCAGCTGGTGTCTGGAGAATTGTTATTGGTACAGGGAAGTGCCACCCCCCACACTGGAATTGGGTCAGGAGCCTTTCCCAGGCTAACATTTATTGATCACTTTGTGCCAGGCACTGAGCGCAGTATTTTACGTGGAAAAAGACCATAACAGCTGTATGAGGTAGATGCTATTATTTTTAGTGAGGAGACTTATTATTTTTACAGGTGAGGAAATAACAAGGAGGATTCAAAGTGAGCTCACAGAGCAACTTAAGAGAGCAAAGGCAGAGGCTCTTCTGGGGCAGGCAGGCTTCAGAGAACTGAGGACCGAGTGGCAGGCACTAAGCCTGCCTACCTTGGAAGGGTTTCTGGGTTGTCCCTTAGCTGCCTGCACACCTCAACCGATGCACAAAGATACTCAGGGCTGAATCCGGGTATCTCACACAGCTTGAGAAGAAATGCAAGGCAGGAGTGGTGGGAAAATGCACAGAAAATTGCTGAGCCCCAGGGGAAGGGCCCTGCCTGTTAGCTAGCAGCATAACAGCTGCACTCCCAGAAGGAGAGAAATGAGCTGCAGCTGGGAGGACACTTGTGGGAGAGAAAAAAAAGACTTTTTTTTATAACCATCAGAGTTGAGTAAGTTGCTTATGTGCGAAAGCTTTTGTGGAATCAAGTTAGATGGTGCTAAGTCACTAGACAAAAGATCACACCCTCCAGCTCAAGATACATGTCTCCAGGGACTGTTTCTAACAGTCTCAGGTCGGAGTGAGGACAAGGAAGTGAAAGGCATCTAGATGAGTTGAGGGAACACAGTGACCTGGTAACAGGGGAAAAAAAGGGCTCCTTAAATCCCCAGGGCTGTTCCATCAGTGAGAAAGAAAAGACAGGGAGGAAATGCTGTTGACAATTCTGCTGCTCAGCACTCGGACCAGCAGTATCTGAACCGCCAAGAGCTGGGTGGCGATGCACTCTCGCCCTGCCCCAGATCTACTAATCAGGGTCTGCGTTTTCACAAATCTTCTGCACATGACCATGTGACAAGTACCAGCTTACAACACCCAGACCAAACACACCCGTCCCAGGAAATCCACAGTTCTTTTGAATATTTCTTCACACCAAAGTATAATTTCAGGGGATCCCTGGATGGCTCGGTGGTTTAGAATCCCTGGAGACCCGGGATCGAGTCCCACATCAGGCTCCCTGCTGCTTCTCCCTCTGCCCATGTCTCTGCCTCTCTCCCTCTTTCTGTCTGCCACGAATAAAGAAATAAAATCTTTTTTAAAAAGATGTTTTTTGGGCAGCCCTGGTGGCCCAGCGGTTTAGCACCTGCCTTGGGTCCAGGGTGTGATCCTGGGGGCCCAGGATCAAGTCCCGCGTCCAGCTCCCTGCATGGGGCCTGCTTCTCCCTCTGCCTGTGTCTCTGCCTCTCTCTCTCTGTGTCTCTCATGAATAATAAATAGGTAAAAAAATAAACAAATTAAAAAATACATGTTTTTTTTTTTTTTTAAATTTCAGAGGTGCTTCTCTTCTTACAAAGCACAGAGAAATAAGGAGCTGCAGGGGAAGTAGCAGAAACCATGGCCTAGCAGTCAGGAGACCAGGGCTATAAATGATACATCCCAACCTTGTAACTCCATGGAAGTCCCTTCACTTCCCTGCGCCTCCATTTCTGTGTCTGTACATGAAGGGCGTTGACTAGGAGATTCAGGACTCAAATATTCTAAGTACCAGTGTCCTAGTTGTGTGCAAATATATACATACATATATATATAAACATATATAAATATGTGTGTATATATATGTATGTTCTATTTTCCTATTTCTGTAGAAAAGAAAGCCTCAGAGAAGTTGACTGTCATCCAGTCCTACTACTTGGAATGCACAGGGTCTCCCCCACACAGTCACTTACCTTCTAAAGTTAGTTCTATACATTGAACATTCATGAGATTAAGATCATTCTCAAATGTGCCAATTTCCTCACCAAACCAAGGGAGCATGGAATTTGTCCACTGACTAGCCTCTCATGTACAGACTCTTGAGTCAGCACAGTTCAGGATGACTTTGCTTATAGGCTTCGATGATCTAGTAAGGACCCACCTCATCAGGAAAGTGGACACCACCTTCCTTGAGGCACCTCATTCCAACCCTTTCAGAATGCAGGACCGTATCTATCACTCGTCAACCAGCAAAAAGCTATTTCTTCTCCACCTTCCCAAAAGCCTTTACATGAAAGAGTGAAGCTCTTCTAAAGGGAACACCTTACTTTATAATTTTTGAAGCCTCATTGTTCACCTGCATGGAAAATCTGAATGAAATTTACTGTCTTAGTTGGGGGGTAAAATCCAAGACCGCTAAAAATAAACAAATGGGAGATGCAATCACTCATTCTCTGCCACAGTTGGTTTTAACCTATTGAAGCAAGAAAAAGAGGTCAGAGAAAGAGAGAGAAAGTTCCAAGTCCCATCAGCTTCCTACCCTCATCATTTCCGAGTGTCGCTGGTCTTCTGCAGCTCTTCTCCTCTCCAGGTCCCTTCACAGTCTGGTACACTAGGCCCATCCAGACCCTAGCCTAGCTATAGGGCCACACCTTAGCTCTCCCCTCCTCTTGCTTGCAGCTATCCTCTCACGTGGACCTGAGGTCACTTACAGCCAGAGGCAAAGCCCATCACAGAGTTAAGTGCTCAATGTCCAACACATATTTTTGAAGTAAATTCCTAGGCCCAAGATGGAGGTGCCCTTGCCCCTGACACCATGTCAGCAAACTGAAAAGTTAAGTTTTCATGCCCCTATGAATGCTCCAATTGATCAGAAACACAGTATATCCAGTTAACCCATCCCCCAAATGTCAAGTCAACCCTGAGCTCTACATTTATTATTTTCTTGTTCCTCCTTCTTTATCCTAAAAAGCCTTTCACTCCACTTTGAACTTCCATGGGACCCCTGAGACCTGAGACCGCTGGTTTCATGCAGTGCTAAAGTCTGTAACATCTAAGCTGACTTCCTTAACCATTTTTAACAATATTATGGAATGAATGAACGAATGCATGCTGGTTCCATGCGTTTCCAGGTTAAGAGAAAAATCTCACACGGAGTCGAAATGCGACCACACCTGCAGAAGTCCTCTCACCTCCTCCCTCCCGTTTCAGTTCCCTTCCTTCCCCCAACTGCCTAAGGAGCCTGCACTTCATCGTGGGAAATGGAAAGCTCAGATGAAGCAGCCTAGGAAATTGCTTTTTCTTTCTTTTCTTTTCCCTTCCTTTCTCCCCCTCCCCCCTTCTCTTTCTTTTTTAAATAATGAGGGATCATTGTCCCTGGCCCTGACCTGGCTGGTTTTCCCACCTCTGTTATACTCCAATGACAAGGCATTACTGGTTAGTTCCCAGAGGTCTTTTCCTGCTGACAAACAGACACCTTCCTCCGCTTCTGGGGCTGGAGAAGCAGGCGCGCGCAGCCCAAGGAATGCTAATGTGCATTTTGCAGCCTCCAGGCGAGGAAAGCTGGGCGGGGCTACAACGACCCAGCTTTCCCTGCCGTCCTTCCCCCCGGCTGAGTGGGTAACCTTGAGTAACCTTGACGAGGCCCCGCCGGGAGGCTGCTGCTGATTCCCGCGAGCAGGGGGTGCAGGCCAACCGAACACCCGGGGGCGAGGGGGCGAGCCCGCGCGGCGCCCCGAGCTGCTCCTCCGCCGCGGCCAGGCCCGGGGCTTTTGTTCTCCGGGCCACCGAGAGCAGCGAGGAGCGCCCGAGCAGGAGGTCGCGGAGGTCGCAACAGCCGCCGCGGTGCAGCGGCCAGCGGGGAGCCTCCCCCGAGGGGGCGCGTCGGAGGGGGCGGGGCGCTCCGCGGCCGGCCCCGCCCACCGCGCCCGCGGCCCCGTCCACCGCGAACTAGGCCACGCCCACCGCGCCCGCGGCCCCGTCCACCGCGAACTAGGCCACGCCCACCGCGCCCGCGGCCCGTCCACCAAGAACTAGGCCCCGCCCACTGCGCCCGCGGCCCCGCCCACCGCGCCCGCAAAACGCTGTAGGCCCCGCCCACCACGCCCGCAAACCCGCCCGGAATTAGGCAGGGGGCGGGGGCGGGGGCGGGGCCGGCAGCCGCGGAGAAACAAAGGGATGAGGTCACCCCGAAGAGAGGCCGGAGGTAACGCCTGGGGCTCTGGGGCGCGGAGGAGGCGACCCGGGTCCAAGTGCAGGGGGAGGGCGCGGGGGACAGGCTGAGCTGGGGAAGGGGCACCAGGCGCTGGTCCGCGCCCGCAGAAACGGAGCGCGGAGAGCCCAGGCACAGCCAGCTTTTCTGAGGCAAAACAAGAAAGTTTGCTTACACCCTCCCCGCCGTGCTGTTCCACGAACTCCCACGATTCCTGCCAGTTCTTTGAATTGCATGATTTTTATATATTTTTTAAAGATTTTATTTATGCATGAGACAGAGAAAGAGCGAGCGAGAGAGGGAGAGAGGCAGAGACACAGGCAGAGGGAGGAGGGAGGAGCAGGCTCCATGCAGGGAGCCCCACGCGGGACTCGATCCCGAGTCTCTAGGGGCACGCCCTGGGCTGAAGGCGGCGCTAACCGCTGAGCAACCCAGGGATCCCCGAAATTGCATGATTTTTTTTATTTTTATTTTTTTCCATGATTTTTTAAAAAGTCTGGGGGTGCCCTAAGGATGGGGGGGGCTCCTGAATCTGAAGTCGTATGTAATGTAGTTTATTTTTCTGTCCAATGTCCACAGCGTTACCCGAATGTGAGAGGTGTGTTCATCCCCCTGGTCTGCGTCCTTGTAGGAAAGGAAAGAAAAAGGAGAACAGGGATCCCTGGGTGGCGCAGCGGTTTGGCGCCTGCCTTTGGCCCAGGGCGCGATCCTGGAGACCCTGGATCGAATCCCACATCAGGCTCCCGGTGCATGGAGGCTGCTTCTCCCTCTGCCTCTCTCTCTCTCTCTCTCTCTCTCTCTCTCTGTCTCTCTGTGACTATCATAAATAAATAAAAATTAAAAAAAAAAAAAACATTCTGGGGCCACTCTTGTGCTTGGTTAACTCCCCACCCCAACTGTAAGTTCACTGGGGGTAAGGACTCTGGCCATGTCAACCTCAGTTCTAGCATAGTTGATAGGACACAGTGGGCACTCAATATTTGTGGAGCAAATAATTGAATTGCCACAATAATGCCACATAATCCACCCCACCCCCAAACTGACGAGGACCCTAGAGACCTTGGATCAATTTTGCCATCTGGTGGTAAATATAGGTAATTGACAAAATCTCTTACCCAGTGTTCCTTTCTTGGGTCTGGGGTGGGGAAACAGAGGCCCAGTAAGTTTTTCTCCTTAGACCTAAGTAACTCAAGTCTCCTACATTGCACGTCATCACATGCTCACATAAACTACTCATCTCCTCTTTAATCCTCTTTTTCTCTGTTTTCTCTCTACCCTGACTTTACCCCCCCACCCCCACCCCGTGGTATTTCCTCTTTTGCCCAGACAGCACTGAAAATTTCCTTTCGAGCACCCTTCTTTTTCATTCCTCAAGAAAATCTCATTATGGGGGTGCCTGGGTGGCTCAGTTGGTTAAGCTTCTGACAGCTCAGGTCAGTATCTCAGGGTTGTGAGGTCAAGCCCAGTGTGTAGGCTGGGTTCTGGGCTCGAAGCCTGCCTAAGATTCTCTCCCCACCCCCCCACCCCACACCTCTACCCCTCACTCCCTCTCTTAAAAAAAAAAAAAAAAAAGAGAGAATGAGAGAGAGAGAATGCCATTATGACCCAAAGTTGCCTAATAAACAAGAATCTTGCTATAGTTTTCATTCCCACTACTGTTGGAGGAGGTAGTAAAACACCTTACCAAAAAAGGGAAGTTGGTGTATGGTTCTTTCTTTCTTTCTTTTTTTTTTTTCAAATGAAATTAGATATCAATGTGGAGGCCAAGAAAAATTAAGGCCATCCCACCTAAAGTTTAGCATTAGCACAAGTACAGCCATCTTAGGCCCCTGTGAATAGGAGCTGAACTTTACCAGGGAAAAAAAACTGCAGAATGTCCTCAATGTCCTTGGCAGAGAATCCCATATCAGAAAGACAACAGAGCTCAGAATTGCCCTGGGCAGAGAATCCCATATCAGAAAGACAACAGAGCCCACACCCGTGGTAGAAATTCCCATATTAGAATGAGAACAGATATCAATGCCCTTGAAAGCCCCATATCAGAATGTAAACAGAACCTGAGAAATTCCTCCACCCCTTCTGAAAATCCCCTAGACCAGCCTATAAAAAACCCAGCTGTAACCCACTTCGGGGTCCAAGTCCCCACACAGTGGGGTATACTTGGACCCAAGCTCGAGCTTGCTAATAAACCCTCGTGTGCTTGCATCGGTGTCGGCTCCTTGGTGGTTTCTCGATTAACAATCTTGGGCACAACAATCAAGAACTGGTTCTATTACCTTCCAAAACCCAGTAACATTGTTTTCTCCTGTGCTTCCACTACAAATGTACAGAATTGGAGCTACATTTGGCTTAACCTGAATTTTATAGATAGGTCCAGAAGTCTTAAGACTATTTTATGTTATTTCTGTGGAGAAAGTGTTTTAAAAGTTTCAGGTTTAACATTGTGTTTTTGAAATATAATCCATTTGTAACTAGGAAATTGCTTGCTTTTCTAAGAAGCTGTTTTCTAAAAGGCTGTTACACTAAGACACAAGCACTGTTACTTTCTGGGAAATTGGGAGAGACAGATAATGTTTCCTTTTTTTTTTTTTTTCAAGATTATATTTGAGAGAGAGCATGCCGGTGAGCCCAGAGGGGCAGAGGGGAAGGGAGGGAGAGAAGAATCTGACGCATACTCCCTGCTGAGTGCAGATTACCCGCGGTGGGGCAGGGTGGGGTGTGCATACCAGGCTCTGTCCTGCACCAGCAGATCAAAACTTGAATGGAAACCAAGAATCGGACACTCAACTGCCAGCCACCCGGGCACCCTGATAATATTTCCGTTATTACAAAATTGAGGTTTAGGGTAAATTAAATGATTTTGCTCCCCAAAAATCTCAGATTAGCAGAAAAAGTGCTCTTTCATCAAGATTAGGAGTTTCCAAAACTCAGCATACATGTTTACCACCAGGACTGCTTATAAATCAGATGCATGGCCCCACCTCCTATGGTGCTCACTGAGGGAGTTTGGTGTAAAGCTAGCTGTAGAGCACCTGAAATGCATTTTAGTAAGTCCTTGTGTGGGCATAGACCACAATAAGGGCGGTAATCTGACCCACACTCCAGTTTGGAAATAGCCTCCTTGATTTTACTGAATATGTCTGTATTAAACAACAGTAAGAATTTTCTATTCCTGCCCCCATTGCCTCCTGATTTTAGAGACAAATGGCACTAACCAGCACATAGGACCAAGAATGCCTATTCTAAATTCCAGTATGTGCAGACACACTGAACACAGACATGAAGCCTAGAAGAGGTCATCAAACCATGTCATTTCACCTCCGGGGGAACCGAGGCCTGCAGGTCGGTCAGTGGAGGTCAGTAACAGCGCTGGGGCTAGCCCTTATCACCTCCTGTGGTTTTGTTTGAGTCCCCAAGGCCACAGAGAATGAGAAGGCTGAATTTGGAACCAAGTAGATAACTGAATTAGATCATTAGTGTCAAAAGGCATGCTTTGGCCTAAGGCAATGGCCAGTCTCTTTACAATCCTATTCTGGGCCTGAGCCACACTAGCATACTAGATTGTTCCTCTGTTACGTTTCAATCATAGAACCATGGTTTGGTGCTGCTGGATAGTTTGTATGGAATCATGAATGCAGAAAAGCATAGCTTGAAAAAAGAAGATCATGCTTCTGCCCCAGAAGCTAAATTCCCAAGTCAGGCATAACGTCATTGCGTATTATAGTTTGTAATGTAAATGCAAATTAACTAAAAATGTTTTAGCACATTTACTAAATTATAAGATACATATTGATCTTCTGCAAAGTACATGTGAAGGTACAGATAGCCTGGGTCCAGGAGAAATCGCATCCTTTAGGCACACACTGAATCCCTGTATAACATTCAACACACTGAATTTGACACAGTTTAAGAGGAGGAGAATTTATATAGAAAGAAGATAGTAAAGCTTATAGTGATATCCATATCTGCGATAACAGACCTGTTCAAGAAACTCTTCCAAAACAATAAGCTTAACTTGTTTGGTTAGTATTTTGTTTTAATCTTTAGGGGTCTCACTGATTTCCATGTATTTATATAAATATACCATCCTCAGGGAAAGCCAGTTTTATTTTTTTTCTTTCTTTTGGAAAGCCAGTTTTCAATACAGTAAATTCATTAGTAGAAAACATTTCATAAAATTCTTCTTGAATTTCCAAGCCTATGTTCCAAGGTAACATAGGCTTTTAAAATAAGGAATTATTGAATTCTAGTTTTCAGGGGAGGATCTCAGCACCCCCAGTCCTTGCCAACCCCTGCAGTGATGAGTTTAGGAATATTCTGGTGTTCACGTGTCAAAAGTATGATTACCTTGATGCAATCTGGTCTCACTGAAACCTGGTTTTTATATCTTAAATGCACAGAGGTTTCCTAATACCACTTTCTAGTCAATACACATTTCTTGCCTGAAAACCTTAGAATCAAAGGTTTGTTATTGCTTACTCTGGATATGGAAATTTGTTCAATAGCACTAGGAATTTTTAAACACACCAAACAATCTGAATTATTTTTTGGGTGCCCCTGGACTTCCCTGCTAGATGCCCCACTGAACTTTCATACTTTTAAATGCAGGCACATTCCATTTTAGACACTAAAGAGACCTCCATACAGAATGTTACAGCTGCACTGCACTGTGTACATTTCTGGAAAGTGGACTTGGTATTATTTTCCCCCAAGAAACTACCAATTTACACATCTGTTCTTTGCAGCAATGGATATAATTACTACGATGCTGTTTGTAGGCACATGACCCTTTGAAGGGGCACTGGTTAAACATCTGTAAACAGGGATAAACATCATATTGTGTCTTTTTCTCAAGCAATTTGAGTAATTTTTGCTGGAGGAAAAAAAAGAAGAAAAACACACAACATCTTTGTCCAGTCAATGTTCAGCAGTATCTGCCTTTCTGAGAGTGTGACTGTGTGAGATTGCTTTGCCCCCAGGAAGGCAGATTTTGCTGAAGTACTCTTTTGACTCAGGAACACAGTGTTCAAATAAAATAGGGCTTTTAAAAAAAGACTGTGAGAGAGGTGTGCTGAAGTAGTATTGGGTTTGCTCACCATTTCCTCAGATCATCCTGGGCAGAGCTGAGCTCTTCAATAAAGAGAGAGTTTGTATTTCCTAAGTCTTTTTCTCCAGAGAAGAACTTTTAAGATAAACTTGTATAATTTGCTATTTTATTCTATGTAGGTGGCTGAGTGGACAAGTATGTGATTTGCTTACAATCATACTAAAAATTAATATAACAGTCAGTATTTTAATCACTTGGTACTTTTCTCTGAGCTCCAATTCTATTGTATACAGATAGTGGCCAACTGAAAAATTAAAGTGAAAACAATGGAAAACTTGAAATACAGGCTATTTTACAACAGAGCAGAAAACTTAAAACCAATAAGAGACACCTAAGCTGAGTGTTCCAACCTTAACAATAGCAGAATTATCATAGAAGCAATGCATAAATCCTTATATACAGTAGATTTGGGGTAGAACGAGAAGTGGACAAGAGAGGGAGAAATATTTCCTTCCTACTATCGTTACATATATTTTTTGGAAATACTCTTTAGGAGTAATTTTTTCAATTCAAATGTTAAGTACCTGAAAAGTGAGGAGTGGTCTACTTTTTCATAAAAAAATCCATTAAACACAAACAACATTTAAAATTAAAAATGTTGTTTTTAATATAACAGCAATATTTTCATTTGTATTGAATTACCCAAACTCTAGGACTGGTACTAAGTTGAGGCTTCAGAGATAAGACCCAGAGGTTGCATATCTTAAACAAGGAATTTTAATTAGATGGTCAAATCTTTTCCAGCTCATTCATTCCAAGAATCTATAAACCTACTCCTCAGAGAAATAGGAGTTTAAGGTAGAGGTTACTCTTGGTAAACTGATGGCACAAAACACAAAGTAAGAGCAGAAACTATTTCTCAAACCTTCCTTAGCTGCCTTTGACATTGGAAAAACTATCCTATAATTTGGTCGAGAAAAAAAAAAATTGCAGAAACCCTGACGTCTGTAGTTTTTCAAATGAGGTGTAGAAGTCCAGTCTCCAATTTTTAGTTCAGCCTGACCTCTCATTTGTCTGTCCGCTTAAACTAACTCTAGCCTCTTCAGCTTGCCTCATAAATGTTTTGACCTGTAGCTTCCCTCTATCAGAGTTATGAATAGCAGGACACCTTTAGTGTGAACATGTACAAAATTATACAGAATCCACTGTTTGGGGCGCCTGGGTGATTTACTTGGTTAAGCAACTGACTTGATTTCAGCTCATATCGTGATCTCTGAGTCATGAGATCAAGTCCCACATGGGGCTCCACACTCAGCAGCAGAGTCCGCTTGAGATTTTCTCTCCCTCTCTCTCTGGCCTTCCCCACTTCCCCCGTGCACACATGCTCTCTCTCTCTCTAAAAATAAATTCATAAAAGTCTTTTAAAAAAAAAGAATCCATTTTTAATAATGTTACAGAAATTCTCGTACAAGTAAACTTACTAGCTGCCATTTTTGTCTCAAGATGGTGGTCTAAACCACAGTTAAATCTTCATATCTACTATTTTTTATCAAAATCTGTTAATCTTTCAAAAGTGACAACAATGAAAGAGGTATATAGGAATATTGACAACTTAGTTGAAACATCTTAACAATAAATTTATTGAACACTAGATTAGAATCAGGAACGTAGAGATATAGAAAATGCAATTGTTGCCCTCAAACTATTTAGCATTTAGGTAAACAAGTGATTAAATGGTAACAAGAAATAAAATGAAAGAATTAAATAAGTAACAAAGCAGCATACACTTAGAATTAAATGGGTGGTTACAGTTAGTATGTGATTTAAAATTCAGATGAGAAAATCAACACTGAGGCTGGAAGAAATAACAGAAAGGGGGGCATTCAAAGGGGAAGACAGGTTTTGGAGAAAGATGGTGGATTCAGTTTCAATCATAAAGTTTTGGAAGAGGAATTCAACTAAAGATAGCCAGTAAGAAGCATTTTAATACAGGAAGCAAAGTTGAGAGTCCTTTATAAGAAAGTGATCGCTGAAGCTAGGAAGGTGAATGAGATTTCTAACGAATGAGTTTGGTCAGAAAAACTAAGATCTTGTTATGGGGGATATCTTAAGTAGAAGACAGGAAGAGAAAGTTGATCCAGTAAAAGCCAGCCTCGATAAGCATTGAGAAGAACCAATGATCCAAGAGAAGAGAGAGTCCCAAGAAGGTGTCTGGAAAAGTCTAATGCTGTGAAAATGTTAAGTGAAAACTGAGAAAAGGTCTTTGGAAATGGAAATGCTGAGGTCACTAAGGACCTCAGACAGCAATTTTAGAACAGGGGAGGAGGTTGGGAAGGATCAATTACATGTGTTTAAGAGAAGCACGGGACAGATAAAAATGGAGGAAATTACTATACTGTTTTAAGTATATTGGTATATCATTTGAAGGAAATAGAGAAACTAAAACCTCCCATTTCTGCGTTGGTAAATAAAATGGAATGCAGTGTAAGGAAAGAAAAATATAGAATTTACTCGTAAAATGAGTTTAGGATATGTTTACTCTTGATAATAGGGTCCAGTTCAGAGGTCGGAAATTTGGTGTTGATGCTCTCACCCTAGGTGATAGCAAATTTTTTTCTACCAAACAAAAACCACAATCAGCCAACCAACCAAACGAAAAGATTAATAAGATAATCTTCAAACACTAAGCCTAACTTTTCAAACAAAATAAAATAATAGCTCGTGTGTGTGTGTGTGTGTGTGTGTGTGTGTATGTGTGTGAGAGAGAGAGAGAGAAAAGAGAGAAAGAGAGAGACAGAGAGACAGAGAGAGAGAGACTAAGACTTCGCTCAGCAGGAAACTAATAATGCTACAACTCCCAGAACTCCAGCGATGAATCCCATGCTCCTCCTGTTGTGGGCCTCCTGGCGTATGGTTTCCAAATAATTAAAGGTATCCTCATGTGACAGAATTGAATTTTACTTTCTTCCACACACTTTTTCTTTCCCCCTTACTCCTTACGAGGAGCAAGACAAGATTAAGAAGCACTGACTTCTTAAATATATAATAATTTATCAAAGTTACACTACAGAGAGGGGGCAAGGTTACCAAGCAAATGTCAGTTGATCTACCGTGCAGCTTTGAAAACTCTAGGGACCAAATGTCTGAAGCTTCTAATGCTGACTCTCTAGAACAGAACAGGCACAGAACTATAAAGATCTAATATCCCACCTCAAGTCTGGGGGGGAACTAGGCTAGGGGAAGTGGAGGGACAAAGGGCTAAAAATGGGGATGAGTGAAAAGAGAAAAATAAGAGAGCCCAGAGAGAGACAGGGACTCCCAGATGTCTACCTGAAGGAAACTCCTAATGAACTGAAAGGAAATTCAGTGGAAAAACAAGTGGTTTACATCATCCTCTAAACTTCAGGTGTGTATGTAATTAGTATTGGGGTTTTCTTGTTGGTTATAGATACACCTTAGAGCTTTCCCAGATATCATGGACCTAGCCAAGCGCTCTTGCCAGTGTCTGCTGGGATGAGTTTGACTCTTTCCCATGCAAATACACCTACTGCAGGAAGCACTCTGAGGGATGTGAAGATTAAAATGGCCACAGGGTGAGAGATTATTGTAGCTTCTTATTAGCTTCCGAAATTCACAATGTTTTCAAGATGGCTTCACTTCTTAATAAGGCACTGGCTCCTGAATTCATATGCCTAAGAGTCATCTGAGGAGCTTGTAAATGAGATCTCTCCTCCAGAAAACTGCATTTTAAAAATCTTCTAGGAGATGCAAATTCAGACAATTCATAAAACCACTGGGAAACATGCTGCTTAACTCACTCTTGTTGCTTAGTAAGATCCCCTGAGAGTGTTTGTTTCTCATTTTTTTGCTCTGAGCAACTGACCACAGTTCTTCATTTTGGGGAAGGAAAAAAGAGGAAGGGGTGTGGAATTTTGACAGGATCCTCTGAATGTACACCATCCCAATCCAACAAATCTCTCATCCTCTTCTTTTTCCTTTTTATTCTAAAGGATATTTCTCTACAAGGAACTCTCTTGAAATTTAGGAATTTGAGCCCATCTGGTCATTGATGTCATATTTGTTTCCTGCTTTAGCCCTTTGGTCTTCCCTTCTCTTTTCCTCTCTCTGCTTTAACATAGGTCTCTCCCTAGCTCAAAAAATAGCACCCTTTTACTACAGTCTCATCTCTCTTCATTCAGTGCCAAATTTCTTGTATGCGGTCTCTGCCAATTGCCTGTATTTCTTCCACCTCAGTCCCCTCCTACGCCCCTACAATCTGGCTTTCATCTTCACCATTCTACTAAATTGCCCACTCGGAGGCTATCAATGGTCCTCCCACATGCAGTGGTCTAGTCTTCATTCTCATCCTTCTTGATCACTCTGATTTAGTCATGTTGACCATTCTATTTTGGAGCTTACTCCTTACTGGCTTCTTTGATTTTGTATGATAGTTTTTTACTAACTCATCTGTTTCTTCCTTCCTTCCTTCCTTCCTTCCTTCCTTCCTTCCTTCCTTCCTTCCTTCCCTTTCTTCTTTCTTTTTTACTTTATTTTATTTATTTGCAAGAGAAAGAGAGAGAAAAAGCGGGTGCATGAGCAGAAGGAGAGGCAGAGAGAGAGGAAAAGGCAGGCTTCCCGCTGAACAGAGAGCCTGATGCAGGGCTCTATACCACAACCCCAGGATCATGACTTGAGTTGAAGGTTGATGCTTAACCAACTGAGCCACCCAAGTGCACCTGTTTCTTTTCTTTTAATGAAGTATCTTCTGCCACTGAAGGGAGAGTAAGCCTTTCCCTCAGCTCTTCTTTTTCTAACTCTCCCTTAACTGAAGCCCAAGGAGATGAATAAGCTTTCAATTATCCTTTGAATCACTTGTCCCTGTCTCCTCCTCTCCTCTCACTTGCCCCTGCTTAACAAGAAATTAAGCATTTCTTTCTGGATACCTTATTCATACAACCCATGCTGGAAATCAAAACCATGGTCTTCCTTAACAAACCAGCTCTTAACTCTCAAGTTTATTGATTTTGCCAATAGCATTTCCACTCTACTTATCTAAGCTGGAAATCTTAACAATCATATTTTATTTCTCTACCCATCACAAGGCAAGTTAGGAGCACTGGCATGGCTTGTAGGGTTGTAGATTTGAAATGGGTAATGAAGTTCAATGTTAGAAATTGTCTCCAAGGCCAGAGAAGACAGCAAGACTGAGAGGTCAGTAGAGGAGAATCCTCAATATCAGGCCAAGAAGAAATGCCTGATAGAATCCACATGAAGGGGTCAGAAGCAGAAAATAAGAGTGGGAAATAGAGCTAGCAATCCAAGGACTAGGAAATTGAAAATGAGGAGCAAGTAGATTTGTAGAAGCACCCAGAATAATTACCAAAAACAAGGGCTGCTTTAAAAAAATTTTTTTTTATTTATTTATTCATGATAGACAAAGAGAGAGAGAAACAGAGAGGCAAAGAGAGAAGCAGGCTTCATGCCAGGAACCCGATGCAGGACTCGATCCCGGGACTCCAGGATCACGCCCTGGGCCAAAGGCAGGCACTGAACCGCTGAGCCACCCAGGGATCCCCAGCTGTTTTTATGACTTCCTTTGTCATGCTACCTATACCACCTGTCACCTTGTGTGATGAATAGGAAGAGTCACAGACCACATGTATTGATAAAGACTTTTCTTCATGTCCCCTAACCTCTGAAATTGGTCAATTTTCCTCAAAAGGGCCACAATCAGCTTTATATTTTAATTCCACCTGTGAACATCCCAGTCCAAGGTTTCATTTCCCTACTCATATTTGAAAAAATACTAAGCTCTGAACTCACCTTCCTGCCTCAAAAATCTACCCAGGCAATACTACATGCAAACATACCCTAAATACCTTTTCCGTCATGTCAATTCTTTAGCCAAAAGATGTAAATGGCACAAATTTCTTACCAGAACAGCTCAATTTTTTTTTTTTTTTTTGGTAGGTCACATCTGCACACCTATTTCCTTCCCTAATTCTTACCATCAAACACTCTTCACTTTTCTCAGGATGGTCCCCTCAAAGCTCCACAGTTTGCTCTGTGTCATCCTATGTAGCTGGAATACCATTTCTCTTCTTTCATCTTGATCCATCCTTAAAGTCTTTCATGTTCCTTTCCTTCTTCCAATGAGAATCTGTCATAGCACTTGTATCCTTTAGTTATAGGCTGCTTTATTTCATTATATTCATGAGTGCCATTCCTCATTCCTCAATTTGAACTAATTTCTTAAACATCAGTCTTTTTTCCTCTCCCAAATTGTGGGGTTTACATTCTCTTTGCCATCACAATATGTCCTCATAGAATTAGGCCCACAGTAGGGGCTCAGAAAATACAAGTTGGTTATTTTCCAGGAAAAAGATACTTAATATATAAAAAAAATATGAGAAGGGGATTTTTAACATATAATATGGCATCATATTGCAAATGAGTCCCAGTGGGGAGGTCTCCTGTGATTAGAGTTTTTCCTGATTATATTTTCTCTATAAGAAATGGCAATCTACTTAGGGCACTACAAATATTTCTGAGGGTTTTTTTTTTTTTTTTTTTTTTTTTTATTTATGATAGTCACAGAGAGCGAGAGAGAGGCAGAGACACAGGCAGAGGGAGAAGCAGGCTCCATGCACCGGCAGCCCGACGTGGGATTTGATCCCGGGTCTCCAGGATCGCGCCCTGGGCCAAAGGCAGGCGCCAAACCACTGCGCCACCCAGGGATCCCTATTTCTGAGGGTTTATGTTTAATCTAAAATACCTGTTGAACTTTCCCTCCTTTGTCTTGGGTTATTTCTATAGTTTTACATTTCTTCAGGATGATTTAAAGCATGTACTCAGTCTCTCTCTCTTTCCCTCTCTCTTATTATTCTCTCTCATTATACCCTTTCTGAATCTCCACCTACAGCAACCATCTCTAAGTCCTTTGACATGACCAAGGCACACTATGCAAATCTTGAACACTATAATTTTGAGGTCTTCTTCTTTGACTTTTGTCTTTGACCAAAAGACATGGATTAACTGAGTCCTTCTTGGCTCCAATACATAGCCCAAAAAGAAAAAAAAAAAAGATAAAGAAAGAAAGAATGACCTAGCACAATAGTAATTAGTTGCATAAGCAAAGCAAACCTGGGAATGACAGTTTTGGAAGTTTCCACTGTGCACATAAACAGTTGGCATGAACAGAGCTGCTTGCAGGAAAAATCTTTATAGGTCACAAATGTTGGACAGATTGGTGGCCTAGGCCAGACAATCTGTTTATCTAAGGCTGACTTACCCTTGGCCCTGAGTTTCTGGACCCTGACAGTGAGGAATATTAGGAGAATCTGAAATCATGGTTTAATCTTATCAAGAGGCATAATCTAATATGCTTTGGTTTTAGTATTGTATTTTAAACTTTAAAAGTTAGTCCAATGTTTAATTTTTCTAAATTATTATTGAACCAATGTTCTGATAAATGACAATTGACTATTCCCTTAGATCCAAAGTAGAAATCTTGATAATCCTTAAAATTCCATACTTTGAGTTTGTGTATATGTATGTGTTTGTATGCCATTTTACTTTTCATTTTGTGAAACTCTTAATGCCTTAATTTTTGCCAAAATATGTTTTTCTTGAGATGTTTCTAAGCATTTTACAAATGTAAGAATTTCATTTTAATACTGTAGATTTATTCTAAAACTTAATTTTTCTATGCAAATAAACCTGAGTTAGTGAGGCTTCATTCCATAAGAAGGGAAAGTGTTCTGAATACATTAAGGGCTGGGGATATTCCTTGTGGTAACAAAAATACTCCTTGGGTTACAGATATCCAAATTTAGTATTTTGCTCCCATCTCTGGGTGAGCATAATGGTCAGTAAGTTTGACAGGACCAAGACAAGAATACAAAGGTAAAAGAGGTCACTAAATTAACTGATCAGAGCTTTGAGGACTCTCCTTTGATCTCTGGATCTGTCTTTTTGAATGATAAGGGGTAAGCACATTTTTGGTTCGGGCTCTCTATCCTTGTAAGTGAGGTTAACCTAATTTCTCTCATTTGAAGAGTAGTATAAGTGAATAGCAACACACAAAATATTGCAGGTACTCCAGCAAAGGCTGAACGCCAACCTAATATGGATATCATGAAGAGGAATTAATGAATCCCATAGAGGGGACAACCATATCTGATTCATATTTTCAGTATACATCTTTTAATTTGTAGTAGGCACTCAATAAATATTTCCTCTTGGGCAGCCCAGGTGGCTCAGCAGTTTAGCACCGCCTTCTGCCCAGGGTGTGACCCTGGAGACCCGGGATCCAGTCCCACATTGGGCTCCCGGCATGGAGCCTGCTTCTCCCTTTGCCCGTGTCTCTGCCTCTCTCTCTCTCTCTCTGTGTCTCTCATGAATAAATAAATAAAATATTAAAAATAAATAAATACATACATACATGCATACATACATACTTCTTCATGAATAAGTGAAGGATTCATGGACAAGTTGACTTCCTAAAACCCTTCCAGCATTGAGATATTATGAAAGAGGTAAGTGATTTATTGATAAACCAAAATAATAAAAGCCAGCCATGCATGTGCCTTAAAGATATCTTTTTCTGGAGAAAGATAAAAGATTAAATAATAGCTTCTTGAGGCTTCCTGCTTCAACAAGACTTTTGGATGAATCCCGGCATGCTGAAGACACCCTACACTAGCAGAGTTATCACCATATTTCTGTCTGGAGTAAAGCCTCTGATGAAAATTGGACTTTGAGAATGCCAGTGGGGGACTAGTTTTTGATTCAAGATCAGCTTATAACCACAGAACTCAGTGCCTAACATGGTGCCATTTGCCATTATATATTTTAATCTTCAATTTCTACAAAACAAATTTTTTCTTGGAATGTCTTGGGATGTCTTTAAATGGTTCATTTTTTTTTAAAATCTCCACTTATAAGTCACTGATGCTGTTAAAAGATATACACGGAATTCCAGCTACAACCATAATCATGTGGAGTCATGGCACACTCAGTAACCATAAAGGATTTTTTCTTTTTTCTTTGTAACTTGAATCTTTTCTAGAAGATCTTGCTATTTTTATCTTGGAATGTTTTTGCCATGTTGGCTCTTTGAAGATTAACCTGGAATGCAAATAGGACATGCGATGGATGTTCTATCTTATTCAGTGTTTAGAATGCCTCATAGTGTCTGACTTATTGCTACAGGTTTGTTATCCTTTCTTAACCAGTGTTTGAGCCCCTCCCACTCTCACCCATTCATCACCCTGATAGTCCTGTCCAAAGACTATCAGGTAAAATACAATAATCAGTCAAAGCCAGATGGTGCCAGTGGCAAAAGCAAGCATTTCCCCTTACAGCACCCACAATACATAAATAACTAATACCGTCACATTTGACAATTTAATGAGTATAAATTTACCACAGCAGGAAAATCCTCCCCAAATATTTAAACAATTAAAATGTAAAAGAAGAAATAAATAAGCATTTTGTAGTGGTAGGCAGGACCAAATTTCTCTTTCATTATTCTTAGGAAATCTACTGTATCACATGTCTGAGACTGACAGATAGGCAGAAAGACATATACAGGATGCTACTGGTCAAGATTAAGGGGCAGAAATCAAGAAAGACATGGAGGAAGGTGGAATGTATATATTAGCTATAGCACATTTCTAGCTTATTGTAATTAGTGCATCTGAGCAGAATTTAAATTCATTCATTCATTCAAGAAGTATTTATTGAGCATCTAATAAGTGCCAAGCACTCTATTGGGTGTCAGAAAATACCAGTGACTAAGAGTAAGGGAGTTTACATGCCACTGGGATGAGCAGATAATAAATTAATACCTTGGGTGGATACAAGGCCTAGAGAGAAAAAATGAAAAGTATAAAAGGGGCCAGAAGGGGAGTGTCAGGGTAGGTTCTGCTTTACATGGAGTGGGGACAGAAAGCATTCTTGATGAGATCCACACTTGTGAGATTCTAGCATAGACCTAAGGAAGTCAGGAAGCAAGTCAAGAGAATAGGGGTGAACAAAGCATTTCAGGCAGAAGGAACAGCATGTGCAAAGTCCTGAGGTGAAAAATAGTAGCTAGGGCCTGATTTCTTGAGGAGTGGGGTTACATCAGTCAATTCTGGGGTGCAAGCAATAGAAACTAGCAATATTGGAGCTCATGTTATTAATGGGAAAGCTAGAGAATGCGACTTGAAAAACAGGCAGGAAGCAAGCTGAACCCAGGAAACACAGACAAGTCAAGACCACTGACTGGTTAGGACATCAGTCTATGGGCACCACAGCCACCAGCCTCTGAATGCCCACACCACTGAGGACAATTCAGAATTGTCACTGCATGTTGGCATTGTTCCTTGAAGATTCAAAATTTCTGAGTCTAGATCTTGAGATGCTCACATTCTAGTTGCCTGGAAATGATGGGCTGCTTTACCTTTTAAGTATGAGGCAGGCTCAAAGTTCTATTCCTATTTTATTAGGCATATCTGTAAGATAGACTTATTTCTGAGTTCTAGACTCTAAGAATCAATATATATTAGCCCTAAAGAGCATTGAGAGTTCAGACTGTACAAAACCTAAATCAGCACATTAATAACTCATTTTTCAGTTAATCAATTACGTGTCCATTAAGGCTCAGACATATATACACGTACACACGCATGTTACACATACACACACACCTCCCAAAGTCCAGAAACTCGTCCTTGAAGAATTCCTACCAGATAATACTTAGGATTAATTTAATATAATACAATATCATCAAAAACATCAACTGTAACAAACAATAGCTAACATTAAGTGCTTCTATATGCCAGTATAGTTCTAAGTATTTTACATGAATTAACACATTTGTCCTTAAAAATCCTTGAGAGTTCTGGTATTTAAACCTTGATACTTGTGAATGTTCTCTTATTCACAAAACTCACCTCCAGGCCTCCAAGGCAAGTTGGGTACTCATATCTATTGAGAGAAAAATACTAGTTTATTCTTATAATGGGAAGCTTCCCTGAGCAATAAGAAAATACAACTAAAATTATCTAGGAGCACTTTTTAGAATACAGACTTTGAAATAGACACACACATAGGTCTACCACATTATACTTGAGGGTGAAGAGTGTTTCTTTTTAAAAAATTACTTCTGCGTTTCCAATATTTCGCATAGTTTCTGACTTAGGACATGATTCATAAATGTCTGTTGAATGAATGAATGACATCCATATAATATTTGAGGAAAATACTCTCTCTCAAAATTTGTCTTGATAAAAAAGACTAATTGAAAAATAAGATGAATGAGTCAAAAGGTGGAAAAGAGAAAAATAACTTTTATTCTTCATTTGTAGAAGAATCCTATCTGTTGATGAACCACACAAATGCTGACATCACAAACTAGAATATTTAGGAATTTGTACATGTAGAAATTGAGAGCATGATCCTTTTTCATCCTTTAAAAGAAGTAGTACTGATACAGGAAGGAATTTCTGCTCAGCCTTTCCCGTGCTGAATGACCTTGACCGTACAACTCCCAACATCTGTACCCTGAAGAACTGGATGTAGATCAGTGTTTCTAAAACTCTGCTCCCTAGGCTTCCTCAGAGGAGCTTCAGAAGAAGGAGGCGGATGGTAACCAGACAGATCTCTGAGCCACTAAACTCTCTTTAGCCACAACAGCGCCTTTATCTGTTTTATATATTTGGGATTCTAATATCTGGGACAAAAAGTTTCTGGAGCTAAAGAGAAATTAAATAAACAAACAAGCTACGTGAACTGTAAAATCCCTCAATGATAATTATCATCATCAGGCATATAATGAAAAAGGATGAAAACTTTTCCCTGGGAAATTGAACAAAAAGGTAGTAGGGTAAACTGCAGACCCAAGATGTGCAAATATTGTACAGTGCCTTGTGAAATCTAAAACGAAAACTCTGGAATGACACTGAAGCAGTGTCTAGAGGAATAGGAAAGGACGACACACAAGTACACATATAAAATACTTATATATGCTCTCGTTCTCTGACTACATATATGTGTATATGTATGTTTATGCAACATATATCCATATACACAATATGGGGGAGGAGGAATCACTAGGGAGGTTACTATAATGATTGCAGTACGGAACCAGATGGGGAATGAGGAAATGTCTCAAATGATTTTATAAAGGAGGTGATATTTCAACAGAATTTTTGGAGGCAGAACATGGTTTGGCAGAATGAAGGAGAAGAAAGTATTTCAGGTCGAGAAAATAGCATCACTTAGTGTTAGGAGGTAATATAAGCTTGTAGGTACAGAATGCCTCAAAAGTTTTGTTATTCTATCTTCTGGTCATCTTGTACCAACATAGGCCTAACCTGTAGACCTTCCACTGGAATCCAGGGAAACGCCCTTATTTCTACTGTGGCTGAAATTTGGTTTTATCAGAACAACCCAGATTTATTGGCCATTTCTGGAGTATGACAAAATTATTGGCAACTTAAAATATATAGTGGCCTGACACTGCAGCCATCTCTGGATATACGTAAATTGAGAAGCCCAGAGCCTTGAAGTGAAAATGGTTTTCCACCCTATTAGGGGTTCTGTTCAGAGAACAGTCTATGGAAAAGTCTGTGGAAAATGGAGGTAGAAATATATATGGCCAGATCAGTGGGATGGAATATGAATCCTCTTCTAGAAATGGCCTTGAAGAAGCCCAGAGCCTTGAAGTGAAAATGGTTTTCCACCCTATTAGGGGTTCTGTTCAGAGAACAGTCTATGGAAAAGTCTGTGGAAAATGGAGGTAGAAATATATATGGCCAGATCAGTGGGATGGAATATGAATCCTCTTCTAGAAATGGCTCCAAGTGGTTCCACCTATGTGTGGTGGGTCTCTCAAAGTTCCATCATATCCTACCAAACCAACCTCTTCAATGTTGAATACTTGCTTCTCTCATCTACTCTCTCAGCAACCAAAACTACTCAAGCATCTTCTCCACTTCCCACATACTCACCAAAATAAAAAATGTACAACTGAGAAAAGTGACTCATTTTTTTTTTCAGCTGAAGTCTGCTTCATCTTGCCTTCCTTATGTTCATCCACTCCCTAAGCAGGCAAATTATATTCTTTTGGTCCTTCCCAAATATGATTTTAGAGTGAGCATTACCCCAACCTATAAATGAGATGCATTTCCAAAGTTTGTTTTGCAAGTTAGCAGCTTGAAACCTAGAATGTAATTTCCTGAAGAAATAAATTTGAAAGAGTGTTTAAGTTTTCCAAACCAAAAATGCATATTTAATCTCTATGTTATTTAGGTTTGGCTTGAAGGGACCTGGCTTCCTAGTGACCATGGATCCATGGATCGTTCTCCCTTCTTGATTCTCATAAGTGTTCTTAAAAAAGAGATAAACTAAATTGAACAAAATTTCTCTGTCTCCAGAATTCCGAGGGAAAGCCTATTCCTTTTCTTTTCAATTCCCCAGAAGGAACCATATTTTTGTATTTAAGAGATAAGTTAGATGTTGATAACTCAATGATTACCTGGCCATTTGTTTCTTCTTTCCCCTGTAGGTAAATATATTAGTATTTTCCATTTGTTTACCAGTTTGAGGAGAAATATAACAACATCAGACAGATGGATGCTTCCATAGCACACATACAGGGACCAGGAAAAACAAACAATTTTTTTCTAACTTGAAGTTTAAAAAAGCAAAAGGAGAAGGAGACTATGTACATGTACATACTTGTATATATACAGATATATAGGTTACATCATTAACAAAGAGGAATGATATGAAACCTCACCAAGATTCTTGTGGGAGCAGTACCAGACGACACCAGTTTCAGGTACTAGGAAAGGGCTGATGTTTAGCACTAGGCTTAGGAGGCAGATTAATGGGTTAAAAAGACTATAGTGATATATTTTAAATGGCTATCTCATCCTTAGCCCAGATTGTAAGAAGTTCAGAGTGTCAAGTATGGCTATCTTTCTGTCACTGTTGAAGTATCTACAAAATGGTGCCTGTTGTTTGTTGAAGCAACCAGCTGGCACTATTTGGGTGAAATCCAAGTCTGTGGGGATATCCAAGTCTTAGCTCTGTGAGATATCTATTAGGTGCCCAATTATAAACTGTGCCAAAGTGAGCAGGTTCCATGATTGATTAGTGGGAACTAGGCGGCTTTTGCCTTAGATCTAACCAAATTTTGCCATCACATACTACTCACTAGACACTGATATTTGTCCATTTGTGTAGACTCCATTTACTCAACTTTTCTTTAATGGGAGCCTAGTAGAGCTATACATAAGCAATAAACAAAACATGATTACTACCTTAAAGGAGCTCTTGGTATAGTTACAAAAAGACATTCAAATAAATGAATATTTATAATAAAGTCTGCTGAAAGTTGTAGCAGAAGTATATACTAACACAATAATGGCAGAAAGGAGGGGATCATCATATCTGCTTGGAGGACAAAGAAGAAAACCACTTCAGCCACATTATGGAAATAAATTAGAAGTGTGTTATATAAAAACAAGAGAATGGAAGACATTCCAGGCAAAAGGAACAGTGTTTAGAAAGAGAGAAAAGATGAAACAATATGGGTTATTCCATGAAATTATACAATTGTAATGGAATGTAGGATGTGAAGAGGGGCAGATTTTGAAGTTCAAAGAGATAGGCAGGGAGGGACCAGAAATTTAACAAATATATATATATATATATATATATATATATATATATATATAATCAGACTGAAGGCAATCCTAAAAGAAAATAAAAGAAGTGGGGTGATGTGTTAGAAAGTGACTTTCCGGACATCACTTGGATGTATTTGCCACAGAAGCCCTCTCAAAAGCCAGAGAAAGAGCATTCCTGGTAGAGAAAGTAACACATGCAAAGGCCTTGAAGAAGGAATATGTGTGATGAGTTTTAAAAACTAAAAGGCCAATAGACTTGGCAACCAAGAGTATATTTTTATAAGCATTGGTGATAATGAATTTGATTCTAAGTGAAATGGGAAGTTATCAAGAGTGGGTGTTTTGTTTTTTTTGTGTTTTTTTAGAGAGACAGAATGTGACAGGGTGAGGTGGGGGTCAGAGGGAGAGGACAAGAGAGAATCTTAAGTAGGCTCCATACCTAACATGGAGCCTGATGCAGGACTTGATCTTAAGACCCTGAGATCATGACCTGAGTCAAAACTGAGTCAGAAACTTAACTGACTGAGCCACCCAGACACTCCAAAGGCTATCAAAAGTTTTTAAATGGAAGAGTCACAGATCTGATAGACACTTTTAAAAGGACCAATCTGGCTACTGAGGAGACAACAATTGTAAGGGATTGAGGTTAAAAGAAGAGATTAGAAGGGAAAACTATTGCATCTGTCTCCATGAGAGACTAGTGGGTTATAATGACAGAGGAGACGGAGAAAAGTGGACAGAACCAAGACTTATTTTTGAGGTAGAGAGTGAGGGAAAGGAAGAATGAAAGGAGCTTTTTATTTTTAGAAACTGGAAAAAATAGTGGCATCTAATCAAAAAAGAGAGATGGGAGGAATGAATCAAGATTCTGTTTCCATTTAAATGACTGCACGAGAAAGAAGAGATTTGTGAACAAGAGATGAATGGCCTTTAAGGAATGTAAGGTATGTTGAGATTGGGGATCTTGTTGGCTGTCAGAAAAAGATTTCCAGGGGACAGTTAAATATAAAGTTCTAGAGCCCATGAGGTAGGTTTGGCTAGAGAGCCTGGAAGATTTGAAACTCACCAGTCCATGTAGGAATTGTGGACATGAATTAGATTACTCATGGAGCTTTTGCTTAGGAAGAACATGCAAGAATAAGGACAAAAGCCTTGGTAACATCAACTTTCAGTTAGTAGAGAAAGAGAAGCCAAGGGGAAAAAAAAGAACATGCAACCAAAGATGCAAGAGAGAAAAAACAGCTAAAATAGGCAATATGGAAGCCCAGAAAGTAAAGAGATCCAAGAGAGAAGACATGCTTCGTGGTTTCAGATGTCATAGCAAGGTCATGCAAGATAGCTCCAACTTGTCTTTCCCAGAGTTTACTATTTGTATTTTATACTGCCTCAGGGTCTAATGCAGAGCTATTGCAGATATCAAGATGTCAATCAACAGTATATCTTGAACCAGACACTGAACTTGATAACTTATCTTCAAAGAGTTGGTAACTAGTTGGGAGAAATCAAGTACATATAAATCCACATGGCCAATTAAGTAAGGCTCTGTGTAATGTATGCTGAAGAAATGGGACAGGGAGTATATGCCACTTAAGATCTAAGAGGGGAGAAGTCAGGGATCCCTGGGTGGCTCAGCGGTTTAGCGCCTGCTTTTGGCCCAGAGCGTCATCCTGGAGATCCCAGATCAAGTCCCACATCGGGCTCCCGGCATGGAGCCTGCTTCTCCCTCTGCCTGTGTCTCTGCCTCTCTCTCTCTCTGTGTCTTTCATGAATGAATGAGTGAATAAGTAAATAAAAATCTTAAAAAAAAAAAAAAGAGGGGAGAAGTCACAGAGAACTGTGGTAGTTAGAAAAGTCTTCACAAGTGAGATAACTCTTGGTTCAGGACTCAGGTTGAGCAGAGCAGAAAAGGAACTTCGCAAGTAGTGGCAATAACAATGAACAAAAGTACAGGGGAACTAATACTTAAATTCATGTTAAGTCTGGCTGGGACAGGATGCCAAAGTGGAGGAGGAACTTAGCTAAAGGACATATTATTTTGTAAGTTGGAAGGCCTTAGACACAACTTAGTCTAATGCTCTTGTTTTATATTCAAGGAGATGACAACCCAGACAGATTATATTTGTTTAAATCCTCAAGCCTAGTTGATGGCAGAACCAGTAAAGGCAAAGCAAGAATAGGAGATTGGTACCAGATTCTGAGGAGCCCTTAAAACCAATCATAAATGAATAAATTGGAATTAACCCTGTAAACAAAGAAATACTACTGACATTTTGAGAAAAGGGGGAGTGAAGTGTAAGATTTACAAACAAGCAGTGTGAAAAGCCAATGCCAAAAGCAAGGAATTTTGGTGACTATCTAGCCTTTCTTACCTGGAGCTTCTCATTTGAACTCCAGAACACAAATAATGATCTGAGTGATGATTTTTCTCCATCCTAACAAGGATGGTGTGTAACTAGTACCAGTCTAGATGCACAGGAAAGAGGTGAATTCATTATGTACAATCATGGACCTTCAGGCTTGGCTTCCTTTTAGATTGCTGGTTGAAAAAAGGCTGGCAGAAGAAGTAAAGGACAGATGTGAAAGACACTGCAAGTAGAATCTGGTAACTGGCATTATGGCTCTTGTGAGGGAAGAAATAATAATAAATTATTCCCATGTTATGAGCTTGTAAACTGAAATGTGCCAATATCTCTAAAAGATATCATCAAGAGTAGAGGAGTCAGGAGTTCTAATCTAGGGAGAAGATAATTAGTTAACATGAGACTTTCTGGGGTACCAACAAAGAATAAAAGGGAAAAAAAATTTAGTATCTGGAAATCTTGGATTATGGGAAGATTAAATTTTCTATTGGTTTTCCTATGGTTCTTATAGTTTGGTTCTTCATGGGTGGGTTTTTACAATACACTCAGGTTCAGTCAGGGCACAATATTGGTAAAAACATATCTAACAAATAAATTTCAGTTTGTACAAGAGCCAATCAGTTTCCAGCATCACTAGAATGATAATGTAGAATCGAGAGGCCTGCAGAAAAACCTTAAGAATTGACAGAATCTTGTGTAAAATAGGAAAATACCTGTGATGACAAAATTGGCATTATTTTAAGCCAAGAATTAATAGTTTCTTCCCATTTAAGTGAGGATAAACCTAAATTTGGTCCTGCATGTGCTTGAGTATGCTTAAGTATACTAATGCCCAAACTTCTTGGATTCTTTCCTGATATGCATGTTCTTGGGCTTACTGTGGGCTTATTGCATCTTCCAGCTGACGTTCAGAAGTGAAGTCGGAGCCATCTGTGGTCATTAAAGTTCCCATGACAGTTTTTACTAGAGGGTTATGGCCCAATTCCAAAGCGAGTAATTCTGTTTTATAGCTCCTCCTCCCTTTTCAATTATAATAATCTTCATTTCCTCCTCTATACTGGTTTCACCCCAGAGGTGTAAGGCATGAAGTTCAAGATGGAAGAAAGAATATGCAAGAAACTAGCTAGGTCTTCATATTTCCTATACAGCTCTCAGTATGGAGTACAAATCTGGCTGAGTTATCAAAAGCTATCACCCCAGTGTCTTTCAATCAAAGGCAATCAAAGCCATGAAGAACATTGAATTTATATTAGCATGAAAGACTTATTCAAATGAACACTAAATACCAACCTGATTTCTCCAGAGTAGCTTTCCCAGGTGATGGGAGTAAACAAGTCCTTGAGACTCAAGGTTAAGGGAAAATTGCAAAAGGTACTCTTCAGAACTAAATATGAATAAATCGAACCCCCATGTCAGATCTGACTAAAGAAAAAGCCAGTATTTTTTAAATGAGATGATACCATGCTCTCCTTCCTTTGGAAATTTTTAGAAATACTAATACAATAAAGCTTTGGAAGATAAATCCTCCAAATGCCTAGGTAAAGATGAAATGGGGTAAATTGATGATGGATCACTTATAAAATCACGATTACTTTACATCTCTCAAATAAAATAACGCCATTTTAAAAGTGATTTAAAGAGAAAGAACTTTCAAACGCAATGTCCACCAAACCATACCCAATGCCTATTGCCCTTCCCCCTCTAGAACCCTACACATAAGATTCTAGATAGCCAAATCGAGTTGCCCTCAAAACGTGCAACATGTACCTAGAAATTTAGCTGCAAATTAATTGTTAGAAATTGAGAATTTTCTTTTTAAAGAAATGCTGCTTTGATTTGTGGGGTGGGGAGGCAAATAATGGAAATATTTGCCTCTACTGGAGTTTAGATGGAACTGTGGAAGGCATCCTTGGAATAGCTGTTAAGGATCTAGTTTGGTGATCAGGAGATTTTACTTCTCAGTTTATACTTCAAGCAAGTAAATTGGTTTCTGAACCAAAACAGAGTGAAAAATGGACTTGCTTTTTAATAGCTCCTGCTCTAGGCCAATTCTTAGGCTAGTTGTGCTAAGGAATTCTGAAGCCCCTTAGATTTAGATTCTGAAGCAGCCAATTTTTGCTTAACCTTTGGAGATCATTTATTTATTTATTATTTTCCTCATCTAGTTCTTTTATATAGTCATTAATGGGAAGATATTAGGGTCGCTCAAATTCTCATTTAAAAATAACATTTTCTGAATAGTTATTGGAACTGGGATTATAAATAATGGATGTAAGGCTAATTACCAAAATTCTACATTTAGCGCAAACTGGTGCATATGGAGACAACAGCTCAATATTTTAGAAAGTGCCAATTTGCTAAAAATAGATAAATATGATGATTATTGCTGGAATTAATTCAAGGACATTCAAAATGAGATGACTAATATCAAGGGGTAGCATTTCTCTGATACTAATCCAAGGGAGATATTTTACACCCATTATTGCCCAATCCTTTTGCAGAAATGAATCCCCAAAACTAGAAAAGAAAGACTAACCCCACATGAAATTATCGAGAATATAGGGCAGCTAGTATTCCTCTTAAACAGGTAGTACCTACCAGAGCAGATCCTGGAAGACCCTGAAAACCCAGTGCTTATCAATTCCAAGTGTGTGGAGACTTGCCCTAACCTTTCTTTTTTGTGGGATTGGTTGCCTGTTGTGGTTACTGCTTCCTTTTTGAAGGAATGGATGTCAGGGATGATAACCCTACCAATTATAGGAATATACAACTAGGACAAACTGAAAGCAACCAAAAGGAAAAATTAGTGATCCACCACATTTGGTAAGTCCCTCTTAATCTGGGTAGCTACCCTGTTACACACATCCACATGTATGTATGTGTGGGCTTCCAAAAACTGTGTCTAAAGAGTGCAACTTGGCTCTTCTTCCAATCAGAGATAATTGGTCTATTGGTAACTAGCTGATCTAAGAAGGACCAATTGATTCATTCATTCTCATTCTGTCTCTCTATCCGCTCTCTCTGAATGTGAACAGATGATACAAACACACACACACGCACACACACACACATATATATGTCTTTCATTTAGAATTTTGAAGTGTGAGATAGAGAAGCTAGGGTTATTAATAATTGAGTCTTTTAAATTCAGGGCTTCAGAAATAAAGTCTATCTATCTATCTATGATTTCCTGCTTTTGAGGTTCCCAGATCTACTCTGGTTTCTATAAACTTGGTTATTCCACCTCTTAATTTTGTGTGATATCTAGTTTCCCTTTGATAGACTTAAAGTTGGTTTCTGCTACTTGTACCCTATCAAAGTGCACATAAATA
Source organism: Vulpes lagopus (assembly GCF_018345385.1). NCBI lineage: Eukaryota > Metazoa > Chordata > Mammalia > Carnivora > Canidae > Vulpes > Vulpes lagopus. The sequence goes on from NC_054824.1 coordinate 84,859,771, forward strand.
AAAGTGTGTGGGGGTGTGCATGTGGAGAAAAAAAAGACAGAGAGACTGAGAGACAGAGACAGAAAGAGGTGGCTACAGGGAGGGATTAAGGAGTGATACCCTTCATAAACTATAAACATAATAAATGATTGTTTCCCTTTCAACACCAGTTTATTTGGAAATTTCTAGTTAATACACCTTCCTATTAAACTCTATATAAGCCCAACATATAAAAGATTTTCCAAAATATGCATGATATTCATTTTTCTATCTTAGACTTTTACTTCTAGGAAAAACAGAATCTTCTGGACAAACCTGACCAATTATTACACTTCAAAATATTTTCAAATGTTATCCACATATTAAGAAATCAAATTCTTTGGGTTACAAAATTCCATTGCTTATGTGAGAATTTCATAAATTTGTTTTATTAAATTGGAGACTATGTCAATCAATCAGGGACATATGAGATCTGAAATGTCCTTTGTAGAGATCCTGAGAGCGTAGAAGATTATATATGGCATTAGAGTTGGGTTGGAAAAGGTTCAGGATTGCATGTCACTTCTTCTGATCAAGGTTAATTCCTGATGCATTGAGGAATCTTGAAGTTGTATGAAAATGGTGCTCAGGTGATAATCTTTGCACTGTGTTTTCCCCCAATCAGGCTTCATCCCCATTGTCAGTTGCTCCTAACCAGCCCCACATGCCTATTCTTCTGCCTGACTGGGCCTTCCTGTGATAGATGTGAGCACAGCATGCCTGGTAATCTTAGTGCTGAGAACCCAGTTTAGATGTGAGGTGGGGGTGGGGATGGGGGTGGGGGAGAAGCAGCCAGTTTAGCAAATGGAGAAGAGAAGAAATCTAAGTGTGAAGGAAAGACTAAAACGGAAAAAGATATAAAAAGAATAGTGGATATTTCTAAATGTGTTTGACCTGACCTTGCATGAGAATTTGAACATTGGCTTTTTAAAATTCTGTTCCTAAAATTTTTAAAGGAAATAATAAAGATATATTATGTCTTATCTATTATCATGGTTACTACTTACTCTGTAGAGAATAAGGGAGGAGAGGAGGGAATTATATATGTAAACACATATATAGTATATATATATATATATATATATATACACACACATATATACATATACACACACACACATTTTATACAGAAAGCACAGGTACTTCTTTGCTTCGAACCATGAACACTTTGGGTTTCAGTATGTGGAATTCCTGTTAATAATACCTTACACTTGAAAAACACATTGTTTGCAAAATACTTTTATTTTTATCACTTTATTTAAGCCTCATGCTAATTTATTAGAAAAGGCAAGTCAGGACTTGGTGTGTCCTTTTTATGTGCCTACTATATCAATGGATAAACTGAGGCTCAGGAAGATTAAGTTACTTACCCAAGGTCACAGGACAAGCAATTGGCAGACCCAGGTCTAGAACTCAGGGGAAGGGTTTATTTCACTACAAAGACATGAAACAGGACATTAAACAAAGAACATCTAAAAGAATAAGATCTGTAAATAATTAAGGATAGGAAATCTGGAAGAATCACATTCTCATACTATAACCCGAACTCACTGCCAAGTATGCCACTCTGACCTAAGCAGACAGGAAAGGGAATTGTAACTTTGACCACAACCACCCTGTGAGGAGGACCAATGGAATTGACTATGCATTTACACAAAGCCAGCTCTGAATAAGTTCACAGGAATGGTGTGTTCCAAAATATCACCCCTAATGGCCCATTATTCATTATGATGATCTCTCCCTTCCTCCTTTTTTTTTTTTTTAAGATTTTATTTATTTGTTTATTTTAGAGAGAAAGCACATGCGAGCAGAGAGTGGGGGCAGAGGGAGAAGGAGAGAAGCAGACTCCCTAATGAATGAGGAGCCCTACCTGGGGCTCAATCTCAGGACCCCGAGATCATTACCTGAGCTGAAACCAAGAGACAGAAGCTCAACTGACTGAGCCACCCAGGTGCCCCCTCTCTCTTCCTACTTTCATTCCTTCAATGAATTTTTTTTTTTTAATTGAGAAGGTAGTATGTGCTAGACATAGCTTAAAATATCTATTTTGTCTAAAACACCTCTTTGGAAAGTTGGAAGGAATACTCTTTTTGAAGTTCTTTTTTCATAGCCTCACACGTCAAACACTAGCATGAGCTGGTATTACTTAATCAGAAAACTCCCCCTGGACCTGAAGAAGGAGAACAAAAGAAAAACTCAAAGAAAGAGATTGAAAGAGATTGAGAGCAACGAGCAAGATATGGAATAAGGGTGTGGAGATTAGAAAATATCACCCAGCTTTCTCAGTTGAAGACAAAGTTCACCTACAAATCATTTTATCTTACTACTCTTCTCAAGGCCATGCCAATTCATTCACAGAAAATATACTGCGTAGAGTCTGGCCAAGAGCATTTTCATGGAGAGCTGTGGTTGCTATTTGCCCAGTATTAACCACAATAGGCCTACTTCAGAATCCAAATCCCTTCAGTCTATTCAAATGTAAGAAGGATAAAGTTGCTCTGATTCTCATTCAAGTAACAGATATTTGAGGGGCTACTTATCATATAACCACCTTTAACCTCCAGGAAAGGTTCCCCTTTGTGGAATAGTATTATATAGATACTTCAATGGAAAGGAAAGAAACCCAAGTGAAGGTAAAATTGATTCGTGAGCACAGACACGGGGGCACAGGCCAACACTACATATATTTTTGGAGATTTGTGTATCAGTGAAGTAAATCAGCTAGGAACGAGAGATTGAGTCAAGTTCTATTGGAACAGTTGTGGAGCAAAGCAACATGTGTGAGTACTGTGGGGTTTTAAAGGAAGGGCAGTGGAAGATCCAAGACTGGTAACCATGTGTCTGACCTGGCACTTTGCTAACTTAAGGGGGTGGACTAGTTTGCTGGATTGGTGGGGGAGGAGGACACCAAAGGAAGGTTTCCAGATAGTACCAGTTATGGTAGTTTGGAGAATTGCAATGTAAATGGACTCATTTTTAACCTACTTTCATTAAAAACTGATGGTTGTCATATTTATAGTTTGATAATAAGAATCAACAATGATTGGCTGCATCTCAAAATTTGATGCCAATAGATTAAACAAAAATCTACTAATGGAAAAAAAAATCTACTAGTGGTTTCATCCATTTAAATATGCCACAATTTAGAGTAAGCCTGGTTTTATACTTATTTAGGAAACATGTTATCCACAGGTAAAACCAGTTACTCTATGTGTCAAACATTGTAATAGGCCTGGAAGTAGAGAAAGAATGAAGATTCCACCCAAGCAGCTCACAGTAGAGACACCAGTTAATGAAAAAAAAAAAAAAAAAAAAAAGAACAAATGCTATATAGTGCAACAAGTGATTTAATAGCGATGCTACAAACTATAGCATGGTCACAAAGAAAGTGGAACTTTGGGAGGTCAAGAATGTTTGCTCCAAAGAGCAAACTCTGACAGAGGAAATGGGAATTTTCCAGGCAGAAGGAATATACAGTATGAGCAAAGGCACCAAGGCTTGAAATGCAGATGTGGTATCATATGGTTGGACGAACGGGTACTTGAGGATGGCAATGGAAAGATAGGAAAGCCGAGGTCATGTTATCCATGTATTATAGTTTATAGTTAACAGGGGACCACTAGTGGATTTTAACAAGAAAGATAATACAGATTTGCATTAGGTAAAGGTAAGTGTGGTGTTCTACGCGAGGAGAGTTGGAAGAAAGCAAGATGGAGATAGGAAGTCCATGCAAGAAGCTATTGCCTCTGTCCTGATGAGAGGTAATGGAAGTCGGAACCAGGATATTTGTGATAGAGTTGAAAAGCAGAGGATAGATTCAAAAGCTTTTTACCTAGAATCAAGAAATTTATTATCTGGAATTGAGGACTGAAAGCAAGGACTGCCTTCACATTACTCCCAGGTTCCTAGAGCCCAGAAGCTGGTTAGATGGTGTTATAGCAGAAGGGTTGGAATTTGGAGGAAGATTAAGTGGAACAACACAGAAGACACTGAGTCTGGTTTTCTACATAATGAATGTGGGTGTCTCTGAAATGCCTGGACCTACTAATATCCATGGGTCAGGTGCTGAAGAAAGATATCCAGTCTACAGATTGGGAAACCTCCCAACATGGATGAGATCACCTAGAATTCATGTATCAAATGAGAAGTGGATCAAGATCATCAGCCAGAAGATAACTGATATTTGAGGGGAAAAGAGTGAAAAAGTCAGCAAGGAGGACTAAGAAAAGCGTATCTGAGAGGGAGGAGAGCCAGGGCAGCTGGGAGCCCAGTGAGGAATTTCAGGAAGAGGAATGGACGATACAAAATACCAAAGAGATATCAAGTAAGATGGAAACCAAAGAGTCACTGGAAGTGGTATCTTTTTTAGGATATGAGAACAGAATAAAAATAAATGAAATAGTGAATAAGGAGTGATAAATAGAAGGAATCACCCCTGATGGGAAGAACTGCTCGTTAATAGTAGGCTCACAACAACCCTGACAAACTAGGAAGTCCAAGCCAAGACTGACATCGCACAACTTGCAGAGAAAATTTCCTTACCTTTGTACTGATTTTGTCTTCACATGAATTTTGTTTAATCCCTACAAAAACACTTTAGAGTCAGCAAGGTGGGGCTGTTGTTTGGTTGATTTTAGTTTTTTGCTTTTTAGTCTCCAACTTATGGGAGGAAACTGAAGCCCAATATTCATTCAAGATCACAGAATCAGGAAGTGGCATAAACTGAGGACTCTCAGCACAGTGCTCTTCCCAACACTTCAGAGAATCTTAAACTGACTTCAATGGTGCAGAGGCAACTTGATCACACTTCAGAGATTCGGAAGGGAGAAGGGCCCACAATCACTTTCTTGACTGGTAGAAGACCCGCTTGGTTGCCTGAATGCCTCTATGATAGCCAACAGGGAAGTGAATAATCAAATGCTGTATCTTTTCTGGAGATGACATACGTATGTGCATCCTTTGAAATGTTCCTTTAATATCAGAGGAAGATTTTAGATTTGTCTTACTTTATCAGTGAGAACAAGGAGAACATTTGGTTAATATATATGCACTACTGTTGACTGAAACCCGCCCCCCCCCCCCCCCCCCCCGCTTCTTTATGGGGTCAGGTAAAACTGAGGTATGTGGATTCATCAGCCCCAGGCACTGCATTGACAATTCCACCATGACGGAGGCAAAGGAGACCCAGGCTACTCTCCCTCTCACTGAACAGAAGCTCTGCCATTTCGCATAAAACATGAAAGGTTTCTGTAGTTTTGCCAACTCAGCAAGAGAGAAAATTAACCCTACATTTTCTTATCCCAATTGCCTCGGCATGGGTGTGTGGAGGGGGGGGGAATCCTAAGTTACAGACCCACAGCATGAGGGAGAGGGCTCATTGTGTATGCACCCTGGCAGGGATTCGAAGGAATTACAGTCACCAGATAGGAACTCATTTCTAGATTTACCATGAATTTTCTAAGGTTCTCTGCAAGTCTACATAATTTGGCAGGAAAAAAAAAAAAAAAAAAGCCCTTACATGATTTCTTCTGTTTAAATTTGGAAATGTGTGATAGAAATCACCATTGGAAAAAAAAAACCCAAAACAGTTTCAATTATATTAAGTAAAATGCCTCCATTTAATTAATTCACTTAGTCCCTGGGTGACACTGGGTGTGGCTCAGTGAGATTTAGGAGGAATCCAATTTATCACTAGGAGGAATCGGCTGCACCAAGCAGCAAGGCGGCATCCTTCCACACCTTTCCAACACTGCAAGGGAAAGGCGCAGTGAGGCTGGCATTCCAAACGACATATCACACTCTCCCCAGATAAAAATTATTTGTTTTACGAGGAAAAAAAAGCAGATGTTGGTGGGGTTGAGAGGTGGGGGACGGAGGGGCTACTTGCTTGCCCTGGTTTTCTTTACACTTGGATTACAATTTAAAATCCTTATCTTGAAACAAAGGAAAACAGCTCAGTTTTCTGGCTTTGTGGACACAGATCCCATCTTGCAAGTTTTTCATCATCTGCAGTACGCATGGTAATTACGCTATTTAAAGTTAGCCCCAAGATATTTGAAAATCAGAAACTAATAAGGTCTCAGGGATCCTTTTATTCTATTCCTCCTTTGCACACTCCTTTACCATGTTCTCATGGCCACCCCGCTCCCATTCTCTTCTTCCTGCTGTAATAATCCATCGTGGTAATTAATGGCTAATAAAGATCCTTTACGCTTTCTCCTCACCCACTGGCCGTGTATTACAACTCAGAAATCCAAGGTTGCTTCTTTATGCGGCTCAAGTGGAAGAGGAAGGAAGTGCAGTCCCTCCAGCCCCCTCCCACGTTTCTGCTGGATTCCATGGGTGTGGCAGCATGTAGACCTTTGCAGGGTTTTGCCCTTGTTTTATTCCCTGTTAAGGCCTAGGACTGATTAATAGACGGCAGGAGGATAAACACAACAGGGTTCAGCCCAATTGAATGATAGAGGATCATTTTACCCCCAAGCAGGAAACCTGTGTGAGACTTAGTACTCACGCTATGTAAATGCCAGTCAGGGTAGTGTGCAGCCCACGCCCTGAATACACCATTTCCTTCTGTCTGATTTAATGGTATCCGAAATACTGACTTACGTGAATGGTGCACAGCAGTACTCCAGAGGGCACATGGCCATGCCACACAGAAGTACACATGCATGAAATGCATGGGCAGATATGACGATTTCTTCACCTTTCCTTTTCTCTCTTGACTACGATTTATGCTAAAACCCATGCAGGCGTGTGGAAGCTGTACAGGGTACACGCATGACCGTCGTACATGAGGTATGCGGATGCTCTACACATTTACATGCAAATTTCTACAACTCCCCAAACACACAATTTCAGCTTTCTCACTTTGCACATCACAGTGAATGCTTGGGGCTGGGAGTGAGATAGAACCCAAGTGAAGGCAGCTGTCCCCTTTTGGGGGGGGGGAAAGGAAGGGAATACTTAGAGCTTCAAATCCTTTTCTAAAATTATGCTTGATTTCTTTTGTTGAAGGGGGTGTGTGTGTCTCCTTGTGTGTGTGTACATGGGGTGGCAAAAAGTTGTAAACCGGCATATTTTTCTATCTAAAAGGAAACCTTTTTTAATGAATAGCATTGGCTTCCTTAGGGCTCCGCCTTCCTAAATTTTATTTCCTCTGCTCACCAGTGGGGTAACCTCAGAACGTTTCCTTGACAGTGTGCTTAACCCAGCCACCTGTATCTATTGCATTTTATGTATTAGAATGAAGGAAGACAAGGAAAGGAAATGTCCTGGTTTGAAAAATGAGCCAATGGAAGCATCAATCTCTGGAACCATTGAGCAGTTTGGGGAAGTGGTGCATGTAAGACTCTCATGCTCTTTTTCAAACACAGCTACACAAACCACACACACAAAACCCTGGAGTGTCTGCTACTTTTTAATATTTATTTATTTATTTATTTATTTATTTATTTATTTATTTATTTATTTAACTTATTTATTTTTCCCTTGCCTCTCCACCCCCTGCACCCACTGATCTGATATTCTGCTCCCGTTTCCCTTCCCCTTCCTCTCCTTCTTCATCCTCCACACCACCCACCCCTCACCCCTCCTTCCCAGGGCGCTGGCTAAATGTGCAAAGCTGGCAGACTGTTTCTTCACCACTCCCCTCCACCCCCTTCGGATTCAGCGAGTGTATTACAAATTGCCCAATATCCAATACCTGTACAGGAATAATGCCCAAATCCCATCTCTTGCACCCCACCCCAAGGCAATCAATCTGCAAAGGGCTCTTTTGACCTGCCTCCCCTCCCACGAGTATGCACACGCACGCACACACACACACTCACCCACATCTCACACCCATTTTTTTCTCTTTAACCTTCGCCAAAATCACTCAAACATGTTCCAATGAATGTTTGAAAGCTTCATTTGGAGAATGCCAGAGCACTGCCGGTTGCTGCAGAACACTGAACTCGTCATTGCTCCCCACCCTCAGCCCAATCAAGTTTCTAAAATGTCTTTCAAGAAATAAGTGAGCAATTTGAAAGAGAAGAGAAACCTGGGTAGTGGGGGAGGGATGGAGGGACACGGATTCTCGCAAAGCTCTTATGTGTCCCTCTTCTGATGAAAATGAGTCACCATGCTTATTATCCAAAATGTTAGCCCGGCTCCGGTCACTGACAATCCCAGGAAAGATGCAGGGGAAGGGAGAAGAGGAAAGACCTGATTTCCAACAGGTAATACTCGGCTCGTCTTTCCCATCCCATCGGAGCCCAAGGCTCCTAGGGGCGTGGTCCACCCTCTCCTCCGACCAGCTGGTGCACAATCGGCTACCGATCTTGGGAAGGGGATTTTCTCCCCCTGCACCTCCAATCTCTCCCCCAACCCCAGTTGTCTTTGGAACCTCTTTAAGAGCAAATAAACAAATTTCACTTAAAAAAAAAGAAACACCTTCCAAATCACAGTTTCATTCATTCATTGAAAAATAAATAAATAAACCCTTCACATGTTTTTTCCATTAATACCTGCGCCCCTTTGAAGCTCATGCATGTACGAAATAAGGCTTCCTCCGCAGCACATGTGAGAAAATTGCACGACAGAGCAAGCAACACTCATTACAGAATAGGATTCCTTCAACCCTGCCTTTTGCAAATGATTTAAAGGATCGCCTCCCCATCTTGTAGGTAGAGTCCACATCCTCTCCCCACACCCCTTTCTATATCCACACCCGCAAAACCAGAGACCTAAAACGCTGAGCATTCACCAAGAGCCCCTCGCCCCCCAAAAAATCTTATTTCTAGCCGGACCGGCATATATTTCCACCCCCCCCACCCCAACCTCATCCTAATTAGCCGCAGCATTCCCAAACCAAGAGCATGAAAGACAGACAGAATGGAATAAAAGCTGGGATGCAACCATCAGTTACCATATGCTAAGGAAACGCAAGCACCATGGCCAGAGCAGAAGCAGTTAAAAAAAAAATTTTTTTTTTTCCCTGCCTTTACAGGGAAATATTGTAGTCTGGTAATTTCACAACAGCAAGAAGTAAAAATCTTTAGCTCTACCTGTTTGGTTCTTCTCATACAGCACAGCATGGTTGTATCGTCCCTTGCCTTCTTCCTGCCTTCTCTCCTTCCTCCTCTCTCTTTCTTATTCCCCCCCTCTCCACCTCTTTTCTGCTCGCTTGCTCACTCGCTCTCTCGCGCTAGCGCGCTCTCCCTCTCCCTCCCTCCCTCCCTCCCTCTCCCTCTCCCTCTCTCTCTCTCTCTCTTGCTCACACACACCAGGGCAGTTAGCAGCAACTGTAAGGTCCGCGGCTACTGCTCAGCGCACATGCTCCCTCTCCCTCTCCCTCTCCCTCCCTCTCCCTCTCCCTGCCTCTCTCCTCTCTCCTTTTCCCTCTCTTCCCCTCTTTTCTCCCCCTTTCCCTACCCCCCCCCCCGTCTTGTCTTTTTCTTCCTTTTCTCTTTCTCAGAATTGTTCACTAGCTTTCAATGACTAATCACTTCCCCAGCCCCCACCCCCATTCTAGACAGTCACCCCCTCCCAGTCCCCTGCCAGCCTCATGAATATTTAAACATCTCCAATCTGGACCCAATTACCCACCGACTTTCCCACTGCATTGAGAGGATGGTGGGGTGGGGGTAGAGAAGGATATTCCAGCCGGTTCAGGAGATTGGATGGAATGTGTTTTAGGCAAGAGGGGCTTGAGGAACGCTTGCATTTCTTTACTAACTCTTCTCTTTTCCCATATCATAAAAGCAAAGAACAGCTTAGTCAGACCTGTACCAATATCAGTTGTAGTTGCTATTTAGATTTAATGTACAGTTAAATAATTGTGAGGATTAAGTTCTCTCAAAAAAAAGAAATAATATATAATTATTAATAATTGTGAGGATTAAGTTCTCTCCAAAAAAATGAAACAATATATAAATATCATACACTATGTATACTGTTCTCACTATTCATATAATCTAAAATACATACATTTAAGCTTAAATATGCACAAAGAACACATCTCATGTATGCTCTGATATCCTTGAGAAATCCACATGAATATGTAGCATTTTTAAACATTCTAAGCATTTAAGTTAAGAAATGGTAACTAATGTTCAGGAATTAGAATTCATATCTCAGATCACAGGGTGGTTCTTAATGGACTCACACCTGTTTGAGAATTGGGGTGTCTTCTAATTTTGCTTAAAAACCGGAGCACATTTGAAAAATAAGTCTGTAATACTAATGGTGCCCCAAATGATTTTTTACACTTTGGTCAAGAAGAATAAAAGTTAACAATTGTTATGAGAAGAAAACATATATTACAATGTCTATGTCTTCAATTCCTTCTATGGTCTTTTATAATTTGAGTAGAGGAAAATACTACTTTAAGAAAAAGTGTATATGACACAATTTTTAGACATATAGTTCTGTGTGATCTTGAGAATGTTACTGACCCTCTCTGACCTAATTTTTGAATCTATCAGATAGGGATTATAATGCTAACAAGTTGTGAGGACCAAATAATATAATGTATGTAAAGCATACATTAGAATGGAGCCATTCATAATATGTAGTAGCTTACCTCAGAGACTGTACTTTTCTAACATTTGGTGGCATTTTTAAGTGAATACCTCAAAGAACTTATCAAACTATTTCTTATCTTATTAGTAATGACAAGCATCCCCAATTAAATACCTCATATTCTTTCTAGTGTCTCCTAGACACAAGCCTAGTTAATAGGTATCAACCAGACAGCTTATTATCATACATATTATCAGGATCACTGAGCTTAATAGGTGCTTAATACATTTTAACAAAATTCAAGGTACATCCATCTCAGAATGGACTATCTCAGAGAGACACCCAAGAGGTGATGGTTATAAATTATCCCCAGAGGTCTTTCTGAGCATGACCTGCTTTAAATCTTTCCTTCCTTGCTCTTTTACTCCCGTTTGCTTCTTAATTTTCACATTTTATGATAAGAAACAGAATTAAGCTCTGAGTTTATTTTTTTTCTTTTTAATGTTATAATGAGTCTAGTAAGAGCCAGCTTTCAAAAACAACCTTCTGTAGATGTAAGTGGTAGAAGAGGGCAAAGAATGAGTAAGAAATGGCTCCATCAGAGACATTCTGGTTATGGGTAAGGATGGGCCTACCTGCCTGCCCAGAGCTGAAGAGTAGAGAAGAAAGGAGCAGAGAAGGTGAGGACTGGGGACAAAGGAGAAGAAATTGCTTCTTTTGGTGTTTTAACAGAAACCTAACTTGGGGCACCTGGGTGGCTCAGTGGTTGAGCGTCTGTCTTTGGCTCAAGTCCTGATCCTGGAGTCCTGGGATAGTCCTGCATCAGGCTCTCGGAGGGGAGCCTGCCTCTCCCTCTGCTTACACCTCTGCCTCTCTCTCTGTGTCTCTCATGAATAAAGAAATAAATAATCTTTTTTAAAAAAAAGAAAGAAACATAATTTGACTGATAAGATCCTTTTGTCAACTATGGCAACGCAGTTGGTCATAGAAAGGGGCCAACTCCTTTCCTTTTCAATACACTTGCCTCAGCCCTCCTAATTATGTCTTGTTTTCCCTTTTATTTTTTGGAAGGAACCTTGGAAACAACATGACATAATGGAGTCAGACAGAGCCTAGAGCTCAAAAGCAGGCATAGGCATGGATGAACTCTGTGGCTAAATACATTAAACCACCCTCTTGGCACCAGTTTCCCCAGTGGTTGACATGCACTGTTTCATCAAATACCCAAAATGAGGGAGGTGTGATCATTATTCCTATTTTGATAGGGATACTAAAGCTAAGTGAATTAAGTACCTAGACTAGGTCACATGGCTAATAAGAGGTAAAGCTAGAACTCCAAACCCTCTTAGCCACTAAGCTATGTGGCATTCAATGGGCCTCCATACCCTATTACCCCTAGTCCTTAGGCAATTGGATGATGCAATGTAAGTTTTTGTGTTGAAATGACATCAGCATTCTGCGAGGACACCTACTGACCCGGCCCTTACCTCAGGAGCCATGGAGAACACACCGATGTCCTCAGTAAGCCTGCAATATACTTCTGACCAAACATCACATGCTTCAGCCACTCTCAGGTGCCTCAGTATTTAGAGTCTTCGCCATTCTGAGTGCCTCCCGCTGGATATACTACATTCAGTCAATGAACCTCTTAAAATTATTTTCCAGGAGGGAGCTCAGAATTCCAAATTTAGTTTAAATATTTTGGAATCAATTCCAGTACCTTTTTTCCCCGAGCAATGGAGGTTATAGGATAGTAAAAGAATAAGAAGGAGAAAGGCACACACAAGGCAAGAAAGGAAAATGAAATGAAATAAAATAAAATAAATACTAATACTAGTATTGTCCTGATCCCCACCAGCCAACTAGTCAGTGGATCCACTAATCCTTATCGATATTCTTGCAACCAATCCCAGAAAATGCCTAAACCTAAGCCCCGTGGTTGAACCTCATATAATTTTAATTGGCAGGTTGGCTTCAACAGACTGTCAGGTAACTTCCTAACTGTAGGTTAGGCAGTAACATCATTCTAGAAGAGGGTGAAGAGTGGTGGAGGGCACGTGCCAGTTCCATTCTCAAATCTCTTTGAACTTCATACTAAAGTGATACTGTTTTCATAATACACCTGGAAATCTCTGGGCTTTACTAAGGGCTCTGTCAGAGAGCGGATCATTTTAGGAATAGGTATGGCACTCGAGAGAAGAGTGTCAGAAGTGCAAGTAGAAGATATGTTCATCTTTTTACTCCCCCTTTCAGGAGCTTATTTTTTTAACTTTCAGTCTTAGCTTTTTACTTGCTGTATTCTTGGACTAGAGCTGCCATAACAAAATATCACAAACTGTGCAGCTTAAACAATAGAAATTTATTTCCTCACAGTTCTGAAGGTTGGAAGTCCAATGGTAAGATTGGTTTCCTCTGAGGGCTCTATAGAAAGTATCTATTCCAGGCTCCTCTCTGTGGCTTTGCAGATGAGCACCCTCTTACCTTCACATGGTTACCTCTTCTCTTCACATGGTTATCCTTCTTTGCACTCAAATCCCCGGTGTCTCTGTGTGTCCAAATATCTTCTTCTCAAAGGACATCAGTCATATTGAGTTAGAGCCCACTCCTCTGACCTCATTTAAGCTCAGTTGCCTATTAAAAAACCCTCTCTCCAAATACAGGCCCATTCTGAGATACTGGCTAGGGCTTCAACGTATGTCTTTTGAAGGACCCAATTCAGCCCATAACACCTGCGTTCTCTATCAGTACTTTTGGGCACCACTTACTTATTCAACATTTTCTGTGTTACAAAAACATCCTGCCTTCAAGGAGATACACACATATGTGAAAAGTGAAACAAAAATGCTGTTTGGACAAAACACGATTCAATGTCAAATGTGTGTTACAGGAATTTAGAACATGAGAGAAATCACAATGGACTAGGGTAGACCATCCATTTCATGATTCGGATTTGAAAAAAGTGCAGAAGACACGATGAGTTTTAGGGAAGGGAAAGGGGTCATGTTGGAAAAGGTAAAATATAGAACTGATCACTGCATGACCAAGGGACTGTCAATATGTAAAAGAGGGGCAGTTGTAAAGCAGGGTCATGAGAGAGAACCTTAGAAGGGCAGGCCCTAACCAGATAGGGAGAACCCTAAAGGTCAGGCAGAGGGGGTATATTAGTGTCCTAGGGCTACTATACAAATTTCCACAAACTTGAGGACTTAACATAACATAAATTGATTCTTTCAGGGGTGCCTGGGTGGCTCTTCATTTAAGTGTCTGCCTTCAGCTCAGGTCATGATCCCAGAGTCCTGGGATTGAGCCCCACATCGAGCTCCCTGCTCAGCCAGGAGTCTGCTTTGCCTTCTCCCTCCACCCCTCCTCCCCACTTGTCTTCTCTCTCTCTTCTCTCTCTCTCTCTCTCTTTCTGTCCCTCTCTCAAATAAATAAATAAAATCTTTAAAAAAATTATTCTTTCACATTTCCAGGAGTCATAATTTAATGTTGACAGTATTAATTCCTTCTGGAGCCTCTGAGGAAGAATCCATTCCATACCTTTCTCTGAGCCTCTGGTGGCTGTGGACAGTCCTTGGCATTCCTTGATCTGAAGATACATTACTCCAATCTCTGCCTCCATCTTTACATGGGCTTTCCCTCCTTCTGTCTCTATGTCTTTCCCTCTTTTAATTAGGACATCTGTCCTTGAATCCAAGATCCATTCTAAATCCAGGATGATTTCATTTCAGGATTCTAAATTCATTATATCTGCAGAGATCCTTATCCAAGTAAGGTCACATTCATAGAAGTGAGGGTTGGGATTTAGATAGTTTTTTGAGGAACACAAGTCAATCTTTATACATTAGGCTTGTTATAGGAACAGTTTAGAAAATACCTGTGGTAATGTTGTATAGCATGGAATAGAGAGAAGGGTACACTAAGACCTGGTGAGAGAATCATGGAATTGTTCTAATGCCTGGTTCTGGGAGGAATGGTGGAGAAAAGTGAACTGTCACTCACTGAGTGTCTAGCATGTCCCGGATGTTACATATACCGTCCTTTCCATATTTTGTCTCATTCACCTCACCGAAGAACCCCTTGGAGGGAGAGAAAAATGGAAGGATTGAAAGTGGCTTGGAGATTGGGCCGGGGCAGTGTGGAGATGAAAATTCAAAACCCAGATGTGAGGAGGTCCAGAAAAAGGGCTGGTACTGTGAGGGAGGTGATGAGTCAGTTCTAAAAGCATTCATTTTCAGGAAGCATTGAAAGTTTCAAGTGTGTCACAGGATCAGATTGTAAGAAAAGACTCAGAAGTTGTCTGAGCCTGCCAAAGGTTTCCAGGCAGGCATGGCTACATCGGGATCCAGGGGGGGGCGAGCCTCTATGAAATGATGTCACCACATTAATTAGCCTGATAGCATTTCAGTATGGCCTCATTGCCAGAATTCATCCTGCTTCCTGCAGACAGACAGGGACCTGGATGATTTTTAGGACCCTCTAAATCTTTCTTCATCATTCCAAGCTTGCCTCAAATCCCCTCAGAGTTTCTCCTTCCAGCGCACTGGAGGCCATCCAAATCTGTGAGTGGCCAATATCCCAGAACACAGAAATCTCAGGGAGAGAACCATGTGCTGGTGTCACAGGACGAGATGAAAGACGTGGCCCATAAGCTAAGACTCAGTAGCTTGTAACTCCTGAGGAAGTTTGTAATTGCCTGAGTGAACAACTCTAACTCATTGGCTTATGGAGTGTATTAATAGCAGCCGACGTGAAAAATTCCACCAGGTTACACAAACCTCCACTACCAACACAGGGCCAGGGGCGGAAATTAGAGCTGCATTTGATTTGGTCATTAAAAGAACCACAGAATTTTTCACATACTTCTCTATTCCCCCTGAAGTTGGGTGATGGCTTATTTGTCAGCCTGTGTCCTCCCTGTAATGCATGTTTCTGGATGGCAAGCACCGTGTCTTTTTTTGCAGTTGTTAGTCTCAGAGGTAGAATTTAGTGATTCATCGTTTGCATAAAACACCCAGTGCTGATTACTTCAAGTACCCTCCTAATGCCCATCGCCCAGTTGGGTGGGCTCCATCCCTCCACCCCTCTCCCCTCCAGCAACCCTTAGTTTATTCCCTAGAGTTAAGAGTCTCTTCTGGTTTGCCTCTCTCTCTGCTTTTTTATCTTATTTTCTTTTTCCTTCCCTTCCCCTATGTTCATCTGTTTTGTTTCTTAAATTCCACGTGAGTGAGATCATATGGTATTTGCTTTTCTCTGACTGCATGTCTTAGTATTTTTTTTTTTATTTGTTTCTGGTGTCTTCAAGCAGAGGCATAGATAGATTTCGTGGGACCTAAAGCTTTCAAGACTTAGGGGAGACTTCCTTAAGAAAAGGAATACAAGTTAATTATGAAAGTGGACATTTATTTGAAATAAGATATTACAAGTTATATATAAAAATTGATTTTTACCATAAATATCACAAAATTCAGAAAAATAAATGTGATATTTAAAAATAAGTGCCTGACACATCTCTATAATTCCTACCTATGTTTTTGGCTACATGTTCTTTGATCATCTCTTTGTATAACGATGACTTTGTAAATGTAATATTCTGAAGGAGAATGGAAAGATAATTGAGTCTTTTCCTCTAACACGGTTGATTGGATTTGTTTTTATTCTTGATAGTTGGGGGGCTTAACACATGAGACTTAACACGTACAGATGTGTTTTTGGTAAAGGGCACAAGCAGTAATACAAAAACACAGGAATTCTGAGAAATTTCAAATAGTTGCTATGGAAAGAGAAAAAATATGCATGATACATTTGTAAATTATGCATTATTAATTATGTGGCCTTATCAAATTTATTCCTAATAGAAAAGAACTTCAGTTTTGGTTAGACTTTGGTGTAAACTGAATCTCTCATGTTAAATTTTATATAGCTGATGATTGGAAAAATTTTCCACAGACTTTTGGTGCATACGTTTCCCATCTTGTTTCTCATCTTTACCACATCACTCAGGTGCTACATGGCCAAAGCCAAGTGATGGTTATATTTCAATTCAACCTCTGGTTCTGCACTCCAGGTTACCATGCCCAGTGAGTTGGCTCACTGTATTCCTTGGAGTCATAAATGACTAGCAATAACTGAACTGCACATAAAAGCCCAAGGAAGAAACATAAACAAATCCCATTAAACCCAATCTAAATGTAACACGAATACAACCACATCTTACCCAGTTGCCAGAACTGCTCACAGCCATTCAGTACAACCTGACCTGTGGGGAATGTTGCATAGGGGAAGTTTGAGTGGAAACAGACAGAAGTCTAATGGGTTGTTATTAAAATATCTTACTATTTCAAATTTTATGCAAATGTACAAACCTGTAGCTCCTGGCCCATGTGAGTGAGGAGCCCTAAACCTTAAGCTGAATTAGCTTCTTAGTAAGTTTGCTTCTGGTTTCTGGTTTTGGCACAGAGACATTAAGTCTTCAATAAACAGTTGTTAAAGAATAGGAGGGTGGGAGGGAGAAAGGGAGAGAAGAATGGAAAAAAAAAAAAGGAGGTGAGAAGGGGAAAAAGAGAAGAAGGCTGTTTGAACTCAATTTCAAACATTAACTTTCAGAATCCCCAGTTGTTTCAATCTGTAATTGTGATTTTGTTCTACTCCGACGTGGCTCTGTTTCTCACCAGCTCCATGCATATCCTGAATCTGCCCCATTCTAAACATCCTTCTGGAGTGTATGTGGCTTGGAGAAATGACAAAATGCTGCCTTCCTGGTAGGGTCCAAATATGAGGCTCCCCATTTGTGTTCCATCAAATGTTAACTGCCACTATGTGAGGGATCAGAGAGGTGTTCTTCAAAGACAATATCCCTAAACTCATTACTTTTTATCCTCTCCCATGTCTTGTGATACTCTTTTATTATTTTTGATAGACTACAGGCTATTGGGAGGTGTTGTGTAGTATACAATGTATATAGTTGGATAGTAAGAGAAATTTCAGATATACAGCTTTATATTATTTAATTTGCTCATCTTGGCTTGAAGCATTGATAGATATCACTTAAACATAATTCGTTTCAACCTTCATTTAAACAGGGCAGCTCATCCTATAACATAATCCCTTGGTTTATTTTTCTCCTTGTTCCCTTTCCCCAGTCCCATCATGATTCTGTCAAGACTAGAACTGAGATTTTTTTTGTTTAAACAACTTTGGTCCTTTTCTGTCTGAAATCCAAGTCTACTCTCCTTTACATTAAAATCCTTCATAGTGAAGCCATCCAAAACATACTTAGAGTGGCTAATGTACTCTGTCCACAGAATTTTCTTGAACAGACTTTCCCATTCTCTGTCTTTAAGTCTCTGGGATATTTATTTCCAATGATCTTCATCTGTATTCCTTTAAATCCCTTCTAGTACCTGTTAGATCCCCCAAATTCCTCTGCTGATTATTTGGCTTTCTGTTCCCAAGTTTGTATTCTTTCCTTCATCTCAAAGCCCGAAACTTCTGTCAAATTCAATAACAACAAAAAATTCCACCATTTGAGATTTAAGACTTTTTGTTGTTTGAAATACACTTCTCTGAATTTCTAAGGCAGAATTAACATATAATAACTCTCCCAGGCCATCTATAATTGTACTGTACTTTAGTCCACACCCTAGTCTCTTTGACTCACGTAAAGACATTCACTATTAGAAAGTGATATTATATTTGTATTCGTTTATATATATTTTAATCCATTTATTTAGACTGTTCAGCATTGAAAGTTTTGAGTTACTGAAATGGAAGCTCAAAAGTGTCATCTCGTCTATCTCCGTGCCACTAACTAATGACTGCAGTTTTATTTACTTTTTTTCAAGATGAGAGAGTCTCTCATTAAGATTTTGTCATGTTCATTCCTAATATCTGATATATTAGAGGAGTCTTTTCCCCTCATTTAGCATATTGTCGTCTTCTAGGGGCTTTCATCAGAGTGGATGTGTTTAATGGTCTGAAGGATAATGAGAATATGGGGCCCCTCTTAGCAAGTCTTCAAATAATAAGTTTCACAGAAACTGGGCTCTGCATGCCTTCAGTCATTTGCATTGTATGCTTCTGAACTTCAAAGGTTCCAGAAGGTTGGCTGATACCCATAAGGTCATCTGGCCCAGGTCCTCGTCTGATGTTACCAAATGATAAAACATCCTGTGCTTGAAGGAAAGCATGTTACTTTCAAAGCTTTTCATTTTTGAACTTTTGACAATACTTAGGATATACGTTGTCCCTATTCTTTCCTATAGAAATTGAGATTTGTCTCCCACTTGTTAGTTCAGTTTGTAAACCTTGGGCCACCTAGGACAATATCTCTTTCACATACTATTTCAGCAAGTGTTTAAATATAGCTCATTTATATTCCCCGTCTTTTGAATACTAAGCATCTCTTGAGCTGTTTTTCTTTCTTTTTTTTTTTAAGATTATTTATATTTATTCATAAGAGACACAGAAAGAGAGAGAGGCAGAGACATAGGCAGAGGGAGAAGCAGGCTCCATGCAGGAAGCCTGATGTGGGACTCGATCTTGGGACTCCGGGATCACGCCCTGGGCCGAAGGCAGACATTCAACTGCTGAACCACCTAGACATCCTGAGCTATTTTTCATTAAACAAGATTTTGAGTCCTTTCATTCTGATTACTCTCCTATCTTCTTTTAACATACATAATTTATTGGTATTCCTTAAAATGTATCATCCTTTCCTAATAATTATACTTATTAGGAAGGGAGAAAGGAATAAATCAGTACCAAAATTTTAGATGTTCAATATCAAAGAATACATCACAGAACTGTAAGAGCTCTGTGTGGGTGTCCTACCACCATAGCATTAAACTGTGAACATATTCAGTGGCGTGCTGGCAAATGTTTAACAACTGGCTCTCAAGGGGCTAGGAGTGAAGGATATGATTTGTAGCATTTGCCCATTTCCATGGTGTAAAAACTCCACCACGTCCTATTTGAAGCTACAAATGTGGCATCACTGAATGTAGAGCTGGGAAGAGATGCACAGCAAAACAGCATTATACAGTATTTCCACCAAATAGATACAAGGAAATAAATAATCTGAAGCATATAAAGAATAGTAAAACACAACAAAAAACGAAAACAAAAGAGGGAAGTGATATGTTTTGAGTATTTATGTTCTTTGTGTTTAATTCAGTGTATTTAGTTTTAAATTTGTGTAGTTTCATTTTTAATAATGGCTGTGTTTAACTACTGGCTTGCAAAGTTCCTGAAAATTCAAAATTAGTTTGCAAAAGCTCGTCTGGCCTCATGCCACTTATTACTCTAATTGACATTTTGAAACCTTTGTTTATGTGTGACCCTGATAAACTAAGTACCTCCTACACCTTCCTGAAATTGTCTACTTCCATTGTTGATTTTTGTTTTATCATTTTCATCTGGGTATAATATTGCATATGGATCCTTGTTTATTTTTGTCTTGTTAGATTCAGCCAATTATTTCACCCTGTCAATTACTCTTTAGATCCTAATCCCATCATCACATATTTCTGTCATCTTTGTCCCTTCTGGCTTCATGGCATCCACATATTTGATGAGCAAGCCTTATGTATCTCATCCAAGGCGCTGAATTTAAAAACAGTAATGCTTGACAGGACAGGGCCAAGGACAGAATCCTTGGCCATGCAAGTAGAATTCGCCCTCCACATAGGCATCAAACCATTAATCAGCATTGATTCAGGGAGATATTTGTCTACTTAATAGCCTTCGCATCCAGTCCAAATTTTTCCACCTTGTTTGTAAGACTCTCAAGAGATTATTTACAAAGTACATAAACTGAAGTCCAGAAACCCTCACTTTCTTCCTTCTCACGTCAGAGAAAAAGACTACTCACCCCCTGTGCAAAGCCGAGCACTTTCTCCAGGATTCCTTTCTTCTGTCTTTTCAATCTGCCTCTTCTTCCACTTCCACCCCCTTGCATGTGAACATAGCATATAAACACAGCCGGAAAAAATCTTTGTTTCTCTCCTCTGCTTTTGTTTCCCATTTGGGATATTGCATATTTCCATTCTTTCCACTTTTCTTGGGCTTACTTATTCCATCTCTCCCCTCTATTCTCAGCATGACCGATACCATGACCTTGTTCCACTTGGAAAGTGGAGGCATTCAGGTGAGACTTCACTCATTTGCTGCTTTGCCACCCTTCAGACGTAATCTGAACCTGGCAAAGTGGAGGTGGAAGTTTCTCCTGCGTATCTGGAATAGTATCTTCTCAAAATTCCTCAAGATCTTGGCTCTCCTATTCCCTCTCTTATAGCATCACCCTCTTTCTCTCAACTGACTCTCTAAGCATCATCTTATAAAAGACTCTAGCTTCTTCCATTTCTTTATAAATAAAATATTCTCTTCCAACTCTAACCCTGCATCATATTCTCCCCACCATCTTTACTGCTTCACCTCCTCTTCCATTCTCATTCATTGGTGATTTGCCTTTGTATTCACCAATCCATTGGTTCTAATTAGGCCCCCATAGTTACCATCATTCTCTCTTTCTCTTTTCCTTCTCTCTCTCTCTCTCCCCCCACACAAACACACACATGCACACACACACACACACACACACACACACACACACACACATACCTTTGCATTCCTTACCTTACAAGGCTTCTTTGCAGCTTCAAGACTAACCACTCCTTGTGTGTGTGTGTGTTTTTCCTTTAATTTCTTTTTATCTTTGTTTCACTGTCACTCATTCTCCTCATTTTCCTCCTCCAGCTCTGGATGCCTCCTCTTTCTTCTTGTCAGATCTCTCTTCCTCAATCACCACTTGCCTGGGCCTTCTCAGCACTGCCCACAGCTTCCTCCACCACCACCTCTTTCTGTGTGACTCCCAATTCTGTATTTTCAGCCCAGACCTTGTTGGAATTCTGTTTCAAATACAGATCTCCATATGCATGATTCACTCTCCCAAAATGAACATCTTATCTTCCTCCCGCGTCCTCTCACCAAAATATGCACCTCCTCCTGAAATCTCTATTCTGGTTTATAGGACTGCCTCTCACTCACTTGCCCAGGCCAATAGTGTGCCCTGTTCCTCCTCACCCACAGTCAGTCAGTAGGTCAGGAAACCCTCTAGGTATCAATTCTTCAGGTTCTCATTTCTTGCCTGATTTGTTTGTGACGGGTTTCTAATTACTTCCCTGCATGTAATCTTTCACTTCTTTAATCTATCCTCTACCTACAGCCAGTGTCATCATTCTAAGACAACCATACCAAATTGTGGACCTCCTTTATGTAATATTTCACTTTAACTCCCAGTTAACTGCAGGATAAAGTCCAAATGCCTCACCACCAGCCTCTCTACCTCTCCAGTGACGTCCCCTGAACACCGAATTCACTGCATTTTCCAAAGACGTCTATGTCTTAATTACCACTGTGCCTTTACACGTACTGACATTGATTCGCAGAATAATTTTCCCCATGTTTAGTGATGAAATTCTCATTCTTCCAGATAACAGCTAAAATAATCACTCTTCCATGAATCATGATGACATTTTTCATGCCACCATTTCTTATGTTACTATTCGTTCTTGTACTGGCTGCTGTCAAGCACTTACCATACACTATTGATACTGATACTATCTACTTACCTGGCTATCTCCATTGTTACATGGAATTTAAGAAACTAACAGATTTCTTAAAGGAAGATATTGAATTCTATTTATCTTTGCATCTCCAGTTCTTAGCACATGCCCAGCACATTTTAGGTAACTCAGTATATTTTCTCTGAATGAATAACTTTTCCTTACTTAAAATTTTAGACTCAGGCAAAGGAAGATATGTGGAAACTAGCATGATTAATGCCTGGTGAATGGATGCTGGTTCTTTGGGATCAGTACTTTTTCATTTATTTTCTCAAACCAAAATTTCAATATTCAACTCTAGATAAAATGTACCAATATTAAATTCTTTAGCTTGTGGGATAACTTTTCTTTTCTCTTTATTTTAATTTTTGAAAACTGACCTAAAATTTTTCCAAGTTCAATTCTCCTGCTCCAGAAATGGTACTATAGATAAAACTCTGCAATTTACATAAATGTGTTCACTGTTGGGTAAAAGCTTTATGTATATATATATACATATACACACATATCTGGGTGTTGAGACAAAACCAAGGACAAAGAATTATTTTAGAATTGTAAGTAATTAACTAAACCCAATTAAAGATGACTTAAAGTGTCATTTCTAAATTTACAATATGAAATATGGTGGTGGGTGATTGCATTCATTAATCTCATGATGGAATCATTAGGTTCTTTGATCTTCTTCTTAGATCTTGAACTATTTTATTTGTTTGTTTGTTTTCAATCCCATGAGACTTGCCTCTGATAGTAAAATGGCTGCTGCAACTTCTGGTATTATGGATGGATACTTTCCAGAGAGGAATAGGGAAGAAACAGCACCGATATCTGCCCCTTTTTAAACAAGGTATCAGCTTTTGTAGAATCCTTCAGGCAGATTTTGTCCTAGGTTGTATTGACAGATCTGAGTTGAATGACTATACCTGCACTTCAGGAAGATTAGAAAAGTAACTATTTTACTTTTATTATTATTATTTTTTTTTAGCCTCCACAGTGAAAGAAAAGTAAGGGAGAATGGGGTTGAAAACCAATTCTTATCTGCCTTGGGGGATAAGATCAGGTGTGACTGATTGCTGTTCTGTTTCCCAATGTGTATTGGCTTTTATCTTACATTACTCCGTTGTTTTCTTAATTCAAAAATTGTACTGAACTTGTCTTTGGATAGCTTGACTATGTTTTCACTGTCTTTCCCACCAGCATAGCATCTGTTTTGAACAATTTTTCTCCCCTCACGTCTCCCCTGATCATTGGCATTTTTTAAAAGATTTTATTTATTCATTGGAGAGAGAGAGAAAGAGTGTGAATCGGATGAGGGGCAGAGGGAGAGAGAGAGAATCCCAAGTAGATTCCCCAAGTGTAGAGCCCACGTGGGGCTCCATCTCACGACCTGGAAGTCAGAACGTGAGCTGTAACCAAGAGCCCGAGGCTTAACCCACAGAGCCACCCAGGTGCCCCTGGTCGTTGGCATTTTTGTAGGCAAAAGTCTCATTTTTTTCTACTCATCTTTCTAACCTCTTTAGGTCCATTTATATTATTTTGTCTCTACCAGTGCTGATAAATATTTAACATAATTTTCCAATTTTACTAGAGTTCTGCTTATTTTCTTTTCTAGATCATGAATATAATACTAAATAAAACCAAATCAGGGGCACCTGGGTGGCTCAGTTGGTTAAGTGTCTGCCTTATGCTTCAGTCATGATCTTGGGGTACTGGGATCAGGCCTCACATCAGGCTCTCTGCTCAGTGGCAAGACTGCTTCTCCCTGTTCTCTGTGATCACTCTCACTCTATCTCAAATAAAAAATAACAAAATGTTAAAAATCAGATTATATATTAACCTTTGAATCATCCTAATGAAAATATTTCTCACCAACTATATATATACTCAATTTATCATTTCCTCACACCTCTAAACCAAGTCTTAAGCATTTTCATGGAGTTAAAAAAGACCAGAACTAAAAGGAGCTTCCAACATTTTTCATTTTATATGTTAGATAATTGAGACTGAGAAAGTCAAAATGAGTAGTTAGTGTTTGAGACAACGCTAGAAACCCTGGTTTCCTGGTCTTCAGTTTGATGTTTTATCCACCTAGATTGAGATATGATTGGGTTTTGCATGAGAAACATTTGAGATAACAGAAATATAGGGCCAGTGGAACAGGAGCCGAGGAAGTGGGCGATAGCATTAGTCCTAGAAAGGGCTAGGACAAAGCTCAACTGAAAATCATGGAGCAAGCTGAGGAATGGTTTAAGTGATCTTGGGCATAAAGTCCAATTTGGTAAGACAGGGCACAGCAGTGGGTGAGCTCTTGGGAGCTAGGCAGGTGGCAGTCATGATTCTGGGAGTTGTACCCATATGTTGCAGAATCCCTGCCAGAAAGCTGTGTTTGGGCGAGGCTCCAGTTCCTGGAGTGGAGGGCTGACAGGTGCCAGGTGGGGTCCAGGCCCTAGCCAGATGTACTGCAGTTCGGAGTGTGGCTCTGGTCACAGGGAGGGGATGACAGTCTCTGGATGACTGGTTGCAAACTAAGAAAAAGGGAGTTAGGCAGAAGTAAGACACCATGGCCAGAGCCAATATCAGGGGTAGTATTAGGTATGTTGGGGCGACTCAGGCACCCAGGACATCGGCACTTGGATCTGAAGGGCAGTAAAAGAGCCTTGTAAAGCATGAAGAAAACCCAACAATCACAGCTGAATTTTCAAGCCTCAGGTCTAGGGTCAGAATTTAATTCAAAATCTCACCAGCCTCAGTCAGCACTGGCTCAGGATGGCAGACAGGACCAAGCCTGTGTTTTTGCAGCAGTCGTGAATACAGTCAGGAGATCAGAGGACCCACACCCTGAAGTTGCTAGAATCCAATTTACACTTAATCTTTGACCTAAAATTATTTTGGGGTGGGGGACGGAAGAAAGGGTGTCAGGCTCTACAAACCTCAATTTAATAATTCCTTAGGAAAAGTTTATCTCCAGCTTTTTAAAAAGCATCTCAGTAGTAGGTGGTGTTCATGAATTCATTATCTACAGGGTGTTTACAGATTTGTATGTCTTAATATAGTTACGTCGTTGGTTTGTGTTAATTTTAGAACTTCTTTAGCAGCACCTTAGTTCTCTGAGACTTTTAAAAAATAGAGACAGCAAGGAAATAGCTATAAGGGCAGTGTATGCGTTATAAAAATATATCCATTGGAGATGGAGAGAATGTATGGTGGTCAGGATTCTGCAGTCAATACAACTGGGTCATTAAGGTGACCAAGATCACCAGACCATGAAACACTTGGTCCAATCATTTCATCCATCTTAATGACCAAAGCCAACCAACTGCACAATGATACAATCAATTGCTCAGTAACTATCCATTATGATGGCAGAAAACAAAACAAAACAAATTGGCAGTGTTTTGGTCAGTTTAGTAGAGCTACACAGACAAGATTGCCAAGCAAATGCTGGCTCCTAGTTTTTATGCCTTTTGTGGTCCCGATGCATTTCCTTAATTCTGATTATTTAGGAATACTCAACTCTCCCAAGTGTTTATCTCCAGCTTGCTCTTTGCCATTAGTTTCTGTCTACTTTACTTTCTTCAATTCATCTTGTTTATGAGAGATTTTAAAGCAATCGGTACTTCATTTTTTAAAGTCATCAATCATTTTCTATCCCTACTTATTTATTATGCTTTATTAGAAAATTTATTCTTGTGTGTATTCCATTTTTTGTTGCTACATTTATATATGAGCTTTCCAATTTGCCCTACTTCTCTTTGAAAATATTAAGTCAAACAGAACAGTGGTATAAATTATATTTTACATATAAGCCAAATATAATATATATATATTTTAGCATTTGCCTGGATTTGTATTTGTTTACACATATATCTGCCTATGTGTTTTTTTGGATTTGCTATAATCCATGCCCAAATACTCAGACCATCTATTTCAGATATACTGTATTCCTATCTTGCAAACAGATTGATCTACTTTTTCCCTCTGGAATTATGCTTAACTATAATGTTAAACTTTAATTTTCCTATTTTTCTATAGTGGTCAGATTCTACTGTTTTACCACTGCCTTGTACTCTTTCTCTTTTCTAGGCTGGTCTATGCAATACTTCATCGAACAGAAGCTAAATATTTGGTAATCCAATAGTTGGGTGTTTTTTGTGTGTGCATTTGGGAGGAAAAAGCAGACTAACTTCTTTACTGATTTCTTTACTTTTAATGAAATTATTAGAATTTCCTAAATGATTTGGTACATGTAGGCACAAAAAGCAGTTTTGGGGAAAACTTTATTTCCTGAAAAAAATTGTTGACTACAGTTTTATAGCAAAAAATACAGCTTTAAAAAAAAAGTGAAAAGGATCAGAATCATCTCTATTTTCTGGGAATTAGCTTTGTAACCATCTCAACATTAGTTTGAGTGTTGAGCTTTTTGTGTTTTAAGGGGTGTATGCTGTATGCACATGAGTGCCTATGTGTGGATGCATTTTTTTTGGGTGGGGGGAGGCAGTAACCATAGTTAAATAGTAGTGATGGGGGACTGCCTGCAATAACTGGATTACAGATACAGCATGTATGTGCCTCAGGCTCTGCTGTAGGAACAGATGGTAGTTGAGGTCATGTGAGGTCAGATCTAACCAATTGGAGCAGGGAACTGATTATAAGGATGAATGGTGGGTAGGTGAGGGTGTGATAAGGGTCAGGGGAAGCAGCTGCTATTGGGGGTACTTGAAGTCAGAGAAACAAATTTCCAGGCAAGGTACTCAGGCGTATGGGTAGATTCTGGAAGTGGAAGCTAAGAAAGCACTTCAGACAAAAACTAACCATGGCCTGGGCAACTTCCCTGAAGTCGCTATAACACATTCCATGGTCCCTGTGATACATAGATGACGTCTTTGGTGCAAAAACGTGGTTACATTTAAGCACCCATAAGCAGAAAGAGCTGCATTGGGGTCATGAGTGACTCATTATGTATTTTCAAGTTGGGAGGGGGTTAAGGATAGCACAAGCCTCCAAGGTATTTTGGAAACAAGGTTTCCAGGATCTTGAGGGGGCCAGCTATTGTCAGGAAAAGGTCATTTATTACTTTTTAGTAAAACCTCAGTCATGAGACCCTTCGGATGTATATTGGTGGGTCATATTCTTGGGGGATGATTGCCAACATGTATCTTTAGATATAAAGAAAGTTTCAAAGCATTTTTTTTTAAATATGTTCAAGCAACAGATTCACAGGATTCTGGGTGTCTGGCTAAGATTGGGGTTTGCCCTTTGCAAGTATTGAGGGAGTTGAGTTCCTAGAGGAATGTCACTCTGCCTGTTTCGAGGACTTGTTAATGGGCTGTAAGTAGTAAGGAAATTTAATGTTTCTTTTGTCTTTGTTTCCCACATCACCTGAAGGCCTTTTATTCTCAAAGTCCCAGACTTCCACGGGTGTCCCTTCTATATAGCAGAACTTCAATTAGCATTACCAGCTCAAACTTTTGTTCCATGTATGGATTTCCTCTTATCCTTAGTCTATATGAACACAATCATCTCTATGATCTAAAGAGCTGTCAATCTCCATCTCAGACCAGAGGTACCATTTTTTTTTTTCCTGTGCTGAACTGGGCTATTCAGAGATGTCAAAGACTCTGAAAGGTTTGACAAGTTGAAGGGGGAGAAAATTTTATTCTTATAAATACATGATCCATCTTTCAGGGAATCCATCTGTCTGAGTAGACTCACCCAGGTTAAGGGCCTTGACACATTCTTCCATACAAAATGATTTCCATTTGTCTTGGAAAAACCTAGACTTCATGGAGAGTGTGTGGTGGAAATGTCAGGGCAGATGCACTTAGTACTCAAGGATTATCTGAGGAGTTTAAAAATTGGCTACTATTGCTTGCTCTGAGAGGTGTAAGAGGTAAAGATTTTATAAAGTTCATACTCATTTCATTAACTGCTTGGGAAAATACAGAATTTGTGTATGTCATTGTTATGGTAAGTAGAGTAAGAAAAAGGAATGAGAGGTGTAGGATAATATGAAAAATAGTTGGTCTTTGTCCCCAGTTTCTGTCACAAAACTCCTAAAGCCCTAGGCATTTTCTGAGTGATAGAGGGTTGTTATTCCTAAGAAGTTCATTTTGATCACCTCTGAGTTTATGCTAATGAGGTGGCTTTAAGTGGGGCCCTTAGACAGCCTCAGTATGGGGGCTGGTCACCAGAAAGACTAAACTGTGATTAGAGGAAGGGAACTTCCAGCCCTCCCACCCTATCCCCCCAAATTGTGGGAGAGGAGGTGAGGCTGGAGACTGGATTGTGAAAACTCTTGCACAATAAGGTTTAGAGAGCTTCTGGGCTACTGAACATATATACTTGCAGGGAGGGTGGTGTACCTAGAAAGGCAGGAAAGCTCTGTGCCCCTCCTCCCCATACCTTGCTTTATGCATTTCTTCTACTTGGCTGTTCTGAGTTTTGTCCTTTGTAATAAACTGGTAAACATGTGTAAAGTGTTTTCCTGAGTCTGTGAGCCATTTAAAAAAATTATTGAACGTAAAGAGGGAGTCATGGGGACTCCTACTTTGTAAGTGGTCAGTCAGAGTTGCTAGTGGTCCAGGACTGCTGTGTGATGTGGTGGTAATCTTGTGGGACTGAGCCCTTAACCTGTGGAGCCTGGGCTAGCTGGTAGTTAATGTCATATTTGAGTTGACTTTTTGGACACCAAGTTGGTGTCAGAAAATTAGAAAATTGGTTGGTGTCAGGAAAAATACTCCGGAGGGGAAAATAAATTTGGAAGTAAGTGCAGAACTTGATCAATTTATAAGTTAAAAACAAAAACCAAAAACCAAAAAAGCAGGCACAGGGGTTTTGTTTTAATAGTTCTGTAGATCTTTCCATACTAAAACTTTAAAAAAAATCTATCTACCTTACTAGTGGGTTAAAAGGAATGTGCCACTTAAGGGAAATTTATGCTACATTAGTTTACATAGTCTAATATAATTTTGCCAGTAATTAAGTTTAATTTCTATATATCACTCCGAACAAGACAAAATAGCAGAAGAATGCATTTATTCTTCATCATTTACAAAATGATAAAAGCAGGGACTGCTAGATCAACACTAAATTATAGCTCAAGAGAAGAGAGCTGCTCTCATGTTGTTACTAGATTCTTCACCTATCAATCTGCACCAACTTTTTGAAGATGGGGCTGAAATTCCTACGAAAAGGCAAGAATGTGATCTGTATTTAGTGATGATTTATTGGTGCTGTACGTAAAAGAAAACTGGAAAATAATGACATAAACAGAGAAGCAATTTATTATTCTCACATAACAAAAGATGTAAGAAATAGGTAGTCCAGGGCCGATTTGGACATTCAGAGGTGCTCTTTGGGACCAAAGCTCATTCTATCTTCCGTTTTGCCAATCATGGCTCAGGCTTTCCACCTTTGTGGTTACAAGATGTTAATTATAATTACACAAATCACATCTATGTTCCGAGTAGAATGAGTGAAATAACAAAAGCAAAGGGCAAAAGGAAGCAAAAAGCCAGTAGGCTGTCCTTCATAAAGTCTGTACCAGTGATTCTTATATCTCATTGGCCAGAACTGAGTCATGTGATGGTATTGATTGACTATGCTACCTCAGAATTCACACAGTAGTCCCTTGTTATTCAGTTTCCCTCTCTGTGGTTTCAGTTACCTGTGATCAACCATGATTGGGAAGCAGATGATCCTACTTCTAATGAGCTATCCAGAAGGTCCATAGTGGTCTAAAGTTATGTCACAGGGCCTACATCATTCACCTCACTTCATCTGAGCATGTGGGCATCTTATCATCTCACCTCATTACAAGAAGATAGTGAGAGAGAGAGAGAGAGAGAGAGAGGAAAAAGAGAGTGCAATAAGATAGAGAGGGAAAGAGAGACCACAGTCACATAGCTTTTAGTATATTGTCTTAATTGTTCCATTTTATTATTACTAGTTGTTAATCTCTTATTGTGCCTAATTTATAAATTAAGCTTTATCATAGGTATATATGCATAGGGAAAACATAGTATAGATCTTCCTTGACTTATGATGGGATAATTTCCTAATAAACCCATTATAAGTGGGAAATATCATAAGTTGATAATACATGCAATACACCTAAGCTACTCAACATCAGAGTTTAGCCTAGCCTACCTTAAATGTGCTCAGAACACTTCTATTAGTTTACAGTTGGGCAAATCATCTCACACAAAGCATATTTTATAATAAAGAGTTGAATTTCTCCTGTGATTTATTGAATACTGTATTGGAAATGAGAAACAGAATGGCTGTTTGGGCACAGAACGGTAAGCATATACTGGTTGTTTACCTTCATGATTGCCTGCCTGACTGCGAGCTGTGGCTGGCCGCCACTGCCCAGCATCACAAGAGAGCATCCAACCACATATTGCTAGCCTGGGAAAACGATCAAAATTCAAAATTTGAAGTACAGTTTCTACTGAATGTGTATTGCTTTTGTATCGCAAGGTTGAAAAATCATAAGGTCAACCATTTTAAGTCCGTGAACTGCGGGGTAAATGGGGTCTGGTACTATCATAGTTTCAGGCATCCACTGGGGGGCTTGGAACATACTCCCTTGGGGTGGGGGGAGTACTGTATTCACACTGGAATTAGGTTTTCAATACCTAATGCCAGTGTGATGGTATCAGGAGGGGGAGCCCTTGTGAGGTAATTAGGTCACAACATCATTAGCCCTCATAAACCGAATTAGTATCCTTATAAAAGCTGAGAAATTTCTTATCCTTTTGCCATGTGGAGTTACAGCTATAAGGTGTCTTCTAGAAGACAGAAAAAGGGCTCTTATCAGACATTGGATCTGCTAGTGCCTTGATCTTGGGACTTCCCAGCCTCCAGAAGTGTGAGAAGTAAAGTCTTATTGTTTATGAACCACCCAGTTTATGGCATTTTATTGTAGCACTCTGAAGGGACTAAGACACATGACCATTCCTTGCTGAAGGTGGTCAGGAGTCATTCCTTAGCAGTTCAGCAGTTTATATTGTACACTTAATAAAAGTCATAATTCTGAGGTACAGATTAAGGGATAGTGAATATTGTACTAACAACAAGGATTAATACTTTCACTAGTTATGATATAAATAATGACCACCTACAAAACAAAAACATGATTTCATAGCTTTATAACCAAAAAATCCTAAAGTTCAAATATTACTCTTGACTTTAATATCCACTCCACAGGAAACATTCCTCTTCTTCTCTTTTTTCTCCTATTCCTCTTTTTTTCTTTTTTTTTAAATTTTTTTTTAATTTTTACTTATTTATGATAGTCACACAGAGAGAGAGAGAGAGAGGCAGAGACACAGGCAGAGGGAGAAGCAGGCTCCATGCCCCGGGAGCCCGACGTGGGATTTGATCCCGGGTCTCCAGGATCGCGCCCTGGGCCAAAGGCAGGCGCCAAACCACTGTGCCACCCAGGGATCCCCTCTCCTATTCCTCTTTTCTCCTCATTTTTTTTTTTAATCAAATCTCTTTCCATTATCTTGTCTCCCTCTCTAGGCATTTTGTCTTCTCTTCTCTCCTTCTCTTCCTCTGTTCTCCTCCCTTGTAACATATACTTACTTTTAGTACAAACTTAGACTTTTCTCTAGTTCCATTCAATGAAACCCCTATTTCATTAATACCCTATTACATAACAAACCACTGCAGAAGTTAGTGGCTTAACGCAGGGATCAGCAAACTTTTTCTGTAAAGGCTGTAGAGTAAACATTTCAGCTTTCTGGGCCATGTGGTCTCTGCCATTGCAGTGCAAAGGCAGCCACCAATGATATGTAAACAAATGAGTATGACTGCTTCTCAATAAAACTTTATTTACAAACAGGTGGTGGGCTAAATTTAGCCTTCAGGCTGTAGTTTGCCATCCTTTGACTTGAAACAACAATGACTTATCATTTCTCATGATTCTGCGAATTGATTGACCAAGCAGGACAATTTTATCCCATGTGGGATAACTGAGGTCACTTTCCTGGCTGTATTTAATAAATAGTTCAAGTAGAGATAGAACATCCCAAATGGCTCCTCATTCTCAAGGACCTCTCTCCATATAGCTCCTCATTATTCAGTATTTAGTCTGAGCTCTTTTACAGCAGTGGACCTAGAGGTCAAGCTCCAGATTGCAAGTGCTTATCAAGCCTCTGCTTGTATCATTTTGTGAAATTCTCATTGGCCAACACAAGTCAGTGGCCAAGCCCAGAGCAAAAGTAGGACAGGGCTATACCGGGTATGAAATCCCAGAAGCATGGAGCACTGGGGGCCACCAATGTGAGAAAACAGTGAAGTCTGCCTTCTAGCCCTCAGTGATGCATATCTGTCTTACATTCAAAGTACGTTCAGTTCCTTCCCTGACCCACATAATACCATCCCACTTCAGCATCAGGTTCATGCTTGGTGCTTAGCACTTTGTCATATAAATCAGTTTCATGCATAGATGTGGTCCCTAGGATGTCCTCATACATTCAACACTCAATGATGAAAATAGGAAAGGATAACCTCCATAGGTACTCCCTTTCTAAAAATGGTAGCAGAGAGATGAGACAGAAAGTGTATAGTTCTTGCTCCATCGAAACTTTGTAACCCATTGGGACACATGTCACTTGGGGGAACAGAATGTTTGCTGCAATCCCTAGAATTGGTTCCTTAAGCCATTGCTCTCCTCTACATCTTGATCTTCTGGATTCTTGGTTCTACTTTCTAAGATGGCCTTGCTTTCATAAATAATGGCGATGCCTACCACTAAGTAATACTCTCAAATGGCTTCCTGTCAATAATATAATAAGTTGGTGGCTCAGAGACATCTTTTCATTTTGACCTAT
Organism: Vulpes lagopus; assembly: GCF_018345385.1. Lineage (NCBI taxonomy): Eukaryota > Metazoa > Chordata > Mammalia > Carnivora > Canidae > Vulpes > Vulpes lagopus. Next base: position 84,892,757 of record NC_054824.1, read on the forward strand.
TCTTCTGGGTCCAAGCTGATACAACTCTTTACAAACGGCTGTGGACTTGTAGATATTCAGTTTTAAAATCCATTCCATTAGGCAAAAACCCACACCCACAAATAACACGCCAGAGGTCTCTCCCTGATTTGAGCTCAGAATAAGTGTTTTGTGGTAAAATGCCCTTAAGATTCTCAGAAGTGATTTTGTTCAGGGGAGAGGATCTGTGAAGCATTGCCTTAAATCTTTCAGGGGTCTAAACAAGGGATCAAACAGCTGAAACCTTGATTCTCTATTTGCCCTCAGGCCTCTAGAATGATAGCATCTTGGAGTTGATCTTTCTCCCTGAGGAAAATTCTTACTTTAAGATGTTTTACCCACTTGAAAGACTGAAAATGAGAAACAGCTATCTTGTCTAATTCAAAAAGTCCCAAGTTGGAAATATTTTCTCTGTGTTCTGCTTGAAAACTGAATAGTACTTTCTTTAGCTTCTATTTTTCTTGCAATATCTTCCCATAAATGGCTTAGAGCACCAATTGACACATTCACTATTCCGCCTAAATTTAGCCAAATTCTTAGCTAAATTCTCAACTTTTTTAGGTATCTAATTTTTCTATCTTCTAAGTTACCACTAATGAAGGATAGTTGGAAGAGAGGCAGGGACAAGAGCCTTGCCCTAAGAGGAAACCACCATTATGAGGATTTTACACCGCCCTGGAAGGGTCCCTCCACTCTTTCCCACATGATAGGTAGATGACAAAAACCTGATTGGGTGACAGGCCCATGGAGGATTAATTGGATTAAAATAGCCGGCCAACAAGTCCAAAAAACCCCCTAGATCTAAATGTCAAACCAGCAGCCCTCTCAGGTCCCCTCCTTCTTGGGGAGCTTTGTACTATAGTTCAATATTGCCCAATAAACTTTGCTTTGCTGCCCACCACTCTTTGTCTGGTATACCTCTTGATTCTTTGAAGCAGTGTGACCAAGAACTGCTGGCACCAAAGGGAAAAAAAAATCCTGTAACAAGCACAGGTAAAAATTTCCTTCATTCTTCTACTAATATATGACACAGGTCCCTTTTTCTCCAGCCTCTAATAGAAAGTTTAGTTGTTCCAGGGTCCACTCACAGTATTCTCATTTTTCCATCTTCCATGGAGTTCCAAATTCTGTATTAATCATGTCTTAAAATATTTTATATTTCATGATGCTTTGAAGGTTTTTGGGGCCTTGCTGACCCAGGAGAGACTATCCCTCCCCTGCTTAGCTAATTCCTAGAGATAGTAACCAACTATCTTTTGCGTATGCAAAGTACCTAATCCAGAGCCCATATGACCAGACCAAATATCCCCTTTGCCAAGCTCTCACACATTGTCTCCTGCCCTAATCAACCCAGGGCAAGGTATCACACAACTCAATCTCTACTCTTCAGAGTCTGCTGAAATTATTCAAACTAAACAATCCTAAACCTGCTTACCCTGGTTACCTGCCTTGCCCATTCTTTCTCATGAAAATTGCCAGAAAGGCTATTACCCATGCTACTCTTTTACTCCTGTTTCTTGACAGACCCTGGTGCTTCCCCATGTGGTCCTGTATAGCGTAGCATGCCTCTTCCTCTTGAGAACTATACAAGAACAAACTGCCTTTTCAATGGCAATCATCTGATCTGTTGGCCTTCCCAAACTTCAGTAAAAACAAACTCCAAGGTATATTTTAAAGTGATCCAAAAATAAAATAAATAAAATAAAATAAAATAAAATAAAATAAAATAAATAAAATAAAAATAAAGAGATCCAATGTCAAATACTTGAGGTTTTTGTTATAATAGCACCCTACTTTTAGGTACCAATTTCTATGTTAATTGTTTGTTGCTACATAACAGTCACCCCTAAATCCAATGGCTTAAAATGTCAATTCTTTGTTTTTTTTAAAGATTTTACTTATTTATTCATGAGAGACACAGAGGGAGGCAGAGACATAGGCAGAGGGAGAAGCAGGATCCCTGCGGGGAGTCCGATGAGGGAGTTGATCCCAGGACCCCAGGATTATGCCCTGACCTGAAGGCAGATGCTCATTGAGCCACCCAGGTACCCCTGTCAATTATTTCTCACAATTCTGTGGGTTGACTGGCTTAGCTGAGCATCCTTCTGCTCCATGTGGTAGAGAAGATGTCAATCAAGCGGTTGCATTCAGCTAGGAGCTCACCTGAGGGTAGAATGTCCAAGATATCCTCCTGGGCCTCATCATTGAGTAGTCAATCATTGAGTGTCAAGACTGAATTTCTTTATAATATGGCAGCTGGCTTCTCAAAGTAAACATTCCAAAAGACAGTGTACAAATATTTATCAATATTTGAGTCATGCTTGCTACTATCTCAATGGCCAAACCATTAGCTAGTTTACAGTCTAAGTAGGAGAGGACTCCCCAGGGGCTGAATACTGAGAGATACGGGTCCTCTGGGAACATCAAGGCCTACCATACCAGTATGATAATGCCAGTCCAAGTTTCTTTTTGCTTTGTGGAAAAGCCCATGGAGGATAGTAGAAAATGCTATGATGTGGTGAAGACAAAAGGGTTGCAAGACATGGATGTAGACAAGACAATGCTGAAGGATTTGATTTTTCACTACTCCGTTAGCCACTTTGGCATTCTAAAGACACAAATTTTCATTTTCCTAGAACATATCTTAATCTGGGATTAAATGGCATTACACTGCCAGTAAGCTTTTATTGTCTTGATATTCCCATCACTATTAAAGAGGCCTACTGTGGCTAACTCTGTTTGGGACTATGAAATTTTCTTTCTCCTTAAAATTTTGTTTTCATTGCTGTCATTGTTCCTGTTCCTTTCTCCTACATAGATTCCTTCGGCTACATTGACATTCTGAGAAGAGATAGTCTTCAGCAATTATCCACATGGAAACATGTGCTACTTATGGCAGTTTGCTCTTTCTTTTCTGTCTTGCTAATTTTGTGAAATTGGTTATTTGTGAATAGTTACTTGATTACAGAAATAACTTACTGATACCTAGAATTGTTGTAAGGACTTAGACAATTAAGGTCATCTACATGAGTCTGAGTCAGTGAGATAAAAAGGGGATATCCAGGCTACCATCTGACTACCAAATATTTATATATGTTTGGGAACATCTTTGGACTTTTGAGTCACATAAAGGGAGCCAAACTGATAGCTGTCTTATTGAGGGGTTAAAAAATAGCAGAGCCTTTGTCCATCATATTACTCATTCCAAATGTCATCCTGAGTCAGGCCAAGAGGAGAGACCAAATAAAATTACTATTATGTTCTGTACATTAATCTCAGTTTACACCTTCTATTTTCGACATATTGCTGCTTCTGTGTCATGGATTCATTTAGATATCCTCTGTTTGCAGTTCTTTGCAGGTTTCAAAGTAGTATCCACCTATAACACTCATGAAAACTACTAGAAGTGCCATTTTATAATATAGATCCCTAGGCCTTGCCTCAGACCCATGACATCAGATTTTCTCAGATTTGAACTCAGGAATCTAGATCCTTTTTGACAAGTGTCCATGTTTGCTTCATGAACTCTAGAGTTCAAGAATCGCTGCTATAAAAGGAAAGACAAAAATAGGGCATGAGATCCAACCTGAGTTAAATAATACTCGTGTTTAGCTTTTGAAGGGAGGGACAAGATATCTGATTCTGGCAAAATTCAGAACTGATTTTTGTGCTTGGAGACCTTTTCATCTCCCTTCCATCTTTGCTCCCTCTTATTCTTCAGTAATTCACCAGTCATTGTCATCTGTTCAGTTAACACCATGAGCTAGTCATTGGGCCTTGAGCCTCACGAAATCCTCTGGAATAAGGAATAGTACCATCTCCCCATTTTGCAAGTGAAGATATTGAAGTTCATTGAAGTTAAGGAATTTGTCCAGACCAGGAGCTAAGTAAGGTAAAGCTATAGGATTTGAACCCACATCCATTCTCTGCTCACTTGCCTGAGAAATTCATTCATATCGCATTGTTAGGGGTGTTAGGTTTCAGATGTGTGAATGTCCTTGGATCTGCCTGGTGGCCATCCCTATTTTTTTTTTTTTAATTTAAGTATAGTTAACATGTTAGTTTCATGTGTACAACATGTTGATTCAACAATCTCACACATTACTCAGCACTCACCATGGTAAATGTAGTTACCATCTATCACTAAACAACATTATTATAAACATTATTAGCTATATTCCCTAGGCTATACTTTTCATCTCCGTGCTTACTTATAGAACCTTCAATGCTAGCACCCCTCACAAACACTTTTCTCTTTCCTTTTAGTCAACTCTATTTTCCTTTTTGTGGATATTTCTTCTAATTTTTTGAGTCAAAGAATGAATGGCTGATGGCTGGTGTCTTCTCCATCTCAGCCATCCAGCCATCTCTGGAATGTTTGTCATGAAGCAAATGCAGCCTCTTTGATTAGTACACACCTCACTAAATATCTTCTGGGGAAAAAAATGAGTAGAAGATACCTTATTGCAAAGCCTTTTCTTCTTCATAAATGACTCCATTGGAATATATGCTCCATGCCCATGCTCTGGTCCCTGTTTGAGCTTCAGCGCCTAGAAGAGTGGTTGATGCACTCGTACTCACTAAATGTTGGCTGAATAAATGAATGAACAAATTGGATTCTCCCCCCAGTTTTATTGGGAAACAGTTGACATACATCATTGTATAAGCTTACAGCACACAGCATGATGGTTTGATTTACATATATTATAAAATTATTACAATAGGCTGAACCAACATCCATCTTCTCATATGGCTGCAATAAAAAGAAGAAAAAAAAGGATAGCAACGTTCTGCTCATGATGAGAACTCTTAGCGTTTTCTGTATTAACAACTTTCCTATATGTCATATAGCAGTGTTAGCTACAGTTATATTGTACCTTACATCCCTAGTACTTATTTATCTTATAACTAGAATTCTGTACTTTTCAGCCAACTTTCTCCAGTTCTCTCCCTTGGCTTCTGGTTACTGAAAATAAAAACTCTCTTTCTGAGTTTTTAATTTTTTTTTAAAGATTCCACATATAAGATCATACAGTATTTGTCTTTGTCTTACTTTATTTCATTTAGCACAATGCCTTCATGATCCATCCGTGTTGTCACAAATGATAGGATTTCCTTGTTTAAATGTTTTTTAATTAAAAAAATTAATTTAAATCCAATTTAGTTAAAATATGCTGTATTATTAGTTTCAGAGATAGAATTCAGTGACTCTTCAGTTGCATACAATACCCAGTGCTCGTTACTTCAAGTGCCCTCCTTAATGCCCATCACCCAGTTACTCCATCCCCACACCCACCTCTCCTCCAGCAGCCCTCAGTTTGTTCTCTTTAGTTAAGTCTTTTATGGTTTGTTTCCTTCTCTGTTTTCCTCTTTTTTTTCCTTCCCTTCCCCTATGTTCATCTGTTTTGTTTCTTAAATTCCACACGTGAGTGAAATCATATGGTATTTGTCTTTCTCTGACTTACTTTGCTTAATGCCCTCTAGTTCTATCCACATTATTGCAAATGGCAAGATTTCATTCATTTTGATGGCTCAGTAATATTCCACTGTATATGTATACCACATCTTTATCCCTTCATCTGTTGATGGACATCTCAGCTCTTTCTATATTTTGACAATTGTGGACATTGCTGCAATAAACACTGGGGAGAATTTCCTTGTTTTTTTTCAATGGCTGAATGATATTCCATTGTATATATGTGTATATATACCACAACTTCTTTATTCATCTCCTGATGGACACTCAGGTTCTCATGGCGTGGCTATTGAAAATATGCTGCTATGAGCATGGGATACAGATATTTCCTCAAGTTACTGTTTTCATTTCCTATGGATATAGTCTGAGAAGTGGAATTGCTGGATCATATAGTATTTCTATCTTTAATTTTTTGAAGATCCTCCATACTGTTTTCCATAATGGCTCCAATTTACAATTTCAGTAACAATGCATGAAGGTTCCAGTTTCTCCACATTCATGCCAGCATTTTTTTAATCTCTTGTATTGGTGATAACCATTCTAACAGGTGTGAGGGGTTATCTTACTATGGTTTTAATTGGCATTTCCCTAATGGCTAGTAATTCTTTTCATGTACCTGTTGGTCTCTTCTATGTTGTGTTTTTTTTTTTTTTTTTTTTTGAGAAATATCTATTTAGGTCCTTTGCCCATTTTGTAATCAGGTTATTTGATTTGTTTTTTGTATGTATTTTATTTTGTTTTAACTATTGAGTTGCAGGAGCATTTCCTGTATTTGGATATTAACTAATCCCTTATCAGATATCTGCTTTGGAAATATTTTTTTCCCATTCTGTTGATTGTCTTTTAAAACTGAAGTAAGCAACACAGCTGCAGCTCTGTCCCAACAAGTGGCCCAGGAATGGGAACTTCAAGTTCTTCACTAGAAATATTTGGCCAAATGTCAATGGGGTCTATAGATATTAAAGCCAAGCTCTATCTTTCCTTATAAGCCTACATATTCATTCTTTCCCTCATTAAATAAATATTTATTGAGCAACTACTATGTCTAGGCACAGGTCTAGGCACTGGAAATACAACAGCTGATAAAATTATCAAAAGTTCTAGTCCTTATAGAATTTTTTTTATTTTGCCTGGGGTGGGGGTGGGGGGTTGGGGGAAGGGTTGGGAAAAGGAAACCAGACTAGGTCTGCTAAAGAGAAGAGAACAGGAAAACACACCAACATCAAAGGCATATGCATTGGAAGAGTTAGGAGAGACCAACTGAACATTATACATGAGAAAGTTGTGCTGTGCGTGGCCCACTCTGCCCAGGGCCATCAGTCTCAAAAGGACTGCATTCAGGACAGACTTAGAGTGGGAAAAGCAATGATGTTAGGAAGGATCTGTCCCCACATCCTCCTCTGCCTTTGGAGCCCACTTTTCTACCCTGAATATGAAAGTAGAAAAGATGTTTCTTGCTCACTGTGAAGCTTGTAGTACAGGGCCTGCTGCTTTGGATGCCACAGACACCCTCAGCTTGTGCCTCATGGCTGACAAGGAATAAGAAATAAGTGCAGAGAGAAAGGATGAGGCTGTCTACTCTGGGGGGGGGGGTAGGGGGTGGGCAGCATGAGGTAGCTTGCCAGGGAAGACCACATACTTCACCTTGCTCATTCTCCTGACACAGCCCTTCCTGGCCTGGGCTACAGTGATGCAGGGAGATCCTTGTTCGTTGTGGTTTAGGAGGATTCTCCTTTTGGAGACCCCAAATGTGCTTATTTGGGCAATCTTGAACAGAATTTGGCTGGTCACTCCCTACTCCTCCAATACCTGTGCCTCTGATGCCAGTCTGAATGTGGGTTTTTGTGTTTGTTCATTCTGTGCCAAGGATGGGATGCATAATCCCTAAAATATCATCATCCCTTCTCTTGGAAACATATGGTTCCACTCCTTAAAAAAAAAAAAAAAAGTAATCTCTACACCCAACGTGGAGCTCGAATTCACAATCCCAAGATCAAGAGTTGCATGATCTACTGACTGAGCAGTGAGGAGCCCCTGGATCTACTTCTTCTCAAAGGACTAATACATTTTTATTAATGTCTTACTCTTTATTTCCTCTTAAAATACCAACAAGTCAAGGGAGAGTTAAATTAGTAAATTCCTAGCACATACACATGAATTAATTCCTCAGGCAGTTGACAGGAGAGCTGAGAATAAGAAAACTGCCAAGCAGAGGAAAAGTATATATGGGGTGTAGAGAGGTGGGGGACACATGCACATTGCCTGAAATTACCAAAGCCAAACTCCTCCTTCACTCTTCTTGCTTGGGGCATCCCCAAGGTGTGGTAATTCAGCAGTAAGTTGTAGGGGTAAATGCTCGAGCTCTTGGACAAAATGGGTTCTAATTGACTTCATTTCTGTGCATCTGAGTAACTGAATCCCTCTGAGCCTTAATTTCCTTAGCTGTAAAAATGAAGGGGGATCGGGGCACCTGGGTGGCTCAGTCAGTTACATATCTGACTCTTGATTTTGACTCACGTCATGATCTCAGGGTCCTGGGTCTGGAACCTTGCACTGGGCTCTGTGCTCAATGGGGGAGTATGCTTGAGGATTTCTCTCCCTCTGCCCCACCCGCCAATTCACACACTCACTCTCAAATTAATAAATAAATCTTTTAAAGTGAGGGGGGTGTGTCTGATAATGACACCTATTTCTTAGGAGTGCTGTGAGGCTCACATAAGATGATATGCATTGGGTGGCCAGCTGTGTCTGACACATCACAAATCCAAGGGCTGTGAGCTTCACTGGGCTTCATTAGGAGAGTGGGCAAGACTTGCTCCTGCTCAGTTGTAGGCAATGGTCTTGCATCCTTTTTTGGCTTCTCCTGTAATAACTGAGAGCTGGTAAGAGTGTTTGGGAAGATTCCCAGCTGGTAGGAGGCAAGTCAGAAGACCCCAGGCCACTTCCATCACGGCTGTTAACCTTATTCATCTGAAAGGGATTAGGAAGGAGGAGTGTGGGCAAGGCAGGGTAGCACAGGGGATGTTTTTTTTGCTGTTCATGTTAGCCTGGCCACAATCTGCATGGAGATTTCTCTTCCAAACTGGATGGCACTGAGGCATTTAAAACCTCATTGCACAATGACTTTCATCTCTCACTGCTGCTTCTCCTGCCACTACACAATTCCCCATGATTGCTATTCATGTTGGGGCCTGGAACAGGTGATGTTACAGGTGAGGATGGGGCAAAGCAGCTTCCTTGGTGCCAAACTCCCTCAGAGCTGGGAACACCACCACTCTAACAGCAAATATGAAGCCCCTCCCTCACAGCTGACCTTTGGCCTATGCTTCCTGTTTCTGCCCGATACATAGGCACCCTGCACATTTGCTCTGGTGGCCTATTTTAAATTTCACCTCACCTTTTGCTCTCAGCTTCAGGCTTTTGCCAAGTAGAGAGCTAATGCAGCATTGGGCTTCACCTTTATAAACAGAAGACTAAATCTCCAGAACCACCAGCTGTCTTCCTAGCTTCTTGCTTGGGCCTCAAACTGTGTCCCTGGGTGGTCTTGTTTACTGACTTGTATTAAACCTGTGGCCTTGGAGAGGCGGTGAGGCAGCCCCATGAGGCTGCTGAGCAGGAATAGAGCAGTTGAAGCAATAATTCCTCAGGTTGTTACCAAGTGCGGCTAATAGATTAATCAGTGCCTTCCTTGCAAGCCTTGAATATTAGTTTGAAATTAGCTTGGTTCTGTACCCAGGGCTGGAGTGTGCATGCCAGTGCATATATGAGGCCAATGGATTTAGTGAGTCTTGAGAAATGTTCTTTTCCCTAAGACCTACCTGTTCCCTGTGCTCCTGGCTGCCCCAACGAAGTACATGGTTCTATCCCCATGCTGATCCCCAAGCCCAAACCTGGGCTTCATTAGGAGAGTGGGCAAGAGTGGCTCCTGCCCAGTTGTAGGCAATGGTCTTGCATCCTTTTGGGTTTCTCCTGTGATAACTGAGAGCTGGTAAGAAGTGATTATGTGGAAGCTCTTGAATCAGGTTGCCTGAGCCTGAAGTCTCTCCGGGGCACTTTTATGCAATTAATCACTCTAAACCTCAGTTTCTTTCTCAGTGAAATGTTAATAATAGTATCTACTTCAGAGGGTTGTGGAAGGGTTAACTGAGGTAATGCATATAAAGTACCAGCACAATGCCCGGCACATACTAAGTACTTAATAAATGTCAGATGCCACTAATAATTCTCTACATTTTTATAGCATTTAATTACTTTCAAAGTATTTTCACATAGTTTCACATAATTCTTCTAACCAGCCCACCAGGTATAAAATGCAAAGCATGTAGTATTGTGCTCATTTTTACAATTATAAAATGGAGTTTGTAAATGATTAAGTGTCATAAATTGTAATTCATGAGAATTCATTCTATCATCTTGTCCTTTTTTCACCATCCCTCAGCTGCTTTAAGAAAACAGACTAAGAAAAATCTTCTATTTGCATCAGAAAAAGCAGGACATTTGAATTATACCACGTGCTTCTAATCAAATAACAACCTCTCTGAGTTTGATTTTTGCACTTTGGTATTAGAGGGCTCCTTCCAGGACTGATAGTCTGTGGTCTTTGGCTCTCTCTTAACAATGAGGCTGGTTCCAGAGATAAGCAGTAAGGAGAGATGGCCCATTGCTGCCTGGTCCCTGCTCTCTACCATTCCCATGATCCTTCGGGTATATTGCCTGCATTTTGTAGCTACTTTTGTGAATATACTATCTTCCAAGTAAAGTCAAGCTCCAGGAGCACAGAGGAACCATTTTAATTGTGTTTCCCCTAGAACAGCTAACACAATGCTTCCCACAGAGTATTCAATAACTGCTTGCGGACGAATGATTTTGTACTTTTGGTTTCTCTAATTCAGGTCTAATTTTTTTAAAAAAGATTTTATGTATTTATTTGAGAGGCGGGGGGGAGGGAGAGAGAGAAAGAGAGCAAGGGGAGGGGTGGAGTGGGATGGAGAGAGAAAATCTCCAGTAGACTCCACACTGAGCACGGAACCCCACATTGGGCTCAATCTCATGACCCTGAGATCATGACCTGAGCTGAAATCAAGGGTCAGATGCTTAATCAACTGAGCTACCCAGGCGCCCCTAATTCAGGCTTAATTAATGACTATGTCAAGGTTAGCCTCATTATTCTGCCAAGTATTTTGATACTCTGAGTCTAGACATTCAAAGAATAATAAAAAAAAATGCAGCTTTCAAGGGTTTTACCAAGAGGATAAGAAGGGAACACATTTTTGTAAATTTAAATATTGATATTGTTAAGAAATAAAAATCAGTTGCTTCAAACTCCCCAGGGACACCCAACATAATCATTAATTATCGAGAATCGCCAAAAAGAAAGTCTTCCTGCATATACCAACATTGGTCTTTCAAGATTTCAGTTAAAATGTGACTCTGAGAGCAAAACATGTACTAGACATCATGCCACGCCCCCTGTTTTGTACATTTGGATTCCAAGTGGACAGTTTTGCAGCTTTCATACAAATCAGGTAATGTTCTCCTAGTTAACGGTGATATTTTTATATGGCTCCTTGGACCATGATCATGAATAATTGAGGACCTAGACCATAGTGCATGCTACAGCCAACATCCCCTTTCCTTTAAAATTGAACTTTATCATGAGATCAGAATTGAACAGTGAAGTAACTGGAAGATAATAAACAGAACAAAACAAAAAAAAACCCAATGGCAGAAACAAAAAGCCCCACAAACCTAACCAGGAGATAGTATAAACAATTATAGGCTGCTTGGAGGAATACAAGCAAATGTAAGTTAAAGAAATATAAATACATGACATAAGAAGATACGAATGTAATCCTTAACTGTTATCAATGTGTGCTTAATTTAATTCTAGTTTTAGCTTGGGTAGATTGTGAAAAAATTCATCCCAAACATTTGCTCAGATATAAATACATTCCAGGATTCCTGTTCTGCTTTTCAGTGTATTGGCTCATCATCAAATGCCCTCATAAAGAATTTTGCTCCAGGTTGCTTAGCAATTATACCATCTAATATTTAGTTGTTCTGCTTACTTAAAAAAATTCTTTAAATTTCAAAATGGCTATTATTCTTTCTTAAAATTCTAACAGCAGTAATAAGAATAGTCACACAACATGATTTCAAGGTCCTGAGTAAAATCCTTTTTCCAAATGGATTTTTTTTTCATCTAACAACTTTTCTTTACATAAGAATCTCTTTGGAAACTCAGAGCTGAATACCAACTTATCCACTAACTCGTCTACTTATTACTTTCTTACTATAAATTTCTAGCTTGGCCTCTTTGAAAAACCCATTGACACAAATCTTCAAGATGTTTTTATCCTGATCCACTTGAAAGTACATTGTACAAATCATACCTCCTTACCCCTAAATACTTCAATTTTTCTTAAGAACAAGGGCATGCTCTTATATAAACATAACACAATTATTTAATTGAGGTATTTAATATTCACACTGTATTATTATCTAATAGAAGGTTCATTATCAAATTTTACCAATTGCCAAGCAACAGCAAGTGTTGGTGGGGATGTGGAGACAAGGGAACCTCCTTGCACTGTTGGTAGGAATACAAACTGATGCAGCCACTCTGAAAACAGTATGGAGTCTCCTCAAAAAAATAAAAGTAGAACTGCCCTATGATTCAGTGATCACACTACTGGGCATTTACCCCCAAATTACAAAAACACTAATTCAAAGGGATATATACGCACCCTTCTGTTTATTGCAGCATTATTTACGATAGCTAAACTATGGAAATAGCCCAAGTGTCCATGAATAGATGAAAGAATAAAGATCTGGTATATATACAATGGAATATTATTCAGCTGTAAAAAGAATGAAAGCTTGTCATTTAAAACAACTTGGATGAAGCTAGATTGTATAATGCTAAGCAAAATAAGCCAGTCCGAGACAGACAAATACCATATGATCTCACTCATCTGTAGAATTTAAGAAACAAGACAAATGAACAAAGGGAAAAAAAAAAAAAAACAGAGAGAGACAAACCGAGAAATGGACCCTTACTATAAAGAACAAATGGATGGTTATCAGAAGTGAGGTGGGTTGGGCAAGGGGGATGGGTTAAATAGGTGATGGGGATTAAAGAGTACACTTTTTGTGATGAAAAAAAAAAACATAAAAATTTTACCCTTTGTCTCAATAATGTCCATTATGAGAATCCAAGATAACACATTTCATTTAGTTGTTGTGTTTCTTTAGTTTCTTTTAATCTGGAACAATTTCTCAGCCTTTCATTGTCTTTTATGACATTGACATTTTAAAAAGAGTACAAACCAACTGTTGGGAGTTTGTGTAGTAGTTCCTTATGTTTCTGTGCAGGTTATGCATTTTCAGAAGGTATAGTATATAAGAAATACCGTGTCCTTCCATGTGTACCCAATCAGGAGGCCCATGATGGCAGGTTGTCCCATTGTTGATATTAATTTTGGTTACTTGGTTGAGGTGCTCTGCGTCAAATTTCTCCATTGAAAGATTATCATTTTCCCCTTTGGATTAACCAATCTGTGGAGAGATGTTTTGAGACTATACTGTTTCTCACCAAACTTCCACCAAAAATTATAGCATCCCTTGATAATTCTTTACCTAATTAATATGGATAACTGCAAAATGGTGGTTTTAAAAATTCTATTGTTCTTTCTACATTTATGATGTAATATTATACTGAAAGAAGAACTTCCCTTTCTCCCCTATTATTTATTTATATATTTATCTATTATCAATATGGGCCCATGGGTTCTTATTTTATTCAATGGGTCATAATAAATTACTGTAATTATCCATTTAAAGCACAAATTATGACAGATTTGGTCAGATGGAGCCCTTTCAAGTTGGCTCTTATATCCATTTGACATGTCCTCATCATTTTTCGATTATTTCTTTACTTTGCAGCACAGCAATATGTTCTAAGCTCAACTTGGATTTTCTCTGCCCCAATCCTGGAATCAACTATAGTTGCTTTTAGTGGAGAAATGATGTTTAGAATTGCAAATGTAGGCATACAATTAGATGTTAAAACATAGGCTTTAAAAGATATTCAGTGTTTCCTCTGTTATGTCTGAAGTGCCAGTTTGGGCAAAGCTAACTGTGTCCATAGAGCCAAAGAGTGGGCAATCTATATTGGCTAACCCAGTGTTATACATCTTAACAAGAATCTAAAGCAGTAGGCTTAATAATGACTTCTTGGAGGGTGAAAGGAGCGTAAACAATCCTATATTAAATGTTCACATTGATTATGAGAAATCAACTAATTTCAAAAATATCTAGATGTGAAAAAAATTTGCATCTTAGAATCAAGAAAATAAGCAGTTTGTCTTGAAGAAGAGCATATCATTATGACTTCATGCAGAATCATTCAAATGACTTAGGGAAAGCATTAAATACTGTTACAAACTGCTTTGTTTATATTTCTTCTCTTACTTGCTATCCATAACTATACTTTCATTTCCATGAGGCTTTAATAAAAGTATAGAGGCCAGGTCAAATGAGTCTATTTTATTTTTTTACAGATACATGAGAAATGAAAAGAAATCATAGCCAGAGCTTCTATTCCTCAATGATTGAACTTAAAAAATATAGATCATCACTAGAAATACGTTGGTTTGTTCCACATTTTCTCATATATCTAAATTTTAATAGGTCTACTATATCATCTTAATGAATCAGAGAACTAAATGGATTTTAATAATAATAACAAGAATATTTTATGTATGGATGTGACTTTGTAGTTAACAAGCACTTTACAAAGGCAATCTTACCAAAGGTAGCAGAGTGTATTAACTAATCAGGAAAACCTGCTGAGGATCTGATTGCCTGGGGTACAAGTCCTGTCTCTGCAACTTACTGGATTCGTGTCCTTAGGCAATTACTGAACCTGTGTAGGCTTCAGTTTTCTCATCTGTCAAAGGAAGATAATAGTAGCACCTGCTTCGAAAAGTCTTCGTGAGGATGAAATGAGAGAATTCAGGCAAAGTGCACAGACCAATGCTTGGTACTCAGTAAACCGCTCAATAAATGTTAGCTAACAAAAAAGTTGATCAAACACAGGTCAGCATCATTCTAGAATCTCAAGGGGACACAGCTCCTTTGTACACCCCTCATAAGACAATTTAGTGTGTTTTCCCTATCTAGGAACCTAAATGGATCTAATAGGAAGGACCTTCTTAAGCTCTAAGTCAGTGATATGAGTGAGGATGCTGCACCACAGGTAGGCAGGGGCACTTACCTAGGGCGGTTTAGTTACTTACCTCTTCGTGTGATCCACTACTAGTAGGTAATAACTTGCCTAACCCATCTTCTTTTCTCTCATCTACTATCCTCCCATTCATAGGAAAACCATGTTCATGAGAGTTAGGTTCAGAAAACTGAGCAAAAATGTTTGAGTCGAGATAAGCAGAGGAAAGGAGAAAAGAGCACACACTTAGCAGATGTGGGCTGCCCCATTTCACTCCCGTTGTCAGCTCCTGGATGACTCACTCTCTGTCACAATGCTGGTCACAAGTGGTCCTGAGGGTACTTATCCTGGGACAATACCACAAAGATGATTAACATTTTCAAGAAAAAAATGAAAAGACACCTTTTTTTCCACGACAAGGGATTCACCATTTCCCTTTGAATTCTTTAATTGGCCTTTCTAATTAGAGGGATTTGCTGCTTTATTTAGCAGTAGTTGGCCGTGATCTATGTGGTTTCTGTAGGACTGGGCCAGATTGTTTGCATCTTAAAGGAAGTCTAAGGAAGTCTTACCCCTTTCTAGGGTTTCTTTCATGCTATTCAAGGGCTTTAGAGAACTGAGGTCAAGGATGATCTATTAGCGTGCAGAGGAAGGAAGCTGGGACTCCACTGCCTATTTCAGAGTAATTACATCACTCATGCTGGCTCAGCTCCTACAATGTCGTGTGAAGCTGTGGATGAAGCAATACGTGTTAGCAGACTGTCACAGGTCCTCTGCCATTTGCACAGCTCTTGTACTGTGAAGTTTTAGCATCTGCACTACTAATTCTTGGGAGAGTCTTCTAAGTTCTTCCAACTACACGGTTTGTCTAAAGGTTCCACTTAGGGGCTCCTGGGTAGGCAGTTAAGCATCTGACTCTTGGTTTTGGCTCAGGTTGTGATCTCAGAGTCATGAGATGGAGCCTCATGTCAGGCTCTGCACTCACGGAGTTGGCTTGGGACTCCCTCTTCATCTTCCTCTGCTGCTCCTCCGCTCACACATGCGTGTGCACACTCCCTCTAGTAAATAAATAGATCCTTAAAGTTCCTACCTAGCTAAAAGCTGGAAGAAAGGGATTGTTTATTTGAAAATATCAAAATATGTGGGGAGATGTAGGATCACAGCAGAACAGAGTTCACTAGGGGTTACACTACAATGTGCCTTTAACAAATAACATTACAACACAAAATATAATTATATGATCGTCATAAGAGGCGATTTGTAACAATTAACTCTTCAGGGAGGTCTGTTTCCACCTGGCCCTGCAGAAGCCTCGGGTGTTTTTTCAAAGGGACCAAACCTACAAAGTGAAAGTCTTTAAAACAAGGGAGACAACAAATGTTGAGTTTTGCACTTCACTCCCCAGGAAGGCCTTCTGCTCTATTTACACCCCCACCCAAACCACACTTCCCGTCACCCACCAAAGATTACTAATGGTAGACTCAAAAGTGCCTCTAGTCCCAATTTCCTGTCTTGTTCTGGATAGAGACTTAACACTTTCTGGAATCTGGATATTTGGCTGCCTTGTCCATTCCCTCTAGCTACTAGTTTACTGACCAGGATCTGTTGTCTGGTCTTTCCCTGTGAGCATGCATTTCCCCAGCTTCAGGCTTTTCATGGCTCTTCTTGCTCTATGATTTTTGTCCTTGAGTTCAGTGGCTTACCAAAGACCTAATTCAGCAGTCTGTCTGCCTCTGGCTCTTTAATTAGCTCCCCAGAGGCTTTTCTTAAAAGTCATTCTGGATCGTTTTTTGAAAGGGGCATTTCCTTAATATAAAGCTCCCTCCTCATCGGGAGGTACACAGCCTACCAAGGCCTCTGATTATGAAAACATGCTACTAGGAGGATCAAGGATGAAATAATTTCTTTCTTCATGCCTTCCTTTACTACACAGATGTTATTTGGCCATCTATTATCCTAAATACAATGCAAAAGCTACAATGGTGAATATATTTCCATTCCTGTCTCAGAAGGCTTACAGTCCAGAGCAATAGTTCTTAAACTACACTGTGCATAAGAATCTCCTGGGGAGTTTGTTAAAACACAGATACTCAGAGCCGTAACTCAGAGATTATGATTCCATTGTTGCAGAGTGGGCTTGAGAATCTACATTTTTAATAAGCATCCCTCCACTCTCTGGAGAACTGATGAAGGGCCCCTGTGGATACTTTAAGCACACTACTCTAGGAGAGAGACACCCCTATGTCTATGTCACCCCCTGCCAGATACACAGTTCTGGAAGCCAATGAAAGTAGGCAAAATATGGCCTATTTTTTTGATTTACCTAGATAAAATGTGGAGTTCCTGTTGTATCTGCATTCTGTATTCCTACCAAGATGCTCAAACTGCTTTTTATGCTTTTACCACCCTTTCCTTTGTCATAGGAGTGAACATTACGTGTCTTGATTTTAGAGATGGAGAAGGTGAAACCTATCACTCAGTCTGCCACACATTACACAGCAAGTCGGTAGCACATGCAGGTCTCCAGTCAACTCACTGCCTCCACTACATAACAAGACAACCTGAAAACACGGTAGCTTCCCCAAGCTCCCATGTGCTCTGATTACCCAATGATGCACAAATAAGAAATGACTTTCTCAGGGTCACCAAGCAATGGCTGGGGCCCAGGAATCTGAACATTTTAAACTTTGTACTCCTGCCTATGCTTTTTCTCCTCTGGCTCCTATCCCCATCTCCTTTTTTTCCTTGTTCTTATTTCCATTTGAAAAAATACTCAGGGCACAATCCCATCTGTCTGCTTGGAATGACAACTGCTTCTTTCCATATGTGGTTGTCTAAGTCCATTTACCTCCAGAGTGAAGTCTGTGAATTCTCTGGTATATTTAAATAATCCTGGTGTTGAGGGGCCTACATGAAGTATAAGAAATTACAGGTAAGATAAATATATACATATTAAATAGGTATTACATATAATTATATATAAATTATAAATATATTATTTACATATATATATACATACATATATATATAAAGTAGATGCACATTTCAAAAATCTTCAAAGTACCTTGCCATCTTCTTTCAACTCTAGCTATCATCTTCAACTTCCAATATTATAGGATGCTCATGTCAACACTATTTCTAATGGAAACTGCAAGGATTTACTTGTTGGTTCTCTGTCAGAGAAATGCTTGGAGAAGACCATGTCAAAGTTATGTCAGGCATCTTAAAACTCAGGAGAAAGGCAGTGATAGGAAATCTGTAAGTATCCTAGTCAACATAAGTGGGCAAGATTGGTTCATAGTCAAGCATGAAGAATACCAGTATTTGACTGGCTTTCAATTTATCCTTTTTCTTTCAGTTCTGCAAAGGTTTTCTTATTAATTGTACCTGTGGTGGTCTTACTTGAACACCAGTATCCTCAACTCTGCAGAAAGTTTTTTTTCTTAAATACTTACCTACTTTTTTCATGTGTTTTCCCCAAAGTGTAAATGACCACTTTGAGGAAAACTGGGAAGTTCTTGATGCAGTATAGCAAGTGAGGTTTAGGGGTCTATAAACCTTCATTCAAATCCTGCTTTTCCCCTTATTAGCTTTGACCTTGAACAAGTTGTATGACTTCTGAGCCTCCTCAGCTATAAAACAGAGTGGACAGTTGTACCTCCCTCAATAGGATTTTGTAATAGGTAGATGAGAAAAAAAGCACACAAAATGCTTTGCACAGCACGGGCCCATAATAAGCATTCATTTTATTGTTGTTAAATTTTATTGTTATTTTTATTAGTCTTGGGAACATGTGATGTTTCAAAGGTATTAGAACTTTTAGAAAAAGAAATAAAACTCCTTATGTCAGTAAGCAAATGAATGAGGATTATTAGGGGCCTAATAAATGTTCTTGCCTGAAAGAATACCACTGACTTTTGAATAAGTTTATTCATTCAACAAAACTGTATTGTGCATATGCTATGTGAATTGTATCTCAATAAATTAAACACACACAACTGTACTGTGCACTCTTGACTATGCAGGGCATGGAGATAGATTCAGGGAATACTAAGCTAAAGAAAGCACAGTTTCTGTCCCTAGACTGTGAGTGGGAGCAATCAAAGCTGACGGTATCCTGACTTACCACTCAACACATCCCTAGAGTGAACTTCAGCTCTCAAAGGAGCACATGCTACTTTGAATGAGTCAGTGTCAGAACGGTAACCTTGGATACCTCTCTGATTCACCTGATAGCCATCCAGCCACATGGGACACAGGACAAATCCTTTCCCATCCCATATTCTCTCCTTGCCAAGCAAGCCCAGTGTCAGAGTGGCCTCTGTCAAGAGTTTCCTTAATAAAGGGTTGGGAAGTGGTAATTATATGAATGGAGATGACAAAGATAACACAATCCTTTTTATTTTACTTTGTTTTTAAGTAATTTCTATACCCAATGGGGGGCTCAAACTTACAACCCTAGGTCAAAAGTTGCATGCTCTACCAACTGAGCTGGCCAGGTGCCCCAAAGATCAGATAATCAAAATGTAATTTTCTTTCTTTCTCATGCAGGGAGGCCGATGTGGAACTCCATCCTAGGACTCCCGGACCACACCATGAGTCGAAGGCAGATGCTCAACTGCTGAGCCACCCAGGTGTCCCTCTTTCTTTCTTTTTTAAAATGCAATTTGTACATTTGCTATGACAGGTTGGAGGAGTGGCATAAGAAGTAGAGAAAGTGGGGCACCTGGGTGGCTCAGTCAGTTAAGCGTCTTGCCTTTGGCTCAGGTCATGACCTAAGGGTCCTGGAATCAAGCTTGTGTGCTTGCTCTCTCTCTGTCAAATAAATACATAAAATATTAAAAAAAAAAAAAAAAAGAAGCGGAGAAAGTAAATTTCCTATGACTTTCAATTTGAAACTGCACAATGCATGTTCTCCATTACTGCAGGATGGTGGAAAGTGCTGGTTAACAACATCCTGTCTACTTCTATGATTTTTTTTTCCCTCAGGACTTAGAAGTGCTGAAGTATGTGTAGAAGTTTTCATTGGTTACTTTTTTATTTATTTTATTTATTTTGATGGGAGGAGGTAAGAGAAAAAAAAATGTTAGTTTTCAAGGAAAGACCAAGGGAAGTACAGCAGTTTGGTAAAGCAGATGGGCCAGCAAAGATTAATTTTAGACCATAAATCATTCTTACCCCAGTAAACTTAATCTTATAAAAAAAAAAAAGAAAGAAAAAAAGAAAAGAAAGACAAAAATAGGCTCTCAAAGATATTTCCTTGGTCAGAGTGAGATGTATTTTTTTCAGTAGCAGTGGAAAGGCCTCATAATATAGTGGACAAGTCCTGAACTGGGAGTCGAGAAACATGGGTTCTCACCCATGTTCCTATTGGTCTCTGTGACCTCAGGCACATTTTATAACCTTCCTGGCCTCAGACTTATCATCTGAAAAACAAAAGTATGTGATACTTGAGACCTCTTTGACCTTAGAAACACCATAAAGTGCATTAAGTATGAGAATGTAGCATGTAGCTCAGGAAGCCACTTAGATTATTGAGTGGGTTTCTTCCCAAGATTCATCAACATTGTAGATATGAAATTATAACAAAGTGTTAGAGCTGTCCTTCTCACCCTGGATCTTGGCTTTTCAAACCCTGAGCCTAAAGACTCCTATGACTGGCACTGCATTTATTCAAGCCAGCTATTGCATCTGCTACTCCACAACCCAATTTCTCTACATTTTTATTTAGTTGTTATCACCACTGTGAAGCAAGTATTATGTTTTCATTTTACAGAATAAAAAAAAATAAGGCTCAAAGAAGTGAAATATTCTATATTCCACAGCTGGTGAGTGGCATAACTTGGACTTAGACTGAAATATTTTGATTTTCATGTTAGTTCTTTTATGCTGTGCCTTTGTAGTAATTCTGATTAATGTGGAAAGAGCTATGAGGCTTTGCTGAAGATGTTGTCAGTTGATATATTTTTGTCATTTGTCACCCGAGGCCTTACTTACACCTGTGCCAATTAAACTGATAAGCTTCTACCCATCCCTGGGAGATACTGACCATGAGAGAACTAGGGAAATTATTTACTTCAATAATACAAACAATTCAGGCCATAGCTAATTATTCTTGTCTTTTTTTAATATCCTATTGGTTATACATCATCATCAATTACGTGTTAGTCAAGCCAGAAACTACAGTCATCTTGGACTTTTTCCCTCTTCTCTTCCATATCTGCTAGTCACTGAATCTTATACATTCTTCTTTGGAAGTGCCCTAAATCCATCTCCCCCACTCTAAATACTGTCATTTCCTATGGTCAGCTTGAGTCAGTTGATCTCCTTGATTTAAACTCTGTTAGCACTAGACCATTTAAAACACATCACAAATTATTTTTCAGAATTAGAGCTTTTACTGTGTGGTTCCTTTGCTCGAAAACCTCCCTTCAAGAAACAAACACATACACAAAACCCCACAAGATTCAGACTCCACAGTATAGCATTAACATCCACCTCCGAGTCTACTTCCCTATGTAGTCACTCTGGCCTTCTGACTCTGCTGAAATTTCACCCTACTCTATGGCCCCATTTCACCCAAGAAGAGCAGATATAGAATGAAGAGAGATGAAATAAAATGATCTAATTCAAGAACCATCAACATTCTGTCAGTTGAAAAAAAAAGATGTCAGCCAATGGGATCAAGATAGAGCAAGGTCCAGTATTGGTTAAGCATATGCATGGAGGAGGTTTTTAAGAAAAGAATTGCAAGGTGCCTAGAGGCTCAGTTGGTTTAGCATCTGACTCTTGGTTTCAGCACAGTTCTGATCTCAGGGTCTTGAGATCAAGCCCTGCATTGGGCTCCATGCTCAGTGTGGAGTCCACTGGGGTTTCTCTCTCTCTCTCATCTCCCCCCCTCACACACACATTCTCTCTCTTTTAAAAACATAAATTTTTAAAAATCTTTTTTTAAAAAAAGATCTGTGCATAGCAAAACGTTCTTGTTAGCCTCACAGAAACTTCATAGGACACAGAGGAGCAAAAAATGGGAGACTGGATCAGAAAAGGGAGGAGCTGACATGCATGGGCGCATCAAATTGAACAGCTCAGCAAATCTCACGGAAAGGAAAGGAACAGAAGAAATGTGATTGGGTCTCATCTTGCCACCCAAGGCTGTTTGTAATCTGACCAAGATTCTCATACATAAGTTATCCTTATTCCAAGATTCATTCATTCAATAAGTACTTCTGAGTGTTAAAGGTATGTCAGGAGCTTAGCTAAGCAAAGGTGATCCAGAAATTAACAAGCAAAGGAGAAATAAAAAGAGGCAAAAACATTTAAAATTCCATAGTTATTGTCTTCAAGAAGCCCATCACCCCATGTTTGAGAATGACAAGTAACAGTCATAAAATAGTGTGAATAAAACAGTGATAAAGGCAAATACAAAAAGTTGAGGGTAGATAGAATGCAGAGAGATCCAAAAAGTTTTCTTCGTATGGAAAACGATGTGGAAGATGTTGCCTTAATTTGACTCTCAGGTTTTGAAAGTTTGACTGTCTCGCATGTAATAAATATTAAGTTTTATTAGTCTGAAGGTATGTGTGAGATTACACCAAGTATAGGTGTTCTAAGCCACACTGGCCAGTGTAGTGGACTTTGGTCCCTCACGTATCTCATTTTGCCCTTTCCAGGCAGTGCCAAGGCTTCTCTATCATTCTGGGCTTTTGCCTCTTACCACACTATTGTTCATGCTCTGGATTCACCAATCTCTATTCCATCTAAAGACCATTGCACCTCTGTTGATCTGTGAGTCTGGGACTTCTGAGCTCTCCAGTGAATTCTGCAACTACTCCACTGGCCTTGGCATAGCATGGGTTTGGGGCCAGAGGCTGTCTGTCCTCTGCTATTGGCAATATGAAGTACATCCTTCTTTTCACTTTCCACAGTCTAGCTGAGTTCAGGCTATGTCTTTTAATAGAACTTTACTGGAGTTCCGAATGGCAGAAGGGAATCACAATCAATAAAATTGCCTTCAACTGCTTCTCGAAGTGCTACCCTTAGAGCTCAAGGGTCAGGTGTGCATTCACAGTTTCTTTATATCATTGCCTAACCAGTTAAAAGGCTTCCTGTCTCTTTCCAAGGCTTTCTCTGAGGCAGGGACTGACCTAATTCCATCACCAGGAATCTGCTAAGTCTACAGTCCTTAGAATCTGATGCCAACCCCATTGGCTCAGAGGAAAAGAAGTTGGACTTTGGTGAAGTGTTAAGTCCTACTTTCCAAAGTCTCAGTACATATCTAAAGAGTAGTGACTTATTGGGATTACTGCCAATGGGAATAACCACTTTTCTATAAATGAAATGTCATCTTCTACCCACTAGAGTAAGACCTTGTTTCCAGGTCTTATGAAGGCATCACTTCAGTAGAGATGTTAATAATAACAACAACAAATGTTTGTATGTGCTGATTAAGTGCCAAGTACTGTTCTATGGATTTATATTATTAACTCATCTAATCCTCAAAGCAATCTCACGAGACAGGTACAATTATTTTCCTAATTTTATAGGTGAGGAAATTGAAGTACAAAGCAGGTATGTAATTTGCCCAAGATCACACAACTGGTAAGTAGCAGAGCTGGTTTTTGAATCCAGGTAGTCTGATATCAGAGCCCATGTTGCTACAGCCCAGTATATCATACAGGTTCACATCCCAGAGAAGACCTTGGCCCAAACTCTGAGTTATTCAGTGTTTGCTTTTTATTTTTAAAATAGAGATTTAATTCATTTACCCTAGAGTTCACTTAAAAATGTGTGGTTCAGTCGTTTTTAGTATGTTCTCTGAGTTGTGTAATCATCACCACAATCAAATTCTAGAATATTTTCATTACCCTCTCTCCACTCAAAAAAAAAGTCTCATATCCAGTCGTGGTCAGTGATTTCAATTCCTGCTCCCCTCCCCCTACATAACCTGCAATCACCATCTCTGTCTGTGTAGGTTGGTCTGCTCTGGACATTTCATATAAATGAAAACATGCAATATGTAGTCCTATGTAACTGATTTATTTCATTTAGCCTAATATTTTTGAGGTTAATCCACATTGTATCACATATGAGAACTTCATTCTTTTTTATTGTCTAATTACAGTCTACTGTAAAGATATATCAATTTTGTTTATTTGTTCAACAGCTAATGGACACTTGGAAAGTTTCAACTTTGGGGCTATTATGAAAGATGTTGCTATGAAACTTCATGTACAAGGTCTTGCATATTTCTCTTCAGTATATGTCTAATAACGGAATTGCCGGTAACTGCCAGTTTTAAATTATTCAAAATATAAGTCATCAAAAGCATAGTCTGCATGGAATTTCTACTGGTTTGCTATCATTAGTTATCTCCTTGAAATGATTTTTACTGTGGGAAATCAAAATCCAATCTGTAGTTCTTAGGTTTTAGGACTGAGCTCGATGATGCAAGGATCTTTGATAACACTCACACACATTTGCATATATTCACATTCACCAGAAATATAAGCAAGAATGTATAGGCAAGGGGTAGTCTACATTCTGGTAGAGAAAATAAATATCCTTCTTACCCCCGTCCCAGTCTGGCCCCAAAGCAGCCTCATTTGAAGCAATTTGTCTCTGGCTCAAACCCATATCATAATTCACATCACCAAACTGAACCACTGGTTTCTCACTGAGAAGATCTGCTTCCTTCACAGCTTTGGTATTGTTCTTGAAGAACAATGCATGTCCTTGCTTTGCATTTTTGTAACTAGTAGTTATTTAGGTGCTTCTTGCAGACCAAGGGACCAGTTTGCCCAAAAGAAGCAAGTTCTTCCCTCTCAGAAGCCAGAAAATGACTTCGATTCTTCCGGATTCTATCGAGGTTTAGAAAAAAAACATAAAGCTTGATTTTTTTTCAGCTTGAACATAATGGAAAAATGCCAAAACACACAGATCTTGCTGAATGAGTTTAAAGTCAAAGGTAGTGCCCCCTGAGGACTGCAATGCACTAAAAAGATTACATAAAGAATTGATATATATAAAAACATAACAAAAAATTTCACATATGATTATTCTAGGTGCCTGTAAAGCAAACACTATCGTTTGCCTTTGGGACCATGTCCTAACCTTTACTTCCCTTCAGCAGTCTTCACGGAGTCCCTTCCACACAGGACATTCGTACCTACCTATTTGAAGTACAAAGTCAATGAAGGGAAACAGAGCCTATGTATTAATAAGTAAACCTTGAGGAAGGCCCACTAGTCATTTGTTTAGCAGGCTTGTGTGTGTGTGTGTGTGTGTGTGTGTGTGTGTGTGTGTCCCATCCATGATTCACTCCAGTAATTTCCCCTTATTATCCTGGTTTCCCTCAGTTCCTGTTAGCTGTGGCTCAGTGCCCCCCTGCAGGCTTAAGTCAGGTTACTCTCCTCAGAGCCACCTGAACATGACCTACATTGGCTCCCTGCGATTCGTTATTTTTTTTTGGCTCCCTACAATTCTGATTAACATGCATCTCTTCCCCCCAGGGACTGTCCTTTGGATTTAAAAATACAAGTTTGAAAATTGAGTGGATTTTAAGGCATTTGGCCCTGAAGTAGAGAGAATCCGGGGGTGGGGGGTTGGGGGGGAAGAATAAAAATTCCCCTCACAGTAATGATTTCCGAAGACAGACTGTCCATTTTAGACATGTGTTCCAAAGCCATAACTTTAAGTTTCTTAAAAGTTACTTGGTAGAGACCATTTGATCTTGGTGATTTATCTGAATTTAGCTCATCAAAGAAGTTTTGGGTCAGCATCTGTCTTGAGCTGTTACCTCTTCTTCCATTCTGATGGCTGACCTCTCTCCTAGGACTATCCAGTTCTAAACTGTTCATGCTGTAGATTTCTGTCTCAACCAAAAATTCTAAGAAATTCCTGGGTGGGATGGTACCGTCTGCAGAAGCAAAAGACAAAAGATTCCATGGTTGCTGGACCTATTCTTGATTGTCGCTCCTTGTCTACTTGGCTTCCTGACCCACTTCTGAGTCTGCTCCTCTTGTGGGAAGCTTGTTTGCCTAAATTTCTGTTTTGATCCACTTAACTCACAAGCTATCTTTGTGCTCCGGCTTTCCTTTCCGGTAGGTAGTGTCTAATCTTCCTTATTACCCAACCACAGGTTGTGTCCATTTTTATTCTCTTGCAGAATCATCACTGCTTTTTTGGCTCACTATCCTGCGCCTCTGCCTTGCTCTCCTGGTTCAAACATCCTGCTTTATCCTCATGTTCTACTGCTGCTGCTGATGCCAACGTGACCTAGAACATTTACCCCTCCTTTATCAAGTATCTGAACTCTGCTCTGCAGTAAAAGATACTTGGCCAAGATGAATTTAATTCTATTCCCTTTTCATTTTCCCCCCAAAATCTATGTAGGTTACAGAGAGAGGGGGATGGAAAATAAAGAACATCAGAGGCAGCATTTTAAAACGATGATTTGAAAATTGTCAGTGAATCTATAATGAACCATCATTTGATTAGAAAGATAGAGCTTCTCTAAATCTACCGTAAGTTAAATTCACTGAATTAACTAAATTCAAATATGATTTTTAAAAGGGAAATAACCAAAAGAGGATGGAAGAAAATTAATTTGTCGATCATTGCCTAACGTTTTAATATTAATAAATTGACTGATTTTGCAAGCATTAGCAAGCCTAGTTATAGATCTAAGGTAGAATCAGAGGTACTATCAGATAAAAAATTGGAAATAAGACATTTACTCCATTTTGTTCATCATAGCTGCCCAATCCAGATGTTAAACTTAATAAGGAATTTAGGTTTCACAATTAGTTTGATTAGTTAAGTATGTTGATCACCATAAAATATAATAGCTAAGGTTTTTTTTTTCTATGTACCAAGAATTGTGTTAAAAGCTTTACATGCATTTCATGAATTAATCCAAGAATAGCTTTATTATGTAGGTATTATTAGTAGTATTTTTACCATTTTACAGATTAAAACGTGGATGCCTGGATAAATTAATTACCTCCTTCAACATCATCCAGCTGTTAAAAACTAAATTAGTGATTCCAATGCAGGCTACCTGACTCTAAAGCCAGTGCAATTAACTGCTAAGTGCATCAGGGAGAGAATTGTCTCATTGCTCTTTTTCATTCTTCATATTTTTACACTATTTGTTCAGCCTGAACATGAAGGAAAACTATGGTGTTGATTCATTTAGGCTGTGCTGCTCATGTCAATGGAGGGAGCAAGAGGTTAGATCAGTGAACATGTTCTTTAAAAAAAAAAAATACTGTACAAAAATGTCATTTCCCAAGATATTTCCTCAGTCCCTGAACCGACTACCAGAACTGAGAGGACAAAAAGTTACCTTCATATCTTTCCAGACTCCAGACAGAACTCATCACCCAGAATATTTACAATCACATGGGGGCAGTGGAAAATTTGTAAATTTTTAGAATCCTCCTTAGCTATTACCCATTGAGTGTACATGTTTACCAAATATGTTTGTCGTATGCTCTGTGTATTTCTTTTCAGTTGAGTTGCCCATAGCTGGCATTCTCCTTCCTTTGGCAAGTCTCCTTCCTCATGACTGGTACTGGAGTCCCTCGGACTTTATCTTTCCTTTTCCTGCTTCTCCTTTACATACCACACCCACCTGTCTCTCAGATGCCACCCAGACCTCACACTCTCTGTGTTTTCTCTTTTCCTCTGCATCCTCTTCAGGTAAAACATTGTCTCTCTCTCTCTCTCTGTTTCTCTTTTTCTCTGGATCTATTCTCGGCATAAATTCAGCAGTTGGTTGCATTCAATTACTTCAAGAAAAAAAAAATCAATCCGTTCTAAATGCTACTCTTTAATTGAATTCAGCTGTAATTTTCCCTTGTCTAATTCCATCTTCCCTACTTACCTGTTGCACCAACCTTATGGTTTTATTACTCAAGTTTCCCTCTGTTTATCATGTTTCCATAAAGCCTTCATTCATTCATCCCTGAGTGTCTGGGCCATCCTACCTTTGGCAATAGGTCCATCGATAGTCCAGATGCCTTGCCTGTCAGCTGTGTCTGTCTGTCCCCTGAGCCATCTTATATGCTTTCCCTAAATGGTGCTCCCCTCCCAGCTGAACTTTCTTTTCTAGTTGCTCTCTTATCTTCCAGAGGAGAACACTGACAGACATTATCCATTTATAGTTCTTCCATGCTTTCTCCACAGATCACAGGCATGGTTTGTTTCAGAACATTCAAGAAGTGGAGAGTGGCTGTTGGGTTGTGGCTACCTGATAGGGACCATATGGCTTGATATAAATCTAGAGGAAAGAGTCCTGACCCCTGATCCCTTGCCCCCTTCTCTCAGACTTTATATTAACACAGAACAAGGTGGGGGGTTTTCTTTTTCAATATATTACTCTGACACTGAATTGGTGCATACAATTACCCGAGACTTCTACATTTCAAGACTCAGTATTAAGTTTTACGTGAAAGGTAAACCATTTTAAAAAGCAGGTGAATACTTCTTTCACGGATAGTCATGCCAACAATTATGTTGTAAAGCCATTCTTCTATTATATCTACCTAATAGAAGGCATATAGGCATATATGTATATGGCATATATGTATAGGCATATATGTATATTTGTATAAGGCATATAGTAGGACTGGAATGGAAAGATTTGGTCAAGTTCAGTACACATGGCAGGCATTACCAGTGGTTTGCTGCCTGCCCACACCAGTATCTCCAGGGAGACAGTGGATTTCAGCTGCTGCATCATCAACCTGTTGCCAAGGAAACAAGAGAGGGCAAAAAAATGTCCTCAATGACATTCATTTTCAAGGCAGTCAAGACACCCCTGAAAAGAATTTCAACAGTCCTATGAAGGAAGCTGAAATAGGCTTCTAATTATAAATTCTGAGCCGTCTCCTCTCACACCAGGTTATACTGTCTGCTTAGATTTGTCTTTCAATCATTTTCTGTTTACCATGGCATATATATTCCAGCTGTCAGAATAGTGAGAGTGTGTTTCTGGAGGGAGGAAGAGGCAAGGGGAGAAAAGAGCAAAAGACAGAGAGGCTAGGGGAAACATGGCTAAATAGTGAAGTGGTTACAACACAGAACACATGAAGGCAAGTGAAGTCATAAGTGCTAACCTGGGGGGCTGACATAAATTTCAGTCCAAATTTGTCAGATTTTTAAATGTTTTTGTAACTGTATTTGTGTCACGGCAAATAGAGAAATTCTCTGCACATGCATATGTTATAAAATAGGAGATTCGGTTCAGCATTTATGGTTTTTGATTTTATATTCAAGTACAAAATATGCAGGGCAGGCCTTCTGAGTGACTGCTTTGCACAAGAGGGTTCCCTTCCCTCAGAATGCACAGAAAACATCGTGTTTACTAAATCAGTGTCCTTAGTACTTATAAATTGCAATGTGTAAAGATTTAGCTTTATATAATACTATGTTTGGGGACATACAAGCAATTGTGTGAGAGAGTGTGGACATGTATAACATCAGTCTTTGTGAGGACATTAATGAGTCTGTCAGGTAGAAGTTCCTGGGTATTGAGGCCCTGTGTAGAAAGCACCACTAGCCTGCCCTCAGCAACCTATGCTGGGCGTCCAATCAGTTCCTTTCTCTCCAGCAGCCCTTACCCAGGCCCACCAGCACACTTCCCTCCTCATGGAATTTAAAGCTTTTTCAAATTGGTGGGCCTCAGAACAACATCTCTGAGAGGAGGACCTATGGAACACCCTAGACCAGTGCTTCTCAGCCTTTCGTGTGCATATGAATCATCCAGATTCTCATTTGCTAGGTCTGGGCCAGTAACCTCCCAGATGATGGTGAGGTTGCTGGTCCAAGATCTTAGACCACAGGTTCCCCAAAGGCAGCAGCTGATTCTGATTAATGTCTAATATTGTAACTAGCAGGACCTAAGTACATAATGTATCCATGTTGAATGAAATTAATTTTATAACACTTCCCACCCCACCCCACCTCTACCCACACTGCTGGAAAATACTTCAAAGTCTCTGAGTTATGGCCAATGGAATGTGAGCAGAAATGATGTGCATGTCCATTCCCCATCTGTTTCCACTTCTACTGCTACCACTGGACCTAAGCCATGGTGTAGCCTAGGAGAAGGAAGGACCATGAGTCCCTAAACCATGTCTTGAAGGAGAATTTGCACATATTACAGTCACACATTTCAGATTCTATATGAATATGAGATGTTTATCATATTTGAACCATTATGCACTTTCTTTTGGTTGTTAACAGCAGCTTGGATTTGCTTAATAACATATTTCTCTTATAGGTATTATCGCATTATATTGTAATTGTTGGTGTCTCCCACTGGAATGTGAACTTGTGCATATGATAGTGACTGACACATGGTAGGAGACCAACTTTGCTCTATGAATTAGTAAATGTAGATGGTGTTATTTTTCAGTCATTCACCTGTTCAATTCATAGAGCACCTGCCATAAATATAATTCTCATGCCCCATAAAAAAAGACATAGAGAAAGAATCAAGCTTATTTAATTATGCTTAGACTTTAGTTTCTTTCTTTGGGGCACAGATGGTAATGGGTAGGGGGAGGAGAAAAGGTATTGCTACTTAGGCTTCTTTATTTTCATTCAGGGTGTGTGTGACCTTTCCATGACAGATTTGATTTCCATGGGAGATCTGATTGCACAGAATGAAAAGGGGTGAAGGAAAGGGTGTTGAAAAGTTAATATACTTATCACACTTCCTCTTTGGTGGAAGTATATGGGCAGTGAGCACAACTGCATGGAAAATTATAGCCTCAAGTGATTAAGAGGAAAAATATATATGAACGATGTATTTTATGTGTAGCTATATATGGCTATATGATCTACCCTAGCTATATATAATAGCTATATAATATTTTGTCTATTATTTGGATTTGCTTCTTATGCTGTGTCAGGCCTTACGTATATTATGTAAGCTTTACAACAATTCCTATAGAGTATTATGTTCATGTTACTGACCCAGAAGTTACGTCTCAGGTAAGAGAGGTGAATTGTCTGATGACCTGAACTCATCCACATGGTTTCAAAGCTCAGTTTTCCCCCAGCTTCATTACACTGAGCAAAAAATGTACTTAGGAAGACTTTGTTATAGAATATTTGAAAACAGAATTATCCTGGAAATTTAGGACTTCTGGTTGTTGTAGGCATTTTGTGAGACCTTATAAGCAACTATACCAGAGAGACACATTATCTCAGTTTCCAACTTCCATGAGAGGCACTCATGCTAGATGTGTGATCCTATGGGATGGCATGGAGGGGTAAGGGACACTGCCTGGGACACTCCCATGCTTGCTGAGACAGCGGCAGAAATGAAATAATTCCTTCTTTTACCAGTAAAGGAAGTGAGAACTATGATGTCCTTTACCACATTATAACTTGGGTGAGGTACTGGGAAGCAAAAACTCAGGTCTTCTGACTTGTAAATCCTGTTGTCCCACTGGACTGGCCCTTCCTACATCTGAAGAGGTGGGTCAGATATGCTCAGGGCTCCTATAAAAGAGTGGAATATTGGCCCTTTTCTATCCCTTTATTTTGACCTTTTAAACCATAATTGAGGTCCAGGTGTCTCAGTTCACTCTGTTATAGTTTTAACTGCATAAATTCTTATAAAGAAACTCAATGATGGGATCCCTGGGTGGCGCAGTGGTTTAGCGCCTGCCTTTGGCCCAGGGCACGATCCTGGAGACCCGGGATCGAATCCCATGTCAGGCTCCCGGTGCATGGAGCCTGCTTCTCCCTCTGCCTATGTCTCTGCCTCTCTCTCTCTCTCTCTATGTGACTATCATAAATAAATTAAAAAAAAAAAAAAGAAACTCAATGACTCCCAAATTTCCAAATCTAGCTTTATTTTTCTCTTTTATTTTCTGAATAAAAATACAAATGAATACAGTGGAAAATGCTTCCTTTCTGGAGTCCACAGTGAACAAGTATCCTTTGTATTTTTCAAGAGCCATCCCTGCTCTCATCCTGAAACCTAATCCAAACACTTCTTCAAATATTATACTTTCCCTCTGCTGATCGCAATACCATTTGTAATTCACATCACACAATTTATTTTACTTATATTGTTCCCAAATTGCTTTGCATATGTAAATCTTCTGGGCTTAATTGGGTTATAAGAGTTAGGAATATGTCTTGCCCTTATATTTAAACTCCTTGAGGGTAGGGCCTACACCTTTATAAGCTCTTTTTTTTTTTTTTTTTTTTACCTTTATAAGCTCTTGTAGCTCCTAGAGCACTTGTACGTGTACTTTTTTTTTATTTTTTTTTTTACTTGTACATGTACTAATTGCTTATAAATATCAGCAAAATGAACTACACTCCTTTCAAAGTCCTACATTACCTGGGACGGTGCTGGGCCCATAGCAAAGTATCTAAGCAACTGGAGACCCCATATACACCTTACCACCGTATGTATGTAT
The DNA here is from genome assembly GCF_018345385.1 of Vulpes lagopus. Classification (NCBI taxonomy): domain Eukaryota; kingdom Metazoa; phylum Chordata; class Mammalia; order Carnivora; family Canidae; genus Vulpes; species Vulpes lagopus. The sequence continues at coordinate 84,924,927 of NC_054824.1, forward strand.
GTGTTCATAGCTGTGTCGCTAGTTCCTAGCACAGGGAATGACTGATACAAAGTACTCAAAAAATACATGTTGAATGAATGAATGTTCATTGCATGATTTCTCCAAATTCCTCTTTCATTCTTTCACATCTACAAAGGTAATCACATAGATCAAAGCTTCTCAAATGTTAATGTGCATATGAATCACCAGAGGGACTTGTTCAAATCCAGGTTCTATTTCAGTAGATCTGGAGTAGGGCCTGATTCATTAAGTATGGCATCTCTAGCCAGAGCCCATGTGATGCCCAGGTAGTCTATCGATCATACTTTCCGTGGCAAGGTTATAGATAACCCCATAAAAGATGCAGGCCTTCCACGTTTGAATTGAATCTTACCAATGTACATCAGGACATGTCTCTCATAAAATGTGTTTAAAGAGCCTTACTTTGCAGCCTCTTGAGAAAGAAGTCCTGGGGTACTAAATCTGTATGCACCAAAATGAATATTATAAAGTTACTAAAACAACACTATCAATATTTAGTCATTTAGATCTGCTACATATGTATTGATCAAATCTAATTATGCTTCAATATTGAGCCTAATTGGAGAGTCTGCCATTTAAAGATCAAACTAATGGGGTTGCCATAAGGTTTTTGTGTATGACAAAGAGGCAATTACATTAATATCAAGAGGAATTGTTCAGGAAGTTTGCCAATGGGAATGAAGATTTCTGGCTATTGGAAAAGGATTTAAAAAATAACCAAACCTCAGTGCTATATGAGAGATCAGCTCATTATTCAGTCTTGAATTTGTCTCCATGCTAATACCAAAGATGTCAAATTAACTAAATTGAGTTGAAGTCTTGGGACCAAGGAGAAATCAAACGTAATGTTTAGCTATAATCATGCTATAGAGTAGATAACATTTAAAAAATATTTCATTTTTCCCATGTTTCATTTCACATGTGAAGGTCTATAACCCACCATACCCAGCATTTACAGAAGTAGATTTATTAGGTGTCATTTGGTCACCTCTTACGTCTTCTCAGAAAATAATCTTTGCGATTAGGGTCACTGTCTATACCACAAATATTTTTAAATGCTAATTGGCAAGCTCTGTGCTACGCAAACCATTGGTAAGGTAGATAATAATAGGTTTTACTGATTATTAAGCAGTGTTGTGCTATAGCCAAAAGTCGAAGGGCTCAATTCAGTCGTGAAGGGAACTGATTTTTCATTTGTTGTTACTGCAGTAGACGCCATAGTAATCATCATTATTGCAGTTATTTTGTAGAGGCATCCATTGTAGAAGCCCTGAGTTCATTTTCCGAATGCGTAATCAAATTTACTCCACCCATTTGCACCATAGAGCATTTTGTATCTATTCAGGTAATGCTTTGATACCGAGCCTCATGCATGAAACTTAACACCATGTCCAAGATGTCTGAAAGAGCTCAGTGGGTAGTTTTAGTAGAACAGATTTTAGGAGATGATACAAATTAGATAGGTCAGCCCCATTTTTCTTACTTGGGCCCTACCCTTCTTTCTGGTATTGATCTTCCCCAAATTCACTTTCCCATTAATGAGTCTTGAGATTTGGGTAGAAGAGTGATAGAGAAGCATAGGCGAAGGAGAGCATTGGAATGTTAGGGAAAGTGGTGCCAAAGGGAAGGTTTTCATTTGTTTAAGCTAGAGGTAGAGAAACTAAGGGTCAGGGAGAGGAATATCTCCTCCCTGGAGAAGCAGCGTAGGAGAAGGAAAGGGATCTGGATAAGGACAGGAAATAAAGCCTGTTTCAGTGTGGCTTGATAGTTTCAAGACAGATGTAGACTTACAAGAAAAACAAAACAGAATGGCAGCTTTCATTCTCTTCCACCCACTTTAACCTCCAAAACAAGTTCTTTGGAGATTTTAGTCCTTGGATTACTGTCATATTTCTCAGCACCGTTCTTGCCATAATTCTTCACATTTTTAATGTCCACGTAAGCAATTCTAGTCCCCTTGTCCTGGATCCTTGCTTGATGGCCTCTCATTTCATTCTCAGACCCCATCACTATCACTGTTATCTTTGTAGCTTGTTGCCTCCAGAGCCCTGACTATGGTACTTGGCCATTGAGAGATCTTGTCACCTTTTCACTGTCTTTAACCCTTCTGGAGCCTCTACCCGCCTCCTTATGCAGCTTGGAGTCCACACTCCATCGTTAGAATACATACACTTGTGTGTGTCCTCAACACATTTGCCTCCCTCTTTGTCACAACAGCAACTTAACACAACTGTATGTTCATTAATTCTAACAGTCTATCTCCTCCGTCCCTGTGCTTTGGCACCTGAATGTGACTCGAAAAAACTCACAAAGTGCTTCATCTCTGTCCTCAAGCAGGTCTGCCGAGCTGCCCCTGCTCTGTTTACTCTTTCACTTTCCAAGATGGTTATTTCATAACTTCTCTTCTGTCCTGAGTCTCATCTCATGACTTCACTTCCCTGACCACTGAAAAACCAGAAGCAATCAGAAGAGAACTTCCACAAGCTTCCACTACCACGTTTAACCAAAGACTAAATCCTGTGCCCATACACTCCACTGTTGTTTTTGTCACTATGGTCCATGTTCCTATGATTAACTTTCCATTTGTACATTAACTATGATAACTGATATTATTTTTCTCTCTATTGGAGGATCAAATTTTCCTTCACTATAGGTTATTCCTAACAGCTTACAAAAACGATACGATCTTAAAACAATGATGATATATCTTAAAAACAATAAAAATAATGTGATCTTAAAATAATAAAAATGATGTGATCTTAATCTTAAAAAAAACAAAAATTATGTATCTTAAAAACAATAAAAATGATGTAAAACAAAACAAACAAAAAACAAAAATGATGTATCTTAAAAACAATAAAAAAAAAACAGTGCCGGAGTGGCTACCTTTGTCTCAGGTCATGATCCCAGGTTGCTGAAATGGAGTCCTCTGTGGGGCACCCTGCTCAGGAAGGAGCCTGTTTCTCCCTTTCCCTCTGCTACTCCCCCTGCCTGTGTTCTCTCACTATATCAAATAAATAAATATGATCTTAAAAAAAAACAACAACAATAAAACAAAAACATGTCTCTTGGCCTCACTTCCCTTTCTGGCTATCTTCTCTTAAACTTATCTCTGGCAGATTTTGACCCATCTTGCACAAAACAGAAGCCACTCTTATCAAGGTTGTTAGTACCTTCCATGTTATTGGATCTCCTTAAAACATTTTTTTTTTTTTAATTTGGATGTCACAATATCATCTTTTCCTGGCTTTCTTCTAATCTTACTGGCCACATATTCTCTACTTCCTTTGCTGATTTCATCTTACATCACCAAACTGTTAAACTTTGAGAGCTCCAGGATCAGGTTTAGACCTCTTCACTTTTCTAGCTACACTGAACCTCTTGTTGGTAACTTCATCCAGTCTCCTGTTTTTAAATACTACCTACGTACTGATATTTCCAAAGTTCTCTCTCCAGCCTGGACCTCTCCGAATCTCAGACTTGTATATCTAATTGCCCACTCAATATGTCCACTTGTCTGTCTACCAGGCATTTCAAACTTAACATGACCAAAACTCAAATCCTGGTCATTTCTACCAAACCTAAGTGGCCACAGAATTCTCTCTCCAAATGACAACACTATCCTTCCACCCACTCAGACTCAAATCCTTGAGTTGTCATGACTCCTTTTCAGTCCACAACTAATCTATCAGCAAATCCTCTTGGCTCTACCTTTGAAATATATTCAGAATCTGACCACTTATCACCACTTTCCACTCTGATTTATTCTCCATTGATTTCATTTGGATTACTGCAATAGTGTCTCTTAACTGACCTCCCTGCTTCAGCTCTTTAGCACGTACAGTCTATTCTCAACACAACAGCCAAGGAATCATTTAAAAATATGTCAGATCATGTAATTCTGTTCATAATCCTCCAATTGCTTCTTATCTGACTTCAAATAAAGGAAAATGTCTTTACAATAGTTAAGACCTTTTGTACATCTTTAGTACCTCTTTGGCCATCTTTCTTACTGTTTTCCCATTGTTTCACTTGACTAATCCTTGAATATTCTGGTCACATCCCACTTTAGGGCATTTGTACTGTTCTTCTGCTTGGAATAGAACAGTTCTTCTTTCTAGATATCAACATTGTTTACTTCTTTACCCCCTTTTGCTTTTATCTCTCATGCTACCTTAAGTTTTTCCTGACACCTTTCAGATTGCAACCTCCAACCCTCCATTTCCCTTACCTACTTTTTTTTCATAGTACTTATCATTATCTGATACTATTTATTTTTTGCTGTTATATTTATGATCTCCCCATTAAAATGTAAGTTCCATGACAGCTTGAGTTTTTTGCTGTTTGTTCATTTTTGCATACCCAGGGCTAACATTTTCCATCCCTATAAGTCAAGTACTGAATGAATGAATGAATGAATGACATACAATTCTGGTGGGTTTTTAAATTTTGTTTTATTTTTGTTTTGTTTGTGAGTAGCATATAGTATTAGGAAAATCTCAATCCCAGATTTTTTTCCAGAAGATTCTGAGTTTATTAATCTAACACAATGCTAAACATTTCTAATTAAATGGGGAGGGGAATATCCATAGTTATCCAGATGTTTTAATTACCCACAATAAACGCAAGTAATCACCCATTTCTAATCTCTTGGTAACAAGAATAGTTTTAGGATAATTAGATTCCAAGTAACCAAATCTCTGTTGCTATTCCAGTACTTGAGCTGATAAACCATTAGAACAATTTTTTTTTTAAATTTAAAAACAGAAACCAGGGCAAAATGGGATTTAATTAGAAAATTCACTTTCAGTCAACTGTTTAGGAATCAATTAATTCTCTGTCAGGTAATATACATAGCAGTCACTAAAAGCCCAAATATGTTCATTCCTCTGGGACAAGAGATAACTATGTGGTTAACTTCTTTTTGAATCTCGCTTTCTTCTACATTATTTTAGAAAAATATTCACATTGCATTTTATGTGAAAATAATACATGGAAAATTTAGGAGTAATCTAATATGCTCCCAGGAATTTAGTAGGTTATTTTCCCTCCTTCCTTAAGCATTGTCATTTTTTGCAATTATTCTAATGCCATTTGTGGAGGAAATTGTTCCCTATTAAAGGAGTTTCAGGTAATAACTGTCAGGTGGGACAGAGTTTAGGTTGGTGGTGTCTTTAGTGAGAGCTTTCCTCTTCCTTCTGTACATGTAATTCCATTTTTCTACTTAGTAGCAAAAGTAATGGCAGAAAAATAAGTCAGATTATATTAATCATTTGCTTAAAAACAATTCAATGACTTCCAACTCTATCTAGAATAATGTCTAAATTCTTTTTCTGGACTTTAAGATCTTGTATCATTTAGTTACTGTGTTTCTCTCTCTTAATCTCACAACACTGTCTCCTGTGTTCATTTTCATCTAGTCACAAAGGTTAGCAAGATTTCCTCACCTCAGGACTTCAGCACATTCTCTTCACTCATAATAGTCTTCCTTTGAATATTCCCACAAGGCTTATTTCTTTTCATCACTCTGTTTGTCAGTTGTCACTTCTTCAGAGAGTCCACTCTGCCCATTCTAATAGCAGGTCTCCTCTATGCTTATTCTCATCTCCTTGTTTGTTTCATTCATGAAAATTGTCACAATCGTACAGTTATTTTTACTCATTTGCTTCTTTACTTTCTTTTTGTCTGTCTTCTCCACTGGGTTATAATTTCCATGAGGGTAGAGATTACGTCCTTCTTCTGCCTTCTATGTATGCTGTTGTGATGAGATGTTGAGTTTGAGTCGTTCACATATTCATAATAGCTGAAAGCTCAGAGTCAATGAGATCACCAAAAGAGCATGTGAATCAAGAAGGAGACTGTGGATAAACCCCTGTAGAAGTAGAACCCTAATATTTATGGAGCAGATAAAAGAGAAAAGGCCTCCTAAAATGATCAGTGCTGAGTGGCTTAAGAAAAGAGAGAGAACTGTTAGAAGAGAAGAGGACAGGTAAGATATGCTATGTGCCCTGTTAGATCCCCAGCAGTCAGTACAACGCCTAATGTTTAGTAGGCACTCAAAAAACATATATCCAACTGTGGGTAAGATGAAAGAATAAGGAAAACAGGTTCAACAATACCAAATGTTCTGAGGAAATCAGGAAAGATAAAGTTTTAGTAATTATGAGACTACTGGCCACCTTAACAGGAACATTCACTTTCTAACATATTATATAATTAATTTGCTTAATTTGTTTATTATTGTTTTCATCCTCTGCTAGAAGGTATACTCCGTGAAGTCAGGAAATCTTTGTTTATTCACTGACATATCCCAGGCTCCCAACAATTTCTGAACAAAGTTGAAAAGGTATTAGAAATGTTTAAAGCCAAGGTTTATATACAGAATTGTTTTTTTAGAGTGCTTAATTCTTTAGTGACCCCAAAGAACAAGAGCATTCCTATATTATCCAATCAGCCATTGCTTTACTAGTGAATCAGTTGGGCATTAAGTGGTTCTAAGTCTTATGCTCAATCATCCCCACAGTTTTAGTATGTGATTTGGAGATAGGTTTAAATGTCAGCAACAATTATTCATTGTTCAATCTGTTCAGTGGAAGTCCGTCCCTTAAATCTCTAATGTAACAACAATAGCAAAGACCAGAAGGCCTGATTTTGTCTTTAGCATCATGGCACATACCCCTTCCTGCTCACTGACGCTATTGTAAAGAACATGTCACACCACGAGAAATTCTTTGAAGTCCCAGAGAGCTTGAACTTTTCTGCAGATCAAGGGTTCACCACCTGAGAGAAATTTACAAATATTTTATCTAATCAATGGGACTAGTTCATAACTGGCAGATTATTTAAAAATGTAATGTACTCATTTTTATAAATTAGACTATGCCTCCAAAGGCTTTTTTTTTTTTCATTCATTTCTCCCAAGCTTTCCTGAGAAACACATCTGTTTTTATTTCCTGAACTCATTAGGGAAATACAAAACTGGCTTTTTCATGGTTTTGGGGGTGGACCCTTTTGTAGTTCTTATGAATACATTTTTTACTTGGTCTCCTTATTAAATATAAAATTGAAAATGTTTAAAATTGTCTCATGTTTAGATATTTCTTGATATTGTGGAAACTGCTCTATGCCAACTAGACTATGGCGTTTTGGGATAGTAAAGGAGAGAGAAGATAATTAGATGGTGTGAAGAAACGTTAAGTGAAGTGATTGGGAGAGAATATATGAAAGATTTAGGGGACATTTTGAAAGGAGAAATAACTGCCTGTGTGGGTGTTTGTACATGGAGATTGAAAATTTTTAAACTAAGGATATATATCTGTTTTTTTTTATAACAGGTGTGTGTCACATATTTAGATGTCAAAAAACTATCACTACAAGTGGCACTAGAGCCAAAAGTATTCAATATGAGAACATCAGTTCATCAAGACTGTCAAATAGAGGAGGCATATGTTCTGAGTACTCACCACTGATTGGTCAGCTGCTGTTTCCATGGCAATCCATGTACAGCTCAGACATTTTTTTTTTCTCCTATTCTACATTACCTCTATTACATAGCAAAGAATGCTAAGATTAGTAAACAGACATATTTGGTAAATGTAATATGGCATCACAGTCACTAAAATTGTGGCTGATTGTTCTAATTTTGGAATAGTTACAGTCTATATCGTACCTCAAACTGTGGCAAAGCAGTAAAGAAACCTTATATTTTGTCTTCTACTTGGGAAAAATGTCCTTTGTTTAGACAGTTTCTTGAACACACCACACAGGTTTAGGAAAATAGTGATGTGTGCCTTAAGCTGGAAAGAGTGAATTTACTAGAATTTTAGAAATTTCATAGATAGATAGATAGATGGGTAGAGATAGAGATCTCCATTTATTGTCTATGTATTTATATTTGAATTTTACATGTGCAGTAAACACGTTTATCTTAGGTGTGTCTGGCATCTGAACAGTTCTTTTAGACTAAAACTAGTCCCCTATACTCTAAATGTGAATCTAAATAAATAAATAAATAAATAAATAAATAATCACTACTCATCAAAAACTGGAACCAGGGAGATAGTTTTTCTCTCAGGGTATTGCTACTGTTCCCTTCTCTAAATGCTACCAAAATTTGAATCCTCATTGAAGTCAAGTTGCCGCTATGTTGGAATTAACCATCTATTTTCCATTCACTCTGTTTTTATACAGTGCCTGGTTATGTCTTGGGGCAGGGAGAATTATTCCATCCCTATTCTGAGACCATTCACTCTGGTGGAGCAAACTCCATTCTAAACTCCAGGGCTGAATGAGACTCAGCTCCATGACCCTACATTCTTTTGGTGATTGGGCCAAGGATGACAATGGGGCCAAGGCCATGCCAAGAATCAGAGTTAACTGATTGGAGTTAAATTAACTTCAAACAGAGTTAATTCTGGAACTTTTGCCTGAGCAACCAGAAAAGAGGCAAGCTTCGTTCTCTGGACTCTATCTGGGAGGATGTGAATCTGAAGCAGCTAGAGAGACAGAAAGAGAACACCTGCTTGGGAATGGAGCTACACAGAGGAAGGCAGAGACAAGAGACAGAGGGAGCTGTAAGGCAGGAATCATAATAGACTTCCCTTATTGAGTGCTCTAAGAATTAAATGAATTTATAATAGAAGGTACTTAAGTAGTATCTGACATATGGACAATGCTCAATAAATGTTAGCGATTATTATTATTCACATTGTTTGGATCCTCTTTTAAAGTCAGCTTTAATTAGTTTTCTGTCACTGTAACTGAAAAGTCTCTTTCTAAATATATATATATATATATATATATATATATATATATATATATATATCTCGCCAATATCTCTCTATGTATAGACATATATATATGAAATCTCAAAAGTAGTGTGCATTAATGTTAAACTTTTACTCTTTACCTAGCTACTCTGCTTATAGACATATATCTGAAATGAGATTGAAGTATATGCATACAACCATTGCAGTATTATTGATACTTACAAAAATCAAGCATCTGATTTCTCAAAAAGAAGAAACCCAAGCAAATTTAAGTAACTTAAGGGAAGTTATGTGGTCATATATTATGCTGCCATTAAAATTATGCCCATTAAGTATTTTTAATGTATTGATTTATGATGTTATGTGCAATGAAAATAATAACAGAATATATAGCATGTATTTATAGTATATGTACATACAATATAATCTCAAGTACATTAAATAATTATATAAAAAGAAGACTTGAAGGAAAAACACTAAGATATTTGTAGCTGTTTTCTCTGAGTCTTGGTACTACGAGGGGCTTAAATATTTTCTTTCACTTTTCCATATTTTTAAAGTGTCTATACTAAGCACTTAGTATTTCCATTATTATTTTTCATTATCTGTATATTCATGGAATTTCATGCGTTCTAAACAATAGACCTGATATGATTGTAGCCACATAGTTAGGAAATGAATTTAGAAAAATGCAGAAATACAAGAATCTTAGAAATGTTCTCTGGGTTCCATCATTTTTAGAGATTTTGTAGGAAGCTAAGTCTGAGAAGTTGTAACTTACTTCAACATTTGACAGTATTTGGCAGATATTTTAAGACTCCGAAGACATGGATGTGAATCATATTTCATTTTTTTTTTTCATTTCTATTATAACACATTTTTTTCCTAAATGCAGCAGAGTGGACTCACTGATCTAAATTTGCATCTGGTTTCCATAGTAACTGCTTTTGGGCTTTTAACATTAGGCACCACCTGTTGTTCTGTGGACAAACCACCAAATAACATCACAGATTATAGAGGAGACAAGGGGTCCATACACCTGTCTCCAAATTGCACTTCCCTAATGTGCCATTTCTCACTGATATTTAGCTGCGCACTAGCATATACCTAAGATAATCTCCTTGCCATTTATGCACACACAGCAGCTGTAGTTCCTGAATTTAAAAATATTAAATCCATACTTTCACATTGTTATGGCAATATGGAGCTCACAGCTAGGAATAATAGGACATTAGATGTAGATCTATAGAGCTATGCAGTTTATTTCATGTGATATTTAGAGATTCTGAAAATTACAACATAGTTAAGACTCTCTCACACAAATTCTCTGGTTTTCTACATTTGCACAACAACACACACACACAGAGTCACACTTCTAAATATATCAAGTTATTTTAGAAATTGTGCAAACCCTTTTTCTCTGATTCATTTTTAGGCTTTCTTACTTGCAAGAAACCAGCTGTTGGGGAAGACATAGGGATTTTCCTTAATTAAAATGATTTCTCATAGCTCTGATTCAAAGACCCTAAATTATGATAGTAAGAGTTTCTCTCCCTGGCAATATTCCTTTGCAAAGGGCAAAAGAATTTTCAGAAAGTAGCTTACTTAGACTTTATCATCCCTTGGATATATGTGATAAAACCCTTAAGGTAAGTGAGAAAAGACTCAAAGGCATCTTGAAAAAAAATATATAATCAGCAGCTCAAAATGGTGTAGAGCATATATTGTGAGAGAATGTAGCTCACAGCTTAAAACAATCCATTGATAGAGAAACATTCAGTTAGTCGATGACTCTATGTATTATTTATTTATCTCTGTTTGCTGTTCAACATCTAGTGTTTCCTGTTGGAGAGTTAATCCAACCTCCTGCCACCTGGTAGCCAAGTGAGGAATTCTGAGAAGCAGATCAGATTCTCCCTGTCAATCTCAACTTCTAGAACCCATGTTGCTTTTGTAAAGGCATGATCCCCTCTCCGTTGTGCCTTTCTCTCCTCTTTCCTCTCTTTTTCATTGTGAGGTAGTGGAAAGAGGCTTAGTTTTGAAGGCAAGCAGGCCTACTTATTTTTTTAAGATTGATTTATTTATTCATGAGAGACACAGAAAGAGAGAGAGGCAGAGACATAGGCAGAGGGAGAGGCAGGCTCCCTGTGGGGATCCCGATGCAAAACTCCATCCCGGGTCCCGATCAAGCCCTGAGTCAAGGCTGACACTCAACCGCTGAGCCACCCAGGTGTTCCAAACAGGCCTACTTAAAACCCCAGCTCCACAGGCATTAGCTATGTGATCTGAGCCTCAGACCTCTCCACAAAGAGGTAGTAACACCCAACTCACATAGTAGAGTGATAGTAAAATGTCGGAAAGCAGATATTACTAAGCATGATACTTGGTAGGCACTCACAAGTTTTAGTTCCCTGATCTTTCTCTTCTCTGAAGGATTTCATGCATCTTCAGTTGGAGGTGAGACAGGTCAATGCTGCCCCGTCCCACTCAGCTGTCACTGAGCTTGTCCTTAGTTCCTCTTTCTTACTAACCACAAGAGTAGCTGCAACAGCAGCAGGAGTGGCCCTACGGCTTCAGGGACCAGTTGTAGCTAACAGTTATTACCTGCTGTTCCAAAACTGTGGAAAAACTGAATATAACTTCCAAATCCCTGAAAAGAAGCAATCAAAGTAGGATTAAAGGACATGGTATTTGCAAAGTGCTTAGCATAGTGCCCAGCACACAGTAAATGCTCAGTAAATGTTATCCATTCCCATAGATTATTTTTGGAATGAATGGCTAAGCAGATCAGTAAGGGCTCCACTGGATGTTTAGTTGAACAGTATTAAGTGAACTGAAAGTGTTGGTGGCCATGAACCTGAAACCAATTTCTGTTTAAATGAGAGTCTGCAGAGGTGAAATTTCAGATGAAATGTGAAGGGTAGGATATCTCACCTCTCTCAAGATGGAGCACTAGGTTAGATCAAGTTAAGATATAACACATAATACAGACATTAATTTCACTCTCAGCTGAAGTCAGCACAGAATGACTCCCCCAAGTCTTCCGCTTTGGATTTTAGAAATATTATTCTGGGACATAATAATCTCTAGTGTGAACAAGAGTGAGAGAGATAAAGTTCTGAACTTTTCATGATAGCTGCAAACTCTGTCAACTTTAGCATTAAAATAGGAAAAGAAATAGATCAAAAAGAAAATGTTATATTGCTGGTCTAAAAGCTACAAGATGAAAGTCGCTCTTTCCACCCCCAAATCCTCCCACTGTAGTCTGAAGGAATATTGATGATAAGTAAAATCTCTTGCTTAGAACAGTAACATTTTAGAGGTCAGAAACATCATGAAGGTTATGCAAATTAGAGACTCAAACTGGAGTCCATGGGATAAATTTGGGATGATGGTGGGAGAATCTATGAACCCTCTGAAATTATATGCCAAATTGTGTGTGTGTGTGTGTGTGTGTGTGTGTGTGCTTTCTGGAATGCTGAAAACCTGAAGGAAGAAATCAGGGCACTGACTGGCATTTCTCCCTATATGAGGAGGTGGCTGAGTTGATGCCATGGGACTCAAGAATAAGGAACCAATTCTTTGTAAACATTTACTTTTTAAAAAAATTAAAAAAAAAATTTTTTTATTTATTTACTATAGTCACAGAGAGAGAGGCAGAGACACAGGCAGAGGGAGAAGCAGGCTCCATGCACCGGGAGCCCGACGTGGGATTTGATCCCAGGTCTCCAGGATTGCGCCCTGGGCCAAAGGCAGGCGCCAAACCACTGCGCCACCCAGGGATCCCTGTAAACATTTACTGACTAGAAGTTCATAGGCTGTAAATTCATCGATAGTGAGGCAAGCCCTGAAAATAAAGGGAAGTGGCCTAGCAAACCCCTCCTTCTTGAATCAGGGAAGACTCTAATTTGTACAAGTAGTGTCTTCAGTCTTTTTTAGGCACCTGGGCCCAAGAAAAACTATGTAAACTGTGGCTGCTCCTGCTCTGTGTGGCTCCTCATTTCCCAAATATTTTGCATTTTGGTGTAGGTAAGTTAGAAATCCAATGTAGCTTTACTGACATCTGCATATGTGTGGTCACTTCCTGTTAATCTGTAATACTGCAATAGACATGATTCCGAAGAGATGATCTGTGGCTTTTACAAGATTCCTAAAGTGTCCTTGACTTCAAGGGCTTAAGAAGCACCTTGATAGATGAATAAAATAATTTTATAGGTAAGGGAAGTGAAGTCTTTGAAAAGTTAGGAGATTTTTCCCAGAATAACCGGCAGAACCATGACTAGGAAACAGTTGTATCCAAGCCCAAATCACAATTTCCACCATCAACCCTTGCAGAATCTGAGTACTTTAGGGGCTGTCTGGGTCAATTCTGGCTGCTATAACAGAATACCATAGACTGGGTGGTTTAATTAACAGACATTTATTTCTCATAGTTCTTGGGTGCTGGAAGCATGAGATCAGGGTGCCAGCTTAGTCAGGCTCATGGTGAAGTCCCTTTTCTTGCTTTACAGATGGCCCTCCTCTCCATATATTTTGACATGGAGAAGAGAAAGGAAAGATCTCTTTGGTATCTCTTCTTATAAGGGCACTAATCCTATTCACGAGGGCTTCACCCTCATGACCTAATTACCTCCCAAAGGTCCCACCTCCTAATATTAGGGGTCAGGATCTCAATGCATGAATTTTGGAGGGACACACACGTTCAACCCATAGCAGGAGCCTCAGAGATGATCAAGTGAGCTAGTGTCAACATCACAACATTCTAAATCAGGAGCAGAAGTAATTCCATGGTTTGTATACCTCCTATTTTATAATCTTGGTTTCAGAGAGAACACCTTAAACCAGGGCAATCAGGTAACTAGATGACCGAATCAAGGCAGTAAATGAACCATAGGCATAAAAACTAACATTTGTTTCTGTCCACAAGATGCTTTCCCAGGAAAGCCCTTGCTCCATACATCATGGAGAGAGCAGCCAGCAACAGCTAATGTATCTCCCTCTTAGTTTAGCTGCACATGGCTTGGCCTTGGCAGTCAAAAGTCTTCTGATGGATTTGTGCCTCCATCTCCAACAACCTTCTTATTTTTGTTTCTAATAAGATTGACCCATGGGAGTGCTTCTGGGAATATTCCAGGGAAGACCACTTATCACCCTGACAAAACTATTCCACTAAAACAGCATCTCAACTTCAGGTCTCTCCTTCTCACTCCCTGCCTTTGGTCTTGGTCCCCTCTCTACCTATTTTTCCTCTTCTGATCTCATCACCTCTTTCTATTTGGGTCCAACTTTCTTGCTTCCTTTTGGTTGCCTATCTTCCTTCACAGGTTGCCGAGTATCTAACTAGAGAACTAAATCACACCATTTGATAAAGATGTTCTTGAGCTATTCATCAGCATGACAACAAAAAAGGCTCTCTGGGATTTAAGAATGTAAGACATGCTATTTTAAAGTGAGACAAACGGTCCATTTCATGCAATGTTCATGTCTTAAAAAGTAACATCAAGATGTTTATAGAAAAATATGGTGGCTCTCTATGAGATCAAATTCTAGTAGGCAAAGTATTCTGAACATTGTCAACTTTCCCTTAACAACCTATCCCATTGGTAGCAACTTAAAATGTTTACTAGGTACCTGCTATATGCTAGGCAGGTACCTAGTTCTTTAAGTTCTTTAAGTACATTTTCTCATTAAATATCACAAGTGTCATTATCATCCCCATTTTGTGGGTGTGCAAACAGGTTCAGAGAATTTAAGTAGGTAGTAAGTGGTGCAGCCAAATTCTAACACAGGCTGGTCTGCCTTCATAGACAATTTTAACTACTATGCATATGACACACATGCATTTAAAATATAGAATCAACAGTTCTAATTTTAACTACCTTTTATGTTAACAAACTCTGCTGTTACTATTGAACACATTGTTTCTGTGTGCCTCTCATGAAAGATGTTCTTCCTTTCTTTTTTTCTGAAAGACGTTTTCAAATAATGTAATACATTCTAGGTTAGCTTTTGGTGAATGGATCCACATTCATTCTATCACACCAGGAGACACAAAATCTAATCAGTGGGAGTCCCAGAGGACAAAAAGGGCTGGGGGGTGGGGATGATGAGGAACGATTTCTCAAAGAAATAATATAAGAATGTTTTCTAGAACCAAAAGACATGAATCTCAAGCCCACAGAATCTCCAGCATAGTGATTGAAAGAAAGACACTCCTTTCATGGAAATTCCAAACATTAGGAGTAAAATCAAGTTTCTCAAAATTTGCAGAGAGAACAATAGGTCATATAGGAAAGAATAGCTGCACACTTCTAGACAGCCATCCACAAGAATCAGGAAGATAATGGAGACCTACCTTCAAAGTACTTCAAATGTGAGTGAAACAGGTCTAGCCTAGAATTCTTTACCCAGACAAGAGAGACATCAAGTATGGGAGAATAGACGCTTTCTTCATGAGGCTGCTAGAGACCATACTTGACCGAAATGGGAGCTAAAACCAAGAATGAGGAAGACATGGACCCCAGGAGACAGGAGATGCAACAGTGCAGAGCCAAAGGCAATCTCCAGAGTAATTGGGAAGAAAAGGCCCAGGCTAATAGTTTAGTAGCAGAGCAACAAATCTGACTGGAGTAGGAAGACAAGAGTCTCAATGATGAGCCACCTTCACATGATTATAGTAATAAAAACACTAAATGCAGATTTAATGAAAATAAAGAAATGTGCAAGATGTGAAAGACAAAGCAAAATAACTTTGACAGAAGAAAAGAAAGCCTTGAGTAAAGGAGAGGCATGTCATGTACCTTGATAAAAACATTAGATTTTATAAATATGACAAATTTCCAAAAATTTTTCAAAAGCAATTTTTATTTTATTTTTTAAAAAGATATTATTTGTTTATTTTTGAGAGAGAGAGAGAGAGAGAGACCACATGAGCAGGGAGAGGGGCAGAGGGAGAAGCAGACTCCTGGTGAGCAGGGAGCCCGATGCAGAACTCCATCCCAGGACTCTAGGATCATGACCTGAGCCAAAGGCAGACCAACTGAGCCACCCAGGTGTGCACAAAAGCAATTTTTAAAATGTAATCTGGTGACTTGTTTCTAAAGTTCTAAAAAGCAAATATGTGTAGATTGCAAATACATTTGGGGTGCCTTTTTTCTCGGATAAAGAAATTTATCAGAAAGTTTGAGTGATTTTAGCATTAGCCAAAACCAGATTCAGGTCATAGATAGGAATTCAATGTCTAATTAAGGTGTTTAAAAGCAGGGGGGGGACACAATAAACCAGAAAAATCCAGGAGGGTTTTTACAACAAACTGTTAATGATGAATAAATAGCTTAAGAGTAAATGTGGGGGAACAGACACTCTCATGCACGTACAAAGTGATGCAACTTGACAAAATCTATCAAAATTTCATGTAATTATCCCTTGACCTTGCAATCCTATTTCTCGGTAGTATTGCTAGAAAAGTAATTTGAACAGCAGTATTTGTTGCAAGATTTTTTTTTTTATTACAGCAAAAGATTGAAAACAACATACAAGGGATGGAAAGTGATTTCCAAAAAATATTGTTAAGTGCAGTAAAGAACTTGGGGCTCCTGGGTGGCTCAGTTGGTTAAGTGATTGCCCTTGGCTCAAGTCACAATCTCCGGGTTCTGGGATCAGCCCCACTTCTTTTTTTTTTCCCACTTCTTCCTCTCTCTCTGCCTCTCCTCCTTACTTGTGTGCATGCTCTGTCAAATAAGTAAATAATAAAAACTTTTTTTAAATGCAACAAAGCACAAGTGCGTATTATAGTATATAACATTTGTCTATAAAAGGGGGACAATTGTGAGTGTATGTATGTGTGCATGTGTTTGGATCTGTACATTCACTACATATACATTTATATTTGCTGATCTCTATATAAAGTGTCCTTAGACACTGATAACATTAGATTTTTCAGGAAAGGGAATGGATGGATGGATGGATAGCTGGGTGACAAGTGTGAGATAGGTGTTTTCTTGTATACCCTTTATGGCTCTTGAATTTTGAACCATGCAGCCATAATGCTTTAAGTCCTTTAAAAATTTAAAAATATTAAAATAAATTAGTATTCTCATAATTGGTTTTGGGAATAAGTAGGCTAATTCTTTAATATCTGAGCTAAATATTGCCAGTATGAAGCATGGCTTGACACAGCTAACAGACAGAACCAATAGGTCTCCTTCCCTGGCACTTTGGACATTATTCTGTTATAACATTTATCACATCCTATTGTGATTCACTATGTATCTTGCTTACTATAGTGTGAAGACCTCTATAGGGTGAGGATAGATCAGATATTCATGGATTCATATATTCATTTACTTATTAACTAACTGCTAGACAAGGTGTTTATTCAACCCTGTATCTTTCGTGCATGGCCTGGCAACTGACATATAAGAATTCAGTGGACCACATTTTAGATGATGCATGAATAAATGAATAAGGTGAATTCAACAATTCATTATAGGATTCAGGATGATATATCCTTAAAGTTGGTATTGTTCATAATCCTTAGGACTTCTATCTTTTCTTGACTCAAAAGTTAAGCTGCAATCATATTGAATATACATTCCAAATCCTCTATAAAGAAAATTTTTAATTTACCTGCCAAATGATCAAGCTCATTCAAATACAAAGGAGACTCTAAGGTATCTTTAAATATTATTTTTTCCTGATATACTTATAGTTTTGCAAATATCATAATTGTATCAGAATAGTCAGAAGAAAAGAATATTTTTAGTGCAAAATGTTTCATAATCACAAAGCATTATGCATCACTTGGGCCAAATATTTCCCACAACAGCCCTGGGAAGCAGGAGATTTTGATGAAGCTAAGCAGAAAACAGCAGTGTGAACAAATGATTCCTACCAAGTCATACAACACATCAGTAGCACAAATGGATTTCACCCAAACAAATCTATGCTCTCGGGTCATTGTTTCATCTATTTCCTCTCTCAAATTAAAAATGATATTGAGGCTGAATGTGAAGAGGTCATGGATACATATTGATAAACTCACCCAAACAGCTCTTCTAAGAGGGGATAGGATATTATAAGAAATGAGTCCCTGCTGGGGACTGGCTACCTGTGTGTCAAGGGGTATTTTGCTTGAAAAAACATGATTAAGGTAAGGTATTTTTTTTTTTTTTAAGGTAAGGTAGTTTTTAAAAGAATCCATGAGATCTCTCAAAAGATTTGTCAAAACTCAGGCATTCTAAGGGAGTCAAAGTGTCTCACAGCCCCCTTATATCTCTATATTAGCCACTCTATCTTACCGCATAGCAATGGATTTCCTGCCTGCCTCCTCACCCCAGCCCCTTGTGAGTACTTCCTAAGAAGAAGTTCTATCATCATTTTTTGTTTTTAATCCCCAGGGCTTAGCCTAGTGCAAGGCATTCAATAGTACTTAATAAATATGCAGACTGAAGAATACAGTTCTTGTTCACAGTCAGTATGACATAGTAGAAAGTGGTTCTATCCTTGGCTCTGCCCCTAAGCAGCTTCAGCTAACACATGTACTAATAAACCAAATTTCAGTTTATTCTTCTGAAAAATGAGTGGGTCACTGGCTGACTTATGATAACATCTTCAGTTGTAAAGTTCCATGATTTTGTGTAAGTGTGAGGTAGGTGGGATGATGGAAAAAAGAAATAAAACATAAAATACAGCAATAAGTATGTATTAAACCATTACCCTGCACCTGGATCCATGCTAAGAAACGTCTTTACCTTCATTTTCTCATCTAATCCTTGAAACAACCCTATGATGTAGAAACTAATGCTATTTCAATTTCACACATGGAGAAACTGAAGTGCAGAGAGGTGAGTACCTTGGACAAGTTCACAGACCTATTCTGACTGAGGAGTTCAAGCTTATCAAGCACACCTCTATTTGGACTCTACCTAATTCCAGTCACAAAAAGATGGCTGTTTTTATCAGCAACCTGCAAATGGAGATTTAGCCCATAACATGTAGGTACTAATGATAGATTAATATGATTTATGTTTCATGAAGAAATCCAATTTATGTAACTATATAATATCCTTCTCTTCCTTTTTTCCTGGACTTTGGAAGGGCATAAATATTTAATCCTCTAGTTCCTTTTTACCAGGCACACTGCATGCTGAGATATGAGTGACTTCTGGGTGGGCTTAGCCAGCTATAAGTAGGTCTGCATTCAGGATGGAGGACTGTTCAATATAATCCCTTCCATTAACATACAACGTTCATTTAAAATGATCAGGAATGCTTGACACAAGACAGCATTCCTAAACTTTACAAAGTCTTTGAATCATCTCAGCATTTATGAGTTCTTCCATTCCATCATTTAGAGCCATTGGGACACCTTTCTAACTTAGGTGCTATAAAGGATACCCAGAAGGTCTTAGTTTCTTCAATAAACTTACGTCCTGCAATGGCAGGCACATGAAGATGCAATCCACACAGGCATGTTGATTGAACAGGAAGATTTTGCTATAAAATGGCAGTGCTAGAACTCCAACGTAGATCACTGTGTGGCTGAAGCTTGGACTCTTAGCAACTGAAGTATATCCAGCTTCCCAGCTGACAAATTCCTTGATATCAAGGATTGAAGTAGTATGTGCTTTGTTGTAGTGTCATTTTGCCATATACAGAGCAGAACTCAGTGTCTCTGATGATAGTATGGAATAAAAAGTCCAAATTAAACAGAGGTTATAAAGAGAAATTTCCCTTATGTGATGCACTGAGAAGAGCACGAAGAGCACAGCATAATTTCTGTGGTATTCTTGCAATGAAAGAATGACCTGAGGCTGGTCATGAGGAAACATCAGAGAAGCCCAGGTTGAGGGTCATTCTGAAGACCAGTGGGATCCCATCAAACTCCCTGTAATGATAGAAAACCCTATGGTCATGCTGTCAACTTGGTAACATGAACCACATGTGGTTATTCAATGCTTGATATGTGCTAGTGCGACAGAAAAATGATATTATTAATTTCCTTTAATATAAAATAATTTTAATTTAAATAACCACATGTGGCTAGTGGCTGCCATATTAAACAGCTCAACTACAGACTCTCCACTGTATGTTGAGAACATAAAAGATAGGGAAAGAATGAGTGAGGAATTGTACACAGATTGGAAGAAACTAAAGAGGCATGACAACTAAATGCAAGGAGTCCTTGGATGCCATCCTGGACCAGAAGAAAAGAAAAGAAGAGTCATCACTGTCCGGGACAGTGTGCAAAATTGAATAGGATCTGTGTTTTAAACAGAAGTGTGATATTATTACTGATTTCCTGACTTAATGGCTGATACAATGTTTGTGTGGGTGAATGTCCCTGATTTGGT
The DNA here is from genome assembly GCF_018345385.1 of Vulpes lagopus. Taxonomy (NCBI): domain Eukaryota; kingdom Metazoa; phylum Chordata; class Mammalia; order Carnivora; family Canidae; genus Vulpes; species Vulpes lagopus. The sequence goes on from NC_054824.1 coordinate 84,945,070, forward strand.
AAGTTGGTATGTTTTGGGGGTGATGGGGAATACTATTTTCATCTTGCTCTCAAATGGTTAACAAAAGTCTAATGATAATGGAAGTGTAACATATTATGTGTATATATATATATATACATAAATGTCTGTGTAAGTATGTGTATATGTAAATGCCCATGTATATATGAAAATATGTGTATATGATGTAAATGTATGCACATTTTTGACATACATACAGAGAGATGGAGAGAGCAGCAGGGAGGAAAGTAGAGAGATGGAGCAAATACTGTGAAATGTTAACAATGAGAAATCTGGGTGAGGGGAATATGGATGCTCTTTGAATTGTACTTTGAGTTTGAAATTATTTCATAAAAATTTAAAGAAGAATTAATATTAATAAAAGTCCTCTGGACGTTTGCCTTTATTTGTCTGTAATCAACAACATTCATTCTTTCATTCATTCGGCAAGCATTTATTAAGTATATGGTTTGTGAAAAGCACTTTAGGGGATACCCAAGTGAATAAGACAGTTCTCTGTCCTTAGGGAATGTATAGTCTATGAGAGGTGATAAAACTTATTCATAGCCACTACACAAAACAATTTGAAAAATATTAAAAGAGAAAGGCAGTAAACACCATATGAATTTATTTTTTATACGAGTTTATATTACACAAAGGGTGATTCTATAACATAGAGAAAAAGCTTATTTGAAGGATTATATCTGTCTCAAAGGATAGGAAAGGTTTTTCAGAGTGAAGATGGTGTAAGTGGTTATTCTTGTCGGTGTAAATAGTATCTATCTCTAAAGAAACTTGAGGAACCTAAGCCAAGAATAGTGATAAAGCTCAAATCCCTTCTATAGCAAGCTCATAGATAGTCCTGCTACCTCAGCTTGAGTACTTCTAGGGACAGAGAAATCACTACCCTCTCTGAGGCAGGTTGTTCTACCATCAGACAGATTTATCCCCAAGGAAAAACTTCCTTATTCTAAACCAAAGTCTGTCTATATCTCTCTCACCCAATCCTGGTGATCTTAGGTGTTCCCTTTGGGACTATAAAGAACAAATCTGACCCCCTTTCTTCTTCTGTATGACAGTTCTCTGCATATTTTAAAATAGCTGAATCCTCTTTTCTCTGAACTAAATATCATAAATCCTCAATTCTTTCAGTCTCCTTATGATCTCAGTCATAGCTTTCTGAATGTGTAAAGACTTTTCTATGTCTTTCTTAAAGTGTGATGAGCCTAAATGAGTTCAACATGCCACGGATCCAGTATTCAAGAACCATGGAAAAAATAAATAATAAAAAAAAATAATAAAAAGAACCATGGGACCATTGGCTCCTTCTTTTAAGACAGGTATATGCCCACTATTGGACATTGAGGCATTTTTGGTTGGAGAAAGACCATAGTATGCTGCAGACTTACATAGAGCTTTCAGGTAACTAAAAGCTCTCCTTCTTGTGCTATCTCCCATATTATTACTGAATACTTGGCTTTTTAGGACCCAGTGTGGATCTTACATTTTATCTCTATTATGTGGATTTTTTAGCATTCAACAATCACTCTAGTTTTGTGGAGATCCTTTTGGGTCCTGACTTGACATCCAAAGTGTTTTATATCCCTCCTGGCTTTATATCATTTTTAATTGTAATGAGATTAATTGCTATGTGGTTACTATTAAAATTTAATTGTGATAATCACTGTAAAAATAAATTAGAAAATGATTTATGTTAAGAGATAAATCACAAAAGATATTAAAATACAGAATTATGAAAATGAATGAAAAGATATGGGTGTGTATGATGAGGAATAGAGAGAGAACACACTGAAGAGAGAAATCATAAACTGAGCAATTGGTAAAAGACAGGGAACAGGAATTCTATCCATGTATCAAAAGTAATTACTCCAGAGAGAGGCATAGACATAACTGGACCTGCATCCTAAGGCAGGTAATAACAAGAGCTATTTCACACTGATTCTAGCTGATAAGATACTGGGACATGCCATCCAAAATTGGGGTGCCTGAGGGATTGTAAATAAGGCCTTAAATCTGCTGCCTAAAAATTTCAATAATTTTTCTACCACCTAAAGAGAGAATCTATATATGGCAAACAATACTGTCTACATCTGTTCCAGGCCTTAACATCTTGCCATCCTTCTCTGCCCGGAGAAATCGAATATATATACACTAGATTCCAAATGTAAGAAGTGACTTGCAGTTCCCAGAAGAGATCAAACTGTTTGCCTCCACACCTTTGCACACGTTGGCATCCTTCCTTCCTTTGCTTAAAAAAATCTTGGTTCAAGGTTTAGTTAAGGCACCATTTACTTTCAAAATATTTATGCTCCTTTCCTTCAATCTTGATTTATTTGCAATGTCTATTTTGCACATATGTCTGATGAAGGATTTCTTTTATTAAATTATAATTATCTCTTTCTCTTTCTTTAAAAGCCCCTGCAGGAAAGCTAACAGAGTATCTGGCATATAGTAGCTGCTCAACTGATGTGAACTGAAAGATTGAGGGGGAAAAAAAAAACCCTGGAATCAGGTTATTGCATTAGTTAGGAGTCTTGGCTGGCAGTATGAGATACCAACTCAAGTTAGTTTAACCATAGTAAAGTGGGGAGGGGAGGTAGAGAAATGTCTCTCAGAGAATCTAGGAAAGGAAGAGAGCCAGATCCCTGGAAACTCTGAAGCCAGGAACTGACAAAGCATTAGGATATTTTCATTCTCTTCTGTTCTTGCTTTATTCAGATCATCGACTTAGTCTTCTTTCTGGCTACAGAATAGCTTTCTGCATTCCTGTAACAGTTCCTGCCATTTACATCTGGGAGTTTCATCTGCATGTCATGACTGACTTGCATTCTCTCTGTTTCACTTCAAATGTCTGGGGAGGAAATTTGATTGACTCAGGTTGTATTGAGTATCACTCACTATCCAGTTGCTCAAGATGAGGAAGGAAGGGGCAGCATTGTGCAAATATTAAATATTAAATATTTATATAATATTTTAATATTATATATTAAATATATATTATATATTATTATATTATAAATATATATTATATTATATTATATTATATTATATTATATAAATATATTATATATTTAATATACTGCTGGTGAGTAGCCCAATCCGCATGTTAAAATAGGTGAAGGCGTTCTCAGAGAAGGACGGGTGTACACCCAAACATAGGCCATCAAGTCTGTCAAAGAATGCAGTGAATTGCTGCAAGTAGGGGAACTCTGGTTTGTAAGCTTGGATTTTGTAAAAAGAAATTTTCTGGGGTTTTCAACAAAAGTTGGCTCTTTCTTTCTTTTAAACAATGGTTGGTCTATGGCTAACCTATCTCAAGTATCCACTAACTCAGGTTATTATAAATTATGTTTGGAGGAGTCTAGAGTACAAAGATGTGTGCAAGTGGGAGGAACATCTTGGAATGAGACTTTGCAATGAAATCTTCATTTTATGTCCACTGATGATTTGTTTTGTATTTTTCCCTTAATGTTTTACATCACAAAAGACCCAATTAATTTTTTTGATAGCATATTTAAAGAATAATAAGCAAATGATTTTACTGGAGCATCGAGTATGTGGAGGGAGTGACAGTATATAAAAGTTCCAAAGTTAGAGAGTTAAGAATCTTTAGTTTATTTGAAAGAAATTTGAAAGTGTTAAAGATCGTTGATTGGAGAAATGGCATGATTGGAACTAGGTTTTAAGATCGTTGTGACGGTGGTACAGAAAATGAAACTAATTGGAAGAAGATGATTTAAGAAGCTGTTGTATTTGGGCAGAAAATGATTAAAAAACAGACAAACAAAAAACCCTGCACCTACATGGTAGCAGAAAAAAAAGAAGCAAACAGATGATAAATACGACCTGAGTCAAGATACATTTCTGAATTTATGAAAATTGTCCTTTCCCGCCATAGGTTCGTGGATTTCCTAAAGCCCGTTCATGACCCTACATTAAGAGCCTCTGGATTTGAACTTTGTACCTCTTATCCTCTTGATCTATTTCTCCCATCCCCTCGCTGATTTCTCCTTAGAGAGGTACTGGAAGTAAAGTAAAACAATAGGTAGAATTTTGAAACAGATCAGATGTGGAGGTAAGTTTGAGTCAAAGATGATGTGATGGTTTCAAGCCTTGATGACCAGAAAAAGTGTGTTGCCAGAAACAGAAACTGGAAACTTGAAATCAAATAGACAAGCAAGCCTTGTGGGGTGGTGTGCAGAAGACCCCATGTCTAATTTTAAATACTTTGCCTCTGAGATTCTTGTGGGAGACCCATGTGGTCATGGGGGTGGACACATATTTTTTTTGAACATCTACTATTTTCCGGGTAGTGGATATATTTTAACTCTCTGAAGGGCCACTCAAACCCTAGGAGAAAGCATTTTCTTCATTTTACACACGAAGCCTCTGAGGCTGTGAGACTTAAGATACAGGTCCTGCAGTCCATTAAACAGCAGGGAGACGCGCGATCTCAGTGTGCTGGACCACAGACCCGTGTCCTCTACTGTCCCAGAGTGTCGGCCTACAGGTGGTATGAAGACCAGGATGGACCTTGAAATGCCATTCTAGTCAGTGCCAGAGAGCTTAGAACTGAAATGTTCTGCCAATGTGTTTTGTGATTGTCTGGTCTCCACATGGAGGTTATGAATTTTTTAAGGGTCGACGTGGCATCATAAATTTCTCTTACCTCCTTCCACAGCACCTCCTGCAGTTCTGGACACAGAAGAAGACTCACTAAATACTCAGATTGACCAGTGATTCTGATCCCTCGTGATAATTGCATAGCATCTTCAACTTGAGGTTGTAATCCCCATGAAACATTCATCTGGGTGCCTCCCTCTCCTTGGGTCCAGTGGCAGGTACAACACAGGAGAGGAAGATGACGATGTTGAAATTGTGGCACAGGAACTAGCTTCATTCTCCATCCTTACCACTTGCCGGCCTCTGAACCTGTGCTCTGTTCCTCATGGGAATGCTGAGAGACAGTGCCTGGCCATGCTTGCGAAGGCTTGCGGTGTCCCTGGGTTATGTTGTCAGTGCTCCCATCACACATCTTCATCTTTCTTTCCTGTAGGATTTATTAAATTTCCCACCCATGACTGAGCTACATTGTGACATTTGACCAACTCACATTTGCTGAACTCTTGCCCCTGTCCAGAAGCAACTAGTGGCTACTACCTGAGATGGGAATGAGAGAAGTGATTTGGAGAGATCATTAGACATACGAGAGAGGTACTGAGGACTGAGCATACTTTCCAACGAATAAAAGCTATTTAAAATTGTCAACTGGACTAATTTCTCTCCCATGGTTTCCTAAAGGGCATAATGTTATCAGTAATAAGAGCAACCATTTAATTGTCTTATTTCATATTTTGGGAGCTTATGAATGCTTTAAATATATTGATTTGTTTAACACTGAAGCCAGTTTCCTCAGGAAAACATGTGGGTAACTCTAACATCTGTGCAACAAAGCATAGAAGGATGAAAAAGGGGTGAGATAGCACCTACCTGCCCAGCTTAGAGATAGAGTTGCTCAGAGTTCCCTGGATCCACACGGTCCCAAAACCTCTTATTTTATGGGGACTCGGGGCCCCCTTTTAACATCATGTTTCTGTCTTGTTTACTATCATATCTCCTGCACCTGAAATATAATAGGTGCTCAAAAATATATATTGAATGGAAAAACAAATGAATCATCGAATGCAAGGTCTTTTATATAGAGCAAACATGGAAGGGATCCTAAGCTACTGCTCTGAGCAAGAAGGAAAAGCAACTTTTGCTCAAGTATGGCATGCTATTCATCTTTCACATCCTGTATTCCATCATTAGAGAGTGTCTGTTTTTAAACAGTAAATGTCTCTCTACTAGCAAAGCCAGATTCAGCTCTTGGCAATCATTTAGAACATAGAGAAATTCTGGTTATCAAATCCCTTTCTGCCCAGACAGCTAGCTGAGGCAAGACTACAGTCAGAGAGTTGAAAGGTAGAGAGGGAGATGCAGGCGTGCAACTCTAGGATTCCCAGAAGAACCAGAGACAGAGGCTCTTCCTTCACCTTTCTACTGCTATTCCTTAATCTAGGGCCCCAAGCTGTCATTGGTTTGGGGAGAATCCAGAGGCCCAGAGGCTATGAACTGGCCCTCAGGAGGGAGCGCTGAAAACATAACCATGAACTGTTCCACTGCTGAGAAACCTCAGGGCACGCAGAGTTGAGCCAAAAGCAGCTTCTGCCAAGAGCAGCTGTCACAGCAGCAGAGAACAGCCACTGGGAGTTGACTGAGGGTAGAATGGCTAAGGACATTTTACGCTAGAGATATCCATCCTCGTCAAAACCTAGCAAACTAGAGAAAATTAGAGATGATTGATCAGCTGCAATTCTCTTCCCTGATAAAAGACAATGACAATTACCTGCTGAATAAGTGAGAGAGGCCAGGGAAAGGAAGATCATATATATAATGGCTCCTTTGCAACTCTGCTCACGCTCCTATATCTTTAGAGGGTAGCAAAAAATGGCAGAGGCTACAAATACCTAAGGCAGACACTGCTCTCTGTTCACCAAATTTTCCTTTTCTTCTTGTCCTTGGCCCATAAACAGACTAAATATCTTCACCCCTCTTGCATTAGTTCTCATAAAGAGAATATGAATGGAAGTGATATGTGCCCCTTCAGGGCCAAGGTATTATAGGAAAGGAAGGAGATGTGCTTTCTCCATACTCTTTCCCATCTGTATTCAGCAAATGGGGGTGGGGGGTGGGGGGTGGCAAAGCCCTGGAGGATGGCAGAGCCATGATATGGAAAAAGCCTTCGTTCCTGAATTACCACGTGAAGAAATCCAGGTGTTTATAAAAAATACTGATCTTGGACTGTTTGAATGAACAAGAAGTAGCTTTTGTTGTATGAAGCCAGTATGCAATCTGAGTCTGTCTGTTACAACAACCTGGCTCATCTTAACCTAAGACATGTCCCAAAATACACTCCGCAGACTTATGACAAGAGATGATTGAGCATCCTTCCCTCAGGAGGAAGACAAGACCCTTGGTGATGAACCCTATGATTCAAGGGTTGAATGAATGACCCCATATGAATCAAGACCCCTATGATTACATTCAACAAGATCACACATGCTATGGAAGAGAGTCATCATCAACAAGAGACATTTTCTAAAATAATCTCTCCCCTTCCCAAGAGTGACTTACAGACTTCTTGCTGGTGTCATTAGAATGTGGGGAGTAAGTGCAATGAAGGAAACACTCAGAGTAGAGTGAGAACACATAAGGGGGGCTGTGTGCTGAAATTTACCAAAGCATAATCGCTCAAGGATGAGCTGAAACACTGAGTATCTAAGTCTATAAATCTGAGATTCAGACCCAAGAGTTTAAATGGTGGGGAGCTTTAGCACAGCCAAACTAAATCTTGCTGCCCACCTCACTACCTCTAGCTTCTTATTCATATGGTGGAGAAAAAGAGGATATTACGTTAGAAAAATTCATGCTCACTGCATCTCAACTCCCAGTCCCTTAATATAAATTAGGTAGAAGTGTCAAATTCCTTTAAATATCCAAAATGATCAAACTCTATCTGTAAAACCCAGAAAGTAATTTTTCTCAGGGTTTTGGAACATGGTGTCAAGAAACGGGCTTTCAGGCATTAGTAACCCTATAATAACAAAAGTATTATAATATCACTAAAGGGTTGTTCCCAACTTTGGAGTCCCAGGATCATAATAAATCCTCACTGTATGAATGGAAATGGGGGCTAATGAACTATTTTCAGAATTTCAGAAAGCCATGATAGAATCAATATATGTATCGAGATCATGTTGCAGTGACTATTTAAAACACTTAGGTTCTTTGACTTGGCCAGAAATATATCATCTAGCATGACAGCAATGCTTATTAGCTTATGTTGATGAGAAACTCTGATTAACCATCTTAGATGTGTTCAATTAAAATATACTAGAAAATATTTTTATCAGACTAAGCCTTTTATAACATGGTACATATTCTGAAAAGACTAATAACAGTAAAAAGGCCTTTTGTTGAGAAAAAGGCTAGCCAGATTCAAAAGGCAGGATAGGATTAAGGCATTCAGCCCTTTAGATCCAGAGGAAATAAATTAATTCCTTCACCCTGAACACCTCAATATACCTGTATTTTTTATGGGCATTCTAAGAAAATTAGTAAATATGCCTACCAAAGTGTAGCTATCAGGAGAGAAGGAGGTTGGGTGGTTGGAAAAGGGAAAGATATATATAGAGAAAGATATAATATGTATCTATCTATCATCTATCTGATTATCTGATATCTATAATATACATATATCTGATATCTATTATATTTGTGTGTATATATATATATACATATATTTCTGACTATATATTTCCATGTAATAATACGAGACAGAACTATTACAGGTGTGCTCTTCTCTCACTGTGGGAATAAATAAAGACCACACAAATGAGAACAATTAGGCTTATTCAGACCAAGCTATATAGCAAAGAATTCATCTACATCACATTTGGCAGAGCCTCAAAGGCAGGCAGGGGAATGGAAAGCTTTACGACTAACTAGATGCAGGACATCCTGTGTGATTGGTCTGGGGAGTGTATTTGGCTTTCTCTCTTGTTGGTCCTGAATTGGAAGCAGGGAGTGGAGGGACAAAGAAGAGGGGTGTTGACAATCACGAATCAAGTCCAGATTGACTGAGGTTGAGCTTCCTGTACTGGTTGCTGCCGAGGTTGAAGATCAGAAATCTATTATCGTATGTGATCTGGCCCTTGTTCATTTGTATACAATCACCCTTTCCCTCTGACACACATTCTATGACCCAGTTTTAGGTCAGGGATTCACTTTTTTCTCCACTTTCTACAACCTCCTATTTCTACTCACTCCCTACATTTTTTTTTTTTTTCCATCAGCCTTTTACATGCAATTCCCCCAACCTGGATAGTCCTGTATCATTAACAGATATTAAACACAATCCTCACCCCTATGGGCAGCTTAAGCCCCACTGCTGGTCATTAAGTTTCCTTGGATAATGTTTGCTTTTAGTAATTTAACTTTTGTCTACATTCCTGCTGCATTTAGAATTTGTTGCCACATCATTAAACACTTGATTATAAAATGTTTTTAATTGATTCTCATTAATTTGTGAATGTTAATCTTATCTCTCCAACCAGATTATAAATTGGAGGCTGGTATCATAGCTTATACATTCTCTTTCATTTTATGATTCTTTGCAGTGCTCCATGTAGTAAATGCTCAGAAGATAGTTGTTCATTGAATACTATCTATACACACAATTCAAGTGAAGGGATAAAAGAAACTGACACATGATTCTATCTATTACCATTCCAGGTGCTAATTTTAGCCTCTATCACCCCAATTTTCCTAGAACTGGGGATTTTGTACACTGAAATGAGAGGACCCTTTTCTAGCTTCAAGTGAAAAGGAGGAAAGACTAGTGATTTTTTTCAACTTCTAAGCCCTGTGTAGCAGTGAACCTTTTGAACAATTCATGAGATACATATTGGGTTTTTCAACAAGAAGGATACATGGTGCTAGAGGGCAAGAAAAAATAAAAAGTAAAATGGCTCCCTGAACCCGTGATGGAAGACATGAGAACTCATGTGACAGGCGGTATGAGTATGGATATTTTTCTAATGAGAATTCTCTACCAATTTCTGAGAGCATTTCAGATAAATTAACAATAGCAGCTAGAATAGGATCAAAGAAGAGAAGTTGTGAATATTTCTTTTGTCCAAAACCAAAGCAAGGATATATATGTTCCATGTTTGGTGTGTGGACAATCTAGCTGTGTCCACGCATGAGAGACTATTCACGGAGGCTGCTCTTTCTAGCTGAGGGGAGCACCAGTGGTGTGCTGGCGTGGCTCATATCAGCTCATCAGAGCCAACTGTAAGATTTTCAGAAAATTTCCTAGCCAGTTGTTAAATCATTGACAGCCTGGACTCAGCCATGTTGGGAATACACTACAGAAATTAGTGAACTCTACAAATCAGGATTTTTCTTTTTTCAACACACTAGTGGCAGAGAGCAGGGTCATCCATCTCCCTTTCTAGAGAGCACCATCAAGGAGGTGGGGGGGAAAGGGGTGAAGTGACAAATTCTGCATTTTCTAACTTCCTTGAAGAGTCCCTTAGAGTCAAAAGTATGCAATGTTAGAGCTGGAATGAGATGTTAGAGGGAATGAAGTCTGGAAATGAGAGGTAAGTTGCCTAAGATCATGTAGCTGGCCAGATCAAATAATCTGAAAAAAGCCCCAGTTTTCTTACCCTCACCCATTACTTTCTGGAAATGAATATAGTGTGTGATTATTCAGGATGGTATATTTTCCTCCCTCCTTCCTCTCACATCAAGGAAAGCTCCTGCTGGTAAGACCAGATCACTCTCTTGTGTCAGAGCCCAGCTCATAAAATGCTATTAAGTGAATTACTGATGACCTAATTCCCAGCTGCAGGACACATTCCATTAGAGGCAGGCTGGCTGCCAAGTAGTGTCAGCAATGGCTGGATGGCAGGAGTGATTGAAACCATCCTGCCTTGGGTGGCTGGGCCTCGGAGAGTGCAGTTCGTGGTGGGGAGGAGGTGCTCCTATTCCCCAACATTAGTCCTAGGTCTCTTTCTGGGAACTGAATTCATCGGCTTCAAAGAGAACTTTCTAGAAATAACAAGGGTCACTATTATAGAACCAACTAGAGATAGTGCTTCCCCATCATACGTGTCTAGAACATCAGAAGATTGAACTGCTATCATCCATAGCACCAAGTTCTGCAATTTCTTTTTTCTGGCCATGTTATTATTTCCTTTTTGCTTTTCTTTATTGTCACGCTGTCCATCCTCCTACTTCTTTATATTCCATTTCCTTAAGACACAATTAGTTCCTAGTTGGTGATACGGTAGAGAAGAATAGGAATAATATGGTCTATTTATTTTTAATTTACCTCAGTACTCCACAAATACGAGTTGAGAAAGTATTTGAGGGAAAAATACATTACAAATCAAAATTAGTTAAGTCCCATGTGGGTCATTTTATAGCTGCAATTTACTTCTCATAGAATGGGTACAAACATTAAATAAGATAAAGCACTTTGTAAGCTGTAAAGCAAAAATCTAAATGTAAAAATGTTTTTAGAAGTTTAAGAAAAAAATGGGAAAGTATTTTAATTTCAAAGGAGTTTTGGATTCCGTTAGCCTTTACAAGTATCAGAAAGAATGTAGCAGAACTAATACTGGACCCAGAGTCAGGACGCTGGGAGCTAACATCAGCCTCATCAACTCAGATATTAGACAAGTCACTCATCTCCGCCTTACTCCTGCTTTCTCATCTGTGAAATAGAAAAACAGACTGGATAATCACCAGATCCTTTCCAGCTCTGAAATTTCTCTTTAAATCAAGATGAGAATAAACTGGAAGATCCTAACCTGTTCATTAAGTGCTTAAGACATCCTATTCTATTTAGTTTTTCCCCTTCATCTCTCATTTTTTTTCTACTTTTTAAATCTTCTTTATCTTTCCATTTCTCATGTCTCATTTTCTCCTTCGTGACTTTATTTTGTCTCCGCTGACTCTGCTTCTGGCTACTAGTGGCGTCAACTGGGCACTTCCTAAACCACCAAGCTCATTTCTAGGAACTGTCATACCATATTGACTACCACTACAGAAGTATACAAGTACATTTGACTGTGTTTGGATAAATGAGGTTCCCATGCGTCTGTGGGTGTTTATTTGAGGTTAAGAAGCCAGGTTTTATTCAATTATCCAGAAGCTGGGCAGAATGGCCTTAGAGTAAACTAGAAGTCCAAAGATTCTGTGGTAAACCATGTGCCTGAGAATGAAAAATTAATAAAAATGAAAATAAGTAGATTCTTGGCATTCTGTGCTTTTATATTTTTGTCATCTAAAAATTACTAATATTCTGCTATATTGCCAAAACTCCAGTGAGATGTTTTTATTATCAATATGCTTCTTAACCGACTGAGAGTAAGACCTAGAAAATAGGCCCTTGGTAACCAATATCTCAAGGACACAGAAACAATGGCTAGTTTGAGCACATATATATGGCTTTCTTTCTCTCTCTCTTTTAAGAAAGAATTGCCCCCTTTGAATCCCATTACCTCCTGTTACCTTCCATCTAAATGCTTAAAACCATGAATTAGTCTTTGGCTCCCTTGTCCTTTAATTTATTCCAGATTTTTTTCCCCTAATTTTGGAATTAAAACTAGAAGGCTCATGACTGCAGAGTATGTACTACAGTCAGACCACAAGTGATAGGTATTTCAAAAATTCGTCTAGCGTTTGTGATGCTGTTGCTCATCTCCTTCTTGTTATATCCCCGGAGTGTGCAAAGGAGTCCCGACTGGCACCAACACCTCCTGCATTTCAGTCCCATCTCAACCACACAAGTTTCTCAGTGCCCTTCACGCTCATATAGTTCTTACACAGCCTGAACCTGTACACTTTTTCAAGCATTTTCTCTCACAATTCTAGCCTCTGGGTTTCTTAAAATGAAGCCTTTAGGGCAGCCTGGGTGGCTCAGCCATTTAGAGCTGCCTTTGACCCAGGGCGTGATCTTGGGGTCCTGGGATCAAGTCCCACATTGGGCTCCCTGTAAGGAGTCTGCTTCTCCCTCTGCCTGTGTCTCTGCCTCTCTGTATGTCTCTCATGAATAAATAAATAAAATCTTAAAAAAAAAAAAAAAAAGAAGCCATTAAACCTTGAACTTCTAATGCCAAAATCGTGTGGTTTCATGAGTGGTAAAACTTGAGTAGAGGCCAAGCAAAGCTAAGACCAATACAGATTCCCTTAGAAATTGCAGCAATAGAAATAACTCATCAGAGAGAGAGAAAAAAAAAAATTGGAAAACCAGTTCACTATGTCACTTGACAGACAATTTTACAGAATTGGCATTTTAAATAGGGCCCTTTGTAAAACTTCTTTTTCTAGACTATCCCTACAGAAGTTTTTTTTTTCCCCTGTCCTCCCTGTTGTGTATCTACTATAAAGGGCTAGACCTCAGAGGCATCTAATGCTAACTATCCTTTTCTTTCCTGTATTAGAATTAATGTCACCTTTCTTAGGCTGTCCATGGTATGATCACCTGCTGCCTGTCACAAGTGGTCATTTGTGACTGTATCCAGCTCCCCCATCAGAGCACAGGAGCCTTGAAGGCAAAGAGAAGTCCGCTCATTTTGCACACGCTAGGCCCATAGCAGACCTCAGAGAGTGTTTATTAAACCCAACTGGTGGGATCCCTGGGTGGTGCAGTGGTTTGGCGCCTGCCTTTGGCCCAGGGCGCGATCCTGGAGACCCGGGATGGAATCCCACGTCGGGCTCCCGGTGCATGGAGCCTGCTTCTTCCTCTGCCTGTGTCTCTGCCTCTCTCTCTCTGTGACTATCATAAATAAAAAAAATAAAAAAAAAATTTAAACCTAACTGGTTGGGATCCCTGGGTAGCTCAGCCGTTTGGTGCCGGCCTTTGGCCCAGGGCACAGTCCTGGAGACCCAGGATCGAGTCCCATGTAGGGAGCCTGCTTCTGTCTCTGCCTATCCCTCTCTCTCTCTCTCTGTCTATCATGAATAAATAAATAAAATTTTAAAAAAATAAATAAATCCTTTTGGTTTCTCTGTGTAAGGCCGGCAAGCACCTGCTGGCTTATGAGGGCTTTTTCTTTTTGTTTTTTTCCAAAGTCTTCGTTTGTGGAGCAGAGCTCCCGTGACCCGCAGTTACCTAGGGCAGGAGGCACAGTTCAAGTGATGACAGCCCGGAGCTGAGCTCCCCCACGACCCCGAGCCACCTGCTTAGCATCTCAGAGAGGCGGCGGGTCCTCCCGCCTGGGCCGGGGACTCCGGCTCAGCCACCTGCAACGTCCCCAGGTCCCACCTGGAGTGAAGCTGACCTCACCGGGGCGCTTGTGCAATCAGAGCTTCGGCCCAAGCGCCCCGTCCTCCCCTCCCCCCCCCCCCCCACTTCTGCAAGGGGTTCGGGGCTCGGGCGCCCTCGGGGTGACCTCGCAGGCGGAGGCGGGGCGCCTCCCGCAGCAGCAGGGAGCCCCAAGGCTCCGGGTTACCACCTGGGCGTCTCCCCTCGAGGAAACGGGGTACCCAGTGGTCTGCGCTCCTTCTGTCCCTTGCAACCTGAGATCACAAAGGAGGCCTTAGAACATCCCTCCTCCGCTGGAAGCAAGCACCCCTCTGCCTCTTGATTCCCGGAGCACCCAGGGGCTCGCCTCCACCACGCCCTCCCTGCTGGGGTGCCCTGCCCTGCTCCTTTACATCCCTTCCCCTCACTCCCCCTCGCTTCCCCTCATTTAAATACAAATGCTCAGGGGCGCGCAGACGTCACCTAGCGTCTCCATGGAAACCGGGAGGGCGGCGTGGTCCCCTGCAGCCCCAGCACCCGCTGCGGGGAGAGGCCTGGCGGGCCTGGGGGTGCTGCGGGGAGACCTTCAAGACAGCACTGCGAAGCTCCTGAAGCATAACTGCATTCAGACAAGACAGGGTATACAATGAGCTAGAAAAAGCAGGGGCTAATTGATGAAATTCTCTCCCCATTTTGGTTTCAACCTAGGAACCCTCAGAGGGGACCAGGTCCAAGAAATCCGCAGGGTCTCCCCCCCCCCCCCCTGCTCAGTGTTCTCATGCAACCAAAAGCACTCAACCCAAAGTGAAGATTATTGGGGGGAGTCAGTTTTCTGAGTTTTCTTACCTTGAGGCAGCTGCCACACCTTACTCCAACAAAGTCTTCCCAAAAACACTTAAAATGAATAAGAGATTTATGTATACAATGGAATATTCCTCAGCCATTAGAAATGACAAATACCCACCATTTGCTTCAAAGTGGATGGAACTGGAGGGTATTATGCTGAGTGAAGTAAGTCCATCAGAGAAGGACAAACATTATATGGTCTCATTCATTTGGGGAATATAAAAAATAGTGAAAGGGAATAAAGGGGAAAGGAGAAAAAATGAGTGGGAAATATCAGAAAGGGAGACAGAACATGAGAGACCCCTTACTCTGGGAAACGAACTAGGGGTGGTGGAAGGGGAGGTGGGCGGGGTGTGGGGGTGACTGGGTGACGGGCACTGAGGGGGGCACTTGATGGGATGAGCACTGGGTGTTATTCTGTATGTTGGCAAATTGAACACCAATAAAAATAAATTTATAAAAAATTTTAAAAAAATAAAATAGATAGGAGAGCCAACACCACAGTGCTCCTCCAGCATGTCCAGCTATTTTTAATGTGATGCTTAATTTTATCCTCAGGAAGGTGGCTTTATGACTCCTATTTTACAGACGAGAAAATTGGCTCAGACATGTTAGTCTTCCAAGTTGATATTTAGTAAGGGTGAGAATTTGAACACAGATCTGTGATCACCATAGTTCAGATTCTTTTCCAAGAAGGCTAAACTTCCTGATCTTCTATTTTGTTTCCTAAATAATTTACCGCAAGGGAATCTCTCACACTTCTTCACTGAAAGGAGATGACGGTCATGACAGGGGTTCACAAAGAGAGTGGAGGGGGAAGATCTGGAAGTAACAGAATTGGGGACAGCTGCCCTGGGTTAATCTGTGACAGTCCAAGAGTGCATCTGATCATGTGTCTTCTTCTTTTTTTTTTTTTTTAAGATTTTATTTATTTATTTGAGAGAGAGAGAGACAAGACAACGGCGGGGGGGGGGGGGGGGGGAAGGGCAGAGGGAGAAGCAGATCCCCCTGAGCAGGGAGCCCAATGTGGGGCTAGATCCCAGGACCCCAGGATCATGATCTGAGCCAAAGGGAGAAGCTTAAGCTTAATCCACTGAGCCACCCAGGTGCCCCCAATGATGTGTATTCTTAGAGAAGTGGTTGGGATGATGCACAAGAGATGATGATGTACAGTTATTTCATCCACAGCTTCACATCCGATATAAAGTCTTAGAGAAAACTGGACCTCCAGAGTAGTTATATCTTGCTGGATTTCTATTTCGTCTCCTTTTGTTTGATGTAATACATCTCAATTCTCCTTTGGTTCTTTTCCTTATCATATCAAGGATCCCTGTATTACAGTTGACTCTTGAACATGGAGTTGAACGGTGTGGGTCCCCTTATACGTTTTTTTTTTTTTTACAGTACAGCACTGTAAATGTATTTTCTCTTCCCTATGATTTTCTTAATATTTTTTTCCTCTAGCTTACCTTATTGTAAGAACACAGTATATAATAATACACTATATACGTCAATTGACCATTTATGCTATTGGTAAGTCTGGTCAATAGTAGGCTATTAGTAGGATATTAGTAGTTAAGTTTTTTGGGGGAGGCAAAAGTTATATGCGGATTGACTGTGCAGGGGGCCATGCCCTAACCCCCAAGTTATTCAAGGCTCAACTGTAGTTATCTATGTACTATAACAAATCACCACAAATTTGTTGGCTTAAAACAACATTAATTTATTACCTTATAGTTCTGGACCTCAGAAGTCTCATGGGTCTAAAACCAAGCTGTTGGTAGAGCTTTGTTCCTTCTGGAGGCTCTACAGGGAGAATCAGTTCCTGTTTTGTCCAGCTTTTAGAAGCTGTCCTCATTCCTAGGCTCAAAGCAGCATTTCCTTATCAAAACCAGCAACAAGGGCAGCACCGGTGGTGCAGAAGTTTAGTGCTACCTGCAGCCTGGGGTGTGATCCTGGAGACCTGGGATCGAGTCCCACATCAGGCTTCCTGCATGGGGCCTGCTTCTCCCTCTGACTGTGTCTCTGCCTCTCTCTCGTTCTCTCTGAATGAATAAATAAATATTAAAAAAAAAAACCAGCAACAACATCATTCCCACCTCCATGGTGGTTGTAATTCCTCTGGCCCTTACCCCTCTGCCTCCTTCTTTTAACCCTTGTGATTACACTGGGACCACTAGGATAATCCAGGGTAATCTCTCCATCTCAAGATCCTTAATTTAATTACATCTGCAAAGTCCCTTTTGCCATGTAAGGTAATATAGTCACAGGTCTGGGGGATGAGGATGAGAATGTCTTTTGTGGGGGAGTGTTATTATGCTTACCACAAATTGCATGCCTTTTCTATCTTAAAAATGATACTTTTTCAACCTTTTGTCCTTTAAATCATTACACAATTTGTCTGTCCCCCATAACAGCCATTTTTTTTGTTTTGTTTACAAAAATTAGCACATATTCACTATCTTTATTTCCTCCCATACTATTTACTTATCTCTCCACTACAAATGGCTTCTGTTCTCTTCATGATATAAAAACTCCCTGATCTAAGTTCAAAATTACTTGCAAATCACCACTTTCATTCAATATTTACCAGTTTTAGTTCTACTTGTCAGCAGCCTTTGACTTTGTTGAACATTTTCTTCTTTGTGAAATTCTGTTTACCCTGGGGTTCCAAGACAGTACACCTCTTTTTTCCTCCTTTCTCTTCCTGACTCTCTCTCTGACGTCCTCTACTCAGTCCTTTTTGTGGATTTCTCATCATCTGGTTGTCCTTAAACACTGGAATGTTTTCCAGAGTCTTGCTATCTGAAGTGTGGTCTGTGCACCTGCAGAATCCATATCACCTAGCAGCTTGTTCAAAATGATGAGCATCAGGCCCATCCCAGATCTACTGAATCAAAACTTAAGATCGCCAGGTGACTATGCACACTAACACTTTAGACACACCCATCTAGAATTTTGTATTTAATCCCTTAATATACTCCCTGGAAAAGCTGATGAATTGCTCAATTTCTAGCCATAAGTTCCAAATTTACATGATCAGCATCAGTCACTCTTGGTGTATGGAGCTCGCCAGCAGGCATCTTCCTCTAGATGTTCCACAGGCACTTCAAACTCACCCCATTCAAAAGGAATCCGTCCTCTCCAACTCCCTGTGTTCCTGTTTTGGTAAACAAGTGCTTCACCCAAGTACCCAAGCCAGAACATAAGCCCCTTCCATTCCTCATCTCCACATTCACACTGTCACCTTGTCATGTCACTTCTCAGGAATGTCTTCTCACATCTCCAAGTCCTACCACTGATACATATCGCAATCGTGTCATCTGTGACTTCTCAGCTAGTGTCCCTGTCAGCAGTCATAGCAGAGTACCAGAGCCTCCCCATGACTGCCCACTCTCAGTGTTTGAAGGCTTTCTGAAACACACACACATACACACACACACACAACTTGATTAAAGCAGTATCTTGTTTTTAACTCTCCTCCCCTCATCATATGCAGAATAATATCTTAATTCTGTAGCATGATGACAAAGGTCCTCTTGATTTGACCATTTTCTTTCTCATCAGTGTCCCCTCCTCACACACGTATTCTTCACTTTACACATTATTTGCACCACACATCTTCATACTTCTTTAGCTTGTGTAATCCCTGCTGCTTACACACTCTCCTCAACATTTTACAATTGAGAAATTCTTACTAAACCCTTTGAAACTGAGCTGAGCCACCTTAACTTTTTCCCTGACTGTAATCTCTTCTCACTCCCAGCAGAAATGGAGTATTTGCTCCTTTTTACAAACTTATACTTCTTTATACGTATATATGCACTTCATATCTGGTGATTACTATACTTATCACAATGTTTTGAAACTGTAGCCTCTTGTTTATATGAAAAACTTCCTGAGATGGTGGGTTTTTTTCTCATTATTTATCTCTGTATCTTCACCAAGTCGCATACTCCTTAGCACATCTTAGACATTCAATAAATGTTTAATAAATTAATGAATCAAATAGACAGTGTATTAATTGATCAATTGATCAAACAGCCCCCAGGTCTGAGATTACAGTAGCATGAAGCTAGGGATGCCTGGACACACTCAGCCCACTCAATGCTGCACCAGTAACTTTAATTGGAAGGAATCCTCAAGGCTGTGCTTTTAAGAGTGCCTGGATACTCAAATAAATATCATGGTGTAATAATACTTTCTCTGGTTTTTAGATTATCTCCTAAATTAGCTGGCAGGCTAAAAGACTTAAATATAAATCTGACTGCTGCAACACGATTAGAATTCAACTGCTTGGCTTTACATGTAAAAATGTTTGTTTGAACTAAAAGACTGAGGTTGATTTGCAGTTACATATTTTTAAGAAATTGGTGGGTTCTTCTATTTGAGCATCCTAACCACTGGATGTCTGGTCACACTCAGTAGGAAGGTGCTGCTTGCTGCATAAATAAAGAGAGCCCATCACTGTGGCTCTCTGTCGGGAGCAGGGGTACAGGCTTAGTCCACAGAGCCACCATGGTGTCTGCTGGGACTTACTACGAAAGGTATTCTTCTTCCCATGGTTGGACAAGGAAGGTCATGATTTCTGTGGGGAGCTTCAGGCTGCCATGGCAACTCCCAGTTTTTTCTCCATTTTCTATTTGTGCTATTTCACTAGAAGAAGTAGAAAGCTGTAATCTTCCCTCCCCCTCCCCTTTTCTTCTCCACTGGGTCTAGGATGGACAAAGGTTAGCATTAAATCTTGCTTATGATTTTTTACACCTTGTGAGACTTTGTGCAGCCCTACAGATAGAGACAAAAAAACAAAAAACAAAAACAGAAAACAAAAAAACCCACAAAAAACAGGATTCTACTTTTTCTGAACTACATTGTTAACTCTTAATCAAAACAACATACTGTCCTAGCCAGTGCTCCTCTATTCCCCATAGAGTCGGAATGCAGAGCGAGAGGAAAGGGAGTCAAGGTTAGGTAGGAAGAAAAACTGGGCAAAAACCAGCTACAAAGTTGAGCTGGAGGCATGCATAATCCACTTCAGTTAGGAATTGCTAGAGTTGTAGAAGGTCCTAGAGCAGGGGTTCTTAAACATGTCTGCATATTAAAACACATGTTGGGGGCTTTTAGAGACATAGATGCCCTGCCACAGAGTGTACTAGAACCAAACAGGGGTGACTCTGTGTGGTCAGCCTCAGGAAGACCAGGGACTGAAATAAAATTCTGTGAGGGATAAAAACCAAATCAAGGACTTTTTATAGTAGCAAAAGGCTGGTAGAAAAAGCTAAGGTAGGATATCAGGACAGAGAAAAAAAGGAGTGAATGGTTACCTCGACACAGTAAAATCAAGGTCTAAGAAGCCACAAGTGAAATAAAAGTAGATGAGGCTCCCAAATTAGGCTAGGATATAAATGTTGGCATTATACATACCCCCTTCTCAGTCCTTCGGCTTGGTTGCCCCCCTCTTTTGTAACCAATTAGTTGCCTTTCTCTGCTTCTGCGGAGTTTTTAATTGTATTCTACTACTTACTAGTTTTTGAACTATAATTTGTCTGTTTACGTGTTTAAGTCCCCAAAGCTTAGCACTTCCTTACAAAGAATAGGTGTTCAAAATATTTTTTTTTTGAATGAGGTATTCAAGAACCAATGTTTATGGAGCTGTACTTGATAGTGTAGTCAGGGCTAGGTAGTCAAAAGCATTCACTGAGAAGGACACATTCCCAACCCTGTCCTTGATAAATAAAGATGAGATGCCTCCATACATTCTTAATAAAACCAAGGCATCCACTTCTGGGAGACAGCAACTAAATTTGGGTTGATGTTTTGGAGGCCTGAAGTCAATGTTGGCTTTCTTCCATTCTGTTGAGAGGCTCAGTAGTAACTAGAGTATTATAAAGTTGATAATTCTGTAGCAAAAATGTATTCCTCGGTTTTCAATGGATTCACTCAACAGATCTTTAACAAAAGTGAGGAACTACATTAAATATTGGGAGATACAATTATAATTGTGTTTGTGCGTGCCGTGTGTGTATTGTGTGTGTGTGTGTGTTAAGATTTTATTTATTTGCAGGAGAGCATGAGGGCAACAGCACAAGAGCAGGGGTGGGGGTGTGCAGAGGGAGAGGGAAGCAGGCTCCCCGTTGAGCAGGACCTGAGCAGAGCAGAAGGCAGGTGCTTAACCAACTGAGCAACCCAGACTCCCCATGGGTGTATTGTTTTAACACCATCTTTAAAGGAAATGGTATCTTATATAATACATACAAGCATGGATACCTACAGATATTAATTTATGATAAATTATATATCATAATTTAAATTTTAATTATATAGAAAGTGGTATATATCAAGAACTATGAAGGGTCCAAGATTTTGCTCAACTTGGGAAAAATTACCTGCCATAGTTTTATGGATGTTGGCAAGAGACCTGAGACTTCTCACAGCACATCGGGCAGCATGAGATTCATGTTTTTGCCAGTTTTATGTCCTCTAAGACCCCCTCCCCTCTAAGTGTGACAGGTAGACATAGAAGAATGCTGTTGAAGTGACAGTTGGTGCTTTTTGTTTGTTTTGTTTTGTTTTGTCACAGCTGAGGAACCCTGAGCTTGGGCAACCCCAATCTTTCCTAGTGGGCTGCAAGCAAACCCATGCAACATTGACCCTGAAGAAAGACTTTATCCTTACAAACCTGCCCTCTTCTCTGGAGCAAGACACTATCTCAATTTTCCAAGGCTGTTGCTATCTACATCCTTGAGAAGATAGTCTAGAACAAAAAGTTGTCAGTGCTTCTGCTCACGGAATGTGCAGAAACACAAAGGATTCACAGAGGGCTGTGTCCTATAGTATAACGGTATAGGTGAATGTGAAGATGGATATATAAGGAGGAGGGAGATAAAAAGGAGGAGTAAATTGACGGAAGCAGATACCCCAAAGTAAAGCTAGCACAGCTAGGATAAGAAATCCTAGGTCTAATTAAGAGCAGGGGCTAGAGAAAAGCATGTAGAAATATTGCCATATACTTGAATCATGGAGAAAGAACAACTCAAAAGATTTGAGTGAGAAATCGAGAATCTCAGAAGTTTCTTAGGGAATAGAGAGGTCATCGGAAAGAGCATCTGCGGGTTGCATTGCCAGCTTGAAAGGACCATGTTTCTTCCAAAATCGTGTTGCTAAGAAACAGTACCTAGCAAATCTGGGAATAAAATAAGATAAAGATAAAAAAGAAAAGCCAAGTTATATCTCTGTGGCTATTACGAAGATACACACCACAGCTACCTCACTCGACTTGTAATGTATGGATTTAGCGTAGATGCGAGTGGTAGATCTTCACCAGCGTCCAGATTTTTGGAGAAGTCTCAAGTTGTTTCTTCTTAATCCTACCCAGTTTGAGGATCTGGAGTCTTTCCCCTCTACCTCATCATAGCTCCTCCATTTTAGGGGCTAATGAATGTCCTAGGCTCTTGAAAAGGGAAGGGGTCCCCTTAGGGGAAGGGGTCCTAATGGCACATTAGGGTCATTACTTAGAGCTGGAACAAACAACCCCAGAACCTTACAGGGGTTTATCCCCCAAAGTTTCATCTCTCATTCACAAAATCCATACCTCATAATGTTTCTGAGTAGGTGGTGTACTAATCAGCTTTCCTGCATCCACAAGCAACCCCCAAATCCTGGTGGCTTACAACAGACAACATTATATGTTGGTGGCTGCAGGTTGGCTGCAGATTCTGTGTCTCTGTTTAAATCCATTTGGCTCTGCTCCGTATGTCTTTTTATTCCCCAACCCAAGCTAAAGAAGAAATCCCTGTGTGGTATGTACCATTTTCATGGCAGGAGGCAGAAGCAGGAAAAAAAAAAAGTTGGCAGGATCTGGCAGTGCTTCCTAAAGCTTCTGGAAGGTGGTAGCACATATCATGTATGCTCACATTCCTTTAGCTCAAGTAATCACACAGCTGAGCTAACAGCAATAGTGGGATTCTTACAGGGAAGTGAATATATCTGTGAACAATAATATAACTAATGATGAGTAGTTTTCTTGGGAAATTTGTCTTCAAACTGTCCCTCAGGGATCTTCCCTCCATATTGTGTTAGCGCCATCACTGGGGGTATCTGTGAGAGGGAAAGAAAAGTAGCTGGCAGGAAACCTGCTAGAAAGCAACATTCAAGTGGTGTGTGTATGGAGGAAGGGAGGTTTCTAAACCAAAAACAAGTTCAAGATATCCAGGGACTCCTGGGTGACTCAGCGGTTAAGCGTCTGCCTTTGGCTCAGGGCCTGATCCCAGCCAGGGGCCCGGGATCGAGTCCCACGTCGGGCTCCCTGCATGGAGCCTGCATCTCCCTCTGCCTGTGTCTCTGCCTCTCTCTCTCTCTCTCTCTCTCTCTCTCTCTCTGTCACTCATAAATAAATACATAAAATCTTAAAAAAAAAAAAAAAGACATCCAGAGGAGGGAAGAGGTACAGGTGAAAGTCATGGCTTAGCAACTGCTGACTGTGACATGGTGCCCTGTGGGTTGGGTCATTCAGGACACTCCGAGAAACCTTCCTGAATATGAGACGGGCAAGAGTCTCAAACAATTTGTTTTTCCATCCCTAGCAGTTGACTCTCCGCCCCGGGCAAGTAACCAGAATCCCTTTCCCTCTGTCCCAGCGGCCACCTCGGGGGATGCTAGGCTGGCTGTGTTTCCTAAGCCCAGCATTCTGATTCCCTCCACTACCTGGGCAGGTACACAGATCTCCTTCGCTCTGTAATCATGAGGAGTTCTTACATGAACATTTATCTGTGCATTTACTACATGGCCTGCATGCCACAGGGGAAGTAGAAAAGTAAGGAAATGCAGTAAGGGAATTAGCCACAGGATCATCTTTGCTGAAGAAAGAAGAAAGAACTTCCTTTTTATCTTTGGGGAGAGACAACAGAAAATTCAGACTGACGGTAAGCAATGAGCAGAATGCTCATGGGGGATCCCTTAGATTGCAGAGATTCCCCCCGCCCTTGCCTGGAGTACTCCTTCCTAATTCATCACTCAGGTAAGTAAGAGGGCTGTGTATCTAGAGAAAGATTCAAGTAAACAACAGGACACTGAGGAAATTCTTTGCTCACCAGCATCCCTGTTGTAGGTGTCCCCTAGTCCCCATCCAACTTCTAAACTCCCATGACTACAGTTCAGATATACAGAGATTCATTATTTGTCTATTTATTTGTTTAATAACCTCGCTTCAACATCCAGCTTTCAATTGAAAGCCAAAAGCTGTTTAAATTGCCCCATTATTCTAGTTAAATCCCAGAGCTTTGGGAAACTCTGAGGAAGGCTGCCTGCATTTGGGTCTAGCACTTTAGTTGAAATTACATGTATGCATCAAAGGCAGACAGAATGCCACAATGCCTAAAAGCATTGCTCATCATGTCTCTTTACTTCTTTATACCTTCTCTCCAAAAAATTGCTCTGTTGATTCCTTGGCTATTTAAATATCATTACTATTCTAGCCACAAGTGAGTTTTTGACATTCTGAATGTACGGATTGCTTGCATACCCGAATGGGAGGGAGATGTGAAGAAGATGCTCCTGAGAGTGACAGTCCATGGGAGGACAGGCTTTGTGAGATTATATGAGTCATTTTTGTGAAAGGTTTGGAAGTAGCAGCTGTAGCTCTTCTGCAAGGGATAAACTTCCATACCTCAAGGGATTCATAGGATGACATATAAAATCCAAGTGGCTCATGAGGGGTGAGTGTTGGGTTTGGTAGACTGCTTTATAAGTAGATCGTATGAGGACCCAGACCCTACCTGTTTGGGGGCACCTCCCTCAAAGGTGGCTCAGATTCCTCTCCACCCAGGCTGTGAGTGAGGAAAGACCCAGTTGTGGATTACGACATGGGCCTGGAAAATGCTGTCAGCCATTTCTGCCCATTTTCCTTTGGCCAGAACTCAGCACACAACCCCTACCCACCTGGGGAAAAGTTGGGTGATGTAATCCAGCTGAATGCTTAAAAAGGATAGGAATTCAGTGAACAGACATTCAGTGTTTGTAACCAGCTAGTCCTAAAATTAGGAATGCAATCAAAACGTCCTCACTTTGGATCCTCAGTATTCACAAATTATTATCAGATGCTTTCTTTCCCTCTGTCTTTCTGGGTGATGTTACTGCCCAAGAATCTTTTGCAGGGTTTAGGAAGAATTCCTAAGGGACAGGCCTCCTTCCCACCCATTCACCTCCCTTCGCCCCAAATGGCAAAGATATTGCTGGTGGCAGTGAAGTGCTGCTAAGGGTGGGGGGCAGGTAGTAGCTGTTATAGAACACTGCTTGGTGCACTGAATTTTTAGCATTACCATCGTCCACTTTTCCAGCTTTTTCTACTTCCACAGTATTCTAGAGTTAATTTCTTCCTGTTTTCTTAATCTATGGCCTGAGCTTATTTTAAACACTAGTGCCCACCCTCAAGGTTTCCTGCCAGTCATCCTATGGGCAAGTCTGCATGCCAATTGAGGATATGAAACAGACTTAAAAATAGTACTTCTGTCCCCACCCATAAGTTTCAAAAGAATAGGTATAGGGATATTCTTGCGTGAGACAAAATTGGTGCCTCCCCTGTGCCCTCAGCTTCCCCTTCATTTCTAATTGCTTCCTTCCTCCCACTGTTTTCCAGACTATCTGAATTGTATCAGTCTCAGGCATATGGGAAAGTGGGTACCACCGGATGGCTATTGTCAGTTAGGAAATAGCTGCCATCCAAACACTGTTTGCTAATGATCATATTTAATATGATAAAATGGATGTGAATATTAAGTTTGAACCATCTCGGCACCATCTCAGATTTAGAAAAAAACAGACATGAGACTTGACAGCTTTGCATAAACTTCTTTCTTTCTATTTTCTGTAATTCTGACATATTCACATTTCACTAAATAAGAGTGAACACCACCATCCGCCCACTCACCAGGCGTTCACTTTATATATAGCTATAGATATTCAATGCAAAACAAAGCGAAAAGGGATTCATGTAACATAGATTTGTGGTGGGGTTTCGAACAGAGCAGGGGCTAACATTTTTATATTTAATTTTCAGTCCTGGCCTTGGTTTTACAATATGTTCTTGGTTAAGGCACGAAGCATCTTTGTCCTTCAGCTTTCTTGTTTATTTTATTCATTCACTCATGCATTCAATATTTTTTATCTATTCTCCGAATACCTGGAACTATGCTAGGTTCTGGGGATACAGAGTGGAATGATGTATTTGTTGCATAAGGGGCTCAAAGTCTCATGGTTGCTATTATAGAAGTATATGATAATAAATGTTATATTTAGGGAGGAGAGAGTGGGAAAAGGCTCCATAGCCCTGGATGGTCCTTGAAAGATGAGGTATTATCCAAAAAGAAGACTCTAAAATTATGTGCCTTTGTACTGAGCATTCACCATGGGCCTGCCCTGTCTGAGGAACCACGAATGTGATGGGAGCTAAGGCTACAGAAATTTAGATTTAGAGTTTAGAGTTTCAATTTAGAAGGCCTTCTATCCAGTGCATGGATTTGGGCCTTCTTGTCTGAAGACCTTGTGAACAGAGTCATAAGATCAGTGTCTCAGAACTACTGTCCTATTCACCACCATGGTGGGGAACACAAAAGGATTACATGGATTCAGAGGTTATGACACTATTTGGCAACACTTTTATTTATTCACTCTCAGGTCCTTAACTTCATACATGACATATGTCTGGGCCTTTTTCAAACGCTCAGGGTTATTCAGATCTATTTGTGTTCTCACCCTGAACACATTCCACATTTCAATCATGGTGAGAGAAAACATTGCTCTTGGCTTATAATTGCACTCTCCATTTCTTTCCGCTCCCTGAGTCTTGGGAAGTCCCTGAAATCAAAGCTCAAGGAGCTTAATTTGAGGGTTTTGAGAGGTTTGACTCCTAAAAGGAGGTGAGTTATCACAGCATATGCCTTGGACTTTCTGTAGGCATCAAAGCTCAGAATGTGAACAGAAAGACATGGAAGGTCCTTAAGTTTTTGTTCTTCAAAGAGTGTGGGCCTCGCATTTCAAACCGGTTTCATTTGGTTCCAGTTCACAGCAAGACTCCCTGCTTACTTTCCGGTTCTGGCCACAACCCACCGTCTCCAACCACTGACCACCCACAACTCTCATTCCAAAAAATTCTGGCCTAACAGTCACCTAATTCTGCCCTCAGTAAGGTTATTCTTCAGAATACATGTTTTCCATGGAACAATTTAAATATAATGGTTTCTTGTGACCTGTGAGAAAGCCCACTCCCTTTTCCCAGCCCTGCTACCTATATTCAGAAACCCCAGTACTCCTGGGAAAAAATGTACTCCTGGGAAAAAGCTTAAAAGATGGCGTCACATGGACCTCTTCCAAAGTTGTTCAGGGAAGGCTCATGCTCTGCCCCTAAGCTCATGCTTCCTCCAAAGACATTGGGTCTAGAGTGCCTCCCTTATTTCAAATCCACTGTGGATGTTCTGAACCATGCCAGTGAGAACAGGCAGAGCAAGTCCTCTCTGGGTGGGATATTGGGATCTGCTTGCCTTAGCAGCTGATAGCCAAGGACATCAACAGCTGACTCCCAGGACGTCCACAGAGCTCTGTTTGAGAGGTTCAGCAATCGCTACAGTCTTCCTCCATATCAGCTCCTGTGGATGGAGGGGTGGGGCAACATTTTTTTTTGCCGGAAGTAACCACAATTCTTTATTCCCCCCAACCCTGACCACTGTTTATCAGAGTTGGGGAGAGTGTTCCATTTTTAGCTGATTGAGTTAAAATGGAATGTTCACTGAGAAACACCAGTCCACACTGATGTCAAGTGTATCTAATTAACGCCTCCGATGTTGAAAGCTCTTTAGCTAGTGTTCTCTGAACCAGGCCTTCAGTGTCAGGGTGGATGCAGAACCCTTCTCACTAACCTCAGAGACCTTCAGGAGGATGACTGGTCCAGCTCTTCAGTTCTCTTCTTGCTTAAAGACTTGTTCAACAATACTTAGGCAATCAGAACAAAGATTAAAGTGTTAATCAGTTTGAGGATGCCAGTGGCTCAATACAGGGTCAGGATGGGAGCCTCTGAGACATCCTATTTGCCACCAGCATTCCCCAGGCATATTAATCAGGTGCTTTTGAGGTGTCATAGTGGTAGTCTGTGTTTAAGTTCACATGTGTTCTTTGCTAGCACTAAACAAGCACTCCTCATCCCTAAACTTTGTTTCCACAATTATTTCCTTCAGAAACAAGAGACAACCTTTCTTAAGGATGGTGGGTTAGTGTCACTTCTAATTGTAAATAAAACCCTTCTCCCCAACTATATTTATGTCATCCAGGATCCAGAACTCTCCCTTTAGAAATGAGGTCATTTCTTTTTCTTTTCTTTCTTTCTTTCTTTCTTTTCTTTCTTTTTTTTTTTTTTTTAGAAAGCTGGATCAAGAAGGATGGATTTGTGGATGATGTTTCATGGCCCTTTTTGGGGAAAACAATGAGGGTCAACAGACTGGAGCATCTTAAAAAATAACTCAGAATCACTACCCTGCTGGTGTATTAGCCATGAAAAAATTTATACCTTCAGTGGTTCCAACTGAGCTTTTCTGATGCCTTTGAGTTTTAATCATGGATTACAGGTTACACTGCCATGCCAAGCACTTAAGAAGGGCTTCTTTCTGACCTCCTAAACCACTCTGTTGGTGATAGAGGGTCATCTAGAATTAAGTAAAAGTGAAATGGGGAAAAACGCTTGGGTCTAGTTTGTGTGTGCCATTATGTCTGTGATGTAACCTAAGCTGCAGACAAACTCACATGTTAACACCATCACAAATGGTGCCACCTGTGAGGACAGTATCCTCCCCTGGCTGATCCAGTTCAGACTACTCACAGATATCCCCATGCTAAAGCTCCTGGCAACCTCCCTGACTGTATCCCATGGGCTGCTCTTGGAGTTACAGCTGTCCTGGAAATTTGCAAAAAGTTCTTGGTGCAAATGAAGAGATGGGTCTACTCTTTTAAAGACCAGACAACTGAAGGGCTCAGGTCCCAGGTGCAGGCAGCCTGAAAAGTCCCTCACAGGAAGATAGCAACTAACTGGAAAGAATTCTGACTCAAGTTTCCTGGGCCCTTCCATATTCCCCTTCATAGAGCAACCAGTAACCTCAAGACCCTTTTATCTCCTGATACCAATTCTTACCCTTTTGTCTCAATAAATGGTTACTCAACACCCACTATATGGCAGACATTATACAAAGTCAAAGGTTCTCAAAATTTAGCTTGCATCAGAATTGCCTAAAGGCTTTTATTTTTTTTTTAAAGATTTTATTTATTTATTCATGAGAGACACACACACACACACAGAGAGAGAGAGAGAGAGAGAGAGAGAGAGAGAGAGGCAGAGACACAGGTAGAGGGAGAAGCAGGCTCCATGCAGGGAGCCTGACATGGGACTCGATCCCGGGTCTCCAGGATTACGCCCTGGGCTGAAGGCAGCACTAAACCTCTGAGCCACCAGGGCTGCCCACCTAAAGGCTTTTAAAGACACTTATTGCCAATGTGCTGTGGCTAGAACACCTAATTCAGATCTGGGCTAGGACCCAGTTTGTGCTTCTGAGAAGTTTCCAGATGATAATTATGCTGCCAGTCCAGGGACTACACCTTGAGAACCTCTATATTACTTACTAGGAAAAAAAAGACACAAAAATCTGAATTCTCCTGAAAATTATATTATTTTCTCTTCTGTCACAATAGCAACCTGGGTGGCCTATTAAAACTGGAATTCAATGGTTGCAACTATTAGCATGAGGAAAGCTGGCTTCTCCTTTCCTCAGTGCAGAATGGGCTGTATCTTCAAAATAAACAAACATAATTGCTTGATCTCCATTCCCTAGAAGATGAAATAATCTTTCACACAAAATAGGTCAAATAGCTCTTTATAATGGTTACAAAGAATAAGACAAAATGAGTTTAATCTTCATTTTAAAACAGGTAAATATTTACTTTCTTTCACAAGATCTTTGAGAAGAATTCTTTTGTAAAGAGAATTATAGAAAGCTTGGCCAATAAAAGACTAAATTCTGAGAAGTTAATACAAGAGCAGTAGAAGTAGGTAATGGGGTGACACGTGAGAGGGTTTACACAAGTAGAAGTAACTGCACTTAAACACTCATCTAGAGTGTGAAGTGAAGGGAAGTGTGATATCAAGAGTGATTCCTAGACTTCTGTCTTGAAAGTCATTCACTAGTAACTGAAATTTATAAAACCTGAAAGCAAACAAGATTGGGAAGTGGGGAAAAGAAAGCTCAATTTTGAGGTTCTTTATGAAGATGGAATAGTTCTAGCAGACACTTTTATCTAAGGAAGTAGAGCTCAGGATGAGTTCCAGGCTACAGATAAATATTTATGAGCTGAAGCTTATATATGGCAGCACAAGAATATGGCAGTGGAGGAGACATGGATTACAAAGCTAAGGTCACAAATTATGACATATCAACACTAAATGAGTGGACAAAAGAAAAGAAACCCACAGAGAAGTCTGAAAAAAGTAGAACAAGAAGGGAACAATATATCAGATGCCAAAGGAGAAACAACTTTTAAGAGAGAAGTGCACATCTGCCATAGAGAAGCCTAACAAATTGAAGATTGAGAAGAGTTCATTTGATTGGGCAGTTAGATCATCAGACAGCCTTGCTGAAGTGTGAGGGACATTCAATTTCAGTAGAACAAGAGTGAGAGGGGACAGGAGGAACTGAGACAAGAAGGGAGGTAAGTGTACAATATTCTTTTGAGTAGCTTGGCTGAGAACCCATGTCGCATGCCAGACTATGAATTAGTAATGATATCATATCTCTCAACAGCATTCAATAGTCCAAGTGAGGGGCGGCGGAGGAGGAATGAAGGATGACTCAATCAATGGGTGGTCTGCAGCATCAGAATGACAACAGGGCTAAATCAAGGCTGCTGGCAAAAAGAAAAAGAAAAAGAAAAAGAAAGAAAGAAAGAAAGGGAAAGAAAGAAAAGAAAAGAAAAAAAAAGAAAGAAAGAAAAGAAGAGAAAAGAAAAAAAAAAGAAAAAGGAAAAGAAAAAGAAAAAGAAAAGCCTATGTGTTGGACTATGGAATCTTGTATACTATTCATTAATAGATGAAACTATTAATGGAATGATGGACTCAGAGAAAAGGCAGAGCTCAAAGTGTTGGAGAGTGAGAAGCTAAGAATGTAAGAAAGGGGAAAATAATGTTCAGTACTGGTATA
This sequence comes from Vulpes lagopus, assembly GCF_018345385.1. NCBI lineage: Eukaryota > Metazoa > Chordata > Mammalia > Carnivora > Canidae > Vulpes > Vulpes lagopus. Next base: position 84,976,021 of record NC_054824.1, read on the forward strand.
CTTATTATTTTATATTTATATAACACTGTGATCTAAGCATTATTTAATACTAATTTATTGAATCTGTATGACAACCCCATGAACCACTGTTATGCTTATAGCCCCCAATTTATAAATGCAAAAATCTGAGTCACAGAGAAATTTACTTGCCTCGGACCACACAGATACTAAATACTAAAATGGTAGAGTTCGAATTTCAACTCAGGCAATTTGGCTATAGAAGTTGAACTAGTAATACTTCATGCTGCCTCTCCTTGATGCTTTGGATTTCAGAGTTGCTCTAGGCCAATAGCTTTCAATCTTGACTGTACCTTAGATTTAGCGAGTCTATACTCAAAACTCAGAATCTCTGGGAGTGGGATCAAAGGATCAATGTATTATAAAGCTCTCCAGAGGACTACAATGTGCAGGCAAGGGTGACACTCACCAATCCTCGACCTAAATAAAGAAACAGCACAAATTAATATGATCATATTAATGGACAAATCAAAGTGGAGGAAACCAGAGTCAAAACACTACCAAGAAAATGCTACTATCTGGGGGAGATCTAAAAGAATTCACAACCTCTAAGAACAATCAGATGGTATGCAGATTAAGAATGGGTAAAAAGGCAAAAATAAAGATGATAATCTCTCTAAAGAATAATGATGAAAATTAATGTCTAACTTCTAACCCCTGTACCTGAGTATAGTAGAAGCATTTATCCTTAGGTTCAAAACTACATGAAACAACTGAAAGATCTTCATGGGAAAAGCAAAGCTATTGTGTGAGTGCCACAACCCAGAGTACAGATCACTTCAGTGTGATACTAGAACAAGACATAGCTACCTGCTAGTTCCACTTGTGCAACCTAAAGTGAAGTCTGCCAACCCACTCAACTACCTAGAGAGCAAATACTCTTAGAAGAAACAAGCCTAAATAATTACATAAGAAACCCATGCCAGCTGACTTAACTCTTACATATTTTAAAGATGACTGAATCATTTGTTTCATTTCAATTAAGGTAGTAACAATTGGAGTGCCTGGGTGGCTCAGTCAATTAAGGGTCTGCCTTTGGCTCAGGTCATGATCCTGGGATCAAGTCCCTTGTCGTGCTCCCTGCTCAGCGGAGAGTCTGCTTCACCCTCTCCCACTCCCCCTGCTTGTGCTGTCTCTCTCTGCAAATAAATAAAATCTTTAACAAAATAGTAACAATTGTAGAACACATTATTTTATATACCACAAAAGGAAAAAAAAAAAGCACCAGCTAAACTGTAATGTAGTATTAATTCTAAGATACATTCTGATTTCAGAGATATAAAAATCTGGGGAAAAAAATCTTAGAATTGATTACATTCAGATTTTGAGGAAAACTAGTAACACACAAAAAAGAAGAATCACAATAAACAAAACCATTGACCTCAAAATGAACAGGAATAATTTAGAGCTTGAAAATATTTTATTTAATATGTTCAGAGAGATTAAGAAGATATTGATTCCATAAAATAAAAATAGGCTACTATATCAAAATTTTAAAAATCTGAGTATAAGAAGGAATTTTTGGAAATTTAGAATGTGTTCAGCATTTTTTTAAAAGATCAATAAGAGGGCTATAATAAACACTTGAAGAAGTTTCCCAAAATGTAAAGCAACATATAAAAGGATAAAAAATGTAATAGAAAAGTTGAAAGTTAGGAAATCATTGTAGGATACTCAACACATAGCTAATGCATGTTCTCCAAAGAAAGAACAGAGAAAATGGAAAGGAGGAATAAATTTCAAAATAATAGAATTCATTAGAACTGAAGTAGGATCCAAGTCTTCAGATTTAGAGCTGCTAGAATGACAAGCAGGGTGAAAGAAAATTTCAACTTGAAAGAGGGAAAAAATTTCTAAAAGCTTCAAGAAAAACAAAGGTCTATTGTTACTAAAAATGAATAATGAACAGATTGCCACCAGACCTCTAATCAATATCAATAGATACCAAAGGCAATGCAGCAAATGTCATTTCTTTCCTCTCTCTCTCTCTCAACACACGCACACACACACACACACACACACACACACACACACCATATAAACATAGAACACTATACTCAGAGTATCAGAAAAGCATGAGTCCGAAGTCACCATATTCTAAGCATACACATACTTCTTATCTTTTATCCACTATTTCTGAAAGATTATTTCATTTGGAATGATTATAGAAAACTGAAAGAGGATCCAAAAAGGAGCAATACATGGGCTTCTAGAACTAGAAGGGTATGAGAGGTAAAAATCCCAGGATAGTTACTGAGAATAAGGCTGAAAGTAACTGAGACAAATAAGGAAAAGTAATTAAAGAATCCCGAAAAAAAATATTTTCAAGAAGAAAATGAATTTTCTATATCAAATAGCATAATTAGGATATTTAGGGATGAAGTAAAATTATATGATTCTTTTAACAATAAAAATATTTTAAAAAGTGATTTGAGGAAAAAATATATGAAAGTTATAATGTCTACAGGAAGCAAACCAAAAAGTGTCATGATTTTGAACAACTAATGGAGAGTAAAAAGAGTTTTTTACTAGAGGTATATTCTTCTTCATGAGGTTCTAGTTTTTGACTCAAAGAAAATATTACCTTCTCCACAGGTACATTCATATTTGCTTCATCTAAAATGAATAATATTTACAGAATTCATTGAATTTCAATTCTTAGAGTCAACTCCATAAACAAAACACTGAAATATAATGGACACTGATTTTTTACTTTACATAGTGAACAGTCAAGAAATAGTATCTACAGGGACGCTTGGGTGGCTCAAGGGTTGAGCATCTACCTTGAGCTCAGGGCGTGATCCTGGAATCCCCAGGGCATGGGCGGGTATCCTGCTTGTCCTTCTGCCTATGTTTCTGCCTCTCTCTGTGTCTCTCATGAATAAATAAAAATTTTAAAAATAGTAGCTACAGATAAAGATAGATATAGATAAACAGCTATGGTATGTGTGTGTAGATAAATCTTTAAATCTAATGTTTGAAATCATAAAGGTAAGTGATAGAAAAGCTAAAAATAATTAAAATGAGCATAAAGAGAGGAAAATATAAATGGGCTAAACTTTATCTTTTATAGTTGACAGTAAGAGATAACTGTGTAGAGTTGTTAAATAGAACAGTAGAGACAGAGTATATTACTTAGAGTAATGGAGCCCACCATAGGAGATCTCAAAATAAAAATACCCCAAATAGATTACTTCTTGGGAGTGAGATTGTGGGAGAGAGGGAGAGTTTACTTTTATTTCATACCTACAGCTGATGCTTAGGTTTTTATTACCACTGCTTTTATGATTAAAAAAAAAGTTAATAGTCAAGATGATAGTAAATATGAATGGCTACAAAAGTGAAAATTTGTTTGTACATAGGCATTTCCCAGTTTCCCATAGCTATAAGGTGAACTCCCATAACCCCCACATCTTCTGCATTGTACAGTGGCTTATTTTGTTATCCACTACCACCAAAACAGGCCGAATTGACTTTTGCTTCTTTTTTCACTGACCTCCCAGTGTGTGTGTGTGTGAGGGGCTCTAATAAGAAGCAAAATGACCAAAAGGAAAGCTACCATTGGAAAGAAAAGAAGAACCTTGTAATTTTACTGATCCTTTGACTTGAAAATGAGATCCTGAATTGGGAGCTGTTTCAGGAGTGCCTGCCTACCACAATTTAGAGATTCTTTACACAACTGGAAGGATGGATTCCTTTATGAACCTGGTAGCAATTTAATATGGCCAGTAGCATCATGAGGCTGATTGGGAGGTCAGAGTTAGGGTAGATCTACTGTAAAACTGTATTAACTCTACTAAACTCCTAATAGCCAGTTCTGGGGCAAAGCACAGGAAGTGGGCTACGGATGCATTGCATCACAGGCGAGCTCAAAAGGACTTTCATGATTGTGAATTAAGTGAGATTAGCAAGTAGAGTCAAACCTTGCTTTCAGCTGAGTCTTGGGTAAATTCTGGTGCAGATCCTTCTATTGAACAAGTACCAAATGCCTCTCACATTGTATCTGACTGTTTAGTGATCAATTGAGTGGAATATTATGGGAAGGAACAAGAAGGAACAAGAAGTCCTACTGGCTAATATAAGAGTTCAGACAGGGAAAGCTTACCTTCCCATCTGCTGCCTCTGGCACTCATTAGTCACACTGGCATTCAGGAGATAGGAGACAGGTGGTAGGAAATGGAAGCTACAGAAAAGAAAGAAAAGGAAGGTCTTTTTCCTAAACAACCATGACATGTGCTATTGATGGCTACTCCACCAAAAAAAAAAAAAAAAAAAAAGTATATTTGTGCACCAAGTTCATACTTCATCCCAGAACCTGAGGAAGCAAGGGTATGGAAATTTTAGAATAACTTTCTTATCCCCCTCTTAGTTATTAATAATTCAGAATTGAAGTCTAATCTCAAAATAACCTACTATGAGATCAAGAACACCTGTTAATAAAACAAAACAAAAAACAAAAAACAAACAAACAAAAAGAACACCTGTTAATGATTACAGAATGGCTATTCACATCTGGTTTAATTTTCTATTACCTGATAACAAAAATACATCACACTGAATCATTACCAGACTCCTGATAAATCTTAGTACAGACTAGAAGTTTTCCTATAGTAATGACTGGAGTTAATACTACAGGAAAAAGGACATGCTAGTGTATTACTAACAAGAAGAGTAGTGAGTAAGAGCATTACATTTGGAGCTCAGGGATTCCTGCCGAATCGCTTCGTGATGATTATCTCTCCAGCTCTGAACTTTCTTGTCGCATTTTAAAGAGAGAGACCAGACAATTTCTAAAATACTTTACATACCTAAGATTATACAACAGTATATATATTTTGAAAGATAACTTCTTAAATTTCTTAATACAGAGAGCTGAAATGTTGGAAGGGTAGGGTAAAAGTGGATTCTCGATGGAGTTATTTATTGAACAAAACAAAGAAGAGGACATGGTTGTGACTAGAGACTTAGCTTGCAAAACTCAGAAGATAGATTTAGTAATTGAATAATGCATAACCGTTAATTTACTTGATTCAATTATAGATTCAACCCTCAGATTCCTTTGCACTAAAGTAAAATAATCATGTCATGCCCTTTACAATAGAATATGTTACACTGCTGGAGACAACATAAGATAGCGATATCTGAAAAAGGTGCGAAAGGGGGAAAGACCTTGAGTCTATCAAGTGTCAAAATCTTTGGAGGAGGAATTAACATAGTATAAAAAGTAGTGGTGACCGGAACTTACCGCAAGAATCAGAGATCTTTCTTTCTGTTGGGGTGAATGGGAAAAGGGAAGGAGAAAGAGAGAAGAGCCTGTTTTGTTGTAACTATAAAAAGAAAACAAAGAGATGGGAAGATTCTGAGCTCAAAATCCTGGATGAAGGGAACTGATATCCCCATGGCCCTCTGCCCCCACCTGACTAGCACTGTTAGCATTTCATAGCCTCCTCGGCAATTACTTGCTACAGTGTGGTACTTCAAAAATTTAGATTTCAACCTGTAACCCACACAAAGTAAAAAACTTCAACTGAAATCTCTTTTGCCCACTTCTTGTCTTGTATTAGTCTCATCTTTCTAGCTCTTGTCACATGAATCAAAAAAGGTCTTGCATTGGATAGTCTAACGTCATCCTTAACAATGCGTAGATTCTGATTTAGCCTACTGAAATATGTATTGTGTCTCAAGGGATGCCCTATATGAGATGTTCCCAAAACATCTAAATTAAGAGAAATTTGAGCTGAATTATCAAAATGAATGTTCTTCAAGTTTTAAAAAATGTATATGGAACTGTTCTCCATATAATAACAATCTACAGAATAGATTGGGTGGCATCCCCTGGAAAGAATAGATTACTTAATGATTATTTTGGAAGATGGTAATATACTGTTTTCAGCCATCATTATTGGTGATCTCTTCGACTGATTTATTTATTCTTTCTTTTTAAAGATTTTATTCATCCATGAGAGACACACAGAGAGAGAGAGAGAGAGGCACAGGCAGAGGGAGAAGCAGGCCCATGCAGGGAGCCCGATGTGGGACTGGATCCTGGGACTCGATCCTGGGACTCCAGGATCACGCCCTGGGCCGAAGGCTGGCTCTCAACCACTGAGCCACCCAGGGATCCCCACTTTTCAACTGATTTAAATCTTTTTAGTTAAATCTCATTATGTTTATAATTCAGTTCCCATATCTAAGCTCATGGAAAGCAAAAACCAGTTATTATATTAATTTGTATTGCATAAAGAGCGCTGCACCTAGCAGTAATAGGACTCAATCACCACATGAGTGCTTGGATTAGTTGACCTATATGTTATCTAACAACTCAGAAATTCTGATTTGATTACTATGCTTATTTTTTAACTTGATTTGCTCATTCGCTATTATGTCTAAATATCAAACTCCTAAAACTGTTTCAATGAACAGGTGAGGATCATTTGTAATGAATATTTTCTATTTGTGTATCCACTGACAATAGCAAAGACATTGGAAATACTCCATGATATTGTTTACTTTATCAAAATGTTTAGCAAACATTTTGGTAGGCATTGTTATTATAAACCTGAATCCATATGTGCAAATTAATAGGTTATTAATGCAACACCAGAATTAGCTATTTTTACTGAAATGCAGATAATTTATTTGATCCCCAGCCCAGAGTGTTATAATACAAATGATAAGGTATTTGCTAAACTTTTAAGGTACACTACTTTGCAAGCAGTTTTTCAGAGCAGTGGAACCTTTGCAAAATAAAATCTATAAAACTAACTTCATATAAGAGGTACCTGGGTGGCTCAGTCAGTTGAGCATCAGCTCAGATCATGATTTCAGGGTCATGGGATTGAGCCCTTGCATCTGGCTCCGTGCTTACAGGGAGTCTGCTTGAGATTCTCTTTCCTTCTTTCCCTCTTTCCCTCTGCCCCTCCCCCTGTTCTCTCTCTCTCTCTCTCTCTCTCTCTCAAAAAAATAAATCTTTAAAACAATAACTTCAAATAAAGTTCATAAATTTGGGGATCCCTGGGTGGCTCAGCGGTTTAGCGCCTGCCTTTGGCCCAGGGCGCAATCCTGGAGTCCCAGGATCGAGTCCCACGTCAGGCTCCCGGCATGGAGCTTGCTTCTCCCTCCTCCTGTGTCTCTGCCTCTCTCTCTCTCTATGTCTATCATAAATAAATAAATAAATCTTTAAAAAAAAGTTGATAAATTTGTTTTTTATGTGAAATTATTTCATGATACAAATTTGCAAGAATAACTTACACATTCCACAAAAAGGACAAGGCTTTTTATGCGTGCAAAAAATTTAAGTTAGTAACTACAAAATCTTAGCCTCAACAATAGATTTTATTTTCATATTTTCTTTTGATATTTCATAGTAAAAAAACTGACTCACAAGGCTAAGAAATAACAAAGAACTATAGTTTTTTTTTTCTTTTTTTAAGATTACTTCTTCATCAGGATGTTTCTCAATTAAATCCATCCAGTAACCTAAAAACAGATGAATAGATTTTTTTTATTCAAAAGTATAAATACTAAAATTATTCACACAATAGAATTGTCCTAAAACAGTTTCAATAATTATCCACTCTTAATAATCATACTGTTGTAACAATTTTAAAAACCATTTGCTATAATGTATGGCATATATTGATGATATGACACTGCAATTGGCCCATCAGTGAGCAGGGCCCAATCAAACATAATTGAATTGGATAGCCCAAATCAGGAATGGCTGAATCAAAAATTCTCTCTCAGAGGCAGTGGAAATCACTTGCATTTCATGGAACAAAAGTCATTTACTGCGAGGAAGAAGATAATCCTCTTGTGCAACTATAATTTCAAATTTTTTCAGTATTTAGTAGTGAGAGATATTAATGCATTAATGGTAATACATTTCTCGTTTAATATAAATTGAGGATGTTTTTCTAGTCGTGCATGAACGCTGGCAACTTAGTAAGATTTGACAATTGTTTAAATATGTAATGTTAAGCTTAGGTTTAAAAAAAAGTAAAGTTGGTAAACTGGGTCTTTGTCATTTGCTTAAAAAAAAAATAAATGCGAATGTGTTTGGTGCATTCTTTTCTGAGTGGGGCCTGTAAAAAAAAATAAAAATAAATAAATAAATAAAAGGTAGGCACAAGAAGGAAATCTGAAGCTTTCACATGTCACATGACATGGTCTGTCTCACCTTTTTTCAAAGGACTTTTACATCCTCTCCTCTGGTTTTTGCCAAGAATATAACAGATGTCAATGGTTTTGCTGTACTTTCATATACAGACAAGGATTTCTCAAGAAACGGAAATTTTATTAAAAACTTATAATGTGGGCAGCCCAGGTGGCTCAGCAGTTTACCGCTGCCTTCAGCCCAGGGTGTGGTCCTGGAGACCTGGGATCAAGTCCCATGTCAGGCTCCTTGCATGAAATGGAGCCTGCTTCTCCCTCTGCCTGTGTCTGTGCCTCTCTCTCTCTCTCTCATGAATAAATAAATTAAATCTTTAAAAAAAAAACTTATAATGTAATATAAGTTACATTATATTTGTAACTTACAAGTTATAATTTATATATTATAAACATTAGTTATAATTATTGTAAGTTATTTATAACACAATTAATAATACAATAAAACAAATTTATAATTAATTTTTAAATTTATTATTAGTTTATATATTATAAATATAATTACAGTATATATTATATATGTATAACATAATTTGTAAAGCATTACAAATTCTGAAGTTTTGGCAGGAGAATTGATAAGCAGAAGGATTTATTATATTCCCATTATTAACTATTTAAAGTTTAAGACATTCTATGAGGTTTTCTATTTTCAAAAAATCCCACATGATTGTGATGAATGTGAAAGTACAAAGGCTGCTTTCTGTGTTTTCCAACCAATTTATATAATTTACTACTGCTGAATGACAAGTTTCCTAAGACACACAGAGTTCTTAAAACTCATTTATTTCTTATCATACCTTATGTCTCATCTCGAGTTAGAAAGTCATCAGCTCCAATACCCATCATGATAAAAGTTCTCAGTAAACTAGGAATAGAGAGAAACCTCAACTTGATGAAGAACATCTACAAAAATTCAACAGCTTAATGATGAGAAACTTAAAGCTTTCCTATTAAGATCAGGAACAAGGCAAGGATATATCCTTTCAATACTACTTTTCAACATTGTATTAGATATCCTAGCTAATGCAATAAGAGCAGAGAAGGAAATTAAAATTAAAAAGGAAATAAAACTCTCTCCATTCACAGAGGACATGATTGTCTATGTGGAAAATCTGAAAGAATCAGTAAAAAATTCCTGGAACTAATAAGCAATTCTAGCAAGGTTGTAAGATACAAGGTTAATATGCAAAAGTCAATTGCTTTTCTTTTTACATTCCAGCAATGAATAAGTGGAATTTTTAATTTAAAAATAATACCACTTACATTAGCATCCTTCAAAAATACAAAACTTAGGTATAAATCTAACAAAATATGTATAAGACCTATAGGAGGAAAATTAAAAAACTCTGATGTACAAAATACAAAAATAAATAAATGGAGAGATATTTCATGTTTATGAATAGGAACACTCAATATTGTCAAGGTTGTCAATACTTAGAACACTCAATATATGTCAGGTTTTCTCCAACTTGAGCTATAAATTTAATGTATTCCCAATAAAAAGCCCAGCAAGTTATCTTCTGGATATGAACAAAATGATTCTAAAGGTTATATGGAGAGGCAAATGACCCAGAATAGCCAACACAATATTGGAGGAGAACAAAGTTAGAGGACTGATACTATTTGACTTCAAGATTTCCTAAAAAGCTATCGCAATCAAAACAGCATGATATGGTTGGAAGAATAGACAAATAGATGATGAAACAGAATAGAGAGCCCAGAAACAGACTCACATAAATAGAGTCAAAGGACAAGAGCAAAGGGCAATACAATGGAGAAAGATAATCATTTCAACAAATGGTGCTAGAACAATTTAACATTCACAAGCCAAAAAAAAAAAAGAAAAGAAAGAAAGAATGAAAGAAAAAAAATCTAAACACAAACCTTATATCCTTCATAAAAATTAACTCAAAATGGATCATAGACCTAGATGTAAAATTTAATAGTATAAAACTACCAGAGATAATATAAGAGAAAATCTAATAACTTTAGATTTGGCCATGACTTTTTAGATATGACATCAAAGGCATGATCCATGAAAGAAATCATTGATAAACTAAAATTAAAATTTTAAATTTCTGCTCTGCAAAGTACAGTCACGAGAATGAGAAGACAAACCACAGATGGGGAGAAAACATTTGCAAAAGACATATCTGATACAGGTCTGTGATCTAAAATCTACAAAGGATTCTTAAAACAATTTGATTAAAAAAATGGGCAAGGACCTTAAAAGACACCTCAGTAAAGAAGATATACAGATGGCACATAGCATGTGAAAACATGCCCCACGTCATATGTCATCAGGGAAATACAAATTAAAACAATAAGATACTACTGTATGCCAATCAGAATGGCCAAAATCTGGAATACTGACAACACCAAAGGTTGGCAAGGACGTGGAGCAATAGGAGCCCTCATTTGTTGCTCATAGGAATGCAAATGATACAGCCACTTTAGAAGACAGTTGGGTGGTTTCTTACAAAACTAAATAAACTCTTTCCATATTATCCAGCAATCATGCTCCTTGATGTTTACCCAAAGTAGCTGTGAATTATGTCCACACAGATCCTGCAGATGGATGTTCAAGAGAGCTCTATGCATAATTGCCAAAACTTAGAAGCAACTGACACATCCCTTCAGTAGGTGAATGCATTAATAAACTGTGGTGCACCTAGACAGTAGAATAAATGGGCTCTCAAGTCAGAAAAGACATGAGGGAAACTTAAATGCTTATTACTAAGTGAAAGAAGTTGATCCTAAAAGGTTACATAGTGTATGAGTCCAACATGACATTTTGGAAAAGGCAAAACTGGAGACACAGTAAAAAGGGCAGTGACTGCCAGGGGAAGGGAAATTTGGTATGGATACGTATCATTATAAAATTGTCCAAACCCATAGAATGAACAATACCCAGAGTGGAACGACATGAACTATGGACTTTAGTGATAATGATACATGAATGTGGGGTCATAAATTGTGACAAATGTACCAACTCTGGTCAAGAATGTTGAAACTGGGGAATATTTTGCATGTAAAGAGGCAGGAAGTAAGTGGGAAATCTTTGCATATTTGCTCAATACTTCTGTGAGCCTAATATTGCTCTAAAAATAGATTTTAAAAAATTTCTCTAGGGAAAACTTTTCTCCAATTCTCAACTTCCCTTCTCTAGGCCACTATGTCTCCTTTATAAGATAAAAGTATGCAGTCAAGTGAGGGTCATAAAACCAGTATTTTCATGCCTCCTTTGCAAATACTGTGAAGATGGTTCATCACTTCACTTTGGGCTATGAATTCAGAATTTGCCACCTTTCTTTGCTCTGAACTTTCTGGGCACTCAGTATGAACCATAAATTTGAAAGAGATTCATTTCAGCACCTTGCTATATATAAAGGTCTTTTTTCCAATACCTTGCAAATATACAAGTAATACATACAGGTTTCCATACTTTTGTGTTTGTAGTCATGAGCCACATGACTGCCTCCAAACTAGGAGTGGTGCATTCACAGAACAGATGTGCCTGAACCTTGCTTGGCTTTTCAATGATCTCTGTAGACAAGTGCTGTAGAGATATGCAAGTATGAATTTTTCTGTAAAAGACTAACATGGAACTAGACTTTTCCAAATCTATGACATATCACGCAAAGCTTAAATTTATGCAGGGTAATGACAGGAGAAGCATTAATCATAGGATTGCACAAAACTCAGCTCCTCTGACAATATAAATAACGGGAGTGGTCTCTATCATATTAGCATATATCACGTTTGAGTGTGTATAGCATCATTTACTATAAGACGGCAGCTTTGAGAACTAAAAATATACTTAAAGAACAAAATTTTATTTTATTTTTATTTATTTTTTAAAACATTTTATTTATTTATTCATGAGAGACACACACAGAGAGAGAGAGAGAGAGAGAGAGACAGAGACAGAGACAGAGACATAGGCAGAGGGAGAAGCAGGCTCCATGTAGGGAACCCAATGTGGGACTGGTTCCCAGGACTCTGGGATTATGCCCTGAGCCAAAGGCAGCCACTCAACCACTGAGCCATCCAGGTGTCTCAAGAACAAAATTTTAAATCAGATATTTGTATAACAAGTTACAGAGGAGAGAAGATAATGGTTTAAGTTATTTTATTTAACTATTATTTAAAAATCTGCTAAGCTCTTTGGCACATTTCTATTATCACATTAAGTAAAGAGTATTTACTAAATAAGTATGATAAAGTCCTTATAATCTTTAAATGTTGAGGTCTGTTATATGTAAGTATATCAATAACCAGGTACTGATAGAAAGAGAGGAAACTCCATTTTTGGATTTGCAATTTGCTTACTTGAAAATGCTCATACATCCACAAATATTTCCGAGTCCCATTAAATGCAGACATATTTACAAGCACTAAAAAAGGTAGGAAGACGAAGCAAAGCTGAACCAATCTAAAGATGCTTCATTAAAAGGAGAAGAGTAGAGGTAAGGATAGGCCAGAACCTTGGGAAAAGTGTTCCCTCCAAACATCTATCCTTAAACCAGACCATCGACTAGTATTTCAGATTTAAGAACCAGAAATCCAAGAATTATTAAATTCCATTAAAAATAATTTCATGTGAATGAATTTAGTTGAATATCTACATAAATGAAACAAACCGCTATTCTAAATCGAGATGTTAGTTGTAATGAACTCTGAAAGGGAGAGGCCATTTGAAGCTTTGGATATTCTCAAAGGGTGGCAGGGGACCTGGGTGGGGCACCCAGTGGGGACCCAGGAAGAGCTGAAAGTTATTCAGGCGTTTTGGGAAAATGGCAAAGAATCAGGAAAAATAAAATATGTACAAAATTTTCTCTCTTTTGAGGAAAACATAAGACCCTAAAGAAGCTTCTGAAAGTTGCTTGAGTATGCTTACATCCTCAGGTTCCTGATGACCCCCAGATACCAGGATTAGAGAAGAAGATGGGGGTTTCATTCTCTCCTTTTTCCATCTCTTTAGGCACCTAATGTCTATCCTTCCAATCCTCAGTCTTCCTCCACTCAGAGAGAGAATGGGAAGTGCTTATATGCATGTGCATCTGCCAGGGGTTAGACACCTCCTATTTTCCTCACTCTCCCCTCAGCAACTGCTCTCACTTGTTATTCTAGCTTATTTTTATATTCCCAACCTTCACTATTCACTAATTCTGCTAAAAAGTATTCCACCAAAGGACTCATATCCTTTCCCTTCCAAGATATTATATCTCTACCCATTGGATCAGAGTGAGAGCACTAAAGAATTTTTTCAAAGTGACCAATCAACAGGCAAATGATGCTATAATATTTGAGATAATTTAGCAGCTATTTATCTTCTCCTCTCAGGGAGAAGATAATGCTTCTCTCAAAGGTAGCCAGTCTTAAACCTACTTCAATTTCACTCCTACACTTTCTACTATTTGGGTGGAATTTCTACTACTTCCTCAGGAGTTTACTTCCAAGTCTTTACCCTACTAGGGGGGAGGAAAAAAGACTAAGCTTTACCAAGATTTGCAGCTATGATGAGACTAGAAATGTGATGGGCTGTTGGGCATTGCAGAGGGCTAGTATGTATTGTAACATTAGCTGCCTTCAAGGCTGATTATAGCTTCCCTGACCCTGCCAACACATACACCTAAATCACAACTTTTTTTCCAGCTTTCATCTATTCAGTCACGTAAGTAGCCTTGAAAATAAATTAACATGCTGATTTGGCAGGGGTATAAAAGAAATCAAGTATGAAGTCATCTTAGCATACGTGGATAGATGTGCAAATGTGTGTCTGGGTGTGTGTATGGTGGTAACGATGGGGGTAGTGTTATTTATGTTTGCTGCTTTTTATTCCCCTATTTACCTTGGGAACATTAAGGGAATAGAAGAAAGTAAATTTGACTCTCAGGAAAGAAAGTAACCCTGCAAAATACGATTGAGGCAAATGCAAATGTGATAGGCCAAATAGATTTTTCCAGATTTAACGATTTTCAAAGGCCATATAAAAGTCAGATCTGGCATTTTTGTCTTGCAAATCCCCTAAGACACCCCAGAATTCAAATAGATAATGCAGGATAAACCTATTGAAAGATTCCAGATTTCCACCTTAAAAGAATGGAAATGGCAGGAGGTATATTATCTATCACCGAAGTATATAATGCATTACTGAAGAGCTTAGGCAAAAATAGAAAACTAGTGAGTAGGTTGTGGGATGAGAGAGAAGGGCCTGAATTGTTTTGAGTGCCTATGGTATACTCGTTACTGCACTGGTATTTTGCATGCATGATATCCTCAATCCTAGAAATACTAGTATGATAAAGAGTCTGAATGATTCCGCAAACTGCACTACCAATAACAATCTAGATGGGACATTGGCCATGAAAGTCTTTATCACTCTAACATTAAACATCCAGGTCAGATCCTATATGCTTAATTAGTAACTTAGGTCATTCTGACATTTAGTGGGCAAGCACCTTTTCTTAGCTCATTGGGATTATCCTAGGTCATATATGTTCTCTTACACCATGCATTAAGTCTTTGCAAGAACACATAATTTCCGCTTTTGGAACTTTTACATTTATTTAAGCTCAACAGAGTAATAATGCTTCTCTCAAAGTAGCCAATCTTAAACCTACTTCAATTTCACTCCTAAACTTTCTACTATTTGGGTGGAATTTCTACTGTCTTCTTGTTATGTGATATTAGATATCAGATTAGGAATTTAATAACATTGAGCTTAAAGTCTGGCTGGAACAGCAGAGTCTATGTTAAGACACCGAACATAGTGAGCATTCTCAGAGGGATGGAAAATGGCCTGCTCTTGCGGAAGCTGAATATAGCAAAAAAGCATACACATACATTCAGATGGTTTAAATGAAGGATAAGCCTTTACCGTGACAAAGTAGAGTTCTTTTTTCCAGTACAAAAGCATGACACAATGTGCTTTTTCAACTGAGTTGTAGAGTTATGTGAGAAATTAAACTTGATGAAATAGATGGGAAAAGAAATTTGAAGAATTATAGGAATAAGGCAAGACTTCTCTTTAGTCTCTTAATGCCAATGTGGCCCTTTATTTCTTTCTTGTCAGTTCACGCTAAAAAAAATTTAAAAAGTAGAAAATGAATGGATGCTTCAAGGCTCAGTTGTTTAAGCAGCCAGCTTTTGATTGTGGCTCAGGTCATGATCTCAGGGTCATGAGATCCAACGAACACATGTCAGGCTTCTGCCCTCAGTGGGAAATCTGCTTAAGGATTCTCTCTCTTCCTCTGCCCCTCCCCCATGCTCTCTCTCTCTCTCTCTCTCAAATAAATAAATAAATCTTTAAAAAATGTTTTAGAAAAAAGTGAAAATGAAAATGAGGTTTGGAGATGCAGCTAAGACTAATCATAGCACTGGGAACTAACAGCCCTAGTGATAACAGAAAAGGATATAGACGTTGGTGGGAACAAAGTCCAACATTGCAAAGTCCAAAGTCAAAGTGGGGATCAGAGGGGAGAAAAGCAATTATCCTGAAGTGTGAATTTGGTGGCTGGGCCAGAAGGTTTTGTTTTGTTTTGTGTTACATTTTATTTTAATTTTTGTTTAGACTTTAGAGAAGATGGAGGCAGGAACTGGAAATCGTCCTTTCTGAGTGATGGAATGACTATAAGGAGTGAAAAGAGACCCCAGAGGAATCAGTCTTCTAACACATGACTCTGCAAAACTGGCATTCCTTCCCCAGGAGCTGATAAATGGCCAGCTCCTACCTGGGCACTTCCAGAGACTGTCACATAGTTGTAGTTATTAGAAAGGTCCTCCACATACAGAGTTACAATTTTTCTTCCTCTTACTTCCCACTATTAATCTTCATTTTGTCTTCTGGAGCTACACAGAATAATCACAATCCTTCTTTTCTAGGAGAAGAACCCAAACAACCTTGGAGATAGAAGGCAGGGTAAAATAGCCAAGTGATGGGACTGTTATGAGAGAGTAATTTCTCAGGTAGATCTAACTTTGAAAGGCAGAACTGAGAAAGATGCTGGAATGGTGAGAGGAAGCTGAAAGCTCAATTTCCAAATGAAGGGAAATTACAATAAAACACAGAAACAAAATGGTACATTTATAAATAGAACTTGGAAGAAAGGAAGCTGTCGATAACATGAAGGATATAGAAAAAAGAAAAATACACTTAGAGTCCAATTGGAGCGATGGAAAAATATGTAATAAGCATAACGAATATATTACTTGAAGCTAAAATCAAGCTATGGTACATCATTGCCATTAAATTATGACTTGTATGGTAAGTATTCTAATTTTAAGTTTGGGAGTATAAGAAGATATCCTGAGTTGCATTCAAGCTTCATTCTGTAGAAGAAAACATCTGAGGAGAAATTAAGCAGCATTATGAGCAGCTCCAGGAGAAGGATAAACCAACGTGGTAGACAGACTCCAGGGTGGCCCCCACAATCTCTGCCTCTTGGTATTCATGCCTTTTCTCATCCTCTACCCTTGAGTATAAGTGGAACCAGTCAGTGACTTGCTGCTAATCAACAGAACACACGCAAAGCTAATGGGATGCACGTAATTACATTATGTAAGATTTTTATGTCTGACTTGCAAAAAAGGCTCCCTTTTCTTTTGTAGCATCGAAGAAATAGGCTTCCATTTTGTGAAACTGCCTTTGGAGAGATCCATGCGGCTAGACTGTGAGGATGGCCTTCAGCTGACAGCCAGATACAGACTGATGCCCTGAGTCTAGAAGCCCACAAGCAAGTGACTTCTGCCTACAAATATATGAGCAAGGAAGCAGATTCTTCTCTGGATGAGATCATAGCCCAGCTGACACCTTGACTGCTGCCTTGCAGAGGATTCACTTTTGTCCAGATTCCTGACCCACAGAATCTATAAGATAGTAACTGTATGTTGTTTTTATCTGTTAAGTTTGTTATAGTCACATAGCAATGGATAAATAATACCACCAGCTCTATATGGTTCAGGTCCAAGAGCCGTAAGAAGAATGATTGGCAACTGGACTATGACTTTCTCAAAGAGACAGTTGTAGCTCAGATGAGTCTTTAACTATTGATAACAAGAAAATGATTAATAAATGTGTATCTTTGTGTTTATTTAGCATATTGCATTTATTTACCTACTACAAAAGTTCCTTCTGAGAGTAGGGAGCTTTATTGGACAATATCGGATACGTCTCAACAGAGAAGTACTGATGTGTGCAAAGGAGCCAAAACCTTGAGCAGAGAGCACATCTTACTTCTAAGAATAGAAGGGAGAAGAGAAAAGGAGACAATGAAATAAATTAGAAGTTCTACGTTATATAATTAAAAGATTAATTAAAAATTGTAGAATAGTTTGATGGTGAAAATTTCTTAAAAGTTATAAATGTTCATTGTATTGACACTACATGTAATAAAAAATATATGTGTGTGAAAATACTGCAAACCATTGAAGAGCTAATTAATTGTGAGGTAACGTTATTTCCTAGAATTTGCCACAGTAGACATTACTCAGGTCCTCGATTTCTTCTTCCTCTTCTTCCTCTTCCTCCTCTTCCTCCTCTTCCTCCTCCTCCTCCTCTTCTCCTCCTCTCCTCCTCCTCCTCCTCCTCCTCCTCCTCCTCCTCCTCGAGTTTTCTTGTCCTTGGGTTATTTTACTGAACTTGGGCCTGGGTCTATTTATATTATTAGATGATTATAATCCTCTTGTTCAGTAGGACAGGCAATAGTCTCACTATTCCAATTAATAATGAGATACATCTCTGCCTCCAGGGAGGCACTGCCATTTTCACATCCATAAACACTAGTATTCAGGATCTCTCTTACTTATTGGCTCTCTCACTAAGTTTTGAAATCCAGCTGGTTGGGAAGATTCCGGCTCTTTTTATCAAGCCTCAAAGGACTGGAAAAGAAGTGGGCAGCAAGTATAAAACCCTTTCTTCAGCTATGGAGATTAGAAACAACTTACCAAGCACCTAGTTTTCTTATACGCTTTCTTATACGCTAGAGGAAAAGAAGTCAAAAAGAAGTTGAGTCTCCATGACCATGGAAATTGTAAAGAACCAGGGGACAAAAAGGAGAATACTTTTTAATTAAAGGCAATAATTTCAAGAAGTCCAAATAAAGGATAGCAAACAATCTTTAGCTTTAATCTCATCTTTTCCTAACCTACAGAAATAATTATTGAGCAAAATACCACTGACTGAAGGAAAACAATTATTAAGTGTGCTCATGTGATAATGTTTGCTTGCATAATGATTTTATAGCAGAGACCACTCAGCTTTTATCTGTAAGTTCCAGGGGCACCTAAACATCAGATTAGTCCTTTGATTGTTTCATCTCTGAATCTCAATCACAATTTTAACAATATAAGGTTCATTTCTTCTGTTATGACCTGAGCCTCCTTTTTATGGATGTTCTAGGAACTTGGTCCCTCTCTTGCTTGATTCCACCTGTTTTCCAGCCAAGTTCCCATGTTAGATTTTCTGGGAAGGTAGTTTTTCCTGTTAGCTCTCGGAGGATATTTTGGAACCTGGGAATCCTTACCCTGGCTGCACGCTGAGTCTCCTAACAGCTGGTTTTTCCTAATGATTTCTGCCCTGCCTGTAACTCCTCTTTATTATCAACTGTGAGGCCACTAACCATCTGTCCCTAATATTCTTCCTGGCTGGGTTCTCCCTAGATTGTCCATCTAGGAAATCATCAAGCTTCTAGGGTAGAGGGACATTCAGACATAACAAGTTATTCTGAGAAAAAGAACAAAAGAGCGATTTATCTTGTAACACTGTCCAAAACACATTAATCCCAAATATTCCCAGTTTGACCAGAGAAATTCTTTTATGTAAAGAATGTCCCACAGAACCATCCATTAGGAAGAAATATATAGTAGAAAAATCCATGACTTTGGAATGAGAACTGGATTTAAATGTAGGCTTTGTCATTTACTATGGGATCTTGATCCAATCCTATTTACCCCCCTGACCCTGTTTCATCATGGGGCTGATGATAACAGCTTCCACCATCTTTACCTGAAATGTGAAAACAAAATTCTAAAAATCGCTCCATAGACTACTGAATTCTGTGTGTAAGACATTATAAGGTTCTATGTAGAATAAATTAGTATTACCAAGCCATGCACAGCATGATGAAACAGAGCAAGTAATTCTTTCTAGTCTTTTCCAAGCAGTTTTAGAAATTGAGATATAATTAATATACTGAGATATAATTAATATATCATAAACTTCACCCATTTAAAGTGTAAAACTCAATGGTTTTAAGTATACTTATAGTGTTGTGCAACTATCACCATAATCTAATTTTAGAACATTTCATCACCCCCAAAAGAAACTTGTATTATACCTATTAGCAGTCATTCCTCCATCTCACTCTCTTCCCTCCAGCCAAAGGCAACTACTAACCTACTTTCTGCCACTAGATTTACCTATTCTAAGATATTTCATACAATATGTGGTTTTGGGGACCGGCATCTTTCACTCAGAATAATTGTTTTTGAGGTTTATCCATGTTGTAGCATGTATCAGTACTTTACTTATCCCCTCCCCCATTGTATTATTGTTGTAGAAGACACAATGTAAAATGTAGCATCTTAACTATTTCTGAGAATACAGTTCAGTGGTATTAAATGCATCTATATTGATGGTGCAACCATAACAGCCACCCATCTCCAGAACTCTTTCCATCTCATAAAACTGAAACTCTACATGCATTTACCAATAACCCCCCATTCCCTCCACTTCCAGCCCCTGGTGACCACTATTCTACTTTCTGTCTCTGTGAAATTTGACTGGTGTTGGTGTCTCATATAAGTGCAATTACACATTATTGTCTTTCTGTGACTGGCGTACTTCCCTTTAACATAGTATCTTCAAGCTTCAACCATGTTGTAACATAGGTCAGAGCTTCCTTTTTGAGACTAGTCATCTGTATGTATATATCATATTTTGATTATCCACTCATTTGTCGATGGACATTTGGGTTGCTTCCACTATTTTGTAAATAATGCTGCTATGAACATAAGTGCACAAATATCTCTTCGAGACCCTGCTTTTAGTTCTTTTAGGTATATATTCTGAAGTGGATTGCTTTATAATACGGTAATTTTATTTTTGATTTTTTGAGGGACTGCCAAACTGCATGTAACATTTTACATTCCTACCAACAGCGCACAGGATTCTAATTTCTCCATATCCTCACCAGCTCCTGTTATTTTCAGTTCCTTTGAAAATTGCCAGCCTAGTGGACATAAGATAGTATATCATTGTGGACCTGATTTGCATTTCCTTAATAGTCAGTGAGGTCAAGCATCCTTTTATATGCTATTGGCCATCTATATCTCTTATTTGGAGAAATGTCTATTCAAATCCTTTGCCCATTTTTGAATTGAGTTATTTTGGTTGTTTGAGCTTTAGGAGTTCCCTGATATTTCATTCCTTTTTATTGTAAAACAGTATCCCATTGTATAGCCATATCACATTTGTTTTTCCATTTCCAACCTCCTAAAATTAGAAAGTTTTTATAGTATTAGCAATAGCACAAAAGGAAAGCCACTGAACATCCTCACATCATCACTAGTACAAGAAAACCATCTATTCATTCAACAAACATCTGACAAACATTTCCAATATGTCAAGCACAGTGCTAGGCATACAATTTTCATAAAGGCATGGATTTGGGCCCATAATATACACAAATATTCTGAACATCTCATTTTCGTACCAAATTTATGCTTCAGGATTAATATTCATAATACCTACAAGTATATATTTCAAACAAATCTTCAAATTGAGACAAATATTATGCCTGATTCATTGGGCAAAACTTTTCTAAAATCTGAGCAAGAGAAAGTGATCGAATCTGTGTAGGCAGAAACAATGAATCACTGTATCTCATAGTAGCTGCAATGAATAGACAGAGTGGGGAAATATTATAAACTGGGGTATCTGCTCAACTAGTTTTTACAAAAGAGTGCGGAACAAGAAAGAATAAATATGTTGCAAGCTATAAAACATGTGAAATCCTAGAAAAGATAAAGAAGAGATGTGAAATCTCTGAGAAGATTCCTGGTTCTGTGTAGATTCACTTTCTGTTAAAACGAAACACAGTAAAATCTTAACTGATTCAAAACATCTGGAGGAAGGAGACTGTTAATGAATATAATTTGCGGCTTATAACACATAAAAGAAACTACCTTTTGTTGTTTTTAATTGTCCAGGAAAGCTCAAATTTGGGAACATATTACCAAGCACTAGCCCCACTGAAATAAATTAGGGCTAAAGAACTCTTTCCAAATAAGGAATCAAACACCAGCGTGAGCAGCAGGGGTTTGTCCCAATTACCTTTCTTTCTAGGTAGGCTGTTTTCTCAGTTCTGTTAAATGGGCAAATAGTTCCCTCAGCCAGGTGTTTAGTCTTTTCATTTCACTCACCAGCTCAACCTCTTGGGAAGAAGACACACACACACGTCCTAGCTGTGTTCCAGCCAGTAAGGAATTGGACGACACAATTTTTTAGATCCTTCCTCACGCAGAGATGCTCTCGGTCAGGTGCAGCACAGCATAAATTAATGAATTTCTACTGGTCCTAAATACCTGAATTAAAACCTTCCCTCATATTTTTTATGACTAAACACTTCTTTAGCACTTATTTATACCCTTTAGGGCAGGGATTGGCAACCTTTTTTTTTTTTAAGATTTTATTTATTTATCCACGAGAGACACAGAGAAAATGATAGAGACACATAGGCAGAGGGAGAAGCAGGCTCCTGTGGGGAGCCCGATGTGGGACTCAATCCCAGGACCCCAGGATCATGCCCTGAGCCAAAGTCAGATGCTCAACTACTGAGCCACCCAAGTGCCCCAATATATATATATTTTTTTTAATGTAAAGATTTTAGGCTTTGGGGTCAGTCTCTGCTATTACTGCTCACCTCTGCATGTGGCAAGAATGCAGTCCTAGTAAATATATAAAGAAGTGATGCTACTATGTTCTAATAAAGCTTATTTACAAAAACAAGTGGCAAGCTGGATTTGCCTGGCAGGCCATGGTTTGCCATCTTCTATTCTGTGGGCATAATCTTTGTTGGAGGGACGTGCATTTCTGAAGGTGGAAGTGCTAAACTCAGCACCAACCGAAGCAGTTAGAGTACATTGTTATAACTTAGTTCCTTTGGGGATGTGGTTTCTTCATCGTTCAGTGGAAATTGCTCCTAAAGTCACCTCAAGCCTTCACAAGGCCTTTCCTGGCTACCTTACATGTAACTGTTGGTCAATCCTGAAGATTACAGAAATGTTTATGGTGCTCATCATAATGTCGAAGTTCCTCGAACACTTCCTAAATGCCTGTGTCCCTAACCCTTGGTTCTTGATCATTTCCTTGAAGGTGAAGAGAACAGCCTCTGTAAAACCTGTGTGCGGTGATTCAGTGTAATAGCACTAGAGTTGTTGCAAAGGAAGGTAAATGGAGCATAGAGTCTTCGGCAGCTGCAAGAGTCTAAAACTACTCCTGAGAGGACAAAATAATGGCAGACAGAGAGGCTACACTGAGAAAACAGTTATAGTCTAAAAAATTTTACCATAGGATAATATGAGGACTACTCATTGATTGAGAGCATTTACAATACATTGTGCTCACTTCTTATTAGCCACAAGTCTACAAGACAGCTGTGCTAGCTCCCAGTGGTCACGAGAAAATTCTGCAATAAAAGTATATATATGCATATATAAATCCGTGCAGTTTACTGGCTTCTTAGATATGGGAGTTGTCTGGTAGAAAACAAAATCCTTACACTCATGGAAATTGTAATAGAGTAACCTTGAAAGTGAGAAAAGTAAAAGAAAAAAAAAGTGAGAAAAGTATATTTAAATATAAATACTTCAGATGTTTGTGGTTAGACTGACTGTAACTACTTTAAAAAGAACCAGGTGAGGGGCACCTGGGTGGCTCAGTGGTTGAGCATCTATCTTTGGCTCAGGGTGTGATCCCAGAGTCCTGAGCTCGAGTCCTGCATCAGGCTCCTGCAGGGAGCCTGCTTCTCCCTCTATGTCTCTGCCTCTCTCTCTGTGTCTCTTATGAATAAATAAATAAAATCTTTAAAAATTTTTTTTAAATAAAAAAATTAAAATGAACCAGGTGAAATGCACACGGCTTTTCAGTCAGTGGGCTAGCAAGCACTGAGATACAGTATGCAGCACAATGATGGATTTTGTCCAAGTTTCAGATGCGGTGACTTAGATAACATTGGTCAGGGATCGATATGCTTCTTCTAGAATCCTGTGACACTGCTGAAGAGAAGCAATGAAAGAGTTGTGGACGGTGGTAGGTAGCAATGTAGGTAGCGGGAAGAGATGGAGGGATGGACCCTGGTATAAATTTCTCACCGAGATATGCCCAAAGCACAAAGATAGTGGGGGCACCTGAATGTATAAGAAAGGAGAACTCAACGTAATAAAATAATGGCTGGTGCCAAAAATAAACCATCAGAGGTGTTAAAATGCAGTATCTTGCTTTCTGAACGTCAAGCAACTTCCTGAAGGAGCTTGTACAATCATATCACTGAAACTCCAAAGTCAGCCTCTGAAATGTAGTCATCCGTTCACACTTAAAGAAGAAACCTCAAGGATCCTAAAGGAAAACGAAAACTTTATTTCAAAAATTTGCTTTGAGTTTTGAAAATAAAACAAGATGTATCCCAAACTCTGAACCACTAGACAGCTAGTCCTACTTTTAAAAGGTAATGGCATGAAGTTCTAAGCTTCTGCTGATGCCCTTAACCAGGCAAGGAACGGTGTGTAAGGAAAACGGGCAACAGATCGCTAACTGGCACATTCACCTCAGAATGTATTGGTCAGGACAACTGGTCAGGACTTTCACCCCATTATTCTGCTTATCTTCCGTCTCTCTTAGCTCTTTATCCTGTTGTCAGAACCTATAAAATACTCACTGAATACACACCCTTCATTCTGTCTTTCTCCCTCTCTCTCATTTTCCTTAATTTCCCCTTTCTATTCCGACTTTTCTTTTAAAATCCTCTTCACTCTACTTTTATGATTTTTTTCCTGCTCTCCTTTATCTGTCTCCCTTCCCCTTCTCTGTATGCCTTT
This sequence comes from Vulpes lagopus, assembly GCF_018345385.1. Lineage (NCBI taxonomy): Eukaryota > Metazoa > Chordata > Mammalia > Carnivora > Canidae > Vulpes > Vulpes lagopus. The sequence goes on from NC_054824.1 coordinate 85,000,306, forward strand.
CTCTTTTCCTAACTTTAAGGTTACACTATGAAACTAAAGTATATTTTTGATTATTTTTTGCAATCCCTTGATTGTCTGAACTCTGTTTCTAACTTTAAAGTAAATGATGATGGGGATGCCTGGTTGGCTCAGCCATTGGGCATCTGCCTCTGGCTCAGATCATGATCCTGGAGTCCTAGGATCGAGTCCCACGTCGGGCTCCCTGCGGGGGAGCCTGCTTCTCCCTCTGCCTGTGTCTCTGCCTCTCTCTGTCTGTCTCTTATGAATAAATAAATAAAATCTTTAAAAAAAATAAAAATAAAGTAAATGATGATGATACACACACACACACAATGTTATACTGCTCTCTAAACACAGGAGAAAATGTAGTTGATCTTGTGTGGGGGACATTCCTGTGTTTTTTCTTGTTTCGTTCCGAGGTTCCACCCATCACATAGCATCTTGGCTATAAGGAGTAGCACCTTGACCTATGAATCTGCTTCTGACCTTTCAAAAGATCAATACATCTCCACATTAGCCTTTTTTTTAATCCTCTGAAGCGAATGGAAACTGATGCCAAATTTTCCCTTTGCAAGCCTAAGCATTTTTGGAAGGTGAGAGGAAAGGAGCTGTTCAGTGTTATATTTTATAAAATTAAACAACCTGCTACCTTGGCACAGCACTCAGGGAAAATATATCATGCTTCTGAAAGATTCTTTTCTAATGTCATTATCTTCTCCAGCCACACAGCATCCAAACTCCCCTTCCATCAGGAGAGTCCGGCCCGGTGCATAGTGTGGAGCCCTATCACATTACACCACTTCTTATCTCACAACCTATTTCTGGGCTCATTTATATGCATGCAAAAGTGGGTTTCTATCCCCTGGAGAGCTGGCAGGCATCCTGCGGTCTGATTCCTCTTGTCCCTGAACATTAGACACTCTGTTGCCAAAGAAAAGCCGCCAGAGAAATCATGTAGATCGACAGTCTTGGAAATTTCACTTTTATCTCAGTCGATTAGCATGGGGTTTTTTTCCTTCCTAGTGTCAGCACAGAAAGATGACAAGTTAAGGGAAATGTAAAGTAAATGCTGATGGAGAGCAGCTTAGAAAGCAAGAATCAGGCAGTTGAGTCTTGGTGGTAAAAAGATCTATCTCTACCACCGGTTTCTCTCCCAAGAAAGATTGTAGGGCCTCCAGCAAATGTTGCTGGAAAGTGAAGTTCTCTTAGATGAATTTCACTTTTCTGTTGTCTTTCATTGTGAAATTGGGATACGTTATGCTAAGACACTTCAATTTCTCTCTTTTCAGTGTCAAAGCTCTTGAGCTGGGCCCTAGGTAAGTTGGCTCCGCAGTCCTGCGTAAGTCGTCCCCCCAAGGCTGTTCCTAACCTCTTCCACCGGCCTGAGTTCTCTCTCAGGTGTCCTCAATCATCTCCTGTTTGTCAAGTCCCATCTCCCCACCCCCTTCTGGCTTTTGACTCCATCCACCTGCTCCTTCATTCTGGGGCTTCTCTCAGTTTCCAAGACGTCATACTCTTTTGTTCTCCAAAGCTAATGAATGATTCTTCTTTGACTTCCCTGACTCTTTGCCCATGACCATACTGTGAGTTCCTATCAAAGCGACCCCATCAGCCTTCTGCTCTTCTCCCTCTGCACTTCTTCCATCTTGTCACCTTTCATGAGCATCCCTGTTTGTAAGCCCAATCGGCAACCCCAGTGCTGCTCATACAGTATCTTCATTCAAACTGTCTTGGTAGCATATTTACTGGGATAAACAGCCAACGACAGCTTTGATTTACTTTAATTTCAATGAGCTCAAAGCTTGCCTACTCATTTTCCCTTCTCTGTTTCTACTTAGGTGTACCTTATATCTCCCCCAAATACTATCCCCCCAAAACCAACCTACAAAACAGTTTTGGCCAGCCCCAAAGCATCCTGCAAATTACTGCATTAGTTTAAGAACATCTATGACATTTCAGTGTCTGCTACATTCAATTCACATTCCTGTGCATGGCTTTCAAGATTTTTCACATCTAATCTAATTCTGGTTTCCATTACCCTAATATGGGCCACTATTACTGGTCAAGAAAGCCTCTTCATGATGGACACGCCACACTGCCAATCCCATAGCAGTTCTTCTTCTCCAGAGGTTCTGCTCTTGTCTCCTGGTCGGAACTACTTTGCCCACTCAGTGTATCTCTTAGCTGATTCTAACTTCTTGTAAGACATACGGTTGTGTGATGACCAAGTATCATATGGCAATAATTAGTAGTTTACAGAGAGGCACTCTATCCCAGTGGTTACAAACACAGCTTTGAGAGTTAGAGTAGGATTGTAGCACAACTTGTGTCATGATCTTGTGCAATTTATTTAAACCTGTGTCCTCATTTATAAAATGGAAAGATATATTACTTACCATATAGGTTTTTAAAAATATTTTATTTATTTATTCATGATAGACACACACACAGAGGGGTGGGGGGGCAGAGACAGGCAGAGAGAGAAGTAGGCTTCATGCAGGGAGCCCGATGCAGGACTCGATCCCAGGACCCCGGGATCACAACCTGAGCCAAAGGCAGATGCTCAACCATTGAGCTACCCAGGCATCCCCCATATAGGGTTTTTGAGAGAGAGATACAAAATAATGCATATAAACCACTGTGCACAGGACCTAGTGCTCCATGAAGTTAGCTATTATTATCATAAAATGTATTATTCTTCACCCTGAACCCAATTTCATAATTTGTTTAACAGATCTATCCTAGGTGGGAAAAAACATAACAAGAGGCATGTATTGAAGACTGAAAAGGTACTAATGAGTTGCTGGAGACGGGAGGGTCGCACAGACACAGGAGGCCCACAGACAATGGTATCATAAGGGCAGGCCCTCTCTCTATTTCCCTTACCATCGTATTTAAGGTGGAGCATAGAATAAGGAGATCTGGTCTCTAGATAAGATTGTGAAATAAAACAAATGTACTTGGAACCCTCCACATTTCTTGGAAGAGATCTCAGGCCGACAAAATAAAATCCTATCCAAAGGCGTGCCAGGCACAGGGTCACCCTCTTCCAAAGTATTTCAGGATCCAAGATCACACTTTCTTTTTCTCCCTTCTAGTCTTCCTTTGCTTACACCTCCCATTCCCTGTAACAGCTAAACAAAAAAGTAATTTGATTATCGTGGTAGAAACTATGCATACCAGGATATAAGTGAGAAGTTCAGTATTCTCAAAACTGTATCTGCTTTTAAAATATGAGCTAATTAACACACTAGAATCTCTGATTTTTGAGCTGTCAGCATTTTAGACTGAATATCTCCTATAACTCCTCCATCGGCTCCTCAAAGTTCATCACCAGGGAGAGGTTCATCAATTTCCCTCTACCTTAGTATGTTCTGAAGGGCAAGCAGCGAGCAGCGTTGTTGTCAAGCAGTCACTGTAGTCACCCACTGAGTGATGCGGGGTCAGTATCTCTAAGCCACCCTTTCCTCTGCTGCTATTAGGACAGGGTATTAAATCCCATCGGGTCTTATCGGTTCAATTTCTTCCCTGTTTTGATTTGCAAAGAATTTTTCTAAGTACTATTACGCATGATTTAAAAAAAAATAATAACACATGTTCTTTTTCCTCAATAAAGGTTAGTCAATTTTCCACTTTCATCCTTCTAAGAGGGAGATTAGCAAACATTTTTAAAAAGGTCCAGATAAGATATATTTCAGGCTTTGTTGACCAAGAGACAAAAATCAAGACTTACCTAACGAGAGAAAACAAATTTCCACACATATTTTATTCATGAAATTAACAACTTTATAAACACTGAAATTTGAATCTCCTCTGATTTTTATGTGTCACAAAAATATTCTTTTAATTTTTTTCTTTCAATCATTTAAAAATGTAAGAACCATTCATCACTGTGGTCCTACAGAAACAGGCTGGGAGGAGCGCATGGGTAGGGATGGGACAGGAATTGTAGATGTGGCTATAGTCTGTCAAAATCTGTTTTAGGAAACACCTCACATTGTTCAAATCCATGAATCTAAGTCCATTCCTCTAAAAGAGAATAAAAGTTACCGTCAAATACCTTGGAATTGGGTACCCATGATTTTCTCTCCCTGTCTCCTCTGCTTTTCTCAGAATGCAGATTGCATTCTTGGCTACTGAAGAAGGGTCTTCTCTACAAGGTAAAGAATATGGCTATGGGCGGCTTTAGGCTTATAGGCCAGCTTGCCTATATCAGGGGGAGGGTTTCTCTACCTCTGGTTCTGTATAGAAAACCCCAGAGAGGATCACCGTAGCTGATGCTGTCAGAACTTCACCCATATCCCTCGCAGGGTCAGATCCATTTTTATGCACGCATCTCCTAGTGTCTGTCACTCTCAACAGCCAACACCTGCCTCTCGTTGTTGGAGGACTTGCCCTCAGGCAGCTGGAACAGCTGGGCCTGCCCACACAGACTGCTAGAAGTGTCTGGAAAAATATGTCCCTGACAGGTAGCCTTTAAACAATGACTGACAGGTGTGGAAATATACTCTAGCTCCAGGAACCAAAAGTAAGGTGTAGCCTGCATGGTTTCCAGAGCTTTCCTATGGGGTTGAGCCACAGGCACCTATGTAGAAAAGCATTTACATGGCAGGACTAAAGCTGCTAACCTTAAAAAGTCCTACTTGCCCTTACCTAGCATCTGGGAACTTGGATTTCAGAAGGGTTCCCACCACTCACTGTACCTAAATTGTTTGTACACACGATATGGTTCATGCTAGTCTATGGCCATACCACCGTGAACGCACCTGATCTTGTCTGATATGGTTCATGCTGAGCACCTGCTCTCCTTTTGGAAGCCTGGAACTTTGGTAAGTACCTGGCAGAGGGTGCCAGTGTGACCAGCTCCCAATAAAAGCCTTGGGCACTGAGCCTCTGCTGAGCTTCCCTGGTTGACAACATTTCAGATGTGTTGTCACAGTTTATTTACTGGAGAAACCGAGTGTCACGTGTGACTCCACTGAAAGAGCACTGCAGAAAGCTTTTGTGTGATTTCCTCTGACCCTCACCCTGAACGCCCCTTTTCTCTTAGTTCCTTTTGCTCTGTATCCTGTCACTGTGATAAATCATACCTATGAGCATGATAATACGCCAAGTCCTGTGAATCCTCCTAGTGAACCATCAAACCTGGGAGTGGTCTTAAAGCCCCTGACATAGTACCTTCCTAGGATCCTGCTTGACACTACTTGCTTGGTATTCTCTCCTTCCCAGTTCTATTTTTGTTTTCTCCAACTTTCCTCTATATCTTTCCTGGAATATTACCTAATAAATCACGTTGTGGCACTCCTCATCTCAGAGTCTACTCCTGGGGAACCCAACCTAAGGCAGTTTCTGATAATTTGAAGCCTTAAGTAATGACTGTAATCAGAAAAACAAGTTGTATTGACTGTCCAAATCCTGACCATGTAGCTCATATCTGTGGCCAAGGAGAAAAGGGCCTTTCGCCAGAAGTAGGAAGAAAGGTGGGCAGGTGCTAGACAGACACGACTAATCCCTAAACCATAGATGACGAGGCCTTCCCTAGATCTAAAGGCCTAATTACTAATACAACATGATATTCTTGAGGGAATATCCTCATCTGAAAATACTTTTCTTCTCCTTTATTGCCATTTCTTCACACAGTGAGATTTTATTACTTCACAAGAGCGATAGTATATATAATAAGAAAAAAAAAATCAAAGCTTTGTTGAAATGAAGATGCTTGCCCTTTTGCAAACCTGGCTCACAGCAAAATGACTTGCATCTCAAAAACTAGCTTTTTGGCCTCTAACTCAGGTTTGTGTCTTGAAAAAGTGAAAAATTATGTTATATCACAAAATTTCAGTGGAACCTCTGAACATTGAATCCATAAAATCTGGGAGCCTGGGTGGCTCAGTTGGTTAAGTGGCCCAGGTCATGATTCCAGGGTGTTGGGATCCAGCCCCGCATGAGGCTCCCTGCTCAGTGGGGTGTCTGCAAAGATATATTTGAATTAATTTATGGAGCTAAAATTCCATTGTGAATTTACAGATCTTTTAAAAAATACTACTATGTAGAGCATCACACCTTCCAGATACATCCCGTCTATACTCATAAGCATTTTCTCAGTAGGTGTTTCCTTCCTACCCTTCAACAATATACACTGGAGCATCTGCCCTTTTTTTGTTTTTGTCTTTCTTACCTAGGATTTATTTTACACATTTGTTAAACAGTCTGAACATAAAAGAAATATATTCACACTGGAAATACTTCAAAAGATACAGATATGTACAAAATCAAAGAAATGTCATTCATAATCTCATCCACCAGAGAAACACTTGGTTAAGGCTTTTTAATGAATTCATACATATTTGTTTACCAAAAAAGAGGTTCATATGACTAACACCATCTTGTCATTCACTTTGTTACACTTAAAAAAATACGACACAAACATCTTCCTAGGTTATAACAAATGTACCGAAATCTATCTCAATTTTTTTATAATGGCTCAGTCCTCCATGTTATGACCATCACCATTTATTTAACTATTTCCATATTAATGGTGGCATATAGTTTTCTTCTAATTTTTCATTACTCAAACAACTGTGCAGTAAATATCATGTTATATATTTCTTAAAGAATTTGTGATAGTTATTACTATAGACACATTCCTTCAAGTTAACTGGCTGAATCAAAACATGTATACCTTCAGATCTTAAAATAATTTCAAAATGGGCTCAAAAGAGACTAGACCCATTTCAATCCCCTCACTAGTGTACAAAAGTACCCATTTATTTGTACTTTCAGCAACATTAAATATTCTAGGTCTCCAAAAACTTTTCCAATGTAATTAGTATACTTTGAATTTCCATATTTTGATAATTTAGTGATTAAGTATCTTTCCAACTATCTGTTGGTCATTTACATGCCTACCAGAATATATAATTATTTCACTTAATTTTCCTATTTTAAAATTAGACTAATCACTTTTTCCTAGTAGGAGCATTTTATAAATTTTGGATATTAATCCTTTATATGTAATATAATATTTTTCCTATTTTCATTTGTCCTTTAGTGATTTTATGCAAATGTTTTTTAACCCAGATTCTCAAATTTTTCTATTATTCATTTTTTAAATTTTACTCTTATGGCTTCTTACTTTCTTGTCATACAAAGAGCTTTCCCACCTCCACATTACAAAAATATTTTCCTGTGTTTATAAAATAAATAATTTAAGTACTTTAAAATATTTAAACTATTTATTTATTAAATAAATAAAACTGGTGCAATGCATGCATCTTTGTCTTTGCGTCACTTTATTTCTACTTTGAAGCTTCACCCTTAATATACGTGTCCCTTATCATCAAATCCCACTTAATCATCACTTTGTCTAGCTAAGTACATTTCTTTCCTTTCATCTTTGCTCAAAGCCAATCCTCCGTTCTCATAAATTCCTTATCTGAATTTCACCCAATTTACCTAATTGGTTCCTTTCTATCCTTCTAAGGCTTAAGGGAGCGAGCATGCTTTTTCAAGTGCAGATTCATTAGTTACATGCAGAGGATGAGTTCTGCCCTTTTCACATAATGTTTTCCTTTCCAACTAAATTAATGGGGACCATGTTCTTGGCCTATCACACAAAAATTCCAATTGGCACTCATGTTTCTATGTTTCCCTTTTAATGAATCAAGTATGCCCCAAATTGAAGCACTGTCCCATCTCTACTTTTGTCTTCACCTCACCTGGTTTCCCCGTTGACTTCTTCCCTGTGTTTGTGGCACCTAGTGGAGTAGTTTCCTGGGGCTGCCATAACAAAGTACCACAAACTAAATGGTTTAACAACAGAAATTTATTATCTCAGTTCTGGAGGCAAGATGTCCAAAATCAACGTGTTAGCAGGGTCAGTTCCTTCTAAGGGCAATGAATCTGTAATTCCATGCCTCTCTCCTAGGTGTGACAGGTTGCTAATGATCTCTGGCATTCCTTGGTTTATAGAAGCATCACCCCAATTTCTGCCTTCATCTTCACATGGTTCTCTGCGTGCCATCTGTGCCCACAATTCTCCTTTTTATAAGGATATCATATTAAAGGCGCACCCTACTCCTGTATGACTCAATCTTAACTAGTTACATCTGCCATAACTCTGTTTCCAAATAAGTCACACTCTGAGGTATTGAGAGTTTGAGCTTCAACATGTAAATGGGAGGGGGTACAATTTAACCTATAACATACAGGCTTAAAGCTACAAAAGTATCTTTGTCACTTATCTTTCAACCTTCCACTTCTTACCAATATCAGATCACCCCCCCGCCCCAACCCAGATCTTGTACATGTCCTACTTTATGCCAATCTTGTTATCCAAATGTTCAGGTTCTCAGTACCCAGTCATGAATGAATACAAAAACCACCTAACTTCCACCACTCAATTTATCCTGTACCCTAGAAATATACTGATCATCTTAAGCTATAACTGGTAAAATTTTAGTGACTTTTCATTACCTGTAATATAAAATACAAGTTTTAGCTTATCTTGGCATTCCAGTGATTCTTAGCTTTGGCTTTTCTAAAATCAGAGCCTGAGACAAGAACTAGGATTCATGTAGTTTAATTTTGGAAGAGAGCTTAAAGAACATAACTGTGATCTGAGTAGTGTGAAACCAGAAAGGGTAAAATGTCAATTCAAGGATGTGCTACTGAGCAGGTTAATTGCTATGGCAACTGGGGCTTGGTCCACTCCTCTTAGGGAATCTCTGAGGATCCATGGAGAACGGATCTCAGACATGCTCACCCAAAAGGCAATGCTCTCAATTCTCCACTGTTGTTCAAAGTTGCACATATGTGTATCAGAATGGTTAAGCTGGGAACAGCTGGGTAGCTCAGTCGGTTAAGCATCCGACTCTTGGTTGTGGCTCAGGTTATGATTTCAAGGTCCTGGGATTGAGCCTCATCTCTGGCTCCACACTTAGCATGGAGTCTGATAGAGATTCTTTCTCCCTTCTTCCCTCTCCTCCTCCCCCTCCTTGCAGGCTTGCCTGTGCACTCTCTCTAAAATAAACAAATCTTTAAAAAAAAAAAAAAAAGAGTGATTGAGGAGGTTCTGCAAGCATAGGAGCCCCAAATCAGGAAATAAAAAATATGTGATGAAGCTAACTGGAGGCACTGTCAGCTTATACTTTTGTGCAGCTGGTTGCAGAAGCAATGGCTACAGTAAATGTGTCAGCCAAAATGATAGGAGTTGTGTATCCAATACAAGTGGGGAGAAATAGAGCCTTTGTTTTGAATCAGAGTTATGTATCTCCCAAAGCCCACATTCATAATCTCTGCAGGGAGACCACAAATGAAGTAGCCCAAGGGGAGTTCCCTTCTTGCATATAAAGGAGGTGGCCAGTCTTCTGGGGTGAAATTTAAAACTTTACTTGATCACTGCCTACAACAAACATATGGAGTTTATGTCATTGATGCTGGTGGGGTCTTTATAAGAAATAGGGAGCAGAGAAAAAGGAAGGGAAGTGGGGAATGAGATGATGTGTTTTTTCTGTTTGGGGAATGTTGACTTAGAAGTGTTCCAGGGTGGCTCAGATGACAGTGTTCATCAAACAGTGAAGAATTCAAGTTTAGAAGTTCAGGTACAGAACTGAAAAGTGAAACTAAAAATTAAGATGCCATCTGTAAAGACGTCTTAATAAGGAAAAAAAGGCATAAACATGGTTGAGATTGCCAATGGGAATTCAAGGGAAAAGGGAAAGAAAGAAGCCAAATAAACTAATCTAAGTAACATTTACATGTAGGGTTTGGAAAGAAAAGTATCATCGAATGAGTCATAAAATAGATAAAAGAACTAGGAAATCAAAAGAAGGTTGGTCACAGAAGTGAAGAAAAAGAATTTTGAGGAGGAAGAGGCCAATAATGTCAACTGCTGCAGAACTCCAAAGAACTGAATGTAAATAAGTTCTCAGTTGTGGGTTGTCTATGCTGGTAAACCAAGTGGGGTTGTTGGAGCAAAAATCAAATGATTCCATAAAACATACTGAATGCCTGCCAAATACTCAGTGTTGTGCTGAAACTTCATGTATCTCCTCAAGAAGTTTATATTATATTTGGGAATGTAACAATAGAACATATAACATCAGATAAGATAATTATGTCTATTTAACATTCTAGGGGTTTAGAGAGAGTTGGCTACATAGTATAGCATCCATTATACAAACATTCCATAATTTTTCACAGACATTTTTTGAGATATTTGGAGAGTTAAAAGCAGTTCTAAGAAAAAATGCTGAGATCCTATGTGCTTTTTGCCCAGTTTCCCCTAATGCTAACAGCTTGCCAAACTATAGTACAATGTTACATCCAGGATATTGACATTAATAGTCAAGATACAGAACCTTCCCATTGCTTTTTATTTTTATTTTATTTTTTTTTTCCCATTCCTTTTTATTACTGAGTAGTAGTCCATGGTGTAGATTTACCACAGTTTTGTTTTTTTTTTTTTACTTCTGACCATCTGAGTTGTTTCCAGTTTGGGCTATTACAAATAAAGCTACATAAATAAACTAACCATTTGTGCACAGGTTTTTATGTGAACATATCTTCATTTCTCTGGGATAAACACCCAGATATGTAATTGCTGTGTCAGGTGGTAGTTGCCTGTTTAGTTCTTAAAGAAACTGTCGAACAGAGTGGCTATACCATTTTATATTCCCATGAGCAATTTATGAATAATCCAAATTTCCCACAATCTTGTTAGCATTTGGTCTTCCATCATATTTTACCTTAGTCATTCTCACTGGGGTTTTAATTTTTCATTTTCATAGTGTCTAATGATGTTGAACATTTTTTATGTTGTTTATTTGCTATCTGAAAAATCTTTGGTGAAATTTCTTTTTGCCCATGCCCTAATTGAACTGTTTACTTAAGACTGTCAGATTTTGGGGGAATCCCTGGGTGGCTCAGTGGTTTGGCACCTGCCTTTGGCCCAGGGTGTGATCCTGGAGTCCTGGGATCGAGTCCCACGTTGGGCTCCCTGCATGGAGCCTGCTTCTCCCTCTGCCTGTGTCTCTGCCTCTCTCTCTCTGTGTCTCTCATGAATAAATGAATAAAATCTTTTTAAAAAAAGACTGTCAGATTTTGAGAATTCCTTATATATTCTAGATACTAAGATGCCAAATATGTGTAAATTTTTTCCCATCCCATAGTATGTCTTCTCATCTACTTTTCAGTCTTTTGTAAAGCAAAAGTTTTTAATTTTGATGCAAGTACAATTTTTTTCTATCGTTCATGTTTGGTATCAAGCCTAAAAACTCCATCTAACCTAGATCCTGAAGTATCTTGCATGTTTTTTTTTTTTTTTTTTTTAAGATTTAGAGTCTTGAATTTAACATATAAGTCTGTGATGCCTTGAGTTAAATTTTCATAAAGTGTGAGACTTACATTAAGGTTCTTTAGATTTCTTTGGCTTTGGATATCAATATCCAATGGCTTCTAGAACTTTTATTGAAAAGTGATCTTGGGACGCCTGAGTGGCTCAGCGGTTGAGCGGCTGCCTTGGACTCAGGGCCTGATCCTGGAGACCCAGGATAGAGTCCCATGTCGGGCCTCTTGCATGGAGCCTGCTTCTCCCTCTGCCTGTGTCTCTGCCTCTCTCTCTCTCTCTCTGTCTGTCTGTCTCTCATGAAGAAATAAATAAAATCTATAAAAAAAAAAAAAGAAAAGCAATCTTACTTGAAATTGCTTTTGTACTTTAGGCAAAAAGTAGGTGAGTTATTTTTGTGGACAGAGTTTTAGCTTCTGTTCTGTCCATTGATCCATGTATCCGTTCGTCCATCAACGCCACATTGTCTTGATTACTGTAGCTATAAAATAAGTCTGCAAATTGGGTAGGCTGATTTCTCCCATTTTCTTCTTCTTTTACCTATTCTACTTTTTTTGCTTCCAAGTAAATTTTTGAATAATATTGTCTGTATCTACAAAAAGTATAACTGGGATTTTGACAAAAATTACATTAAACTTATATTTCAATTTGGGAGAGACTGACATCTTTTCATTTAAGATTTTTAAAATTTATATGAGACAGAAAGGGAGAGAGAGAGAGAGAGAGAGAGAGGCATAAGTTGGGGGATGAGGGGGAGGAGACAGAGAAGCAGGCTTCCTGCTGACCTGAGAGCCCCATGCAAAACTCAATCCCAGGACCCTGAGATCATACCCTGAGCTGAAGGCAGACGTTTAACTGACTGAGCCACCCAAGCACCCCAGAACTGACATCTTTATTGTATCTTCAAATCCATGCACATATATGTCCCTCCATTTATTTAATCATCTTTAATTTCTTTCATCAGTGTTACGTAGATCCATCATATACATTCTGTTCACGAAAATTTTGCACCTAAGCACATCAGTTTTTGGATAATTATAAATGATATCGTAATTTTAATTTTAATGTCCATGTGTTTGTGGCTAGTATACAGAAATACAATTGATTTAGCATATTTTTCTGTATTCTCCGACCTTGCAGAACTCACTTAGATCTAGAGTTTTGTTTTGATAATGATGTCATCTGCAAATTGGAGTAGCTTTACCTCTTCCTTTTTGATCTATATTTCCTTTATTTATTTTCTTGGGGGGATCATATTGCACTAGATAGAACTTCTAATACTGTGTTGAATTAAAAGAAGAGATATTGAACATGCTTACCCTGTTTCTGATCTTAGGGGTAAAGATATTCAGTCTTTTCACCACCAGGTATAATGGCAGCTCTGGGTTTTTTGTAAATGCTATTTGTCAAGCTCAGGAAATTCCTCTGTTTTTTGTTTTTTTTTTTTTTTTTGAGAACTTTTAACAATAAATGGATGTTAAATAAGTTTTAATTTAAAATATCATTCAGGAATTTACACATTTGGATCTGTTTCAATTTTATATTGCAGAAATACTTGGGAAAAGCCTCAGGGTAAAGGAGAGACTTGAAAAGGATAGATGGCAGAAGGGATGAACAAATCCAAGTGAGAGGAATGCTCTAGTCAGTGACTCAGGAAAAACAAACCATTGAGGGGGAAGAAAGAGAGAATTTTATTTCTGAGTTGTTCAAATTGTGCATACATCTAATTATTTGTCAGATGTCAATGTATTGAGGCTGTTTTGTTTTTAGCACTTCCTCAAAACATATGACCTTGGATAAGTCAAAATAATCTAATAAGATTTTCTATTATTTATTATCTGTTATTCTATTATCAGAATAACCTAATAGAAAGACAATGGACTGGGAACCCAAAAGACAAAGGATAGGCACCATTATTGCTATTTTTGGGGTGGTACCTTGGTTAAAACCCCTGTTCTCTGATCCTCTGCTTCAATATCTGTATGACAGTATGATGATAAAACACCTATCTTGCAGGATCCTTGAGAATATCAATTGGTGCACTTCAAACATAGGCCATATCTTCAAAACATTCTATCAATTATTTGGCTATTCAATAATATTTGGCACTATGCAAAGATTATATATATATATATATATATATATATATATATATATATATATATATTTTTATTATAGTCACACACAGAGAGAGAGAGAGAGATGCAGAGACATAGGCAGAGGGAGAAGCAGGCTCCATGCACCGGGAGCCTGATGTGGGATTCGATCCTGGGTCTCCAGGATTGAGCCCTGGGCCAAAGGCAGGCGCCAAACCGCTGCGCCACCCAGGGATCCCGCAAAGATTATATTTTTAAAAATAGTTCAGTTTTTAATTTATGTACTTTTTCTAATCCAAAACTAAAGTTTTTAAAAACTTTATTGAGACATAATTAACACATTAAAAATTATACATATTCTTGATGAGTTTGGATGTATGCATATACCCTTGATACCATCAACATGAAATGAAAGTACTAAACATATTCACCGTTTCTGAACATTTTGTGTTTTATTGCATTGCAGGTGTGTGTGTGTTAAAAACACTCAACATGAGATCTATCCTCTTACCATACTTTAAAGCTCACAAAACCATATTGTTAAATAAAGGTACTATGTCGTGTAGTGGATCACTAGAACTTATTCATTATATATCAGAAACTTGATGCCACTTGAGCAAAAATTATCCATTTCCTTCTGTTTCCCTCTCTTTCCAGCCCCTGGCATTAAATAGTTTTGCAAGTAATAGAAAAGTCATATTGCTTATTCCATACTGGTTTATTATTTATTATTTATTCCAGTGCTTTATTATTTCATTTTGAAATGTTTAACATTTTCAGAATTTTATTTGTTTGGGAGTTTGGATTTGTCTCCCCTTCTTTTCCTCCCATTTAATGCTACATGCAATTAACATGAAACAAATCTAAGTCTCTTTTCAGAAAACTTATTTACACTAGTCTGTGCGTGAGATATAGACTCTTTCAAAACCACTTTCTCAAGAACACTCGTAATGAAGCAATTTGAAAATGAGACAAGAGAAAAAGAAAATACTCTCCATATAAAATAAATGATACTAGCTTCCAACTATAAAATGGTAGTATTGAGGCAGTTGTGGCTTTATTCTCTGGTAGAATGAATATTTAACATCTTCTGATTAGAGACCATCTGGCCCTCAGATGGGTTTTATACTCACTGTAAAGACACCATAGCTTCTCTTTCTTTCTGCTTCCTCTCTATTGAGAAAAGGAATAGGCAAACTGAGAGAGGGTGTTGAAAGCCATGCAGAATTACATTAGCAAAAGAATGACTTAAGCCAATATAAGAACATATTGAAACAGAGATGTGTTTAGTACTGTAGATACCAAGATAACCCTAAATCTCATATCTACCTACCATCTCCAAGTATGTATCTCCATCTTTAGTTTCACAACATATAGAACAATGCCTTGCAAATGGTGGGCTTTTGATGAAGAGTTGTGCAATGAATGAAATAATAAGTAAAAAGAAAAAATAAATTTCAGATTAGCTAGTTATAGGTATTTTAACAGAAATCTAGGAATTATATTTCAATTATATTAAGCAAGGGTCATTAAGAACTAAACCATAGGGATCTACTAATGTATTTACCTGAGTAAAAGGGCATTAAAAAAGAATGAAAATGTAAAAAAAAAATAAAGTCCCTTTTGACCAGTCTTGCTTTAACCTCTTCATTAAACATCACTTTTTGACATTATATATTCATTTATGTTTATTATCTTATTTCTCAGTACTCTATAAGATTTTATAAAAGTAAGAATTTTGTCTTGCTCACTGCTATATCACCAGTATCTAGAACAGTAAGTAATTGCATGTGATAAAGTACACAATAAAGATTTGCCAGGTTAAAGAGGGGTTGAGGAAGGCTTGTATATAATGACATGGAAAGATCTTAAAAACATATTTTTAAAAACTCACCATTCTTAGTAGGTGAGTGGGAGGACCAAGCTGTGGTTGGGGGGATATATTCACATTTTAATTTACATGCCTATGCCTTGCTTAAAGTTTCAGAAATAAGTATATAATTGAATATTTGTTTGGCAATTTAAAAAATTGTGTTTCTAAAAAATTATCCAGTTGTTATCTTGTGTAATTGTTTTTACACCCAAATCACATAAAATAAATTTTTAAAATAATTATTCCTTTGTTTAAATTATTAAATTACAACTTGTTTAAAACAAGTTAGTCCCTTGTTTACTAATTTTATTTCTAGTAAGCAATTCTTGAGAAACTAAGACATTTTTATCGACTGTATCTGAACTTGGTTCATTTTTTCTGCTTGTTTGATCATTTAACAAACACTTGTGAACACAAGACAGTGTTGGAGTCTTAGAGGGCTACAAAAGAGAGTAGAGTTCATATATATAAAGAGCTAAGAAGTTATCACTTCCAACTTTATGGCATAAAAAAAGTTGAAAAGAAGTTAAAATTTGTGACTTTCCTTGGGCAGGTCCATCAAAGTCACCAAATGATCACCTGAAATCTGGGGAGAGAAATAAATGACAGCCAAAATCATCTTACCTGGAGTGGGAGCTCTGGATCTAGCAACTAATAGAAATATGTAAATGGAAATTTTGATATATTACTGGACACTGAGTCTGGACTATCATAAGACTGAGGTTTTAGGAGCTATAGTCTTAGGGGTGAGGAGCATACTCTAATGGGTTTGTACCTCCAGGAACTCCACAAAATTTTCATGGTGAAGAGACAAGAAAAAAGTCACTTAATTTCTCTGTCAAGGGGAAGAGAAAAGTGACCATTTGGAAATATGCCCAGAGCATTCTCCATAACAAAGGTCTGCTCCCCAGTGAAAAAAGACTTTATCAGAAGCTATATTTCATCTGAGAGAGGGACATTCTCCTGACTCCCTCTGTCCTTCCTGTCTTTTGTAAAGGTGGGGTGGAGGAGGTGAGAAGGGATAGACGGTTAAAGGTGAAAATAGTTGTGAAGGTCATAGCCCATTGGCACAGGCTTATTAAAAGAATGAAATCTAATCATAAGATTGTAGGATAATTGCCCTCTCCCACTCCATATCACCACATATACAAGGCTTTAGTATAGTAGCAATGGATTATAGTTAAAAGACCTGCAAGGCTCAGACTCTTTTTTTTTTTTAAGATTTTATTTTATTTATTCATGAGAGACACACAGAGAGAGGCAGAGACATAGGCAGAGGGAGATGCAGGGTCTTCATGGGGAGGCAGATGTGGGACTTGATCCCTGGACCCTGGGATCACGTCCTAAGCCAAAGGCAGACGCTCAACTGCTGAGCCACCCAGGTGTCCCCAAGCTCAGATTCTTTTTTTAGGAAGTTGGTCTGAGTACATCAATTAAAGACAGGGATTACCACAGGGGATAAAAAACAAGCTTTGACTATATATTCTCTACAAAAAACCTGTTTTAAATATAAAGACATAATCAAGTTAAAAGTAAAGAGATGGAGAAAGATATAAGAAAGTAGGAGTAGCTATATTAATTTTAGATAAATCAGACTTCAGGAACAGGAAAATTATCAGTGATAAAGAGAAGCATTACATAAGAGAAGGGGGTTAATTCTCCAAGAAGATATTATAATCATTAACAAGCATGCACCCAACAGGTTGTCAAAATATGTGAGTTTTTACTCACATATTGAGAGTATTGTAGCTTAAAGATCAACATCTGTTTTGCAGAAATTGGTGCATCAATAAGGCAAAAAAAATCAGTAAGGATAGAGTTGACTCAAACAGTACTAATTGGCATTTATGGAATTTTTTATCAGACATCAGAATACACATGTTTCTTAAGCTCATGTAGAAAATTCACCAAGATAGAACAAATGTGGAGCCATAAAATGCACTTTAACAAATTTTTAAAAATGGAAAGCATGCAAGGCATGTTCTTAGATCTTAACTGATTTAACACAGAAATCAGTAATAGAAAGGTATATGGAAAATCCTCAAATATTTGGAGGTTAAACAGCACACTCCTAAATCACACACAGAAGAAGAAATATAAAGAGAAATTTAAAAATATTTTGAACTAAATAAAAATACAACTTAGCAAAAATTGTGAGATGCAGTGAAAGCAGTACATAGAGGAAAATTTGTAGCATTAAAATCCATATGTTTGAAAACAAATCATAAATTAGTAGTCTAGATTTTCACCTTAGGAACTAAAGAAAGAAATGTAAGCCAAGGACAAGCAGAAGAAGAAAAATAATAAAAATTAAAGCAGATATCTGAAATTGGGAACAGGATAACAATAGATGAAATCAAAAAGATCAAAGCTGGTTCTTTGAAAATACTATTAAATTGATAAACCTCTAGTCATGCTAACCAGGAAAAAAAAAGATACAAACTAATTGTAACAGAAATAAAAGAGATTTTCGTTACTACTGATGCACTGCCATTAAGAGGATAATAAAAAACTACTGTAAACGTCTCTACAACCACATATTTGATATCTTAGATAAAATAGACCAATTCCTTCAAAGATACAAACTATGAACACTTGAAAGAGAACAGATAGATAATCCCAGTCAGCCAATATCTATTTTTTTTTCTTTTTTTTTTTTTTAACTTTTATTGGTGTTTAATTTACCAACATACAGAAAAACACCCAGTGCTTAGCTGGGGGCATCACAATGCCAGATTTCAGGTTGTATTACAAAGCTGTGGTCATCAAGACAGTGTGGTACTGGCACAAAAACAGACACATAGATCAATGGAACAGAATAGAGAACCCAGAAGTGGACCCTGAAATGTACGGTCATCTAATATTCGATAAAGGAGGAAAGACTATCCATTGGAAGAAAGACAGTCTCTTCAATAAATGGTGCTGGGAAAATTGGACATCCACATACAGAAGAATGAAACTGGACCACTCTCTTTCACCATACACAAAGATAAACTCAAAATGGATGAGAGATCTAAATGTGAGACAAGATTCCATCAAAATCCTAGAGGAGAACACAGGCAACACCCTTTTTGAACTTGGCCACAGTAACTTCTTGCAAGATACATCCACGAAGGCAAAAGAAACAAAAGCAAAAATGAACTATTGGGACTTCATCAAGATAAGAAGCTTTTGCACAGCAAAGGATACAGTCAACAAAACTAAAAGACAACCTACAGAATGGGAGAAGATATTTGCAAATGACATATCAGATAAAGGGCTAGTTTCCAAAATCTATAAAGAACTTATTAAACTCAACACCAAAGAAACAATCCAATCATGAAATGGGCAAAAGACATGAAGAGAAATCTCACAGAGGAAGACCTGGACATGGCCAACAAACACATGAGAAAATGCTCTGCATCACTTGCCATCAGGGAAATACAAATCAAAACCACAATGAGATATCACCTCACACCAGTGAGAATGGGGAAAATTAACAAGGCAGGAAACAACAAATGTTGGAGAAGATGCGGAGAAAAGGGAACCCTCTTACACTGTTGGTGGGAATGTGAACTGGTGCAGCCACTCTGGAAAACTGTGTGGAGGTTCCTCAAAGAGTTAAAAATAGACCTGCCCTACGACCCAGCCAATATCTATTAAAGATACTAAATCAATAGTAGATGAAAGCATCAGGGCCAGATGACTTTATTGGTGAATCCTATCAAATGTTGAAGAAATAAATGATGCTAATTCTCTATAATCTCTTCCAGAAATTGGAAGGGGAGAGACTACTTTCTATTTCATTCTATGAGGTCAGCATTACCCTAATACCCAAACCAGATAAAGATTAAGAATGGAAAACCATAGACCTATATAAAATTTAAACTCCTAGTAAAACATTAGCGAGTCAAATCCAACAATGTATAAAATGAATTTAAAACCACAACCAAGAAGAGTTTATTCTGGGTATGCAACACGATTCAGCATTTGAAAATCAGTTAACATAATTCACCACATCAACAAACTATGATCACATCAATTGATAAAGAAAAAGTACTTGACAAAATCCAACACCTATTCATTATAAAAACTTTCTGTAAACTAGGGATAAATAGGAACTTCTTCAACTTGATAAAAAAAATATTTACCAAAAGCCTATAGGCAACATATTTAATGATGAGAAACTGGGGGGCTTTCCCTCTAATTGGGAAAAAGCAAGCATACACCTTCTCACCATTCCTATTTAGCTACTGGAAGTTTTAGCCAGTCCAAGCATATAATAAAAAAGGAGGAAATGTAAACAGATTGGAAAAAAAAGAAATTATAACATTCTTCTTCCCAAATAACATGATTGACTATGTGGACAATCCCAAAGAGTTGAAAGAAAACAAAAGGAAAAACCACTTGGAACTAAAAATTGATCATGGCAATATCTCAGAACATAAGTCTCATACAAAAATCAATCGTTTTCCTATATACCAACAATGAACAATTATAATTTGAAATTATGAACATAATATCATTTAAAACAGCAACAAAGATTGCAATTCCTACATATAAATCTAGTGATATATGTACAAGCTCTCTATGTGGGAAACCACAGAACTCAGATGAAGGAGCCAAATAGATGGATATTCTACATTTATGAATTCAAAAACTTGATTTTGTTAAGCTGTCAATTCTTCCCAACTCTTCTATATATTTGATGCAATTCTAAATAAAATCCCAACAAACTATTTTGTTAAGCATCTATAAAGTGATTCTAAGGTTTGTATGAAAAGTCAAAGGATCCCAATACAATAGCCAATATAATACTTAAGGACAAAATTGGAAGACTGACACTGTCTAGCTTCAAGACTTATTGTAAAGCTATAGTGATCAGAACAGTGTGGTACTGTTGAAAGAATAGAGCCCCACATGCCTGGGAGGCTCAGTCAGTTAAGCATCTGACTCTTGGATTTGGCTCAGGTCCTGATCTCATAGGCTTATGATTTGGAGCCCCATGTCGGGCTCCCCACTCAGTGGGAGTTTGCTTGGACATTCTCTCCCTCTACCCCTTCCCTTGCTCTCTCTCTCTTTCTCCCCCTACCCCCAGTAAATAAATAAATAAATAAATAAATAAATAAATAAATAAATAAATAAATAAATCTATCTATCTTAAAAAAATAGGTTCCCACAAATATAGTCAACTGATCTTTGATAAAGACAGAAAGGTAATTTAAGGGAGACAAGATAGTCAACAAATGGTGCTGAACAATTAAATGTTCATTTACAATAATCAACATCCATCATCTAGATGCAGACTTTGCACTTTCATAAGAAATTAGCTGAAAATGAATCATACACTTAAATTTAAAATTCAGAATGATAAAAATTCTAGAACACATCTAGGTGACTTTTGGTTTAGCAGTAAGTTTTTAGATACAACAAAAAGGCAATCCATTAAGGAAAAAATTAATAAGTTGGATTGAAATTAAAAACTTTTTCTCAGTGAAAGACATTGTTAAGAGAATGAAAAGGTAAGCCACAGACTGGAAAAACATGTTCATAAAACGCATACCTAGTAAGATCTTGTACCTAAAATTTAAAAAGAATTCTTAAAATTCAGCAATAAGAAAGCAATCCCAATTTAAAAAATGGGCAAAATATCTGAACAGACACCTCACCAATTGGGATATATAGAGATTGTAAATCAGCATTAAAAAAAAATACTCAATATCATATGTCATCAGGGAATTGCAAATTAAACAACGAGACACCACTACACACCAAATTAGAATGGCTAAGATCCAAAACATTGACAATACCAAATGCTGGTGAGGACTTGGAGCAACAGGAACTTTCATACTTTACTGGTGGGAGTGCAAAATGGTATAGCTACTTTGGAAGGCACTTGGGCATTTTTTTAAGAAGATAAATGCAGTCTTACCATATGATCCAGCAGTTGCTTTCCAAAATGTTCACCCTGATTTGAAAATTTATATTCACACAAAAACTCAGCATGCAAAAGTTTATAGAAGCTTTATTCATGATAACCCCAAACCAGAAGTAAGCAAGGTATCCTTCAATAGGTCCATGGATAAACAAACTGTGGTATATTCATAAAATAGAATATTATTCAGTAATAAAAATAAATGAGCTATCAAATCATGGAAGAACATGAAAGAATCTTAAATGTAAATGGTGAAGTAAGGACAGCCAGTCTGAAAAGGCTGCATATGAATTTAATCATATGACATTTTGAAAAAAGGCAAAGTCACAGAGACAGTAAAAATATCAGTGGTTACCAAGAATTTGGGGAAGGGGAAAAGGGTTGAATAGCTGAAGAAGAGGGGATTTTTATAGCAGGAAAACTATACTATATACTAGGCATTACTTGTTTTTTTTCCCAAAAACTTACAGAACTTTATAGCACAAAGAGTGAATATTAATATATGTATATTTTGAAACCTATTTAGAAGATCAGAAGACCTCATAAAGGAATGCAGATTGTGACAAGTGGATCTAACTGTATTACAAATGCTTGAAAAAAGCTTGTTGAAGGAGGTGGGGAAAAAGGGCTGACCTAAACAACTCTGAAAATGACTATAAGCCTAGGAGCAAAAAGAACTGCACATAAGCACTGTAGTCTTAGTTGACAGAGTTGTACTCATGGTAGTATGGGCTCAAAAATCTGGAACCACTGTATATATACATTGGAATTGAACAAGTAAGTAAGCAGGTGGAAGTTGGTGGGAACCTGGTTACTTATCACTGCAGTGGGAATTTACAGATCAACAAGAAAATGAGGCTAGAATGAGCCATGCGGAAACAGATTAAAGCTGGAGATATCAATATGAACTCATATTTAGCTTAATATAGATACAAATGGCACATACAGAGATACTCATACGTGTATATATGTGGCTTATGATAATACTATATTTCTTTGCTCTTCTAACATGATCTACAAGCAACCACATATCAGTAACAATGAGTATACTTAGCACCCAAATCTTAGATTCTAATACCATTTTCCAATAAGAAAAACCAGGGCTTAAAAAAAACAAAAACAAAAACCAGGGTTTCTTAAAGAAATTATTGATTTTACTACTGAGGCAGGGAATATACAAGATACACCTGGAGCATCTTACAGTGCCAGGAAGTAGGGAAGTGCTCAAAAAGCAAACAACAACAATAACCCCCCCTCCCCTCCCACTGATGGGGATATATTGAAGAGAAGCAGAAACCAGCTGAAAGAATTCCCAATAGCCAAAGCTGAAACAATTTGAGAAATGAAGTGTTACTGGACTATAACACACAACATAAAATAAATATCCGTAAGTCCATACTGACATAAGTTATTGAATAAATTAATAAATAGGAAGAAGAGAAATATCTCTTGCAGAATGCCAAATGATTTATGTAGATAATCTGCCTTTAAGGAGGGGTGCATAGATCCCCACTCCCTAAGTATGGGTCACACATAGTGACATCCTTTCAAATAGTATAAGTCGGGAAAGGGACAGGAAGGAAATAACTTTACAGTGGAAATACCTGAAAAACAGTACCTTAGCTAAAATGAACAAGGTGATAAATTACACTAACACTGTGTAGTTTTGATATGATGTAATGACAATGGTTTTTGGAGGTTTTCCTCTCACAAAACCTCTAACTCCAGTCTAACCATCAGGAAAACATCAAAATTCAGTAAAAGAGCATTCCGTAAAACATTTGATCAGAACACTTAAAAACTACCAAGGTCATCAAAAACAAGGAAAATCTAAAAAACTCTCATAACCAAGAGTAGGCTGTGGAGACACATGAAAACTGTGATATGGTATTATTAAGGGATCTTGGAACAGAAAAAGACATTTGGTTAAAAACTAAGGAAATCTGGGCCAACTATGAACTCAGTTAATACCAATGTATCAATATTGGTTCATTAATTGTGGTAAATGTATTGAACTAATATAAGATACTAATATAGGAAATTGAGTGAGGTATATAGGAATTCTTTATTACACTCTTAATTTTTCTGTAAATATAAAGCTATTCTTAAAAATACAGTCTATTGGGGTGCAGGTGTCTTGGTCTTTCACTGCATCTGTATCTTTGGGGTAAATCCCCAGTAGTGCATTGCTGGGTCACAGGGTAACTCTATTTTTAACTCTTTGAGGAACCTCCATACAGTTTTCCAGAGTGGCTGCACCAGTTCACATTCCCACCAACAGTGCAAGAGGGTTCCCCTTTTTCCACGTCCTCTCCAACATTTGTTGTTTCCCCGTCTTGTTGATTTTCCCCATTGTCACTGGTGTGAGGTGGGATCGCATTGTGGTTTTGATTTGTATTTCCCTGATGGCCAGTGATGCGGAGCATTTTCTCATGTGCATGTTGGCCATGTCCATGTCTTCCTCTGTGAGATTTCTCTTCATGTCTTTTGCCCATTTCATGATTGGATTGTTTGTTCTTTGCTGTTGAGTTTAATAAGTTCTTTATAGACCTTGGATACTAGCCCTTTATCTGATAGGTCATTTTCAAAAATCTTCTCCCATTCTCTAGGTTGTCTTTCAGTTTTTTGGACTGTTTCTTTTGCTGTGCAGAAGCTTTTTATCTTGATTAAGTCCCAATAATTCATTTTTGCTTTTGTTTCCCTTGCCTTCATAGATGTATCTTGCAAGAAGTTGCTGTGGCCAAGTTCAAAAAGGGTGTTGCCTGTGTTCTCCTCTAGGATTTTGATGGATTCTTGTCTCACATTTAGATCTTTCAACCATTTGGAGTTTATCTTTGTGTTTGGTGTAAGAGAATGGTCAGTTTCATTCTTCTGCACGTGGCTGTCCAATTTTCCCATCGCCATTTATTGAAGAGACTGTCCTTTTTCCAGTGGATAGTCTTTCTTGCTTTGTCGAATATTAGTTGACCATAGAGTTAAGGGCCCACTTCTGGATTCTCTATTCTGTTCCATTGATCTATTGATCTATGTGTCTGTTTTTGTGCCAGTACCACACTGTCTTGATGACCACAGCTTTGTAGTACAACCTGAAATCTGGCATTGTGATGCCCCTGGCTCTGGTTTTCTTCTTCAAAATTCCCCTGGCTATTCGGCGTCTTTTCTGATTCCACACAAATCTTAAGATGATTTGTTCTAAATCTCTGAAGAAAGTCCATGGTATTTTGATAGGGATTGCATTAAATGTGTAAATTGCCCTGGGTATAACATTGACATTTTCACAATATTAATTCTTCCAATCCATGAGCATGGAATATTTTTCCATCTCTTTGTGTCTTCCTCAATTTCTTTCAGAAGTGTTCTGTAGGTCTTAGGGTATAGATCCTTTACCTTTTTGGTTAGATTTATTCCTAGGTATCTTATGCTTTTGTGTGCAATTGTAAATGGGATTGACTCCTTAATTTCTCTTTCTTCAGTCTCATTGTTAGTGCATAGAGATGCCACTGATTTCTGGGCATTGATTTTGTATCCTGCCACACTGTCGAATTGCTGTAGGAGTTCTAGCAATCTTGGGGTAGAGTCCTTAGGTTTTCTATGTACAGTATCATGTCATCTGCAAAGAGGGAGAGTTTGGCTTCTTCATTGCCAATTTGAATGCCTTTTATTTATTTTTCTTGTCTGATTGCTGAGGCTAGGACTTCTAGTACTATGTAGAATAGCAGTGGTGAGAGTGGACATCCTTAACATGTTCCTGATATTGGGGGAAAGGCTCCCAGTGTTTCCCCATTGAGAATGATATTTGCTGTGAGCTTTTTGTAGATAGCTTTTAAGATAGCTTTTAAGAATATTCCCTCTATCCCTATGCTCTGAAGAGTTTTGATCAGGAATGGATACTGTATTTTGTCAAATGCTTTCTCTGCATCTATTGAGAGGATTATGTGGTTCTTGTTTTTTCTCTTGTTGATATGATCTATCACATTGATTGCTTTATGAGTGTTGAACCAGCCTTGTATCCCGGGGAAAACTCCCACTTGGTCATAGTGAATAATCTTCCTAATGTATTGTTGGATCCTACTGGCTAGTATCTTGTTGAGAATTTTTGCATCTGTGTTCATCATATAGCAGCAATGTCCGTAATAGCCAAACTGCGGAAGGAGCCTCGGTGTCCATGGAAAGATGAATGGATAAAGAAGATGTGGTCTATATATATGATTTAATATTACTCAGCCATTAGAAATGATGAATACCCACCATTTGCTTCAACATGGATGGAACTGGAGGCTCTTATGCTGAGTGAAGTAAGTCAATTGGAGGACAATCATTATATGGTTTCACTTATACGGGGAATATAAAAAATAGTGAAAGAGATTAAAGGGGAAAGGAGAGAAAATGAGCGGGAAATATCAGAGAGGGTGAGAGAACATGAGAGACTCCTAACTCTGGGAAATGAACAAGGGGTAGAGGAAGGGGAGGTGGGCGGGAGGATGGGGTAACTGGATGATGGGCACTGAGGGGAGCACTTGATGAGATGAGCACTGGGTGCTCTGTTGTATGTTGGCAAATAAAACTCCAATAAAAAACATACAAAAAAATAGTCTATTTAAAAAATGTGGTTGGAGGGCTGACATATAATGGACATTAAAAAAAACTGATTAAAACTTTTCTTGGGGGAAAATGGAGCAAACCTAGTTTTGACCTAATGACTGGGAGAGAATTAGAGGCTAATAACTATATAGTAAAATAGTTCTACTTATGAGTCAAACAGTACAAAAAAGGTGGAAAGAAGGAATTAACATGGGAGAAGACATTCCAAATGGAAGAAAACAGAAAAAACTGGTCTGGAGGCCAGTTTGGGTGACAATAGTTCTGAGTGGTAAAAGAAATATAAATGGATTTAGACTCAAACTGCACAAATCTTTGAATATCTAATTTAGAAGCTTGGTAACTTATCAAGAATTACAGTATTTATATTGCTCATTGATGCCATTTAAGACCAACAGTTTCAATACAAGACTTTTATTTTTTGCTGGAATTTTTCACATCTGGGAGAACATTATGGAGCAGAGAGCCACACTCTGGATTAGACATGATAAATGAAGTATTTTGGAATAGGTTAGAGTTCTTCCAACTCCAAAGTTATAGAGAAAAAAATGCTTAAGTTTTAGGAAAAAAATTAACTTTTTCAGGCCAATATGAAGGCATTATGTAACGTTTAATTATTAATATTTTCCTTGTTCATGTCAGCTCTCTTCTGCTTCAAGAGTATAATATCTTTTTAATGAAAGATCAAGCACTGTGTTATTTGAAACAAATACAAAAAAATTTTAAAAGGAAACTATTTCCAAATTTTTACATAATATCTTAAAAAATAGTTACTGAAATGCCTAGATGGCTTAGTCAGTTAAGCGTCTGCCTTCTGCTCAGGTCCTGGGATCAAGCCTGTGTCCTACTTTCTCTTGCTTTCTCTCTGCCTCTTCCAGGCACTGGTTCTCTCTCTCTCTCCCTCGCCCTCTCCCTCTCTCTTTCTCTCTCTCCACGTATGAAGAAAATCTTAAAAAAAAAAAAAAAACCGTTACCTCAGAGAATACTATATAGTGACTCAAAACAGAGCTTTTAAAAACTGTATTTGGTTAAAGAACTGATTTGGAGTCAAAAGAGCTGAGTTTTAAACCTGTCTCCACCATCCACCACCTATGTGAGCTTGAGTGAGTTATTTCACCTATTTGAATCCCATTTTTATTTTCTGTTCAGGTGAGGACAATAGTTTTCCCTTCATTTTTCTATGGAATTTAAATGAGAAAATATGTATATAATATATTTCAACTTCTGGCACATAGTAAGCCCCAATAAATGTCAGGTATTATTATTTTTAATAATACCTGAAGAAAAGAGGCTCTTCACCAATGCTCTAAAATAGTAGTCATTATTTTGCGCCATGCCTTTCTGTATGTGGATGTACATAACATTCTAGTAAAAGGCATGGGTAAAGACACTTTTAGATTTTATAAGCCTCACTTGGCAAAGCTCTGAACTTCTAATGTCTTTAGCCAGCGTTCTTGGATGACTTCTTTGTCAGCTGGTTTGTATGATAAATAAAGGACACAGCACCATTCTTTCCCATCTCATCTGGAAACTAAGCTGCTGCTGCTGCCCCTGTCTTGGGGATATTGTGTGGAGTAAAGAGCAACTCATTAAAGGTTAAGCGCATAGTGATTCCAAGAATACAGGGTGATAATTCAAGTCCAAACTTGTTTTGAAAATGCAGCACCTCACAAATAATGAAACCATGAGTGGTGTGAATGCAAGTAGATATTACACCAGGTGATCTCCACAGTCATTGTCCAGGGAAAGCCCAGGTTTCCGAACCTGTGAATAGCCCTGGATAATGAGTAAGCAGAGTGTCTATGACACCAGAGGTTTCCCGCACCCCTCAAAAAAACTTTTGAGCATTTGAAATTCAGAGCCCATTCATTAAATACTCAGATTTTCCTCCATATGAAGCAATGACAAAATGTGGGTGAGCATTACTGGAAATGGACATTATTGCATATTTTTGGTTTCATTCTACCAGCCATATGTTAATCTCTAAATTTATGAGGGCATGGTTATATAGTGGTAGTTTCAGAATACAAACATGGAATAAGAGGAAACTTAGATCTGAGGAAA
Organism: Vulpes lagopus; assembly: GCF_018345385.1. Classification (NCBI taxonomy): domain Eukaryota; kingdom Metazoa; phylum Chordata; class Mammalia; order Carnivora; family Canidae; genus Vulpes; species Vulpes lagopus. The sequence goes on from NC_054824.1 coordinate 85,028,199, forward strand.
GAATAGTCTACATGTTAATTAAAGAGGAGACTAGAAAAAGAAAGGGAAAACAAAACAAAGGGAAACTTATGAGAGAACAAGCTTTAAAGCGACAATCAAAAAGATGCAACAAAAATAAAAGTATGTAACAGAAGGCCTGAGGTCCTCTGAGTGCATGGTCACTTATATGTTGTGCTTGAGGCATAAAATACTGAAGAGAAAAGAAAGCAAAAAAAGAAAGAGCATGTGTGAAGGGACTCTACATTTTAAAATTGAAGTCATAAATTATACCTGGAATCTCCCTAGAGACCTGTAAATAGGAAACTAAAAGCATTTGCTTCTATTTTATAAGTACAATAAACTTTATCAGCTTTTAGTATTGGAAACTTGTGCAATATTTATAGGCTGCTTACTTTCAATGTTATTCAGGAGATAGAAGGAGGCTAATGAAAAAGAAAATTGGGGTGGGGTTAGGGGGTCTTTGTTCCTCCTGTCCAACAATCAAGATTAATCATAAAGATTTATCATTTTGCTTCCTGGCCCATTCACCAGAGCCAACACAACGTGCTCTGTCTAGCGTGTGATATAATTGGGTTGGCCAGAGGCACACGGCTTCCTGGCTCTGCAGAAGGTCATTACAGATAGACTCCTTGCACCCGAACAATGAGTGTGCTCACCTCCAATGAGGAAGCGTTAGTAGAGGAAAGACTGAGCAAAAAAGAGACTTAAGGTGGCTCTGAGTCATGTGGCCAGATCAATAGAGGTGCTCTGCAAAGCCTCCATCTACCAGAAGTCTTCAACCGCTTGTCAGTGTCAATGATCATGTCGCTCTGGACCTTAAGAGCACGCAGGTGTAGATTTAAAAGGGTACAGTAACTTCTTGCAAGATACATCCACGAAGGCAAAAGAAACAAAAGCAAAAATGAACTATTGGGACTTCATCAAGATAAGAAGCTTTTGCACAGCAAAGGATACAGTCAACAAAACTAAAAGACAACCTACAGAATGGGAGAAGATATTTGCAAATGACATATCAGATAAAGGGCTAGTTTCCAAAATCTATAAAGAACTTATTAAACTCAACACCAAAGAAACAAACAATCCAATCATGAAATGGGCAAAAGACATGAAGAGAAATCTCACAGAGGAAGACATGGACATGGCCAACATGCACATGAGAAAATGCTCTGCATCACTTGCCATCAGGGAAATACAAATCAAAACCACAATGAGATACCACCTCACACCAGTGAGAATGGGGAAAATTAACAAGGCAGGAAACAACAAATGTTGGAGAGGATGCGGAGAAAAGGGAACCCTCTTACACTGTTGGTGGGAATGTGAACTGGTGCAGCCACTCTGGAAAACTGTGTGGAGGTTCCTCAAAGAGTTAAAAATAGACCTGCCCTACGACCCAGCAATTGCACTGTTGGGGATTTACCCCAAAGATTCAGATGCAATGAAACGTCGGGACACCTGCACCCCGATGTTTCTATCAGCAATGGCCACAATAGCCAAACTGTGGAAGGAGCCTCGGTGTCCATCGAAAGATGAATGGATAAAGAAGATGTGGTTTATGTATACAATGGAATATTACTCAGCAATTAGAAACGACAAATACCCACCATTTGCTTCAACGTGGATGGAACTGGAGGGTATTATGCTGAGTGAAATAAGTCAATCGGAGAAGGACAAACAGTGTATGTTCTCATTCATTTGGGGAATATGAATAATAGTGAAAGGGAATATAAAGGAAGGGAAAAGAAATGTTGGGAAATATCAGGAAGGGAGACAGAACATAAAGACTCCTAACTCGGGGAAACGAACTGGGGGTGGTGGAAGGGGAGGAGGGCGGGTGTTGGAGGGGAATGGGTGACGGGCACTGAGGTGGACACTTGACGGGATGAGCACTGGGTGTTTTTCTGTATGTTGGTAAATTAAACACCAATAAAAGTTAATTAAAAAAAAAAAATAAAAGGGTAAAGGACAGTTGGTTGGTTCATTGATAAGAAAGAGAGTTCATTGAAAGAGAGTTGGTTGGTTCATTGACAGAGAGTAAACTCTCTTTCTATCAATGCAAATTTCAAACTGCGGGTCAAGGACCATAAATTTAAAACCTAGTGATTCTCAAATAAGCTTTACAGAATTCTTCCCACTGTCCCTATATTTCTGGGGTGCCAAAATCTTCTTGCCGGGTAGCACGTATTTATGTGGCCTCTACAGACTCCCCCAAACCTTTCTGGGGTTATATGGGTAGTGGTTGTTCCCACTCCTGAATCTTTATAGAAGTTCATATAGATCGTTAACTGTTTTCACCTTTTCTTCCACTGGCACTGTCTTGTTATTGTTATCCATACAGTAAAACTGCTCAGAATTTTGTTTCAAGCTGTCGCTAAATCTCTTTTCATGTACCCATTGCTCATACTTTAATAATGGCCAGTGTTTTAAAAAAAACTTAGGAAATTAAAAATTTTAAAAAATACAAAATTTACTTTAACATTTTATTTTTTTATTTTTATTTTTTTAAAGATTTTATTAATGAGAGACACACACACAGAGAGAGAGAGAGAGAGAGAGAGAGAGAGAGAGAGGCGGAGACACAGTCAGAGGGAGAAGCAGGCTCCATGCAGGGAGCCTGACGTGGGACTTGATCCCAGGACTCCAGGATCATGACCTGAGCCGAAGGCAGACTCTCAACTGCTGAGCCACCCAGGGATCCCACTTTAACATTTTATAGAACTGACTTGAATTTATAAAAAAACAATTCAAAAACACTTTAAAATCTTAAATCCTCTGACAGTCTGATTTCCAGGGAATTAAAAGTAAATGTAAAAATAAAGAAACTCGGATCAATGTAAGTCAAGAATATGTTCTATGAATCCAGTTTGGAGACAAGTGCAGAGAAAAGTCTACACAGAAGCCTTACTTGAAGTTATTATGGAAACATCTACCAGAAGCCCACAGCCAATGGTCAACTGCAAGAGAGTTGATCTGTGCAGAGACAAATATGCACATAGAAATTGTGTAAGTCCCGACATTTCACACCAAATCTCTTTATAGTTTTCTAAGTCTCCCAACCTACAGTAGAAGCAGGCTGTGCTGGCAGTTGGACTACTAGTTCCTAAGTTCTTAGACATCAAGAACAAAGTGTATGCAATACTACTTTACTACACCCTAGAAATGCAATGAGAAATCTGTTCAATGAAGGTTTTTTTCCTCAGGGTCTATTCACTAAAACAACCTGAGAACAGAGAAAGAGAGAGGAAGACTTTATTATTATGACTTTATACCTGCTAATCCTGTTGTAAGACAAGGTTCCAAAGTCTCTCGTCCATTCCAGAGTTCCCCAAACTCCAAGTAATTAGGGTCTGTGCTGGAATTTGAATCAGCTGTTTTAGGGATTATTGAAGTGTGTGACGAATCCTGTTTAGGTCTGCAGGTTCCAGTCTATCCTGGGAAGTTTGTGGAGTCAGATTTCACTTCAACTCCCACTAGAATGAATGCTCCAGGAGGACAGGGAGTTGCATGTTTTGTTTGGTATGCTGTATGCCCAGTGTCTCATGCTTGATAAATATTTTTTGAGTGAATAAATCCATGAACTTGTTAGGAGTTTATAAGATTTAATTATGTCTCAGGTTTCCTGGGAATTGGGGGAAAACCTGGAGGCCATGGGGATGGCTGGGTTGTAAAGGGAATGCTGGCAGGTGTAGCACTATTTAATAGGGTCACCTGCAGGTAATATTAAGAATTCTATAACACAATTTCAGGTCCTTGGAAGTAATAAACTGCATACATTTAATACATTATTAAATTGTGGTCCAGATTACACTCGTGGTGGGTTTTTTTTTTTTTTTTTTTTTTTGGCTTATTGCTAGACCAGAGAACAAAGAGAGTAAATGTAGCAGGTAATATAAAATAGCAAGTCATAAGAAAATCACTTTGCCTCTTTTTTTTTTTTTTAATTGGCAATTAGTAGGAGATCTAAACAGTACAGATGGTTTCATTGAGGCATCTTTTTGAGTGCTTGACCCAACTTCCCCTGTAAAGACTTAACTGTTAGAGGCTACCTTCGCTAAAATGTTAACAGACTAGATCAAGTTTAAACAAAATAGGTTCAGCCACCTGTCACCATCACAGACTGTATGAATGTATAACTGAAAACAGAGGAAACTGTCTGTTGTTCCGGACTGATTTTTCTAACGTCACTCTGATCATAAAGCCTTCAGCCATCTCAGCTAGCGGATGAACCGCTCCTATTGAAATGGCTGCTATAAGCTGAATTCTCAATGTTCACCTGGTGGCTGTTCCAACCTGAGAGGTTGTCATGTTTTTCTTTTCACATAGGAACAGATGTGCTATTCCAATGAGAATCTTTGATCATCCATAAACCACCTGTGGAGAACATTTAAGCACCCCCAGAGCAACTTCTGTGACCCGAAATATACGAGCCCATAGTAATCTAGCAGAGTGACACAACAGTCATAAGCTTGCAGCTCACCTCACTTCAAGGAGAACTGCCCTTTCAGACATTTGCTCTTTCTAGCATAGCATGTGACTCAGAGGGTCCCACGCAGCTGGTGTCATCGCAGTGGAATATGACCCCTAGGAATATGTAGGTCTGCAGTGTGCTCTCCTGGTCAGTTTCAAAAGCTACATAAAAAACTTAGAATTGGCAGCCGTCTAAATGTCTTCTTATCATATCTACATGCACAAAGTTCTGTGTCGTCATTACCGACAGTCTTATAACCGAGTTTATACAAATCACAGAAATTAAAAGTATGCATAATAAGGTTATAGCTTTATAACCTTCATGACCAACATGTCTACTTCACGGGGATCCCTGGGTGGCTCAGCGGTTTAGTGCCTGCCTTCAGCCCAGGGCATGATCCTGGAGTCCCAGGATTCCCTGCATGGAGCCTGCTTCTCTCTCTGCCTGTGTGTGTGTGTCTCTCTCTGTGTTCTCATTTTTCTCATTTTTCATCATTCTCATATTTATTCTCATGAATAAATAAATAAAATCTTTTTTAAAAAAAGTCTATTTTTCTGTTTATCTGATCAAAGTATCAAAGCTAATGTATGGATATAAACTTGTTTAAGTCTACAGAGTTTAGATACGTACAAATATTCAACAATAGAAAAAAAAACAGATAAAGGATGAATCCCAATATGTAGTGTTTAACTGCAACAATGTTCACTAACTCAATAAGACTGATAAATTCAATGAGAAAGTTAAATACTTGATCAGTTGATGCTAAATAGCAAGTAAGTATTTGTCTCAATTTTTCCTAATAACTTAACATTTTTATCTATTAATCCACACTTTTGGCTTTCTGACTACATATTAGCATTTTAATAGCCATGGCTACTGCATACATAGATGGCAAGCCTTGTGTGGAAGTAGTCTAAGCAAGAGTGAAAACTGTAAAATTGTAACTTTGAGGGCAACAGGAAGTCAGAGGAAATACCCACCCTCAGGCTTGTCTGACTTTGGTGCAGTTCTCCCCTTTGGAACCTTCAAGCCACATGTGACTTTTTGTTATGAAACCTGTAGTGTTTTAAGAATTCTCATTTCAGCATCAGGAAATTACATTAGATGAAATCCTATGGAGGAGTCAGGAGTCTGAGGTCATCTTGGCTGAGAGAAATTGCAGATGTAGTTCCCAAGTCACATCTCTGTAAGGGATGTGCCCTGCAGCCAGCTATGTATGACTCAGTTCATTTTATTAAGCAAATTTCTCTTTCATCTATAATTGATTAAATAAGAATCCAAACAGCTGTACCCTCCTTGCACCCAGATAAGGTGACATATTTCTTTATATTCAATCTCTACAGTCCCAGGCAATCAGTTCACCTAATCATTGATTGTATCTGCTCTCGCTCAGCCCTTTTAAAATGTTGGTATGAGCAGCTAAACTAAATTTTTCGATTACTGTGAGAAGCATTTGCCATATTTCCCTGCAGAAGAAACAAAAGATGTGTTTTAGAAGCCAGTGAGTAGATCACAAACACTCAGAGAGTCATCACCATTCTTTATTTATTATTTGTGAAATAGCAGCTACTTAGTGCAGGGATAGACTTAGAAAAAGGCATAGATCTTAGTCAAGAAGCTAATGACCTATGTCAGACAGACAGAGAAATTTAGTCATAAAATACATATGCAAAAAGGTGGATCTTAAAACTCAAGTAAGAGTGGTGACTTGAATTCTTTTCAATTTGGAAGGGTTAGTGGAGGGAAAACTTTAATGATAGAGAATCAATGAGGCTATTCACCAAGGAAATAAGGAATTGAGTTATCCAGAAAGATCAGAGACTTTTTTATGATTTTATTCATTTATTTGATTCTCAGAATTTGTCACCTCTTGCTTGACATATGCTGGTTATATCATTCCTCCCTACTCTGCTCCGGAATGCACACATCATATACTGATCTTCTTAAACATGGAGGTCAGTTCTTATTCCTATCAGAGTACGTGGTACACAGCATGTGCTCAGTAAATGCTTACTGAATGATTAAATGAATAAAAGCTTAGTTCTTTCATGGATTGTATGAATGCTGGGAGACACGATAAGTCCTGAACAAAATTTTTTGTTGGTGGTGTTTTGTTGTGTTTGTTTCTAAATGTGCTAAGGAAATGGGCTTGAGCAAGCAGAGCTAGATAGAGCAAACTAGCAAACAGGGCCTCAGAAGGGCACAGGGTGAGAATATGTTGTGCCAGGATTTAAAATACAATTTCTCTTGCCATATTTTAGAGAGATTTCAAGAAAAACATAAATTGCTTTTCAGTGATCATATTGATACTGGCTTTGAGCTCCTTATAGAGCTGGGGTGGGACATGAAAGTCGTTTTATTTGGGTCATACATATGCAAATCAATTTGCATTTTGCAATGTTCCTTAAAGATTTCATGAAGATATCTGTATAGCTACAAAAATGTTTTCACGTTTTCAAAATTCATTAACAACAGAACTGTATATGGTTCACCTCTAGGCTGTTTATGAGTCATAGGAGCTGGATTGGAGATGGGTGGGAAGAAGAGCCATCAAGATAGAAGAAGGGGCACCAAAAAAGAAAAAATGAGACCAAGCTAAAAATGAAATTTTTAAACTTTTCCATAGCTCTCTATGCTGGCTGTGTAGAACTGAGCTAAGGAGCTAAGGCATGTGTCTAAATTGCGTGGTTAGCACCTCTGTGATGTTCTAGCACAGCCAGATCCTGGGATGTCAACATTAGCCGTACTTCATTTGTTTTCTAGGGTAAACTCACAAATTAGGCTCTAGAGGTATACTCGTCTGTACTTTTATTCCTAGCCCCAGAATAAGACAGAAAGAATAAGCAGCCTAAGGAAGCCACAGCTTGATGGGCTATAAAGATAAGGGCATAATGACAACTAGTACACCAGGGCTCCAGTGGCGGGAAGCAAGGTAAAACTCGATTGATTTTGTTGCAATGAGCAGATGTATTGGCAACTCATTTTGTCTATTTCCTACAATGCTGTTTTTCAAAACTCCAGAGTTAACCCCTAAATATGTCTTCCACTCTACCTTTCCAATAATTTGGTGAATGACACAGGAAGCTGACTTGTGAAAAGCCATCTCTATCTTAATAGTATGTCAAGGGAATCTTGACTTACTGGGATACCAAATTCAGGTTTCTCCTCAGCAGGATTTTGACTAGAAATAACACTGTAACCATAGAAACACCTATTCAATGAATGGTCATGGGAGAAATGACATCACAATACCATTCAAAAAAGAAAAAAAGCAGAGAGAATTCCCTGCCAAATTTGATAGAGGATTTTTTTCTCAACACAAAAGTATTGTGAAGGCTCAGAATTCTGTTTTTTTTCTGACTCTCACAAGTAGACATCTTTTTTCCCCTCATTCATTCAACAAATATTTTTTTTTTGAGTGCCAGCCACATCCAGGCAGTGTTCTAGGCACTGTAGGAAACAAAGCTGACCGAGTGGTAGATGCAGAGAATAACCCAGGGAAAGGAGATGCAGCACTATCACACTGCAAGAGGATCGATGATACTTACTAAGGAGGGACAGAGAAAGACCATTATGAAAGGGTGACAACTGAGCTGATGCACGCCAGGAGGAAGCAACCAACCAGATTTCTCATTCTGGCCAGAGAGAATAATATATGGAAAGGCCCTGTAGTGGGAATATTTTTTGGGTGTTGGAGCAAAAGTTAGGAGGCTTGTAATACCGGAATAGAGTAAAGGAGGGTAAACTAGTTGGGTGACAAGAGTGTGATAGTAGGCTCTGATTAGGTAGGAAGGCACAGGCCATAGAAGGACCTTGGACTTTTACTTTGGGTGATGAAGGACCTGTTTGGAGGATTTAGCCTGATCTGTCTTGATTTTTGAAGACTTTACACTAGGTGCTATCTGGAGGTTAAATTATAATGGAGATTAGGTGAGAGGCAGGAAAACCAATTAAAGGTGTGATTACAATAATCCAGAAAAGAGAAGATAGTGACTTGGGTCAGGATGGTCACAGTACATAGAGAAGTAGTAGGATTCTCAATATATATTGAAGGCAGAACTGACAGGAATTGCCAATGAAATGAATGAGTGTGTCTAGCACAGTGCATTATGGGTGTATGAATAAATACATACATTTTGGTCAAATATAAAAAAATCAATCAAATCCAATTTCCTTACTTTTTTCCCCAGAGAAAATCAAAACTCAGAGAAATAAAAGTATTGCTTTATTTTTTTTCATAGCAAAACATTTTGCATCTACATAATAGCCCTCATCCACGACGCTTCTGATAATCCTTTCATAAGTGTCAACTTGTCTAGACTACAATCCCCAGTTATTCAATACTGTGAAGGTATCTTATCTTGTCGATGTAATTAAAGCCTATAATAAGTTGACTTTATTTTACTTCAATTTTTTTAAGTTTCAAAAAGGCTTTAATGCATACAGAGGGGAGGGTTTTAGTTCTTTTTGGCTGCTGCTTTCTTCATGGCTGACAGGATGCTGCTCAGCAATTCTCTCTTCCTTTTGGCATGGATGTGTGTCCCCACCCTTTTGTTGATGAACTTGAAGACCTGCTTGTCTTTGGACACCTTGAGAAGCTCCATGGCACTCCACTCGCTACTCATACGGCATGAAGCTGCACATCTCTCGGGTCATGTCCCACATGAACTTAGTATGCTTGGCCAGGCACTGGTGGCTGTGGCTGTGCCTAGGTTTGCTCACATCCTTAGCGACCTTATGGCCCTTCTTGAGGCCTGTGGCCACGGGGTACCACAGAGCCATGACTGCTGCTCCTCCATGGCTCCCTCAGAGGAGGGGATAAATTGACTTTAAATAAGGGAGTTTATCATAGATAATCTGGGTAAGTCTGACTCTAACAGTTGAAATGTCTTAAGAGCAGAGCTGAGATTCCCTAATGAAGAAGGAATTCTGTCTGTGGACATCACCTTCAGCCCATGCCTGGGGGTTTTCAGCCCACCCTCCGGATTTCAGACTTCCCTCTCTAGCCCCCAAAATTGTATAAACCAATTTCCTGCAATAAATCTCTTAATATAATCTCCTGTGGGTTTTGCTTCTCTGGTTGAACGCTGACTGGTACTTATCTCCGGCCCATCCTTCTCTCTGTCCTTGACAGCCTCTTCTTTTCCTACTAACTCTTATGCATCAATGTTCCAAGGGCTTTGTCCTGGTTCTTACTTTCCTTCCAGAGAGATTCTTGTGCAGACCTCTATATAAGTTACCAGTCAACTCTTAGAATTAACACCAACTCTAATGGTTCACTCAACAAGTTTAGACATGTATAAGACATAAAGTTGGAAAGAAAATCCAATCATACGCAAATAAGTTGATCGATAACTTGTTTATGCAACAGCAGAGTCATTATGGGATAAGTCAATCTTTGTAAACTAGCAATGAGTTGACAAGGTCCGTGTTTGAGGGAGTCATCTTAATAACAGAAGGCATAATTCATAGTATAGGTTTTGAGAATTATAACTTGGGAACTGTTTACCTCCTTCTATACCCAAGGTAGGTTGTTTAGAGAAAATTGGTCAGGAGGTGGAGAAGCAAGGCCCAGGTAGGTGCCAAAACAAAGAGATATAATGGAGAGATTGCTAGATTGGGAGCTATAAAACTTGGGTTCTTACTCTGGCTGCTATGTCAGTTGGGTTATTTTGATCACAAATAAAAGGGTCTCATTCATATTATCTGGAGAAGAAGGGAGTTTGCTGTGACATCCAGGACATTGACCGGAACTGGAACGAGGAGAGGGAGGAGCAGTGACAAGGAGCTCTGCTTCATGCCAGCTGCGCCTCTCATATACTGTATGAATCTGTCTCTCACTGGGCTTCTGCTTCTTTGCTCATCCACTCCAAATTTCTCTCCCAGAGCTTTCTTATTTATTCATCTGGTCTATGGATTTGTCTTTGAATTACTCGTGGCCTCTGCTTTTATTGCCAGCTTCTACCTCATGGTCCACTATGTAGTTTCTTCAAGGTGGGCCTCTACTGTTAACTCTCCCACTCTTACATCTTCTAATTCAAATTCTCAAGAGAGGCAAGAGGGGGAATCTTATTGCTCCCATATGCAGAGTTGTATATTAAAGATTAAAGGTCATAACTTAGGGTGTTGGCAACCCATTCCTCTCAAAAAGGCTGCGGTTGGAGTAAGGGGAAAAACGTAAAAGGTAAAATCCCTAGCCAAAATCTATTGTTATCTAGCCTTTCTGGGCATTAGCAGCTTAACATTCCCTCCTCCCTTGCTTCTGCAACATTTTGAATGGGCTTTACTTATTTCTGGCCCATCCTTCTCTCTGTCTTGGCAACTGTTTCTTTTTCCATCAACTCTTAGATATCAATGTCCCAAGAGTTCTGTCCTGGTCCCTACTCTCTAGAGAAATTCTTGATCAGACTTCTGTATAATCAAAAGTAACGCTTGAAACCAAATGTATATTGTCTGATAAAACAAGTGTACTAAGTTTCCCACATATGTATTTTAATTGTTTCAAACATATGTTGGATTTTCTGTTGTAATTAAAATATTAACCTTAAGAGGTTTCATATGTAAAAAAGATTGACAGTTGAACACCTTTCCATAGTAATGTCACCCTCATTCCCAGCTTTTGCTACTATGTGAACACCAGTGACTCCCAAATCTACATCTCACTTACTTAACATATATGTAATGAGAAAAAAGTATGTGGTAGACACAGGACTATTCTTTGGGGTTACTGCAATGATTAAGACAATCTCTCTTTCATGGAGTTCATAATCAGGGAGTCAAGAATGATCAGTAAGCAGGTAATTATAGAATGTGATAAATCTCCAAACAGAGGCAAGCACAGAAAGCAGTAAGTGTTGGGATCTGAGGGAATCAGATCTTTTTTTTTAAAGATTTTATTTATTTATTCATGAGAGACACACACAGAGAGAGAGAGACAGAGAAAGAGACAGAGACACAAGCAGAAGGAGAAGCAAGCTCCATGCTGGGAGCCTGATGTGGGACTTGATCCCAGGTCTTCAGGATCACATCCTGGGCTGAAGGCAGGCACTAAACCACTGAGCCACCCAGGGATCCCCAAGGAATCAGATCTTGAAGAACTTCTAGTTGATATCCAAAAGATAAGCAAGCATTGGTAAGATCAGTAGTTTTAAACCATCATTATGCATCAGAAGCATCAAGGGAGCCTTTGGAAAATATAGATGTTAGGGCTCCATGCCCAGAGATTCTGACTTCATTGCTCTAGGGATAGGTCCTCAGCATTGTTATATATATATTTTAAGCTATTAAATAATTTTAATGGGAAGAAAGAATTGAAAATCAATGGCTTAGGTAAAGCCAGACAAGAGCACTTCAAGCAGAGGTATTAGCATGTTGAAAAATCTGAAAGCAATAAGAGACTTATCTCAGGTTCAGTTGCCTAGAAAACAGACTCTGAGATATATATTTGCATGTGGGTTATTTATTGGGGAGTACTTTTTAGAAAACCACCAGTAAAAGAATGAGAGAAGAGAATTGGGTAAAAGGAGAAACTGACAGATTTATGGGAGCTCAAACCTCTCGAGGCTTGGAGCTGGAATATCCCTTTTGTTTGCATCATGACAAGAAGGCTGAAACCTTGCACAGCTACATCATCAAGTGATTAGACTGCCCTATTGTGTAGCCTTACCTCCTCTTAATGATCAATCAATGACCTCTACCCATATTGTGCTTCCTTTCCTTGCTTGTTAGACTCAGCATGAGAAGACTTAGGTTACCATGTAGTAGTCATAGCTTAAAGTTTAATGGGACCCTTAAAGAGGGAATAAGACTTCCTTTAGGATCCAGGACTTAGTATAGACCCACACGGCCATGAACACATGCTTGAGAATAATACATTCCTCAACTGAGTCACGAGGACTGGTAAGTGGGGTCATCCTGGACCCACTGGGGGAACAAAGCCATATAAGGGTCTTTGTTACTGCATCCTCAAAGATGGTGCTCCATCCTCATAGACTATCATCTGCAAGCCAACACCTCAGCTGCTCTTTCAAAAGTCAATTCTATCACCTCTCAGACCTACAACTTTCAATTAGTGCAGAATGTATTGGGCCCAACGGATACATGGTCATTGCCCACTACTGCAACATCATTGTTTGGTCTGAAGCTATGCTATACAGTATATAATGTGGGTAAATCAAATATTCCTGTAAACCTTCTTTTTTTTTTTTTCTTGTAAACCTTATGGTGATGCTAGAAGAGGCCCTGTAGGAAGGAAAAATATATCCCAGAATATGTGTCTTTCATAGTTGAAGTGAATCATTAATTTCCAGGACAAAAAGATTCTAATGTAATCAACAAATCACCAAGTAGCTGGTTAATGTCCTTTGTGGATGATGCCCATAGAGACTCAGCATGGTCTCTTTTGCTGGCAGGCTGGAGAATTAGCAGTGACAATAGCTTGCTCAGCCTTAGTCAGTGAGGAGGGATACCGTTGAGCCAATTCCTTGTGACAATACAAGTCCACTCATGCATCCATTATGCCATCACTGGAATGGACAATAACAGAAGCTGGATGACATCAACTAGCCAGGTCATTTTGTCTACCTGGCTACTTCGTGTCTCTTCCTTGGTAAATGCTCTTACTAGGCATTATCATGAGATGCAAAGACATTCAAACTTCACCTCAAATGCCATAGACAGATGCACATGCCTTTTCTCCAGACCTCCTTTTCCAAGATTTATTTTTCTTCTTTCAATCCCCCAACCAAACAGGTCACTTCCTATAAATTCCTATTTATTCTTACTTCAGCTATTTCTTTCTTTCTTCCTCTGCCCCCTAAAAAGTAGGGAAACAGCTGTGGTCATCAGAAGCTGTACTCAGTGGGAAGATTGCCCCATATTGCTGACTCTCAGGGAACCTCTGAAATGCAGCTATATTTTCAGCTTGAACCCACATACAAAGCCAATTCACCAGATTTGTCCGTTTTTTCCTGTGTCAGTTGCTTAGCCATCCTCCTCTCCACTCACATGTGGCCATAGATGTGAGCTGAGGGAGAGGTGTCACTGTAACAGTAGTTGATATGGAGGTCTGTGCTACCTGCAACTTACTTATGCCTTCTGGCTCTGCTCATTCCCAATCCAATATCCCACTTCCATCTTACAATGCATTGTATTGGTTCAGCTTAACTTTATGACTTGCTGGGTCTGAAAGATCCCAGGTCATGATGGGCAGTCCTGGCTACATGGTAAATTGGTGTTCTGTGGTTGCTTTTTTCTACTGGGTCCCAGGTACATGGCAAGAGTTATTTTATAAATGACATTTGGGTCTCTAGCTTTAGGTTTATTATAGATAGCATGGCTTTGCTCTAGAATCTTAGGAGTCCACTTTGCAATCTGTCAACTGGGGCTGACCACAAATCTCAAACAACATCTTTTCCATCACAGATACCTACCATTATTTCTGCAGGATGATCTGTGCCAGACTTGCTGTAGAGCTCTTTCCTGCTTTGGGCCTTAATCAAAGCTAGTTGTCTTTCTGTGTCACTTGGTGAGTAGGTTGAAACAAAGAGATCTTAAAAGTGTGCTTCTTTCTTAGGGGTGAAAGATATGAGATGCATCAGTCTCTCCTTTTCTTTAGAAGGAATATCCTGGCATGTCCCGGATGCCTATGCCCTTAAAAACATACATGTCAGAGCCCTGAATTTCATTAGGTTTATCTCCAGTCCTTTGGAGTGTATGTGTCTTACAGAGGCCTCCAATGTTTTTGCAATTTCTTTTTCATGTAGTCCAAGTGACATGTCACTGATAGAGTGGACTGATAATATTCTGAAGAATAAAGAGTCTAGGTCCCTTTAGATTGTATTATACCAGAAGACAAGAGAGTTAACACAAGACCATTATGTATGGCTGTTCAGTCCACATGAACACAAACTACTTTTGATCCTTCTTCCTAAAAGGGATAGAAAAGATCCTATTGCCAGATTAATTGCTATTTATTATAGATCTGAAGCTGTGTTAATCTGCTCTAGCAAAGATACCTCACACAGCATAGCAGTTGCAATTAGGGGCTACTTCTTGATGGAGTTTGCAGAAATCAACTCTCGTCTTCAAAGACCCACCTGTTTTTTTTTTGTTTTTTTGTTTTTTTTTTTTTGTAGAAGTCATAGTACAATTCAAATAGAGGACATGAGGCCACCCATGAAATCATTAATTTGCTCAAAGATTGGAAAGTAATCTTGGCATGTTGAAAGAGGGATAGGCCATTCCAAAGACAAAGAACCAATTTAGCAATTCTTCCAACTACTAATGTCCATTACAATTTTATATCTGGGAACCAAAGAAATGATTAAGCAGTGAGCTGATGGACTAGTGAACTCACTGTGAGATAGAACTAGACCAGGTTTCCACTTATTAATTGGCTCCTGTATGTTGCTACTCTAATTGGTGCCACAGTGATCCTTTAGGTCCCTGGATAGTAGCACTGGTAACTCAGACCCTGTCCACACACCTACTCAAAATAACTGGATATTCCCATTTTTCTCCAAGGCATGATTATTCTAATAGTCGTAGGTACCTGGGAGTGATACTAAGGCAATCATTATCACTTATGCTTAATAAAGAGCTGCAGGTCTCTCCCTCCTGGACATCTGACTTTGCCTTTAAGTGGTAGGATCTAGGGCTGAGAGAATTGGCTCAGTTTCCAGAAACTGAACAAGAAATTTTGGTTTTTTACTGGGATAAGTTCTCTTAACCTCCTGATTATCTCTCTCTGGCTCCTTTGATTGCATACATTGAGCATACCTTTATTGACTGCCTGTGGCACACTGTGTTCTATTGTTCTATTAACAATCTCCTTGGCCCTGTGTGGGTCAGGCCTCCCTGGCTATTACGCAGACTAGCCATTTATTATGATCATTGTGACTACCTTGCTTTAGATAGTAAAGTGCCACCACCTGGCCTCTATTATTTTGCCATGCTCTTTATTGTTCTAAGGGTTCCCAATTCAATACCAGCATCTTCCACCATCAGCCCTTGCCTACAGAGGACAGCAACCCCTGAGTGTCTGATTCATGCTGGTGCCCCTCTCATTAGTGCATCCTTTATCACTCTGGTAAATGGAATGGCAAGTGGACCCTTAAGTGAAACATGGTTAGCAGATGGATTTTCTGCTTTGCATAATACACCCACTCCAGCACTTCTCTAAACCTTTTGATCTCTTCTTCCATCATGTGCCAGAAAAGTTCTGGTATTTTTAGTTAGTGTGCACCAAAGCTTTTTCCAAGCTTCTAAGAGCCATTCTAATTGCATGTTAGCACTGTCTCCTGAGTCCTTGACAGGGTATTAAGTCCTCCAATGGAGAATGTTACATAAAAATTCCCTTTTATCCATACTTCTGTTTTGCCCTCATTCTCTCACATCCTCCACCTTGACCCAGAACCTCAAGATCAAGTCCATACTTTCTTTTCTGGGACTGTTGATACAGGTCCTGCAGCTCCTTGAGTGTATAGTTCCTTTTTTTTGCTAGTACAAAGACTAGATACTTCCCTAGCTAGCTATGTTGTGTCTTGAGATTAGTCTGGTGGCCAACAGGGAGGGTGGAGATGGATGAGGGGAGGGCCGGTATGGTAGGTATGGGAGTATATGTTATTTTGCCATCTAACAAGCAAAAAGAAATGATAACTTTTACTAGGAGGGAATAGGGTACTTCCCTAGGTTCAGAGGAAACAGGATTCAAGATTTCCAAGGGTATCAACCCAGATAATGCCATCCCAAATCTCAGACCTCACTCCTTCACAATTAAGGCCAAGAACTTGGTAAGGCAGATTTGCCAGGTTGACAAATTAATCTTCTCTGGAACTCTGTCATACTTAAAATCATACTCTAGGGGTGGCTCTCAGCTTTTCTACCTTCAGGCCTTCTGGCTCTCTCACTTTGCCCTAAATTTGAGATTAATCACTCTCACTCCTTCATTGCCTTTCTCCAATGTCTGAGAGCATCCAGTCAAAGCCATGTGATTCCATGGTCTCTATATTGACTACTTTCCTAGAACCTTCTAACTGCCTGAGACAGTACACCTGCCAGTACATTCTCAGTTTCCATCCCAGTTAACCATTGATGAAAGGTGTAACTTCTGCACTGCTCCAGGATTCCAGGGGTTATCAAAATTTCACCTGCTACCAGCAATGGCATTCTCATTTCCAGTTAGCCAAAGGATAATATAGCTCACAAATCCCATTTTAAAGCTGCTAGGACAATTCTGGTAGCAATTGTTCTAGGTCAGACTTCCCAGGAAACGAACTGTGCAGGAGAAATATGAATACAGATTTGTGGAGAGGGTTCTTAGGAAGAAAAAAATTTAAACGGGGAAGAAGAGCAGGAATGGGTAGAGGGAAAAGTTTGAGTAGCAAGGCAGTTCCAACAAAGACTCAGCCAATCCTATGGGAGAGGCTCTGAGTTGGAATGGCCTTCGGAGTTGTCCATTTTGACTTTTGGGCTTTAATACCCCTGCACTGCCCAGTCATGAAATGCAGGCTGCTTCTGGAGGGAGATGTAACTTTCTGTATAGCAATTCCCTTTGGTAGAAGGCAATTCTTTTAGAAATTCTCGGTTATCAGTGGGCAATAGCCAGCACTTCTGGTAGCTGTGGAAATGTATGCCTTAATCCCAAAGGAAAGATAGATGCGGGAGACCACAGGGTTTATCACAGCATGTGTTTTTGCCAAACTGTAAGTAGTTCAGTAGGGCTCAACATAGAGTCTGAGAGGGAGAGGGGTATACGAGAAGCCCAGACGCATAAGCAGTTCCCAGGTCAGAAAGAGCCTCTGTCTTGCAGCTGCTGTGTAGCAATGCCCAGTGGGTACTTGGACATAAAGTCTGGAGCTCAAGAGAAAGATCTTGCTATGAAGTTACTTATGTCTGAGACATTGAGTTAAGAGTCATTTGGAAAAACCAGTACCTGAGTTTGAATTCTAGTTCTCTCCATATTACCTCGAATCCTCTGAACCTTAGTTTTCTCATCTAGAAAACCCTCATAGGGTTGTTAGGAAGAATGAGAGGGATGATTCACACAAAGCACTTCAATAGAGCTCTCTGAAAACATGAAACCTTTACACGGCACACTAAACCATCTCTAGCTTTGTTCTCAAGTCAACCAAAGAATTGATCCTGAACTGACAAAACTTCTATAGCTATTTATCCTTTAAAAATATCTATAAAAGAAGTGTGTGTGCATGGTAGGAGGGAGCTTTATTATGTACTATTTGTCTTTCATAGCTGGAAAACTGAAGGCTGAGCTGTTAAGCTCTTTGGTTGAAGTTCCACCGCAGGATGAGTCAGGGTAAACAATTCAGATCCTTAAACTCCTTATACCACTGGGCTCTGTAACCACCAAACTCATAACCTACTGGGAAAAGAAAAGGACACTGATGTATCATGTTAATCCTGTAACAAATGAAAGGAACTTCAGGGTCATCATTCTGAGATGATTGCCCAGGGGTTAGTTAGGCCCCAGGTGTTGAGAAGAGCAGACATTATAAGGTTTATTGAGAAGAATGTGACAGGGATGCATTATCAGGTGACAGGGTGATGAGGTGGGTGATAAGATTGCACCTTGCCTCTGAGGTCAGCCTCAGGTTGAAGGAGGCAACGTGTGTGACACCCTGGTGGGCATGAAGAATCTTCCGTGACTTCTCTCTGGAGTGAAGAGATGAGCTGATGAGCTTCCAGTCTAAGGCAGCAGCCTCTCTCAGTTTTTAGGTTTCCTGCCTTCTTAGAGCCTCCTTCCTCCTTTTTTTTCATAATATTTATGAAATATTTCAAAGAGGGAGGGTGGAGAAGCAGCCCTGGAAATCCCAGCTTTGTTGTATTCAAGACAAAACTACAAATACAAAATAGATGACAAAGAGTGGGTATCCAAATAGTGCTATGGGGGGAGGGATAGATGATGCACTGAAAAGAGATGGATTGGCTGGAGGGAGAAGGGAAAGAGGAGAGACGTGACTGGCAGCAACTATCAAACAGAAAGATTTATCTGTTTTCTGAGGAAAAGAGGAGGCAAGGTGAAAGCAGAGCTTGCTAAATATAAATGTCAGCTGTGAGGCTGAACTACAGAGTAGTGAAAATAGTCCTTGGTAAAAGAGAAAAAGAAAATAGGAAAAAAAAAAAAAAAGAAAATAGGCACCAAACTCCCCTTTATTTCCATCAGGTTTTCTTTTTATTAGTCTAACCTCTCTTTTTGGAGTAGAGGAGGAGAAATTGGCAAGTAATATAAATGAAGGCTTTTCCCTTCACCGTACCCCAAAAGCAAAGAGTTAAACATTAGGAGCACACAACCGATAAGAATCACCAGGAGAGTTCGCTGAATATTCATATTTGTGGACCCACCTACAAAGCTTTTAATCCAATAGGTCTGCAGGGGCATCCAGGACTGCATTTGTAGCCAGCTCCCTAGAGAGGCTGATGTGAGGGATCCAATGATCATACTATGGAAAACACGATTCTACACAGTCACCACCCATCTCAACCTTAACCCAAGACTCAGGAACATGTAAAGCAAATAAATACACGTTTACATGACCAATCCAAATAATTAAAAACAACAACAACTGGGTAAGAACGGTACTATCCATATAGACATTTCTCCTTTTCCTTGAAGGGTTTCTTCTAAACTAGGAATCTATAAAGGATAGCTCTTTCCAGAACAAAGGATAGTCTGCCTCTAAGTTGACTCCCATTCTCTCCTAGAAGGTAACTTTTTAAGTCAGAAGCTCTATTTTTACCTTCAAAAAGCATTAAAACTTAGTGTATACTCTGTTACAGGGACAGTGTCAAATCCCAGCTCCAGACCATTTTCCTCATTTCCCAAATTTCCTCATTCCTATTTGCTGGAATCTGGCTAGAATCACCAGATCCCGTAACAAAAAAGAGTAAACTATTTTTATTCCAAAATAATGAGGAATAGAAACATAAAATGGACAGGGTTGCTTCAGCAGAGTTTGTTTTTCTCATAATTTTTCTTCTATTTGATTTTATTTTTAAATAATAATATTAGGCCAAATTTAATTTCTCTCTTCTTAGTTATTAACCACCCAGGAAAGCTTTCTCCTCTTCAATTTGATCGCTAAAACTAATATTGCATGAGCAGTTTGACAGGAGAGCTGGATCCAGCATTGACCTTTTAATAACTCAGAGTTGTAAGAGTGAGGCAACAAGTGAAAACAGATAAGCTTCCTGGGGCACGCTACTGAAACTGGGATCTTTGGGCCTCCGCGAGGTTCTCAGAGAGGACCCACCTACAGTTTTGGGCATCCAGGCCCTTTGAATTGGGGCCAGGTGCTGGAAGGCTCATGTGAGATCATTCCATTGTACGTTCAAAAGTACTCTCATATCTCTGATCTTTGTAAGTAGAAGACTTTGTCTTGAATCCAAATCCCCTTCCAGATGCTACATCATTTCTTTTCTTCTTTGTACAAACTTCTTAAAAGAATTCCCCTTGCTTGCTATCTCTCCTTATTGCTACCTCTCAGTTTTCAACTCAGTGCAGTCTAATTTTCAACCCACCACTGCTTTGAAACCCTTCCTGCTAAGGTCACCAATGTTTTCAAAGCCAGCGGTTAAATCTCTTCCATAGCTAACTTGAGCTCTGGGCAGCAGCCGATGCAGTTACTGTTCCCTTCTCTGACTGTTTGATATCAGCCTCTCTTGTTTTCCACCAACTTTATGGCTTTTCTTTATTAGATTCCTATTTGCTGGCACTTCTTCCTCTGCTTGCTTGGCCTCCTCTAAATGTAGAAGTTCTTTGGCCCTCTGCACTTCTCTGTCTCCATTCTCCCAGGTGATCTTTTCTAGCTGTATAATTAAAATACCACCTACAGCCCAATTATTCCACAGTCTACATCTCTAGTTCTGACTCCTTCTCTGCATCATAACCTAATGTATTCAACTTCCTACATAAACGTATTAGATCCAAATGAAACTCTTGACCCTCTCAAATATTATATTCCAAGTCTTTCCTCAGTACAATATCCTCATTCACCCAGTAGCAAGGCCCCAAACCTAGCTGTTGTCCTTGGTTCTGCCTCCTTTTGCCACTGCCTATATCCAAGCTCTCTAACTGCCTCACCTTAATCCAAGCTACCAGCACCTTTTGACTCTACTGCTGCATTAGCTCCTGTCCATCACTTTGCTTGTATACTCTCTACAAAGAAACAGGATGATTGTTTTAAAAATCACATTATGCTCCCTTGCTTTATACTGGCTTCCAAGCTCTCCCTCACAGTCTTCAAGACCTTATGTGACTTTGTCCTTTCTAGAACTCTCTATCTTCCTTGTTTCAGTCACGTTAATCTTTCTGTTAATTTTCTCTAAAACTCCAAGCTCAGCACACCTGGGTGGCACAGTCTCAAGCGTTTGACTTTTGGTTTTGGTCATGAACTCAAGGTCATGATATTAAGTCCTGTATCGGGCTCTGAATGCAGAATGGCATCTGCTTGACATTTTCTCTCCCTCTCCATGCCCTTCTTGCTTATGCTCTCTCTCTCTCTCTCAAATAAATAAATAAATTCTAAAAAACAAAACCAAAAGCAACCCTCCAAGCTCATTTCCACTGTAGGGTTTTCAACCGTGGCTTCCTCTATCTGGAACAACCTCCCTCGATCTCTTCATGTAATCAACTATTTCTCATCACTTAGGTCTTGGTTCACCTGTCATTTCCCCCAAGAGGCCTTCTGGCTGTCCTAGGTACATGGACTTTTCTCACCCCAGATACACTTCCCGTCACCCTGTTTTTGTCTTCAGTGTAGCACATATCATGACCTGAAATCTCATTCATTTTTTCCTAACAATCCCCATGCCCACTAAATTGTAAGTTCCCAGATGACAGTAGCCAGTGTCTAGCAGATAACAGGGACATAAAAAATATTGGGTTTTAAACTTTAGAATGATCATACAAATCATGTATTAGATTCATAGCTACAGAATGTTGGCAATGGATAAGCCCTTTAGAATTTCTTCTATTTTATTTGTGGTACTGGGTCCTGGTTGAGTTCTACATAAAACTCAGGTAATCTGAAGGACTATCATAAATTGCTGGTGGAAAGCTTCTTGGTGTTTTTTTTTTTATTGATTTGCGCTAGTGGAAGATATATTTAAAAAGGAAGTTTGTGCAAAAATCCAAAGAATTCAGGAGAAGCTATGGAGTGGGAGTAATGAGGTGCAGGAGGGAAGACTGTTTCTCAGCCAGATCTGAAACACTAGGGATCAAGGGAGTTACTCCTGTGGAAGGGAGTTACCAGAAGAAGTAAACAGAGATGGTTTATTGTTTCATGTTTGGTTTTCAGAAATTTGGTTTCTGAAAGCAGAAAAACACAAGTAACGGTGACTCAGTGCTCAGGTGGCAAAGTGAGATACTGCACCAGGAAAGGGGCATCTCAGCATCTCTGTTCACCTGTGGCTCCCAGGGCAGTGTGGAAAATACTGATCCCTGTTACATTTGAAGAGCGTGCAGCTTTAGGGGACATTGAAGGCGGTCCTCTGGGCAGAGAGTCAGAGTCCTCCCCTCTTGGCTCTGTTTCCTTAGGATTAGCTCGTTTTACGCTACCATGCTCACAAATGGCTGTAGCAGAACCAGACACCACATCTTTTCTCACCCATGTCCAGCGGGAAGAGAGTGGAAAGTTCATTGCTGACAATACCAGGGGGAAAAAAAATCTCATTCTATCTCCTCAGCTTTGACCCAGTCAAAGGGGATGGGCATTCCTCAAACTAAGATTGGGAACAGTGAGGTGACTGTGGCAAGTGGTTTCTTTTCGTTCACTCAATAGCACTTATTGAGCACCTACCGTGTTCCTGGCACTCATCTAGGTACTAAAGATGCCATAGTGAACAGAGTGTACAAAATCCTTCAACTCTAGCAAGACAACCAAGATTTCAAAGCCGCCACTGACTTTATGGCTCCGTCTTGGTTTAACCTACTCTTTTCTGGAAATGGGGCATGTTCCCAGGGTGACTGTTTTCCACACCACAATAGAGAGGAAGGGACCGCTCAGCTGCTGGTTCTCCTCATTTGTAAGTCTGGCATGATGTGACTCTCCTGCTACAAAAAGCTACAATCACCCAGAGCAAGCATGACCTTTCCCCTGAACTCAGAGGTTGACAGCTGCTGCAACTCTTTGTTTTCACCCACTTTCGAAGCATGTGCATGGAAGGAAAGGAGATTGCAAGGGCAGATGCATGGATGGTGGGGTTGTGCCTTCCTTTGGACACCAGAGAAACTTTGCCTGTGCCCTCCTGACAGAGGAGCATTCACTGAATTTTAACAGAACACTATTCTCTGCAGCTATTTCATTTCAGGCTTACTGGACAAGTGAGGCATCAGAAGGAAGAATGCTGATGGAGGTTTGGGTAAAGGCAAGAAAGCTGATAAACATTTCCCTTCTGAGGCAATATGAAAACACCCACATCAAGGATAAGTAGCTTGCTTGAGAGAAGTCAAAGTCAAAATGAAGTATGAATTATTGATTTTCAGTAAGTCAGGAACTACCATTCTACTTTTACCCCCACTCCATGTTCTCTAATTTTGGCAATAATTCAACAGCCTCTTTCACATCCAGAAGCCTAGCCTTAAATTCCATTTTCCTTTTAACCTCCTTTCTCATTCTCTTTCTTATTTTCTCTCCTCCTCTTTGATCCTCTCTCCCGCTCCCATTCGCATTTCTCTCATTCTCTTGCTCCCCCCCTTTCCCCCCTTTTTGCTTTAGGATGTATCCTAGCAACAGCTATTTCAATTTAAAAAGGATGGGAAGGGCCACCCGTGTTGCCAAGGTTACCAGTATTTCCTGCTGTCATCGGAGGAAGTAACTTGTGTGTCGATCACAATGGAATCAGATGCCCCAACATCTTCCTTGCTATGCTGCCTATCTCCTCAACATCCAGATAATGAGAGGGTCTTCTACATCAAAAAGTCTTACAAGTGTCTCACAGGGTCTTGGATGTTATCATTTAGTGAGAAACTATTCTATAACCCAGATGTTTATAGAAAACTTTAGGGAGATATAAAATAGTGATAATGATAATAATTAGATTTTGAAATCATTTTAGATGGTAGCAATTCTATTCATTTGAGATATATTGCCAGAATTCCAACAGCAAAATAACAGACCAACAGACCCCATTGTTGACCAACAGACCCCATATGGTGATAATGACTCAATATCAGATACATTTGCATTTTATTTTTATTTTTATTTTTTTTAAATTTTTTTTATTTATTTATGATAGTCACAGAGAGAGAGAGAGGCAGAGACACAGGCGGAGGGAGAAGCAGGCTCCATGCACCAGGAGCCCGACGTGGGACTCGATCCCGGGTCTCCAGGATCGCGCCCTGGGCCAAAGGCAGGCACCAAACTGCTGCGCCACCCAGGGATCCCACATTTGCATTTTAAAAATATAATATTCACAGTAATTTGTACCTATATGCCATCTTTTAAATTTTTAAATTTTTAAAAAATATTTAAAATTTAAGTTTTAAATAAATTTATCCAAATTAACCACCATTATAAAAAGTTAAAAATTCATTTGGCAGGATCTTTTCTATTCATCCTAAAAAGAAAGCCATTAGTGTCCAGGAACTAATTCAAAGACTGCTTACATCAGGTCCAAAAAACCTAAGGCCAGCCCCTATGCATGGCTCCAGGTCTGAACTCACATTCCCCAGATCAGTCAGGCTAATTAAATTATCTCCGATTTTTCTATGTCCTAGTACTTTATATTGGCCTACTCCCTTACAAAACCCTCATACTTCCTTATTTCATTCCCACAATGGCTATGTATAACTTTCCCTATTTTATAGATGATCAAACTAAAAGCCGGGGACTTTGAGTGGCGTAAGTGGCAAAAGACCTGGCACCAGACCTTCTAACTCCTAACTCATGGGATAGCATTTTTCTTCCATCAGATGCTGATGAAATAGTACCTATACATGGCTTCTTCCTCCTGCTTCTTGACTAGTTCTTCCTGGAACCCTCCTCTGGGGTCCACTTCTGGGGAACCCAACTCCTACAACTCCTATCACGGTGCTTTTTCTCCATAGCTTCTCACCATTCCCTTCCCTTGACCCTTCATGCCAGGGGCTGGTAATGGTTCCCACTGTTGCGAGCTCTGGCATTCTCTCACAGTCTTGGTAGTTCCCTTAACTCTGCTCACACTGTCTTTCAGTTCTTTAGTTGAAGTCTCATGAGATAGCTTAGTTGCAGATACCAACACTGTTAGAGCCTCTTAACTGATAGCTCTGATTTCTCTTTCACCCTTCCTCTCCTTTAATCCCTTCTCCATAGGCTGGCTGGAGTTATATTTTAAAAATCTTAATTAGATCACATCATTCCCCACTTAAAACCATCAATGGATCCCCACTATGCACAGATAATGGCCAAGCTCCCTGACATCATAGAGCTCTTTCATGCTTCAGCTGGAATCTTCAGCCACAACTCTGACCACTTCCTTCCTAATATGCTCACATTGCAGCAATACCAAACTACATGTAATTCCCAACACAGACCAGGGTTGCATCTTACCTCTGTGCTTTGGTTCAGCTCATGCTGTTCTTAAAGTATAGCATGCTCTCTCCTCCAAATGTCACTAATTGACTCCTCCAGTTAAAGCAAGTGTCATCTCTCCAGGAAGATTATGGTTGCTGGAAGACACAGATTATTAGTTTATTAATTTGTATACCATCTGTTTCTATTCTGACACAGAATAGAAAGCATATTGAATGAAGGGCCTTGCAAGGAGTGAAAATAGCTTCTACTGCACTAAAACACCTTTACAAACCCTCAACCATTATTGGAGATATCTTTGAAGAGTGAACCAATAATGTTAATAATTGCCATTTACTTGTGCCAACTCTGTACCAGACACTTAACGCATAATGTTATTATTTAATCTTCACAACAAATATAAGGTATCATTATCCTTTTTTTTAAAGCTGAGAAAAAATAAAACAAAGATAAGAAATGTCCCTTAGGTCACACAGCTAATAGGAAATGGACTTGGGATTTGAATACCGGTATGTCTATCTTCATTCCCAGGACCTTGCCCTCTCCTTTATAGACAAGCATCTCCATCATAATGTAAAGTTAAAACCACACCCCTTGACATCACATGGGCAAAGCCCTCACTCCACTTCCATTCCCAGTCTTCTGATCACCATTTAAAAAAAATTTTTTTTTAAAGATTTTATTTATTTATTCATGAGAGACACACAGAGAGAGGGGCAGAGACACAAGCAGAGGGAGAAGCAGGCTCCACACAGGGAGCCCATTGCCGGACTCGATCCCAGGTCTCCAAGATCATGCCTTGGGCTGAAGGCAGGCGCTAAACCGCTGAGCTACCTGGGGATCCCCTGATCACCATTAAGAAGAGGGACACTTGTTGGTTTCATATATCCATGCTTATATTAAATTCACAAAACTTGAGCAGCATAACCAATGCTCTACATACGCATCTATTTCTCGCTATTTTAGAAGGCATTTTGTTTGGTGGCATTTCATCTAAAGAGAGGGCAGACCTAGAGACAGTCAGATACTTACATGGGAAAAAGAAACCCTTACTATATGCCATACACAATAAAATACTCATGGAACATTACTTCCCTGCAAGAGCTACTACTACAGCCCGCATCCCCGGGAATGTCTTTCACCGGTTCTCGGTAGGACTCAGCAAGGCCTTGATCACATGCTGATCTCACACACACAGAGCCAGATTCAGACAATTAAAGTCGTGATTTGTTTTCGCTACCATCAAAACTTGATAACTAAATGGTAGCAGTAGTTAATGTAGCATTTTATAAGCAACAGTGAATTACCCATGGTTAGTGACTAATAATAAATTAGTATGGTTATACTCGACACATAGATATCTACAGATGGGAGATCATGTCACAAGCATGAAAAAGCAAAAGTAGGAATCAGGTTACACAAAACTGGAGAACAGGCAACTCGAAAAAACAGATGTGCCTGGCTTTTGATTTCTGCCTAGCTCAGAGCCTCTTCCTTCACTGCACCTTGCGGCCACCACCACAGCAAGATGGCTCTTCTCTGGTCTCTCACCCCAGTGAAGGGACCAGCTTATACTAGCTCTACCTAGGACTTTACTGGTTTTAGTACTGAAAATTCTGTATTTACTGCTGAAAATTGGCTTCCAGGTATGGTAACTGTGATAGGCAAAGTAATGGCCTCCCCAAAATGTCTAAATCCTGTTCTCTGGAATACCTGTGGATATGTTACCTTGCACAGCAAAGGGGCTTTGCAAATGTGAGGATCTTGAGGTGGGCCCTCCCTAATCACATGGGTCCTTAAAATCAGAGAACTTCTTCTGGCTACAGCCACAGGGACATGTGGCTACACAATGGTCACAAAAACGCAACATTGCTGGCTTTGAAGACAGAGGAACAGGGAGGGTCTCTAGAAACTGCAAGAAGCAATGAAATGGATTCTCACACCTCCACCAGGTGTGAATCCAGGTCACACCTCCAGAAGGAAACACAGTCCTGCTATACTTTGATTTCAGCCCAGTGAGACCCACATGGGAATTCTGTTCTCTAGAATCACAAAGATAATAAATGCGTTGTTTTAAGCTATCAGTTTGTGGTAAATTTGTTATGGTAGCAATAAAAAAAAATCTAACACAGTAACCAACTCATCCCAGTTTGCCCAGGAATGTCTTAATTTTGAAACTGAAAATCCCGCATCCTGGGAACCCCTTGAGTTCTGGACAAACCAGGACAGTTCATCATTCTACCCACATTTTTTATTCCCAGTACTGAGCTGTAGAATTCTCCACTGACACTTAGGTACTCTCAGATGAAATTACCTGGCCTCTCAAATGATGCCCCAAAGCAATGAACCAGAATCACCTGGAGGGCTTGTTAAGACAGATTGCTGGGCCCACCCCCAGCGTTTCTGATTCAGTAGATCAAGAATGAAGCCTGAGAGTTTGCATTTCTAATATGTCCTCAGGACATAATGATGTGCTTCTGAGGACCGTATTTTTAAACCACTGTCCTAAGAGACAAAAACCTGTGGGACAAGCATGAATAGAGGTTCATCTGTTCATCCACATGCCAAGCATAGATAAAAATGAGATGGGTTTGTGTGGGTATGTCTCAACTATAAGAGCTGATCAAACAATCTTCTTGATCTGCTAGATCACATGTGAAACACTTCCATTTCTGCCTTTTATTTTTTTATTTTTAATTATCTAAAAGATTTTATTCATTTATTCATGAGAGACACAGAGAGAGAGGCAGAGACATAGGCAGAAGCAGCATGTTTCCTGGGGGAGCCTAATGCGGGACTCAATCCCGGAACTCTGGGATCACCACCTGAGCCAAAGGCAGATGCTCAACCACTGAGCCACCCAGGTGCCCATCAGTTCTGCCTTTTATAAACCTTTGGGCTCTCGGCCAGTTACCTACTACTTTGACTCTCAGAATTGGAGCTATACTAAGTAAAGCAGTTGGCACGATGTCTACCATATGACATTGCTCAATAAATGAATAGCCACATAAGAAGCCAGTCATTTCCAAAGTATCATTCATGTAGCTCAGACACCTGTGGAAGTTTGCCATTCAACCCTGGTGAGAAGATCTGAAGTCCTGCTTATGCTATTCAAATTCAGCAAATTCCCATCACAGTTTGAAAAATATAGGTTTCCTGGATTCTCCTATTTTTCATTTATTCAGAAACATGCTTGAAGCACCACTTATGGACAAATCACCAAGTTAAATGCTGTAGTGCCTTCTAAGTCTAGGATTCATCAATTATTCAACAAATATGTATTAAGGATCTACACAGTATGGGAGACACTACTGTAGGTGCTGGCATTACAATGCGCAGGATGACAGAAAAGGTCTTTGCTGCCAGAGAACTCATGTTTTAGGAAAACTAAACAGTAAAGAGAGGAGAGGAGAAAAGAGAGGAATGAGAATGTCAGTGGTGTTATGTCCTATAACAAGATAAAACTGGCCAAATATTGCCTTATAATAAAAAGGTAGTTTGGGATGTCCTCTATCAGGAGGTGACATGTGAGTTGAGAACTCAAAAACTGGGTAAAATTGTTGCAAACAAAGGAACGGATAGTATAGCCTAAGAAGAAATGAGCTTGATACTTACAAAAAGTGTCTAAAAAAAGAACAATGTGGATGGATCCTAGTGCACCAAGGGGAGAGACAGGAGAAGGAAGGATTCTGTGATTCTATGATGTAGATCCTGGGTTGGCATGGAACCTCTTCTGGCAGCAGGAAGCTTTATTAGGCAGGAAAAAACCTTGATTTTAAGGTGTTTTCTATCCACGGCTAGTTTCTTATGTCTGTTATTCTGATGGCTAATCTGGTTTTTCCTTGTAGGGGGCATATGTTACTGTCAGTCAAAGATCTCTTTTTCCTCTTTTTCTGGAGAGAAAATTCCCACCCTCTGGTTGGTTAGGGTAAGATTCCAATCAGAGTGTTACCCTACATGGTAACCCTAGCCCCTGGGAGGTGAATCTAGGCAAAACCAATCATAAATTTTCCTAACTAAAATTAATGGGAACAGCTCTTTTCTCACAAGTCATAGAGCTATAAAGAGAAAATCCTGAGACAGCATATAGACGTGGTTGCAGCCTCATGGGGAGAGCTTGTGCTAATAATGAGTGAAAAGAGAGATGCAGAACTAAAGTATGAGGAGACAGAGCCCTGAGGCCTTCACTTCTCTAGATAAAGACCATAGGACCTTTCTCCCATTATTGCCATAGCTTGGTTGCCTGAGCCAAAAAGTTCCTCTATGGTTTAAGATAGCTCGAGTAGGGCTTTCATCATTTCATTCGAGTTCTCACTGTTACGCTATTCATGACTTCACCTTAAACCTGTGTGTTTCTCAAATCCTGTCCTCCTGGTCTTGACACAGCCCTTCCAGGCATCCAAGCTCTATATAAGCAGCTTTCCTTGATTCACCCAATGCCGGGAAGGAGCATAACATAGTTGTTGGGACCTGAGCTTTAAAGAAACAGATTTGTGACTGAACTCCTGGCTCATTTCAGACTAACTACCTGGCCTAAGTCAAGTTACTTTACCTATCTGAGTTCCATTTCCTTCACCTGTAAGGAAATGGAAATAATAAGAGCGCTTGGCCACAGGTAAGTATAACCCTTCTGAGTGGGGGAAATGCAGGGGTGAAGTGAGATAATGAAAAGTAAGGCATATGGCATCATAAATGGTCACTTTCATTATAACTCAGCATTCAGATGTTAGCTGTGCCCCTTAACTTCCCTTTGGGGTTTGCTTTCTGCTGCTGGCCAAATGGTATTAAATGTCTTCATTCTTTAATTCTTCTCCCCTACTACTGCCCTGCTGACTGGGTTATCAGTCCATAATCAACAAAAGGAAAATTGGACTGTGTGCCCATGCAGATCTAAGTAAAACTGAGGTGTGTGATGCCCAGTGCTGGTGCAATGTACTTGCGAGTACTGATGCTATTGTGAGACACTGTGTCATTGCTCTGACAGGAGAAAGGATGAGATTAGCTGCTCACAGTTTTACAAAGCGATGGCTGTTTGGAATTGAACTATGAAGCTGTTCTACTATTGGGAGTGTTGACAAGATAATATATGCAAAGCATTTGGTCTGCTTGGAAGGCAGGTATGAGCAAAATACAAAGTGGGATTAATTATTGATTATCTGTGGGAAGGAGGAATAGAGAAGCAGAGACACATACTTTTCTTTTGGCAGATTTTACATTCTGCCTTGTGTTGCAATTATTTCCCTACCAGACTATAAACTCTGAGATGAGGGGCTTTGCCTTATGAATTGTTGTATCCCCTATAATCCCTGGAAAACAGGAAGTTTCCAACAAATGTTGGCTAAGTGAATGCTGAATAATTAGATACATGGTTAATAACAAAACAACAATTACTTTGTGTGAAATAAAGAATAAGCAAGTAAGAAGGCAGTGTGATATTATGAGAGAAGAAAAAAATTTAGGTTCAAATTCAAGTTATTCCATTCACTGGTTTTATAAACTTAGGTCAATACTTGATATATTTTATTTATTTTTTTCATCTAAATAATAGGAATTTCAATGCCCATTTGGCACATTTGTGATGAGGAGTAAGTATAACAATGCCCAGAACTGCTATAAATAATAATTAGTAGTAGAATCCTAATGCATCGAGTTATATTCTAGGTAATTCTGTTTGTATTCTTCTGGTCAATCAGGTTAATTCTCTGAATGGTCTTGGTAAGATGCTTCCTTAAAATGGCCTGTTTCCCTCAATTACAAGGGGAGAACATTACATCTTAAACTATTTTTCTTTCTCTTATTTTAAATGTAATTAAATCAACATTCTAGGCCAAGTTAAAAAAAAAAAAAAAAAGACTTCACACTTACTGTACTACAACTGGGCATATCTCCTGCTTTGGTCAGGCATTCCAGATGGCTGCTGCATTCCCTTGGCTGTTCCTTTGCTTGTGAGGTTTTTCTGGGATTGAGTTTGTTCTTAAGAGGCATCAAAGCCCCTTGATAAAACATGGCAGGTGTTCTTTAAAATGCTCTTTAAATTTATCACTCAGTTAAAAAATGCATAGGAAGCAAATAAATCTGTTTGTGGATCCAACTCAGGAAGAAACTAGAGTGAGAACACAGATAATTCACCAGTAAGTTGCTCACTAGGCCCAGCAAACTCTCAATCCTCTAGATATTTTTGCTTTGACATAGGAAGACAGCAAGGTGCTACCACCCCCACCCTCCAGGATGAATGTTCCGTATAACCAGTAAATCATCTACTTCTTTACTCTAGGCCAATTCCAGAGAATTTCTGATGGGCTACTAGATGGAAAATTCAGGGTTTTGGAAAGGTGAGGGAGGGAGGGATGGAAGGCTTCCAGCAGGCTGGACTCAGAGTATAGCTCATAAAAAAATAATCACATATCAATGGTAGTCAACTTTTCTAGTGAAATGCCTTTTTTTGTACCTCACTATGATAAAAAGAAATAATTTTCTTCAAATTTGAAGCACCACACAGGGGTGCCTGGCTGGCTCAGTTGGTAGAGCCTGTGAATTCTTGATTTTGGGATTGTGAGTTCAAGCCTCATGTTGAGTATAGAGATTACTTAAAAAAAATAAAACCCCAAAATTGAAGCACCACATACAACATTCCCTAATATAGTGTCCCACCTACAGGGAAAAGGGAATCCAAGAAAAACACTCTTGTGTTTCCCCTTTATGCTCACACAACTACCACACAATACTTCTGACACCAGATGAGTGTGCTTTCCATACATCAAACAATTATCTGACATGAGCTAGGTATCCTACAATTCAACTAAATTCTGACACTATTTACTTGGAATTGGTGTGTATCCCACGGGTGAAGGGCTCAAACTCAAAAGATTACCTCAACTTCAGACACCAATTGCAAGTTGTAGGTTGTCACTTGTACTTTTGTTCAATTGGCTTTAAATAGAGACTCCCATGACCTCTCCCCGGGTTTGGTAATTTGCTAGAATGGCTTATAGAACTCAATGAAACACCTAGTTACATTTACTGGTTTATTATCAAGGTTACAATAAAGAATATGAATAAATAGCCAAATGAAGAGATCTATAAAGTTAGATCTAGAAAAGCCCTGAGCTCAGGAGTTTTTGTTCCTGTGATGTTGAGTTGTGCCACCCTACTGGCGTATAAAGTTGTTTACCAACCAAGAAAAGCTCTCCAAACCTGGTAATTTGGGGAATTTTTATGGAGGCTTCATTGTGTAGGCATTTACATCATTATCTTAATCTCCAGCTTCTCTCTTCTTCCTACTGGATGAGGGGTAGACCTGAAAGTCCCAATCTTCTAATCATGGCTTGGTCATTCTGGAGACCAACCCCCATCCTGAAGCTATTTAGAAGCCCACCAAGAATTACCTCATTAGAGCAAATGACATTCCTAAATTCCTAGGAATTTAGGAACTCTATCAGGACCTGGTGTCAAAGACCAAACGTTAGAACAAATGTTTCTATTACTCTTATCACTTACAAAATTACAAGGTTTTTAGCTTTGTGCTTGAAGCTGGAGACTAAGACCAATATATATATATATATTAGTCTCACAGAATTTATAAATAAAACACAAAAAAGGAGAGTTGATATAGATGGAATGGGAAAGAGTCCTTTAAGTTCTGCCTTTCACTCAATTTTCCAAAAGTCAGTCTCCCATGAGCAAGCAATTGGTCAAACAACCAGCTAAAAGAATATATGTGCTATCTGTTTTTTATTTGGTCTTCATACAGTGTTTTAAGAAATGTCTAATTTGTTTCCGGCTGAGCTCCCTTCTGCTGCAGCTGGAGGCATCAGAGAATAGTGGGGTTCGGGGGGAAGCTTTCATGAGCTACAACAGTAATAAAGGACCTTTCCCAAAACCAGGAATTCTGTGGCCTGATCCGCTTCTGTCCCCACCACCATCACCTTGGATACCATTAGTTCTCTCTTAGTGCTAGGTGACTATTTCCAGTATAGTCTGTGGGTGACACTCAATTTGATCACCACCCCTTCCCAGGCTTCCAGAGCTCTTCTGTTATCTCCTGGCTACCCAAGAATCTCAACCGCAGGTGTCCATCTAGATTCTACTTTCCTGCCAACCCTGGCCATTTCCCTAGGCCACTTCCCCCAACACCCTCTCTGTCTCTTACCTATTTGTTTTCCTAGGTGAAAGCCAGTTCAATTAATAAATGGAGCGTGGTATTCCTTCTAGGAGGCATATTCATATTTTAGTGAGTGGCTTATAGATGAATAGCCTATAAATACTAAAATAATAAATAGCTCTCATTTATTGTGCATCTAATACATATCAGGCAGAAAGAACCACTTTACATCCATTATTTCTATTCTGTGCCACAATCACACAGGGAATTTATTTGCCATTTCAGAATGAGGAAACTGAAGCAATTTGCCTAAGGTCACAGATCCAGGAAAGGACAGAGCTAGAAAATGATTCTGTGTCTATCTGGTTTGATTTGATCAAGCATCTCTAATGTAGGACTTGAGGACATAAACAATAATCACAAAGCACTTTCAATGCCATAATAGTAAAGTAACTTGAGGGTAAACTGCGTTCTTGATGACTCTTATTAATTTTTTTTATTTTAAATATTTTATTGATTTATTCATGAGAGACACAGAGAGAGAGAGAAAGAAGCAGAGACACAGGCAGAGGGAGAAGCACAATGTGGGACTCGATCCCGGGACTCCAGGATCACACCCTGGGCCAAAGGCAGCCACTAAACCACTGAGCCACCCAGGGATCCCCCGCTGATGACTTTTATATCACACCTCATCGTAGCTTCCTTTCTCCATCTTGGTATAGGCAACTCTTCCCATGAAAACAGTCTTGATCTAAACTAAACATTTTACTGGTCATCAGTTCCAAGGTAAACAGACTTACGCGCTCTCTTGAGCTCAAATCCCTATAGGTCTTGAACATAGGGTTTCTCTGCTTTCTCCAGTTTAGAAATGAGGATCTCACAGGACAGTTCAAAAAGGATCGAGAAGTCAACTGAAAAATAGAATTCCATTAATGCTGAGGATCAAGCCTGTTGAGCTAAAGGTACAGCAGTCTCTGTGACCATGGCAATATCCAGGGAAACCAGGAAAGTACAGCCTGGTCTATGAAGAGAAATAGGATGAGACCTGTAAGAAGGCAGACTTGGTGAATCCTCAAGAACAGAATGACGTGAGCCAAGAATAGCCGGGCAGTTAATTCAGAAACGATTAGTCTTCAAGTAATCTCCAAAGCTGAGAAAAGTTGGAAGTTCTATTTAGGTAATTGCTTTTCTCTTTTATTATGAACAAAGATTCTCACATCCCTAGTAAAGCAGGGTTTATTATATCTAAGACAATAATTGTGAGAGCATCTCTACTGACATTGTACTGGAAAAAGTATGAGAAAGAGGACTATTATGTATGTCCTGAAGGCAAAACTAAAAAGGAAGAGTCCAAAGACATCGGGTTGCTGATCAAAGGGCGCATCCCCACATCCCCTTACTTGCCATAACTCTGCATCCAGCCCACTACCCACTTCCCAACATACACGCTCCTTTTCCCCCATCCTACACCAGTGAACTGGGATCCACTGAGCACATTTTCCACGGAAGGCCTTGGGTTTGGTAACTGTGAGAAATACAAAGATGCATGAAACACAGGCTTAGCTCTGTGTTATTTCCTAGACCCTCAGAATCACAGAGCTGAAAGTATAGGCTTTTCATTCAAACAGCATTTAAATCACTTTGAAATCTTGCAAGTCTCTCAAAGTCAAACCTTCTTTTCAAAGGTCCCACTGCAAAGCCTATGAACCTAAAAATAGCAGACACTAACATTCTAAGACTGCACTCCCCTGATTGCTTCATATGCCTTCTCTAAGCCCTACAGTGACCCTCTGAGAGAGGTATTATTACTATTATTCCTGTTTTACAGAGGAGAAAACTGAGGCCTAGAAAGGTTAATGAGTGATTGGGCTGGAATATTCAAGGAAGTCTGACTCCAAAGCCCATGCTGGTATTTACCCTACTGCCTCTCACTTGCTTTATACTAGAATAGGTGAAAGTCAGAGTCTGATTTCACCTTTATAACACTGGTACACTGCAGACACTCTGTGGTTTCCTTGAAGCCATAGAGGGTAGAGGGACAGGCAAGGCAACCACCCCACATATTCCACCAGGGGAAATTTTGTTTTTCTTAATAAATCTAATGAGATGATAACAAACGAGAATATGGCCCAGAATCACAAAGTGGGTGGAGGTCCGTCTAGTTTCTGCAGGCAATAATAAAATAGACTCCAAGACAGGTAGGGTTGCCATATGGAGAAGGTATGGAATAACTGGAGCGCTGTCCCAGTACAGAACATCTCTTATTGAGTCCCAAATCTGCCACCTACTAATTGTGTGACTTTGGACGGGCCACAGCCTCTCAGAGTGGAGACTCCTCATCTGTGGAATGACTATCACCCTGCCTGCCTCAGGCCCGCTGTGGAACTCAAAAGAATAACACATGCAAATCACCTAAAACCCTGCAAGTGCTCTCTCCCCACATTGGCTATTTTAAGTATCTCCAGTTCCATGGAGCTTTCCTTTAAGTCATACATCCCTGTTCTGTCTAGATCCCCGCCTCTCATTAAGCCATTTTCTCAGAAAGCCATGGTTTTCAATGTTCAAGGATGGAATGTGATTTCTTTGTGATAAATCATTCAAACAAGTGGGTAAAAAAAGTTCCATGAAAAAAGGGAGCAGGGTGCTCAGATAGACAGCTCCTGGCATCTGTGACAGCAGCTCAGGGCAGCACCTTATCCTTCCAGGGACCTCAGGAATCCTGAGCCAGGTGGCAGGGAATCCTGCTGTTTGCTCCTGGTTTTCATCTCTGCAGACTGATGCTCAGGGAGAGCAAACTCCTTCCCCATTTGCCTGCGGGGCGGGGAGATGCCTAATTATGCACCATGCTTCTGATTTCCCTCTGGAAGGCTGGCGCCAGGGCCTGAACTCAGCTACCCCCACAAAGCTCAGGAGACACCAGCTCCTGGAGAGCCTCAGCCACCACCCTTCCCCCACCATACATGCGCACACACGCGCCTGCAGCCTGCACCCTGCCCCCCAACACAGGCAATGGCTGTGGGCATCCGGCCAACCCCACCCAGGAGCAGCACCCTGAGACCAGGGTGGAGAGTCGGGAAGACAGTAGGTGGTGACTGGAGGGCGCTGCTCTGCACAGAGTAGCTCTTGGGGCTTTGGCCAGGCCTGTTTTAAATATTCTGTTCACATGTATACTCCACCACTGCAGTGACAGTTTTTCCCTGGTGAGCAAGCCCTGATTTTCATATTTCTTCTCCTTGCTTTTAGAGCTCTCCTTGTAGGAAAAAGCTCCCTTCCCCCCTCCCTGCCTGGTATTACCCCTGAGAACATTCCTGACTAAAGCTGTTTCTAGCCTGCATTCCCTGCCCCCTCCTTCTATTGCTTGGAGAAACTATACAGTGAAAATTCAGAAAATATTTCATCTCCTTAGGAAAAAGCAATTTGAATGTTTTAGCAAGGAAATCACTTCAAAAGCATGTGCTTCCACCCACCCCCTCCAGCAGCCTGAGAAGCCAGGAAATGAAGGCAGATTCTACAGTACAGACACCATCAAAGAGTAAATCAACACCCCAGGGACTGCAGCGAGGGCCATTCTGTTGCATAAACACCCAGCCACAGCCCATTAAATGGAGCTGGTTTAACCAAATCACAGGGCTTTCCTCTGGGCTTCTAACCCCAAGGGCTCCCTTTACTCCCGAGTGGCTGTCCCCAGCATCTTTCTCTTTGGTGTCTGCAGATTTCATCCATATGGTTTCCATTTCTCTTTCACAAAATGGATAATGTTGACTCTGCTAAATAAGAAGAGTCTCCAATCCAGTGTCGTGGCACCTGCTACTAGCATCACATAAATTTATAGCTTGATTGACGCTGACCACATATTACATTGCCAATTTGATTTTCTTCCCTTCTCTGCCAACTTCCTTCCTTCCTTAGAAAGAGTAGAGATTAGAAAGAGGTGAAAGAGATGACAAACTATAGTAAAATTATGACCAGCTTTCTTTCAAATCATTGGCTCCAATTAGCCTTTAAACCAAAGACCAATCTTGAGCTTTCTATGAGAGATTGTGGGTTTCTGTCACTGACAAAGAGGGAAACTATGGTCCAGCTGCAGCAGCAGCACCTGGGCACTTGCTTAAGAATGGAATTTCAGGCTCTACCCTAGAGCAACTCAAAGCTTCTGCACTTCAACAAGATCTCCAGGTGATCCAAATGCAAGTCAAGGCTTGAGAGGCACTGATCTATGGGATGGTGACACATCACACACACCTTCCAGGACTTTTCCTCACTATAAACCCAAACTAAGTCATAGGGAACAGTCTCTGCTGCTCTGTGTATAAAATTACCAAATTTAGTGGCTCTATTTGCAGTATATATATTGACTCATTGACTCTGGAAGCCAGTGCTGCCCAGTAACTCAGCTTCAGCTGGGAAGACTGGCCAGCAGGACAGGCTGCACAAGCCAAGTCTTATCAGCTGCTTCATAGCCTGTGAGCTCCTGCTGACTCTGGCATCATGGTATCAACCCTGGACCAGAGATCAGCAGACCTGGATTCAAAGTCTCCTTTCATTTCATCCTGGTTTTGGGCAAGTTATTAGATCTATCCTCAGTTTCTTCAATTCTACAATGAGACTATTAATAACAGTTTAGCCTACCACACAAATTAATTGTGAGGATCACATGAAACAACATATTTCAAAACACTGTAAGCCATAGAGCAGTATTATTATTTATTATTGTTAATTAGTCTAGAATCATAGAAGAGAGGTAGCTTCAGATTGGAAGAAAATTAGTAGATCCAATCTCCTTCTTTAAACAGGAATCCCTTTCTTGCTAATAAGAGAAATCACCAGCTGATTCTCTCCTGGAACCTCTGGGAAATAAATAAAAGGATGGATGAGTGGACAAATGAACATCCATTGAGCATGGATACTCTGTTAGGCATTTTTGCATATATTAAAAAGATGCTCACAGAGTAGGTGCACACAGATATCCTGGTGCACACCATCCCCTTCAGGAAAGAAGGACTTATTCTTCTAGCTACCACAAGCATTATTGGCAGAAAGCCCTCAATTATCAGCCTGCTTTGGGGGTTTCCTTTGGCTACAGAGAGTTGTTTCACCCTAGGCTATATCTTACGACTGCTCAACACAAGGGTGTCAAAGGCCCAGCTCTCTTCTCCAATTCAAGATGGGTCCAAAGGGTCATCTCACCCATGTTTTCCATTGAGACTGCATCAAAGCTCTACTTGTTCCTCTGCTCAGTCCTGCTTCCCTTCCTTCCCTTCTCTAGGGATCATCCCAAGAGCACTCCCTAATAAACCACGTGCTTGATAACCTCCATCTCACAGCCTTTTTCCCAGAAAACCCATGCTAATTTCTTAAGCCTATTTTGTTGACCACACATAGTCACTGAACACCCTTAGGATCAGAGACTATCAGAGACTCACAGTAAAAAGAGACTATTCTTTCAGAGCTGAAAGAAAACTTGGGGTCATTTCACCCAACAACTTCATTTAATAGAAAAGATTGAGTTTACATACTTTGACTAAGGTCACCTTACTGGTTAATGGCAGAGCCAAAACTAAACCCCAGGTCTCCTAATGATTCAGTATTTTTTCTATTGCACAAGGACATTGTTCGTGAAAGAGAAAATGCCTAGTACTATACCTGAGGAAGAATTTAGCACTCAACATCAACTTACAAAATTGAAGAAAAAAGCATCCAGTAACAAACCTTCATGCCATAGTTTTTGGTATGCTGTCAAAAACAGATACATTAACATTTTGAAATACTGCTGGTTTTCTGTTAAGATAAGTAACCAGATACATCAGTTTGGCTGGGCAACCTCCATTTTTGATGAGATATTTGGGTTGGGAGGTAATCCAGGACAGATTCAACAGGCCCTGTTCTGAGATCTCATAGGGCCTGCTGTAGTTAAACACAAACTTCAAGGTGTCTGAAATCATTTCTGTGAGTTATTATCCTTACATAAGGCAAAATGATCATAATATAGACTCTGGGTTAAGACACCGAGAAGACCTGGAGAATGAACAATGAGAGCTCCAAGAGGGAGCTAAGAAAAGTAGAGACATCTATGGGTTTTTTTAAGCTTGTAAACAGGACACGGCAACTTTTCTTTCTGTAATAGAAGTTGCAGTCTCTCCTCTGTACACCCATAATATCTTGTATGGTCTTGATGATATACTGACCACACTGGATTATGATTATTCTTTATGGCCCTATCTCCCCCGACCCCTAAATTGAGCTCTTTGCAGCCAAACACCAGGCTTACTCACCTGAGTGCGAGCATGTGATTAGCACTGAATGGAATGTCTGTCAAATGCATGGGT
The DNA here is from genome assembly GCF_018345385.1 of Vulpes lagopus. Taxonomy (NCBI): domain Eukaryota; kingdom Metazoa; phylum Chordata; class Mammalia; order Carnivora; family Canidae; genus Vulpes; species Vulpes lagopus. The sequence continues at coordinate 85,067,622 of NC_054824.1, forward strand.
GGTTGAATGAATGAACAATGTTATGGTCTCCTCATTCTTTCCTTAAAATATCGTACCAATAAAAGCCTTTTAGGGCCCAAGGATTTTATGAGAATTTGGAAGAGAGAGAGACTTTGACAATTATCTTGTGTTATCGCAGTCTGTTTTACATATTAGGAAAAGAAGCCAGGGGGCTGAAGAAGTAGAAAGATTATGACCTTATGCCATCAAAAGAAGCAAGTTTTATTAGGGTTACATGCTTAAAAAGAGTAAATAGAACCTACGTTTTATTAGTCCATGTTTTTGTCACCTTCTCTAGATAAAGATTTCCAGTTCCTTCTTCTTATGTTTTAAATCTTTCCCACTGAAATCTGCGATATGCCTTGTGGTCTGAACCTTATGATAAGAGAAACAGTCTAAGGTTACATTCATAGAGTAAGGGTCTTCCGCCATTGATCCTTCTGCTTGTGTGAAATGGATGGAGCGCAGCTGGGATGACTACTGAGGTCTTATTAAACAGGGAGCTAATCTGATCAGAGGTTTGGCTTAACTGGGGCTGACTACATTTCCTCAGGGTTTTTGCTGTCCCTGAGGAGGAGGAGAGTCAGGATGCAGATCAGAAATATAAGTGCTTTCACCGAGGCATGTCTAGATTTGCAATTCAATTCAGCCAAGAGAGGAAAAACAAAACCAAGAAAAGATGGAATAGGCTACTGTGTTGAGGCTGAATGCCACAGGGTCATTGGGTTCCTTTGCAGCTGTGACTGTTCAGATGGGTAGGGAATCCATGGACCTAGGGCAGGGTAAGATACACCAAATGTATTCAGTCATTCTGGAAAGAGAAGTGCCTCCTGGAAAAATGGAGGAGATTGCATCACTGGTTTGATTAGCAGAAGGAGCTGGGCGGAGACTAACTGAGGTAATCCTATATACACTACAATTTTCTCAAACACCTCCAGCTTCTACTATTGTTATCACTGGGGATTATCAAAGCCAAGCCAGGTAGAACTGGATAATCGTAGAAATATTATCAGTCTGTTGTTTTTTGGCTTTGTTTTCATAGTGTTACTAGGTTCCAGAAATATGCTTTGCATGAAAGTATTTTTTTATTGCTTGTATTAATAACACACCTTTGAGGAGCTCAAAAGATAGTGACAGCAAAGAATTAGCAGGAGGTCCCTGAGAGTAAAACTCAGAACCCAGGTGGGCTTACAACAGAGTAGAGGTCAGGCACCCCAGAGAAGTGGGAGCCCTCCGCAGTAGAAAATAAGGAATTAAGAAACTGCAAGATGAGAAGGAAGTAGCTGAGCAGTGAGAAGCCTTCTTTTGCACTAATTTAATTTGAGAAACAATTTAGGGATATTTACCCAAATTGCCATTTGATAAAGAATTAAGTGGCATAACTTGATTACCTGATTATTAAACCCAAGAGCTGAAACATTTTCTGCACCAGACCAAATGTATGTCTGATCATAAAACTGGAGGGACCATATTAAAATTCCACCACCTGGATATCTTAGAGCTATATAGTACACCTTGAATGTACCTACATTTAAGGTAGACAAAAATGGCATAAAATATAATAAACTCACTTAAGCAGATTAGGATACCAGAGGTATCCAGAATATCCACCTAAAGACCACAAATCACGTACAATAAACTTAATTATGCCTAACAGTTGAGTAACCCTTTACATGTTTCAAAATGCTTTTGTGGCGCTCTTATCTTCTTGCAGTAACTACAAGTACATTATTATCAAATTCATTTTTTTCCATTTTATCTCTTTCCCTACTGTCACATTAATTAATGGCAAAAGCTACATAAGGAAGCGTAGGGCCCAGATTTGCTCATTAGTTCTATGGCATTCATTTCTTTATAACGCAAAGCCCAGAATTTAATTTTAGACATGTGCTTTTGGTATCCAAACCATGCTCTATGCAAGTGGAGAATCTGTCCACCATGACAGTTCATCCTGGGAAATGAGGACTCTCAGGACATCTGCCCCTGTCACCACTGATCAATTCAGGCAAATCACTGCAACTAAATACAGCCAGAGGAGCCAAAGAGGACCATTAGTAGCTCCTGTCCAGGAATTACAATATAACCAGCAGATAATTCATATCATGTTGAATCAGCCAAAATAGAGCATACACGCTTCATCACTGTGGGCTTTTGCACAAATCGAATGACGAGTCCTGATGCAAAGCCAGGGAGGCATAAAGAGGAGGTAAAAAGCTGCCCTGACCCCCTTTCTATTTCATGAGGCCCAGAGAGAACTGATTTCTAGAAAATCAAAATTAAAGAGTCATCAGCCTCAGGACACTTTGCTATGATTCCTATTGCCCTTAGAAATATTTTTTTTTCTTAGAAATATTTCTAAAACTCTTCTGTAAGACAACTTTCCTTACATCTTTAGCACAAGGGGGAAAAAAAAAACTTAAGAAAACCATAACTGTATATTAAATATATTTAATATTGATTATATCTGGAGAATAAAGTTGAGAGGGCACTTTCCTTTCTAATTATTACATAGCTCATAATGTTTCAATTTTAAAATACTCTATTAATCAGAAAATATCACTAAAGACTAAAGAGAGACAGACACACATACACAGAGATGGACTGACCATAGAGATTCTAGGCCAATGCTATCACTTTAGAAGTAAAACTAAAGTCAGAGATAATTTAGTTTGTCAAAAGTTACACGGCTAATTTGCAGCTAAACTAACTTATTGAGTTGATCTAAGCTATTGAAGCTTTTTCTTAGTGTCCATGTGGTTAAAGAATGGCAGATAACTCTAAAAAATTTCTTGCTGTAATAACCCATGGTTCTAGCAACTGGAAGGTAATTTGAAAATATCATCCTCAATAGGGCAGTCATTTTATCACAAATGAGATATGTTTGTGAGTGACAGGGGACTACTATTAGTAATTATTCCTAGATACCAAGTATAAACCAGAACCCTCTGGGCATACTTGGTTGTATGGTGACCCTGTCCTTAATAGACGATCAATTTGCAGACATTCATTAGGATTTCAAAACATTTATGTCCAGCTGCCAATATTCCAGAGAGCAAGAGATGACAAAAAAGGAAATAAACTTTAGCCTGTTAGTACCTTTCCAACACTTAAAGAGACATATGAAATAGTGGAACAAAACTTGGGCAGTTCACACTTTCTGTTAACTAACTGATTGAGGTCTGGATTAGAGTAAAATATTAAGTGAGTTCTAGACTATGACTTCATGCAATAAAGTGTGAAGAGGTAAAAACAGCGGTGGGGGAAAATTCTGGGTAGAAAAAAGAGGGCTAGAAAACTGATGATCCATAATGAGTCTAGTCACATGATCCCCTGAAAGGTAGTATTTATAACAAAATCACAAAAATCATCGTTCAGGCAACAGGGTAAGTGGATGACATTGATAAAATATTATCAAAGTAAATATCACTCCTCACTGTGACAAGGGAAGTGCTGAAATGTAAGGATGCTATGCAGATATTACTTGCATATGTCCTGGCTTACAGGCTGTTAAATTCCCAGCCATGATAATACATATTAATGGGAGGTTGGAAGTTAAATAAATATAATTTGAGCAAGTCAATTCTCTGTGGTATACTTTCTGTAATGGATAAAAAGCCAACTGAAATGATTAGTCATTGTAGAAATAAGGCATTGATCATGTAATAATAATAAGACTTAGCTTCCAAACAGCATGAAGCACTATTCAAAAGCAATCAAAGATACCATGTCATTTCGTCCTCTTAGCAACCATGAGAGGCAGGAATTATATTGTTGTCTCAATTTTATAAGCAAGCTGATGGTGGCCCAGGGCAATTAAATAACATGCTGATTGTTTTACCTTTACTGGAGAAGCTAGAACTAGAACCCTTTCTCCTGATTCCCCCATTCACCTCACAATCCAGTGTTCATTGTACTTTATGCCTAGAAAAGAAGTGACCTCAAGAAAGCTACGGGTTTAGTGATTTCTGACCATCCCTTTTGGCCGAAGTCCATCTTTTTGGTTTTCATATGCCCTAGGGACAATCCATCTCACTCAGCCCTATCCATTCACCATCTGACCTGCCATGCTCTCTGAAAATTGCAACTATGTTTTACCTTTGGAGTAACCAAATTCAATTATAGTTTCTGCCTTTGTGTTTCCTCAGCCTTTTTTCCTACACAAATTGATGGTGACAGCAGTGATACCAATTCAATTACATACCATCTTCTGGTTCCCAGTAATGATTCTGAGTAGGTCAACAGAGACCAGCTAGGAACAAGAATGACCGTGAATTAAAAGGAAAGGATAAAGAGTGAAAGCTTGAATTAGAAACCCATTTTCACTTACTGGGGAAATTTAAGCCAGCTTCTCTCTTAGAATAAGCAGGGAAAATCATAGAAAGAGAAAGGAAAGAATAGCTTGGTCAATTTACAAAAGAGGATTTCTGGAAAGGATTAAGGAGCTTTATAATTGTCCTGCCCATATGAGCAGAACCAAAGGGGTACCAAATAAAATAACATCCTGTGTTGTGAAAGAGTCGATTATTTTTGGCATTTTAATTCATTGAAAACTATTTGTGAATTTAGCTCTCACCATGTAGCAGGTCATTCTAGAATAGAGTAGAGATACTGCAGGGAACAGATAAGGAAGTCCCTGCCCCCAAGGTGATTACATTCCAATGGAGACAATTGTAAGTACTATGAAGAAAATACAAAGGAAGATAAAGGGGCTGATAGTCACAGGACAGAGATGTGCTATTTAGGTAGAGGGGTCAAGAAGGGCCTCTCTGAGGAGATGACATTGGGAAATAAATGAATTGAGTGTCAAACAGGTAACATACTACCAAATTCATTGAGAGCCAAACAGTAATGATACTTAATTGTTTAACCTTTGTGTATTTTACTAGCACAGACTTTAAAGGTTACTATTTTTATGACTGTCATTTACCCTAGGAATGACTATAAGAGGCCAAATAAGAAACTTGTTTATCAAAAGCTAAACCGAACCCTCCACAAAAATGGAAGCAGCTTACCAAATCAAGTGATTTTTTTTTTCTTCTGTGACAATCTTTTAGAAACCAAGTTCTAAATAGTCTTCTTCTTGCTCTATTGTATGTACCTGATTGTCTACGCTTGGGCAGCTACTTACCTTTTTGTGTTTATAGATTGTTTTTGTGAGTTCCCATATTGTTTATATATTTAAAAAAGCCCAAATGATCAATAATTGGTTCTGTCATTTTTTTTTCTAAATCAGAGTTTTGATTTACACATAATAGGTTAGCTTATACTATTAATTTATGTCAATCCAACAAGTATTTATGACATAAATACTATTAGCAGGAGAATGTGTTAAACACAAAATGGGAGAAAAAGATGAAGGAAAGACTATCTTTGCTCTTAGACAACATACAATGGAGTATAGTAGATAAGTACACTGAAAACCATGAGGAAGAATTGTTTCTCTCAAATAATTTTTTTTTTAAGTTGAGAAAAGTACAGATGAGGAACATAAATGATTTCAAGGAGGAGGAAAGATTTGAAAATCTTTTGCATCCTTGAAAGCAGGATAGAATTTCAAACTATGAAAGGAGAACCAGGAGGCATTTCAGAGCAAAGTGGCACCATAAATATATTAATGAAGGCAGAACGAGGCAGAGCATGTTCCAAGAAGGGCAAATATTCCAGTCTGGTGGAAATGAAGGTCATTAGGAGTGAATTCATAATAAGTAGTTTAAATAGTGATAATGGGCTGGGACAATATTAGGAAGAGCCTAGGATGTTGAAAAGCAATGACAGCCACCAAAGGGTTTGAATTGGGAAATGTCTCTAAGAGGATCTGGTACAGATTGGGAGGAAGTAGACATAAGATGGGAGACTGGTTGAGGAATGCACTTCTAAGGTACAGATAAGAGGTACTGAAAATCTGACATAGAGTGATGGCACTGGGAACAATACTTCTTGAAGAGAAACACAAACTTGTTGACTATATGATTGATGGATCTAGGCAACTGATTAGATGCGAGGCAAGATAGAGAAAGTATAAAAGATATCTGAGAAGAGGCACCTGGTTGGGCCTGTAGAGTACGTGACTCTTGATCTTGAGGTTCAAGATCTTGGGGTTCATGACTCTTGATCATGTGAGTTCAAGCCCCATGTTGGGCATTGGGTTTACTTTAAAAAAGATAACTGAGAAAAAAATGTCCCCCTTTGGGGGAAAATACTGAGAGGAAATATAGAGTTTCAGTCTTATAAATATTAAGATATTTCTAGGCTACGCAGGTGAAAAGGAGCAGGTGAAAATCTGGGATTGGATCTTGGAGGGGATTTGGTAGAAAAATCATTTCAGAGGTGAGAGTTGTGGCCATGGGAGGCAAGCAGAATATTGAGGGAAAAAAATATATAGAAGGCAAAGGGTAGGGATCCCTGGGTGGCGCAGTGGTTTGGCGCTTGCCTTTGGCCCAGGGCGCGATCCTGGAGACCCGGGATCGAGTCCCACATCAGACTCCCGGTGCATGGAGCCTGCTTCTCCCTCTGCCTATGTCTCTGCCCCTCTCTCTCTCTCTCTCTCTCTGTGACTATCATAAATAAATAAAAAATTAAAAAAAAAAAAAAAAGAAGGCAAAGGGTAGAAAGCAGGTGGCTAATCTTAGGGAAGTATTTTTTGTTAGGTAGAGTAAGAAATGGAACCAGAGAAGAAAAGAAATAAGGAGTAGTAAAAGGTAGGATAGCAACCTCATTAGAGAAATTAAGGGAAATGACAGTTTCAAGAAAAAAAAAATAGTCAATAGTATCAGATGTGACTCTGAAATTAAGGAGCATAGAACCATAGGATTTACTACTCAGTGATGGAGGAAAGCATGTTTGGAGTAGAGTAAGCATAGGCACACGTATCCACGAAGGAAAAAGAACACAAGGGCTTCTATGAAAAGTGAAAGCTGAGTAAGAATTCTTAACACAGCACCAGGGGAAAGGAATAAACTAACATTTATCCCATGCCCAGTTTGGTCCAACACTATGTAGGATACATTTATGTTTTATTATTTTGTCCATGTTAAAACTGTGAAACAGTGTTATGAGATGAAAATCTAAGGTGCGAAGAGGTTAAACAAGTTACCCCAGAATATATCTATGTCCACAACAGGCCTGAAATTCTAGGCTTTGTGAAGCTAGAGCCCAGGCCATGCTTTCTCTGTGACACCATGACATTACCTGAGCAGGAGGCTTAAAGCTAGGCTCACTTGTTTCAACAGGGAAGACAAGTACCTTCTCCTCAGAAATGGGACTGAAAGAGGGAGATGATAAAATAACTATTAAAGGGAAAGTCATCTGCTGCAAGTGACCCATTGGAAAACAGAAGAAAAATTAATTCAAAATTTGCAAAGTGCAAGAGGCAAGAGATTCTATAATGGTAGCAGTTGCATAACTGAAACAACCTACCATATGTTAGAGGCTGGAGAAGGAGCTAGAAGCTAGAGCAGGGCTTAGAGGAGGAGAAGTTGAGGGCCTGCAGACCATGAAATGAAACAGAAGGAAAAGAAGGACACAGAGTTGCAATCAAAGTAGGAGATTTCAAGCTTAAGATCATGAGTATGGGGCCACTTTTAGTGAGGTAGAAAGAGCTGAAAAAATTAAAGTAAGGAACAGGGTAATTTAGTATAAAGCCTCAATCACAATGGCTTGATCCTATAGAGGACTAAATTACAAGAAATGTGCTAGTTGAAAAATGTGAGTAAGAAAATAAATAATAACTATGATTCACATATTGAATTTGGACATAGAAGGTTCCAGAATATGAGATTTCTGGAATAAGAAAGAAGGTAGATAGCATAATCAAATGGAAGAAACTTAATGAAGATGTTGCCATGGAAGAGTGGACTAAAGTAACCATGGGGAAGCAAGGACATACTGACCTCTTCTCCTGGTCCTGAGATGCCCCTGGCTACATCGGGAGAAAAATGATGCCCCTAAAGAAAATGCCAAAAGGTTGGCCAAATCTTTGAGGGCAGGTTTGAAGACAAAGGAAATTTATCCACAATCAAGGATACAGGGAAAGGGACTGGTTGAGGGATGGATAGAACATAAGAGTGCCTTTCAGATGCCACAGGTGAACTAAATTGGGATGTGGGTATTAGGGAGGAGAATTCACACTCAGGGCAGATCCAAAACAGACATTAGAGGAGCAGGGTCAGGAGGTAAGCTCAAGGGACTTCTTAGCAGTAGATCTGGGTAAGTCCACGTAAATAGTGATTAACGTAGGCAACTGTGGAAATAACCCCAGTTTTTTAGAAGAGGCAAGGCAATAGGGGAAGGAGAACCTGGTACTTTACAAACTTTCCACTCTATGAGCTTGATCATACTGGAATATAAAGGAACCATATGAAGAGAACCACATAGCTCTTTGATGTCTCAGGTGATTAGGTTAACAGAAACAGGACCTCAGCTCAGATCGATTTCCAAGTAATGTTACTATTTTATTTCATTAAAGTTATCATGCCTAGCATTTTATTTACATTTATTTGTTTTTTCACTATCTATATTCCTCCCCCATTCCCACCTCCCAGAGAATTATAGGCTAAATGGTGTCCAGAACTTTTATTAACTTGCTGCTGAGTCTCCAGCACCCAGAATAATGCTTAGTATACAGCCAATATTGAATAAATATTGACTGGCTTTTGATTGAATGAATTAAAAAATAAAAACACTGGCCAAACAATAGGTGGTAGTTATAAACAAATGTCTAATATATAGTCCCTGTTTAAAGGATTTCATGAAATAGGAGAAACACATCAATAATGTAAGACTATGGATGCATGAAAGAGAATGTGATCAATTCTGCTTTGGTGGGGGTCTTCATCGAAAAGATTGCAGAGTAGAAAAACTTATCTCCCCAGATCAGTGCTCTTCCCCCAGGAGAAACAAGCCAGTCATTGGGGGTGAAAATAAAACTCAAAAACTTCTAATTATTTTTACTTATATTTTTATGTAGGTTTATATATAAACATACACATGTACATAATTTTGAATATGTAAATTAACATACCTAAATTTAAATTGTTAATTTCTGTCTGAGGGAGGGCACAATTAAAATGTCATCCATAGACTAGGGGATTAGAACTCTGAGCTACATTGTGAAAGAAAACTAAAAATGTGCCTTCCAATTAGAAGTGAGACAGGACATTCCAGAATGAAAGCAACAGCATGGATCTATGAAAAATCAAAAGCTATTCTGAGAATTGTAAGACATTCATATGTCTGGGCATTATGATGAGCACAAGGAATAGAAAATAAGCTAGAAAGCTATTCTACTGGAAAAGGGAGATTATCAATAGAGTTATAAGCAAAGGAATGGTAAAATGAGATTTTTATGTTAATTAGGTTATTCCCATCAACAGGGAATGAATTTGAAGGGTAGAAAACTGAACGTCTAAACACAAGAAGTGTTTTAGTAGTTTGGGTAAGAGATGATTCAGGCCTAAGTAAGTGCTGGATTACAAGGTCTAGCGAACCAGATTTAGAACATATTTTGAGGAAAATTAGCAAGTCTTGGTGATAACTGGATATGGGCTATGTATCATGGAAGATAAAGGTCAACCGTAAGAACAGAGACCTAGAAAATGAGTACTTATAAAGAGGGAAGGGTACTTCCCTCACATATGATAGGATTTTGTCTCAGATTGGCTCACTCATATCAGGAGCCCAGCTCCTTCCATTACTTCACTATGCCATCCTTGATGTAGACCTTATTCCTCATGATCAAACATGGCTACTGGGGCCCTGAATCATCACCTCTATGTGAACACAGGAAGGGCAAAATTAGTGCCTGCTTCCTGTCTTTACAGAAGACTTTTTAGAAGACTTCTGCCTACATGTCAGTGGCCAAAGCTCAGACATGTTGCTTGTTATAGCTGCAAGATAGGCTGGGAGACATAATCTTTATTCCAAGTACTGGTATAAACACTTTGGTTCTTCACCAAAAAAAGAGTAGATATTGGATGGCAGCTAGCACTCAATAGACTAAAGAAAAGAAAGAACCATGGATAAATCCCAAGCTTTTAGGTTTAGTGGTCACTAGATGGTGATGACATCAACTGAATGAGACACTATAAAGGAGGAGGAAGTTAAACTCCATGATGAGTTCATTTTTGAATGTTGAATTTACAGTGGCTATAAGACATAGAAGTAAAAATGTCCAGCAGCAATTAGTGAAGAATGACCCAGAATTAGATTTGGATGTCAGCCATATATGAGCTAAAATGACCAAGAAAGAGTGTATGGAATGAGAACTGCGAGCTGAGGACAGAACCCTGGTTGATGGGCAGGATGGGAGGATGTTGCCAACATTTAAAAGGCTCAAAACGGGAAAAGAGCCTATGAAGGAGCCATAGGGACAACAAAGTTTTCAGGAGAATATTCTATGCCATAATCCAAAGGACGGAATGAAAAATTCTGTGCAATACAGTGGAGAGACAAAATGTGAAGACTAATAGAAAAAAAGCCATTGATTGCCATGATTAGAAAGTCATCCAGAGCCCTATGGAGGCAATTTCATGGGAGTGGAAGGAGTAGAAGCTAGATGAGGTGTCAATCAGACTTGAAGTAGGGATGATGACCAGAGCTTTACAAACTTTACCAGGCATCCTAGTCACCCAGGGATTTGGTTAAAAATGCCAACTGTGAGGGTAGGCTCCAGATTCTCCATTTCTTACAAGTTTTTAATGATTCCCAGACTACTGGTCAGCAGATCACACTCTGAGTAGTGAGGCTGTGGACCAGTGGTTCCCAAACATTAGTGTGCATCAGGATCACCTGTGGACTTGCTAAAGCAGATTTTTAGACCCCACCCCCAGAGTGCCTGAGTTAGTAGTCTTAGAGTGGGAGGACAGGGAGCTTGCTGAGATTTCCGTCTTCATTTTACTGTTGGTAATAGTAGTGCCAGCATATTCACACTCTCATTGTATTAAACACAAACGTCCACTCTAGGCTGGTTTGATACATATTCTCAAGTTTTCTCTCTGTATTTTCTCCAAATTAGCCTGAATCTTAGACATACAGCAATTCTTATTCAGTCAACCATCTGCACCTAGTTTCACAGTCTGTAACTAACATTGATACGTAATACAAAGAAATTAAAATATCCTAGCATCCCTAACCAGAATAGTCTCCCCATCTTAAAGGGATGTTTTCTTCTTAGTTGGAAGAATCAACCTCCTCCGCTCAATCTTTTGTTTATTTTCTGTGTCAAAATTATTGGGTTACATACTGATTACCAGACCTGGCCAATTAGTCTGATTATCTCATCACATATTTTCAACTTCTCCAGCTGTGAGAGTTTCTTTTTATGTTGACACTTTCAATAAAGAACTCCCCAAGCTGAGACAAATGATGAGTAAAGTAATAAACACCCACCAGCAATTTAACCTGAATATTTACTTAGAGTAGCATAGTGGTACAACTGAGCCATGGGGCAGAATTCAGGAAATGAATTACTGTGCTATGTTTTGAGGCTCTGAAGAGGTCCATAGCTCCTGGCACATGTAAATGAAATTGGTACTAATTTCAAGTTGAACCCCATTATTATTATGTATAGATAGATAGGATTACTTTGGGAAAATATCAAATGTTATTAGATCTATTTATGTATGTCTTGGAGGAGTAGAAATGAGAAGAATGATCTGGCAAATAAGTAGGATACAAAGATGAATAGGACAAGCCCGCTTCGCAAGAATATATAACCTAATATTGTCTATTCCTTATTTCTGCCTCTTTAGGGAAATGTGGTGATACAGATGAGGCATTTCTGTTTTCCCATAGTTCCTGTCTACAGTCAGAGTGGACAGTAGGATAGAAGATCCGTCAAACCTCACAGTTTCAGCTTCTTGTATGTGGTCTCCTGGTTTATAATGGACAACGTGGTTATACTCCAAAGAGCCCCCCCCAGACAGAAAAAACTTAACCTGATGTCTTAAGTCTTGAAAGAGGGCCACTTCTCTAGCCATGGTTACTTTAGGCTTTTATTTTTTCCCCAAATAAGCCATCCTAGGAGCTCCATGGGAAAAGAATGGTCTCCGGATAGTTTGGAAAGCTAAACATATCTTTATCATTGAGACCATGCCTGCATTAACAAGGAGGTTGGCAATCACCGTGTGCCTTGTTCAAAGCTTGCTATCTCTCCAGGCCTCCATCCTGCCTGCCACCCCACCCCACCCCCATCCCCAGCTTGCTCTCTGATCAGTGAGATTCTCTGTGTCTTTGCTTAAAGGTCATGGAATCCTAACAGCTGTAAAACATACTGAAGGGGGATTAACTAGCTTGATTCCAGGCTATTGGCTGCAATACATGACTCAGAATGAGAATCTCAGATTAGTACTACAGATCATCATCCCAGATGCTAGGAAATATAGGCACCCGTGTAACCTCTCTTGGAAAACAAGTTATCAATATCATTTTCTCAAAGCTCCTGGGAAGAATAAACAATGAAGTGTTCAAAATTCCCTGGTGGAGATGTTCAGTTTTAGCCACAAAAGTTCTAGAGACAATTTATAAAGACCAAAATTTATTCAGTGATACAATCAGTGTCTCTTAATTTTCCAGAGGATACATCTAAAATCAGTAGGAAGAGACTGGATGTGGGCAAAAGAAAAAAAAAAACACAAGATAATTTTCTAAATTAACTAATTAAAATAAAGCATCAACCACAGCTGATTTTTAGTCATTTGGATGAATTTGTGAGCTTGGCTGGATCAGGCAATTTGAAGTGTGGTATACACCTAAGGAGTTTGGGAGCAGCAACATGTTTATTTGTGCTTAAATAGAAACATAGATAGCTAGTCCAAGCAAGAACTTCCTCCACAGAAACTGCAAATAACCCATCCCCTGGCTGCCAACTAGAGGCTTATTTTAGTAAGAGTAAGTAGGAACAGGATGCCTGGCCAGTCCAGGAGAATTTAGGGGTGCTCTTCCCACACACCAGGCACTCATTAGCATGTCTACTCAGTTTCTCAACTGCGTAACAGCTGCAAACAGACAATAGTGGGAAACTGTCACAGAAAAAGAAAAAAATGTACTGGAAAAGGCTGTTAATTAAAAAAAGATGGAGGGGGATGTTCTCTTTAGAAAGAAATGTAACTCTTAAACAGAAGAAAAAGTTTAGTAACAGAGTTTTGAGAGAAAATAGCTCAAAGGAAAAGAAATAACAGTAAATATACTGGCATTATGCTCATGGTGTTGAAACCATAGTCACTTGTTTCTCAAGTATTTATTGAGCACCTACTAAGTACAATTCACCATGCTGAGTTCTATGTGGGGAAAATAGATCAGGCCATTCCAACCCTTCAGCAATTGGCATTTAATTGCCAGGATAAAATGTGTATAGCCAACAACTATGCAAAATCATGAGTTTCGGTCATTTGTGACATGCAACATACCAGCTATTCAGGACTGTTGCCTTAAAAGGCACATTTCAGCCTACAAAGATAACAATTGAAGATATTACCCTTGACTCTGGAAGGAATGTTGAATGTTCTTTTTTATTTTTCCATTTGTTTTTAAGTGAGGATCTCATGATCCTGAGATCAAGACCTCAGCTAAGATCAAGAGTCAGATGCTTAACTGACTGAGCCACCAGGTGCCCCTATGTTAAGTGTAGATTGGATTGTTGTTGTTGTTGTTGCTGTTGTTGTTTTTCATTCTCCTTTGCTTAAAACAAATCAGCTCATGAAAATACCCTCCTATGTATTGGTAATTGACTCACACTACAAGCTATAGGTCATTCTCCCAACAGAGTTCAAAGTTACAGTCTAGAATGGTGATAGTAAGAAAACTGGGAAATGCAAACAAGGTAAAAGTCCGAAGCAAAAAAGAACCAAGGAAAGCAAGGCAAATATAACTAGGACCCCTGAGACATCTAATGAGAAAAAAAAAGTTGTTAACAAAAAAATTGAGTCTAACTATAGAATTAAAAATCAGATCACATTTGATGAGAAATGGAGAATAAAAACAACTTACTGATTGATCATGTTAGTATGAGGCAGTGATGGGAGTCCCATTTTACAGAAGTAATGGAGACTTGAATGGGTCCATAAGCAGAGAGACAGGAAGTTATGAATTCAGAATTCACCTAATGGCCAATGAACCAACTACTACACAATATGGAACTCCTATTTTGTGGAAACTGCCAGTAGATAGTGGCAGCAATGGATTCCTGAGATTTCCATTCTATGCCCATGTGTCTTCTCTTACCATAGATTGGGCCATGTATGCCAAGCTTCCAGAGGCAAAGAACGGCACAGAGTAAAGTCATGTTCAGCCCACAGGAGTTGCAGACATTGCTATGAACCATCATTCTCTACTGGCCCAACTCCATTATTTCTCTCTTTTGGGACAGTCATCCTACAGACTTTGTTTTTCTGGGTAGGCCAGAGTGACTTGAGAAAAATAAATCTCAACAATCACAAATGATGCCCTGAAGCGCAGAGACCCAGCTCATACCTTTAAGAACAAAGTCCCTTCTTCAGAGTGGCTTTAGTACATCCAGCCAATAGCTACCTGCCCCTTTGGACTCTGCAGCAAAGCGTTCAGAGTCCAGAGCTCACACATGCCCTTAAATTGAGTGAATGGACATCCTGAAGGTTGGGGATGAGGAATGCCACATTCATCTGAGGCATGCGGCAATGCCACCACTGTCTATTTGCAGTTTCCAATGACTAACTTGAACCACTAAGAAAATCAAGATTGGGAACTAAGTAAAAAGTATGATAGGAAACATCCTGTTTTCTCACATTTGTAAAGACTGGCTCGGAAATCATTCTGCTTAGTGTGTGGATGTGCATAAATGCTAATGTTTGAAAGAAGCCACTCCTGGAAATAAGGCTTTGTGGCTTTTAAACTCCACGCTGAATTTGTCTACTAATACACCCAGAGAATGTATCCAAGGATGCTGAGGAGGAGGGCGCCAATGGGGTGGAGATGTGCTTAATGCAGACACTATTAATAAATCACTGATAGTTAAGATATAGATTGGATGATGGGTGGCAGATGGAATAGAGGTACGTCAAATTGCTTTTCTTATATAGGTTATTGGATTACCAAGAAAGCAGCAGGCAAGTGGCAAACTGGTATAACAAATTGCTATCATAAAAAAAAATTTTTTTTGAACTTATCCCAAGATGGTAATAAGGTTCTGAAGGCCATTAGCCCTCTGGAGAGGTGCCTGAAGCAGGACTATCCCTCTGAGATGGTAATACAGAGAACATTCTCCATACTTCTCCTTTTTTCCTCACTATTATACTTAAGCACATCCTGGTGAGGGAAAGGGGAAGGGAGAAAGCCAGGCTGCAGAGGGAAAGTTAATTATTTAATGTGGCTATTAGCAGGTGCATGCCCTGCCCAGTAGGTGATAAGTGGAGGTGCCTATCACTTAGCTTTGGCAACCAATTCTGGTTGCAACTGATGCTGCCTCCTTTTTTCTTTTGGTCTCCTTCTTTCCTTCCAACTTTTTATTTTGAAAAATCTTAAACCTATAAAAAAGTTGCACTAGCAATGAGCACTTGATACTATTACAAGATTCATCATTTGTTAATATCTTTTCGTGTTGGCTTTCTCCTTCATTTTCCTCCGCTCCTTTTGGTGAATTATTAAGTGGCATCAAAAAATACTTACCCCCTAAATGCTATAATATGTATCTCCTGAGAAGAGAGTCATTCTATATATCCATAATGGAACTATCATTTTCAAAAAAAAATTAGTCTTGATGTAGATTATATAATATACAATCCATGCTCAAAATTTTCAAATTGTTCCAATGCCTTTTATAACTTTAAAAAAATCCAGAATACAAATAAGAATTAAACATCATTTAGCAATCATGTCTTCTTAGTAATTGGTATTCTAGAACCATGCCTGTCACCCCTCCTTTTAACTTTTAAGACACTGACATTTTGAAGAGTCCAGACCAGTTGTTTTGCAGACTGTTTCTCAATTTAGATTTTTTTCTGATTGCTTCCTCGTGATTAGAATAAGGTTAAACATTTTTGGCAGGAGTGTCCTTCCAAGAGACATAGGTTGTCAGTTTGTCAAGTTTGGTGATTGTAAGTTCGATCATTTGTTTAAAATGATGCTTCCAGATTTCTCCAATGCAAACGTACCATGTTCCCTCTAAAATCAATAAACAGTTCTGAAACTGGGTGATTAGGAAGACCAACATTTTACATAATAGTTTTAGCATGCTTTGATGAGTTTTGCTTGAATTATTAAAATGGTAATAGAAAATGATTATATTCTTCCTACACTTATGGTTGCTATTGTTCTGTAAAAATAAACCTTTCTTTCTACTCTCCATCCATTTCTATTGTTTTTGGTACCACTATGGCCTCATGAAATTTCACAAGTAAATCTATTACAATCCATTCCTGCCATTATTTTCATATGCTACTTGTCTGAACTTTGATCAACCTGGCTTTCACATTTTTTGGCATTTTATTATCAGTTCTTGAGCACTTCTTTACTTTTTGATGCATCTCAATGTTACAGGCTCAACCTTGCACTCCACTGTCTCAGAATCAGGCACTTTTCCAGCGAGTCTTGATTTCTTTGCATGGGAAATGATAGTTAGAAACCAAAATCAGGATGATACGTACATTCATTGGTACTGTGGTATAATTACTTCTAAGCCCTTTCTTTGAACCCAGCAAGAGAACATGTATTTTGATAAAGTCATGAGCTCATATTGATTCCTCCAATTCTAATCCAATACAACTGATTTCTCCTTCCCCATTTCCATTTTTTCTCCACTCTCCTACCATGAGAACTCCATTCCTCCAAAATGATACATTTGCACATTTGTTCAATTCTACAATATATACAAAACAGTTTCAAACTACCAGCAACAGTTTTCTGTAGAAAAAAACTCCACTGAAGGTGGGATGCAGTAAAAGTACAGTGTTCAAAATATACCTGAATTAATTCTGAATTTATCCCTTTGTGTTCATGTCAGTTTGATACAGAATTCAATTCATGTGATCCTATTTGTATTAAATTTTAGAATTTTATTATATACTGGATGAAATAATATGGTTTAAAAGTCAAAACTAGATTGAAAGATAAATTTAGAAAGATTTCATTTCTTTTATTATTGCTTCCACTTGATTTCCACCCATCCCCAACAGCAGACCAATTTCTCTAGTCTGTTAACTAACTTGTGTTCCTTTTGAAGGTATTTGTATATATGTGTGTATTCTTTTCTTTTTTTTCTTACAAAAATGCTAGCATACTATTTTCCCCTTGCTTTTTTTCATTCAGTATATTTTGAGATTAAACCTGGGTTCTAAATCCTCTGATTCTGTTCTATTCAACTTCTCAGGTAATGAAATCCTATCTCAGCTCTAGGTAAAATTAGTGGTTCCTGTAAAAAGGAGTTATGAATATGAAAGAGAGTGGATCTGTGTTGAAACAGGGATTATGTGCATGTATTACGCTTAATGAAATTCTAAGTGTGGTTCAAATTACCCCCTGAGGTATTAGGTAAGGGTGCTCATTAAAAATTCTTATTCCAAGGCCCTGCTAACTCAAACTCTTTGTAGGGTAAAGCTCAGGAATCTGAATTTTAAAACTCCTGGATAACTGTATGGACTTTCAGAAAAACATAGGCTATTATGAGGGGAATAAATGACAGGGAAAGCTTTATCATGACAAAGTCTTTTCACCTGAGTGTTTAAGGCTGCTTTTCCTCTGAGAGCATGGATTTCATTTTATTATTTTATTTTATATTTTATTTTATTTTATATTTTATTTTATTTTATTTTATTTTATTTTATTTTATTTTATTATTTTATTTTATTTTTAGAAATTGGGTTTCTTTTGGAGTAAGTAAGCTCTGAGCTCATGTCCTCTGCTGGAGTCAGCCAGGCAGATAGACTCTGTTTCCCTTTTGGATCTTTGAGACAAATTAGGCAGCTAGATGGAGCATACTGGAACCACACTGTCCCTTTCCCTAGCCAACAAATCTCAGGATAGCGTTTTCAGGGAACACAGTGACTTTCTAAATGTTTAGGTTCCAAACTCTACATTTCAGTCAATGGAAACAGAAGGAAACAGGTGAATGAGTGATAACTTGAAGTATCACAAAACCTACCATTTCTACTGCTTCTCCCACCTTCCCTAACCCCTTCATATTCTCCCAAAATAGCATGATTGGACGATGCCTAAGGACACACTGTCCACCTAAAATTAGCTTTTTATAAAAGATATGAGATACTCTTTGGGGGAAGGTGGGGGGATGAATCATCTATTCCATTCTGAAGCTGTGAAAATTGAGAGGCAGAGACACAGTGGGGATGAGAGGTTGACTGGCTGGGAGCAACTTCCTGTCACTGGGAGAGCCCATCACAACACCATCTAGTAGTAAGTCAGTTCTTTAATAACTCGGTCTTAATAGCCAGTGTTTATCAAGCACATACCGTGAGCCAAGAACTTTGCTATGTGTTTTATCTACTTTAGCTCATTTAATCTTTATAACAACTTCATGAAGCAGATAATACCACCATCTGTCTCTTATAGGTGAATAAACTGCAAATTAAAGATGTTGTTACTTTCCCTGATTCACATAGTGAAGCAAGAGCGAAATCTACTTTGCTAACACCAGAACCAAGCCACTAACTGCTACACAAGCAAAAGGGCCTTCAAAAACATGATTCTTTAGGATACTAACCTAAGTGCCCCGTGTCCTAGCCTGTTGACTGCCTGTGTAATGATCTCTACTAACATGTTGTGATAGGATCTACCCTTCAAATTCCAAGGAGGCAAAGACCCAGGAAATTTGGTTGTGGCCTTAGCCAAGCCACCATGCTTTCCTTGTGCTTGGTGTCCTTATTCTGTAAAAATGGGAGGGATGGATTACAATTTCAAAAATAATAATTTTCCCTTCACTTCTGATAGCTTATAATCCAAACGCCAAATTCCCGATTCACATTTTCATGCTAAGGTTTTAATAGTTTTGTTTTCTTCCTCTTTATTGTTTTAATATTTTAATATGCTCCTCTTTATTCCCAAAGGCATCTGAATTCCAAAAGAGGCTAATGTATTAACTTTAAAAAATGAGTCTCTGAAAGTGGAAATTTCCAGGCAGAGAATCCAATGAGTATTGGAAAGCTGTTATATCCTGATTATATTTCTTTTCCCATTCTGAGATGACTGTGTTCAGGAAATGCTCTCTGAGATAAGGCTGGATAAAATGGGAACCAGGCACAGCAATCTGAAACAGAGTTGGCAGAAAAGAGGTGAGAAAACAGGGCCCACAAGCCAGCTGGCATAGATGGCAGGGGTCCCTCCCAGGCATCAGAAATTCAGGGGAACCATAGAAACCATATGTGTGAGAAACACTGGCAGAAGAGGGATAGTATATCAGAATTGTCTCTACATGGGGTAAATCCCAGGAGATTTGATAGGATGGTGGTTTCCAGAACCCTCGTCTTCCAATGTAGGGGAGCAGAAACTCCTCAGCACACTACTCACCAATGAGACAAAAACCACTTCTCTTGGCCTCATTCCTGTGTGGTTTCTCCTGGTTCAGGAACTCCTCAGTGGATGATTAGCTGACTAGAAATGACCCATGTTTCTGTCCAAAAATTTTAAGATTCATGAGGACAAGACAGACATTTTGTTACTCTTCACAGCTCAAAGCTCTTTTACATATGTACTAACTATATGCTGCATTAAAGGAAGAACAGAGAATGAAGTTTTTAAGTTGGAGAAACCCAATATATATTTCAGGTGAAATGAATCAATGTGTAGACTTAGTTCTTTTTAATATTGCTTGTAATTCATTCATTCAATAAATATTATTGAGCACTTATGTACCAGGCACTCACCCACCTCCCCTTCTGCAACCCTTTGTTGCTGCTATAGTAAATTAATGGAACTCAAGGAGGTGGTCATGGGAACCTCCAATCTGTAGCCAGTTGGCCGGAGCACAGGTAACAATATGCGCTCACAACTGGCATCTGAAGTGGGGGTGTGGAACCATCTTGTGGGATTGAACCCTTTACCTGGGGATTGGACACCATCTCCAAGTAGATAATCAGAATTAAGTTGAATTGTAAGACACTGAGCTGGTTTTGGGAGTACTGATTATTGGTAATGGTGGAGAACTCACTCCCTATGTTGGAATTGGGTCCAGGAACCCTAAAGAAAAACAAAACCAGATATAGAAAAAGATTGAGATAAGGAAGAGAAAGTACCATAGGCAGGAGTATTTGGGAAGGCCTGTGAGCAGAAGAAAGGTCAAAGAATTGTAAGCATGTTGGACATGGCCTCTAAGGAGAGGCTCAGAAAAATTTGACACTATTTCTAAATTCATCAAGAATTTTTGATAATAGTTATGAAACCAATATGTATGCTTGCTAAAATGTCTCTATAGCATAGGATATAAAAAAGCAATATCCTCCCCAAACCCTACTACTTAATGCAATACCATTAACCATTTCCTTGTGTATTTTTATAAATATTTTCTGTCTATGTATATACAGTAGTCCATCCCATCCACCAATCATGGTTTTGTTTTCTGAGGTTTCAGTTACCCAAGGTCCATCCTGGTCTAGAAGCAGATGATCCTCCTTCTGATGAATCATAAAAAGGTCTGTAATAGCCTAATACTACATCATAAGGCCTACATCATTCATCTTGCTTCTTCTCATCATGTAGGCATTTTATCATCTCACATCACAGGAAGGATCAGTACAGTAAGATATTTTGAGAAAGGAGAGAGAGAGATTCATGTAAGTTTTATTACAGCATATTGTTATAATTATTCTATTATTAGTTACTGTTGTTACTCTCTTATTGTGCCTAATTCATAAATTAAATTTTATCATAGGTGTGTATGCATAGAAAAAAACAGTATATATAAGACCTGGTACTATCTGCAGATTTCAATCATCTACTGGGGGTGGTCATGGAATATATCCCCCAAAGGTAAGGGCAAGCTACTACATAAATGCATTTATTTGAATGGTCCTTATGTGCAAATGGAACCTTATTTGCTTACTCTTTAGAATCACTCAGATCCCCCTTCAAGAAAGAACTTGCCCAGCTGTAAGACTTGATAAGTTTATAGCCTCTGGCTTTTAAGGTGGGCCTCAGCTCAGTAACCAAAAGTGGCTTCATCAGTGACTGAGCCAGACTATGGTATAAAGGCCTCCGAGGCTCCTTTCACAGTTTGGCTATTGTGAACATTGCTGGAGCCCCGGTGTCCATCGACAGATGAATAGATAAAGAAGATGTGGTTTATGTATACAATGGAATATTCCTCAGCCATTAGAAACGACAAATACCCACCATTTGCTTCGAAGTGGATGGAACTGGAGGGTATTATGCTGAGTGAAATAAGTCAATCAGAGAAGGACAAACATTATATGGTCTCATTCATTTGGGGAATATAAAAAATAGTGAAAGGGAATAAAGGGGAAAGGAGCAAAAATGAGTGGGAAATATCAGAAAGGGAGACAGAACATGGAAGACTCCTAACTCTGGGAAACGAACTAGGGGTGGTGGAAGAGGAGGAGGGCGGGGGGTGGGGGTGACTGGGTGGCGGGCACTGAGGGGGGCACTTGACGGGATGAGCACTGGGTGTTATTCTGTATGTTGGCAAATTGAACACCAATAAAAAATTTAGTATTAAAAAAATAAAATAAAATAAAGGCCTTGTCACTTCTACCCAACTGAGACTTTAGCACATATTTACCTTACATCTGTTGTTGCTTTGCTTTGTTTTTAAGAACAATGCAGCAATTAGCATCTTTAAACATGTATCTTCAAAAAATTAAGGAAGAAATGTATATCTTCAGGCAGGAATGAGTGCCTGTTTTTCTCCACCTTCTATTACTATTCAGTATCTAACTTTAATCT
The DNA here is from genome assembly GCF_018345385.1 of Vulpes lagopus. NCBI lineage: Eukaryota > Metazoa > Chordata > Mammalia > Carnivora > Canidae > Vulpes > Vulpes lagopus. Next base: position 85,089,498 of record NC_054824.1, read on the forward strand.
GTGCCAATAGAAAAACGGTACTTCACTAACATTTTAATTTGCAACTTCTTAGTTATGAATAGGTCAGAATTATTTTAGATTGTCAACTCGCCATTCGTATTTATCTATGAACTTCCTCTTTGTGTTCTTTGCCCTTTGTCTACCAAGTTGTTGATCTTTTTCTTATTGATTTGTTGGAGTGCTTTGTAAAAGAAATGAACTCTTTTCCACAAATGTTGCAAATATTTGTCCCTGTTGTTTGATTTTTAAATTTTTCACAACATTCTTCCCCCCATTCAATAGTTTTAATTTGCACATAAACTTACTTTTTCTGATATAGCTTCTGGGTTTGAATTCATGATTATAAAGTTCTTCTCAGCTCTAATAATATTTTCAGAATTGGTCCTTATCTAATATCTTTAGCTTTTTTCCCTTTAAAGTTAGGGTTTCATCTGCAATTTATTTTGATATAAGCTGTAAGGTAGGATTTCAGCTTTTTTTTTTTTTCCCCTCACCAAATTATCCTCCTCACTTCCGAATATCCATCTCTTCTCACTAATTCTATGTTCTCCTCTTATAATAAACTAAAGCCACATACACTAATTTGGCTTTATTTCTGGACTTTATATTCTAATTTACTAGCCTATTTTGGTGTGCTTCACTGATACCAAAACTGTTTCTTATTATTGATTTATCATCTTTTAATAGCTAATAGGAACTAAACTCTCTAACTGTAACTGGATCAATGTGAGTGTGTTCCTTAGTGAGTCAGAAACTGCAGCAGGTGGAGTTGTTCTACAAAGGAAACTTTATTTGCAGCAAATAAACAGATTGCAGGAAATGGCTTTCAAAGCCCTGAAAGGGTGAATGGCTTCCTTTCATTTAGGGTTAGGATGAATATTTAGATAGGCAGGCCTTGTCATTGGATGTGGAGGTGGGCATAGGGTGGGGCATGCTCCTTAAGGAAACATGTCTTTGCACACACTATACGTTATGTAAATAAGGCTTGTGTTCTTCCTTGGGGAGAGATTTTAGTATTATAATGAGGTCAAGGTAGTTGTCAGTCTTCTAGAGGTCACTTCATGGTGCATCTACCCAGGCAGGAGTCAGGGGTTAAGCTTAAACTGGTCTGTGTGGTCTGGGCTGGGTGGAGGAGGTCTTGTCAAGGCTGTTGCTATTGCTTGAGTGGCAGTTTCCCTTTCCATGTGCCTGAATTAAGAGATAAGCTAGAAAGAAGAGCTTAAGAAAAAAATGTGAGAGAAATATCAGTGAGTACAAGCAGGTGGGCAGTGAAGGTAAGGTCTTGGGGTCTAGCTGGTGACATAATTTTTTAACTCTTTGTAAATTCTCTTCTTTCTTTAGGATCTGACTAGTCACTCATCTTTATTACTGTTAGTTTTTTTTACATTCTTTTCCACAGATAACTTTTGCTTTTGTATGAATAGTGAAAATGTGAATCTAAAACTAATTCAATTTTAGCTTTATTTTTCTGGGGTAAGGTCAGTATTATTTTAAGTTCTCTCTCCAAATTTTACCATTTCAAATGTCAGAATTGGATTTCTAGAGTAAAGCAGCTTTCCCTATTATTCTATAGCTTTACAAGATGTTACCACTGGGGGGGAAGAAACTGGGTAGATCATAGTTTCTATCTGTATTTTTTCTTATAATTGTATGTGAATTTACAATGACTTCAAACCTATCAATTTTTATTTTCAACTAGCACAATATCTTATACATAGTACATGCTTAGTGAATGTTACTTTCCTACCTCATTCCCTGTATCCCTTCAACACAATTTCTTAAATGTATTCTTCAGTTTCTGAGTAGACATTCATAAATATGTCTCTAAGACAATACAGTTAGCTTTGAGCTAAACTATAAAACTGATGTTATACTCCCACATCTCCACAAGAGTGATCTGATTTGAAAAAATAGCTATAGCAATTAAGAAGTGAATATGCATCAAATCAGAATAACTGGCTACTAGATCATGGGATCTTCTTCAAGTAGCGTTCTTTTAATCTGTTCAGCAATTCTTGTCTTGAATCTTTTTCCTCACTTTGAAATTTTTCTACAAATCAATAGTACCCCTTTTCCTACCCAGTTATAGGAAAGACTACATGTGGGAATATCATGTAGCGTTTTATCTGTATTTTCAAAATCAGTAAACATTCCTATGCTTGGCAGTGTTCCAGGAAAGACAGGTTACTGACAAGGCTAGTCCTAAGAAAAATAGGGAGGTAAATAAAACTCGCCTTGAGCCCCAACCCCATTTCCCTTTCCAATACCATCCCCAAGGAATTCTTGGGGAAAGGGTTGCAGTTTCCTTTGGCTTCCTAGAATCCTTCTAATGTTAACTCACTCAAACTTGCTCTTGGTCCATGTTCAACATCTATTTCCCTACCTGCATTACTACTCTTCTGTCTGTGGAAATCTTATTTCAAAAACTATTTAATTTTCTTGTTTAAAATATTCTGTGAGACATGAAGGGCCTTTGATCTGAAGTAGTGTAAATGTGAAACCAGCTACTGGTATCAACAATCTGGTAAGTTAATAGCCTTCTATTTTGGGGGGAATCAATTATACATGTTCTGGTAGAAAAAAAGACCTTGTTCTGCTCTGCTATATATGAAGAAGAATAAGACATGAATTCAGCAGAAATACATATTAGGAAACCCCCTTAGTGTTGGTCAGATTGGAGGTTACTCCAGACAAAATCAGTAGTTGTGCCTGATTCATCTCACAAAGTGAACTGTCCTTCGGACTGAAGAGAGAGAAAACTAGGAATAAACAACCAAGATTAGGGATTGAGCAAAAAGACTAATGGCCAATAGAGGTAACTCTAATGCTACAAAGAGTTCATCATCTTAGAGAAACAGAGAAGGTACAAACCCCAGCCCCTAAAAGAAAAAGCCCCAATGCTGTTTGACACCAAAATAATCAAAGCTAAATCTCAAATTTCAATAGGGAATTAGATTTAGATTCAAGGGAACAATCTGTCCAAAGCCTATCACTAGGTCAGGAGTGGATTAAGCTATGCCTTACAGAGTGTAAGAAAAGTGCTAGTTTCCTCCACAAGCTTTTATTTCCACAGGAAAAAACTTCAGACTTCAAGTTGTCAAACTGTTCTCTCTCATATTGGCCAACAATAGGTTCAAGAGCTATTAGAGCATATTGCCTTTGATATGAAGACACTAAATGGCATGTCTGTCTCCATTTCAATTTAACAAGCCCAAATCTTAGGTATTGGGAAGACAAGGCAAAAGAAAATGATCTTTGGAGTAAAAAACCTGTTTTACATCATAGCTTAACTATCTAGTAGCTATGTAATCCTGGGGAATTTACCTAGACCATAAGAGTCTGTTTCTTAATTTATAAAATGAGTAGTATAAGGGGCGCATCTGGAAGAGCATGTGACTCGATCTCACGGTTCTGAGTTTGAGCCCTACGTAGGGTGCAGAGATTACGTAAATAAGGAAAAAAACTTAAAATAAAATAAATGAGTAGTATATTACCAACCAATAATATTTAGTGAGGTAATATATACAGATAATATATGCAAAATGGTTAGCACCCTTTAGGCACACAGCAAGGGTCAGTGAATGCTTATGACTTTTATGATCATGGCACATTCCAGTTCCCTGTGGCCAGACATTTGTCTCCAAATTGAGGTTTTTAAGGTCATAACTAAACCTATTTTCCAAGTTGATATAAAATTCAAAGAGTTCTGTCAATGTCACAGTTCCTTCCTCTCAGAGATGACCCTCTGCTGTAACAGTTAAGGCTAAATTCCTGTTGAGGTAGTCATGGCTTCAGGTGTTAGACTTTCTTTTGTATTGGCAGCATTTTAACCAGAGACTCTCATTCTGTAATTCAGTCATTCAACAACCAGTTATGGCTCAGATACTGCACTAGGTCAGGAAATACACAAATTAATAAGATCACTACTACTTTTCAAGGAGCTCATGAGAGTCCTAATGATGGAACATAAAGAAAAAAAATATTTATAGGTGTTGATTAAGACATTTACTTTCTATTATAGAGGTATATTTAGACAAATAAATATGTTTATGTGTTTTATAGTAAATTCATTTGTGTCTCATACCATGGGTCTGGTTAATAAAATAGAAACCACACCAGTTATTTTAATAGAATTTAATATAGGGATTTACTTAAACAGGCTATGGAGGGCAAGCGCAAGGCAGAAGAGAACACTGAGATAACACAGAAGCAGTGACTATCGAATGCAGCTACCACCCCTAGAGCTGAGGTAATAAAGGGAAACAGGTAATCACACAAAGAAATATGGGGGTTGGCCCCACAGAGCTGAGACCAGCATTCTAAGAGAGAGACACTGCCCCGTTGGTGCTGATGACTCAGGTGCCCCAAGGGGTCCCTGTGGAGCTAGGACTCAGCTGGTGTAGATATTTCTGAGGAAGAAGGTTGAGTCTGGGGGCAGGAAACAAACTGCTGCTGGGACCAGCCATTGTTGCTGGGGCAAAGGACCGTGCTGATGTGGCAGTGAGATGAACAGGAAGCCCATCAGGAAGAAGCATAACCCTCTCCTTTCCATCCTCTTGCTTTTCAATCTCGCCAAATTCTAGTGTCCTCCATTGGCAGAGCCTCTATGGGGACCAGCTGGCAGGGCAGCAACATGGTGTGCAGGGGCCCAGCCACAGCATCAATGAGCAGAGCTTAGAAGAGTATGTTTGAATCTGAAAAATAACAGCGTAATATCCAGCACACAATTTGATTTGTAATACTCTGCTGTTTGCCCATAATTCTGCTCACTGCCCATTTGGGCCAACTTCAATAATGATATGTTTTTATATATCTATTGAACTAGGTGAAAAAAGAAAAAAATTGAAAAAAAAAAGACTAAAAGTGAAGAAAACTTGACTTTAGGACTTGCTCTGCCAGTAAGTGATAAGAAAAAATAAGTAATATAAATTTTGTATTGTTTTGGAAGGAATAAAGGACTATCTAATCTTGTCTACTTGCTTTACTGAATACCTTAGTAATTTTGACACAATAGGAATTATTTACTACCCATATGCAACCTGTTTTGTTTTTCTATGAAATCGGAGTGCTGGCATAAATGTCCAAAATGTCGTTTGTCCATCTCACCACTTCACCAACATTCCCTTAACCACATCCAATCATTCAGTAAATATATAATGTTTAGCTATGTTAGGCAGTGTGCAAAGTCCTGAAAATGGAGTTCCTGTCTTCAGGAATACTATAACCTATAGAGGAGAAAGACCAGTTAGCAGATTATGAGTGTTTTGGTATTCTGATGGGATGTATGCAGACAGCATTGGAGGCACACTAATGGAGGAGGAGCATTTAATCCAAACTAAATGTGGAGCTTGAGTTGAAACTTGAATTAGCTGAGAAGAGAGAGAATAGGAAGAAAAGAAACAGGAAGCCATTCCAAGTAGAAGGAACAGCATGTGCAAAGTTTAGGACATGGAAGTTGTTTTCAGTCTCCACCAGGGCATGAAACCAAGACACAGTGTGTGTCATGGCAGCTTGTGTCATGGTAGCTTCAGCTGCAATTAAAAAAATTCCTGGATAGCATTATTTTAAAAGCACTATTATTTCACATAACAAGAAATCCAAAAAGAAGGAAGTTCTAGAATTGGTTAATTAGGCCATTTAACAATATCGAGCCTTCTTCTTTGTGATTCTTTATGAATTCCCTCTTTTGTGATTCTCTGACCTCTCTTTTCCTAGCTGCAAGCCTTATATCCTCAACACAGTGTCCAAAAGTGAAAAGGCAGACATTTATCTTTATCCATCTCTAATCAGGGAGAAATATCCTTCCTAAAAGCCTTTGTAGAGTCTGAATTCCCCTCCTCCCCTTTCCAACCCTCACCCTCCCAGAAAAAAAAAAAAAAAAAACAGAGTCTGGAATAAGAGCTTGACTGGAGATAGTTATGCAGTTATTTTGGGGAGAGGGATTAGGATAAGGAGAACAAGGGAGAAGGCAAGTCAATGTAAAGGTGCGTTGTTCAGCCCGCTACCACCATAAGCAGTTGTGGCTCCATCCCACTGACGTCCTTTGAAGAACCAGGTAGACTCTCAGGGTTTTCAGTCTAAGATAGAAGAAGGAAACACTTGTCTACCAATTCCTGTCCCCCACTAGACAAAGGTTGAACTCTGTTGTACTTCCAGTTGTATGAATACATGAATATAGCTGAGCATATTCCCAAAGTGCCCCACGGGGAGATACAGAGATGGTCCAAGGCAGAAAGCAAGAAAATCATGGAGACAAAGCACCATGAGCTACCCTTGAGTGCACATCTGCTGTGACAGGCCAGGGCAAAAATGTGGGCTGAGAGAGGCCACATGAGGTTGGACACACCTCCCAGTGGACCTGCCCTCAGGCTCTACTAGTGAGGATCACACCATGGCGTGTCCCAGAACAGCAAAGGAGGGTGGAGAACAGTGATAATACAGGGCTGTAGACTTATCTTACAAAATGTTCCATCAATAGATAATGCCTAAAAATGGAAAAAAAAAATCAGCAGCAATTTAGGCATATTAAAAGTACAGAGGTATATTTCAAAAGTTAAAAGTGCTGAAAGAATTTGCCTCTCCAGAGCAGGAAATGGGGATGCAGAACAATGTAATTTTTTATGTCTTATAATCTTTGACTCCTTAAATAAAGTTCATGTTTAACTTTGATTAAAGAATTATTAAATTTATAAACTGTATGTGGGAGGCTACAGACACAGCATAACTTATATAATTCACATGCTTTATACCTTTGAAAGCCGTTGGTGGTTCTTAAAATGGCCTTAGAAAGAGCAGAATATACCATAGTGCCTAGCCTGTAGGAGAGAGTCAAAGATGCATAAGAAAAAAATGGAAAGAGGAAAGGAAAGAATGGAGGGCTGAGGGGAAAAAACCACCAATATCATCTCCTCACTTTCCCGGTGCAGTAGAAAGGTATTCATGCACAGCAAAACCAGCCTGGGGCTTTCAGTTTAGGGACTTTGCTGTACTTTTCTTACAATAAAGACAAGAAGGGAGTCTCAGACTTAGTTATATCTTTTTGTTTTTGATTCCAGGTGGATAAAATTAAATAATCATATAATTCTAGAGTCTTACATATCAAGACACAAAAAGAACTCCTCTGATCAACACGTATTGTCCTCGGCAACAAAACAACCAACAATCATCCTTGCCAGATCTTATTTATTTAGTCTTCAAATGCTGCTCCATAAATAGTAGATGAAAAATGAAAAAGATGACATTTCTCTTCAGCCAAAAAAAGTAGTCAATGAATCTGTGAATACATCAGAATATCCTTTAATACGATGACATGTTGAGTTTCACCTTTGTGCCTCAATGTTTACTCCAATGCCTTGCATGTAGGAGGTGCTTTATAAATTATTGCTGAAGTGACTTAAACTATTGAATGGTGGAATGAATTTGGCATGTCTCCCAGTTATTCTATTCCACACTTACTCTTCCCTTTATTTATACCTTACACTTGTGTGTAGACTGGCAAGTTTTCTGAATTTCCTGCTGCAGACCTCAGTAATGAATGGAGAAGAGAAGGAAGAAGTAGGATGAAGGTGGAGAGGTAAAGATGGAGGGGAGAAAGAAAGGGAAAGAGAATGGGGATGCAAAAGAAAGAGAAAAGGAATTAAAGCTTTGAACAGGGTAAGGAATAACGGAGAGTAGGAGAGAGTGAACTACAGGTGATTAAAATTGCTCTCTGGATATCTTCAACTAGTAGATTGAATAAAGCTATTTCTACAACTTCTCAACATCTTCAAATGGCCCTGTCCCCTTCACACTCATTTTTTTTTTAATTTTCCAATTCTGTGCCTTTATCTTTAAAAAGTCAAATCATTTTATTCTTTAAACTTCATTATCTTGATCTTCTAATTTCTTTACATTTAAAATTCTTAGCACAAAACTGATATCAGATAGGTTGGCCTAGGTGCCATGGGAAACAAAGTTTTACTTCCCAAGCCTGAATGAGTAGATTAAAATGCTATCTTCTGCACAGGCTAACTATGATTCAGCAATGGAATGCTGCAAACAAAAATACTAGGCTTTAGGAAACTGAAGCATAGGGGCCCCTGGGTGGCTCAGTCTTAAGTGTCTGCCTTCAGCTCAAGTCATCATTTCAGGGTCCTGGGATCAAGCCCTGTGTTGGGCTCCCTGCTCAGCGGGAGGTTGGCTTCTCCCTCTGCCTTCTCTTCCCAGCTCGTTCTCTCTCTAGAATAAATAAGTAAAATCTTAAAAAAAAAAAAAAAAATGAAGCACAGTATATTGAATTGGATTTGCATCTCCTTTTTACTCCTAATGATGCCCACTTTTAAATGTCAATATTCCAATATTTGGAAGAACTATTCAAATTTTGGTGTCACAAGTGTGAAATTCAAGATGAGACAAAAATGATTCCAGATCAGTAAAATGAGAACCAGTATTAAGTCCTAAAGGAGCTGAGATTTTATGTCTTAAAGAAAATGTAGAAACCCAAATTTTTACCAGTATCTTTTAGAAAACTCAGTGAACTGAAGAACACAAGTAATTCACAACTCCTGGGAAAGTAGCAAAGTCCATTGAAGTGGTTGGCATTCACAGGTCTCCATCTTTGGCCCAACTTTATCTCAAGCCTTCCTGTTATTCTACTTAGGCTTTATGACTGATTTTTTTTTTTTTTTTAATTCATGAGAGACACACAGAGAGGCAGAGACACAGGCAGAGGGAGAAGCAGGCTTCCCACAGGGAGCCTGATGCAGGACTCAATCTTGGATCCCAGGATCATGCCCTGAGCCAAAGGCAGACCTTCAACTGCTGAGCCACTCAGGCATCCCTATGACTGAGCTTTAATTATTACTTATTCATAGATAACTCTCAAATCTATATCCTTCCACTTATATTTATCTCTGTGCTCCTGATTTAAACACCCAATGGAGTATTTCAACTTCTCTTTCTATATCTCAAATTCAACTTGTCCAAATTTGAATGATTCATGGACACCCTTAGCCTCCATCACTTGTTCTTCCTTCTGTGTTTTCTACCTAAGTGAATGTCACAGGGTCCTCTACCCCGTTCTTTAATTCATAAAGTTAGTAGTCATCTTGCATTTCTTATTTCCCTTTTGCCCACCTATATAAAAACAAAAAAACAAAAAAACACCAGGTCCTTTCCAATTATACTTAACTTTTTTCAAGTACATTCTCTTCTACCCATTCTCAGCATGATTGTTTTAAGTCATTATTACAATAGTCTTTCACCGGGATTCCCTGCCTCGACTTGCCTATACCTGATTCGTTCTCATCTGGACACAATTTATTCATTCAACAAACTTCCTAGGGGCCTACTATGTGCCTAGCTCTGCCCTTGGTTCTGGACTTTACCTTGCATGCAGTGTGATACTACTAAAGTGCGAATTTGATCATGTGATTCTTTCGTTTTAAATTCTTTATTCTAAGGTCCTTAGACCTTAATCTTAGTCTTAAGATTAAGACTAACCTTAATCTGAACTCCATAGTATAGCTTACTCAGGTCTCTGTGTCATGGCCCCAGTCTACCTTGTCATTGCCATTTCCTGCCATCCTCCCTTACCCCTACTCACACTTCATTTTGCAGTGATATTCAGCCATTTGCAATTCCTCCACTGCCCCATGCTCACCTCCTAGCATGGGTTCTAGTTTCTTTCTCTGTCCAAAATGCCCATTTCCTCCACTTCAATGCTTAACTCACACTAATCCTTCAAAACACACTGCTGGTGTTTTGCCCTCTGAGAAATTTTCTTTGACACTGTCCTACTGCCCTACCTGACTTAGGTGCTTCTCTCCTACTTACTCTCTACATCTGTACTTACCTCCGACATAGCACATGCCATGTGTATTTGTCAGTTTACATGTCTGGACATTGAACTCTTTATGAGAACATGCCTTGTTTTAGCAACCCTGGTGCTTAGCACATGGTAAGTGCTTAATAAATATTTGTTCATTGCATTTTGGATAGTTAGAAAGGTGTCTATGAGATGACATTATGAACGTATATTTACTGTTTAAAAGGAAATATACTTCTTTCAGGGATAGATTGAGATCAGTGGGAAAAATAACCAAAAATAGATGAAGTGAAGCCACTTAAGACTGCTTATCTATTTTAATTAAAAAGAAAGTCACACCTTTCTTGTGAAAGAGGTGAAAGAGAGAAAGGCATTAAGAAAGTAATTTGTGCCCTATTTTCACAGAAGTCTGAAGCAATCAGAAAAGGCAAGATATGGGTGTTGTAATAGCCTGAAGGAGAGATGGTATTGATGTTGTTATTGTTTCATATATATTGAGAATGAAGGCAAGTGATTAAGTTATGAGGAAGAAGCAATAACTTTACCCTGGTTATGATAGGTAGGGCTGGGTGCCCCCCAGAAACCTGATTATAGTTTTTTGCTATATTAAGTTAGCAGTGCTGAGCACAGTGCACCTGTTTTCCACTTCTTACCCTAACAATTTGCTTTTTGCATTTTGGAGACTGCCATTCCATAGAAGCACCTGATTAAGTGAGCAATGAACAAAATTAGATAATGATACAGCATCCAAATGAGTCAGTAAGAATTCAACCAAACCACAGTCTAAACCTTGGGAAAACTGCAACAACCCATATTTATGAGGAAATGGGGAGGGGTAGAGAGCATAATGTAATCAGTGTTCAATGTGATTGTGTTGGTTCAGATAGGAAAACCTTACTAAATGTGTCAGAAATTTCATGAACTTGGCATGAAGTAGATCTGCCATCTCCATTCAAACCAGATGATTATGCAGAACCATAAAACATGGGGCTGAAACAAGCCTCTGATATATCCTGGTCCAGTTCTCTCATATTAAAGGTGAAGAAAACAAAGCCTAAAGATCTTAAGAAGATGTTTACTTGAAAGCTACTTTTCATTCCTGCTTTCTGTGGTCCAAATTAGTGAAAATTATCTCCTTACATTTTAGATGCCCTAGTGACAGGACAGCACAGTTTACAAAATCTCTCAGGTTATTTCTCTGCTCCCATTCCAATGGCTACATTTTCAAGCTGCCACTTTCCTGTCTTATCATCATAGATTTATACATATTAATGTCAGACTAAATAGTGAAGCAGTGTGTGTATGTGTCTATACAAATTAGTATTAGTAAATTTTTGTCTTTGAGGGGGTCTTTACCTCTAGATGCTTTAACTTGGCTAGCCTTTGTTATTTGGAAGGAATAGCTGAAAAAAGGAGTTTGTCAGATTTGTGAAGGTTCAGAAATAAAGTCATGGAATAAAACATCCGGGCAACTGAGTAATACCCTTTCCGGAACTTCTAATAGACAGCTGAAACTTCCAAAGAAAATAAATTGCAGTCAGAAACCAATGATACATCTATTAAAAATAATCTCAACCCTGTTCTTCTACTCTTAGGCTATAATGATATACTTGCAGGTAATTGAGAAAGAAAAGCCCTCTTCTTAATCTTGGAATTAAGTCTTTTCAAAATATAGGTCTGGGAGAAGGATCCAGCTAATTCTTGTTAGATTAGAGAGCCCAGGATATTAAGTATCTAGCATTAGAGGGAGACACAGAGCTAATCCAGACTGTCAATGAAGTTTTAAGGAGTTGCTCAAGCCAGGAAAGGCAATTTGGACTTCAGATTCTGTTGTCTGTCCAGGTAGTGTCCTTTCTGCTGAATCCAGAGAATTCTTGCCAATTTGGACAGTCACACTTTGTAGTGTGGATTCCTGCCCAGCAAAGCTGGATAGCTACCAATTCCTGATTTACAGAGAACCATCTACACTCCTGAGAAGTTTTCTCTTTGTCATGAAACACACAAAATGAAGTTTGAAAGGAAGTTCACATGAGGGAAAGTAGTACTGGCAAAAACTACCAATGGTGTAAATAGAAAAGATGGACTAGCAGATGATTTGAGGAGTACAAATTGGGTCAACCCTAGAAAAACTTTGGAAAAAAGACTGGTGAGGTGGTGCAGGGAGAGTTGAAGTTTACCTTGGTATTCTCCTATTTCTACATTAAATCTCCTTAATAATTATTGATGTATTAATTAAATAATTGACAAAAGTTTATTAAACATTAACGACATGAAAGATGTTGTACTAGACAGTATGTGTAAACCCAAGGAGGTATAAAAATAACTCCTCCACTCAGAGTATAGTTGGATAGAAAAGACAAGAAAGTATACAAAGTAGAATGTGATCAAGATCAATAAGGTGAGATGGAATCTATAAGAGATTGTGTGTTTCAGGAAACGAACCATGGAACTTGAGCTAGAATTGAAAGATGGTGTGGCAAAGACACCAGTTGCCACTTGATATTCATTTTTCTTCTTATACTTACTTGTCTTCTTTATACTTAGGAAAAGAAATCTAAATTCTATTTGTATGGAGACCAAATCAAGAGACAACATTCCCCAGCCTACTGTATACCTGGTTGTAGCCATGTGATTGGATTCTGACCAATGAGATCCAAGAAAGTGGGTGTAGGCAACTAGAATAGCTGCTTAAAATGACATGAATCTGCAGGTAGAGGTACCAGTTTTTATACTTTTCTTCTTTCTCTGACCTGGCACTTTAACATGATGGCTAAGTGATTATAGAAGGTAGAAATCCCATTTCAGGATGGTAGAGCAAAAGGGGCATAAGTAGAGAATCTGGTCTTTCAGGATTAAATGTTTAGATATGAGGATTCCAAAATTGTGTGTTGATCAATCATTAAAAAAATTCTCAAAATAGGGAAGGATGAGCTTTTATATATATTTTTTAGCTTTTATATATTTTAAATAAAATCGGAAAAATTCATCCTCCATTATGATTTAATGAAGAAACATCTTAACAGTAAAAAATAAGATACAATCTCACAATAATTGCAAGTTGAATGAACTTAACATTAAGAAAAATTCACATATTGTCTTTATTTTTTATTTCAGTATGGACTAGCAACACGCTTTCAGAGAGCAGCAGAAGTCTAACACACAAAGATTTGGAAAATCTCCCTCAGATTTTAGAAATTTAATTCCGGAGTAATGTTTTCCCAAATGTGATATTTAAAATGACTTTGATTGGAAGAGAATGAACATTTAATAGATGCCAGATGATTTAATAAATGAGATTATTTGGGGTGGTATATAAGGTTTCCTATTATACCTCAATTGGGCAAAAAATAACATTGAATCACAGAGTAAAAAAAGTTGCCTTTTTCTGCTTTCCTTCAGTTCCTCTGATTGGAGAGGGAGACTTGATTTGGTACTAGTTCATCAGTGATCCAACACTAGGTTAATTTCCCATTTCATAAAGAGGAAGTGGATCTCAGTATCAGTCTGGCAAAACTACAGGTACAAATAGTTACAGTTCAATTAGCATTGCTGTTTCCATGATATTTTATGTTTATAGTTTCCTTATTTTTCTAGTAAAATATTTTCCACTTTAACCAGCAATAAAAAAGTTTCCCTTTAAAACACGTTTATATAAAATTCTTAAAAAGCTAATCCATTTAAGAAATTTATTAAGTAGATAATCATATAATGGTACTTGAACATACTAAAACTCATGAAGATGTTACATGAATTATTATGTAAGGGCCACAAAGTTACCTGGCAGACGGCTCCAGTCTGGAAAAGTGGACAACCAATTAAAATGAAACAACCTGGCTCAAGCCAGATCTTGTCTCACCTTTGAGTTCTTTCTGGCCACACATTTCCTGACTGCATTGCCCTGATCTCGTTAATTTGACCCAAAATCTTGTCTAGTCTTTATCTAAAACTGTATTGCTGTGAAACCTGTGCTCATCCTCCCTTGTCCAGTCCTGGGCTGCTACCAAAACTGCTGACTTCATTTACTCTGCCCTGTAGGTGGATTGTGCCCTATTCCGAGCTCCTCAGGCCACCTGTACTAGCATGCTCACTCCTCTTAATTTCAACTCCATGCCAGCCAGAATTTACTGTTGATCTGAGATCTAACAATTGCTATTGGACTTCCACTCAAAATTTAAGAGAACAGGTTACATTTAACACATTTTTCAGAAAAGCAAAGAAAGAATCATTTCTATATTTCATAATCTTATTAAACCAATCCAGTTCAGCTCAGCCTAGTCATTACCTGTATCATTCCACAAACTATTTTCCCCAAATGTTATCTTATCAAAAAAGATTTTGATTCCATGACATAAAAGATCATTAAAATTTCCAGAACCAAACCAAAAATTACCTTCTAGAACCTAGAGAAATATTTACCTTTTTTCTGCTTTATGAAGTCCATCAAAACTCTTCTAAGTTTTCAAATAAAATTCCTTTCAACAGTTGATTTTTTTTTCCCTTAAGAATACAGTTCTCTGGTTCTAGAATCTCACACTTATTTTCCCAGCTCTTAAGTTTTGTGAAAGGTGTCAGGTGGAAAGTATCCTTATAAGGTTATCTAATTAACCTCTCATGCAAATTTTAAACCTCTACCAAAAAGTCTACATGGAAATGGCTTTCATCTAAAGATATGCTCTACCACTTTAATGCTTGATAACATTTTTTGTTTTTCTAAAAGTGATGAGATTGCACTGAGATGTCTGCACACTTAGGCTGAGGCTTCTTTCAGTCTGAGAGATGGATGGCCAGGGTTGGTGAGATGTGTTATCGGTGGCAATGTAATCATTTTTTTTTTATTGGAGAACTAGCTGACCCACATAGAGATTAACTGATGACTTGGCCTCTTTATTACCCTGAACCAACACAGTTACCTGGACCAAATACTAACAATTGTGGTAGTAAACTAGTTATTTGTGATAGATTTATGTCCTGAAAAAGTTCATATTGAGCTGGAAACATTTAAGTTCTCACAAAATTTTAATGTTGCATTTTAATAAAACTAAGTATTTGGCTATAGCTCCTGGTTTCCATTCAAAAGAGAGTAAAAGAGAATATTTAATAGATGCGTGTAATTATGTCAGGCATTTTCATATATCTTATTTAACCATAATAACTGGTAGAAATTCAGTTTGAAGTAATTTGCTCAAGATCACACAGGAAGTAAATGGTTGATTTGTGACTCAAAAATTTAACTGTAGTGGTGGATACATGACATTATAGACTTGTCAAAATTTATGGAACATACAAAGAGTGGACCCTAATGTAATCTATGGACTTCAGTTAATAATAACGTATAGATATTTTAATCAATTTTAATAAATGTACCACATTACTTCAAGATGTTAATAAAAGGAGAAACTGCAGGAAGTAAGAAGCACATAGGAACTCTCTATATTTCTGATCAAGTTTTTATAAACCTAAAACTGCTATTAAAGTTATTTATTTAAAAAAAAAAAACAAAAACAATAAAAGATTCACACATGTTTAGCTGTCTAAGCATTCTCCTCTAAATTCACTCCAATCAGGTTTTCCATTGTCCCACCTCTCCATCGACATTGGCCTAATCATGGTCACCCCAGACCTCCATATTACATCTAATTCTCAATCCTCATAATACCTAATTTATTAATAGCATTAGATAAAGTACCATAACCTCTTTATTGAAACATTTCTTCACTTGGCTTCACGGTATCATTTTCACTTGGTTTGTCTCCTCATCCCTGAACCCTTCTTTAGCCTTTGCTGGTTTCTTTTGTCTCTGACTTCTTCACATTGGAGGATCCCAGAGCTTAGTTCTCTTAGCTTCCTCACTTCCTTAGTGGTTTTATTCAATACAATGATTTTAAATTTAGATTACGTGCTGGTCATTCTCAAATTTTTATGTCCAACATTGGGTCTAACTTTAGACTTAGGTAAATAACTGTTTACCTATTTGACTTCTCCAGAGAGACAGAACCAATAATTTATTATAAGGAATTGGCTTATTGTGATTATGGGGACTGGAAATCCAAATATGTGGTATGGGTCAATAGGTAGAGACCCAAGAAAGCCAATGGTGCAGATGAAGATGAAGTTTAAAGGCAGCCTGTTGGAGAATTCCCTCTCGATCTTTCCCCTCTACTCAGATCTTCAACTGATGGGATGAAACCCATTCACATTGTGGGGGATCATTTGCTTTACCAAAGTCCACTGATAGAAATGTCTCATCTCACAATACCCTCCCCAAGTTGACACATAAAATTAATCATCACACATCTCAAATATAGCTTGACCAAATCCGTCCTGCCTGTTTTCTTTTCCTAACTCAGTTAATAAGAACTTCATCCTTCCACGTGCTTGGGCCCCAAATCATGAAGTCATACTTAGTTTGTCTTTTCTCTGACACCCTGGATCTAGTTCTTTCTTCCTTCTACCGCCACGGGTACTACCTGAACCCACAACGTTATCGTCTCCTACCAGGAGTATAGTGAGGGCTTTTATTAAAAAAGATTTTATTTATTTATTCATGAGAAACAGAGAGAAAGAGAGACAGACAGAGACACGGGCAAAGGGAGAAGCAGGCTCCATGCAGGGAGCCTGAGGTGGGACTTGATCCCGGGACTCTAGGATCACGCCCTGGGCTGAAGGCAGTGCTAAACCACTGAGCCACCTGGGCTGCCCATAGTGAGGGCTTCTGAGCTGTTCCCTGGTTCTCTTACCCTCCTCCTCAGTCTGTATTCCTGTTTCTCAAACCATATTGTGCATGCTAATCCCCTGGGGATCTCACTAAAGGCAGATTGATTTAGTACATCTCAGGTGGGGCCTGTGAGTCTCCACTTCTAACATGCTCCAGTTGATATTCCTCAACACTTTGAATGAAAGAAGTTAGAGCAATACCTTTAAAACAAATAAAATCGTGTTTCTCTCTCCTCAAAGTAATCCAATAGCTTCTGACTTCACTCAGTGTAAAAGCCATACTCCTTGCAGTGGCCAACAATCCTAAACGATCCAATTCCCCTCTCCTCACCCTCTACCTTTTCCCCAATCTAGTATTGCTTGCCGCCTTGCTCCTTCCACTTCAGCCACACTAGTCTCCTCAGTGTTCCTCCAATACTGCAGACAAGATCCTGCCTCAGGCCTTTCCAGTAGCTTGGCTCTCTGCCCAGAAGTCCCTTTTGCCGCAAGCTCCTTCGCCTTGGAGTTCTGGCTTAACTGCTGCATTACCAGAGAGTTCTACCTACCACCCTACTTAAAACTGAGAGCACCTACTCGGCTTTGGGTGCTTCCCATCTTCCTTGCCCAACTTTATTTTTCTACATACTCTAAGATTTACTTACTTGTTAGCAATAATGCCCATCTCCACCATCAAGATATGGACATTTGAGGGCAAGGATTTTTGTCTCTGTACTCACTCCATCAATTAACTGTGTCTTGCACCTGGCAAATACCCAATCATTTATTAAATAAGCAAATTCCAAAGGCCATTCTTGTTCTAGGCAAGCATGTTCAGACTGTATCTCCAAAAATAAAAAACTTAACAAGGCTTCAGAAGAAACAGATTCAAAAGAAAGCCCTCATATAAACTATATTTAAACTCAGAAATGAATACAATTTTGATTTAGAAAGACAAATGCAGGTAATGCTTATTAAATATATATGATGAATGCCACCAATGTATTACATGCAATGCAATATAAACAGTGTGAGCTTGCTCTTATTAATATACATACTGCATGCAAAAAGAGAAAAGTAGAAATATGGTTAGCAGGAATGAGTCATGGGTAATAAATGCACCTATATTTTCCAACTTTTTTTATAAAAATATAAATTGGTAGTAAAGACTTTAATCTGTGCAATATAATTGTATTTTGTTCTATAAGGTCAAAATTTAAACAATGATAGTTCCATTTATGGTGTGCTAAAATAGAAATGAGCTGCTGCATTAGTCCAGGTTCTTTGTTTCAAACCTCAGAGCCCATCTAGTTATTTCAAGCAAAAGATAAACTGATGAAAGAGTAAGATCACAGCTCTCCAGAAGCTCACAGCCAGGAAAATCAGGCTAAGGCTCAGCTCTGAGGTTGATTATCCCTGAATTAGAGCCAGATGCCTCCTTCAGTTCTCTGAAGGTGTGATCTGTCCATCTCAGGGCAAAGGCACACAGCACAGTTCTCAGAGCCTAGGGGACCCAGGTTGTTGCTGTAGCATCAGTTCAACCATGCCCCTGACTCCATGCCCCTCCACCACACTCCACCAATACTACCAGCAACAGAAATTCTAAGCAGCAACCCCTTCTTAGGTCATAGCCTATACTCAGTGGCAAGGGAAACTAGGAGAAGCATTTGGGAATCTAATATAGGAAATTACCAAAACGTAAGAAAAGCATTTAAGAAGTATTGAATAACCAGTTATGACACAGATCTACTCTGAGTTGAGTCTGACAAACTCAGCTCTCAGACTCTCCACCTATTAGTCTCTGGGTTCAAAGCAGTGGGGTGCAAGAAAATGTTTAATGGCTGGCACTCTGGGCGAGGGGACACCTCCTTTCTAGCACTTGGCAGTTTCCTTGTTTTCAATACTCCCAAAATGTCTGACTTCTGCTACAACATTCCATCACTGAATTCAGGGTCTGAGGAAGAGATGCATAGCAGCAGCGCTCCATTCCCAAGTATTTCCATGGAGATATAATAGATATAAATATCCTCAAGAGCAGAGCTAATAGTGAAATACAGTAAAACAACTAAGAACTGATAAGCTTGGAATACTTATTTTTGTTTTAAAATAATTTATTTAATTGTAAGTTTCTATAACTTGGGGCACCTGGGTGGCTCAGTGGATGAGCCTCTGCCTTTGGCTCAGGTTGTAATCCTGGGGTCCTGGGATCAAGTCCCACATTGGGCTCCCCAAAGGATGCCTGCTTCTCCTTCTGCCTATGTCTCTGCCTCTCTCTCTCTCTGTCTCTCTCATGAATAAATAAATAAAATCTTAAAAAAAAAAAAGGAAGAAAATTATATAACTTAATAATTGATGTTTAAGACCTGGCTTACAGGATTTCTGAAAATTAAAAAGTTAGCTCTTGAGGGTCAGAACAGCCAACTCCAGCATACCACAGGCTCAAAATACATTTTTTACATAGCTGGTATCTTTATAGTTTTATACATCAAAAATTGTAAGGTTCTCTTTCTCTAAACTAGATAATCTCTTCATTTAAGTATAAATATTCCTAATGTATTTTTTTAAAAAGGAAATGGAATTCCTATTATCTTCTTTGATTTCTTCCCATTGCCATTGGGCATCTGACTTGATTTTCTGAGCGCCTAATCTAGGGTTTCATTTTAAACTTTAGCTTCAGAAACTACCGTTCTACCAAAGCTCTAATGGCCAATCTCTCCTAGCTTGTTAAAGCCCACATAGTCAGAGGTTTGAGTAAAACAGTGGGATTTATACTTCAGGTTAATTGGCTGTTCATACCCAAGACATCTGTTGCTAATTAGAATCTTTTCATTCTTTAGTATCTAACTTGTACCCATTATACAAGCTCATTTGAAGAAGACTTCCCTGAGCCTCCCATATCCTCCATGTTCCCACAGTGACCCTCACTTCCCTGTACCATAATGCCTAGGACACCAATCATAATTTTTGGAGACTGTCATTTTACCTGTCTTTATTTTACTTCTCTATCTCCCTTTGAGGGCAGGAAGCCTGCTTAATTGTCTATTGCCAGTACCTACTTAGCATAGTACCAGGGATACAGCAGACATTCAATTCATCCACCCATTCATTAGTTCATTCTTTCACTGTTCAACAGATGTTAAGCATCTACTAGGTGCCATATGATTTGTGTGGTAGACAAATAACAGAAAAATCCTGTAATTACAGGGCCAACATTATAAAGGGGGTATGTAATACATGGAGTATTTGGATGAGGATTAGTTCTATGGAGAAAAAAAACAAAAATAATGAAAAGTATAGGGAATGCAAGCATGGATGAGGGAGGCTGGTGGTGATGGATTCTAAGTCGAATTGTCAGAGAAGACATCATTGATAAGTTGAGCAAGACCAGAGGAGATGAAGAGGCTAATAATATCCAAATACAATTAGATCCCTCTTTACTTTCATAGTACAGCATAAGAGGGAATTTTTTTGGCTGATGCTTCAGACAGGGATTGTTGGATTTTAGCAGGCCTGTATCACCAAGTGGTTGCCTCCTCCAGAGCAGTTCTAATCTCCACACATTAGTTCCTCCTTTCTGTTCCTCTCCCTTCTCCATTCAAACCCTGCCTCCTCACTCATTCTGCTCTTTTATTCTTGGTCATAATTCTGTATTCTGACTCATTCAATTCTAATTAAAGGAATTTACTTCCTATGTGGCCAATAGTATGCTAAGTAAAAGGAAAAATTACAAAACAGCACAAGATACTTGAGAACCTTCTACCTACATATAGAAGAGACATAAACAAGCCCCCTCCTCTCAACAAACACCTGTGTCAATGTCTTACGACCTATGAAGTGATCTCTATTTTGTTAAAAAAGAAAATGCATAACATCCAAATAAAAGGGGACATACATGATACATATCAAATTGGAGAGAGGTTTATTCACTATAAATATCTATATCTACTGATTATTCTGCAAATCCTGCTTTAAAAATGACATCATTCTAGCAGACAGGTAGTAACTAGATATGCATTATTCATGTATTCAAAGCATTTACAACATTTGTATTTTGGCAAAATACCCACCTCTCCTTCACATCACACTGTAACAATTAAGCAGTGGCTAAAAACAATGCAGTCCTTGTCAATGAGCAGTTAAGGGTCTCATAAAAGCGAAGTTTATTTTTATTGATTTAAAAAGAACATACAGATTTGTTCAAATTGGACTTTTATTTGTTCAAGTATTTCCGATTTAAAGGGGCAGTGTTTTGCAAGCATGACTGTATGAGACAGACATTTCCAGTGTCCTGGTTTAGTTCTAAAGAAAGAAGAAAAATGGATTAGCAATTGAACCCCTTTTTGGTGCCAGGCATCAGGGCAGATACTTTCCAATATATTACCTTATTTAACATGTGCTGTCTTCTGATCTATACACACACACCCACGCATATGTGGGGTGGAGGTACTATTACTTGTCTCAGTTTAAATTAAAAAGAAAAATGAGTTAGAGTTTGAATAGGTTTTTCAATGAGGCATAGCTTGTGAATAGCAAAAATGGAATTCCACTCCAGCTGTGTATGACTCTGAGGCCCATGGCTTTTCTACTTTTTATGAAAACTTTTCTCACATGAGAGTATTATGTTGATAAGGCCAAGGCCATGACGTGGGCCAACACCTTGTATTCGCTTCAGTCCAGGTCATAGCCTCCTCTCCCCTCCATCCTCCAGCTTCCGCTAAAGCCTTACAAATCCAAAGTGCAATTTAAAAAGATACGAAATGAAAAAAAAAAAAAGATACGAAATGAGAATGTATAAACTAGATGAATAAAAACCCATTCTGACCACTGGATAAACAAGAGTAAATATGGTGATGGTGGGTCTTCTTTGTTGTGTTCAAAGGCTGACACAACTTGACCTCTATTTTCCCATAAATCTATGTCACGCTTTGTCCTTCAAATGAAGGGCACTTTCATTCATCATGTCAAAGGATGGAATTATAAGGGTTCTAGCTCCCTAGATCAAGAGAGAAAATAGCTAGATTCATTTTGACTAATTATAGCTGTCTTAGAATAACCAGAAAAAGTTGCCAGAATTATATGTCTGCTAATTCACTGATGCCCTTTGAGGATCACAGTTGTGAATCTTGAACTCTACTCTCCATAGCTGCCGCTTTAGTGTACAGAATGATGCTGAGTGTGTTTAAGCTAATAATATCTGGATACACATATGATAATGATTAGAGTGAGTAATTGATAACATGAACTGAAAGGGCTCTAAGGCTCCTTTAGGGGGGATAAATGAATCTGAATCCCGACAAATTAGTGGTCCTCAATTTATGCTACAGTTTATGTGCCCTCCAAATTTTGAGCAATGTATAAAACTTATTTTTACAATTGAGTAAACCACTAGTCCCTAATATCTGTCAAATGGACCACTGAGCTAAGTGGATTTTGACACATTTTGAGGAATGAGGTACAATTTGATTCCAAGTAAGAGATACGAGGTACAGCATTAAGTCAAGCCTATGGCAAGAAGAAATAGTATGTTCATCAGAATATCTAGAAGTTTATTTTGTAAGACAATGGGATCAGTGTCACAGTGCTAATCAATCAAGGGCTCTTGAAAACGGATAAAAGTAAAGCTGAGGAGTGAAGCCAGAACCTAATTCTAGGGCCTTAGTTCTTTTTATCTACCCATCCAGTGGTTCTAGTAACAAATGTTACTAAGTATTTACCATAGATGATGAATGGAGACCAGTTCTGGATAGAAGGAGTACTGGCAATAAACAACCATGGAGCTCAACCATGGCCTGAAATCAAATGTGAAGAGCATCATAATGCACTGAATTTCTCCAAGTCAGTGTGTGTGTGTGTGTATGTGTGTCTCACCTATACAGGATCCACTGGGGACATTCAGGGTCTTGTAACTTTTAATTGCTGATGATTCTCTGGCAGGTGTGGCTTACCCTAATGGACTGAAGATGTATCAAGTGCTTTTAGTTCTATCTGGAAAACTGCCCTGGTCAATGGCAAATCTCTTTAATTGGGCTTTTATCAGGTCCTTTTCTGCTTCCTCAAAGAGAGGCAGCTATTGGAATGAGATCAGTACAGGTTTTAGGGAGTGCTGACACATGCTTCTGAAAATGAATAGAAGGGGTGGCTTCTTTTGCTATCGTTGAAAATCACTTGCTAGAATGAATTTGATATGGATCAGCCACAAGGGCTGTATTATTGATGGATGACACAAATGAATTCATAGTGGCATTTAAGCCTATTGATTATATCTCCTCTTCATTTTAAAAATATGGTATGACCAGCAGCTTGAGGCCTTACCTCCACGCAGGACATTTGGGAGAACTGGCTAGCCCAGGAATGAATCGGCAGGGCTTACTTTACTACTATAGGTGTATTAGTTTGCTAGGGTTGCCACGGAAAAGTACCACAAATGGGGAGGCTTAAACAACAGAAATATATTGTCTTACGGTTCCGGAGTCTAAACCAAGACCAAGAGTTTGTCCCCTTCTGCGAGGTATGATAAAGAACCTGTTTTATACCTCCAAATCTCTTCTGGTATTTGCTAGCAACCTTTGGTGTTCCTTAGCTTACAGAGGCATTACCCTGATCGCTGTCTTCACTTTCACATGGTATTCCCCCTTTTATGTCTGTGTCCACATTTTCGCATTTAATAAGGACACCAGTATTAGGAATAGACCCTTCTCATATATGATCTCATCTTAACTAATTACATCTGCACAGCCTTATTTCCCCCATGGGGTCACATTTTGAGGTACTCGGGGTTAAAACTTCAATATATGAACTTTGGTGATGGTGGGGGGTGTGATTCAATCCTAATAACAGGGAAGGAATAGGGGAAGGAATAGCTAGGGCTCATAGTTTGTTTCATGGAATGAATATAATAGGCTGTAGAGCAATTCCAGGGGCCACAACCATGATTGCAACTCCACAGAAAAACCTTACATAATTTTCAAGCCCAACTCAGATATATATATATGTAATACAAAACAAGTTACATTCTCCTTTCCAACTTGTCAATTTTCTGTTGTGGCATTTTATTCAATCTGAGAGATTTATTAAGGTTTACTTGTAGAAACGTTTAACTAAATAGGTCATTGAGGTGGAACAATTTGCTTCAGGAAATATTTATATTATATCCTATTTTTCATATTAGTTCCATTGTAATATCACAGGCATATTTATAGAAAGCACTGAAATATAATGAAACAAAATAACAGCTACAGAAAACATTTGTAAGTCACATTTTTCATATAAGATTTTTCATTTTAAAAAAATTAATCAAGAAACTCTAGTAAATGCAAAGATGACACTAACATGAAGTCATAAAATCATACCTTATGGTAAGTAGGTTTTATCTGCCTCATATGGCAGTCCTCTTGGCAGTTTGGCTGAGATTGTCACCAGCCTCAAGCTACACTAGCATTTCTACTTCGGCCTCTAAGACGGATATTCTAACTCTTTATATTTTACTTCATCATTTGAACTTAGTTCCTGCTTGCCCCAAACATCTGCCTAGGAGACCTGCAGAGCTCTTAGCATAGTCCAGGTAGAGGAGATAAGACCTAATTTAAGAGTTGAAATATTTGGTCCTTGCTTACCATTAGAGCTCAGCCTAAAATCTGCTAGGACATGTGGTTGTCTAGCAACCAACTAATGTCCTATAATGATCTACAAATTGGTGCCTGTGCTGAATGAATGTTCTAGTCCAAACCCAAAGCTTTATATAGTTAATTGAAAGCTAATGTCCTCATTAGTGGCTGTTACAGAGGCTCAACAAGTGTAGTTTGCATGTGCTAAGTGTTGAATATTTATTAGATATGTTGTTTAACACAGACTAGGAGGAACTGGACAACCCATCTGGTGGCAACTATAAGGAAATAATGGTACTTTGGAATCGTTCAACCCATAAATGTGTTCAGGAGAGCTAATGCTTATCCTACTGTTCACTACAACTGCCTTAATCTACATTGCATCTTTTTAAAAAAATATTTGAAAGAAATATTTATTTGAGAGAGAGAAAGTGTGAGAGAGCATGGGCAGGGGGAGGAGGGGGGCAAAGGAGAAGCAGACTTCCTGCGAAGCAGGGAGCTGGATGTGGGGTGGGGCTCAATCCCAGGACCTTGAGACCATGACCTGAGCCAAAGGCAGATGCTTAACCTACATAACCACCCAGGCACCCTACATTTCAGCCCTACATACACTCTACACCCAGGTATTTTTTTTAGGTTCCGGACTTTTTTTCTCCCATATAAGGCTTCCAGTATTATGAAGTCTGGATTGCTTCCAACCTGGCAGGTAGTGCTGAGACTTATATTCCCTGTCCTCTATTCATCATAAAATTAGCAGAAAGAAAATGAACCTTTGTAAATGATGCCTATCAGGGTCCTGTGGTTTATATTAAAATAAGAGTAAATTTAACATATGTTAAAATTTAAGAATATTATGTGTGCCTTACTTTCACTCACACAATCATCCTGAGCTTCCTGGAATCACCCTGACATGTTTCTTATTTGCTAGACTTTTAAAAAATCTCTTTTTTAAAGCACATAGCTACTTTAATAAAGATCCAGTACAGTCTAAATAAGTTATTGATACTTGCAAAATTATTCAGTTGATGTACTGACCATCTGTTATGAATTTAGGATTATGCTAGATACCGTGGGAGATAAAGGGGAGAAGTATTCCATGCAACTTCTCCCCCATGACCAAGGAACCCACCTTTTTTTGTCACAAACACAGAACAATTGAAAGAAAGTAGGATCCTCAATTATTCCCTTCTACCCTATTCCATAATAAACCACTCCTTTCACAGTGTTCCCACAGAACCTACCTCTATTACTAGCCCCATAATAGCCTTCCTTAAGTCTATCTGTTCTAGTAAGATTTCTTCAGGTAAAGGACAGGGTTTTCTACTATGTGGACCTAGCATGGGTGAATACAGCGCCCAAACATAGTAGGTACTCAATGAGTATTTGCTGAATGAATGAATAAATGATGCTTTTATACTTTTGCATCTAGCCCAAGTCTATTAATACATTCGTGATGCTTCTAGCTAAGCTTAACGACATCTCTATGTGAAATAATGCCCTGGGTTAATGTCAAAAGTCTGCCTTTAGACTTCAACTAGTCAATTTCAACCAGTCAACCTACATATTAAATCAGTCCATCAGCAAAAACAAGTATTTTTTGGTTGCTTTGTTTATAAGTACAGCCCAACAACTGCCTTCTGAGATAATATAAATGTCCTATGTCTATACTGTCGTATATAGTCGCCACATGTGGCTGGTGTGACTGAGGAACTAAATATTTAATTTTATTTAATTGCAATTCATTTAAATAGCCACATACCATATTAGCTCACACAGTTCTATAAGGTTCAGAATGTGAGGAGCAGTAAATACATCCCAGTGTGTTGCCACAAGTAATACATAATTTTCGCTGCCTGACTAGTGATGGTCCATATTTCCAAGTACCTTTCTTTGTCTAACAACACAGAAATAGACTAGGAATAGATAGAAGTTTACCTCTATTACAGAAAACTTTCATTCTGTGGTCAGAATTTAACACTACATTTACCAATTTCCTTAATCCTCTAATGCCATTGAATAGCGCCCTTGATTTGATAGCCACTTTTCAGGAAAAAGAGAGAGAGAGAGAGAGAGAGACTCAAATGTTTTAATGACTTTTAAACATTTCAGACATATCATAATATGAAAATACTATAACTCTGGATTTTAAAATAGAAAATTATTCAGGCTTCTAATGTAGAAAATACGGCAACCCCACTTGTGTCCAATGTTTTGTTTAAAGAGGAGTTGAAACAGCTAGTACATTCTTGAATAGAGCTGTTATTCACTTTTAAAAAACAGTGAAGTTTCAAAATCATGAGTGCTTCAAAAGCTTGTGCTTCTTAAGCTTTAAAATAATTAGTAATTTTATTAAATGTCCTAGGTTTTTAACGAACAGAATCTTTGGAAGCATTAGTGTTGTTCTCCTCCTTCCTCCCTATCCATTAGAAACTCTCCTTCTTGCCTTTTGTTGTTGTTTTTTTTTGTTGTTGTTGTTGTTTTTTTACAACTTTCTCCTTCACCAAGTCCCTAAATTCCATCTCTGAGGGATATTTTTACTATTGATTATTATTTAATTAGAACTTTGTTCTTTGTATTTAAGCTGGTAATTCTCTCAAAAAATAACTAAATTTGATAATTCTCTCAAAAATAACTAAATTTGGTTGCTTTTTAATTCACATAGCTCTCAGTTAATTTTGTACTTCATCTCAGTAGCCCTCAATGTTTTTTTAAAAAGCATTCCTAAAGAGTCCTTTCATAGCAAATATGGCAGTGTAAAAAATGTATACTTTGCAAATACAGAAAGAAAAATATTGACTTCATGAAAGAAATAATTTGCCTAGACAAAGAATTTTTTAAAACACACCAGAGCTGAAGGCCAATTGTCTTTATAGCTTTTTAAATGTATTCTCTACCCTAAACACAAGTCTGAAATGTCACATCTGGCAATAACACTGTGCTCTCCTAGAGAAAGGAAATGACAATGTTAGTAATAAAATAATAATATACCTGCTATATATCAGAATTTTTCTCTCTCTTTCATATACAAACACATACACACACATACACACATATCCACTGTGAGACATCATTACAGTCATTTCTTGAAAAATGAAAACAAAAGCCTGGAGTCACAGCCAGTAACTGATAGCAGGAAAAGTAAACTCCCAATGTTAACTACACAACTTTTACTGAATCTTCCAAATTCTTTTCAAAATAACCACCTAGGATTCCTTAGGACCTCAAATTCAAATTCCCAGCCATCCAGACCAACATTTATTTGGTTTGGGGAGTATACACACACACACATATACTGTGTGTGTGTGTGTGTGTGTGTGTGTGTGTGTGTGTACGGCACTATTCTTGGTTCTAGTACATAAAGAAATCCATATATTACAGGTTTTCCTTTACATTTACATTCCTTAAAGTTTTTCTTTTTTGTTTATTACCATCTTAGCCATTTTTAAAAATTTGAATTCCAGGGTAGTTAACATACACTGTTGTACTAGTTTCAGGTGATACAATACAATGATTCAATAATTCTATACATTATTCAATGTTTACCATATCTTCTTTGAAAAGTTTTCATGTCTTCTGCCCATTTTTTTAACTGTGTTATTTGGGGTTTGTTTGGTGTTGAGTTGTAGAAGTTATTTACATATTTTGGATACTAACCTTTTATTGGATACATCTGCAAATATCTGCTCCCATTCAGTAGGTTATCTGTTAGTTTTGTTGTTTCCTTTGCTGTGCAGAAACTTTTTATTTTGATGGAATCTCAATAGTTATCTTTGCTTTGGTTTCCCTTCCCTGAGGAGACATATCTAGAAAAATGCTGCTACAGCTGATGGCAGAGAAATTACTGCTTGTGCTCTCTTTTAGAAGTTTTATGGTTTCAGATCTCACATTTAGGTCCTTAATCCACTTTGAATTTATTTTTGTGTATGCTGTAAGAAAGCAATCCAGTTTTCCCAATACATTTGAAGAGACCATCTTTTTTCTATTTTATATTTGTGCCTCCTTTGTCAAAGATTGACAATATGATTGCAGATTTATTTCTGGGCTCTTTACTCTGTTCTATTGATCTATGTGTCTATTTTTGTGTCGGTGCCATGCTGTTTTGATTACTACAGCTTTGCAGTATATCTTGAAATCTGGGATTGTGATACCAACACTTTTGTTCTTCTTTTTCAAGAATTCTTCGGGTATTTGGGGGCTTTTATGGTTCCATGTAAATTTTAGGATTGTTTGTTTTAGCTCTGTGAAAAATGTTCTTGGCATTGTGATAGGAATTCCATTAAATTTGTAAATTGCTTTCAGTAGAGTGGACATTTTAAAAATATTTGTTCTTTCGACCCATGAATATGGAATATTTTTTTCATTTGTTTCTGTCATCTTTAATTTCTTTCATCAATGTTTTATAGCTCTCAAAGTATAGGTCTTCTCCTTGGTTAAGTTTATTCTTAGGTATTTTATTATCTTGATGCAATTATAAATGGGATTATTTTCTTAATTTCACTTTCTGCTGCTTCAATACTAGTGTATAAAAATGTAATAGTTTTCTGCATGTTGATTTTGTATCCTGTGACCTTACTGAATGCATTTATCAGTCCTAGTAGTTTTGATGGTCTCACTAGAGTTTTCTTTATAGAGTATCATGTCTTCTGTAAATATTGAAAGTTTTACTTCTTTCTTACCAATTTGGATGCCTTTTCTTTTTTTTGTCTGATTGCTGTGGCTATGACTTCTAGTACAATGTTGAATACAAGTGGAGGGTGTAGACATTCTTGTCTTATTCCTGATCGTAGGGGAAAGCTCTTAAATTTTTCATCCTTGAGTATGAGGTCAGCTGTGGATTTTTCATATATGGCCTTTATTATGTTGAAGTATATTCTCTCTAAACCAACTCTGTTGAGGCTTTTTTTTTAAAATCATTAATAGATGTCATACTTTGTCTAATGCTTTTTCTGCATCTATTGAAACAATCATAGGATTTTTTCACTTCTTTTGTTGATGTGATGTATTACATTCATTGATTTGTGAATACTGAACCACTCCACCATCCCAGGAATAAATCCCACTTGATTGTGGTAAATGACTTTTGTAATGTATTGTTGGATTTAGTTTCCTAACATTTTGTTGAGGAATTCTATGCTCATCAAAGATACTGACCTGTAGTTCTCTCTCTCTCTTTTTTTTTTTTTTTTGTAGTGTCCTTACCTAGTTTTGGTATCAGGGTAATTCTGGCCTCACAGAAAAAATTTGGAAGCTTTTCTTCCTCTTCAATTTTTGGAATAGTTTGAGAAGAATAGGTATTAACTCTGCTTTAAACGTTTTGTAGAATTCACCTGTGAACCCATGTGGTCCTGAACTTTTGTTTGTTGAGAGTTTTTTGATTACTGATTCAATTTCATTGCTGGTAATAGGTCTGTCCAAATTTCCAATTTCTTCCCGATTCAGTTTTGGGAGGTTTATGTTTCTAAGAATTTATCATTTTTCTAGGTTGTCCAATTTGTTGGCATATAATTTTTCATAATATTCCTTTATAATCTTTTGTATCTCTGTGTTGTTGGTTATTTCTCTTTTCTTTCTTTTTTTTTTGATGAGTCTAGCTCTAGATTTATCCATTTTGTTTATTGTTGCAAAGAATCAGATCCTGGTTTCATCTGTTCTATTGTTTTTGTTGTTTTTAGTTTCTATTTCATTTATTTTTGCTAGTCTAATCTTTATATTTCCTTCTCTCAACTGATTTTAGATTTTGTTTGTTCTTCTTTTTCTAATCCTTTAGGTGTAATGTTAGGTGTTTGAGATTTTTCTCGCTTCTGACGTAGGCCTGTATTATTACAAACTTTTCTCTTAGAACAGCTTTTGCTGCATCCTCAAAATTTTGGACCATTGCCCTTTCATTTCCATTTGTCTTCATGTATTTTGTTATTTCCTCTTTGATTTCTTGATCAACTCATCTATTGTTTAGTAGCACATTATTTAATCTCCATGTATTTGAGCTCTTTCTAGGTTTTTTTCTTGTGGTTGATTTCTAGTTTTATAGCACTGTGGTCAGAAAAGACATGTGGTATGATTTCAAACTTCTTAAATTTGTTAAGATTTGTTTTGTGGCCTAATATATGATCTATTACAGAGAAGGTTCCATGTACACTAGAAAAGAATGTGTATTCTGTTGTTTTAGAATGGAATGTTCTAAATATATCTGTTAGATCCATCTGGTCCAAAGTGTCATTCAGACCTACTGTTTCCTTGTTGATTTTCTGTTTGGATTATCTATCCATTGATGTAAGTGGGGTGTTAAAGACCCACACTATTACTGTATTACTTTGATTACTTTCTTCATGTTTGTTACTAGCTGCTTTATGTATTTGGGTGGTCCCATGTTGGGTGTATAAATATTTACAATAGTTTTATCTTCCTGTTGGATTGTTCCCTTTATGACCAGATAGGGTATTTCTTTGTCTCTTGTTACAGTCTTTGTTTTAAAGTCTACCTTATCTTATATAAGTATTGCTACCTGGATTTCTTTTCATTCAATTTTCATGATAAATGATCTTCTATCCCTTCACTTTTAATTTGCATGTGTCTTTAGATCTGAAATGTGTTTTTAGCAGTCAGCATACAGATAGGCCTTCGTTTTTTATTCATTCTGTTACCCAATGCCTTTTGATTGGAGCATTTAGTCCATTTATATTCAAAGTAATTATTGATAGGTATGTACTTATTGCTATGTTGTTACTTGTTTTATGGTTGTTTTTGTGGCTCTTCTCTGTTACTTTCTTCTCTTGCTCTCTTCTCTCACAGCTTGCTTTCTTTAATGATATACTTAGATTCTTTTCTCTTTATTTTTCATATATCTATTACTTATTTTTGATTTGTGGTTATCATTATATCTGTATATAGCATCTTATGCATATAGCAGTCTATATTAAGTTGATGATCACTTAAGTTTGAAGTTCTTACTCCTTACCCCTCCACATTTTATGTATATGGTGTCATACTTTATATCCTTTACTTTGTGAATCCTTTCTCTGTTTTTACAGATGTACTTAATTTTACTGCTTGTGTGTTTCCTACTTTTCTTACTCCTCCTCTTTATGATCTATCCTTTCTATTCAAAGAGTCCCCCTTAACATTTCTTATAGGGCTGGTTTAGTGGTCATGAATTCCTTTAACTTTTGTTTGAGAAACTTTTTCTCTCTTCTTCTACTCTTAATGATAGCCTTTCTGGATAGGGTATTCTTGGCTTCAGGTGGTTTTTTGTTGTTGTTGTTGTTTGTTTTTTTTTTCCTTTCAGCATTCTGAATTTATCATGCCATTCTCTTCAGTCTACAAAGTTTCTGCTGAAAAATCAGCTGATAGTCTTATGGGATTTACCTTGTATGTAACTGTTTTCTTTCCTCTTGCTGCTTTTGGAATTATCACATTGTCACCAGATTTTGCCATTTTAATTTCTATGTCTTGGTATGGATCTCTTTGTGTAAATTTTGTTGAGGGCTCTCTGTGCTTCACAGATCTAGATTTTGGTTTCCTCCTCCAGATTCAGATTTTCAGTTATTATTTCTTCAAATAAGTTTTTGCTCCCTTTTTTCTCTTATCCTCCTAGAAGCCCTATAATGTGAATGTTACTACACTTGGTGTCACTAAGTTCCCTAAGGCTCTTTTCATTTTTTATTAATTTTTTTATCCTGCTGACTTGGTTGTTTTCCATTACTCTGTCCTCCATATGACTGATCTGTTGTTCTTCTTCCTCTAGTCTATTTATTCCATCTACCATCTTTTTAATTTCAGTTGTTGAGGTCATCATTCTGATTGGTTATTTTTTTAATGTTTTCTCTTTGTTAAGGGTTTGAGATCCTCCTCTCTTTTCTCACGTTCAATGAGTATCTTTATGACTACTACTTTAAATTCTCTATCAGGCATATTATTATCTGTTTAATTTGCTCCCTGATGTGATTTTTGTCCTATTCTTTCATTTGGGATATAGTCTCTTCATTTATCTATTTGTTTCTCTGTGTTAGGGAAGTCAGCTATGTTTCCTGCTCTTGAAAGGAATTGTCTTATGAAGAAGAGGTCCTGTTGTGCCCTGCAGCATAATGTCCCATTTACCAGACCCTAGAACTTCAAGGGTGTCTCCTATGTATGTTATGTGTGCCCTTCTATTGTGACTGAGCCACAGTGTAGTCATCTTCAATGACTCTTTTCTCTGTTGTGGGCAGGATTTAGTCCCTGTATTGTTAGTGGGCATGTCTGGGGCCACCGTGGTTTGAGTTGAGTCAGACTAGGAGTTTGCCATAGATACAATAGCACCAAAGTGCAGGGTTCTTTCCCTGTATTGTGCCCTGAGAGGTTTTTGTTGGGTTTCAGAACCTGCCCACTGGTGGTGCTCAACTGGATTGGTGTGAGTGGTTGTTTCCCCCTCTCAGCTGGGGTCCTGCTAGCCCCTACTGGGGCTGCTTGCACACTGCCAGGCTTCTGGTATTGCTTTAAGATGGGCTCCAGCCAAGTGTACATCAGAGGGGGCAGGTTTGTAGAAGAACAAGAGGGTAGGGAGCACACTGTTAGAAAGTTAGGTGGAAAGTGTTGTTACTGTGCTGGTTCCTGCAGGTGTCCAGGTATGTAGGCTGGGGGTAGAGGAAGATATGGCATATGTCAGTTCTTCTGTTCCTGGAGAAGTCTCCCAATGATTCATGTCCCTTCAGCACATGCTCTGAGATTAGTAAATACATCTCCCTCCTGTATACCTGAGGTGTTTTTTCAAACTCCTGCTTCTATACTGTATCTCAGTGGGATTTTTGTTGTGATGTCTCATTAAGGGCTGGGACTCCACCCTCCCAGTTCTCTGAGAACTGAGCCATTGATTTTTAAAGTTCTAGGTGGTAAGCCTGAGGAATGTAAGAACTCACAAAATTTGTCTCCTCTGATTTTCAAAACCAAATGTTAGGGGTGGGTTCATCTTCCCTCTGCTTGAAGTTTCTGGGGTGTCTGTTTCTTTCTACTCTTCATACTCACAGCATCCTTCCCTCCCGTGGATAGTCCCATGGGTCCATGTAGCTCCAGACCACATCTCTGCCTTTCCTACCTTCTTTGATGTAGCCTCTTGTATACATTTAGTGGTAGAGAGTCTGTTCTTCCAGTCTTTGTGTGATTTTCTGGGTTATTTACACTGATGTGGTTGTTATCTGGTTGAATCCATGTGAAGAGGTCAGCTAAGCATTCGCCTACTCCACCATCTTCCCTGGAAGTCTGAAAGCTTTTTTTTTTTAAACATCATTGTTGAGATATAATTCACATACCAGAAAATCCATCAGTTAAAGTACACAATTTTGTGGTTTTTTAGTATATTCACAGAATTGCACAACCATCATCACAATCTAATTCCAGAACATTTTCATCACCCCCAAAATAAACGTATCCATTAGCAGTCACTTCATTTCCTCCCACCCAGAACCACACACAACCACTAATCTATTTCTGCTTTCTATGAGTTTGCTTATTCTGGACATTTTATATAAATGGAATCATACAATATGCAGTCATTTGTAACTGGCTTCTTTCACTGGGCATAATATTTTCAAGGTTTATTCATGATGTAGCATGTATTAATAATTCATTCTTTTTTATTTTCAAACAATAGTCCATTGTATGGGCATACCCCATTTTATTTGTCCATTCATTACTTGATGGATATCCACTTTTTGGCTACTATAAATAATTCTATGAACATTTGTGTACAAGTTTTGTGTGAACATATGTTTTCATTTTTCTTGGGTATGGACCTAGGAGAGAAATTGTTGAGTCATATGGTAAATCTATGTTTAACATTTTCAGGAACTGCCAAAATGGTTTTCCAAATGTACTATCTTACATCCTCACCAGCAATATTATTTTACATCCTCACCAGCAATGTATGAGGTTCCAACTTCTCCACATCCAGCAGGACCCATTCTTATATCTTATCACATGAAAACAGTTTAATAAAGGGGAATTTCACACAAAAACATTAAATGCAAAGAAGATTTTCCAAAGGTTAACTTTTAGTGTGGGTGAATTTCTTCAAAATAATGAAGAGTTCAATATAGCTGATATTTGGCCAATTTGAGTACTGCTCTGGAGAACATCTTAACAACATCAGAGGTTCTTTTTCCAAATGTATATAATTATCATATCATAGCCATCAGTATTTTTTAAAAAACATACCAAAACTAGTGGTCATTAACCATATTCAAAGGTTACATTTTGTCATGATCCAACGTAAGATGGCATTTCTGTCTAAATTTTCTAAATGGCAGGCATTTCAAACAATGTTCTTCATATTTCCCTACAAACAAACAAACAAACAAAAAACATCTCCAGGCAAAACCAGGCATTGTGTACATATCAAGTATCTGTAATCTCTAAATCTCTGACATAAAAATATTTATATTCAATGGTGCCTAGCGAAATGCTTCACATTAGGCATTAGTAAACACTCAATGAGGGAAGAAAGGAAGGAGGGAGTGAGGGAAGAAAAAAGGTAAACAAAAAGAAAGGAAGAGAGGAAGAGATTGAAGGAAGTCAGTTAAGAAATTTAAGGATGCCCCTGGGAAACAGAAAGGTAGGTATTTACTAGAATATAAGGATATTCAGAAGGCCAGAGTATGCAAAAATTAAATACCTCCAAAGCATATTGTACAATACCATAATATGTGAAATTTCATCAATATTTGCCTATGTATGACTATAGGTGATTGCAGCTGAATTTAAATAACATGATAGATACCTGTTTCAATGACTAATAGAAACTTGGGATCTAGGGAAATGGTACTATATTATAGCTAGACCAATCACAAAAGCTTATAGGAGAGAACCGGGTACCAAAGTTAAACAGATGAGTATAAGACAGTGTTAATGCTGAATGGGATAAAAGAAAGGTCTAAAAATCATAGCCCTTGAGAACTTGTAGAAAAATATGACTTTGCAAAGTACATTGAAACTGAGGAAATGTAGAATGTAAGCAAACAGACTAGAGAAGAATACATGGAGTAAATTCTTGGAGTCAGGAGACATGGATTTGAGGACCAAATATGATAAAATATTTATATAATTCATGTTTTGTTTGTTTTATCATCTATAGTGATAGATTATTTTTTAGTAGGTAAAATCATATTACTCATAGAAATACTAAATGAACCCGTGTCCCAGATTTTAATGAAGGAACCAGTAAGATACTACAACTAGTTCAAAAGAGAACTCAAAGTGCCACACAGCCAAAGTTATATAAGGAATGCTGAATTTATAAATGCAAAACGAGTACAACTGATCTATAGCCATAGGGTGGTAATCAATTGCTCTCCATCAGAAGTATTTCTATAGACAGGAATTATTTGCTTTACTATTGGTCTTTTATAAGTTAACCTTTATCTTA
The DNA here is from genome assembly GCF_018345385.1 of Vulpes lagopus. Classification (NCBI taxonomy): domain Eukaryota; kingdom Metazoa; phylum Chordata; class Mammalia; order Carnivora; family Canidae; genus Vulpes; species Vulpes lagopus. Next base: position 85,124,989 of record NC_054824.1, read on the forward strand.
GCAGAGTTGTAAAATTCCTTTGCTAAAGATAAGAACTAATGAGGGTACCCACCAAATTTTAGTCTTTCACAATTTTCTCTCATAATAGGTTAATCTCTCAGGCTCTTTTCACTTCTAATATTCAATTAGTTTCCAAAATCAATAAAAGGAAAAGTAAAGAGAAGAAAAAAGAGTAAGAGAAGCAATGAACTGAGAAGTCTCAAAAAAAAAAAAAAAACCTTACATACTGGTGATCTAGTCTTGTCAGTAATAACCTTCCTCCTGTCTCACATTCCAGAATTGTGTACTTATTATTAATAGATACCATACTAGTTTAAACAGAAAGGGGAAAAACATAAATCACAAGAGACTCTACATTTATTATATTCATGGATAAATGGCAAAAACCTTCATCGCACATTCACTGGATGCCAATGAAATACCATGATCCTTGGTTGAAGTAAAATTTGTTCTTGGTTAGAATGACAAGGGTAATTAATGCTTCTATAGAAAAGCCCTGATCCCAGTTACTTTATGTCACATGAAAGAAAATTCCCCTATCCACTCCTCCCTCGTCTGCGGTTAATATTGAGTTATGAATCACACAATGACAGCCCTGCAGAGACAGGCAAAGTGGGGGCTGAGCTAACCCTGCAACACGAAGCACACAGCCAGGGCTGCAGGAAATAGCACATTCACCTTCCCAGAGCATAGCTGAGCAGAATTTCTTTAATAGATTTTGTTCAAGAGAAGGATATCCAGGCTCTTCTGAGGCCTGTAGTTATGCTAGCATCTGTGTGCTATCTAGTCAGATATACCCCTCTCCCATCACACACATCCCTTTTTTGTTTCTCTATCTCCAATCAGAGCATGCCATTTAGAAGCAGGCCACACCATTAGTGCTATGGCTGAAAGGAACAATTACATGGAGCTCACACAGAAGTTATTTAAATTAGTATCTTTAAATTTGCCAACATTTATTAAACACTTCCTCTGTGTCAGGCACACTATATTCATTATCTCATTTAATCCACCCAACAAGCCCATGAGGTAGGCTCTGATATTATCTCATCTTATAAGTAAAGACAGTAATTAATTTGCCTGGAGTCCCATAGCTAATAAATGGCAAAGTCCGGGCTCAAACCTGGGTCTGGCTCATCAGAGACTCCACACTGTTAAGCACTGTGCACATAGCTTCATCCCCACCATTCCTCCCTAGTGAGCCCTAACCGTACTCATGTGCAGGTAAAGAGCAATCCTACTTCCCTCAGAAAGATAACTGGTCGATTATTTCATACTCCTCTGTGCTGAGCATGGCCAGGCACTCAGTCCAGGCTGCAATCAACTTAGGACTAGAAAATATGTGTGCAGGGAGAAAACTGAGGACCTAGGACAGCACAGAACAGATGCTGCTCTGCCCCCTGCTCACTATCACCTTTTTCCCCTCAATGAGCTCTCTTCCTAATGAAGAGAGGGAAGTAGGATTTGCTTTTATAATCAAAGTTTGTTCTGGAGAGTAGGGTTTTCCTTGGGCAGAGTAAGTAGATACAATGAGGCCCGAGAGTTCTTCACAAGATTTCATATCCCTATGTATTAGAATTCTATAATTCTCTCTATAAGAAATTCTTTCCTTTGTGGCATGCATTTCTAGGCAATGAAATAAGATCAGATTTTGAAGGAAGACCAATCTCTAACTTTTTACCAACTCTACCAACTGTGTAAGTTCCTGACCTCTTCTGAGACCATTTTGTCAACTGTGAAAGGATAACCTAGTGATCAACAAAAGTTGGTTGTTTAAATTTCCCCTCTTTAAATGCAAATTTATCTCAAATTACTACCACTTTACTGTGACTTAGTTTACAAGATAATCTTTCTCTTCAATTGATCTTGGGGAAACAGCTGTTTTGGTAGAAAAAGGAAGACTCAAAAATTGAAAGAATAAAAAGAGAGGTGAAAAAAGTATCAAAGATACAGTCACCCCCCCCCCAAATAAATAAATAAATAAATAAATAAATAAATAAATAAAATAATAATAAAAAGATACAGTTTCCCTAAATCACAAAAATCACCTCAAAAGGAGAGGTCTCTTCTTTAAAATCTACATCATATCTGATAAAGAGAGGAGATAAGGGAAAGGGCATCAATACAAAGGATTTGACAATGCAAAGGACACTAAGGCATATGTTTATTGCCTGGGCAAAAATCTCTTCTCAGATTGTACAATATCACCTCCAGGATTTATACACACATCTTGAACACAGCAGACTTTCAGGACCACTCAGAGCCCTAGGGAAAGTTATACTTAAATAGTCACCACTGTATCTTTAAACGGTACAAAATGGAGATGCTGCATTGATATTTCATTGTTTTTCACTTAAAAAAAAAAAAGGGATACCTGGCACATCAACCAACTAGTAGAACAACACAGCTGTGAGTCAAAAGACTAACTACAAGCCCAGAAGACTGCTGAGGTTAAAAAAAAAAAAAAAAAAAAAAAAGCAAAGGAACTATCATCTATCATTTCCCCTTCTAGTCCAACTTGTCATCAATATCACTCCTCCACACACATACATATTCAATTTTTTTTTAATTTAACAAAGGAATAGAAGACATAACTAAACTATGTATATGGCTGTGTACGATTCATTTCTCTGTTAATTAAGACTGGTGTCTTGCATTGTTGGACTTCTAGGGATTCCCCAAGGCCCAACCTGTCACTAGCTCTGTATCACTTCTTTTCCACTGCTCAGTGTCTTTTCTCCCTGATGCCCATATTGGAAAGAAATTAAAAAATAATTATAATGGATGAGTCTGTTTTGTTTGTGCTTCAAAGAGCTTCTGGAAATAAAGCCCATAGAGGAAGAACATGACTAGGATGATTCTACATTTAACTAAGATCTGGACTCCCAATTGAGAAAAATGGACTAAACATCACAGTGAATATTTATTGAAAGCTTACAGGTTTATTAATGCTGGGCTTTTTTTTTTCATTTATGATAGTCAGAGAGAGAGAGAGAGGCAGAGACACAGGCAGAGAGAGAAGCAGAGAGAAGCTCCTTGCACCTGGAGCCTGACATGGGATTCAATTCCGGGTCTCCAGGATCGCGCCCTGGGCCAAAAGCAGGCGCTAAACCGCTGCGCCACCCAGAGATCCCATGCTGGGCTTTTATTTTTGCTGGCAGTCACAACTTCAGACAGAAACAAAGGTACCTTTTTATTGAGGTAGAAGTAAAACAAACAAACAAACAAACAGGGATTCTGCTCCAGAATCTGATATATTCTATTTGAACCCCTTCTGAATTCTTCCCTCTGAATAGGGTTTACCTGGCTGCCTCAAAGGGTTATGGTGAGAACCAAGAGAGAGCCTATATAGAAAAATGCTTTATAATCTGTTAAGTATTACAGAAATATTAAACTGCACATAAAAAAATTATATTAAAAAAACAAACACACCCTGGAACTTTAATGAAACCAAGATGAATAGTACTACTGTAAATAATTCCCCCCACCTTAAAAAATGTACAACAGCAGTAGAGACAAAACAAATGTTTAGATAAGACTTTCAGGATCTGTGTAGTCAGCTAAGCCCACCCACTAGCAAAATATCTCACTACTCCACCTCAATCTCCCAGTACACATTTCCAATTCATAGCTCAGCAAAAGTACAATATATGTCATTCTCCAGTATTACTTACGAACATCAGAAAATGCAATATCAAATCCACTCATGACAAAAGCTGAAGGATGGTGGCAGAAGGGGTGTTTCCAAAGATAAGTGTAATTAGCACACAATACCAAAACTTCCCTCAAATTACTTCCACCAGTCTAACCCTTCCAGTCTATCTCACAAGTATGACATGATGTGAGAGCACCCTGAGGAACAAGGAATATTTCTCATCCACTTCCAAATTTCAAGGTAGGAATTCTAATTATTAGAAACATGTTTAAATTTTTGAAAATAAGTAAAACTATATAGACTTTAGCTAAACACTACTTAAACTGCATCATTTAAAAATGCAACGGTTTAATCAAAGTAGAAAAATGTATAACACTGAAAATTTTTGTTGTAACATAAGTCAGCCAATAACAACACTTTGATCACACCATTTCTATCTGGATGACATTTTTTTGGTACTATCTACACATAAATGTCAATATGTATCATTTTGGTGCACTGTGTCAAACACTCCCTTGGGGTAGCTTCGTGGTTCACACTGATTACTATTTTTCCCATAACTCTACCCAACATACAAAAATAGGTTCTATAAACTATGTTTATACTACAAGACCTTATTTCCAGTTATATTTGATTATCTAGTGGGTATCTATCCCTAAATTCTCTCCCAAGAATTTGTACTTTTGGACTAAAGGGGCAAAATTACTTTGGACCAAGTATTGGTGCTTTGGAGAAGCTGTCCATTAACTAAGGTATCTAGGGCCTCCTTAGAACCTAATCTTCCCAATAGCTGCTTATTCAATTCTTGTTTGAAATATGTAAAATAGTCCAGTATATGTATAATGAATTCCTTTTCAGCTTAAGTCTTTTAAAGTTAACATAGCTACTTGCAATCAAAAGAACTCTAATATAGAAATTGCTATGAAAAAAAAAGAAATTGCTATGCAAGTTTATTTTTCCTTTACCTATTGTTACTGGTATAATTCTAAAATGACCACTCAATATTCCCACACCCTGGTATGTACTCCCTGTATAATTCCCTCCCCCGAGTGAAGGTAGAACCTGTGAATATGATGGAATATCATTCCTATGATTAGGTCAGTAATCAGTTGACTTTAAATTAATTTAAAAAAGGAGATTATCTGGGTGTGACTGACCCAATCAAGTAAGCTTTTAAAGGACACTGGGTCTTTTCTGAAGTTATAGAGATTTGAAGGGCCAATGGAGAAGGCCATGTGACAATGAAGTGCGAGTGGCTTCTAAAATTTGAGAGTAGTGTTTGGCTAAGAGCCAGAAGGAATATGGGGACCTCAATCCAATAATCCCAAGGAACCACAAGATTGAATTCTGCCAAAAAAAAAAAAAAACAAAAAAAAACAAAAAAACACATGAGCATGATGACTCCAAGCTATAGGAAGGAATAAAACCCAGTCAACACCTTAATTTTTTGCCTCATGAGACTTTGGAAAAAGACCTAGCTAACCAAGGCCCAGAATCTTGACCCACAAAAACTCTGAGATAATAAATTTATTTTGCTTGCAAACCACTAACTTTGTGAGAGTTTGTTATACAGCAAGAGAAAACCAATACAATCATTCATTATTTTGTCTGTGATTACTTGAGGTTTCTTCTGCTATATCTGCAATTGTTTGAAAATTATCATAACTCTCAGTGGCTACACCACTGAAATCATCTCTTACTTCATGCTCCCTCTCTTCTTTCCCCTTCTCTCACCTCTCCCATCAACACCCCTGTCCATACTGGGTTCAGCATTCCTGAGAGGTTGGGCCAATCAGCTAGGGTTAGGACAAAGAAACTGTGGTTCAGAACCTTGGAGAGCAGCCCACGTGCTGCCAGCCAATCCCTTTCTCCACACCCGTGCTCTCCATCTTGACTAGTTACAGTTCCCTCAAGCATATGAATTATGATGTGCTGTCATTCCTTCTGTTTCATGCTATTTGTCCCAACAAGCTACGATTAGAAAAATTAGAAAATTAGAAAACCAATCACTAATAGGTCATCATTTGCCTTTGTTCATCATTTATACCTGTTTTTCCCAGGACATTTTCTATACTAGTCCAGTCTGCACTGACTCTTCTCACATATTATGTTTCACAGTACTTGTATATATCATACAGCTCACATAGATTACCTTAATTCCCTCCCCTCATCGACTTTTCTCTTTTCCTAACATGGTTATAACTAATTCCTTAAAGGAAAGAATCATATTTTGTACATCACTATAACCTTGAATATAGATTGGCCTTTAATGGTTGATGGGCAATATATAATGTTATCACCAACATTAGTCTCAGAGAAAAAACTAAAAAAGAAAATTATGAGGAAGGATTTCTACCCACTGGTGTACACTTACTATATAATTTTCTTGGTGTGGACAAGACCTGTGAATATAATGGGAATTAAAACAAAATCATGATTTTGTGCCACATCTATTCATTAAATTCTATTTTAGATCCAGGTCTAAAAAGATAAGGACTAGATTTGAGGAAATAAAACTCATGGACGCTGACCAGTTCTATGCCCAAACTTGATCAAACACCGAAATGATAGGAGTAACACAGAGACAAAGGGTAACATCAGGGTGAACATATTTCCCTGGGGACCTCTCCTGTGTCTTGGGGGTGAGGTATCTACAGTGGTGATGTTGGCAGTCAGCATGAGGAAAGGAACAAGCCAGATCAGAGTATCTGAAAAAGAGTCTCCCAAGATCTTCTCTACTCCCTGTGGGAATGGCCAGGAAAGTGCCCAGAAACAACGTAGGCTTCCAGATAGGGGAAATTATGCTCCTCACAAGCAGCATTATACAGATTCATTATAAGCGTTCTGAGTACTGAAATTCTTGTTTATGTAGATCCCTCTATTTCTGAACCTCTGCCTCAGATTAGGCAACTCTTTATCTGACTCTAAATTGCACGACATAAGAATTTTCTATTTCTGTCCATTTAGGGGCTTTCTGACAACAGGTATGACTATATTGTGCCATACATTTAGGGAGGCCAGTTTGTCTTCAAGAAGTGGTGAACATAGAATACAACATGAGAAGTGACACAACAGATGAACAATTTTGCGGTAGTAGAACAAAGGGAACTAACCTCCACCTCCCAACTGCCAGGGAAGGTTTTAGGTTAGGAGATAAATGGTAGAATAAGTTGGAAAATCATACAAATACAAATTTAAAAAGTTAGATATTTGATGGGGGATATTGATATTAGAGGAAGCTATGCATTTGTGGGGATAGGAAATATATGGGAAATCTCTGGACTTTCCTCAATTTTGCTACAAACCTAAAATTGCTTTTTAAAGTCTTTTTCAAAAAGCAAAGCAAATGAATAATTAATATTAAATATCAAGAATTTGGATATTTTTACAAATAATACCAAACAAAACCCCAAAATTACACATTTTTGAACTGAAACATTTAACACAGAGGAAAACCCAGAATTTATTAAAAAAAAAAAAAAAAAGATTGCAAGTGCCAAGGATTTGTTAAGAACAGTGAGGGTGGGGGCATTTGGGTGACTCAGTTAGTTAAGGGACTGACCCTTGATTTTGGCTTAGATCATGATCTCAAGGTCGTGATGTTAAGCCCCACATCAGGCTCCAGGCTCAGTGTGAAGTCAGCTTCAGGTTCACTTTCCCTCTCCTTCTGGCCCTGAGCCCCTATAGTCCTTACCCTTGTTCACACTCTAAATGAATGAATGAATGAATGAATGGATGGATGAATGAATGAAATCTTTAAAAAAAGAACAATGAGGGACAAGAGTCCTATTACTGTATTTAGAGTTGGAAGGCATTGCCTCTCTTTCCCCAGATCATTTTCCATGCTTTCTGCTCTGCAGAAACAACTCTGAGTGGTGGTTTTTGTGTTTTGTGTGTGTGTGTGTGTGTGTGTGTGTGTGTGTGTGTTTGCATGTCAGACTAGTATGACAGTGATCCAAACAGACACCAACACAGAATTGGAGAGGAAGCCCTATTGAGTCAGTGCTGGCAAAGGAGGACACTAACAAAGGCACAATGGAAGCCATAAAATGCAGGAAGTGTGTGGGCAGAGGTGTGGGGGAGAGGATGTCAACACCATGAGTCAATGCCTGAGGACAGGTGGGGGTGGCCGTACACAAAGAGAAGACAGAGGCAAAAGGCCCAAAATAGAAATGAATGGAAGAGAGACGAACTGAAGCACGAATGTACAGATGTTAAGTTAGAAGATACAGAGGAAGGAAGAGAGAGAGAAGCAAAGAGAGAGAAGCAAGCAGAGTCCAAGAGTCTGTGGTAGCAGAGGCTCAAAAACAGAGAGACAGAAAAAAATCATCCACAATGTCAGTGCAGTGGGGCACAACTCCACTGTTGGACTCTGCATTTCACAACACTGTGCTTTCAGCACGTTCTATGGAACACCATGCCCTAGAAAGATTTTCCACCTTTTTCAGGACAAGAGCTTTTCTTTCCTTGTTCTCCCCCTCCATCTATGCTATCATTCCCCCTCTCCATCGTGAGATTTCAGCAATATTTCTCTGATCTTGAAAGCATACATAGAACAAGTAACCCATAATGACCGTTCCAATAATTTTAATGAATTTTAGGACTTTCTGATGGGGGAATTGGAACTTGCAGAAGGGAAATGTTTAGCCAATTCTTTAAGGTACCTCTGTCACCTGAGAAGAGAGGCACATTAATTATACTCTTGTGATCAAGCAACAATCGCTATTAGGATAGCCAAGAACTGGGCAAGCAGTATCTGCAGCTATATTTAGCGAAGAACAAATTTCCACTTTGCACTCTAGTTCAGCCCAAGATGCCAAAGAAGAATGTAACAGCAGCACGATCAGAACTCCTGAATGCAGCCACAGCATAATACTGTGATCAGTTGTGAGTCCTTTCTGGCCTTTGAAGACCTCATAGGAGAGTGGAGACAGAGCTGCAGGAAGAAATTTAACTCCAGTAGGAGGAGACAGGAACAACAGAAAAATAACTTCTTTCCCTTCTCTTTGCAGCTTCTGTAGTCATCTTCTCTCCCTGGAACGTTAGGAAAATGTGTGTCTATTTTTTCCAAACACTGTAAAATCATACAATCTTCCAATGACATGAATCTATCTGCAAAGGCAATTTATCCCATATCCTACTTACAGTAGAATATCATCAAACAGAAAAGAAAAATAGGCCATAAAAATGAATAAAAAAGCGAATTCCTTCATTTGGTCACTAGATTTATGGTAACATATTGCTGAATTAGTCTCCCAGGCTAACAGTTCCACGCTTCAGGAAAAGGGTAGGAGATGAGGCTGGACTCCAGGTGGGTAAAAATATGCCTGAGAGATTTTTGAAATATCACATCCCATGGTGAAATCAAGTCTAAGAACCAATCAAATAAAAACTCAATTCAAAGGAGCTGGGAAGAGAAGCAGAAATAAGGTAGGAAACAACAGATCCAAGAGAATGGGGTCATTCCTAGAGGTTGGACAGGAAAGGGATCCAGGGACTTAGGACTTAGGCCTCTAATCCACCTGAGCAGAGAGATAGCTAGGAGCAAGGGCCAGGTGGCACTAAATGACAATTGCCTGAACACTTTTTAAGGTCTAAAAATTATGACTTGATCAGTCTACCTATTCCATTGCTAGATACTCCTGGTTACCAGAAAAGATGATCATAAGATCTGAGCCAGAAAGTTCTGCTTCTCCCTAATATCCCTGATCATCACATTTATCTTTTTGTAGCAGCAGGACTTGCCTGACTTCTTTTCTTTTTTCAATTCAAGCCCTATTCATAGTTCTTTTTTTTCTCCCCCCAAAAGTGAGCTCCCATTGGATTTTTGCTTCCCTCAACTATTTTTCCAGGTACGTGATCCTCTTTTTTGTATTCATTTCTGATGCTCTTCTTTGCCATGCTGACTGTAGGTCCATTAAACAAGCTGAGTTTGCACATAATCTGTAAAGCCATTTTAGTTTCTAACTAGATCCCCTCTTTTCCTTCTCATAGAAATTATTTACAATTGTATTAAGAATTTTCTTTTTCAAGAGTTCCAATCCTTTGAGCCAAAAAATAATATTTTGTTAGAGTGTTTACTATAGAAGCAAGAATAACATTGTTTCATATTGAAAAAGACCACAGGTCCTGAGGTACATAGAGGGCATGAGGTGATGGCCAAATGAATACTACAATAGATGTTCCTTCTAGGCAGACCTGGAGACAGTTACTGCATAGCACAGAACAACAGCACCACATGAGAAGTGGAGCTGAGCGGGGCCCACTCACCGGCTGAGTGGTTTGCTTCTGCTGACCAGCCTTTCAAGATGAGTGATTCTAATTTTTGCTTCAACAAAATCACAATCTGAATGAGTCATGGATATTTGGGTGGTTTTAGAGTTGGTAAAATCACAAATGTCAAATCCACAAATGTTAAAAGCCTACAGCAGGGATCAAAACACAAGTGTTTATAGGAGCCAGGCAGGAAACATAAATGAGCAACTCAAGATGGAGGTAAGACAACAGCAAGTAGTAAAGGTCATTTGTAATTGGGAAGAAGTAATAATAATCATCATCATAGCAAACATGGATATAGCACTTACTTTGTACCAGGCACAGGATGAAGGGCTTTCCATGTATTAATGTATTTAAATCTCAATACCCTCCTATGAGGGGGGTTATTATCTGTCAGTTATTAGCTGCCAATTTAAAAATAGGAAAACTGAAACACAAAGCATTTGAGTTACAAGGCACATAGTACTCAAATCTAACTAATTGTTGTCATTAAGGTCCGTGATCCAGTACTGTCAAATCTGCTTTTATAAGGTAAGAATTCAAATTTGTATGTGAAATCTTGGTTTTAAGCTATGGCTCATAATCTTTACACATATTATGGACCAAACATATGCAGCATTCAGCCCATAGGACACTAGTTTGTGTTTCTTTTTTTTCTTTTTTTTGAGAATAGTTTGTGTTTCTGATATTTAGTACACTTTCAGAAAGGGATCTCCTCAATAATGACAGCTCTGCAATTAGCACTTTCTGCATTTTCTTTCTGGAAAACTATTAGGAGACGTGGGATTAAGAATTCCTCATGAGGGATGCCTGGGTGGGTCAGTGGTTGAACATCTGCCTTCGGCTCAGGGTATGGTCTTGGAGCCCTAGAATAGAGTCCCATTTTGGGCTCCCCTCAAGGAGCTGCTTTTCCCTCTGCCTTTGTCTCTGCCTCTCTCTCTGTGCCTCTCATGAATAAATAAATAAAATCTTTTTAAAAAAAATAAACTTAGAAAAAAATAATTCCTCATGAATGGAATGAAAATGAACAAATGAAAAAACACATGAACGAATGAATAAAAGAAAAATGTCTGGGCCATAAACCCTTCGAGTAGATAAACATACTACACTGCTGTTAAATAAGAACCAGTTTTAAAATTCCAGAATGGCATGAAAAAACCTGTGTGTATAGCAAATAGAAGGGCATCCAGTGAGTAATCAGCATCTTTTATAACAGATTTTCAAATTCATTTCTGAATCTCCTAGAACCCCAGTGCATTACAACCATCTTCACTTCCTTTCCCTTCTTTGTACCACTCTCAAATGAGGTAATGCTGAAGCCACAGCACTGTTTTCCAATCTACCTATTATTCCAGTCCACTCAATTCCCCTGCACCAAAAGCCTCTCCAACCACCCCAGGAATTGGGTTGTACTCCAAAACACGCCTTCTGGATATCATTGACTATCCTGGATACAGAGGGGAAAAAAAATTCCTCTCAGGAAGAACATACAATGTAAAGACAGAAAGTTCATACAGCCCAGCTCCTTCCCTTTAAAGGTGAAAATAATTAAGGTATAGAGAGATAAATCAACTGTGCAAGAGTTTATTCTACAAGCAATCTGTGAGCTTCATTCCAGTATCCTAGAAGATGACTAGTTGGTTTACTATTTTGGGAACTTCTGGAAGAATTTTAATGTATCATGAAAGCAAGTACATGCAAAAATCCAGGTAGTTTTTGATTTCTTAATTTAATGCTTTTCCTTGACACCGACTTCCCTCATTTTCTTCCTCTGGCTAACCACTACTCATTGTTCAAGCACAAATTAATGAGTCATTCCAAAATGAGCCTTCCCAGATACCCTTTCCTTATAACATATTCAACTGAGATGTTGCTTCTTTGTGCCTTACTTCCATCAGTGTTCTTATCACACTGCTCCGCAATGACTTTAGGTGTTTCCCCTGCTCCCCTCAACTCCTGCCTCTTGGGGGAGGGGAAACGGATGGGCCTTTTATTACTATAAACCCAGGACCTGGCAAGTTACTGACAAATGCATAGTGAGCTGTCAGAAAAAGTTAGTTTAATGAATGGATGAGTAAATGCCCTTCTATGCCCTTTGGGAGACACAAGGGAACACTGATATCTCTACCAAGGTGCTGAATGTCTAGGTAAGAAAATACTTCCTCAGTGACCTTATCTTTTGAAGGAGGCAAAAAGTGAATCTCTCCCCCTTGACAATTTCTTTCTCTGATGATGGACTCTTAAGGAAAGTGCGATTATTTTACCAAGGATGACTTAAGCATTTATGTTACCCATTGATTTTTAAAGATAATCTGCTTTGTTTGAACATGGGCTCCTGTAGAGGGGTCATGGGTGGAAAAGAAAAGAGGATTCTTTAGGCTTGGTCCGCATACACGGTATAGATTAGAACTGGGCTTGCTTACCTGCTAAGAATTAGCTACTAGAAGATCAGAAATCTATACAATGTTTGTCTGGTAGTGTTTTGAGGCACATTTGTGTGTGTTTGCATACTTTGTTTCTCTTTTATTTTTCCCTGGATCCTTCAACAAAGTTATGTTTCTAAAATTCATCTGATCTCAGCTGTTATAAAGGCAGAGAATGGTTTTGCCAATGCTTGTATCATAAAGAAAGAGCAGCAGTGTCAGCAGAAATAAAAGAACCTCAAGGGCCTGAATATCTGTCCTTTAAACACCAAGAAAGACAGCTTAGAGAATATATAAATGTGATTTCTCATATACGTCCTCAATATGTTTTGTATTTATCACTTTCTTTTGATCCTCATGACCACAATCTCTATTCAGAATGTTTCCAATTTGCATCATTCCATTACCTCCTCACTGCTCACCCAGACTCCAAGATCTCACCTTTCCCATGCTCCAATCTTCTAATCCATTCACACCATGCTGTGTAGTGATCACTCTGAAAAATTCTTCTATTCGTGACCAAGTTAAGCTTCAGCACCATTCTCTTAAAATTCTTCAACATCTTCTATGAGGGCAGTATTACCGTGACACTAAAGCCAAAGCTATCACAAGGAAAGAAAAATACAAATCAATATCCCATATAAACATAGATGTAGAAATCCTTAAAACACTAGCAAACTGAATCCAATAACATATAAATAGGATTATACACCATGAACAAGGTATATAATCACAGAAAAGCAAGGTTGTTACAACATATGAAAATAAATCGACACACATTAACAATGGACAAAAACCATATGATTACCTTAGTAGACACACAAAAAGTCATTTGACAAATCCAACAATCTTTCATGATTAAAAACAAACTAGGAATATAAGGGAACTTCCTCACTCTGATAAAAGACTTTTATTAAAAACCCATGATTAATATTGTACTTAATGGTGAAAGATTCAATGTTTACAGCCTAATAGAAGAAAGGAGAAAGTTATACATTTTTGCATTCCTGTCAAAATTGTACTGGAAGTTTTAGACGAAATACTGGGCAAGAAAAGGAAATAAGAGGCATCTAGATTGGAAAAGAAATAAAATGATTTCTATTTGCAGGTTACAAGATCTAACGTAAAAAATCCACCACAAAAATTATTAAAATAAAGTATTTCAGCAATGTTAAAATAATATTTAATGGAATATAGATGATTTTGTACATTGTACAAAAATCTAAAAATCAACTGTATTTTTATATACTGGCAATGATCAATCTCAAAGAAAGCCATTTTTTACAATGATATCCAAAAGAATAAAATACTTGGAAATCAATTTAACATAGAAGTGCAAAGTCTTGAATGTTACAAACTATTATTAAAAGAAATTGAAGAAAAACTAAATAAATGTATAAGTATCCCAAGTTTCTGAATTGCAAGATGTAAATGTGTTATGATAGCAATATATCTCAAGGTGATCCATAAATTCAGCAAAATATTTACAAAAATTCAGCTTTCATGCAGAGACTGACAAGACGATCATAAAGTTTAAATGGAAATTTAAGGAACAAAGTCAGAGGACTTAAATGTTCTAATTTCAAAACTTTCTATAAAGCTATCGTAATCAAGACAAAGTGATGCTGGTGTAAGGTAAGCTATATAAATCAATGGAATATAACTCAGATCCCAAACATAAATCCTTACATTATGGTCAACTGATCTTCAACAAGGGTGCCAGGATAATTCAATAGAAAAAGATCTTTCAATAAATGGTACTAGGAAAAAAAATAAATAAATAAATGGTACTAGGAGAGCTAAATATCTACATGAAAAAGAGTGGTGCTAAAATCTTACCTCATTCCATATACAAAAATTAACTCAAAATAGATAGAAAATACCTAGTATAAAATATAAAACTATAAAAACGCTTAGAAGAAAACATAGGAGTAAATTTTTATGATCCTGGACGAGGCAAGAATTTTTTAGATATGGCATCAAAGTACAAATGACAGAAGACAAAAATAGGCTAATTGGACTTCACTGAAATTGAAAATCTTTTTATTTCAAAGGCTACCATCAAGAAAGTGAAAAAATAACCCAAGAAAGGGAGGAAAATATTCATAAATCCATATATCTGATGAGACTTGCATTCAGAACAGATAAAGAACTCCTACAACTCAAAAATTGAAAGACTTATAACCTAAAAAATAAATAAATAAAAAGACTTACAACTTGATTTTAAAATGGAATAATGAACTGAACTGTGTTCCCACCCCACCACCCACTTGCCACCCTTGAATTCATGCCGAACCCCTAACTCTCAATCTGTGTTTGGAGAAGGGGCCTATACGGAAGTAATTAAAGTTAAGTGAAGTCTTAAGGCCCTAATCCAATACAGCTGGAGTCCTTATAAGAAGAGTTTTGCTTATCTTACTTTTTCTCTCATCATTTCAACATATTCATCTATTTTCTCTTAAAAGTAGGCATTCTTATCTTTATCTTTCTGGAAATTCATTTTCATTCTTTTATACCCAGTTCCAAGACCACTTTCCCTTTAGTCCCCCCAATCAACAGACTTGATTATTTTTTAATTTTTGTCCATGCTGTATATTTTACACGTATCTGAGCTTCTAAGTGTTTTCTAAGGATGTTAGAAAATGTAACACATCAATGGGGTCACATCAACAATGGGGTTGTTCAAAGAGATTTCTTTAAAGTTCACCATTTAAAAAATCATGATGTGTCAATGATTAAGTGAAATTCTATTGTGTTTGGCATGTTGATAGTGTACTACAAATGACCAGTTGGTGCCATGATGCTTTACCTACACAATAAGGACAGACAGTATGGACTGCAATGGAGAGACTGGAAATAAATTTGCCAGAGACTACTTCATTTTATGAAAATTTTGTAAACTTCATGGAAAAATGTACATATTACTGAGCAGAAATAATTGTGAACAGTAAGAAAGTAGTAAGCTACGATATAAAAATATTGGCAAATGACATATTTTCAAAAGATTGGTTCCATTTGGTATCTGCAGATGCTGTTCCAACAAATCCTGACCCTATGTGATTTCCCCATAACTTTTTCTTCAAATAAATGGGTATTTCCTGGTAAACAAATATATACCGTTTTAGTGCTGCATTATGTTAGTGGCATTATGTTAGGTAGGATGCACGCTACAGCCTAAATGTTTACAATGATAGCATATAAAATGTACTTGTTGTATTTGTATCACTACATTTTAATACTTTTATATTATTTTGTTTTCCAAATTCAGGTAAATTATGAGAGATAATTTATATTAATACATTTTTACTTATATTAATTTTAATATATTAATACAATTGACTCATATTGACATCTAGTAAGATATAAATATAAGTCTTTAAACATGGCTAGGTAGACTGAAAATAAAGTATTGATTAGTTTTCTAGGGGCAATCAGGATTATGAACAGTTATAACACTAATTTTTCTTGGTGTGTCTTGAAAACAGGAATCCATTAATCCATTTATACACTAACTATTTAAAAGAATATATATAAAAAGATCTCAGTTCCCCTCTTCTCCAAAAGTCATCATGGGTAGTGGAGTATAACTGAGACATTGCAGGAAACATTGTAAATACTTGATATTAGGCCCAGAGACAGATTCAATCTATGGGGTCTGGTAATAGCAAGGTAAACACGTTGATAATTGACACTTCTATTGAACTACACACATTTAGAAGTCACTTTCATATACCTTGTCTCATTTCATTCTCATAATATAACCTTTGATATTAGTAATGTAGTTGTAAAATAATGAAGTTAGGTTTTCTCCCCCTAGTTGGGAGAGAAAGCTAAAGCTAAAGCCAGGGATGTTGAATAAGTTTTCCAAAGTCAAAAAGTCATCCACAGAACCAGAACCCAAGTTTACTCCCTCCTTTCTGGAACTCTTGCCACTTCCCCATTATTAAGCTGCAGAGCTGTGTGAAATGAAATGTGCTGAGCACACCAGGGTTGGAGAATACCACCTGGGGATTATATTCGGGTACAAGGCATATAGGCATATAGTCCCTATGACTTGTCAAGCTCTGTGTCAAGTGCTATGAAAAGAGTGATAAGATAATAAGATGTGATGATATGCTTTTATAAGTTTCCTTATGCAATTTGATATGTGTTATGATGGAAGGAAGCCATGGACCCACTGACAAATGATATTAACATATACAGAAAATTGAAAGAATAATTAAGAAATAAAAGAGAAGCCAAGGGATATATGTGTCTTCTCTTCTACAAGACAAAAAAAGGAAAAGTACCTTAGAATCATGCTTTTTGTGGATAGAGTGGATTTCCATTCTTGACCTATCATTACAAAATTCACAGTAAACCTTAGAATACACCAAAGTCCTGCCCACTGACAAATCACGAGTTTGTTTTCCATAACCTACTATTGACCCTGCTCTTTTTTTTTCTTTTTTCTTTTCTTTCTTTTCTTTTTTTTTTTTTTTTTTTTAGGCTGAACTCTCTCTTCTTGGACTGAGTTTTTAAAAGATTGGTACTTATTCTGTAAAGTGTTACAAACCTTTATATTTTTAAAAAGATATTTTTAAAAATTTATTCATGAGAGACACACAGAGAGAGGCAGAGACATAGGCAGAGGGAGAAGCAGGCTCCCTGCGGGGAGCCTGATGTGGAACTTTATCCCGGGAACCCGGGATCACAACCTGAGCCAAAGGCAGACTCTCAACCACTGAGCTACCCATGTGCCCCACAAACCTTTATATTTTAAAACTTCCATTTAAGTTTTAAAAAATACATCTTAGTTACTTCAGATTGCCCTAACAAAATCCCTAGACTTGATGGCTTAAATAACAGAAATTTATTTTCTCATAGTCTGGAGATTAGACATTCATAATGAAGGTGCTGGTAAACCTAATTTCTGGTGAAAGCCCCCTTTCTTGGCTTATAAACAATTACCATCTCACTTTGTCCTCACACGGTCTTCCCCAGTGCACATGAGCTCTGGTGTGTCTCTTCTAATAAAGGACACTAAGTCTATTGGATCAAGGTCCCACCATTACAACATCACAACATCACTGGACTATAATTACTTCCTTAGAGGACCCATCTCAAAACAGCCATGCTGGAATTTGGAGCTTCCACATATGAATTTTTGGAGGACACAAACATTTGGCCTCTGATAGATACTGCCTCTTAAAATATTGAATTTTTTGAAAATCATGTTCAGCCTATTTCTGATCTTCAAATATTAAAACCTTTGGCCTTATTTTCTTTCAGACTTGATCTTTCCAAGTTAGAGTCTAAGATTTATCATCTCTCCAAATCCTTTTTATTAATTTGCCATTCTTTCTCTAGACTTAGTGCCTTGTTTTGAAGTCAACTTCATTAAAATATAATTCACATAACAAAATGCACCTATTTAGGTGTACAGTTTAATGAATGTTGCTAAATGTATACATCTGTATAACCACATTCTAATCAAGAAATAGAACATTTATCTCATCCTAAAACTCTCTGGTGTCCCTTAGCATTTATCAGCACACTCATGGCACCAAGCAACCAGATCTGCTTTCTCTCACTATAAATTAGCTTTACCTCTTCTCCATTATCCCACAGCTGGAATAATATTTACTTCTTTGTGTTTGGCTTCTTTCACACAGCATGTTTTTGAGATACTCCCATGTTACTGCATATGTAAGTTTCTCTGTCCATTACTGTGTAGTATTCCTGTATTTGTGTGTCATATAAATGTCATATGTATAGTCACAGTTTGTCCACTGACATGTTGATAGATGTCTGGGTTGTTTCTAATTTTGTGCTATTACAGATAAAACCACTATGAATATTTCCATGAATCTTTGTGTTGACTATGTTTATAGTTCTTTTGAGTAAATATCTAGGAGTTGAACTGATGGGCTGCATCATAATTATCACCTATAACTTCATAAGAAATAAGCAAATGGGGGATCCCTGGGTGGCGCAGTGGTTTGGTGCTTGCCTTTGGCCCAGGGCGCGATCCTGGAGACCCGGGATCGAATCCCACATCAGGCTCCCGGTGCATGGAGCCTGTTTCTCCCTCTGCCTATGTCTCTGCCTCTCTCTCTGTCTCTCTGTGACTATCATAAATAAATAAAAAATTAAAAAAAAAAAGAAATAAGCAAATGGTTTATGCAAAGTGGCAGTAGCATTTCATCCTTTCGTCAACATGTATGAGAGTTCCAGTTGCTACGTTCTCCACCACACTTGTACTGTCACTCTTTTGAAATTTTAGCCATTCTAGTGTTCATGTAATACGTTTAACTTTTGTTTATATATTTGAGAGAGAGAGTGAGAGAGCGCGCACATGCACACATGCATTAGTGAGGTTGTAGGGGGAGAGGAAAGAGAGAATCTTAAGCAGACTCCATGCCCTTCTAAGAGCCTGACTTGGAGCTTGATCTCATGACCTCGAAATCATGACCTGAGCCAAAATAACGAGTCCAATGCTTAACCAACTGAGCCACCCAGGTACCCCAACTTGCATTTCAGTGTTGGCAAATAATATTAAACATTTCACACGTTTGTGGGCCATCCACATATCCTCTTCTGTGAAAACTGCAACTCATTTTAAATATATATTATGTACATTTAGTATATGTATTGTGAACATTTTCTCCCAATCTTTGGCTTCTCTTTCTATTTTATTATAAAGAGAATGAAGCTCTAGTCTTGGTGGTGTCCAATTATCAGAGGTTTTTTTTAGATCATGATGTTGTATCCTAAGAAGTCTTTGTATAGTCTCAAGTTGTAAATGTTTTCTCTTACATTCCAGTGGTGTTATAGATTTGGTTTAGGTCTATGATAAATTTAGACTTAATTTTGTGTATTGTGTGAGGTGACAGTCCATTCCATTTCCAAATAAACATCTGATTTTTCCAGTATCTTTTGTTTAAAACAGTATACTTCCCCTAATTGAAATGCCTGGGTATCTTTGTGGAAAGTCTATTGAACATATGTATATGGGTCTATGCCTGGCCTTTTTTTTTTTAATTTTATTTATTTATTCATGAGAGACACACACACACAGAGAGAGAGAGAGAGAGAGAGGCAGAGACATAGGCAGAGGGAGAAGCAGGCTCCATGCACCGGGAGCCCGACATGGGACTCGATCCCGGGTCTCCAGGATCGCGCCCTGGGCCGAAGGCAGCACTAAACTGTTGAGCCTCCTGGGCTGCCCTATGTCTGGCCTTCTGATCCGTATTTTCATTCCCACACAATACCATACGATGTTGATTACTACAGCTTGATGTTAAATATTGAAATCAAGATATGGAAGCCCTGTCACATTGCTACTAATTTTAAAATCTGTTTTGACTCCTCCAGAACCTTTGCATTTCCATGTAAAAGTTATAATTTGGTTGTTGATTTCTTCTAAAAAGTCTGGGAAAATTTTTGAGATTCCATTGAATCTATAGATCAATTTGGGAACAGCTAGCATTTTGTTGAGTCTTAGACATCTTTAGGGAGATATTATTCAGCCTCTGATAGGGTGAAGTGAAATTTTCTTGCGGCTTTCTATAGCTTAATCAGAAGGGAATACTTTCTGGATTTTTTTTTTTAAACAATGTCCAATTTTTTTATTTAATCAATGTGCCTGTATGTAACTATTTTACAGCTTTTGTAGAATTCTATTTTTCTGTATCTATTCTGTTTCTATTCATTAATTTTCTCCTCATAGTGAGTCAGTTTTTGTTATCATATCTTCCAAATTTTTGATGGATGCTAGACACTGTTTTATAGTTTAGTGCCTGGATTTTTATCACCTTTCTTTAAAAGGTGTTGAATTTTGTCCTTGCAAGCATTAAACTTAGTTGTGGATCCTTCTGACAATTGTTTCTGAGCTTTTTAACAATGAGGAGGTCTAAAGTATCCTTTACTCTAGGGCTGGTTTACCCTTACTACTAAGGTGCATTCTGAGTATAATTCTTATGAATACCTCAGGTATTCAACAAAGAGTCTATGCTCTGGCTGGTTGGAATTTGAATGTGGCCCAGTTCTGTGATATCTCCTGGAGTTGTTCATTTTATATCTCCCCAACAGTACTTGCCTGGCCATGTGGAGTTGTGCTTAAATTATGCACAACTCTGTAATTATCAACATATATAAGGGTCCCTATGCAAATCTTTGGAGCATCTTTTATGTATAGTTCCCCTCTACACAATTCGCTGCTCCACAAATTCTGGATATTGTCTTCATCTCTTGAACCTCTGATCTCTGTCTCCTTGATTCACTGAGCACACCAGGCTTTGCTTTGATTTTCTCTTTCTACATTATGATCTATGGAAGGTACACCTCAAGAGTGTAAGCTGGGGCTGGCATAGGCTCATCTCATTTGTTTCCTTTCTGAAAGAATCATAATCCTATACTTATTTCCAGTTATCTGCTAGATTACAGTAAGAGGACAAGTTGGAACAAACTACTCTGACATGGCCAAGGCAGAAGTCCTTTCAACTTACTGTCATTTTTAAAATGTTTATAGAGGGGATCTCTGGATGGCTCAGCAGTTTAGTGCCTGCCTTCGGCCCAGGGCATGATCCTGGAGTCCTGGGATCAAGTCCCGCATCGGGCTCCCTGCATGGAGCCTGCTTCTCCCTCTGCCCCCTCTCTCTTTCTTTCTCTCTCTGTGTCTCTCATAAATAAATAAAATATTAAATAAAAAAATAAAATAAAATGTTTATAGAGTAATCCAGTATAAACCCATGCCAACTTGTTCCTATGCTGAGATGGAACTTCCTAATTAAATATAATTCTCTTCCAGGTGATGCCCAGCACATCATTGAAATTTTTGCCATATTTTGAAAATCATGCAGATTTCTTCATGGAATGGTTTATGGTTTGTATCCTATTTTTAAGTGATAATTTGGGATTTCTTCATTCTTTATGAAATTGAATGTGTCAAAAAGGGATTAATTGTGATTTTTTTTTCTTATAGCGGATAAGGGGCCAAACGCCTACAAAATCACTTGTAAAATCTTCCTTAGGACAAACACTTTTGACTCTGACAGTAGCCACTTTTAGAAAGGTAGTTGTAGGAACCCTAGAGTTATTAAGGGTAGCCTCTTTTAGGAGGGTGATTAAATAACCCCACTATTTTATGAAAAATGAGTAATAAGACCATTTTGTTTAAAAGGTTTAAGAAAAGCATCCTGATACAAAAGATAAGTACCAGAAAGGGAATCTCAGCACAAGCTAACCCCTGCAAGGTGACATTAAGTGCTAAGGCTGAAGTTTGAGAACTCCAAGCATGGGGAACCCTACGATAAGCATTGGATAAATATAGTCAAATAGGTTGGGTCAGACTAGTCTTCATCTGTGGAATCATTTGGTAGTAAGAAGCAACACTGACAGTGGACTAATCAGATCCCAGTTCTCTTTCATTAAAGTAGTAGTCCAGCTCCTCTTTGCGATTGCACAATTATAATAGTAAATCCTACTGATTTTTGGACACTTCAAAAGATCTTGGTTTCCTGCTAAATGCAAATATGGAGGCTCAAGAGGTTAATTAAAAATATAAAATTGTATGACTATCCCTGTGCCCTACAAATATAGTACACTTCGTAATACCTACAGATTTGAGCATTTTAGTGAGATTATAAAAAGTTTTATAGTATTTACATGGACTTTTAAAAAATGCAATTTACACCAAAAATTCTGTAACATCCCTAGTAGTTCATACTAGAGAACTTATCCTTACAAGAGTTAGCCCTGAAAAATGTGTAACCTTCTAAAATACGAAATATATAACTCCATGCAGTACTATGATGTGTATAATTTTTTTTCTGATTTCTGTGATTAGAAGGGGTCGGTACTCACTTCTGATTAAAAAATAAATAAAGCTGTTAAAAACAGTGTTCAGATATCTCTCATTTCCAAGGAGAGGAAGCTAGCTACCTTGTGTATAGAGAAATGACTTCACTGAGTATTAAGGTTTTTAAAGAATAAATGGAATGAGGGATTCAATGATATTTTATCTAACCTTAATTAACAAAGAAGGTTGCAACAATGGCAAGGAATAGAAATACTATTTAAAAATAAGTGTCTGATTAATAAAATAAGCATCAGTATATTAGATATTCAACAGGGAAAAGTATAAGATTTCTAACATTTACTTTCTCTTTAACTTTTTTCAAAGTTTGTCTTCTTTCTCTCCTGAGCTTCAAATACATATGTTCATTTGCCTACTTGACCTGTGTACTGAGGTACTTAAGAGGGATCCTATATTTAACATATCTAAATTGAAATTCCCAATTTCCATCTCTGCTCACACTAACCCAATGGGCTCTTCCAATAGTTTCTTTCAATGGCTCCTACTTGCCCAAGCTAAAAAACTAAGAGTCATTCCTCAACTTTCCAGTGGAGATCATTCAACATAAGACTATTCTTTCCTTCATGCTTTCTACTTGGCTGCTTCCATGTGTTAACCTCCCCCCACAATCAAAAAAGTTCAAATCCAATCTGAATTCTGTAGTGAGAGAAACAGCAATGTCCTCTTCTAGTATCAAGCAGATGATTTCTCATTTTCTGGACCACAGCCAAATTCAAAGAGTAATTGATTCTATCTCCCATTGATTCTATCAAGCCCCCTCAGCTAAATCAAGGCAGCACTTGCCAAAATTACCTGCTAGTGCTAAATGTGTAGTGGGTGTATTTGTTTACTATGATAGTTTTAACAAATTACACCAATCTTGGTGACTTAAAAAACAGAAATTTATTCTTTCATATTCTACAGGCCAGAAATCTAAAATCAGTTTTACTAGGTCAAACTCAAGGTGTCAGCAGGGGCATTCTCCCTTTAGATGCACTAGGGAAGAATCCATTCCCTGCCTCTTCAGCTTCTGACGACTGCCAGCATTCTTTAGTTTGTGGATGTGTCAAATCCAATCTCTGCCTTTCTGGTCACACTGCCCTCTCTTCTTCTATGTTAAATTTCCCTTTAGATGAGAGTGTTTCTCTATGACCTTTTATAAGGATACATGTGATTGCATTTAGGTCCTACCTGGATAATCCAAAAAATTCCCCCATCTTGAAATTCTTTATTTAATCACATCTGCAACTGTCTCCCCACCCCTGCTTTTTTCATTATAGAAGGTAAAATTCCCCTGTCCTAGGGATCAGGATATGGATATCTCTTGGGAGAGGGCATTCTTCAGCCTACCACATTCATGTAAATATTTCAAGCAATGACTTTAAACATATCATTGATTGGATGAAGAGACCTAGGCTGGATGCCAAACCCAATTCCAATCTCTATCCAAACCTATCATGCCTATTATTGCCTATAACACAATTACAAGTAATCAGTGTTTATATTAATTACTACAGATAATTTATTCTTTCTGGATTATTCTGAGATTTGTCAGCTGCTTGTCACAGAAGGCATGCATATTGACAGTTCCACTCAGTGACTTAAAAATCAAAACCATCTTCTTTATCAACAGGATATCTCATAAAGAATCTTTCTTGTCAATTTTTTTTCAATTTTATTTTTAAAAAAGGAGAATTACACCCTAGACACGGTATCTTATATCACCTTTCTTCCATATTATTCAGAAAACCAGTGATTTTTTTTTTTATTTCTAGGCACTTTATGGTCAGATCTTTCAAATATCTATTTTTGAAATAAAGTTATGCTATCCCTGCAAAGGGGCTCCTTTTTCTCCCCAACTAACCATTAAGTTTAATGTCATGGATTGAAAAAGTTCAGTGTAATGCAAAGATCTCTGAGTCTGTGGTCATACCACCAGGGTTTCAGTTCTACCTGCTATTTTACCAGGTCTGGTTTCCTCATCTGCCTAATGGAGGTGGTCTTAATAAAATCTATAAAGCAATGTTGCTAAGAGAATTATTATTTTTTAAAGATTTTACTTATTTAATTCATGAGACACACACACAGAGAGAGGCAGAGACACAGGCAGAGGGAGAAGCAGGCTCCATGCAGGAAGCCCGATGTGGGACTCAATGCCGGGACTCCAAGATCACACCCTGAGCCAAAGGCAGACACTCAACCGCTGAGCCACCCAGGCGTCCCATAAGAGAATTAAGTAAGTATATTTTATGAACTATAAAATACCATTCAAGTTATAATTGTGGTTACCTTTGAGACCCTTCCTATAGATGTCTTTGAAACAAGGTTTTATTTCCAATGATCCTCTATTCAGTAATTTGCACTTATTCATTTAACACTTACTGAATACCCATTGTGTATTAGACATTGTTCTTCATGCTAGAGATACAACAGTAAAGTCAACTAAGTCATTGCTTCCATGGCACTTACATTCTAATAGAGACCATTAAACTCTAAAACCCCAACCAACCCTTTAGAGACTTTTGCTAAGAAATAGCTCTTTTAGAAGTCGGTTCTATTCTGGTTTATAGAGAATCACACATATACTCATTTTTCATTCACTCAGCAGATTATTGGGCATCAACAATGTGTTGGAATTTGCTATGGATGCATTCATAAAAATAATGGTCCCTTCTCTTAAATGGCAACCTAGCTGAGATAATAATCTGGCAATGCTACTAACAAAGAGAAAAAGAAAGAGAGCAGCATCCTATAGGAGCTTCTAAGAGGGAGGATCCAGCCCAGGATGTCTTGACTTCTCAGAGGTGACAATACCTAAGGCTGCGTCTTGAAGGACTAACAGGGTTGGTGAGGGAGAGATCAGACAAGGATTGTGGCAGATAACTGTTAGGATAAGTAGTTCATGGGGTCATTTGAGTGGTTGCAGCTGAGAACCCTGTGGCATGGGACTATGCAATAACAGGACATTCAAATAACATCCCCTACAAATTTTGGGAGGGATTTTCCTTTCTATCCTCTCTAATAATAAAGTACTTAGCAGTCTGAGTTTAAAATTATTTTTATCAGTATTTAGTACCTTGTGAGTTAACATACTAAGGGAATGCCCTCTTTATGTTCTAATTAAAGGACTGAATGGGGAGTCAGAATATTCTCAGTTGGTCAGGTCACAAAGGCCTTTTTAATACTATCTTTGCGTGGTAAGACCAGGCAGGTTTTTCACAACAGAACTGTCTTTGATATTTGTCTTGATACACACATCTAAGTGACTGACCTATAGTTTCTTATAATTCCCTTGACTAATAGAAACTGAACTGGAGCAGAGCTAAGAATGTTAAAGAAGAGCATATAGACACAGCTGTAGGTTTTGGCAGTGGTAGTGACTAGAGCAATTCTAATGTCACTCACTCATCATGTATTTTTCATTTCCAATTTAGTTAATTCATACTATTATTATTTGGAAGGCTGCTGATTAACCTTATATCCTTGGTTCTACCATTAGTTGGGCTACATATTTATTTGGGCAAAATATTATTTTTGTATAATTGCCCCAATCATATTTTTGTATACTTGTTATTCATCTTAGGATTCTTCACCTTAGACTACACAATGTCTTTCATGTTGCCAAAGCTAGATACTATAAAACTGTAGAGTGACCTTCTGTATGACCAAAGTTTATCTTGCATTGTATCTGGATTCTAATGTGCTTCTAATGCCTTTTCATGGCCTGTTTATGCTGTACTAAGGATTATCAAGAGTACGGTATTGATAGAAATCTGACAGCATTATTCCCTTCTTCAAAAAGACAGAATTAAATAATTTTTTTATGGGAACAAAGGTAGTAATTACCCATTGGTTTGCTGACTGAATGTAAAACATGCCTTTCTTATAATTCTGGCTTTTGTATAAAAGTGTCATCCTTTGATTCAAATTTGAAGGGCCAGATTAAGCTAGTTGAGCTTGGCACTGAGTCTTGAAATCACTAACCCCATAAAGTATTCAATAAGGAGGATGGTTTTAAGACAGGAAACATCCTCTTCCCCATTACCTTTCTGTGGAGATGACTGTCATCCCTTCATTTGAAGTGTTAAGAATGGTCTTGGTTGTTTGATTTATCATAAGAACTGGTTCTTTCTGCTCTTTCCAGTACCTCTCTTTTTTAATCAATTGATCTGACACCTCCACATTTTACTGATATAATTTGTTCCATCCAGACATCCTCTGAATCAGTATAATTAGGTTCCGTTTTCAACTGAGTACTTTCTGGGATTTAAAACTCCCCTCTTATTGGCACAGTGCACCAAAAACTATGGAGCCAGAGCAGAGAGAGCACGTATCACAACAAAAAACATCACCAATGCAGGACATTTTGATTGGACAGAGAGCAACAATACTCTACAGACAATGCCAGCATTTGGAGGAGACAAAACCTTTAGTGAAAATCATCTAATGAAGAGCCATCATTGCAAGGCTATGTTCCTATATATAGTGATGTCACCAACATGGCAGAATAGGAGATTCTAGCATCTGTTGCCCTACAAAGATCAATTAGACAGTTATCCAGAACAAAAACACCATTGGGAGAGTTTTGGAATCCATTTAAACTTTAGACACACAGTGGGAAAAGTTGAGACTACCTCATGGAAATAACAGTTCCATTTTGCTTGTATCATAGCATTCCCCAAGCAGTCATTGCTCAACAACAAGAGAACTTCCCAATGGAAACAGTTCCCTTTATGGGGAAAGGAAGAGTGACGCGTGTGATCAGGTTCCTCAACCTTTTCAGATATTGCACAAAGAATCCCCTCATTTTCACCCAGAGACAAGCAAAGCTGAGATGAATGGATAGCTGAGAACAAAGGAGAAAAGTAGGAGCTACCAATATCATCCACATGGCAAAAGTGACTACATTTCCCAGTGACCAGCTCTGCAGACAATCCCAGTAGCTTTTACCACTGAAGAAACCCACAGCCAGAACAGCTACTGTGGACCCCTCTGCAGATTTCACTGGGGTTTTTTTGTTTTGTTTTGTTTTGTTTGTTTGTTTCAAATACATTTATATTTACCGATGCAAGATACTTGAGTCCCTCTTTCATTCCTCCTACTTCCACCACTGAAGCCTAGGACCCACACAAGCAGCCAGTCCAGACTTCTGCAGTTGCTTGAGTACAAGATGACAGCCTACAGTCAGGCAGCTGACCCTCATTGCCATGTGCACACACACAGCAAGATCCTGTAGCCACAGAAATATGCTGATTGCCAAGACCCCCACAACCTCTTTTGGGCCTTGATTCAGCTGTCTCCAATCATTGGCCTGCACCACTGGGCTCACTTTCAACTAGCAAAAACCACCGTCCAGTTGTCCAACTGCATGCTCTGGCCCAACTCTCATCACTGGCATCCACTGCAATGCATACTCTATAGACTATGCAGCCACAGGTTGATTCAACATATAAAAACCAATTAGTATGATGTACTAACAGAAGGGAAAAAATCATATAATCATGTCATAGATGCAGAAAAAGCATTTGATAAAATTCAACATTCATTTATGACAAAAACTCTCAACAGGGATGCCTGGGTGGCTCAGCGGGTTGAGCATCTGCCTTTGGCTCAGATCATGATTCTGGGGTCCAGGATCGAGTCCCACATCAGGCTCCTGCAGAGGGCCTGCTTCTCCCTCTGCCTGTGTCTCTGCCTCTCTCTGTGTGTCTCTCATGAATAAATAAATAAAACCTTTAAAAAACTCTCAACAAACTTGGTATGGAAGAACTATACCTCAACATAATAAAGTCAAAAAATGGCAAACCCATAGCTAACATTATACTCAATGGGAAAAGGTTGAAAACTATCCCTATAAAATCAGGAACGAGAAACAGGTGCCCATTCCTACCATGAATATTCAACATAGTACTGATAAGCTTAGTAATCAGGCAAAGAAAAAGAAAAGTCATCTAAATTGTAAAGAAGCAAAACTGTCTCTGCTTATGACATGATCTTATATAGAGAAAATTATAAAGATTCCCAAAAAACCTTGATAAAACTAATCAATGAACTCAGTAGTTTCAGAATAAAAAAAAGCAACAGACAAGAATTGGTTGCATTTCTATACACCAGCAATGAATTATCAGAAATAAAGATAATAATACCATTTATAATAGCATTAAAAACAATAAAATGACTAGGAATATATTTCACCAAGAGATGGAAAGATCCATATACCAAAAAAATAAAAATAAAAATAAGACACTCATGAAACAAATTGCAAACACAAATATAAATGGAAAAATACCCATGTTCATGAATTGAAAGAGTTAATACTGTTACAACGTCCATACTATCCAAAGCTATCTATGGATTCAATGCAATCTCTATCAAAATTCCAATGCATTTTTCATAGAAATAAAAAAAACAATTTGAAAATTTATATGGAACCACAAAAGATCCTGAATAACCAAAACAATCTTAACCCAAAAGCATCATACTTCCTGATTTCAAACTATATCACAAAGCTATAATAAAATAATACGGCACTGACATAAAAACAGATATATAGTTTGAAATCAGAATGTGAACCATATAATTGTGCTTGTATGTGGAATCTAGAAAACAAAACAAATGAACACAAAACCAAACAGATTCAGATATAGGAAACAACCTTATCAGAGGGGACAGGAATTGGGAGGAGTAGGATGAAATAGGTGAAGGGGATTGAGAGGTACAAATTTCTAAGGTAAAGTTGTGGGGAAGTAATGCACATAGTAAATAATATTGTAATAATTGTGTGATGATAGATGTTAACTAGACTTATGGGGATCATTTCATAATGTATGAAAATATCAAATCCCTATGATGTACACCTAAAATGAATAGAATATTGTATGTCAACTATACTTCAATAAAAAAGACACTCAGACCAGAGGAACAGAATCAAGATCTCTGAAACAAATGCATGCATGTACTATCAACTAACATTTGACAAGGGAGCCTAGAATACTAAATGGAGGAACAATAGTCTCTTCAACAAATGGTGTTGAGAAAACTAGATTAAATACAAGCAAAAGAATGAAACTGTACCCTACCTTACACCACTGAAAAAAATTAAAATGGATTAAGAACATAAAACTAGCAAAAACATAAAAGTCATGAAACTAAGAATCCTAGAAGAAAACAAGCAAAAGCTCCTTAATATCTTGGCAATAATCTTTTGGATGTGTCACTTAAAGCAGAAGCAATGGAAACAAAAATAAATAAGTGGGACAATATTAAAAGCTTCTGCATAGCAAAAGAAACAATCAACAAAATTAGAAGGCAACCTAAAGAAAGGGAGAAAATATTTCCAAACCATATATCTGATAAAAGGTTAATATCCAACTTATGTAAGGAACTCATAAAACTCAATAGCACAGGAAAAAATTGGCTTAAAAAATGGGTGGAGGACTTGACCATTTTTCCAAAGAAGATATATAAATAACCAATAAGTACATGAAAAGGTGCTCAGCATCATTAATTATCAGAGAAATGCAAATTGAAACCATAATGAAATATTACTTCATACTTGCTAGAATGATTTATCAAAAGATAACAGATAGATGCTGGTGAAGATGTGGAGAAAAGGCAACCCTGGTATTTTATTGTTGGGAATGCAAATTGGCACAGCCACTATAGCAAACAGTATGGAGGTTCCTCAAAAATTAAAAATAGAACTACCATATGTTTCAGCAACCCCACCTCTGAGTATAAATACAAAGAAGATAAAATTACTACCTTTAAGAGAAATCCAATGATAAAAAAAAAAAAAAAAAAAGAGAAATCCATGCTCCCATCTTCACTGCAGCATTATTCACAATAGTCAAGATACGGAAACAACCTAAGTGTCGATGGGTAAAGAAAATGTGATACACACATACATAGGAATACTATTCAGCCATAAAAAAGGAGAATGTCTTGCCACTTGGGCAAGATGGATAGACCTTGAGGGCGCTGTCCTAGGTAAAATAAGCCAGATAGAAAGAGACAAATACTGCATGCTGTCATTTATATGTGGAATTGTTTAAAAAAAAAGGGGGGGGGTAGTTAAATATATAGAAACAGAATGGTGGTTGCCTGGGTTGAAGGTTGGCTTAAATGGGTGAGATACTGATCAGAGAGTACAGACTTTTTGTAAAGTAGTTATAAGATGAATATACTTTACAAAAAGATATGCTTTTGGTAAAGAGTTATGAGATGAATAAGTTCCAGAGATCTAATATATAGTATGCTTTCTATTAAATCATGACATTGTAACCTAAAAAAATATTATCAATTATATCTCAATAAAGCTGGGGGAAGAGAATATAAATAATCAGTTAACTTTCTAACAGTTTCCAAAGGTAGGTCTTGAAATTTTTCACAAAATATTTGAAATATCCCTTAGATAAAATTATTAAGAAAGGCTGGAATTGTAGTCTATAAGGGGAAATAAAGGGCTAAGTTTACACCAGCTAAAGTTCCACAAGGTGTAAAGTAACAAAGACACTGGTTATACCACAGAACAAGAGCAATGTAGGATATATAGAAGTGGGTTTAAACTAGAGAAGGATGATTCTTTTAGTCCCACTAGTGAATGGTTACCATCTGTTTCTCCCTGGGGAAAAACTAGAAATTTACATCAGATCTCTCCATTTTCTCATGGTGGGTATGTTAGTTTTCATTGTTGTAACACATTACCACAAACTTGGTGGCTTAAAACACCATAAACTTATTAGTCAACAGTTCTGAAAGTCAGAAATCTGGGGCTGCATTCTTTCTGGAAACTCTAGCAGAGACAATTTCCTTGCCTTTTTCAGCTTCTAGAAGCTGCCTGCATACTCCAACCTCTGCTTCTATCTTCACATCTTCCTGGCTGATTCTGACCATCCTATTCCCTCTTGTAACAACACTTATAATCACTCTGGGCTCACTTAGGCAAAGTAGGATAACCTCCCAATTTCAAAATCCTTAGCCACATGTGCAAAGTGCTTTTTACTACATAAGGTAACATATTCACATGCTCCAAAGATTAAGACTTTGATATCTTTGAGGGTCATTATTCAGTCTACCACAGTGAACTCTCAGTTCTTTTCACAGACTGAGGGTTAGTTAGGAAGAGTCAACAGATCCTTCTTGTTATCTTTAGAGCCCACTGTGGCTCCACCTGACTCAGATATACTTGTGGTTGTCCAATAGTCAAATCTGGTAAGCAACGTCCCACATAAAATTATTTTACTGAGATTTCTTTTTTTCTACACTTCATGTGTAAATAGATTCTTTCATTCAAGTCACTGACATAAATTTTGAACTGCCAAGGATAGAACTATGTTCCAGTCAAATGAAGATGCCACTCCTTAAATATTTAACAATAACTATTAGACAAATTATTAATTCATCTAATAACCCATGAAGTGTTTTAACCATCTCATTCTAAATAACACAAAGAAAAAAATGACCAAGTTCTACACTTAAATCAACAGATACTAACCCAATGATATTTTCCTGAATTAGTAGTCAAAACCACTACTTTAAAATGATATGAAATCAACACGCTTCACTCATACTTGGTGAATGCACATTGGTTCCTAGTGATCATCACATTCTTCTCTAAAAGTTCACAAGCCTTCTACTTAAAATTTAATCCCAAATGCTGATAAAAATTAAAATCTAGTTGTTTAGTTAATACTCTCTGGCATTAACAGGTCTTCCTTTAAGAAGTGAAATAGCATATGCAAATCTCAGGTTTCTTGTACCCCTCATTGGTGTCATGGACCTATAACAACTTATTCTACAAAGTTAGAATAATCATTTGGTCATTTTTTCTCTCTCTCTAAAGCTGAACCCCATTAAAGCACAGGTGAACTTTGGTCATTTTTTCTCTCTCTCTAAAGCTGAACCCCATTAAAGCACAGGTGAACTTTAAGCTCCTCAGTGCTTTTCTTACATTCCTGTCATTCTTTTATTATATGTATATGTCTTTTGTAAAAGTCTTTTATATGCCTGTAGAATGGAATACCTATGCAACTACATTATTTTCCTTAAATGTCTTTTCTTTTGCCGTTCTCTTTGAACTTTGCAAAACTTTTGTACAGCCCAAATTACATGTAGAGAGCTTTCCACCCTTCATCATCTATTTTCCCTTTCAGAGTCTCAAGGAAACATTTCAACAATTGACTTTTAAGGTCTAGGGCACATGAATAATTAACCCCAGTGTTCCTTTTCTTTGGTATTAGGCATTTACTGTTACATTAATTATCAGTTTTTCCTCCTTAGTTTCCTTCAAGACCAGGATGGTATTAGCCTATATTAAATCTTTTACTTTCTCAGTAATAAATCGTCTCATAGTCAAAAATTTATCAGATACCTTACTTTTTGGCCAAATAAGACTTCTAACAGATTTTGAAAGAGCTGAAGTCTCCTGAAACACCAATATCTTTAGAATCTGACATTATTAAGAAGCTTATTCTGTCTGTTGAAGAAGTCTGTGAAACACCCCGCATTATCATTTCAATTTAGTTCTCTTTCTGTGTCATCCAACTACCCTTTGCCCTGCTTATGAACTAAAGTTCATGAATTTGCATACAGTTAGTACTTTTCATGGGAGGAGCTTCTATTTCTAGTTGTTATGGTCCTGTCTAAAATTGTGTTTACTTCCTTGACAACAGATTGGGTCCAATTTATTACCCATCTTGGATCCTAATTACCAGTTTGAGGCCCAAGTATCTTTTAGGATATTTCTGTGCTGCTTTTACTTCATAATCCCTTGTCAAAATAATCATTTTTGAAAAGAAGTACCACTGCATACAGCTGATGTTCAAAAGAATCTGCATGTGCACAGGCGCACACACATTCACAGACATCCTACAAAGCCTACCAATGAAAAATAAATTCTGGCACATTTGCCAGTGGAATATTATGGTTTTATAAACTAACAAGTATGTGGATGATGTTGACACATGGAAATAACTACAGCATTGCATATGGAAAATGTTATAGGCAGCAGATCACCACACTGATTCCAACTATGTGAAATGAATATATAAATTAACAGCAATTGGAACATTTGGAGAATGTAAATAGTTGGTGTTTAGTCTTAATAGCAGTTTCAAGAAATCAAGATTTTAAAACTGTAAGTAACCAAGAAGTTCATATCCTATGTATACAATGAGACCAATGTATATAGTTGAACTCCACTCCAGTTGTAATCATTAGGTTGACCCAGATGTAAGAGGTGAATCACTGAAATTCTTGTGAAGTAACTGGACCAGAGGAAAGGAAAAAAATAATTCATCTGCTGTTTCTAATATTTTATATGTATGTGTATATGCATACACATATGTGTATCTAGAAAGATCAAAGATTTTAATCGGGGGGTTCATGAACTCCTACGTTTCTCAAATGCAGCCAAAATTAACCTGCATCAGACATCAGACTCATTTGGTATTTTTGTTTTGTTTTGTCTTTATTTTTAAGAAAAAGGGCTTTCCTGGTCCTGTCCCAGCTTCTCCAATTACAAATGCTGGAGCCTGGGATGCTTGGTTGACATTCACCTGAGCTGATTCATAGACATCTTAAGTTTTAAGAGCCATAAGATTATCATGAAAGGTATGAAGGGACCCATCAACCCCAAATCCTGAGCATATGATTTCTCATGGTTATCATTAGATTTTTAATGAGTTCATGACTCCCAAAGGCTAGATGGAACCAAGAGAAACCTCAAGATAACTTTCTCACAAGCATGCTTTTCTATAATAGATGTGGCTAAGTTTTGGATGGCCCAGTATGCTTTGAGAGATAAAAAATGAACCCTCATCCTGAACTTCTTCTTGAAGAGCAACAGTTTTCAAGGATATTTGAGAAATAATCCTTTTCCACTTTTTGGCTTAAATAAGATTTACTAATGGAATGAACCATCTAAAAGACCTATTTACCACACAGACTGAT
Organism: Vulpes lagopus; assembly: GCF_018345385.1. NCBI lineage: Eukaryota > Metazoa > Chordata > Mammalia > Carnivora > Canidae > Vulpes > Vulpes lagopus. The sequence continues at coordinate 85,159,133 of NC_054824.1, forward strand.
CAAGTTCAGAATTTTATTTGACATTAACAAGGCTGATTTTTCTACAATGAGAAGCCCTGGTGTTTAATAATGTAGGATGTGAGTTCGTCTACAACCTTTACAACAGATCTAAAAACCTTTCCATAAGTAATGCAGAGATTAGGCAGTAATCTATGTCACTGAGGATATCAAGAGCTTTTCTTCTAGGAATAGCAATTCTTAGAAGGCAGATATCTTTAGCACAACTAAATCTACAGCTCTGAAAATGATCAAGTTTTGTTCCAAGTTACATTGAGACTATGGACGTCAAGATTGATAATGATGCCTTGATAGGAATAACTTTGAGGGGAGAGTGAGGATATTTTGTATGTGGAGGCCAGTGAATAGACGATGGCAGGCTGAAAAATTGAGTCACAATATGTTACAGCTCTTACCATCAAATACAGTCTATTTTCAACTCCTTATACTGGGTAATCTTATGACTTACTTTGATCAATAGAATTTAACCAATTCTAGCATCTGGGCTCCAGCTTCCATATTTGCCTTCGGAACACTCCACTTCCGTGTAAAGACATAGAATAAGCTACCAGATGAGAGATTACATGGAGAAAAAGACCTACCTTGCCCACGTGAATAAGACAATCTTAGACCTCTGTCTGTAATTGAAAGAATATGACTGCAGCTGCATGAGTGATGAGAAAACCAGCAGAAAAATCACCCAGATGATCCCAGTTAACAGAATTTTGAGAAGTACTGAATCATTGTTATTTTAAGCCACTAAAATTTTGGAGTGTTTTGCTATGTAGCAATAAGTGACACATATTGCCGTTTTATATTAAAGAAATAGGAATAAAAATATAGGAAGTACTAGAATAGATTTTAAAAACAATAACTTATTGTAGTAGACAAAACTATATGCTATCTAGATCTCCCTTCAAGGAAGGACTTGTTGTCTAGGTGTAGGGTATGCAGTTAGCAGACAGCCTCCAAATGTCAGCTCCTTCAGAGTTTATTTCAACTGCTGAGAAGTGTCTCTCCCAAGGTCATGCCTTTTGTAGGGCTGCCCATGTTCAATGGCTGAATGGGATGGAAATACAAAATCCCAGCAAATTCAGTCCAAAAGGTAAAATGCTGATGGGCAATTCTTGCTCAAGAGCCTCCCACTGGGTTTTCCCAGGGCTTTTAAATAAGTTTGTGAGAATGGTTGTATTAGGGAGAGTTTCTTTGAGGTTGTAGACTAATGGCAAACATTAGCCCCTACATGGCCAGGGTCACTCTGATGAGGATTCCTATAATGTTCCCTTGAGATTGGTGCTACAAGGTATGATAAGGAAGTGATGAGATAAGTCTCTACTTACTGGCCCCTGACTGCCATGTTCTTGCCAGTTATGCAAACAAAGCAGTTCTCACTACTCACCTGGCCCCACTAGACTTTACAACTTTGTTACTCATAGCACAGGAGTGAATTGATAACAAATCAGACCCTGTCTAGAGACTTTCATTGATTTGTTTAAAAAATAGATTAGCTTTATCAGAATATTGAACTACCCACCTAAGGTTTTTCAAATCATTCAGTCCTCACAATGACTCATTAAGATGCATTATTCTCATTTGAAAGAAGAAAAAACACACCTCAAAGCTGAATTACTCAAGGTTATACAGGTATTAAATGGTACAGAAAGATTTTAAACCTGGTCTGTCTGACTCCTTAGCTCAATGTTCCTTCTGCTGGCTCACTGCCCTTACAAGGCTAAGCGAAAAAGGAGTACAATGTGACTGAAGAATGGGCATGGCCCCAAGACCTACCATGTATAATTCTTTGTTACAGCTAATAAGGAAGAGAGGGAAAGGCAAAGATGCAAAGGAAGAGAATGTGCCAGAAAGGAAAGAAAAGTGGGGAAGAGAAAATTAAACTAATCAACTCTATGGGAAGAGGGAAGAGTGGCCATAGCAGGAAAGGCTGGATAGAAACCTATGAACTCACACAAAAGATGGAGTAATGAATACCACAGTCCAAAAACTATGATATGTAAGAATTTAGATCTACCTCTGAAACATGTAGTAGTTGATTCTAGGACAAATAAGAAGTACTGCTTTATTGAGTGAACTAAAGAATTCATTATCCCATTGAAATATTGGCTAAAAATACAAGAGTTACAAGAAAATTTCATGACTATCAGATCCTTAATGATTTGGTGAAGGAACCTAGAAAATTTGGGATTGGAAAGAGAAATCCGCAGTGCCGCCCAGTTCCCACAGCCCTCCCTTGGTCCCCAACCAGAGGCAGAAGTCTGGGCAGGATGGAACTTACTCTGCCCTAGTTTAGCATTTCCTATATTCATTTCCCTGCTTCTGGAAGGGAGAATATGCTGCCCTGGCAAAATTTGTCCTGACGAGGCTTTGGATTCAATTTCCAAACACTGAAAATAATCTCCCTTTCTCCCTTAAAGACAGTTTGTCTCCTTGTCTCAAGGTCACTTGTTCGATATGGTGTGGTGTAGGAGTGGTCCAGGGGCAGCGAGCTCCTCCTAGACTTCAGAACAGTGTCCCTATAAAGTCCAAACCCTCCTAACTTGGGTTTAACTCCTAGATTTTTAAAATATAAAATTCATCTCAGCCCCTAAATTGTGCTTGTGTTGAAGGGGGTTAAATTTTTCATTCTCCCTCTATCATTGGGAGTTCAATAGATTTTTGTTCTCTCTGTTGGCCGCCCCGCCCCTCTAGGGCCGAAGGCTTGAGGTTTAAGTCTCTCTTGAAGAAATGGCCATGCTTCATTTAATCCTACTGCAGCCAGACTGCTGTGGATGTCATGCCTCTGATGAGACATTAAATCAAGGTAAACATTAATCCCCCAGGCTGGAGCATCTATGAAGAGAAGAAAAATGTGGCTTCACCTCACAGGAAACACTACAGTCAATCTAGGCCCTTTACTTTGTTTCCTACACCCCCCCCCTTCTCAAGAATATATATAAAATGCTCCCTCTGGAAATATATTAGAAGCCACATTTAATTTGGTGAGGAAAATATTTTCACAAATCTTACCTGAATACAAATGCTTTTGACGAGAGATTAAAACATATTTGTGCATCAAAACAGTACTTTTCCTTTCAACAAAGAAGACCAATATAACCTACATTCCTGCATGACCTGAGTGCAGTGTAATGGGATGCAGACTATATGGGCAATTCTGCAATCCACTTAAATTACATAAAAAGAGAAAATCTGATTTGGGAAAAGACCAAGGAGTGCCAGCTCAGGATTGCAATTTCAGACTTTCTCCAAATGTTTTAATTTTTCATATTTTATTCCAATGCACTTTGAACTTTGATGATTGTTAATGATATATTTTTTAAACCTATTTTACCAGCACCACTAATTGGAGAATTATTTTTTATTCTGACATAAAACATACATGCTAGGCCTGTATCTAGGCCTTCTATTCTGTTCCACTGCTTTGCCCATTGATTCCCATACCAGCACCACATTGATTTGATTACTGTGGTTTATTGTATGTTTTAATACCTTATAGCTAAAGTCTATTTCATTTTTAAATTTTTCATTGCTATTCTCATCCATTTATTCTTCCACATTAAAGATTCATTTTGTCAAGCTCAAATAAATAAATCTCAATAGGATTTTCATTCAAATTGATTTTGGAAAGAACTGACATGTTGCTTTGAAATATATCTCCACTAGAAAAGTCCTTTCTTAAAATATTTCTCATTTAACATTTGTGAACAATATCATCTATATTAGTCAAGATTTTTTGTTGCCAGAAACAGAAACTCAAATCATATTTAAAAGGGGGGAGCAGGGATCCCTGGGTGGCGCAGCGGTTTGGCGCCTGCCTTTGGCCCAGGGCGCGATCCTGGAGACCCGGGATCGAATCCCACGTCGGGCTCCCGGTGCATGGAGCCTGCTTCTCCCTCTGCCTGTGTCTCTGCCTCTCTCTCTATCTCTCTGTGACTATCATAAATAAATAAAAATTAAAAAAAATAAAAAATAAAAAAAAAATAAAAGGGGGGAGCACTATATGCCAGAATTAACTACAAATTGATCATAGTTCTGTATGTAAGCTCTAAAACTATAAAGTGTCTAGGAAAAAAAAAAACAGGAAAATTTTCCATGGCCTTGGGCTTAGCAAACTATTAGAGAGGACATGAAAAGCATAAAGCGTAAAATAAAACAATTGATAAGTTGAACATGTTCAAAATTTAAAGCTTCTGTACTTTGAAAAACACCCCTAAGAAAATAAAAAGACAAGTCACAGTATGGAAGTAAATATTTGCAAAACATATGCAATTATTTATTGTGGCTTTTGGCATAATTACCAAAAGCTAAAAACAGTCTATATGCCTATAAACTGGTAAATGTGTAAACAAACTATAATATATTGATATAATGGAGTACTATTTAGCAATAAAAAGGAAAAAACTATTAATACTTGCAACAATGAAGATGAATCTCAAATGCATTCAATCAAGTGAAAGAAGCAATACTCAAAAGCTACATACTTAAGGATTCCATCTACTTATCATTATGGAAAAGACAAAACTGTAGGGATGGGATAATAAGTCAGTAGTTGTGAGGAGGAAGGGTGAAAGGAAACACAATACACAGAAGCATGATAGAACTTCCTGGGGTGATAGAAATATTCTATATTTTGATCGTGGTAGTGATTGTATAGTCTTTACACATCAATCAAAATTCATGGAAGGACAGGGTGAGTTTTAATGCATATATATAAATTACACTCAAATAAATACATCCTAACAGGGAAGAAGTATTGATTGGCTCATATAGTTCAGAAGTCTGGGTGTTTTATAGTTTCAGAGGTATTTGGGGCTGAGTACTTAAGCAAGGTCCTCAGCCATATGTCTCTTGCTCTTCCTTCCGTCATGTCAACTTACTCTTTCTAAGTGGCCCACCTGTCACTCCTATCTCACCACCATCTTTATAGCTCATAAACTCAGAACAAGATCTTCTCTCTCTTCCTATAACAATAGCAATTCCCCCAGCAAGACAGTGATTGGCCCCACATAGATCTCACACCCATCTCTAGTCAATGACTTTTTGGGCCCTGGGAAATAAAATACTCTGATTGGTCACCTTGAGCAGCAGGAGAGATGGGCACATCAGAATTGCGTGGTGTGGCGGAGGAGCACTTTCCAAAGGAAGGGAAGCCTGGCAGACAAAATAACAGATGTTCTAACACCCTCATTCTTGATTGCCGCATATAAGTGATCTGTCTGCTGCTCTTGTTGTTAAACAATACACAGGCCTCCCTCCTGCAAGCTGTGTTCCAAGGAATCTCTACAGCATGTTTTAGTGATTTCCATCTTGTAGTTTTAGGCTCTCACTTGCAATACATCATCTGCTATGGATGCGTCTCTTAACCTTCCTCCTTTCTCCACATAAGCCCAAACCAGTGTCTGTGGGTTGGAGCACCTCCTTCGTGCTGAGAGACCAGCTTTAGAGCAGAATGCATTCCACTCCCTCCAATTGGTGATGTGACCTGCCATTTTGGTGACAGCTATCCTAAGAAGTAACACTGCTGTACAAATCACCTGGTTCTCAGTGGATTCTCACTCAGCAGTTGCCTTCATACAGAGCAAGAGGACAAGGCCAACAGGTGAGTTGGACTGACTTGCATAATTAATTTCCCCACACAAGCCTAACCCATGCACATGCACATAAGCTTTCTTTCAATTGCAGAAAATGATTATACTTGTGTGATTTTTTTTTTTTAGGCCCCTCAAGAAGTAGCTACATTTTTGGAAGAAACCTTAGAGACAATTTAGTGTGAAAGTCTAATTTCACATGTGAGAGAACAGAAACCCTGGGAGCTTCTTGCCCACAAGCTCAGACTAGAACCTGGGTCTCCTTATCTATTGACCTGTGCCTTCACCTCTATTTTCTGATGCTTCTTTTTTTCTGAGATTTCCTTCAGGTTAATGATTTGCTCTGAACATTTCTATCACAAATGAATGTAAATGTTTTGAAATGTAAATCAGTCAAGGTTGCCACCTATTTCGTAATAAATTGCAATGTTAGTCTGTCATCCTGGGAAAATGTAGAATTTAGTGAGCTTGAATTTCAGCCCTGGTTATAAAAGTTATTAGCTGGGTGACCTTTGTAACTTATTCAACCTTTTCTCACCTATAAAAGGGAAGATAATAATAGTATCTCCTTCAGAGGGATACCATGCAGAATAAATAAGATTTTTAAACATTTAGCATAATACCCTAGTATGTAGTCCCTACTAGACAAAATTAGCTATCCTTTTCTCAGGAAAGCTTCAGTATAGAAGTCTATACTTCTGTCCTAATCAAGAATATAAGGTTTAGAAAGAAGAGGAAAGCAAAGAATTTTCCAGGGACCTTAGTAGAACAAAAAGAGTGATTTCATTTAATGCTGCTTTAAGAAACTAGTGGTCTCTATATTGCTATAATAGATGTTGGAATAGGGAGAGTGAGTGATAGTTTTTTTTTTTTTTTTTTGAGATTTATATATCTGTTTGTTTTAGAGAGAGAGAGAGAGAGAACACATGGACGGGAGGGGCAGAGGGAGAGAGAGAAAGCTCAAGCAGACTCCTTACTGAGTGCAGAGTCTGACACAGGGCTCTATCTAGTGATCCTGAGATCATGACCTGAGTTGAAATCAAAAGTAGGATGCTTAACCAACTGAGCCACCCAGGATCCTCCTGCCTCACCCTCTTTTTTTGTTTGTTTTGTTTTTGTTTTTTAAGTGATAGTTTTAGTATAAGAAAAGCTTTTTTTTTTTTTTTTTATTTTGCTAGGTAATATTGAAGCTTACTTTAGTATCTTCAACTCTGGATGATACAGTGGAAAGAAGATCAGTTCAGGATTTGGGCAGCTGAGGGGATGTAGAGGGCCAGGAAAGACTACCCAAAATGACACAAGAGTTGAGGGTCTAGAGGGATTCTTAGATAAGGCAGGAAAAAGGAAATGGAAAGGCTTCTTAGATTCAGGCAGGCAAACGGTCAAGTTTAGAGATCAGCTGAACAGACAGTTGGTATAGATCAAGGGAATGGAGGGTACAGTTGCAAGAACAAGTGGCAAGAATCAGAAAATTGACCATCTGAGTCTCACTATGAGGTTCTGGTTCAACAGGACACTGGGTCACATGATGAGAATTACTAACAGTGAACCTGGATGCACTATTGCCACTAACGTAAGAATTTCACACACGTCATGGCCAAATGAAGACTGAGGTAGACTATGGTAAAGTCTACAGACAAGTTAAAGGGGGAAAACATTTAGGCCAGAATGGGTAGTAAGGAAACCTCATCCCATTTGTAAAGAAGTCCTTTGCTGTTTTCCCATGACAACAGACTTTCACAATCCACATGACTTAAAATAGAAATAAAGAACAGGAAAGCATGATTGCAGGATTTATAGAGATATTTTGATACATGTGCCCAGAGGCATTTAAAAAATATGGCCTTGTTTTTCAAAATTAAGAAAATAAAGTGAATACGTTAATGATAAAGATGGTATCACAGTAAAACCCAATGGATACATTTATAAATCATTTTCAAGTATAGTCTAAGGCTCTTAGGGTACAGGGTATTTAGTCAAGGGGGAAGTTTTCTTTCAAGTAACTTGCAATTATTTTATGAAATTCAGAGATGAAAAATTCTATAGTCATGGACAGTTTTGGAAATTTGGATTTGTAAGGATGTGTAAGGACCCTGAAAGGAATATCTTTATTGCCTGATAGAGCAGTACATATATGTTTCTGTGTTTAGTAAGAGGCAGGTAGAGGTATGGGCACTACTAAAAGTTAAGGGACTGAATATAAAGCAATGGACATGATTTCAGCAATTACAGAAATCATCCGATGTTTTTCAAACTGATTTACACAGATCTGAAAACTGAGTTGGAATTTCAGTGAACGATCTAAGAGAAGGAATAAAAAGAAAGTTAAACTAGAAGCCCCTGTACTCATTTCAACCACAGTGATTCCACTTTCCACATATGTTATAGAGATTGGTTCCATGGAACATCCAAAACAAAGGACTCCAATATTTATCTCAGGAAAATTGTAAAGGATCTCTAAATAGACTGAAATAGATTACTGAGAGTCCTGTTAAGTCCTTTCAGGTTATTTTACTTGGAAGAGTCTGTACCTCCTATTGTCTTTGTGGTATTTTATAACTCCATAAAATACTTATAGTAATGCAAATGATTCTTGTCCATAGGAAGGCAAATTATTTCTCAGGTTAAATATTGCCTTGTGAATACTGACCAGCTTTGCATCTGTTTGTAAACTTATTACCTATACAGTATATGTGTCTTTGAATTATTTTGGGAACCAGTTGTGCCATCTTATTGGCTCCCTCATTAATTGAGTTAAATAAAAGTCTTTGGCATGTACTCATTTTATATTAGTATGGGATTCGAGATTCAGAAGATAACATTTAAAAAATTTATCTTTTAAAACTTACAAACCATTGGCAGCTACTGATATAAATATAATTCACAAAGAAGTTGTAGTCTACTGAATCTAAGTGGCTTGTTGAAGTGACAGTAAATTGTAAATGTCTGCACTTGACTCAAACTCGAATTTCACCAACTCCCTGCCCAGTGTCAGTACTGCTCATGTGAGATACTGATCACTGATGTTTTAAATCGGATGAGAAAATATAAACTTAACATGCAAATATTTCCTGAATGTCAAAAAGGAGAGTCAATTAAGTTTGTCGTATATAATGAAGTTAGCTTTGTGTTATCTCAGAATATGTATACAACATTTGATTTAAACTTTAAAAGGACAGGTTTAGGCTGAAAACAAATTATTCTTTACCTCCCCAAGGGAGATCCCTGGTCCACAGGGACTCTTTGGGTCTAAAGGAGTGACTTCCATCTTTTTCTGCATCGACCACATGATGGTTGAGCCACATGTGTGACACACTCTGTGGGCACAGATATGGTGGTCTATCAATTACATACAAATTCTTACACACTGGATGTTACTTCCCTTTCTTCCTGCATAAGAGAGCGTATCAGAATACAGATGAATGAATATTAAGGGTTTATTCTGAAATACATTTTTTGAAAAGGCAAATCATTTGGTAGAACTGGGTATTTTTACCAATTATAAGGAATAAATTATCTGAACACATTTTACAATCCTGGGACTCACTAGGTGATTTCACTTCCATGGTTGATAATTACTGGTTCGGAGATAGTTAACCCTTTTTTTGGATAAAAGGAGGAGAAGCATGTATCTATAAAGAAAAACTGGAAATTAGCAAGGAAAAACCAATGTAAGAGAAAACAAACTTTGAAAGAGATAATTAGAACTGAAAGGAAACATTTCTAAGGGAGGGTCCTACACAAGAAAGGATTAAAGGAGGGAAATGGAGAAAGATAAAGACCACATGAAGAAGTCAAATCAGTAAGAAACTAATTCCAAAGTAAGTCTTTAAAAATATTCTGTTGTGTTTCTTTTTCTTTTTTCAATAATTTTTTTATTTATTCATGAGAGACACACAGAGAAAGGCAGAGACTAGGCAGAGGGAAAGGCAAGCTCCCCGCAGGGTGCCTGATGTGGGACTCAATCCCAGGACCTCGGGATCACCATGTGAGCCAAAGGCAGTCGCTCAACCACTGAGCCACCCAGGTGCCCCTTTGTTGTGTTTTCTAATGTAGAAAGTTTCATACTGTTATGAGTTGAGCTCTGCCCCCACCCCCAAACTAATATGTTGACATCCTAACTCTTAGTACTTTACAATGTAACTTTATTTGGAGGTAGGGTCTTCGTAGAGGTAATCATGTTAAAGTGATATTGTTAGGGTGGGCTCTAATTCAGTAGGACTGGCGTCTTTTTAAAAAGGGGAAATTGGAAATAAACAAGCACACAAGTACAATACCACGTGAAGATACAGGCAGGAATCAGAGCAACATTTCTACTGGCCAAGGAACACTAAACGTTGCCAGGAAACCACCAGAAAGTAGGAGAGAGGCATGAAACAGATCTCTTCTTCACAACTCTTAGATGGAACCAACCCTGCTGACACATCCATTTTGGACTCAGCCTCCAGAACTGTGAAACAATTTCTGCTGTTGAAACCACTCAGGTTGTGGTACTTTATTACATCGGCCCTACCAAACTAATATACTTCCAAGGCAATGACAATAGTCCTCAAGAAGTTGTGTGCATGTCTACTTGTCAGAAAAGATGGATCTCTCTGCTGTGGATCTAGAAATTGGTGAGAATTAGGAGACAGGGAACCGACAGCTGGACAGAGATTGCCAGTTAGTGTTAATTCAATGAGAAAAGAGGAAAATCAGACATTATGTGTACCCAAAACGCCTTAAAATAATGAGAGGGTTACCAAGTGCTTCTAGGGTTCAGAATTATATTCCTGGCAGCAGACTGGTGAGGCAAGGTGGAGTACACGATAAGCCTGATATGCCAGGCTTGTCCAGCAGTCTGGTTCTCTCCAGGTCTAAAATACTGTTGAGAATGAGAGTGCCTGCATCTTGAATGGTAATTTTCTGGGTAAAACAGAACAAAATTAAAATGCATGTTAACTTTTAACTATTCTCTTTGAAAATGTGACTAAATTCAGCTCTCTAAGTTTGCACTGGTAATGAATAAAGAGTTGCATTGTTTGCTCTCGCTTATAGACTTCTGGCCATTATATCCCTACATATGAATCCTCATGCACCTTTCAGGGAGAAGGGAATACTGGCATTATCAAAATTGTTGATTACATTAAAAATCCAGTGTGTGCAAAAGTACATGAAGTCAAGAATATAAGGATTCCTAGAACTAGAAAACATTAAAAACAGGAGAGAGAGACTCAGTTTGAGCGGTGAAAAATGTATTTAACCATTAAAAGTCTATGCATTAAGAAAGTACAAGGATAATCACATACCAGTGCATAAAATAATTTGGCAAATTCCACATCAGACTATAAGACTAGTGTGTTAATACTGAGCTACTATATTAGTTACATTACGTGAAAACGCCCTGCCACCAACCATCCCTCCAGTCATCCCAGAATCTTGCTTTCCTATAACAGTTCTGTACTGTCAACAAGGCATGACTACTATTCCCTTATGTAGACCACAGTCAGTAGCACTATGAAAAGCATCCTGCCTTGAAAATGAATATAGGATTTTCTTGACTGTCAGTTGTCAAATGGTTGTTACCAAACTTGCATCATAGTTCTGGTTATGCAAGATTTCTATTCTGGAATGTGCCCTACAGACATTATGCTCTTCTCTGGATCATTATCCCTTTTCGGTTTTCTTCCTTTGATCATTACTTTTTGTTCTTTGCTTTTGTTTCCCTTCTACTTAGTTGCGTTCACTTGCTAAATCAGGTGAATTTTATCACCCATACTCCTGCTTCTCCAAAAAGGTCCATGGTCCTTGTACCCGTCCAGACTAACTCTCCTTTTTCATTAGGTCCATACCTTAAGTTCCCTAACCTTTATTTCTCAGAAAGAGTACTCTAATCCTAATATCCTTTACCCCATAGCTGAGTAAATAACTGGGGAAATGTCTGTTGTTGGAGAGGGAAGTCAGGTTCCTTCCCAGTGTCTTCAAGCATCCACACAGCCTTACTTCTAAGACAAGTAAAACATCTTCATTTGCTCATTTCTACGACCTTTCTCTTCCTTTACTCTTATAATTCACTTGCTACTCTTGTCACAAAGAGAATGAGGCTGGGATCAAAACCCTGGATTCAAGTACTAATCATTTTTTTGCTCTACAGAAGAAAAGCCTAGGAAAATCCTTTAGCTTTTTAAAATATCCTCACCTGTACAATGGGACTAGATCATCAACCCTACCACACAAAATTATTGTGAAATTGCCTGAAAAATGCCTGATCAGACTGAAAATTAGCACTAGTTAGAAAAATTATAATATTATTGAGATATTAGACACTTTACACTCTTGCCTGAGAGAAGTACATGAACTCAAGATAGGTAAACTAAACCTTATGCAAAGATTCAGAAGAAGTCCAGGTAAGAGAATATTGACCAGAAAGTGGTGTCAAATTTTGAAATATTAAACAAATGAATGAAAAAGACTGAAATTAAGGTATCTGAGGACAGTTTGAGGAAGATGGCATTTGCCCAAAACAAAAACTTCTGATCATGCCACTGGCCCTTTCTAGAATTTTATTCTCACTTCCCTCCTGCTGAGCCAAATTTTATGGCTGATAATACCAGCCAACATTGAACTTGCCTCTTCCTGACATCTCCGTACACAGAAGGTCTAGATCATTTACTTGGGGCCTTAATTAAAAGGTTATTGCATATTGTCTTGATTTCTAGGCATTCCTTCGTGTTAATATTCAAGTATATCTTAGGTTCAGATGATTTATAGCAGTCCATAGGGCTATGAAGTGTTGCACATATTAAAGGTTATGCCATCCATCTGTTTTTGTATCCTATCCTATGGTGCTTTCATATTTCTGCTTTTCTTTCCTAGATTTTATGTTGTATTGCCCAGGAAAAGCCAATTTTCTAAAATTTTCTTCTAGATTTTGGGTGCACTGCTGGGGATTTACCCCAAAGATACAGATGCAATGAAACGCCAGGATACCTGCACCCTGATGTTTATAGCAGCAGCAATGTCCACAATAGCCAAACTGTGGAAGGAGCCTCGGTGTTCATTGAGAGACGAATGGATAAAGAAGCTGTGGTCTATGTATACAATGGAATATTCCTCAGCCATTAGAAACGACAAATACCCACCATTTGCTTCGACGTGGATGGAACTGGAGGGTATTATGCTGGGTGAAATGAGTCAATCAGAGAAGGACAAACATTATATGGTCTCATTCATTGGGGGAATATAAAAAGTAGTGAAAGGGAATAAAGGGGAAAGGAGAAAAATGAGTGGGAAATATCAGAAAGGAAGACAGAACATGAGAGTCTCCTAACTATGGGAAACGAACTAGGGGTGGTAGAAAGGGAGGTGGGCAGGGGGTGGGGGTGACTGGGTGACGGGCACTTGATGGGATGAGCATTGGGTGTTATTCTATATGTTGGCAAATTGAACACCAATGAAAAATAAATTTATAAAATTAAGAAAAATCCTTTCCAAAGTATGCTTTTTCCTCTATATATTCATAATTATATTCCCCTTTATCTGTAGTATTCTCTGTACTCACCACATTGGCTCCTACTACTGCTCTGCACAGTTAAGCACTGGATGAACCCTCAGATCTACAACTAGTCTGGGTTCATGTCTATAACTTACGTCTCTATAAACTTCTACTGGGCTGAAATAGCTCACTTCCTGGCTTTCTGACACTCTAAATAGGTTCTTTCCTGCTTTTTGATAGTTTGTATCACGCTACTTTTACGAAAGACCTACACAAGTACCTGTTTTCATTAACAACAACAACAAAATTCAAAGGGGATTTTTGTTTTTTATGAAAACAGTGGAAAGTAAAAATGGCATTCAGCATTTGTTTGCAGCAAGCCCATATAAAGGCAGAGTGCACCCAGAGCAGCAAGAGTGGCACTGCCATGCTTCTTTCCCACGAACTACTCAGCAACTCAGCATCAGGCTGCCATAGCTTTGGATTGTGTCTCTTTGGATTGAGCATCTCTGCTTTATTTCGTGTACCCTATAGCAAGATATGTCCTGAGGTACCAGAAAAGCCTAAGAGAGGCTGTTTTGGGGTCTGAGAAGGCTCTAATTTTTTAAAAAAAATATAAAATATGGTAATTGCTTTACTTTACACTATTTCTATTTACAAAAGATTTCATGGGGATGCTCTACTTCTGGATAGTGGGGGAAACCTATATACTAGCCATCACTCTCGAGTCTTTTCCTCACCTAGTATATTTGACCTGTAGAGACTCTGCTTCTCATGATACAATGCTTTACCTCCCCAACCTCCACGTGACTTCCCCCTTCTCTCTGGTTATGGGATCTAACTGGATATAAAAGAGAGGTCTTCAGAAACAGTGTGAATATACTTAACACAACTGAACCGTACGTTGAAAAAACAGTTAATATGATAAATATTATGCGTTTCTTATTTTACCGCAATTCAAGAAAACATAAAGATGGTGAACTCTTGGTCGGGTTTGAGGAAAAGGAAAAAGAGAAGACAATGTTAAGGTTACCCTAAAAAGCAGCAGATAAGTGGCAGAGGGGTAGCTGCCCAAATTTTTATTTGAAACAAAACTAGCTTTTGTGAAAGGAGAGACAGACCATGGAGGTGAGGAAAGTCTTCCTAAGTACTTTTAGTTGAGCATAACAAAAGTAAGCCACTAATTGAGTCTTTCAATATGGAATCAAAGACATTGTAGCTAATGGAAATCCCCTCAGATTCCAGCAAATAAGTGGATTGTCAGTGTCACTGCAAATTTTTACCTTTTCCCACCTTTCTAGGTACATCTGCAAGGAAGAGACAACTTTATTAGTTGAGCACTATCAAGTTGCTGTTTTACAGGAGAAGCCCCTTTTAAAAGACAGCTCATTAAACAACTCAAATCAACTTTTCATTCGTGTTTAAAATTTTTCAACTAAGAAAAAAAAAAGCAGCCTGCTACCAAATCCCTGAAAAACTTAGAAACCGATTTGAAAGGGGGTAGAAGCTATGAACTATCAAAATGAGATGTTCCAGGCATTTGCAAACATTTAAAGCACACTCTAATAACAAGGGACAAGAAGAAGACATTACAAAGAGCCATCCTAGTAAATAAAATTCTTTTGCAACCAGCTTAAGGGAATAACTGTCTTCAATACTGGCCTAATGAGGGGTAGATTGTTCATTAGCATGTAGCTAACATTCTGTTATAGTTTCCAGCTGTGCAGGGAACTCGAAGAAGAGAATAAACTAAGTCCACTACTCTCTGGAATCATCAATCCGTGTATAAAGCTTATGGATTCTAGAAAAAGATAATCACTCATTCCACAAATATTTACTATATATATACAAAATCAAGTTTACTTCTTAAATAAGCAGATCAAGCAGCTACTTCCATGGTGTGTGGTAACAAGGAATTTCACTGCTTATTAATAAGAAGTCACCTTTCTTAACTTTCCACCCAAAAGGCAATGCTCCCATTAATACCAAGCCTACCAGTTAATACCTATGCTTTCCTCGTGTTCACTAGCTGCTACCTTCAGAGGCAAGAAAGAATCCAATCAAAAGGCAAGTCACAGGAGGAGACATTTTTATTTAAGCTGGTTTTACTGGATCCTACCATATGAAACCATCATGTAGGTGCTGTGAAATATGCACACATGAACAAGGCACTATTCTAGTCCTCAAAGGAACTTTTTTTATTATTATTATTATTTATGATAGTCATACAGAGAGAGAGAGGCAGAGGCACAGGCAGAGGGAGAAGCAGGCTCCATGCACCGGGAGCCCGACGTGGGATTCGATCCCGGGTCTCCAGGATCACGCCCTGGGCCAAAGGCAGGCACCAAACCGCTGCGCCACCCAGGGATCCCCTCTCAAAGGAACTTTATATTGGAGAAGGGAAAACTCAGCTTAGCCCAAGAGTCAATGGGAGAAAACAGCAGAAGTTGGCAGTTGACAGTGGATTGAATTGGTAGAAGGTGGTCTCAGGGTAGTTCCAGGGCTGTTACCTCAACCCTTTCAAATCCTGTTTCAGCAGGGAGGAGACTCTTGGGACCTTGCTTTGATCTACTGACTGGAGAAGAGGCTATATAAAGGAGTTGCTTTCAATTCCATTCCTTCTGCCCCATATGTCTGTCTGTTGAAGTGTGAGGGCCCTAGGAAGGTCTGATCCCAGATAATTAACACTTGAAAATCAGGAATAAGTCCCGACATAAAGAATTGCACCCCCAGATCAGTTTTATAAAAACACAGACCTGCTTAATGCACTCAATTCTACGTACCACAGAACGTGGCAAAGGCCTTGCAATGATGCATTATTATGTCAGTAGTCTTAGGGAAAGTAAACACCACTACCCACTGCCTGGCAAGTTGATTCATTCACTCACCTCACTATTTCTTGAGGACCTTCTACATGCCAATCACTGGGGATATGTAAGATGCTACACAAGCATACAGTCTAGAGAACCGAACCAAACCATACAAAACAGACCTTCCAAATGCTTTTATTAGCCATGTGTGTCACCCTCATAGGGATGCATCCAGGCTGAAACAGTCTACATCTCACTGATTTGGACCTGCTCAGTCTTTGACCTTTGGCTTTCTTTTATTGCCAGTGACATTAAGGATTTTTCAAGATATTGCCTGTGTTATGAGAAACCATTAGTCAGAAAATTAGAATTCATTAGCAGGCAGATAATGTCCTTGCTATTATGATATATGGGACTATATTTATCCTGCAGTGTAACATATCTGCTTCATCAGTGCAGGAACAGGACGATCTTTCATCTGGATGAAATAGCCTTGAAAGCTTCGTCACTGCAGTGCAGCAAGAAGCGACTAAAATGGTTCTTCCTAGCCTCTTTTTGCTGATTAAAAAAAAAAAAAAAAAAGGCTGCACCACCTCCCAAGGGCTTCCATGCAGTTGCTATAGCAACACTACATCTGAGTCAGAACTATTAACAATCACCATGGCAACAAGTGTCTCACTTGCCATTTCCAGAAACTCATTGCGTTTGGACTAGAATCATCACACCATGTAAAAAGGGGTGGAGTTTTCCTCACTAGGAAACAAGATACTTTCTTCAAATAACTTATCGAAAAAATGTTTTAAATAAAAGGAATTATAAGGGAATCATGCTGTCATAAGCTGATTATCCTCTTTTCTGAAATATTACAGTGTAATGGAAATAGTTAATACGTTTATATGGTAGATTCATTTTTCCCACTAGGATTCCATAGAATCTTTGGTATGTAAGAAGTTCCTTTTTTTTTTTTTTTTAACATTCCTGTAACTGTTTTATTTCTCTTGCCCAGCTCTTTTTGTCTCTGCTAATTTCCCTTCCTTCACTCTGTCAGACACCCTCTTGAATATTTAGCAGAGCAAAATTCTTTAGAGATTTATGGATCACACTTGTCAAGTTAGAAAAAGCAGAAAGGATCACGCATATTTCTGAAATTGCACCAATAATGGAGTGTGTGGTACTCCATCAGAAAAAGTGGTCATAGTGGAGCTGTGGGCCCACCTTGTTTTCCTTCTTTATACACAAGATGGTAAGATGGGTAGTGTTCAGATTTTCATCTAGAGTTTGGCCTCCACAAGTGGTTGGACACTAGAACAGAATAACACGTCGAAGCTTCCAGTAGTCTGAGAACTACTGGATCATCTTTCCACTCCTGTCACCCTTGCTTCCCTAGGTGTCCCAGAACACCTCTTCACCTCCTGATCCCACTGCCCTCATCATGCCATGTCATATCACACAAGGACATTTTCTTGGAATTTACGACCCTGGATCAGAGCTGCTAAGGCCAGATAAGTTTGAGCAGGGAGCTCTCAGAAAAGGTGTATATCTGGATGGACCAAAAAAATGTGCAAAAATATTTTCCAAAACCAAAAGCCAAATTACATCAAATTCCAAATTGTTTTTAAGTATCTTGTCTAATGAAAACAAAGATTCCATGTTCTGATATGCCCTTTCTTCTCTCAGAGCTTTCACACCCTAGAGAATGAAGGCAGACTGCAGAACAAGGCAACTTTAATGCAGAAACCACCACTGTACCAGGGATGCAAGGATGGGAAGGAGGGAACTCTTCTTTTCACTGTGAATCCTAGGTTACTGACTCCTCATGCGTAAGATTGTTTGGAATATAAGCTGGAGGAGGGGAGAGGCAGGCAAAATTGAAGTGTCTCAGTAAACCACCGTGATTAGGAAATCTTTGAGTTAAGACTCACCATCCTATTGTTGAGAAGCTAGAAGGACTCTGAGGTGAGGGTAACATGAGGCTGAAAGCTGAGGGCCACCCTGTCGCCCAGGGTAAAAAGTCATTCAGAAAGAAAAAAAATGTTGCATTTTGTAATGAACTCACCCCTGAATGAGGCTGTCACATGGCTCCCCTGATTCTGGATACCCAAGCAAATACAAATTGAACCTTCTCCAGAAAATGTAAATGATACTAGAATATTTACATTTATAGTTTCCTCTGATATTCTATAATTTGTCTACCATACTACTGAATTTTTTAATGAATTTTTCCCATGTTCTTAATGAAACCAAGCCAAAGCCCCTCTAGAAAAGAAAACTGTGGGTTTTGTTACAGGGTGTAAGCAGTCAAATTAAAGGTTTAGCTACATAGTAGTCAATGTAAAGGACTTCATCTGGGAGACCCCTCCTCTGATTGGCGTTTGCCATGGTTATTTGTGTACCAAAGTGTAAGTAAACACTGTAAGAACCAGCTTTGGATTCAAATCCCATGTTCCTTTCTTTCCTAGCTCTAAAGTGACTAGATCATACTGACCATATTTTTTCCTCATCTTTGAGATAGAGCTAATAATAGTTCACAGAACTGTTCCAATGACTAAATGAATTGATACATGCATAAAGCACCTAGAGGAGAAAATAAAGGTTGTATTTTATAATGAACTCACCTCTGAGTGATGCTCAATAAACACTACTGGCCCTCAATACATACTATCATATTATAGTTGGATTCAGTTTGTCTATATATTCACTGCTTCCTAGTCATACAGATAGAATTTTTTTTTTTTTTGCTTTAAAAATACATTAACTGTATTCCTTTATCTCTTCATTCAACAGGCATTTATCTCTGAGAGGTGGAGACAAGATGCAGGTCTGGCCTTACAGGTATAGTCACTAATGTTGAAGAGTAGTATGGGAAGGAAAGCATTGCAAATGAGATTTCAGTTTTGGAACTAAAGTGATTTTTCCCAACTGGGTGAAGTAGTCCTGCATTAATCTTTGTGGACTGCTCTCCTTCTCTAACACAACTTTTAATAGGTAAAAATACCCACGGGCTTTTGTACTCCATTTGTGAAGCTATAGTATAGGTTGTCCCAATACTGCCATTAAAATTCCCTAGCATAAAGTGTGTGTTACTCTTGGCTATAAAAATAAAAGTTCCCTATAGACTAGAACTTGGCAAACATAGTTTGATTAAGTTGGGCTATTTTTATTTTATGCTCAAAGGGAAGCAATGTGCCCTAGTGAATCAAGCTGTTTTGAAGTCAGAAAATGAGAGTTTTCATTCCAACTTTGCCACTGAGTTATATTTGGAAAGTTCCTCAGTTTTTTCCCCATTTGAAAAAAGTGGAGAATAGTTTCTGCCCCCCCCCATGTGTTATTATAATGAAGGTGAGTAAAAATGTTAAATATAAGGAATCCTAATCCTTTCACATGCGGTCTCAGAATGGAAACTGGGATATACTGGTTCTACTGCTTTCTTATTCTACAAAATAAGAGCAAGTGAATAATCAATCCAGCCCAACTTAGCCACCTGCAAATAGATCTATCAAGTTCAGAGACAGAATTTTCTTAAAGAATTCAGACATGTTCGGCCAGAATGAAAGAGCAAGTAGGTAGAGACGGGGGTGCTCATCCCCTGAGTTCCAGTTCAAACATTTTGTTTTGTTATTTGTACATTCCTGTAGATTTTTCACAAATTTCCTTCTCACAGCAATTCGCAACATTAGGAAGTAAATTGCTTTGAGATGTACCCTATCTTCCATTTCTTCTTTCAAGGAAGCTCACAGAAGGCAGCAAACAGAAGATTTATCTTTGACACACTGACTTACACACACACACGCACACACACACACACACACACATGACACACATACACAGACACACACCCCTAAGGCCAAAATCATTTAGTTATCACCATCTCAAGTCCCTTTGGGTAGAGGCCATCCTGGGGAAAATCAGCTGCACCACTGGCCTGACAAGGAAATGACACTGTTCAGGTCTACCCTGGACTGGGAAGTCCTGTGAAGTGAGCTGAAAATCAGAAGTAAATTCACAATGAAAGAATTCTGCTTTTCTCCACAGTCTTTCGTGGTCTCTCCAGCTTGAAGATTCTTTCTTATAAAAGCTTCAAATCTGTTTACTTGGCAAACTCTCCGAAAAGGTTACATGTTCTCTGTGGGGCAAAAACTCTACCTTATGTTTGTTTTCCTTATAGCAGCTAAGACAAATAACTCGTATGCCCTTGTTAATTAATGTTTTGATTTTAGAGTTCTGTAGAGACAAAAATTAAAATACTTGCTGACTGCTGCTGATACATGGACAAGGGAAACGATTCCATCTGGGGACAGGGCTTGCAGTTTCCTTTGCAACCTCGCCTACTGAAAACAGATACTGTTTGAGGTGTACATATATTGAATCAAGAGCTCTCTAGTAACTTTGCCTTATGTACATGGATCTCATTAAGACCAGGGCACCATCTTAATTAACCAAGCTATGACTAGATGAAGTAGAGAAAGGTCAGAAACATGGGCAAGCACTACCATTCTGAAGTATTAAGATCGCCCCTATGATTTAGACATTCCAAATGCTATAGTACCATAATCAGACTGTTACTACCAGGGATCCACCGCATACTTGATGTTCCCTTTGACCCCCTGTAAGCAGTCATCTGCAACACTTCAGTTTAAAAAAAAATCTTAAGCTTCTTTGGTTTCTAGCAACAGAAATAGCTCTAGTGAATTTGTGCAAGAACTATACTGTAGGAAAGTGACCAGGAAATACAGAGATAATCAAAACAGAAGGCTGAAGAGCCCAACTTAGAACAATTGTGAAGAAGTAGATCTCAAAGGTCTCAGCATTAGCTCAGAAGATGCTTCAAATGAGCGGGTTTTGGGGTTTTGTTTTGGCCAAGAGAGTAATTAGCTAAGGTTAGGGCACATGCTCACTATTTGGCTATCCTGGAAAGACAATCTAGGAGGAAGAACCTCCAGGAAGCCCAAGATTCCATAGAAACAGGATGGACCCCTGAATTCGCCAACCCACCAAGATTGTACTCAAAGTAGGGAGAGAATTTGCCCCCTTCTATCTCTTGAAATATCAAGAAGATTTAAGCAATGGGAAAAGGGATATTGTGTGGCTCGAAACCAACAAACATCTACTACAACCAGCACCCTACTTTCTCTTCTGCTGTAGCGGTAGGATTGGATCTACTGTTAGCCCTTAATAGAAGAAATGGGGCAATTCTGTATGCCTGCTGTTGATAATGAACTTGAGTCATCAGCTAGTCTAATTTTCCTGGTACTACATTCACACAAGCTTCTGAAATGAAGATCCAGCCTATTCTTCTTGTGCCCCTCTGTTTCACAGCATGGAATCCAGGTGCTCAATTTAGTAACATTTTGCAGCATCGATACTATCCCCACCTGCCTTGCTTAGAAGAGGATGATAAGCAAAATGACAGTGGCAGCTTTTTAATATTTTCCAAGCTCAACAAAGGAAGGAGGATTCTATAATATTAACATGCAGCTGGATTGGAATAAGCAACTAAAGCAACTAGCTGTGCAAGGTTTATGATGTCTAAACTCCCACCAAGCTGCTATCATCTCTCCGTATGTCTCCTGGTCACTGGGAGCCAAGTTTAGAATTTACAAAAAAATCAAGGCAATGCCTTTTCTGGTCAAGATACCTGTAAGCAAGCAAATCATGAGGATGACCTACTATTCACCAAATTGGCATGTTTAGTAGCAGTCGTCCAGAAAACATGCCAGAGAGCTAAGACAGGACTTGCATTCATACAAGGCCTCAAAAGAAAGATTCTGCATGTCCATGTTCTGCAATTTCTCTCCAATATTTACACATTAGAATATGACAGCATAATGTATATTTACTCTGATTACTAGGTCATTTTCACTTCCCAGCTATTTGGCTGATAATTGCTATTCACTGTGTTTCCTAAATGCTAAATGAGCAACACGCTAGTGCTGATGAAAGTTGCATGTGCCATTTTAGTGCTGTGCCAGGAAAAGAAGCTGGAACCACAGGGGTGCCAACTGCAAAGGCTTTCCCTATACTGACCAAACTGTAGGTCTGCATTTTTTCATCCAATGTTTCAGAAGTGATAGTTTCACAGTTAACACATTTAAAGTAATAGAAATTATTTTTATGATTCACTTCTGCCCATGACTAGCCAACAAACTAAATCCAAAAGATCCTGAATAATGTTTTAATTGGTTCTTTATGGTGAATACACAATCCAAATAATTGCCAACTCTTTCTTCTATTCTATGCATTTATAGGCCAAAAGTTTGGTTATCTTCCCTGCTGGTTTTCAAGGACTTCAGATGTCTGTACCAGCCATAGGAACACACTGCTATGCTTTAAGATGTGGCATTTCCTGCCCAATAAAAACCTTTTGAAAAAGTCTTCCTTCCAAACTCTGATTTTAGATGCATCCTATCTGCAACTTTCCAGGCCTAGGGAAAAAAAGAAGAAGAAGAAGATAAAAGCTGAAAGCTGAGGATATGCCTGCCTTTGTTTCCTGAGGTTTGGGGTGAAGATCAGTAACAGCACTGCAGTGTGACCTAATGAATTTCATCTGCTTCTGGTTTCAGGCAAGCATACATTCAGACATAGGTTTGGAGAGTTGTGAGAAATAAAGAAATAAAACTAAGGAGTTGAAGCGGAGACTAAACCTACATGTCCTTCATAATAAAGCTCCATGCTCACCTGTTTGGCTGTAGCTCTACTTTCCAAGTGAGCTGCAGTGTTATATAATGACCAGGGGCCCGGGTATAATGTCAGGAAGGACAAAGGGGGCAAAGCAAGGCTTGGTATTTTGCAAGTCTGTTCAAGGCAGGTTACAGAGTAGATAATTATTCCCAGTGCTTGCCCCACGGGTACATGAATTAGGCAGATATTGCTAGGAGATAATTACAGGTGTTTCCACAAAACCAACAGGGAAGTTTGGTAGTTTTGGATTATGGTTGCAGAGGGGACTTGGCAGTAAAGAAAACTTAATATAATTGTTATTTTTTTAAGCCACAGGAGAAATGAGACAAACAGTTGTATTAAAAGGGTGTCATAAATTGGGGTGCCTGGGTGGCACAGTTGGTTAAGAACCTAACCCTGGATTATGGCTCAGGTTAGTGTTGTGAGATCCAGCCCTGTTCCCTGGTCAGGCAAAGTCCTCAGCGGGGAGTCTGCTTTTCTTTCTCTGCTCCTCCCTGCCCCCCACCCTTGCATGGACATGCTCACTCTCAAATATTTTTTAAAAGTGTCAAATTCAAGAATTAGTATTCTGATGTACATGCAGTTTGGAAAGTTAAAAACAGAGTGGCATTGCTGGTAACAATAAAAACTACTCCACAACACTCTCTCTTCCATCTTTTTCATTTCATCCTTGCTTCTACCCCCCAAGTTCCTTCCTTGCCCAAGATTGTCTTTCCAGCACATATAGACTATAATCACAAGCTAGCCATTTGCTGCCATTCACCCTGTTTTGGGCTCCAGATATTTCTGGTGCATCTCGATTTAACCCTTTGTCTTTGTTGTTGGTTTGTCTGAAACTCTGTAAGAAAGATAACTGACCTTGAGTAAGAACATTTTGATTTCCATTCCATTTTTTACAAGTTAAGCAAGACATTAAGCCTCTGTGGGCTTAATGGCATCTCCATTTGTAGAATAACACCTAACATGCCCAACTCATAGGATTATTTCAGGAATCATGAGAGAGGAATATAAAATATGCTTTATAAATTGCAAAGTGCAAAACCAACAGGAGTTGATTCTCCACATTTTCTTGGCTTCGGAATATTTGGAAAAATAAAATGCAAACATGGACAGATTCTTTTCTCAGATGCACAGATTTCAATCAGGGCTAAAAGGTCTCCTTCCTCATTTCTGTGCACTCACCTAGGACAACTTCTCTCCACTAAAGCAGCAGAATCTGTGCTGAATTTCTGAATCCAGAAAATCCATGGGACATGGAAATTCTGAACATATACTACTGCCCAGGTCCTTCCTACATTCTTTTAAGTGGATCTTCCAAATGGAATGTGCCATGTTCATCTATACACACATATGCAAAAACTTCCCATTCTGATGTTCAATTATTTCTGGAAGCTCTGATTGCTTCTAGATGGACTGCTAGGAAATCATGGTGTCAAAATAAGGACAATATAAAAAGCATCATTCTACAGGGACAGAAGAATATGTTGGATTTGTGGTAGGCACAGATCCTGGTGATTAGTGGGTATCTTTAAAAAATCTTTAAAAAGATTTTTTTTTAGGTCTTCTGTTGTCTGGATCTGTCATTGTTTTGTTGGTTTGTGGAATTATGTGTTTGTGTGTTTATCTCAATTCAATTCTATCTGTGGCACAGGCAGCAGAGAATATTCCACGATATAAGCTTCAAGGTGTTTGTCAGTCTTTAGTGTATGGTTGAGCTATGTTTTCACCTTTTCCTTGTACTCAAAAGTATTTTACCATCAAGTGAAGAATATATTAGTTAACTAGCAAAAGTCTCAGACTTCTGACTCAGAGGACATGTTTTACTCATTGGTTTCATCCTAACATGCCTGGATTTGTGATACTACAGCATCTCTGTCCATGAACATTTTCCCATGATACCTAGACAATGTTGCTAAGAGGGACTTGGAGTGGAGGCCATGGTAGATGGAAGAGAATAGACACTAAAAACATACAGCTACATAAAGTCCACTAATGCAGCACCCACTCTAAATTCCTCGTTCTCATTCCAATGCTCTTACTGGCTTTCATTTGCTATATGTATCTCATCTATTAGATTTTCTTGTCTGAAAGAGGAATTTTAAAATGCTAGGAACAGAAAAGTTAAAGGCCTGATAATTATGCAGAAGGCAGGGTTGTTGGTGGCAGGGAGCCAGCACAGGATGAGCCCTTGTGAGCACTTCTGTCTTTCCTTGAGTAGCGGAAAGAGTTCAATCACATTCATCAAAGATTAAAGTGCTTTGAGCTGCCCCTCCAAAGCACTTGGAAAGAGATACCTTCTTCCCTGTCATCCAGAGCAGCTTAAGTTTTTCCATCTATTAATTTTCTACATCTGGTATAGTTTTTCTAACTTTCCACCAGAGCTTCCTCTTAAAAATGATTGGTCATTCAAAAACATCCACTTTTCCTTCTCCGAAAAAGTTTTGAGAGGCCTGAAGAGCTAGAAGAGAGGAGGGGTCAATCTGAAAAAAAAAAAAAAATGAGGATTCATTTTGTTTCTTTAGAACCCCCGGTTTCCTGCTCTGTATTATATATCTGTAAAAATATATCTATAAAAACTAAATAGAATGACTGTGGGAGAAAACCTGAAGCATTCAAGCCTAAGAGAATGCGTGAGTCTGAATCAGGTTCAACTCATTCCTACAAGTATTGATGGACTGCCTGCAATGTGCTATCACAGGGTTAGAGCAGGCTAAAAAGCAAAAAACCTACAGAGAGGAGAGTGATTGAGGCTCTCTCACCTATTGCCCTTGGTGCACTTTTATACCTGAATCTTGACTGACAACTCATGAATTACAAGAAATTTCTGTGGGAAGTTTTGCCTTCAGTGTATTCATTTGCCCTACTCCTAGTAATAGGATAATAATTTTCCTTGGGAAAAGCCCCCTCCTACTTTCAATCCATGACATTTGTTACAATTGATTCCATCACCACTAACAGGAGAAGAAATGTGATGTGAACTAAGGTGATTGGAGCATGATATTCCCCTAGCTACAGTGACTGGTTCAGGAGAGGGCACGTGATGATATGAGAGGAATCTGAGCTAATCCTGAGACTATTTTCCTGAGCCACCAGGAAACACCCTCTCTTTGTGGAAGTTTCTTAAACAGAGTAAGGGTCTGAAGCTTCTGGCAAGCATTAAAAGAGGTTGCCTGAGGAAAGACCTAATCCAGAGACAAGCACCAAAAAAAAAAAATCCTAAAGCCACTGTTTGAAGCCTCAGAACCACCATTTCCAAAAGCCACTCCCCTTGGATTCCCAATTACTTGAATTTTGGGGGGTGCACTTGGCTGGCTCAGAAGAGTATGTGACTCTTGATCTCAGGGTCATGAGTTCAAGCTCTATATTAGATACAGGGATTACTAAAAATAAACTTTTAAAAAAAGATTTTTCCCCCTAACCCGGCTTGAATTCAAAGAAACTGACAAACCTATTCCTATATTGGATAAATTATCCCAAAGAATATCAACTTTCCTTCCATTATTCTTAGTTAATTGATAGAAAAGATATTAGGAAATCATATTTGTGATTTTTACATATAGCTGTCTAAGCATGTAATTTATCTTAATATACCTTCCCATCAAGAAGGAACCCACAAGTAAAGACCAACTCTCATTGTTAATTTGGGGTAAAGGGAAGACTTGAAACCACTGAACAAGAATGTAAGTTCATGGGTGTGTAGAATGAATATTAGTGTGTTTTTATTAATAGGCACACTTGCCAATGGTTTTGTCAACACTGTTACCTGATATCTCCTAATGTAAGCACATATGGTATTCCTCACCTCCAACTATGTGCAGTAAGGAACTATTGAATTCCAAGAGACTGACAATTCTTCTAACTTGGTCTAAAAGATCCTGAGACAATATCAATTTTCCTATTGCAGTAACATAAAGCTCACCATCTCTATAAACCTCCTTAATTTATTAAAGAATGTTTACTATCTTCCAGCCAACATGTCAAGAGCTTTTACAAGCCAAACAGTTCACTAAAACTTCACAAGTCTCTATTATGAATCCTATGAAAAATCAGAAAACTGAGGTTACTAAAAATTAAATATCTTAACCAAAAGTCAGTTAGAAATGGAGAGCTGGATGTGAAAACATGTCCATATGATCTCAAACCAATAGCCTCAACTATATTATTCTCAGTCTATAATAGTTTCACCTTTTCATCTTTTGCTCACCATCATGGTTACCAATTGAGCTCAACAGAATCTTGAGCCAACTAATTCAGTTCAATTTCTTGAGATTTTAGCCCTGCTCTGCCCCACGCTGAACTTCTTTACCTCAATGCTAGGATTTTCTGAATCCTCAAACTTTGAGGATTTAATCTATGTCAGAGAGCAACTACTCAAGGAAACTCAGCCTCAGTGGGCAGGGGAGGGGGAGGGGGAAAGAGCATACAAGGGGTCTTCTAGTCCTTTGTGATCCACTGTCTTATTACAAACTCACCATCTTCCTCTTTAAATCAATTCCTTCTCTAATTCACCAAAGCTTAAGTTACTGGGACAGCTTCCTCAAATAAAGGATCATCTAACCAAGTGCTAAATTCTGCAAATTCCCCCTTCAAAATTACTCCTGTTACTTTCTAATCCTGTTACATGTAACATTTGTTGTCCTACCCGTTCTCCTTAGGACTATTACAAGTTCTTCCCATCCAGTTTGTTTCTGATCTTTCCCTTCTCAACTCCTCCTGGAGGGTAACCTAAAAGATCCTTTTTAGCACATTACCTGCCAGCTTAAAACAAAACAGGCAAAACTTCATCTTCTTCCATTGTTTACTGAATGATTTTTTTTTTCAGAAGTTTTAACATAGTTCCTGAGGACATCCATAAATTGGCCCCAGCCGACTTCTCTCTTCCTTTACCTCCTCCTCCCTACATAAGCTTTTATTCTGATTGCTGGCCTCTAACATTCAGCTTGCTTTCTTAACTCTGTGATCTTGTTTACATGGTTCACTCTGCACAAAATACACTCTCCCTTGTCTCCACCCACAAGGATTCTATTTCATCCTTAATGACTGGGAATACATTCCATTTTTTCAGAAATGCCAAACAAAAGTTACTTTTCTTCCTCTGAACATCCAGGGATGGATGATATCCATCACTACTGATGGATATCACTACTTCTTGATATTTATTTCATATTGCCCTGTACTACTACAATGCAGGCTGGGGCGGGGGGGCGGGGCTTCATCCTCTCCACCAAGTATTATACTTTTAAGAGAACTGAAAACTCCCACACCTCTATGCACTAATACGGCACCTGGCCTATGCCTTGGCTATCAGAGATCCTCTATACTAACTGCATAAATGAAAGGAGTAAATAAAAAAAAAAGGAGTAAAAAAAAAATAACTGCATAAATGAAAGGAGTAAAATGCTAGAGTCGTCAACATCTGAGATGGTCCCTAAGGAGTCCTGCCTCCTTGTATTCCTGCCCTCATGTAATCTTCTACCACAATGAATAACCAATAAGATGTTACAGAAATGAGAGAACGTGACTTCAGAGGTAGTCATAAAAGATATTGTGAACATCAACAGTGACAATATGGTAATTGGGTGATTATGGACTTTGGGTGATTATGATGTGTCAAGGTAAGCTCATCAATTGTAACAAATGTACCACTCTAGTGCGGTGTGCTGATAATGGGGCAGGCTATGCATGTACAAAGGCAGGGTATATATGGAAAAAAATATCTATTTTTCCCTTAATTTTGCCATGAAACTAAAACTGCTTTAAAAAAAGCAAGTCTTACCATTTGCTTCAACATGGATGGAACTGGAGGGTATTATGCTGAGTGAAGTAAGTCAATCGAAGGACAAACATTATATGGTCTCATTCATTTGGGAATATAAAAAATAATGAAAGGGAATAAAGGGGAAGGGAGAGAAAATGAGTGGGAAATATCAGTGAGGGTGACAAACCATGAGAGACACCTAACTCTGGGAAACAAGGGGTGGTGGAAGGGGAGGTGGGCGGGGGGTTGGGGTGACTGGGTGATGGGCACTGAGGGGGGCACTTGACAGGATGAGCACTGGGTGTTATGCTGTATGTTGGCAAATTGAACTCCAATAAATTTTTTTTTTAATTAAGTCTTTTTAAAAAAGACACTGTGTTCTCTTTCATCTCTGCTCGTGGAGAGAGGGACCATGTCATAAGGACACTCAGGCAGTCCTATGGATTGGTCATATGGTGGGGATCTGAACCTTGCTGCCAACAGCCAGCATCAACTTGTCTAGTATATTAATGATCCACCTTGAGAGTGGATCTTCCAACCTCCAATCAAGTCTTCAGAGGACTATAGTGCTAGCCAACATCTTGACTATACTCTTCTGAGACAGAATCACGCAGCTAAGCTGCTCCAGAATTCCTGACCCACAGAAACTAATAGGTGTATAATCTTAAGCACCTAAATTTCATTATAATTTGTTACAAAGCAATGTATAACTAATACAATAGCCCATCATGGTAGTGATAAGAATAAGAAAGTCCAAAGAACTTTCACTGGGTTTGAGGAGAAATATCTGAGAACCATCTGGAATATTTGAATATCTGAGTTGTGCATGTAAGATTTCTCTATTGCTGGAGACCATAAATGAAAGATTGTTTCCAGTATCCAGATCTCTGTACATGTTTCTGAGTGTGAGCCATATCTCTAGGTAATTTGTAATACTAATTATCAAGCATATAATAAATATTGGGAAATGACATTTATTTATTATTTCTATGTGCCAGAAACTGTTCTAAGATTTTTCCCAACAACCCAAGAATATAGGTACTCTAATTATCCCAATTTTACAGAAGAGGCCACTGAGGCACACATTAACTTGCTCAAAGTTTCAGATCTAGTAGGTGGCAGAGGTGGTTCTGCCTCTAGATCGCCTAGATTTATACCCCACACACTGAACCACCATGCTGTATGAAACATCATTCTTATTTTAAGACAACAATATATGCATTTTACAGAAATCATTTAAAGTATTAAAATTGAGTTTATTTAAAATTGGTGGTGAAAATTAACCCCTAGATTGGCTCAGGGATCTTCAATTGGTTACAAAGTCTTACTTTACTTCTTTTGATAGTTAAAATCGTGAAGTAAAGCTGAGAGGCTGTCTCATTCTGAACTCCCTTTAAGAGACTCCTCTCAAAGCCTTGAGTGTATTTATCTCCAGCCTAGTGGGATTTGAAGCATCCTTTGATTCAAGTTGGGTGCATCAAACAGTGATGTTTGAATCTAGACTGCAATTGTTGATTTTCTAAATACAAGTCAATCCATATTATTCTTTTGTTGAAGTCTAGAAGGAACCTGGTAAATGAAAAAGCACAATTTGGGAGATATTTTCACTCAGCCTATTTTCAACAAATGCTGTTCAAAACCCCAAGAACGACAGGAAAATCTGTAAGACCCTTCCCTCAAGGAATTTATACTCTAAGAGTTATGAATTAATTATAATAGCTTTTCATTATCAATAAAGATAAAATTGTCTATTGGGTTCTTACAATTTTTTTTTAATTTTTCAAACATCCAACAAAATCTTTCACAGAATGGATCATGGAGTAGAAAGTCAAAATAGATCCCTTTGCGATATTCTCAATACAAACTTATCCAACAAAGGCAGTATTTTCAAAATGCATTATTTTAAAATATTACATATATGATAAATGTATGCTTATTAGAAGTAGTTTAAAAGGGGTATCTGAGTGGCTCAGTCAGTTCAGCTTCTGGTTCTTGATTCTGAACTCCTTCTGACTCTCAGCTCAGGTAATGATTGTAAGATCAGGCTTGTAAGATCAAACCCGACATTGGGTTCTATACTGGGCAGGGGGCCTGGTTAAGATTGGTCTCCCTCTCCCTCTGCCCACCTGCCCCCGCAGGAAGAGAGAGAGAGAGAGAATGAACAAAGATATACAAAAAAAGTCTCTTCCCTCACCCGTCCTCCATTTCCACTCTCATAAGCCAACTAGTTTTTCTCTTGCCATACCTTGCCCCACTCCCAAAGATCTTCAAGCAGAATACACATAAACAGAGTGTGTTATGCTGTCATTGTTTTATAAAAATGGGAATCTCAAAAACTCTAACCTTTCAGTGAACATTGTTCCTTATATTATAGACATTCCATGAGGTTAATGGATAAAAGAGTTAACGCATTCCTGATCAAAGCTGCGTAACGGTCCAAAACTAGTTTATTCTGCTATTCTTTTGTTGATGGCCATTCAACATTTCTCTAGATATTTTTGTCACTACAAACAGCATCACAGTACATATTCCTGTACATATGGCTTACATTCTGCTTTTATTTCTGTAAGATGAAGCTCTGTTGGGGTGGAAGAAGTCACTGGGTCATGAATATCTTTTTAAATTTTAATAGAAATTTCTGAATTTTTTTTTCATAGCTACATTATGGTGTTTCACATTTCCAGGTGCCAAAGCAATCTATGCTTTATCCCTGCTAGCACTAGATTTGTAATTCAATAATTTAGTTAACGTGGTGTTGGGAGAAAGATCTGGAATCCCCCTTAAGGGGGATCCACAGGGAAGTCAAACCTACAATTACAGACTATGTGTAGCCATTCAGCTGAGCACAATGTAAAAGTTGAGGTCCAAGTTGGATATTCTACTCTCTGCTATAAGTGAGGTCCTGCATGACATCTTGAATTGTGCTCATATCCAACCATAACCTGAGACTTCACCGAATTCCATTTGAACTTTCAGAACACCTGTAAGCCCCTGAAATGGTGTATACCTAGATACCCAAAAGCCAATTAGTAGCAGCTTGTATGGTGAAGTCCTCAGCACTTGTATTTGGATAGCACTGCACAATGTGAAAACCACCCCCATCACATAATCATTTTAAAAGATATCTTCAATGGGCCATTTAACTTCCAAAAAAGAGTAGGTTACAAAGTAGTTTTAATATTGTAAAGCCAATTATTATTTCAGTACGGTTTGAGGACTCAGGAATTCTAGAAGGGTATAAATGTTGATAGTGAATTAGAAGGATTAATTTTAATATTTAGTCAAGACACTATAGCCAATTCATAGAGTGAAACAGTGTTACTACTTCAGAATATTACTCAAACTGATTCTTTTCAACTTCTAAAATCCTGCTAACCAAATGTAAAGTTAAAAACAACCTGGTGACATTTAAAAAAATTATCAGCCTCTGTCTTCACAGTGTGTTTGAATAGTTTTCTTTCCTTTTAAAGAACATCTTTCTAATAACCAACAATGGATTTGGATTCATAAGAAAAAAAGAAGAATGCTTCAACCTAGAAAAATGTACTAATCCCTGCAGTAGAGAAAAATCCTAGCTTGGCCTTGGTCGGTATGTTTATTCCAATTCCGAATTGGAACACTATATTGTTCCTTATCTCTCAGTATGCCAAGAAACCAATTATGTTAAATAATATTGCCCGAAGGGATTTTTCCATTGTCACTGGAGAAAGATCAATGCAATAACCTAGGACCTTAAACATCAATATTAGTTTTAGGAAGAGCATATTTTTTAAAATACAGTTTTGTTAAATATTTTCCAAAACAGATTCAAAAACTAAATATCTTATAACAATATTCCTATTGTGATCCTTTGGTGTACACTAATGAAAAATATAGCAGGACAAGCAATAAAGTATAAATACCAAATATTTACTGAAATAATATTTCAAGGAAAACAGAAGGCTCTTATCATATCAATCCAAAGGGACTTATTTAACTGACTACAACCTTTAATATAAATATCAATCAGATGGGTTGGATATTCACTCCCTTCATTTCCCACATACTGCAAAAAACTACACATTTGTTGGAACTGCATAAATAATAAATTGTCTTTGGTACAAAGATGAGCCTTTATTGTTCGATCTCTCAATCAAAATGGAAGTGCCAAAATGAAAACTATGTCCCCAGGCAAGAAAAGGGTGCGCTTTAGGAGATATGGGATTTAAAACAAAATTAATATTGTAAAGTAAGAAAAGAAAAGATTGAAATATATATCAGGGGAATAATATCTAAATAACATTAGCAAAGGATCCTGTGAAAAAATAATGAGCTATTTAAAACATATGTGCAGAACTCACCACAGGCAGCATTTCTTCAAAGGAAGGGGAAAAGCTTGATCTGGTCAGGGCACTGACTCTAATGGTGAAAGCCCTGGGTTCTATTTCACATTATGCCATTGAGATTGCTGTGAGGATCTGAGACAGACACTGTCTGTTCGTGGGGTCCCAAGTAATTCCATTACCCCTCTTCAGTATTCGTCCACTAAAGCTATAATGAGCCCAGGTAAAGCCAACAACATAAACATTTAATAGAGATCTTAATAGGGAATATCTAACAAATACAGCCTGTATCTCAAGTTTGTATTTTGCCAAAAAAAAAAAAAAATCCAAACAAACAAACAAAAACGAATCCAAATACACACACAAGCACACAAAGTCTGGGAAGAAGTGGTTAACTATTGGCCTCTTCAAAAAAGTTTCTTGGTTGATGAAAATATGTGGATAGTCCTTCTGTCTATATCCGCTTTCTTCCCCTCCTCGTCCATACCCTCAAATGGAAGATGGGCTGACTTAAATTGTTCAAATGAGAGGACACACACAGGGCCTTCCAAATGCTGAAAATTCCAAAATCAATTAGGAATGGCCTTCAAGTTCCTTTTTGGACATTCATTGTCCCAGGAATTTGGAGATTTAAGATATGATCCGAATGCCCATACTCTTATCCACCTTACTGAGATCTCTCAACTTTGCATTCCCTTCTGCTACTCAAGGGTATGTGATGCCTGAGCTATAACATTCAAGCATGGGTTTTAGCTGCAAGGTGAATATGATGCAAGTGAGCCTTTTAGCTTCTTTCATTTTAGGCCATTCAATATACATTGCCTAGGAGAGGACTTCTGCAGAGTCCAGCTAAATGCACCAGAATTCTGCATCGGATCCTGGATCCAAAGATCCAGCTGATAGCATATTATTTCTTGATTTGCCTCCTCTGTGAAAATATTTCTTGGAGTCTTTCTAGGTGAGAATGGCCAGTAAAGATTTGTATATGGATACTCTGAGTCTCTTAGCCAAATACCATCACTAATACTATTTAAACAGCATAAAAGCATAATTAACTTGCATGCCATTTTTTTTTTATGTCTTTAGTATAGAATTTAGATTTTTTTTTTTAATTTTTTTATTTATTTATGATAGTCACAGAGAGAGAGAGAGAGGCAGAGACACAGGCGGAGGGAGAAGCAGGCTCCATGCACCGGGAGCCTGATGTGGGACTCGATCCCGGGTCTCCAGGATCGCGCCCTGGGCCAAAGGCAGGCGCCAAACCGTTGCGCCACCCAGGGATCCCTTGCATGCCATTTTGACATGATTCTTGTACAAAAAATACAAATCATACTGTCAACTTTTAAGTAAATACTTACAAATCCTCTAGAAGATATAAACTGAGCATCCTACTGTCTTAGCAACAAAGCTAGTGGGCCCATATTAAGTAGTTTCTGGTTGGCTAAGGAACCACTTCTCTGAAACCTTTGCAGAGAGTGTAGACTGCCTGGGGCACAGTTTTGGCTAAGGCCATGAGACCAAAAACCATGCCAAAGTTTAGTAAGAAACAGACCAGGCTCAAGGGATCTACTTTAGTGTTAGTGTCAGAATTCACTTCTCTCAAGTTCTAGAGACTCCGTGATCTCTTTCAGCCTAAAGTGATTTCTACAGGGTTTTGTGACAGCTTGAATCAGGGTAATCTTCTGGTTTACCTGTGGGTTCTGTGTGTGTCACCCTTAACTTTTCTTTCATTTCATACCTTGCTCTGCCAACCACCACTATCAACTTTAGAACGTATACTCGTGGACTTCTGACCTTTCTGGGGTTCGTGAAGTCCCTATAAAGTTGCACTGCAGCATGTTTTTAACTGAAACCATTGTGGCAAATCCTATAAGCTCTTTCAATTGTACAGAATGTAGGACAATTTCCTGAGCAACTGTGGGATTTCTACGGAATGAGTCATATTAGCTAATAACATGGCTCCACTTAGCC
Source organism: Vulpes lagopus (assembly GCF_018345385.1). Classification (NCBI taxonomy): domain Eukaryota; kingdom Metazoa; phylum Chordata; class Mammalia; order Carnivora; family Canidae; genus Vulpes; species Vulpes lagopus. The sequence continues at coordinate 85,193,746 of NC_054824.1, forward strand.
TTTTCTAAAGAATTATACAATTGCCAACCCCTTTCTGGTATTACTTTCTTTACTGATTATCTTCTATACGGTTTATATTCCAGAAATCTCCATTACTGAAGGTCTGGTATTTCTAGAACTCTGATCAACAGGCTGCAGATAGGAAGTCATCACCCCCCTTCACCAAGTAGTTTCTATAAAAACCAACTATAATTTCCCCTAGGGAGACTGACAGGTCCTTTCTCCTTTTATGATGATTTTTTTAAAACTTTTATTATTTTTTTTAATGGTGATTTTTGTACTGGAAAGAATCTCTGTTAGTTCTTCATCCTGCTCCTATAGCTTGGGATATTACTAACTTCTAGTTTTCTTGCTTTTGGCGGCCTCCCCATTCCACAGGGTGTAGATCAGTGTTCCCCAAGCCTTTTCACTTCCACATTACACATTTCTGTCTATCAACCACTCATATTAACATTCCCAAGTCTTCCTTCTCCTCATTATGCAGCTTCCAAGTCTACTGGCCATTCCGGTTATTCTATGGCTAAAGCTTAGGCTTTGTTAGCATCTCTTGAGAACATTTATGTACCTTCTTAGACTTCTGAAGGAGTTTTGGGGGAGATGTTTTGGAATCATTCAATAGTCACCAGGTAAAACAATTCCTCCTGGTATCACATATTATCACCTCCCTATATAGGTGTACCTTGATACTGCAACAGGCATAAACCTACTACTCTCGTTTAGGTTACAGTGATTCTTCCAGGCTATAAAGATGCCTTGAAGGACACTAGAGTGTCTTGCTATCTTTCTGCATCTTCCAAACCCAGATCTCCTAGGGGCTTGGCAATAAGGCCTTGGTAGTTGTCCCTAATATCTGCTCTCCCTTTCTTCTCTAGCAATAGTTTTACCTCGGTACATGATTACCTAATTAAAGACCTTAGTCTTCATTGTAGGTGAAGATGAGTGTGCCCAATGTTACTAACTCAGACCAAAGGAGTCTGAGAAGTGTTCTGTCCCCTTCAGGTCTTGTTTCTAAACAATTGGACATGCAGTCCCCTGACTCCCTGCTTCCCACTGGCTGCCTGGGAGATGGAAAGAAATGGAACTTCTCTCTTAAACTCAGATATGAAAGCCTGAGGTTGAGATTGGCAGCACTGTTTTACTGCTCTGGATTGTGAGGAAGAAAGAGGGAAACTCTTAAACTAAAAATAAAATAAAATAAAATAAAATAATAAAATAAAATAAAATAAAATAAAATAAAATAAAATAAAATAAAATAAAATATAAAATAAAATAAAATAATAAAATAAATAATTTTTTTAAATAAAAACTTGTAGTTTGAGCTCCATTTGTGACAGAAATTTTAATCTGTAAATAGTAAATTTCCCTCCCATTTATGTTCATATTCACCCTTCAAATCTCATAAGTAGTAGTTTTTTCCAAGATAAGTATATAAGCCCAACTCTAACAATAATCCTTGATTATACAATTCTAGCATAAAGGACCTAGAAGGAGGCTGATAATAGTGTTAAAACCTTCTGGTCAAAAAAGAAACAGACTACATTGCTTATAATTGTCATGATCTCAATTCTGCATGTTAAAGTCAAGAAATTTTCAAGCATCCATACTCTTTCCTTACAACCGATCCAATTCAGTAGCCTATTGTGGCAGAACTGTATAGGAGTTTTCTTTATGTGCTTGTCTGAAGAGAGAAACAACTGTGCTTTTCTTTAAGAGAAATGTAGGCATGACCACCGATCACATCTCCCAAACTAAACCTGAGAAGAGGAATTTGCTGAGCAGTTATGAAAATTGCCCCCATATAGCTTGTAAATTGTTCCTTTACATCTCAGGCTGAGTATTAAGGTTGATCCCCTGAAGGGAGACAGGATGCAGTATTTTTCTGTCCATTGGTGATAAGGGCTGCTATTTTCTCTCTGTGGGATACACAAGGAGATGATTTGCTATAGTCCCCATTGTTTATAAAATAATGTTAACCACATGCTCTCTCTTGAAGTAATAATCTGTCTCGATAATTATTTCACATCTTTTTTACCCTTTCCACTTCCTTCCTAGAGGGTCTCATAAGAGCACATCAGGTCATCCTAGAAATGACCCATAACTTTTAAGTAGGCTCTTCAAGAAGTAGAAGGAGAAAACATGAGAGGACTTTAATAGAACTTATATCTAGGAAATATTATGAAGTCAACTCTTCAGGCATGTGGAGATATTCCCCTGGGAATTTTTGTTTTTTTTTAAGAGGATCCGAAGAGTCAGTTTGAGAACCACTTGCTTAGGGTACACAGACTCAATATCAAACACTATCAACCATTGTGTGAATCTCAATATCCCTATATTAGAAATTGTGATTGGAGACAGAGAAATCTCTTACCAAGTAACTTTCAAAGGAGAGGAAATGAAATGTAAATTTGTTCTACATTTCTCAACATCTGCTTCAGACATTTAAGATGCCTTCTAGGAACATACTAACGTCCTTTCATCTCTCTTATCAACTTATTTATTATCTTATAACAACCTGGAATTCTTTGTGTCATTCTACATATTCTAAAGAAGTCACCCCTCCCCTTTTCACATTCTTCGTTCCTACTGCCTCCAACACCATCTGTATTATACTAGTACTACCCTATAGATTGATCTAAAACACTCTATTCTGTTTGTGCTGTCCAATCCATATCAATCACAACTGATACACATCAATTCCAATATGTTTCACAATCTGTCATGCATATGCCATTTTACTAAACATTCCCAGCAAATGGGATAATAAATGCTATTTTTTTAAATATGGAGTACAAGATAACAATTATTGTTCTTTAGTTCCTTGTATTATGGCTGACATAAGACCTAGATAAATTAGTACTCCCCAGAGTAACAAGACACATTGGAATTATTTTGGAGACCATACAATTCATTAAACCTCTTGCATTACTATTAAACACTAAATCTTTGGAAGCAGAAGGTCTTTTGGCTGCTTTGATGTATACTCCTTTCTGACTTAATTGCCCTAGCACAATCATTCCAAATGGACAAAGGCTTTACAAAACCAGTATCTTCATTAACACCAAAATGACTACTGTATTCAGATTCACTGTGTATTATCCCTTAAAAACAGCTGATAATTAGTGCCATAAAGTAGGTGAGAGCCTATATATGGACATCCACACTCACAAACTTACAGGATTTTTATATTGTTCATCTAAGAACTATTTACCGTGCATCTCTTCCCCCTGCACCAAGCACTATACTCTCCTAGAATACTGAAAGGCTGTGCTCATTTAGGAATCACAAAACAATGTCATCAGCCCTATAGCATTCTCTTTTGTTCAGCATCTTTTCAATTCAGTGATATCTAAACAGTTCACCAGGTGATACCTGAAGGGAAAATAGAGGAAAACAAAATTGAGTTGTTTTCATATTGGATTTATATAATAAGAAATTAATGATCCTAAAGAATGTGCATTTTGATATAGTATGAGGTTGAAACACTCAAATCTATACTGACACACACAGAACTGGAATACAAAATATTTCCGGTAGGAAAAAAAAAAAGAGAGAGAGAGAACACAATGTTTTGCTGCTTTTAAATAAGCCAGTCAAACAGCTCGGACTGAAAGGCTGTGTGTGTCAGCATGAGATAATCCTGCCCCGTCTTCCTCTCTCCTGCTTCTCCAGGGAAATGACTCACACCTGGTCACTGCCCTTGATATGATGTTTGATATTCTAAATTCCCATCAGCCCCACACAGCTAGAATGATGTCAGCACAGTTGACATTGTTAGATCCCTGTTCTGCTTACATTAACTCCCTGTCGCTCGGGCATCAGATGAGTGTGGCAAAGGGGAGAAGGCATCATCTTCTTAGCAACCAAGCCCACATAGTCAGGATCCAAAAATGACATCTGGCACTTTGCTTTGGGGATTTCCAGCACTTCCTAGAATTTCAGCCAGATTGGAATACTGCTGTTTGGAGTTTAAAAGGTATTACCTCTCCTCTTCCCATCAGTATGTGTATACTTTTACAATACTTGAGATCAAAATCCCTACCACCTGAGCACTTTTAACCATAGTCCTCATTCCATTATTTTCTCAATTCTTCTGGGATACCCTTCATTGACTAATTAGAAAGGATCTTACTTCTGGTTAAAAAGGGGAAAGCTACAATGAAACTGCCTTATCCTTCCACCTCAAATCAAAGATATGTATAATATAACAAAATTGGACAGAAAATGGAAATGATTGGGTAATTATAGTCTCTTAAAATTATTCAAGATACAGTATGGAATGATTTTTGTGTCTTATATGCTGTATTATAACCATTTAGCAAAAAAATGCAATAACACAATGAATTCAAACGATTGCAACCTATAGAGACATTCAATCATATATTAATTGCTTGGGGAATAGAACAGGGAAGACTTTAGGATAGAGACCCAAGAGGACATTTTGGAAACCATTGAGCCAGAGCCACAGTGGAAGAACTGTGGTAGCACCATACGACCATTCTGTAGCTTCAGAATTTCCAACAATGGAAACTATTTTCCAAAACCAATTTAAGTGATTGTAGGTATCTTGACTACTTCATGCCAATGTTTCTAATTATTTTGTAGCTCTGATCACTTACTTATTCATCTAACAGATATTTCTGGATAGGATTCCTGTCTCCATGACACTTAGAGACAAATGCAAGAGTTCGGTAAATAGCCAGACAACCACAGTACTATGTTATCAGTGCTCTCATAAGAATTAAACCCAGGGTGCAGAGTCTAGAGCCCAGATATGAGAAGTCCTCAAGGAGAGCTTGAGTTTTCACAATTCTCTGTTGTAATGAAAATTATTTTCTTAAGACCTGACATCTTGTCCATCAAACACTTCCAAGATTTTTAACAAGTAGCTCTATTCAGTCCAGACAGTTCATTTGCCTCCTGACATGTCCAAGCTATCATCCCACAAAATGAGAAGCAGGTATTATATTTGGCCTCCCATGGTAGGGAAAATGAGACTTCAGAGAACTCACTTTCCATATCTCAAGACCTGAATAGGCAGGGGCTGTTGGTTGGGGGATATATAAAGAAACTTGTAGTTCCCTCACTCCTCAGCAGATTACTTTAGAAGTTATGTGGTCATTGCTTCTTTACTGTCATTGTCAAAGTATAATTACTCTACCTTATTTACCCCACAGTATCCATGAGGTATCCCCACAGTCTAACCTAGGCTCTGGAACACAGAGGTGCTCAATAAATATGGTTGTTAACTATTTTGTTTTATGCTTCTACATCTCTTCCTGATTTGAATCCTGGTTTTACCCCTACAGTTTAGAGCACTGTTTCCTAACTTTTTTCAAATACTATCCTACAGAGAAAATAATTAGGTTCATAAGGCACATTGTAGTAAATAGGGGAGGCTGCTCCAGACTCCCAGCTATTAGCTTCAAGCCTTGCTTGTTGTCCCAGGACCTCATCATCCATAGCCTACCCCTCCCAAGAGCTCAGGGGACCCACATCAGGGTATATTTGAAGCTCCTCAGTTGGGAAGTTCTTCTGGTTTAGAGAATTAAAAAGGGAGAATAAGTTAACCTTCTTCCACTTGGCTTTTTGTTCCCCAGCTTTCCTTTTCAACATTTTTTAGTGTTTTTCCTATTAATTTTCAGTTTTTAATATATGGTTATTTTGGAACACTTGCACATTACTGATTGGAATATAAAATGTTTTGGCCACTGTTGAGAACAGTATGGTAGTTTCTCGCATAATTAAACACAGAATTACCATGCAATCCAGTAATTCCACTTCTGGGTATATAGCTCAAAGAAACAGAAGCAGGGATTGAACAGATGTTTTGTATATGCATGTTCATAGCATTATTCACCATAACCAAAAGATGAATACAATTGAAGGATCTATTGACAAATGAAAGAATATACAAAAATATGGTACATACCTACAATGGAATATTATTTGGCCTTAAAAAGGAAATTCTGACACATGCTACACATGGATCAATCCTGATGACCTTGTAAGTAAAATAAGCTAGTCACAAAAAAATACTGTAAAATTCTACTTATAAGAGATACTTAGAGTAGCCAAATTCAGAGATAGAAAAGAAAATGGTAGTTTCCAGGGGTTCAGGAGAGGGAGCAATGGAGAGTTATTATATAATGAATATGGGGTTTCAGTTTGGAAAGGTAAAAATTCTAGAAATGGATGGTGGTGGTGGTGGTCACAGAACAACATGAATGTACTTAATGACACAAAGCCATACACTTAAAATGGCTAAAATGGTAAATTTTATGTTATATATATGTTACCACAATAAAAAAGATATTTTTTTAAATAGTGAATTCAAAACGCTTAAAATGATAATTATTACTATACCTATGTATGGAATGATTAATGGGATGCTTGGATGCACTGTTCATATGCCCAGACATCACAGAAGGCACTTTTTGTTTCTCATCTTACAGAGTAGAGATCATCAATAAATGTTCATTAGTCTCAGCCCCAACCCCTGCCCATCATTACTTCCACCAGTATCTGTTGTCCAGATGGGTCCCTAATATTCTACACATTATGAAATTCTCAAGTCATTTCAGAATGGATCTCAACTTGACTTCTTTGTCATAAACACAGACCCATACATTTTTCCATTCTCACTCTTGCCTTAAATTTTTAATAAAATGTGATTGATTAACATTTAAATGCAAACACAAAAGCCTTGATCGACCTGCACTTAACTGATCAATGCTTCCAAGAAATGCAAAAGCTCTAGTCCTTTGAAAATGGAAAATAGTTTTGGACTGACAGATTTTCATAGTGTGCTTAGCATTGGATTAACACTTTTCTCATGATGTGTTTACATAGCATAGCACAGAGTTTAACATGACTCAAAGAGCCTATTCTTTTGCTCATTTCATTTGCTGCCTTTCCAAGTAAAAATTACACGTTGTGTGTTTCTCTCTCACCCAGCTTCTATGCCTTCTTTCTCACCTTCATCTTACACTCTTAATTTAGAGTCTCATTTCTTATTCTTGAATAACCTGTCCTCAACTTGATTTTCTTAAAGAATAATCTTGCTGGGAGTCAGTAGAGGGCAGAAACTGGCCAACAAAAAGCATCCAATTGTAAAGCCACAAAAAATTCTATGATCAGCCCAGGAAAAAATGGCCAGGAATATGATTATCCTATGCCTAAACACTAAGTTTACTATTTTAATTTCTTGAAGGCACAATACATAATCTATACAATGTGGTTTGGAGGTTATACTTCAGTTGCCTCATCATTGTAATTTCAACCCCTTTCAAACTGCCCAGCACAGAGTAGGACTTCAATTCCACTTCACAGTACCACCTTCTTCTAAATCAGTGACTGCCATCACTGAAAACAAGTTGCTTAGTAGAAGGAAATGTAAATCAACTTTTAATTTATCTACAATACTTTCCATTAAGACCTGGCCCTGAAGGGTTAGAAAAGGTTCCCTGGAAGAATTACTAACCACATGAAAAAAAAGTAATCATCACCATCATAAGTAGGGGAGGGTAAGGAGGAGTTTGAGATTTGTCCTGGGCAATGAAGAACCATTTAAAGGTTTTAAGCAGGCAGTGAATATGATCAGATTTATATTTGGAAAGATCTGCTATTTGGAGATGAAACTGGATTGAAGAAGAAGAAAAAAGAAGTAATGTGATTAATAGTTTTGAGGGGTGTTTTGTTTTTGTTTTGTTTTAATACAAGTGCAGCTTGGGCAAAGTTTTGTAGGATAAAATTTTGGTCATGGAGAAGCCCATTGGTTCACTGGGTCCCATAACTAATCAGGGTCTATCTCAGATCCTAAACAATTTCAAACCAGATATGATACCCAAACTGGACTAAGCCTGTTCACTCATTCTGGACCTAAAAGCATTGGCCCAAGTCCTAGAGGAGATCTTTGCTTTCTAGCTCCTTATAGGAGGCTCTTCCTATTTATTTCATAGATATCTTAAATCCAACATGTTCCAAACCCATGGCCTTTTCCTGTCCCCTCTCCCTCCTAGACCACAGCTATGCACCCCATATTCTTTCTATGCACCCCATATTCTTTATTTCGGTAAATAGCATTACCTTCTCTACTAGAGCCTAGAAGCTAGGAATCTTTGCTAGAGTGTGAGTATGTATATACACACACACCCCTCCCCCCAACACACACTTGATTCTATCTCCTAAATACTTCCTAAAATCCTTCCTTCTTTACTGACCCCATTGATTGTGCCATAGTCCAGACCCTCTCATCTTTAACTCCAACTATTATGATAGTTGCTACTAGGCGCCATTGTCTTCAGTCTCCAACTGGAATCCCCCACCTACACCATTGCTGCTCTGAACTTTCCCATATGCAATCTGTCGTGTTGCTCCCCAGTTTAAAATTCTGCAATGACAAACCAACTGAAACCCTAATTCCTTCATACAGCTCTGTGTGATTCTTGACCCCTCGCTAAGCTGTCTGTTCAGCATCATCTCTTGTCACCGCCACCTTCAGCATGCCAGCCTTAATTACCATCTCTGATTGAGAAACTCTTACTCAAAATGTCAAACTCCACTTCCAATGTCAATTTTCCTGTGCCTTAAAAGGAATTAGCCACTCTTTTTGCTCCATGTTCCAAGGCCACTTGGAACATGTTAGGCTCTAATATTATTGCTATCGATTGTAATTATTCATTAACATGCCTTCCTCCTACCTGCTTTCCCCAACCCTAGGTTTTAACTCTGGTTCCACTGGCTCCAGGATGTGTTTTTTTGGGGGGGAGGGCTCCATGTGCCTTCAAATAGCATGCATAATTCTGTGTGTAAATGTGGGTCCGCACATGCAAATGACTTTCATCAGCTCTCAAAGGTGTCTATGACCTGGTTAAAAAAGTTAAATATCCACTACTGCCCTAAAACATGAGCTTTTTAAGGGCACCGAATATATTGTGTGCTTTTTTTGTATAACCAGTTTATTGAGGAGTCTGATCTCAGCAGGGCATAAACATGAAACAGTTTTATTTTTCTCTAATCCTTACTTTGAACTATGTTCTGTCAAATCTTCCTTTCCTGCTCTTTAATGACATCTCAGACAGATTTTATAGCTTTCTGGTCTCTTCCAGTTATTAAAAAGACTAGTTCAGTTGTTTGGTTCCTGATTCAAACAAACCACCTCTAGAAACACATCTTTGAAATAGTCAAAGAATTTGAATATGGACTGGTATTAAAGAATATCATGATATTGTTGTTAATATTACTTAGTATAATAAAATTGTGATTATATCTTTAAGTTCCTACACATTAGAGAGGTATGTGGCAGTGTTTTTAGATTAAAAAAAAAAACCATGAGATACCTGGGATTTGATTTATAATACTTCAGACAATATATTAATACTTATTTAAAGTTAGAAAATAGGTATATGAGTATTCTTAATATCATTCGATTTTTGTGTATATTTGAAATTTTTCCCAACGTATTTTTCTAAATTCTATCCAACCATATCTAATTTCATTCTAACTCCTATCCAGTGGTATGCTAGCAAGTGTTTGCAAACCAGCTTTGTGGGGGGAAAAAAAAGCCCTGTTATAAAGCATTTGCCAATTTTCATAGTGTAAATACTACCATGGCCAATTCCAAGTTACCAATGTGATATCATTGAATTCAGAGTTGGGAAAAATGCACAGGAACACACTATTCAAAGAGCATTTCCAACATACCCAATACAGTAAATGCATCATAAAGTAAAATGCAGTAAAAACAAGAAGTGATGATCACAAGATTCCTAAAAATTTAACAATCTACTGCCATGAACTGAAATAAGCCAGCTCCAAAACACCTCAGCAACACTTTCGCCTTTCTCAACCAGCTGATATGGTAAAGGTTGAGAACCACTGCTCTAACCTGAACTGATACATCTCCTTCACTCCTTACTCATTGCTGTAAACATACCCAGGTCTTTTCTATCAGGCATAACCAGTCAGGGAAAGGGAGAGGCGAATCACTCCCCTCCATCTGCCACTCTCCCTTCGTGTCACTTGGAATCCTTCATTCAGGAGTACCCCTTGAATGACATCCCAATTTGCTCCCTGTCTTCTTGAACCTTGTGTTGGTCTCAAAATAGTCACACACATAACTACAAGACTTCATAAGTGTTTTCTTCCCTCACAAAGTAATAGTTTAAGTTTGCATGTATTTTAAAGCAAGAGGATGAGAGAAACATTTTTCCCCCCAATAAACAGGGTATTGATATCTTAAATTACTAAATGAGCACCCTGTTGGCTTAAGCGTAAGTACAACACATCCACTAATTATTTGTAACCATTTAAAATTTTTAAGTAATCCAATCCATGCTGTTACTTACACTTGTCTTTTTCAAATTCTAAATCCGGTGACTTCAATTTAACAATGAAAAACCATATGTAATCTCACATTCCAGTTGAAATGACTAGATTTATTTTGACCACTATTCCCCAGAACAGGATCATGCATTGTAGGAAAGAGGAAGAGACTCACTAGAGTTATGCTAGCACAGTATTTTATCATGACTAAAACCAACAATTTTACTAAACAGTACATACCACATTTCCTGTAATCTTTAGTCAATTTTTACTCAACCTAAATAGTACAAACTTACATGGATTTCCATGGGACGAATCAATTCTGAGATGGCACACCTAAACCACTCAGTTTATGCAACAGGCAACTCATCTAAATACATCGTAGACTATGCTGCCATAGTCACAGACTGACAATGCTGGAAGAAATACCTAGCCACCATCTTAATCCTCAAAGATATTAAAAGAATTTCAAAGTACACACTGCCCTCCCACACACACAAACCAGCTAGTCAAGAAATATTAGCTAGAATGAGATCCATTATATAAATCTCATTTAATACTCATTATCTACTAAATATTATAATACTCATCTTGTAGATTAGGATAAAAAAATTCAGAATGATTAAGTAATCTGGTCAACCAGCTAGGAAGTCAGAGAGCCTGGATGCCAATAAAATGTCTGACTCCAAAGCTTGCAATCTTTGCCCCAAATCAAGCAGTCTTCCAAATCTGGGGCTTCACTCGGTCTGCTGACTCTGATGACCGGACTACCACAACCAGCACCATCTTAGGAGCCCACATTTAAAGCCTCATTAGTGCAAATCCATAAAGGAGCCAGAAAAAAGTCCTGACACCCATTGAAGGAAGTACAATCTTAAACTCTTCCATTCCCCCATTGGTTCTCCTACACCAATGTGAAACTGGAGGAAAAGAAAAAAATCAAGCATCTATTTTGATGCTTGGTATTCCTATCTGTTAAGAATACTACTACCACATGTCTGAAGGTATCTGTAAACTAATCCATACGGTACAGGTCAGGAGAACCTATTGGCCTTTTCCAGCCTCTAGCCTTCATCTCTGGTTTGCTGCTGAAGCCCCATCATCTAGAACAGTGCCTGGACCAGCATTAGGAGCTCAGGAAATATGTTGACTGTATAAAAGCTACTGCAGATGAATAAGATTTTGAACATAGCAGGCAGCCTTAGTGCAAGATACAGGGCTCCTCTTGTGTTCACACATACAGATTTAAAATGGGGGGAAAAAAGCCTTTCACACAAGAGAAGGCAATCATAAGCTCAACAAATGTGCTGCATTGCAGAAGCGCAGGGTGAGAGGGTGAACTGAAAAAGCAAAAGTAAAAATGGCTTTCCTTCTTGCAAATAAATGTTCCTTGCTTTTTATGACCTGAAGATTATTTAAGATATTACAAAGAATGCAGCTAGGCTGCTGTGAGATAGTCATTCATTTGTTGAGAATTCCCCAGAGGTTTCTAAACAAGTATGCACAATAATTTTATGTATTTATTTTTGATGGAGGCTTTCAAGGTTTGTGCCCTTGTCCTCAGCAATTTTTTAACGAGCATATCTGTTACTTCCGAGGGAGACAATTGCTACAACTGCTTGCAATGGTTGCTCATTGACATTCAGGAAGGATCTCAGAGACATTGAGCTTAAGAGAATCTGTACAGCCTGTCTGTTGGGGAATAAATGGCCCTGAGTGCATGCCAGGTTGTGGGCAGTTCTGCCACAGAAGGTGGTGGTAAAACAAAAAACAAAAAAACAAAAAAAAACAAAAATCAAGGAAAACATACAACGTACCCTGGAAACTGAAGCGACTCGAAAAAGGGAGGAATTGTCATTGAAGTGCTAATAATGGTGCCAAATTAATACATTTGCTATCATTTTTCCTTTTTTTTTTTTTATCAGAGACTAAAATGGAAACTTAGGCTAACAGTTCAAGCAAAGAAATGCTGGGGTCTTACGCAAGCTGGTGCAGAAAACCCTGCACAGCACAAAGTGGCAGAGCAAGTGTTCATCTTGCAGGATGGCCATCATATCATTAAAAAACTGAAAATAGTGCTTATGCTATTTCAAGAGAATCTCACCTATCATGAACATAACATCAGTTATTTTTTTTTCTTTTTTACCTTACCTGGAGTGGGGTTGGCATATGGGGGGGGGGGGGTAGGAATGATCAAAGTCATTGTCACTAAATCTTGTGAGCCAGAATACTCTTTTATTCTATCATTCCAATCAGAACCTAATCACTCTCAGTTTGTGTACAATTATAGCAAGTTTGTCTTTATGGTCTATAAGACTACAGTACACTATAAGCAACACATTTTTATTAGCAAGAGGACCTACTTGATCACATACTAAACATTGATAATGATGAGAAGAGGTATATGTCGTAGTGCCTGCAATATGAAAGACAATTAAGAGTCGATACAAATTCAAATATCACAGCAATTTAGAAAGAATAATGTAGAAATGAGATCCTGGTATACCCTGATGGCCCTGGAGGGCATCACTGCTCTGCAGAATAATCATTGATGCACACAATGAAGACCTTGAGTCATCAAGAAAAGGTTAAATAATGTTCAGCCTTCTTTAATTAAGAAGGTAGCAAAGTGTACAATCCATTTTAGAAACATTTCCTTAATAAAGGCCTTAAATTTTATACAATTTTAAGCAGATAAACCTGTTACCTAAAATGACTTATTTCTCAATCTTTCTGACTCCCTGAAACTATCACACATCCTGCATCTTCTTTAACATTCCTCATCCCATTCTCAGAGCTGACGACTATCTGTGCCTTTCTAAGTAAGCATCTGAAACTAGTTCTTTCCTTCTTGGTTTACCTTTTAGCTAAGTGACCCATCCCTTCTCTTAAAATCTATCCCAGTCATCATAGTGCTTGTGGCCATCAAAGTTCGAGACTATGTAGCTATACCTACCTAGTACCTAGTGAGACCTAATCACTACATCAGTGAGATCACTGTGCTGGAAGTTATTAGGGATATAAAGGAGGATGCAGGGATAGATTAGAGAAGGAGAAACCAGAAGAGCACAATTATTCTTGATTACAGCCTGCTATGGACTGAACTATATATACTATCCGCCAATTCATATGTTGAAACCCTAGCTCCCAGTGTGATGGCTTTTAGAGATGAGGTCTTTGGGAAATAATTAGGTTTAGGTAAGTCATGAGGGTGGGGTCTTCATGATGAGATTCATGTCCTTATAAGAGATCAGATAGCTTGCCACCATCCCACCCCACTGCCCCCACCCCTGCCATATTGAGGATACAGCAAGAAGGCAGCCATCTACAAGCCTAAAAAAGGGTTCTCACCAGAACCCAACCACATTGGCACCCTAAACTCAGACTTTCCAGGCATGGGAACTGTAAGAAATTTGTTTAGTTACCTAATCTATTGTATTTGTTATAGCAGCCTGAGTAGACTAAGACATAACCACTCTCCATGACCATACCCAGCAACTCTTATTCACTATTTGCTATCATGCATTTAGGAAAGAATATCAAGTTTTTACCTTTTTCATTTATAGGATAGCATGGGAAGGAAACAATCTCCCCAGGGAGTGGCAGGGCAAAGGAGTGAATGATGAGGCCCATCATTCCATATGTGTTTTCATCAACTCTTTGCTCCAGCAGGCTTTTGCTTTGCCCTCATATTCCCCTGTGGACACCAACACTAGCAGTCTGGTTTTCTGTAGTAAAGGAGCTGGTAATAATGATCTCTATCTTAGGAGAAGGGAAAGAACAAAATGTAAACTACCGATGGAGACAAATAGTGTTACTGGTTATAAAGCAGATTTCTACTGCAGACAACAGTTTTTTTTTTTTTTTTTTCAAATATAATCAGATAATCAAAAAGATTCCTAAAAGGGGTTTCTTACTCCTAAAATTAAAAATAAACTCGAACATTTGGGGCATTCACTGGAAAGAAACTAAAGTTCCATCCATTGTGAGACAACCCTTAGGGTGAGGTCAGAAAAGGCTTGAAGGGCCATGGCGAAAAGCTGTGTTCAGGTCAAAACTGAGTGTTAAGGCATTCCCATTTCAACTGGATCTCCTGAAGCCTTCAAGATTTTCTAATGCATTCTCCCCCAAATACCCAAAATATTACCAAGACAATCTGTTAATAAAACAAATCTCACTTTGATAAGGGAGAAAACTGTCTTGACAGTATTAGTAGCATTTCAGAGAGGAAAGAGAGAAGCTAGGATATTTATTGAGATTTTAGTCTGGTTTAAAGTAGGTCCTTCAATGAAGAGGCCTGGTTAGAATTGAGTAAGAATCACCATCATATGGTGGTTTAGGACTGATAGACACATCAAAACTGGTATTTTGAAGTGAGGAGTTCTGAGGTCTTGAGGTGTATATGGTCTTTGATGTTTTCTAGTAAAGAGTTGATGGGTCTTTCAGGAAATTCCTGAATGAACAATAAAGTTGTAACTTTTGTCTTCCAGGACAAGAGCATCTTGGCGAAGAGCAGAATGTGCTATCATAAAACATGGCACTTTGGCACAAGGATTATTTTGAGCTGAATGCAAAGGAGAAGCAGCAGATACAAAAAAAAAAAAGAAAGCTTCCTTTCTTGCCCCTATTTATCTTAATAAATAATTTGTATTACTCTCCACTCTCCTTTAGGAAAGACAGAAATTAGTCAATAGATACAGCTCTAGACTCATAGTACAGAAATGGCACCAGAGGACATCTATAGAACTTTACTAGCTCTTATCTTTCATTAATTTCCCATGTATTTACCTTCCTACAATTTGCTTCCCCTAGAACCTCAAATATCTTTGTGTTGTGACTCCTCTAAAAATTCATTGTTCTTTTAAGACAATACCTAACCTCAAATTCTAACCAATCCTTTTGAGTTACTCGTGAGTGCTCCCATTTGTAAGTGAAATGCAAATACAAAACAAACTTGTTCTCTCTTGTTAATATATTTTGTAATAATTTACAGGGCCTCAACTGGAGAACCTAGGAAGGTACAGAGAAAAAACTTTCTTCATTACACAGGGATAATAATGTAATATTGATGGTGAAAGCAAAGAATAAAGTCAGATTATTGTAGAAAAAAGCTCTGGATGGTTTCCATTCTCACTCCACAATGCCCCTAATTGTATTCAGTTGTAAACATGATTTTTTCACCTCCAATAAATTGTGAGCTCTTTCAGAATAGAGATTATACTGCCCTTCAAACACTGTCCATTGTCTCTTCTGCCCCCCCCCCATATTGTTTCAGCTTCAAAATCATCAAGTCTAAGACATGTGGGTGACTTCTAGAAGTTTTGATAATTCTCAACCCTTCTGGTAAGCAAAAAAGCTACTAAACAAGATGATGAGAAACACCAGTTGTGAGTTTTCCTAAATGAAAACTGAAATCATCTTGGATTCCTTGAGCATGTTCAATGTAATTCATTCAGAGAGCACATGTTTTGATCTAATTTTAACATGGATTGATTGTTAAGACTTCTCAATTGTTTGCAAAACAGTGCTAAAATAAGATAGCTTGGGTATGTAAAAGTGTATTGTGTTTTTTTTCCAGCAGTGCTAAGTGTTTAAGGATCACAATTGTAAAAATTCCATTTCAGTGTGTCTTTATTTTTATTACACCAGTTTGTCATCACCAAAACACTGTGAAGATTCCTGAGAGAGAAGAGTTCCTTTACATTTGAAATGCCTAAGAAATGTTTGTAATTATAACTGTTATGTCAGATCCTATGTTAGTCACAGGTGCCCTGCTGATGACCTTCCCTATGAACCCTTTAGATCTTGTATAATGCTTCTCTTTTAAGAATGATGTTAATCTCTCTTTTCTCACTTTCATTGCATTTTATGTATCCATTAAATGTTATAGTTTACCTCAAATTTCCTTCCTTATAAGTTTATGGAAGGTTTCTCAGAGATATCACTTGAAGCTACAAGAAGAATGTTCCATGAAAACAATATTGGATTTTTTTATTGCCATATTTACCACAACCATCACTATGCCAGGCATGCTGGGCATTTTCTCAATTACTCCTTAAGCCCATTTTCACATTCCAAATTTTAAAATGAGACTCTCAGGTAACTGTGCTGCAGAGAACATGAACTTTACTTTTACCTCACATCATTCAATAACCCTTCATTTTCTTAAGAAATCTGGTTAGGTGCATGTTTGGTAGTCTACAGCATGATTATGAGCAAAGTTCAACACTGTGTTCTCCACAGTTGTCAAGCGATGAATTCTGGAGTCTCCTGAAGGCAGTGGAATAGTGCTATAAGAAATTGTGTAAGTCCAAATTGACCAAAACATGCCCCTGGCTCTTACATTTTACAATTTGTTTTCAGATCGTGATCTGCACCTTTGTGTTAGAGGGGGAAAAAAAGACTGAGAAATGCTGCTTCGAGATTTGGGAGATAGGTGAGTTATGCCTTTATCCCACTATTAAAATCTTGAATGGTTTAATTACAATTTGGGAGATGAATTCCAAACAGTTGTATTTCCCAAAATGTGGTAGATAGTAATCAATAAATGTGTGAAAAGGGCATGTTTAAAGAAAAACCACTGGGGGGGATCCCTGGGTGGCTCAGCACTTTAGCGCCTGCCTTCAGCCCAGGACATGATCCTGGAGTCCCAGGATTGAGTCCCACGTTGGGCTCCCTATGTGGAGCCTGCCTCTCCCTCTGCCTGTGTCTCTGCATCTCTCTCTGTCTCTCATGAATAAATAAGTAAAATCTTTAAAAAACAAAACAAAACAAAAAACCAAAAAACAACCATTGGTAAACACAGGGATAAAAAATTAACAAATGATTTCAGATTACTCTGCCATTCTTTATCAAAAGCAGATGAAATTAATCTTTCACTAATTAGTCCTGTGACTTTGGTGGGAATTATCTAAATAAATATAGTGAGTTATATACCTGTCCCTCACCATTTGCTGTGGTGAGGGGAGAAAATAGTATGTTTGTCAGATGGCCTAAGACACATGTCCATCCCTAACGTTCCCACCTGGGAAAAGTGGGAAAGGTTTCACCCATATGTCCTAAGTGAAAAATCATTAGTTACTACATTGGTATAATAAGAGCTGCCTTATATGATTGTCAGAATGAAATGAGATAATGTATTTAAAGCTCTTCAGCATAATGCCTGGCTCATAGGAAGTGATACAGGAATGGGAACTACTAGAATCACATCAACAGCATGGCACCCTTTCTACCCATTCAGGGCGTGTCACCTTTAGGTTTCTAATGATAAAGCAAGTGCCTCCCCACTGACCTATCCCTAATCCTCTCTGCTAATTCTTCAAACTGCCCCTAAATCACCTTTCAAAAATGCTTCTCTGAGCATGCCACTCACCTACTCTGTAGAATAAAGTTCAAACGCTTGCAGCAGAAAGGTCTCTGTCTGTAAGAGTCTACCTTTACAAGTTTATCTTCCACCATATGCCTGGTTCCATGGGCTCTACATTTCAGACGTACTGCAACTCATACATCTGAAGACCCCACACATTCTCATCCATCTGTGTGTGTTTAACCACATCATATACTCTGAGATAGGCTTCCCCTAGCTTTAGCTGCAAAAAAAAAAAAAAAAAAAAAAGTCAAGGCCAACTCAATAACTATCTATCTGTGATATTCCCAGGCAAATGTAATCATTTTCCCCCTTCTGCTCCCATATACTTTTTACATCTATTATAGCACTCTTCACACAGCCTCATTTAACAACAATTGCTTGCACAAGTGTATTTCCATGTGTTACTCAGGACTGGCTATTGCAGGTGATAGGAACCGGATTTGAACTTGAGTGGATAAAAATATGGAGATTGAATTAGAAATATCGTGGGTCACTCATGTAATTCATAGAATTAATAATCAAACTTCAAAAATACCAGAGATATATCCAGACTTCTGAAAAAAAAGAAAATACAACTACAGACAAAAACACAACCCAGAATTTTGTTCCAAAGACAAACCCGCATCACAGTTTTTCTCTGTGGGTGGGATTTCCTTTTCTTTGTGAGGTACATGGAGGTAAAATTTACATATAGTAAAATATATACCTGTCTTTGCTACACAGTTCGAAGAGTAGTGACAAACACATACAGCCCTAGGACCACCATTATAAGCAAAATATAGAATAGTTTGATCACCCTCCCAAATCCTCTGCCATGCCTTTATACTCAAACTCTCCCTGCAACCTAAGTCCCAGGCAACCACTGATCTGCTTTCTCTCCCCAGTTTTGCCTTTTCCAGAATGTCATATGAAGCCATACAGTATGAAGTCTTTTGAGTCTGACTTCTCTCACTGAGCATAATGGTTTTTGAAATTTATCCATGATGTTGCACATATCAACAGTTTCTTGATCTTGCCTTATTCACTAGAAACTCAGTATGATATTGAACAGGACTGATATGAGTGGACATCATTGCTTTCTTCCCCAATCTTGGAGGAAAAGCGCTCAGTAATTCACTATTAAGTACATAGCTGTTCGTTTTTTTGTACATGCTCTTCTTTGGGGTGGATTAAGTCTCCTTCTATTCCCAGTCTCCTTCTATTCCCAGTTTTTGTTGTTTTATAAATCACAAATGGGTATTGTTTTTTATAGTTTATAAATTATAAATAGTTTTTTCATTAGTTTGCTGATATGATGAGTTATATGGATTCATTTTCAAATGTTGATCCAGCCTTTCATTTACAAGATAAACCCCATTAGTCACAAAATATTATCCTTTTTATATAATGTTGGATTCAATTTTCTAATATTTTGATGATTTTAGCACCTGTTCATGAGGAATAATTTTAGGTTTATTTGTAATATTTTGTCTGGCTTGGTATTACAGTAAAATGAGCTGACAAATGTTCCCTCTTCTATTTTTTGGAAGAGTGTGTGTAGATTTGGTATTATTTCTTTCCTAAAAGTATTGCATTTTAGTAGACACAGGATTATTTGGGTTATTTATTCTTGCAGGAGTTTTGCTAGACTTACAAGACAAAGACCATGTCAATCAGTTATTGATTGTATGGACATAGAACTGTTTATAATAATCCCTTATCGTTTTATGGTCTATAAAATAGTGACATTTCCTCTTTCATTGCTGTGTAGTCATTTTTTTCATCTTTCCTTTTCCCCTCCCCTTGGCTTAGTTTGGGTTTATCAATTTTATTGATCTTTTCAAAGTACCAGCTTTTCGTTTCATTGATTCTCTATTTTTTATTTTTAATTTCTTTGATTTGTACTCTCTATATTTCCCTTCATTCTGCTTGCTTTGAGGTTTAATTTTTCTTTTTCTAGATTCTTAAGCTTAGATCATGGATTTAAGACTTTCTTTTGTAATATAAGCATTTAATTCTATAAACTGCACATATAATATTGCTCTAGATGCACCCCACAAATTTTCATGTTTTGCATTATTTTCATTTAATTCAAAATATCATCTCATTTCCTTTCTGACTTTATCTTTAACCCATGGATAATCTAGAAGTGGTGTTTACTTTATAAAATGTGTGTGGATTTTCCAGATATTTTCCTATTACGGATTTCTAACTTAGTCCCATTATGGTTAGAGAGTGTACTCTGTAATTTCAATCTTTTAAGTTTGTTTTAATAGCCCAGAATATAGTCTACTTTGAGGAAGGTTTCATGCATTTGAACAGTATGCATAATTCTTCTGTTGTTGGGTAGACAGTTCCATAAATGTCAACTAGATTAAGTTGATTTATAGTATTCATGTCTTCTATATCCTTACTGATTTGTCTTCTCTCAGTTACTGAGTGTTGGATTCTCCAGCTGTAACTGTACATTTAATCTATATTTGCTTCCAGTTCTAACAACTTTTACCTCATTGTAAGCTGTGTTAGGTACATATATATTTAGGATTGTTATGATTTCTTAGAGATGGCATTTTTTGTTATTATGTAACATGCATGAGTAGGTTTTAAAGTCCATCATGATTTCCCCACTTGGAGGTCATGAGCAATGCCAGACTGTGAGTTTCACATTTTGGCCCCCATTGCCAAAGAATGACTTTTTTCAAGTAAAACTGACTCAAACTGATCCATGGTTTAAGTTAGGCACTCAACCCTGGAGGTGAGTCTGTAAGAATATGTCATCTACCCTATAAATTCCGTAGCTGGAATGAGACAAGAAACAGTTCATGGGGGTTGGATGCATGGAAGATAGTATCAAAAGTATCTACCATACACTCTTCTAAATCATAAAAATGCTGAAGTTGTGATGCTTGTTGTATTGGTTATGTTCATCCTACAGAATCTAGCAAAATGTCCACCAAAGGAGGTTTGGCCAAGGCCTTTGTTTTGACTGCTTGGTTCTCCCTCTGCCCAACCATATGTCCTTCCCTTCCCCATTAGGTGTAAATGCTGAGAGCACTTCTTGGTATACTTCCTGCACATTAACCTCCATCTCAGAGTCTGCTTTCTAGGAACTGAAGCTGTAATACAGTTTAAGGATCTCTTAAAAGATAAAACTTTGCTTAGAATAATAAACATTCAATTTTATGGAATTTAGGGTATCACAGCATTTATATTCTCACCATGAACCCTAAGAGAACAATTTAAGTCTCTCATTTTGCCGAATCTCAGGCCCAGAGGTATTTGTCATTTGCCTAAGGTCATGTGATGACTCAATGGCAAAATGAGAACTAAATTCTTGTTTTTAGTCACAGAGCCATTTTCCATCATCTTGAAAAATTTGAACCATTTGCCTATTTCTATATTTTTACTGAAATTAATAACCTAATAATTATGGAAAATGTGTTCTAGGCACTTTGCTTAATGTTTGTCCTGTATTGTCTCATTTAATCCTCAAAGGAAACTTACGAAGTAGACATAATTATCCTTATTTTGCAAATGAGGGAAATGAAGCCTTTCCAGAATAACTTTCTAGAGGCAGAAGAGCCAACATGTGGATCCTATTGTTTCTCCATACAGTCAATTCTCAACAGCAATACTATTTATATGCGTTGTAAATGCTTTTGTGTAGCATATATTTTGTTGTTTTTCTTCCACATATTACAAATACATACAATAGGAAGCCTACACAAAACCTGAAAACCTGGACTCATTCCAAATGGTTGGTTTATTAAATAAGCAAATGACTACTTAGTGCTTAATATATGCCAGGACCCTCAGCAGTGACCAAGATACGGTCTATGCCCATACAGAATTAAGTCGAGCTGGGGTACAGACAGTATTGTAAGTATAAATTTAGTTTACTTCATGCTGTTCCCTTTTATATCAGATCACTGTCAAAAAAAAAAAAAAAGACACAGAATGCTAGAATGGCATTTAACAGGGGAACCTACAGAATCAGAGGTGAGCAGACACTTCCCTAAGGGGTAATATTCATTCTGAGAACTAAGAATGAGTACATGAGTCCAGTGAAATGAGATGAGGTACTGAATTTGACAGGTGAAATAGAGATGAAAGAGACAGGTCTCTATTTCAGTGGAAGATAACTAGGATTGTACTTACCAACATTTTGAGTGGCTTTGACTATCCAGGCCCCCATCTGTTCTGTTTAGAGCATGTTTTACCTTATTTGTACCATGTTTTTACAATGTTTGTTCTCAGTTCTATAATTATCCTCCTTGATGAATGGAAATGCAATATTGTTAGTTTTCCTTTTCTTTCTGATAAAGGCACTCATCTCTGTAGGACTTGAAGAAAATGCCGAAAGTGGTCTTTATCCCACTCTACCACCTAACTCATCAACACACACAGCTATATTAGGCCTCCCACTCAGCCTCTTCATTCATTTAAGTAATGATTACCCTCTACGGTCCTCATTTGCAAAAGGCAAATCCTCCTAGGAGTGAATGAAGCCCCTAAATCAGGCCAAATGATCTCATTGCATCTTGTGCTTTCCTTAGGACCCTAATGAACAGGTGTCAGCAAACTGTCCTCTACCTTGGAAAGACTGTAAATTCCTCATATAGCCCAAGACTCAGGACCTGGTTTCCTCTGCCCTGTGACTGTCTCACTTTGCCCTTTGGTACTTTGCTGTGTCACTCAGAAGAAAAGTGCAGAATAGTGTTCAAGCTATTGATAAGGGTATTTTCCATCCCCCTGAAGAATAGCCAGGCATTCTCATAGACAATCAAGTGACCTTCGGATCTAAGAATACTCTTGGTGCTACTCAATCCCCAACTCAGCCTCATCTGGGGCCCACTTGATGAGAAGGGACTTTTTTTTTTTTTTCTATTTCATGATCCTATGGTCTAAATTTGATGTGTGACCTGAAAAACTGGGAAAAGATAAGACAAAGATTGTGGAGAAAAATAATTCTGCAGAGATCTTTAGATTTTAAAAAAAGATTCCACAGGTCTCATTCTCCACTGTAAAATAAGGTAATGGGACTAGGTGGCTTCAAAGATGTCCTCCAGCTAGGGTAACCAACTTTTCCCAGTTTGCCTGAGGTGGTCCCTGATTTTAGAGTTGAGAGCCTCACATCCTAGAGAACCCCTCAATCCTTGGCAACCTAAGAAAGGTGATCACCCAACTTTCTCTGCTAGTCTGTGAGGAAGTCCCAACTCTTCACTTGATACACATGTTTAAATTTATGTTTGGCTTCAGTGATAACAATCCCTACTTTGTGATGTTTAATTTTAATAGAAATGCAACATTTTTGTCCTCTTCCTCATGTGGGCTTTAGTTTTTTCCTTTTTTTAAATTGTGCAATGTTTGTTAATTTAGGCAAATGAGTGCTAACGGAGTCAAAGGTTGAGTTTTTATTTGCCTTGTGAGATTCTTGGATACACCACGTTATGTTTTGACTCAGCGCGCCATGGCATCTTCTCTAAGTGGCAAAGCACAGTGACATGATGTCATCCGCAATCTTCCCAAGAGCTGCTCTCCCAGCATCATTTATCTGACAAGGCAAAGCATTTCACTAAATCTAAAATGAAAGGTCACAGGAATTTGTAACTGCTACAAAAAATTATCAGTGGTTCTTTAATATTAACATGTTTCTGTGACTCTTCCAAATTCATTCCTAGTCTCTGCTCAGAAAGGAAGCAATGACCTCATCCTTAGCTACTATTCTGAAATCAGTCATAGTGACTAAAACCCTTGTTTTTTTCACAAAAGAGAAATCAGATGACCTTTGCTCTGACCTTTGGCTTGATATTTACAAAAGCTAATTATGGGGTGGGCAAGTGTCCTTTATCATTCAGAGACATTTGGTTAAGGTCTAGTCTTTAAAAAAGAAGAGTCAGGGTGCTGTTTAGAGCTGCATACAGTATGATGAAATCTAGAAAGGGATAGTTAATTTTGAATTTTGGCCGTCAACATCCATTTTCTCAAAACCAATCAAGTAGAACATTGAGGCGATAGAAATCAGTCATTAAAATCAGTATTTTGACTAACAAAACAGAATCAGTCATCTGGTAGTTTGGTGGTTAGAGGTCATAGAGATACTCAGTCTGACAGCTTTAGCATTAAACCTCTCATTTTCCACCACTACACCCTCAGCTACTGCATCAGCAAGAAAAGAACTGCAGGCAACTGTGCATTACTTAAACTCTAAAGGTTACTTGGCTAATAAAGAGAAGAATGCCCTGAAGATTGAGTGCAGTCATAGATCCCCACAGTGCACACGGCTTACTTGTTTACCTTTAATACAGTCTTTATACTCATAAAAAAGATTTTTAAAGGGTAAAAATTCAAAAGTGAAAAAAAGCATTTGGTAATTCAAACAGTAATGGAGGGACACAACATTCCTTTCTCCCCAGGCTTCCCCTGGCAATCTTTCTCAGGGTAAAAGTAGAGGTCTGATTCCTTTTGTTCATTCCAGCCACCGCCCTTTAGCAATCTGAGTCTGAGCAAGGCTGCCACGCCCAATCATGGGACAAAGGCAGAAATAGGGGAACTCTGGGCTCCGAGACAGCTCGACTTTATTTATAGATGTGTAATACACTGGTCTCAATGACATGAAGGTGCAAGTCAGTTGCTATCTCTGCAAATGAACAATTAAAACACGGAGCTTAAAATACATGGATGTTCTAAAATGCTATCTGATCAAAGTATTCTTTTCCTAGAAAGAAAGGGATGTGGCCAACGGGTTCTCTGATTTTCAGAAAAAGGGTGAATGCTGCCCCCTTTTGACTGTTAAGAGCTATATATATACCATAAGCCTTAAAGCAGTAACATAATGCAATGAGTAGACTGTGGGAATAAAGATCCTATTTCTGTCGTGAGAAATCTGATTATATCTTAGCAACTGGCAAGCAAAAGGGGACTCAAAGTTCATCCAGTAAGACTCTTAATGGGACTTTTCTAGTTTCCTGGAAGATTGGTCATCCTTCACCCAGTCTCCTACCTCATTTTAGTTCCTCTTTTTATTGACTCAGTTCTGCCTGGAATAACCATTTGAGTTTCCTACTCGGGTTTCTCCCAATGCTGATAACCTCCTTGTGAGCCTGGGTCATTCTTTTTTTTTTTTTTTTTTTGCCTAAGTGTTAGAGTGCCTACAAAGAGTTGTACATGGTGGGTGCTCAAAAAATATGTTTATTGAAAGCAAATGTCTAGCTTAGGTCAAGATCATAGTCTAGTAATGAATGGTTCTCTCTGAGCAAAGAGAAGGAGTCCATTTGGGTGTTCAAGTCAGGATATTCACATAAGTAGCAACATACTTTAATCCACAAACTCAATTCTGAGCACACATTCCTAATAAACGTTATGGTTATTTATAGATTATACAGATCTACTACTGAACTGTTACGTACATTCAAATATACACACAAAAAATGGAGATGAAAAAACAGTCATACTGCACACAGGCATAACACTGTGTGAAATAAAATAGACACAAAAGAGTGCATTTCCATAGGATTCCATTGATATAAACTCAAAATGAACAGGCAAAACTAACAAAGCATTAGGAGTCAGGATTATGATTATCCTAGGGGGCGGAGGAGGGAGTACTGACTAGAGGGAAGGGTAGGGGTGACTCCTAGGATACTATATGGTTTTATTTCTTGATCTTGATGCTAGCTAGGCAAATATGTTTGGTTTGTAAAAGTTCATTAAGCTATATACTTAAGACAGGTGCACTTATCTGTGTGTTACACCTCACTTAAAAGAAAAAGACTTTTAAACAATATTTTTCTCAAATTCCAGGAGACAGACTTACATATTTCCTAGAGTCCATGACCTCCCATTTGGGACACCTCTGCTCTAATTAACAAAACCAATCAGACTTTTTTGGCCACTGGCCAGACATAAATATCCATATATAAAAATCTCTAGCAGGAAAGTCTTTGCATCAGCAAAAGACTGAATTGTTCTGAAAATTGTTCTAGCAATTACAGGGCATCTATCCTTGGGAAAGGTCTGTTGATCTTCCTGCCCCTCTTAGGTCCCTAAGATGCTATTGCTGACTTGGGAAAGTCATCTCATGCATGTGCGCCTATCCTCAGGGGGGAAGGAGAACACTTTCACAATAAAGTTTGCCTCCCACAGCCTCAAATTTCTCATTTGTGAAATAGGAAGTAGACTTCATGGCTTTATGGGAAGGATTTACTATATTAAAATGTAAAGAGGACACGACCTGGCAACTTGTTGACTTTAATAAATTTAAGAAATATCCTACATTAGGAAACATGTCCTGCTCTCAGAGTCAGAAGACCCAAATCTTAGACCTGGTTCTATCAGCCATTATGGCGGAACCTTAAATACATCACTAAATAGCTCTTAGTTACTTCAACTGTAAAATGACCAGATAGCCTTTAAGTCACAAAAGTAAACACTTAGATGTGAATGAAAACTAAAGGAACAATACAAAACCCTGCCAGCGAGTAAACAGAGGTTCAATTTATCCCTGCTGTATGATCAGAATTTTATGACTTGCTGGCCAGTTGCTTTCTTGGCTTTTCACTTTATTACTACAATTTCCTGTGATAGTATAATTTCCTGTTTTCTCCCCTGCCTTCCTTTTACCTTGCTTAACCACATTGTGTTGTTGGACCATAAAGTTTTAAAGGAAAGGACTCGAAGGAGACTTTAAGCCCTTTGTGACTGACTGGTTAGCTCTAACAGGACGTGTCCTCTGACACACTAGAGGAAAATTATGGAAGAGCAAACAAAAATGCTTTGGCCTGTGTTAAAAGGTACAACAAGGAAAGGATATCTTAAAAGGAAGGATGTTATTAAATTCGCAAGAGCTAAGTGAAACAATACAAACTAATTGCTATAAAAAATAACCTGGAGATGATGCTATTCAAGAAAAATCTGGAGTATTTTAAGCATAAGAAAGGCCAGCTTGACCTCAAGTATAATTCTGCTTTTAGAGAATAATCAAACCCTCAAATCAAAGAGGAACCCTGCTCAAGGTAGAGGAGCACAACTCCAAAAAAGACATTGATGCCCAAACACAAATATTTAATAATAATGCAATGATATGAAAAGATAGAAAGGGGTCAGGAGATATATAAAGATGCTGTATATTGTTCAAGACCTTGGAATAACGGTATAGAACTAAAGAATAAATGAAGGCCTATAAATTGTGGATAGGCAGTCTTTCAGATTTATCTCATTAAAATTCTTGAGATGAGTAAAAGATTAGACTATATTAAGGACAGTGTGATGGATGAATAGAATTGCAAAGAACATAAGAAAATGGGAAATTCGAGTAAGCTTTCAAAGGAAATAACAGTAACGGAAGCAACACAGGGTAAGTATCCCTGTAGAAAAGAATAGATAACAAAAAAAAGCAGATTATTTCCACTGGGGAAGGCTGAGAGGCCAACGCAAATGCCAGAACTGTCCAGGAGAAAGGTCAGGACTGTGATGAGCGAGGCCACTTCCCAGTTGGAGGGTAGTTACTTTAAGCTGACTTTAGAGAAGTCACCATTTGAAAACTACCTAGATTCAGGTGCATAAATTCCTTTAATAAATGGAAAATAAATTCCTTTAATAATCTATTTTAATAGATATTTACTAATAAATATCTTTCACAAATTCCTTTAATAATCTATTTCTTCAGAATAATGGACTTTGTTATATAAGGCAAGCTTTTTCTGGAGGGTGGGAAAAGCTTATCAAGTCCTAAAGCTGTATACTCCATTAGAGTACTTATGGGAAACAATGGCAAGGAGTCGGGTGTGTCCTGAGTGCAAAGGAATTATTGGATGAAATATCTTCTACACTAGTGTTTCTCAAACTATATTGTAAATATGAACCACATGGGGAAACTTGGTAAATCAGAATCTACATTTTAACAAGTCTGGAGCCTGAGATTCCACTTTTTTTTTTTTTTTTTTGATTCCACATTTCTAAGATGCTCCTTGGTGATGCCCATATCTGGATAATGATCTATAAGTCATACTTTAAGTATCAAAGTGAACATGCATTTTTAAAAATTTTTAAGATTTAATTATTATTATTATTTTTTATGTAATGTCCACCCCCAACACAGGGCTCAAACTCATGACCCTGAGATCAAGAGTCGCATGCTCTACTGACTGAGCCAGCCAGTCATTATTCCTGGTTGTTTGGATTACCAGGTACCATATAACTATGTGCCTGCAGCAGAGAGACAGGGACCTGACAAGATGGAGAAAAGAAAAATAAATGGCTTGTAGAAAAGCACAGAGGCCAGGCACCGTAGTTGCCCCCACTGGCATCCCAGGTACTCTCATAGGGCTCAAATCTTCTCCCAACACTTTTAAAACATTATTCACCACTTCTCTGTGACTCCATCTTTTAGGTTCCTGGACCCAATTCCAACATGTGAGCGCAGGGGTCCCCACAACAAACAGCAGTTCTCCAACACCATCTGGGTGTCCTACCATGCAACTCAGTTCTGACACTATCTACCCAGAGACTGCATCAGATTCCAGAGGTTAAGGGTTCTTTTCTAGAAGACTGCTGCTGCTTGCATGCGTGCATGCCCATGTCCCCCATCCCCTCACATCCCACACACACTTCAGAAGGCAGTCACAAGCCCAGGTTGTTACCTGGGCTTCTGACCAACTGGCTACATGAACCAGAGGTTCCCATGAACCTTCCTCAGGTTCAATTAACTTGTTAGAGCAGCTCACAAAACTTAGGAAAACAATTTACTTATGTGTGCTGATTTCTTGTAAAAGAATGATAAAGGATACAGATGAACATCCAGATGGAAAAGAAGAGGAAGAGGAGGAGGTATGTGGTAAGGGGCACTTCCATGCCCTCTCCAGGCAACCACCCTCCTTGCACCTCTCTTGTTCACCAACCTGGAAGCTCTCAGAACCCAGTCCTTTCAGGTTTATATGAAGGTTTCATTTTTTTTTAAAAGATTTATTTATTTATGATAGACCTAGAGAGAGAGAGAGAGAGAGAGAGAGGCAGAGACACAGGAGGAGGGAGAAGCAGGCTCCATGCCAGGAGCCGGACGTGGGACTTGATCCCAGGACTCCAGGATCGCGCCCTGGGCCAAAGGCAGGCGCCAAACCGCTGAGCCACCCAGGGATCCCCTATATGAAGGTTTCATAACAGAGGCACGATTGATTAAATAATTGGCCACTGGTGATTGGTTCAACCTCTAGCCCAGAGGTCAGGAAGCGGGATTGAAAGTCTCAACTGTCCATTCACGTGGTTAGTTCTGGCAACCAGCCCCCATCCTTAGGTGGGATCCAAAAGTGGCCTCATTAACATAACAAGACACCTTTGTAAGCTCTCATAGGAAATTCCAAGGCTTTTAGCCACTCTGTGCCAGAAACAGGATGAAGACCAAATATATATTTATTATAAATCCCAGTATCACACTCTAGAACATACCTATCCGCCTCAATGGGGCAGAAGGTAGGAGTTCCTGCCTCCTACCATACGCAGGCTTTTGCTCACCCTTCTGCCACAAGACTGTTCCCACTGACATTGTCTTGCAGTAAAACATGAAATTAAATAGTCACTTATGTCAGGTTTTTGGGTTTTTTTTAAATGTAGCTCAGAAGCCAATGAAGACGTGTACCTTATGCACATCCTCACCAGGTGGAACAATGAAGTTTTCTTTTTTTTTTTTTAATTAATTTTTATTGGTGTT
The DNA here is from genome assembly GCF_018345385.1 of Vulpes lagopus. Lineage (NCBI taxonomy): Eukaryota > Metazoa > Chordata > Mammalia > Carnivora > Canidae > Vulpes > Vulpes lagopus. Next base: position 85,223,121 of record NC_054824.1, read on the forward strand.
CAATTTACCAACATACAGAAAAACACCCAGTGCTCATCCCGTCAAGTGTCCACCTCAGCGCCCGTCACCCATTCCCCTCCAACACCCGCCCTCCTGCCCTTCCACCACCCCTAGTTCGTTTCCCCGAGTTAGGAGTCTTTATGTTCTGTCTCCCTTCCTGATATTTCCCAACATTTCTTTTCCCTTCCTTTATATTCCCTTTCACTATTATTCATATTCCCCAAATGAATGAGAACATACACTGTCCTTCTCCGATTGACTTACTTCACTCAGCATAATACCCTCCAGTTCCATCCACGTTGAAGCAAATGGTGGGTATTTGTCGTTTCTAATTGCTGAGTAATATTCCATTGTATACATAAACCACATCTTCTTTATCCATTCATCTTTCGATGGACACCGAGGCTCCTTCCACAGTTTGGCTATTATGGCCATTGCTGATAGAAACATCGGGGTGCAGGTGTCCCGACGTTTCATTGCATCTGAATCTTTGGGGTAGATCCCCAACAGTGCAATTGCTGGGTCGTAGGGCAGGTCTATTTTTAACTCTTTGAGGAACCTCCACACCGTTTTCCAGAGTGGCTGCACCAGTTCACATTCCCACCAACAGTGTAAGAGGGTTCCCTTTTCTCCGCATCCTCTCCAACATTTGTTGTTTCCTGCCTTGTTAATTTTCCCCATTCTCACTGGTGTGAGGTGGTATCTCATTGTGGTTTTGATTTGTATTTCCCTGATGGCAAGTGATGCGGAGCATTTTCTCATGTGCATGTTGGCCATGTCCATGTCTTCCTCTGTGAGATTTCTCTTCATGTCTTTTGCCCATTTCATGATTGGATTGTTTGTTTCTTTGGTGTTGAGTTTAATAAGTTCTTTATAGATTTTGGAAACTAGCCCTTTATCTGATATGTCATTTGCAAATATCTTCTCCCATTCTGTAGGTTGTCTTTTAGTTTTGTTGACTGTATCCTTTGCTGTGCAAAAAGCTTCTTATCTTGATGAAGTCCCAATAGTTCATTTTTGCTTTTGTTTCTTTTGCCTTTGTGGATGTATCTTGCAAGAAGTTACTGTGGCCGAGTTCAAAAAGGGTGTTGCCTGTGTTCTCCTCTAGGATTTTGATGGACTCTTGTCTCACATTTAGATCTCTCATCCATTTTGAGTTTATCTTTGTGTATGGTGAAAGAGAGTGGTCCAGTTTCATTCTTCTGCATGTGGATGTCCACTTTTCCCAGCACCATTTATTGAAGAGACTGTCTTTCTTCCAATGGATAGTCTTTCCTCCTTTATCGAATATTAGATGATCATACATTTCAGGATCCACTTCTGGGTTCTCTATACAATGAAGTTTTCAACTGGACCAAACTGAAGACACTCTGAGGAGCCTGTCTGCACAAACTCCTGCAACTTGCTACAGTAACAGACTTTTTGTGAGAGCCTGATGACCAATTAGGTTTAGACAGGGTTAGTTTTCCACCCCCAATACCAATCAAAATTCTTTGTAAACAACATATACAAGCTTTCCCATTTTGTCTATAAAATCCCCAGAAGTTCCCTAGAGGATCACTAGTTGGGTTGCTGCACCCAGAATCTGTGCACCCTGAATTGCAATTCTTTGATCCAAATAAATGCATTTGCTTACCCGTTGCCTGACAATTTTAGGTTGACAGTTTTCCTTTGTGTCCCAACCTTACTCCCAAAGATTTGCTTCTGTTCTTACTTCCTTTCCTTGCCCTCTATCACCACATTCAGTCTCCACTCCGACTTCCAGGCCCTAGCTGACTAGCAAAATGCCATAGTGGGAACTGATTTCGCTACAGCTGAGACCACTTTAATTGTGAAAATACTCAGCACCCAGCTGAAGTGATTTAAGTGCATTTAGAAAAAAATAGAATGCTACGTTTAAGAAATAATTCGTATGTCAGGCTGTCTACTGGTATTTCAAATCCAGTATGTCAAAGCCATGGTAGTTATTGGTTATTAGAACTAGCCCTGGTCATAAGCACACCTTATTTATAAGTTTCTCAAAAGTCAGCAACTTCTAAATGGACAATTAAAATATCTTTTCTTTCCACATTGGCTATTGTGATACCAGACTCTAGGAATTCTCCCTCAGGGGTTAGTTTTCCATTGCTGTCCCAATGAACTGCCACACACTTAGCCACTTAAAACAACACCCATTTATTACCTCACAATGAGTGGGGCAAAAGTCTGGACATAGAGTAGCTCACCAGGATTCTCTGCTCAGAGCCTCACAAGGCAGAAATCAAGGGGTCAGGCTCAACTCTTAACTGAAGGCTCTGGAGAAGATTCCATTTACAAACCCATTTTGGTTGTTTGACAGAATTCTGTTTGTTGTGGCTGGAGGGACTCAGATCCCTATTTTCTTGACATACAAGCCCCTTCATCTTCATACCCACACGAGTATTTCTAATCCTTCTTTGGTTTAGAGTATCTAACTCCCTCCCTTCTACCAAAAATGGCATGCTCTCTCTTTCTAAAGGCACCTGTGTGTATATTAGGTCCACCTGAATACCAGGATAAGCTCTCTATATTAAGGCCAGCTGATTACCCCTTCAAAATTTCTTTTTGCTACCTAAGGTTAAAAAATAAAACCAACTCACACAAGTAACCCCAGGGGGTGAAGGTCACTATGGAGGCCAAAATTTTGCCTAACACGTTGTACATTACAGCAACTTACTGTTAATTCATTCCCACTTCTACTAAGTTTTTCAACTCTGAGAGCATATAATGATCACCTGGAGAGCATTACGAATATCTGATGCCCAGTCCTTAAAACCAACTAAGGTAGACTCTTTGGGAGCGGGATCTGCCTCAGCAGTTTCTAAAAGCTCTCCGGATGATCCTAATGGCAGCTCAAAATGAACGACTGATCATCATCATCACTCTTTCCTGGGTCAGTTTATCAATTGATGTGCTTTTAATCATCACCTCTATCAAAATCATACTCTGGTCTGCATCTTCATCTCTGACCCCTCTTATATTGATGAGGAAATAATTTGTTTTTTTTACTGGCAGAAGTATCCCTTTTATCCTGACCATTTCTAAGGATGACAAATATTTCAAGAATCAAACTCCTTTTCAAGCATCCAGATTTGCTGCAGACAAATAATGAGATTGTCTTTCAGACAAAACCAATATGTTGAGGCACATTCAACTATGGAGATATTTTACATACACTGGGAGAGAGAATGTACAGATAGAGAATAGCACCGCACGCTCATCAAATGGTGAATGTTTGTTCTATCTGTAAACCACGCCAGACACATCAGTGGGGGCTTGTGTTTAGATGATATCTCCAGTTCTCCTTCCTAAGCTTCCACATCCAGGTGGGAACTCCTGGAGGTGGACTATCTGGACCAGCCCAAATCAGTCCCACAACGGTGGTAGTAGGGGGCTGTGGCCTGGACTCCAAGAGTTTCAAGTTTTATGACTGAGGAATCCCAGAAAGAGCCTAAGAGCAGGACAGAGGGGACCAATGATCATCATGCCTTCAGGTCACATGTTCTAAAAACATAAATCACAGTCCAAAATGATCTTCAATATCTATAGTCTCTTTAGTAAACTTCCATAAGTTCTTTATAGAAACAATATTTTTATTTATATGTGCCCTTATAACCTAACTTACTTTTGAATGCATGCTGTCGGTACCCTTTAACAAAAAGACACTTGAGGTTCCCTTACCCATAACAAAGTCCTTTTCTCCTTTGCTGAGCAGCCCCTTGGTTCCTTATTTCCCACCTGAATGTTTCAAGAGAACTCCCTCAATGCCTAACAAAGCAATTCTCAGAGAAGTCTGAGAATATAGTTTTGTATAAAATAAAGCATGCATTCTGGATGTTTTAAGGAACAGGAGACGATAGTTCCCAGCCATTGGCTGGGAACACTCCCTCTGTCCTTGAGTAGTACCAGCCTTATGAATAATAGTCTCAATTTTAAATTCTGAGAATGTTTTCCCCCAGACCAATCTAGAACAATTCAGTATAGATACTCTCTGATGCCTTCAAATTCAACATATCTAACACAAATTCACCACTAGTGTGTGGATTACTTGACTGTCAACCTAGGCTACAAGACTAAAAGGTTTTTCCCCTACAGAGAGCTCTCAACTGAGCCCGATGTTATTTGGAGAAAACAATGGGCTTCCACTCTCCATAGATATAGGTTTGCTTATTTGTTTGCTTCAGGTTAGATTTTCAGAAAGTCACATATCCTCCAAGAAGCAAAGACCAATTACTATATACTTCTGTTAACATTGCTTTAATTTTACAATCAAAGAAGCAGTATAGCCCATTGTTTAAGAGCTAGTCCTACAACCGCACTGCTTGAGTCCAATTCCAGTGTTACTTCTTTGTGATCTCAAACAAGTCATTCATATTTCTGGTGTTTTCTCAACTGCAAAATAGGATAATAATGGTAGCTTTTTAATGAGAGGTGTTCTTGAAGATTAAATGAGATGATGCACGATAAAGCATCTATAGTAAGCACTTTAAAAAAGGTGGTCATTTAAAAAATATAGGTTTTTTTAAAAATTTATTTTAGAGAGAGAGAGCATGTGTGCACATGCCTGAGGGTGGGAAGGGCAGAGGGAGAGAGAATCTCAAGCAGATTCCATGCTAAGCACGGAGCCAAACGTGGGGCTCAATCTCATGACCCCAAGATCATGACCTGAGCTGAAACCAAGAGTGGGATGCTTAACTAAGACAAAGGTGCCCCAAGTGATTTTTTTTTAATTAAAAAAAAAATAATGTTGCTTACTAAGACTTATTTAGCTTAACCCTACAGAAACATTATCGCCAAATTGGGAGGCAGTCTAGCAGAGTAAAAGAACAAAACAGACTGCCTGGTTCATATGCTAGCTCTGCCACTTATTAACTATGTGGCCTGATATAAAAGTGCTTAACCTTTCCTTACCTGTACAATCTGGGATAATGTTAGAACCTACCTTCTGGGGCTGACTGAGGATTAAGTCAGTTAACATTTGTAAAGCAATTTGAACAAGACTTGGCACATAATAAGAACTATGTAACCATTTACTATATTTTAAAATGATTAATTTCTCAACTTTTATCAAGGGTTAATACAGTTGTTATAATAATAACTAAATAGTTTATATACTCAAACTTATGAACTTAGTAACTTTTTAGTTACTTAAAAGACAGAGTTTATCATTTCTTTTCACATTCTCTCCTTATTTTTTGGAAGTTGGCAATTCATTTTGAAAATTTCTTAAAGTTCTCATGATACTGCATCTAATTGAAAAATTAATGTTAATATTCTAATCACCTTAAAAATAACTGATTTGCTCTCAAGTTTCTATTTTCTCTTAAACTGGTCTTTTTGGCTCTGGGGTTTTGTTGAAAAATCATTTCATATCTCTCGTAAAATTTTTTCTACCTTCAGAAAAAAAAGTTAGTTAAAATTACCTAAAGAAAATGAAGTTTCATGTATTTCCCCCCTCTTTACTCTGAAAATGAGATTCAAAATCATTGTAATCTTTGTATCTATATAGTGTTCTCTCCTTAGCAGATTGAAATACATCTTTTAAATATTAAAAATAAAAGAATTGAGTGTTTAGGAATTCTTTTGTTGAGAATATTTTCTGATAGGAAATCAAATCCTGAGATATCTTTATTTCAATAAAGATGGTGTTTGGTGGTTTTATAATATAATTCCATGTTGCCAGAATTATTTTTCTTCCTCCAGTATTCCCAATTATCTTCAGGTCAAAGTTCCTGGTTCTTTCTTTCTTTCTTTCTTTCTTTCTTTCTTTCTTTCTTTCTTGTTCTATTTTTTTTCCTTGCATCACTTTGCTTTTATAAACTAAAATATAATTTTTGTTTGTTTATAGTAATAGTCTTTATACTTTATTTTAGTCTATGTATAGATTTTCTTAACATTTTCACTTTCCGTACATGCTCAGTGTAGTATTTTTGTATTATATATTTTGTATTACATAATATCAATTGTTCCATTTTTTGATAATTAAAAAAAACCCCTAACATTTACTTACTTCATTTAACAACATCACTATTTCTTCCTCAAAGATCTGTGTGTCCAGTTATTGATATTTGTTTTGCATGTGTTTGGAACTGTTTTACTCTACAATTTTTTTCTTCTCCCCCTCCTCATTAAAAAAAACAAATTTAGCCAGGCATGACCACTTTGCAACATTTATCACTACATCACTCTCTCAGAGATCTAGCCCACCTCGCACATTACTATTTAAAAGTTATAGATCCTCTTTAAATTCTTGGAGAATCTTCTCAAATTGTAAAAGCCTCATAGGCAAAAATGGTAGTTTTTTTTAAACGATTCTCTGTCTGTGGTGGCCTTTAGATGTGCCTCATAGGCCTCCACCTCCATTGATAGGGTATGTAACCCACCAAGGGTCCAGCTGCAATGTTCTGAGATCCACCTCTGTTGCAAGGCCACGCTTCCCAAGGGGAAGGGCTACTTCCAACCAGACTGAACTGGTGGGGATACTAACAGGTCCTTTCCTGCATCTGAAAGCCAACTTTAGCTCTAGAACTCCCCAGTGGGCCTTGCTTAGGCTGTTCTGAAGTCTAGGATGCTTTCATCAGATTTCCTTCCTTTTGTCCTTCACTTAGAGTCAGACTGCATCTCTTAGAATAGCTCCACCACTTTACTTTATTATACCAGCAATTTCCCTAATTAAATACATTTAATTAATCCCTTCTTATCTTCTGTGCTTTTAGAGGAACCAGGCTAACACATTGCCAAATACATAGATATATATTTGGAAATACCTACAATGCAGGTCTGATGCCAAAAATAATGGGTTCCTAGAAGGAAACCAGGAAAAAGCAGGACAAACACTGTAAAGCATTGCTCTGCTTAGGTCTTCAGTTCAGAATTCAATAAATTTATTCCATTCTAAACTAATCTGCCTTTGGGGGTGTGGGGTGGGTACCACATGTGGTAGAGGGATAATGTCTGTATGATTTCCCATCCACAAATCAGTCTGCCTTTTATTAGCTTCCCATTGTGTTTAAAATATAAACTTCTTATCATAGCCACAAAGCTCTGCAAGGATTAGGTCCCTGCCTGCTTCCCCAACCATATTTGGAACTATTATCACCCTCACTCTCTGTCCTAAGCACACTGACCCTTCACTTCCTCAAACACAGTAAAGCCCTTTCCCAGCCTTAGAGCTTTCCTTCATGCTGATCTTCCTGCCTGAATCCCTCCTGCCTCCACTCTTTGTCTGGTTAACTTCTGCATCTTTCAGCTCTTGGCTTAATTAAATGTCCCTTCCTCAAAGAGGCTTTCCTTGCTCTTCACCTCACGAAATCAAAGTTACAAGACCACGTTGCTCTTCTAATAGACTCTGTTGTCTTGGCCTCTTAGCACTATTCCCAATTATACTTATTAATATTTTATTGTGTGTTAAATGTCCCACCAGATTATAACCAGTGAGCTATCAAGAACCATCACTGTTTTATTTCTCTTTGTATAGAGTGACATACAGTTCCTAGTAGTAAGTACCCTATCCATACATGTTGAATGAATAAATGAATGAATGAAAAAATTTCTTAAAGAAACATTTTCTGAACAACTAGGGTCATGTGGCTTGACGGAATAATGTTCTTTTTGTGCTCATTTCACTTTCTAACAATAAAGGAAGAAAACCTTAGTCACAGTACAGGATATCTTTTGGCCTAAATCCCATAATATGTATACAACCCTATATAAACATGAAATCCCAGACATACATATTCATTTTGTTAGTAACCAGAATATATCTTTCCACTTTTTTTGACTTCTATCAGAGTGGTGGTAACTGTCACCTGCTGAAATCCTTAAGCACTGTTTTAGAAAAACTTCTGCCCTACACTGATATCTGATATCCATCTCCCACTTGTCATTATTCCAGAAAGTAGTCATAGACTTCCAAATTGTTCTTAATTTGAATAACAATGATAGATACTCCCTGATAACAGTAATTTCTTAAAATCCAGTATTAAGAAATCATTTTCCTCTATGGAGAATACTTTCACAGTTCAGTCAAAATTGGAATAGTACATGCCCTTTGGCCAAACAATCCACTGAGGGATACTATACTGTCTTATCAACTAATTATTCTGTTTAGTTAAGTTCACCCTTTGCTGATATCCTAATCCACACAGGTTACATATGCATCCTAGAATTGTCCACATAGCAACTCAATTAGTAGTCTTTCCTTCTATGACAAATGTCTATTCCTGCCCTCTCTATCATTTCATTTTTTTAATGTTGGTAATAAATTAGTGATGCTGGGTTTTCTAGAACAGGATCCAATCCTGTAATCTCCAAGTGGGAAAAGTCTCAGGTCCCACTGTGAGAGAAAAAGGAATAGTTTCATCCCAGCTAGGAGATTCCTAGCCCCTCCATAAATCAGCATCATTATTTTACACGTTTGAGAGTAGAGATCCTATCTCTGTAATGACTGTCTCACTTATAGTAAACCAACAGGTAAACCCTGGGACTTTTAGAAGTTCTCACAGAACCATATAAAGCTTTCATTTCCATCAGTGTTCTAACTCCTTCTCCAGAACACAGAATTGTGTAGCAGGTTCAATCCAACAACATAGCAGCATTCACAAGTGTCTTCATTATCTCATTCTTTCTCAGACCTTCAGGAATGTGTTCCAACCCACAAAGAATCTGTGCTCAGGCATACAATTCTGTAAATAGCAGGGGGGGAAAAAAGCAATGAAAGAGTTAGCAAGAGCAGAGAATTGGGCTAAGGGAATTAATATGGCATTAGGGCTGGTCCCAAAGAGAAGTATAAATTTGAACCTAGTCATACCTTATCCAGATATGCTTAATGGACTTCCATGAAGACAGGGAACTATATGAAAAGTCTTTGGATCATTGGGGAAATATTTTGGTTGTAGTTAGGCTAGTCTAGATTGAAAGTGGACCTGAAGTAAGGGCCAGCCCCCAAGAAAAGCAGACTAACAGAAAAAAATAAAGTGGAATAGAGCACCACATAGGTAAATGGCATAAAGGTTAGCCAAGGCTACCATCCCAGCAGGAATCTGGATTGCACGCCAAAAAGGAAGCAGAAACCCTGGCATGTGGACTAGTTACATATGTTGAACATTACTGGGCAGATTGCCCCTCACTGCAAAAGCAGGTGGCAATGAGCTTTGCCCAGGATACTAAAACTCAGTCTAAAGACCACAGATTATTTCCAGACCCTATTCACCTTGTTAACTTGAGCAATTAAAATTTGGTTTCCACTGGTTCAGGTAGTTGCAGGATTGGGCCTATTGGAGAAAGGTCATTAGAGCTTGCATCTGGACAAGACTGAGAAAGCAAGAACTAAGCAATTTATATTCCAGAGCTAATAAAGGCAAAAGGACTAGAAGATACATGCCTATAGAGCAGTAATATTCATATATACTACATCACAGAAACTAAAATGCCACCTTGCCATGCAGAGGTATATTGAGTGATTAAAAAGAAAATCTCTGCTCATTGTTTATTCCTTTGTCCTTGTGAACACCCCCACATCTTTTACGATTTCTCTGGAGGCTGGAATGTCCAAGGTCAAGGTGTAGGCATATTCAGTTCTGGTGAGAGCCACTTACTGGTTTACAGATGGTTGTCTTCTTGTATCTTCCCATACTGGAGAGCAGAGACAGAGAGTAAGCTCTTATAATGTTTTTTAAAAGGGAACTAATCTCATGCAAGAGGCCTCCATCCTCAAGTCCTAGTTACTTTCCAAAGGCCTCATATCCTCACACTATTCTATTGAGGATTAGGATTTCAAAATACAAATTTTAGAGGACACAAACATTTAGTCCACAACAATAATATAATCATCTGTCTGGCTGTTTACTTTGACATCTCAATTCTACACCTTATTTAGGTCACTTGGAAGCCACCAAATGTATATTTCTCTGGCTGGGAAAAATTGAGAGGCTCAGGAGACAGCCAGCTTACCTTATTGCTAGTCTGGCATTAAGTTCCTTGGGAAGTGGCTTGAACTTTGAAATTGGGAGTAATTTCATGTGTAAATAATTAGTGGCATAAGTGGTTATTAGTATAAGTAGTAATAATAAATTAGTAATAATAACTGAGATCCTTTCTTCCATTATCAACCCCCCACTTCCTACCAGAGTACTAGTTATTGGGTCTATCTTGTTTACTGTGCCTAATTGATTTCATTGATTATATATTTCTTCATTCATTCATTTATTCATTCAAGAACTAGTACTTGAAATCTAGTCTATGCCAAGCATTATTTTAAGTACAAGGATATATAATAATGAGTACACAGGATCCTCATCCTTGGGATTTACATTCTAATTGAAGAGTTATTAGGGAGAGCAGTATAACTGAAGCAGTGTGTGTACAGAGGAAGATGAAACAAAATTAAGTAAGAGAAATTTATTTAATAAAGGACAGATCACATAAGGCCATGTAGATAATGATAAGGAGTATGGATGTTATTCTCTGTGGGATGGAAAGCTACTGAGCAGTTCTGAGCATAAAAGTAACATGATTGGTTTATATTTTAAAAGAATCACTCTGGCTGCTGTGTGGAAAAGCTAGAGTGGAAGCAAAAAGAAAGGTTAGGAAACCATCGTAGTTGACCAAGGGAAAGATGATATTGGTTTTGACTAGAATGAGATGAAAAGTGGGTGAGATGAAAAGTGGTTGATATCTGGCTCAATTTTTAAGGCAGAACTGATACGACTTGTTAATGGAATGAACATGAGAAGGAAAAAAGAGAAATTGGGGATGATTCCTAGGTTTTCACCTGAGGAATTGCATGCTAAGATGTGCCATTTGCTACAGAAACATCAAGTTTGGGTGGCTCAATTCTGGATTTTGAATATGTTAACTTTGAGATGCCTATTAGTCATTCAGATGGAGATACCAATTAGGAAGTTGGATAGAGCCTGAAAGATGAGAGGAGAGCCATGCTGGAGAGATTTGAGAGTCACCAGGGGTCTTTCATTTTTTTTTTTTTTTTTTTAATTTTTTTTAAATTTTTATTTATTTATGATAGTCACAGAGAGAGAGAGAGAGAGAGGCAGAGACATAGGCAGAGGGAGAAGCAGGCTCCATGCACCGGGAGCCTGATGTGGGATTCGATCCTGGGTCTCCAGGATCGCGCCCTGGGCCAAAGGCAAGCGCCAAACCACTGCGCCACCCAGGGATCCCGCCAGGGGTCTTATATAAACTTTTAAGGAAATATATTTGTTACAGTGTTTCTGGGGGACAATTTATTTCCTTGTGATGTAAATATGGTATATTTCTTTGTTATAAAGTCCCAATACAGAGCCTTAATAGTTTTATTCTTTTGATTGCAGGCATCAAAAACTGTCTTTGGAAAGTGCGAAGAAAAAGAAGAAATGCGTTGAAAGCAATCTTTTGGTTCTCTCATAGAATGAAAGAAAAAGCTGAAATCTCAACTCAGAAAGGGCAGCACTAGTGGTAAGAGTTTGATACCATTAATATCATTCAGTTCAATGACTCAAAGTCCACCGGGGTTCTAGTAATGCCTTGCAAAGCCATGCCTTCCCACATTCAATCCCTTCATCTATTAAATAAAAGGTTGAAATAAATCTTTGCTATTGAAAAGGTGGTCCTTTCATCAACAACTTATTTGGAATGTGAATCTGGATCAGGTCACACACTCCAGACTATCAATCAGAATTTTCATTTTAACAAGATTCCCAAGTGATTCATAGGCACATTAAAGTTTGAGAAACAAAGAACTAAATGATTGTCTGAACTGGCTAGGTGTTTCACATATCAGCTACATTGAGGAAGGTTCTCTGGATTCCTACCCATATACGTTTCATTTAAAATAGAATTACTGGGGTGGAGGCACTTGGGTGGCTCAGTCAGTTGAGTGTTTGACTCCTGCTTTCAGTTTAGGTCATGAACTCAGGGTTGTGAGATCCACCCTCACATTGGGTTCCATGGAGCTTGCTTAAGATTCTCTCTTTCCCTCTGCCTCACCCTGCCCCATTTGTGCACTCTCTTTCTCTCTCTCTTAAAAAAAAAAATACAGAGGTCTGTGGGTGGCTTAGTTGGCTAAGTTTTCAACTCTTGATCTCAGCTAAGGTCTTGGTCTCAGGGTCATGAGTTCAAGTCCCGCATGGGGCTCTATGCTGTGCATAGAGCCTATCTTAAAAAAAGAAATATAGAATCACAAATGGTTTTGTATTAAATGATCAAATTAAACAAATTGTGTTTAGTGTACATCTTGATTATAGGCAGGTAAGTTATATCTTGTAGAAACATGATAAACCACTTGCTATACATCTCATGACTCTTTTTTCCAGGAAGTTCAGAATTACTTTTCAGGCAAACTTCTATTCTGGTGATTGATATATTAATTGTATATCATGCAGTCTTACTAAGACTCATACTACATAGCTACTTTCATTGACCAGAATTCTGCATTTGTAGTGTTCTATTATTTATACATTTTTGTCATACTTTTATGATATTATTCTTGAAAACTCACACAATCTACCAATTATAAAATAATAGAAATGGGAGGAAACCTATAAGTATTGATGCTATTTTTTTGAGGAAAGGCGTGACAATTGTTATTTGATGGAAGTAAACATTGCAGCTCATTAAAATTTTGGCGCAGAATTGTGGCCCAGAAAGCCAATGGGTCTTGAAATAGAATGTAACCTACCTATGAACTTACAGTCTTTAAACAACTTCCATGATTCCTTAAATAATCATGTCCCAAAAAGTCTCTTAGGAATATATCTAGTAGATATGATTTAAGGAAAATATGTCAACTTTTAAAAGTAGATTAGCTAGTGAAATCTATTCGTTAGCACTGTTAGTTGAAATGTGACCCTTAAACTTTTTATATTAGAATCACCTGGGAAGCTTATTAAACTACAGAATCTATGACTTACTCCAGACCTACCAAATCAGAATCTTTGAGGGTGGGGTCCAATAACCTGCATTTAAAAAACAGGTGAGTCTTATTGCACTAAAGTTTGAAAATTCCTGTATTAAACATTAGATTTTCAAATTTGGTTTTCCATTGACATTAGTGTCAATTTCTAATGACTGAGCAGAGTTCACCTTTATTGTTTCACATTATATTTTTTCAGACTCTCCATGCTTCACATTGGAATGACATTTTGACAAGTACATGGCTTAATTTTTCCCCCATTTTTCCAAAAGCTTTAAATATTCCTTTTGGGCAACTCACTAAGACAATATGTGTTAAGGCATAGTATTTCCAGAACACCAAAGAATATTGCCCTGGCCAGGACTGGGGATCACTTTTTATAGAGGATCACTGATCCACAGTGTGGGGAAGGAAGAAAAAAGGAAAGAAAAACAATAAAAGAAGAGATCAACTTACTTTAATATTTTAAAGTAGATAAGTATTTATCTGTTTAAAAATTAAGAAAACTCTTTTCTAAAAATTGATGCAACTTTATTATTTTTTATAATACATGCTTGTTAAATCCACGATAAAGAGAAGGTAGAAATTTTCTCACTATCTTATACCCCATATATGATAATATGAATATTTTTAGAGTGCCTTTACAGTGCTTAGCACATAGAAAGCACTCTCTCTATAGGTGTAGAGAGAGAGAGGGAGAGAGAGAGAGTACATATATATGTAAAAATATATACAGTTTGAATAAATAAATGGCACATAAAATGTGTACATTTTTATATACTTTCTTGAAACTGATTATTTTCCAGTTATTAATATACCATAGAATTTTTCTGTAGGAATAGAAATCTAATATTCTATTGTATTTGATGTATCATAATTCACTTAACCAAGCCCCTACTAATGGTCATTTACTTTCAATTTTATAGTGCTAAAGGGAATTCTGAAATAAACTATCATACAATTGTCCAGTTTTTGATGGGAAAAATTCCTAAAGTGGAGTTGTTGAATCAAAGTTTATATATCTTTAAAGTCTAGTACATATTTTCCTCCTAAAATGTTGATTCAATGCCATTAAGTTTTATAACTGACTATTCTCCCACAATGGATATCTTTGTCAATCTAATAGTCAGTAAATATAATCTCATTATTTAAATTTGTGTGTACCTAATTACTAATGAGAATATATCCATTTTGTAAATTTATTAGCACAGTTATTTCTTTTATGAATTGCCTGTTCATCTTTCTAGTGGACTGGAACAGGAAATTTTAAATTCTAATTAATAAATATACCATATAAATAATAAAAGACAGAACTTATTTATAGCAAACTGAAATCAAATAAAAGTTTAAAAAGCCAAAAAATGAAACACAGAGACAGACAGTGAGAGAGAGAACCAAGTCATATAAGCAGAGGGATACATTGAAATGGCCATTGAAACAGAGGACACAAACCTTATGTGTATCTACACAGACACAGAGACACATGGAGAGATGCATCGATAAAAGCATAGACAGAGATCAAAAGTAAATGGAGACACCCAAAGAAAAAGTAGATCAGGCTCACATGCATAGGCACAGGAAATGACAGTAAAATGTATATACACACTGGCATATATAGAAAGTCACATAAAAAATACAGCACAAACGTGTCAAAAAAAATCTGCACACAAAATATAGAACAGAGATACAAGAAAAGATATGCAGAAAGTAGTCTTAGCAATATGGAGACAGGGAAATTCAGAGAGATGCGTTTCATGGATTAAAACCCTATAATATGGTTTTTAAAGATATACTTACTAAGGCCTTCTAAATTTATGTGGCCTTATCATCCCTGGAAGCCAAAGTTGATATGTCCTGCTTTTTCTTCTGCAGATCAGATGATCTAAACTCAAGGATTGTATGTAATCACAGAATTCGATTTCCCCTCTCATTCTGAAAAAAATACAGAGGTACCCAACTAATAACACATACACAAAATAAATTCTTATTTTAGCTGTTCCACATAAATACACACATAATTTATTCTTTTTGATTTCTTCATTTAGACATAGTCATGAAGCATGAAAACTTTTAAGATGTAAATCCTGTGTTGAGAACCACGGGTCTCACTAAAGCTGCCTCTTTAACTAAATCCTAATGCCAAAATGATCCTAACAAATCTACCATTTTCTGAATTACTGCTGGGAAGGAGATGAAGGAAAGAGCTAAAATAATAACTGGGAATCAAGCATCTGAAGAGATTACAGTAAAGTTAATTTGTTTATGAAGTTCCCTTCTCTGAGAAGGAAGAAAGTTCAAACACTGCTGGTTGTTGTAGCCACCCTACTATCGAGTTAATCAAATCAACTGCATGGAAATTCTATCAAACACTCATCAATCAACCATTATGAATGACCAAAAACAAACAAACAAAAAGACTTAACTAGAAAACCATCAATTCAGCCTTGCTATACAGACACCGCCAAAGTATTGCAGGGAGGCATAAATATTTTGAAATATGTTTAAATAATGTGTCCTGACTGCCAGTAAAATTTTTCCAAGCAAATGTTATTGAAAATGTTTGGGCTATCCACAAATGTTTTTACAAGCATTCCTACTAGGCAACTACTGAAGCCTCAAAAAAAATTCTGGCCAACAGGAGAATTCATAAGAAAGAAGCGCTGAGTAGAAGGTGACCTAAGGAAATGTAGTCAGGAATATCTGAGCTGTTGGGATGATTCAAAAACAAATGCATGTTTCATGAAAGCTTTAGAAACAAATAGCTCTGGCTAAAAACAAACATTTGGACAGTGAGGACACACCCAACAAAAATGTTTGTTTGCTGATACTAACATTTTATTTGGCACGTATTTGCCAGAGCAGAAGCGGGCAAAAATAAGATAAATGCAAACATCTCACAGAAGGCAAAATCACAGTAAATTTATAAGTGTAAGAAATATGAGAACATTTGTTTACTGAACATAGAGCAAAAAATAGATATTTATGGCTTATTTAAAGTAATGACAATTTTACCAACATAAGATCAGAAGCACAAAAAAAATCCCTAAATATTAATTCTGTTGTACATTATTGCAGCTTTTACATTCATGCAATGCGGCATAGTTCTTTTCAATTAACTCACAAAACAATTCTATGGGATCAGTTGATGACAAGTATTATTATCCCCATTTTACAGATGAAATATGCTAAGTAAATAGGGCTATTCCTCCTCCCTTATATCACATTTGCCTCCCAAAAAAGATTTATGCTGTATGCTATTGGCTAATATTGAGAAAATAACTTGTATGATAAAGGAGAGGAACTTGGAATTGTGGGAAAATATAAAAACTTATTTATTGGTGCATTTCTGTAGTATCAATTTTTAGAATGCCTGCTGTCCACTCTTTGTTTTCATCCTTTATCATACCATCAGATTAAGTCTTAACATACATAGCATCATCCTTTATCATACTCACCATCAGATTAAGTCTTAACATACATAGCATCCTATTTATTTTTCTATTTTTCTCCCTCAATTCCTTGATGTAACCAGGCCCCAATTCTAAATGTTGTAGACAGAGGAGGTCCAGGCTCAGACACGGTTGTCTCCATCTCTTCTCTGGCCTTGGGTTTCTGATCTCCTTTCACTCCTGCTTCTCTTTTTTGCCTCCTCCCATTAAATGTAGTCAGTTTAGTAGGTTCTGGTATCACTTTGTTCTTCCATACTGACTCCTTTGCTAACCCCAAACCCTTTGAGGCTTCATGGTAGGTTGGGGAGAGAAGGAGAATATCTCTATTTCTGGCCCCACTTGTCTCACAGCCAAACCTTCACTTCCAACTGCATGATGGAGATCTCTTTTTGATGTTCTCCATTAGCACACCTAATTCAAAATGTCTAAAAATATTCATTAATTTCCCCTGACAAGCAGCCAAATCTCCTCCGTTTCTGTGGATGGCAATATTATCAACAATAGACCGAATGTATCTCCTCAAAATCCATATAGAAACATGATCCCCAATGTGATGCTATTTGGAGATGGGGCCTTTCAGACATGATTAGGGTCAGGAGGGCGAAGCCGTCAAATATGAGAGAATGCCCTTACAAAAGCATCCCCAGAGAACTCCACTGCTTCCTTTGCATGTGAGGACATGGTGAGAAGACGAAAGTCTATGAACTGAGAACAGGGCTCCCACCAGACACCTTAATGCTGACACCTTAATAGTCGGCTTCCAGGGACACCTGGGTGGCTCAGTGGTTGAGCGCCTGTCTTTGGCTCAGGGCATGATCCTGGGGTCCAGGATCGAGTCCCACATAGGCTCCTTGTGGGGAGCCTGCTTCTCACTCTGCCTGTGTCTCTGCTCCTCTGTCTCTGTCTGTGTGTCTCCCATGAATAAATAAATAAAGTCTTAAAAAAAAAATAGTGGGCTTCCAGCCTGTAGAACCATGAGAAATAAATTTGTTATTAGCCACCCAGTCTATGGTATTTTGTCATAGCAGCCTAAACAGACTAAGACATCACCCTTCTAATTACCTTCTAAAAACTCCTCCAGCTCCCACTGTCTATAAATCTGATTGCTAAATTCTATTGATTTTACCTCCTCAGTATCTGTAACACACAACATTCCCTTTATTCTCACCAACACTATTCCAGTTTAACCACTGATCATCATCAACTTAATATTGGCTTCTTTACCAATACTACTTCCTCTTCTGTTTTCCATCTCTCAATTTGCTTGCGGCTATCAGATTGATCATCCTAAGCAATGCCTCACATTCCTGTGGCAAAACAAAACCCCTTGGACCGATATTCCTTCAGGTTTATCGGTTCCTTCTAACTCCAGGAGGAGTTAGAACCCAGATTCTAGGATTTAGCATGCTTCCTTTTCCTCTCCCAAAGAAGGATTTTGCAGTCCAGCTAGAGGTATATTCTTGTGGGTTGGTCTTCACTAATGTTAACCTATCATTTTACAAAATTTTCAGTTGGTCATCTTCATATTCCAGCAAACTGAACTGCTCTCTACACTCAAAGTGCCTTCTATACTTTTCAACTTCTGTGTTTTTGTTCAAGGTCTTCATTCACTTGAACACAAAAGTGTTTAAAAATTTCATTTCCACTTGTCCAACTTCTTGCACTCTTTATGACATAAACTAGTCATCATATATCTAGGATATTGTTGCTTAACACTATGTAATAACTTTCTTATTATTTTAAAATTAGGCCCTAAATAGTTTCCCATGCCATTAAATTTTTCAAATATATCATTTTCAGTGACTCCAAATAATTTTCACTTGCCATTAAACATTTTCCTATTGTTGGGCATTTATATTGTTAAATTTGGCTTTGCTGTTGTAAGTAATACTGTAGTGAAAATATTTTTTACATAAATACTTCTTCACATCACAGATTAGTTCCTTAGATTAAATACCCAGAATTATTTTTGAGTTAAAAGATATGAATGTTTTTAAAAGCTCTTGATGCATATAGATGGTCAAAATGTCTTCTGTAAAGAGTTCTGACTTAAACTTTCAACAGAACTCACATTTCAATTGTGAGATGACTGTTTTTTCCACATCCTTCCCAATATCGGGAATTTTCACTGTTTTTAATTTGCCTATTCCAGAAATTAAAATTAAGATTTTATTATTTTTAAATCTACATTTCTTTGGTTATTGATTATGATAGCAATTACCATTGCTGAGTTAGCTGTAAACCTCATTTTACAAAATGCAACATGTTCTTTGTCTATTTTTCATTCGAGTATTCATCTTGCTTTGATTTTATTACAAATATTTCTTTCTCTGAATTGTTTACCATATGCCTAAAATTATTTTATATACAAAATTAAAAATAAATTTCAATGTAGTCTAATTACTTGTTTTTTTTTTTATTGCTACTATTGTTTGAAAGATTTTCTCCTACTATAATGCAGGCTAAATTTTCTTAAATAACCTTATTTGTTCATTTCTCTTAATCACACTCAAATCTCTGTCCTCTTTCTATTCTTGCCTTTATAGTTAAATCTTTATAATCTCATCAATTACAGTAGTCTCCTACCTCCCAGCATATCTTTCTGACTCCATTCTAATTTATTTTTCTCAGGAAAATAACAGAAGTCTTTTTACATATGTTAATCTGACTGGGTTTTTCCCCAGTTTAAAAATCCACAACGATTCCCATTGTTTTCAGGGTGAAAACTAAAAACCTTCATGAGACCCTATGCAGTATGGTACTTGCCATAACTCTAGCTACCTATCCCAACAAGCTCCCTACTGGCTTCTGTTTCTAGCTGGCTTAATGTCTTTCCATGATGACCTTCACATGGACTGTTTACTTTGCCCCCTGTGGTCTTTTTAACTCTTTTCCCTCTTATACCCACCTAACAAGAATCCTTGAGGTCTTCACTGTAATGCCATTTCCTCCAGTAAGTCATCCCTAACGCGCTCAGCACAATAGTGTAATTGTAAATAATAGCTACCTTCTCCAACAGGCTATAAACTCTGTGAGGACAGGGATAATGTTGACCTCCTCAACACTATTCTTAGTGCCTACCAAAGTGATCAATAGTATGTTTTAAAAATAGAGTATATTATTTTACCAATGCTTCACTGTTTTAATAAGTATAGCTTTATAATACGCTGTAATATCTGTTTGAATTTATCATTAAATTTATTTTATTTTTAAAATGTAATTTGAATATCTTTGCCTGTTTATTTTAACAGATAAGACATTTTGCCCAGTTCAAGAAGAAATATTATTGGTGTATCTGGAATGACTTTGAAACTATAAATACATGTGGGCAGAAAAGTCAACTTGATATTTGTCCACTGTCCCAGGAACATGACTTTCAAGTCTTCTTGTACCTCTTTGTTTATTTTGAAAAAAATTGTTCATACAGATCCTGCAATTTTTAATTTTGAGAAATTTTATAGGTTTGTTGTTATTAAGAATGAGATCTTTCTTCCATTATTTTATAATAGACTTTTATTTTGTGAAGTTTTACACAAATAATTTATCATGTAAATAATAGAGTTTTTCCTTACCCCATACCCATTTCCCTCTATTCTTAACATCTTATATATTAGTGAGGTACATTTGTCACAGTTAATGAAACTGATACTAGTATGTTATTTACTAAAAACCATGCTTTATTCAGGTTTCCTCTGCTTTAACCTTTTTCTGTTCCAGGATACCACGTTATAATCAGTAGTCATGTCTCCTTCAGCTCCTCTTGGCTGTGGTGGTTTCTCAAGCTTTCCTTGGGTTTGATGACCTTGACAGTTTTGAGGATACTGGGCACGTGTTTTGGAGAATGTCCCTCAGTTGGTATTTGTCTGACGTTTTTCTCTAATCACTGATTAGACTAGGGTAATGTGTTTTGGGAAGGAATCCACAGAGTTTAAGCGGCATTCTCATCACATCACGAGCACATACTGCCACTATGATTTATCACTCTTGATGTTAACTTGGGTCACCTGGCTTGAGGTAGTGTTAGGTTCCTCTACTGTCAAGTTTCCTTTTTCGGTCTCCTTTTCCATACTTTGGAAGAATCTCTTCTTACATTTTTAACTGAATATTTTTATATAATTGAAGATTATAGATTTTAGCACTTACATACTATTTTAAATTATAAAGATTAAACATTATCAAAACATTTACCAATTATAAAGTATCAATAAGAAATTAAAGTACTTACATAAACAATGCTTAAGTAAATCTAATTTTTTAATATCATTTTACAAAAATAGACTTACTTGCTGTGGCTTAGCAGTATTTCTATGATTTCTGGAAAATACTGAAATTGTGATTCCAGTATTTTATGATTTTATACAATAAGAATAAAAATTCATGGCAAATGCCAGGCTATAAGTCCCATGGAAAGCTACTCTGAATAAATTTGATTCATTGAGAAGCACTGATCTGTATTTGACAAAAAGAAACCTATCAAAAAAAAAAAAAAAAAAAAAAAAAGAAACCTATCCAGCTCTGCACCTAATGTGCTTATTGTGGGAGATTGATTATTTACCAAATATTTCAGTTCTTCTCTGTATTAGTTACCTATTGCTACAAAAGAGATTACCTCCACAACTTAGTGGCTTAAAACAACAATCATTTACTATCTCACAGTTTGTGGATCAGGAATATGATGGCTTAGTTGGGTCTTCTGCTTCAGGGTCTCACACTGGGCTGCAATCAACTTGTCAGCCAGAGCTGAAGTCATCTCAAGATTCAGCTGAAGGCAAATCTACTTCCAAGCTCACTAAGTGGTTGTTGGCAGGATCCAGTTCCTTGTTAGCTATTGGACTCAGTAGGAGACTCTCAGTTCTGTGCTGGTTGTTGGCCAGAGGTCACTCTCATTTCCTAGTCATGTGGGCTTCAAGTTTTGTAAAAACTTAACTTTTTTTGTGTGTGTGTGCTTCAAAAGACACTAAAACGGGGCACCTGGGTGGCTCAGTGGTTGAGCATCTGCCTTTGGCTCAGGGTGTGATCCTGGGGTCCTGGGATCGAGTCCCACATCAGGCTCCCCGCAGGGAGCCTGCTTCTCCCTCTACCTATGTCTCTGCCCCTCTCTCTGTGTCGCTCATGAATAAATAAATGAAGTCTTTACAAAAAAGACACTAGAACAATTAAAAAACAAGCTATAGACTGGGAAAATCTGCCTATCATATACCCGATAAAGATTTTATGCAGAATATATAAATCACTCTTAAAATTCAGTAAGAATTAGAAGACAACTTTAAAAACTGGCAAACGATTTGAATAAGTATTTCACCAAAGGTATGGTTAATAAACACATGAAAAGATGCTTAATAACAGTAGTCATTTGAACTTGAAAATATAAATTAAAACTGCAACAAAATACTGTTCCATATCCACCAGAATGGCTAGAATTAAAAAGACAGAGAATAACAACTTTTTGCTAAGATATGGAGAAAGTGGAGCCCTCACGTATATTGCTGGTAGGAATATAAAATGACTAGTCACTTTGTAAAAGTTTGACAGTTTCTTAAAAAGTTACACATGAATTTATCTTACAACCCAGCAAATCTACTCCAAGGTATCTACCCAAGAAAGATAAAAACATTATGTCCACACAAATCTTGTGTATTTAGGTATGCAGCTGCGTCACATACAACAAATACCTGAAACAACACAAATGCCCATCAACTGATGAATAGATAAAAATGTGATACATCCATACAACAGAAAATTATTTAGTAATAAAAGGAAGCAAACCATCAATACATGCTATGGCACAAGAAGTCAGACATGGAAGATACATACTACATGCCCCCTTAATAGAGAATGTCCCTAAAAGGCAAAATTTTATACAGAAAGCAGATTAATTGTTGGTGAGGGCTGGGGGTAGGAATGTGGGTTCACTGTAAATGGGGACCGGAGATTTCTTGGGAGTGATAAAAATGAAATGTTCTAAAACTGGATTGCAGTGATCAGTTGTACAGCTCTGTAAATTTACTAAAAATCATTAAATTGTACACTTACAGAAATTATATCTCAGTAAAGCTGTTTTTTAAAAAGTAAAAAGTCTATGTGTGGTTTAAGTCTCTCTTCTCTGTATCAAGATGACCATTTATGTTCCAGATAAATGGTATTTCAACAGCCTGGGTTGCAAAATGAAGATACATGTGGAGCAGAGCTGTAAGCAAACCATGATGGATGTGAACTAGAAAACAAACTTTGTTGTTGTAAGCCACCTAGATTTAGGCATAACAGAACCCATCCTGACTGGCACATTTATTTTTCTAAGAAATAAAATGTATTATGACATATTTATGTTAAAATTCTTCCATGAAAAATTTTCATTTAAGGAGTAAAATTGTTACTAAATGTATTTTCTGCAGTCTCATAACTTTATGATTCTTTAAATTAAAAATACAAAACTTTCTGTAACAATTCAGTGTTTCATAAACTCTAAATCATATGACAAAATTATTTATACATATTTACAAGCACCTTACTTAGGGATGGGAATATCCTAAAGAACAAAATCAACATGGCTCCTAGCTTCACAAAGCTTGTAGCCTAAAAAGCTGTTTATTATCTGTATGCTTTGTTTTATCTATTACAAATAAATCTGAATTTCATTTTCATGTCGATATCAATTCTATCTCTGCAATAAAGAAGCTTGGTTATTGTCCTTTCAGTCTAAACTTCTGTGACTCTCACTTTGACTTACCAGGTAATTTTTAAGTTGTAGTCAGTTTTAATTTCCACCAGCAGGTGGAACCCTTTAGATTTATTTTGTCTCAGTTTAACAGCAATATAGGTCTTCATGATTTTTCATTTTTAAGAATTATTTTTTTCTTTCATTTAATATTTATTTCTAGAATGGAAGTAAGTGATAGTGGGTAAGAATGGTCATTCCACATTCCAAAAAAAAAATCTCTACGTTAATAGAATCCACATCAACATATTCAGTTGAAGTTTTAAGTTTACAGACACTTTGTCATAGAACACTTGTTATGGGGTAAATATACTTGCAATGGAGTTTAAAAAAAAACCGTATGAGTTAATATTTAAGAAGCTTCTTTCTTCTCGACCAGGAGTTGGCAAACTTTTTGTAATGGATAAGACAGTAAATATTTTAGTCTTTGTGGGTTTTAGGGTATTAAAACTACTCCAGTCTCCTGCTGTAGCCCACCACAGGCAGCCATAAACAATGAGCAAAGCAATGTTCCAGTAACATTCCATCTAAAATAGATGGGCAGATTTGGGCTATAGTTTGTCCAGCCCTGCTTCAGGCTAGTGGCTCTCACATTTGAACATGCATCAGCATCACCTGGGGGGCTTGCTAAAGCACAGATTTCTAGGCTGATAAGGCTGTTCCCCAGAGGGGCACAAGGAATTGTATTCTAGCAAGTTTCCCCGTGATTCTGATGCCACTGGTCTCGGACACATGCTTTTTACTCAGGAACACCTACCCTGAGAACTCTTTCATCATTTCTACAGCCATATTTTTGTAACATTTTAAACAGCTAAAACAGACTTTTTCTTTTTTTTAAATTATTCAAACAGCTTTTATTATAAAACTAAACAGCAGTTTAGTTTTTTTAAAAAAACTAATAGTTTAGTTTTTTATAGTTTAGTTTATTATAAACTAAACTATTTATAAAATAAACTAAACTATTTATAAAACTAAACTAAAGGTGACTACAGTTGTCTTTTTCTTGACATGAACACTATAAGATTTCCTAAAGAGATCATTTGTCAGGAATAAAAAGGTTGGGGTGGGTAGGAAATAAGACTGTATAATGACTTCTGGTTCAACCATCACCATCTATTATAGTGCTGAGTTATTTTGTAACTGAGGATGATGCTATAGAGAATACATCTTGCATATGGTCACAAGCTGGAAATGTTCTCACATTAGTGTAAAAAGGTACAAAAAGAAGCATCCACCACTCAGAAGCAAAAAAATGCTTTTGTCTTGATATAATTTCTGATTTTTAATGCATATTTTACACAATTAAGGTCATATTACATTATGTATACTATATTATAATAGCATTATACTATAAATAATATTATAATGACCTTATATAAAAATATACTACAAAATATATTAGTTTTGTAATATGCTCTTTTAGCCTAGTGATCAGAATCATTTCCCTTTGCTATTAGAAACAATTTGTAGGGCAGCCTGGGTGGCTCCGTGGTTTAGTGCCTCCTTCAGCCCAGGGTATGATCCTGGGGACCCAGGATCGAGTCCCACGTTGGGCTCCCTGCATGGAGTCTGCTTCTCCCTCTGCCTGTGTCTCTGCCTCTCTCTCTCTGTTTCATGAACAAATAAATAAAATTAAGAAAAAAAGAAACTATTTGTAAACATTTGTAATGGATGTGTACTATTTCCTTATAAATGAATATAAACATATTTTAGAATGAGTCCCACCACCTCCATAATTCTTGTACTCTCTTCAGTCTTTCCCTTTAGGAATAATCTTGTAACGAATATCTTTGTGCAAGAATTATCACCATTTTTTTATTTCTTTTGAAAACAATTAAAGAAGTAGAATTTCTGGATATATATATATATATTTCAAATTTCTGAATATTTTTAAGGCTCTTGATGGATATTGGAATTTTTTCGCTGTAACTTCACACTTATATAAGAGAGCCAACCTCACTATACACTATCCAACATTGGGCATTTCAGGCAGTTTTCTTAGTTTATATATGAAACAAAGTGACTGGAATGGGCTCAGTTTTCCCTATCATATTATAAAAGTGTTTATTTATCCCTTTTATCTCTGGCTCCAACCCTATCTCATAGTTCCTTTCATCCTATCTCATTCCTGCATCATATATACATAAATACAATTGCAAGATATCTGGCTTCAGGCCCAAACAGTGCCTAAGCCTGTATTCTCTCAGGTGTTGCCTTACCTGGCAGAAACACTCTTATGTATCTCTGTAAATGTGCAGAGCAAAAATCCACTCATATGCAGAGCTACACTAGAGTGCCAGACCAGAGTGTAGCACTCCAAAGAATGGTCAAGGGACAGAGCTCTCCATCGTTGTGGCTGTCTCTTCCGCCAGCACACAGCAAAGGTTAAATCAAGCCATGGTTGCTGGGCAGAAGCAAATCAGCACAGGGAAAGGATGATTAAGGTTCCACAAGAAGTCACAGATATGCTCCCATGCTAATAGCAGCCCTTGCCCAAGAAAATTTATCCCTGAAGATTGAATAGAGAATTGGCGAACTTTGTAAGCTTCTGCTTGGCTCAGCTTTGAAATTTGTCTTTGATGAGCTTATGGAGAAACATCGAAAGAATCATCTTGTCGGGAAAAATGAAAACTCAGAAGGGTTCTGAGCTGATAGACAACTGAAGATCAGATGAGAAAGAAGTTGTTCCTGAAGATGCCAGGACTGATAGATGACAAACTATGTCAAATTCTTCCTCTACCGCCTTCCCATGGACCACTGGGAGAACAGAGGTATAACTCCACAGTGATTAAGTTTCCACCACTCAGCAGAATAGAGTCTGAAAGTTGAAATTAAGTTCAGTTGATAAATAAAAGATGAAATTATATTTCCTGCAAGCTAGCTTTGTGGACTGAGACTCAAACTCAAACTCCTGTCATTTTCTGATACTCTACGTCAGGTATGGCACCAATGACTATGGCTCTAGCCTCCACAAAAAGGATCTTCAGAACTGACAATGGATAAAATTGAGGTAAAGACATATCTACACAGCATGAGTGTTTTCAAATAACTGGCTTACTGGTGGAAACAACATTGTATTGTGTGTTCAACTGAGTTGATGGTTAAGGGAAGCCCAAATAATTGATCTATAAGGTTGTTATGGTCACATCCTTGACAGCCTGACCAAATTTATAGAGAATAACAGCAGCAGAACCCAGTTTCTGTATTTGTATTTCTCTCTTGAACTTTATGATGAAAAACATAAAACTGTTCTGAGTTATTTTAACATTAAACACATTCATCCTTGGAATTGGAAAATGCTAATGCTTTCCTATGTCCATATGCTGAATAAAATTGAAAGTAAACAGAGCTAGCATATTTTGGGAGTCGCTACTATAGTCATCAAACCAATTAAAAATTCACTTCAAGGTGGTTATTATAGTAGTATTTGTTGTTATTTATATGTCTGAAGAACACTTCTGTAGCGGTGTAGTATACTACATATATTAATAATATAAAAAGAACCAAGAAAACTAATCCATTCCATTAATGCCAGAATTGTTTCTTACAGCCTAAATTTTTTAGAAGCAACCTCTTAAGGATGAAATCCTTTCTGTATCATTATAAGCTTAACATTTTCAAATAAAATTATGCGTATGGTCATAAAAGCATAATAGATTAAGAATAATAATGTTTGATTGTCTGACTCATACCTATATGAGTCTTTATTTGACCAGATTGCCATAGCCTACTCATAAATTAAAAAGCTTTTAAGGAATTAATAGTACAGTTTGTCCTAGACTATAATATAATTCATGGTTTCTAACATATTTACAAGTTTAAAGGAAAAAAAAAGTTCTATTGTAACAACCTTACCTCTATTATGCTAAATATTATCCTAAACTATTTTATAGACTAAGGCTTTCATAGGAATTTCTTCAGCCAGTTAACATTTTCCCATTATTAATAACTGTTTTTATATAAGAATTTTTTTCCCTTCAACTACAGGGTAAATGAGACAGAAAGAAATGTATATTGTTGTTTATAGCTCTCAGTATCACACACTTCTCTAGGTTTGAGCCATGCTTTGTGCCTGAAAAAGTCTCATTCTACATGTCAGGAAGCTTTACATTTAGTCTTCTCTTTTTCTTGAAGACATGTTAACCATAGGATATCAAAAAGGGTTATTTAAATAAAAGCAAGCTAAAAGTATTAAATAGTGTGTGAGAGGAAAATTGCAGTAGTGGCTATCATGCTTACAAATGCCCCAAACATACTAATGGTGGTCATTCTTGCCCTGTACCATGAGAAGTGATAGGTAGGAAAAGTCTCTGTGTAGTCTCAACCTTCTCCAGGATACTGTTAAAAGATATACTCACATTCCCAGCCAGCCTTATAAAGCCAATACCTTTCCTCAGAGGAAGTTCTGTTCTTGGATCCTGGATTCTGGCCCAAGTCACACCTAAAATTCCATTTGCACTTCTTAATCCCATCAAATATCTATGTTGTCCTGCATTTTCTAGAGCTCTCCGTGAGTATTGCTTAACATTATAGAAAGGTTTGAGAAAGTCTTGGCTATCAACAGATGTGCCCTTCCAATAGATACCTGGCACTCCTTCCCCTGTGGTTATACTGCCTGGTTTTGCAACCATTACATTGGATTTATTAGTCATACTTAAAGCCTAGAGTACCAGAGATTGGGATTTCTGTATATTATATGTACTCACAACAAAGAGACATATTCTTCCTTATTGGAATTTTTTTGTTTAATCAGCCTTCTGAGTTGTTTGTGACCTCTTTGCCTTGGGCTTTAAGAGAATCACTTCTGGAAGGAAGTTGGTGGCACTCTGAGTGTCGGCCATTTCCATAAACCCATTCTGGTTAAAGCTTCCATGTCCACAGACTTATGTAGAAGAAATCTGCCTGTGTCAGTTAGCTCCTGCTGTGTGACAAAGGACTTCTAAATCTTAGAAACATTTATTTAGCTCATGTATCAGTGGGTGGGTTGATTAGAGGTTGGCTGACCTAGAATGAGCCAAGAGGAGTGAGCCAGTTAGGGCACTTATATTCTGCATGTCTCCCTTTCTTTTCCTGGGTCCAGAAGACTGGCCCAGGTCTGTTCTTTCCATGGCAATGACAGAAATACACAAATATTAAAAAAAAAAAAAGAAAAAAGAAAAAAAGAGTAAGTCCTCTTGATCTAGAATTACCATTGGCATACTGCTACTTCTGCCTCATTCTTCTGGCCAAATTAAGTCACATGGTCACATCCAATATCAAAGAATGAGAAAATATATTGTACCTTTTTAGCAGGAAGAATATGGAGTCTCAGAGCAAACAGCACAGATACAGGGAGAAGTAAAGAACTAGAGCCATTAATACAATTTATCACACAGCCACAAGCCTTTCCTTACCTGCAAATTACCTTGCTGTGAACCCCAGGATTACACTACCTTTGCATCACTGTGTTATGATTTAGCATCTAATCCAACAGCAACTATATGCCCTCAGATATTTTCTTTAGTAATTGTAACTATCATTATTACGACCTTAATGTACATTAGATCTGACTGATACTGATGTTTCAAAATTCTGAGAAGAATAAGCCCAGTTCTCTGACAGTTACTAGCTGTGTGACGTTCGGGAAGTTTTTCAACCTTTCTGTGTCTCATTTTTGTCATTTATAAAATAGCAATGGAAGAAATAGTGTCTACCACATGAGATTGTTGTGAGAATTCAAATAAATATGTGCTTAAAACAGGGTCAGTCACTTTTTCTGAAGAGGGCCAGATGGTAAATATTTTAAGGCTTTGTGGACAGTAGGATCTCTGCTGCAACTTCTCAGCTCAGTTGTTGTAGGGCAAAAGCAGCCATAGATAATATGTAAACAAACAGGAGTGGCTATATTCCAATAAAACGCTATTTACAAAAACAGGTAGCAGATTTGAACTGGGCCAGTAGTTCATCCAGCACTGACTTAGAAGGTGACTAGCACATAAGTACCAAATAAGTGTTGGCAATTTTTATAATTACTCTTACATAGCATCACAACAGGTATGAGGAAGTGGACCAAAACTGATGAACAAAAGGTTCCCAGGGGACTTTAATGTTTAGTTTTAGTTACTTTCCCCTCTAAAGGAAGATGATGGTTCTCTTTGTCAACTTACAAAGACCAATGAAGAAAATGGAAATCTATACAGATAACAGGTCCTTTTACTCATATGAGAAGTCATGCCTCCATTGAAGATATGCTCAGGAATGGTACAGAATCCTGCCCAATTTACAATATATAACAGAGGTCACTGAAAGATTTCTTGAAAGAACAAGTATACAGTATTCTTGATGGTGCCTGGGGGATCCTACTGTTCTAATGTGAAGGGGCAACCAGAATTATGGTCTAGGTTCTCTCCTAAACCTTCTTCAGCATTCAATCCTAGGAAATTTCAGCTAAGCAATTTAGCAGGTCAGATTTTGAAGGAAGGAAAGTCAAAACTAAGCCCCATCTGAGAAGGGAGGCTTGATCATCTCCTTGGTGTGAAAGGGATCACTGAAATGAACAATTTTTGTTGCATGTGCGCAGTATGCCTTTTCTAAGTATTGACTCCCTCAACCCCTGCAACAATAAATTTGCAAAGAGAGAGATGCCTCATTTCTAAAATGGGATCCATCCCCTTGATTCGTTCTGGAGTAGACTTCTGGCCCTAGTTGGGCAAATGAGTTTTTGTCCTGAAAATTTTGCAACAAGGATATAAATAGAATATTTCCCATCTAGATGCTTGGACTAACCATAGTAAGCAAGTACACATCTGTTGGCAAATATAGTTTCTATCAATGGACAGGGAAGCAAATGAAACCTCTTTGTAACTTTTCCTGGAGTGGTACGAAACTGTACTCCCTACTTCTTTCTCTTTGCTGGGGATTCCCCTACTCCCTCCCTTTTAGTTCATGTGAGGATGGCAATGTAGTCAACTTATGCTTATCTCCACTTGGAGATCACATCTCTACATAAAGACCCACTCAATTAGTAGGGGAAAAAAAACTGCTCCTGGCTTCACCTCCACAACTAGAAAATTAGTCCTTAATCAGACTAATTAAATGCTGTAAGTGTTTTTGGGCTCACAGTCAAAATTTTTAAAGTTATATTAAAAATGTGTCCCAGTTACTATGAGTAAAGATAAAGGCTGTTTTGTAACTCTTATTCAGGCAGCCCAGCACTTTTATATTAGGATTCCTTCTCCCTACTCTCTACAAACTATATTCTTGCTCACCATTCAGGACACAATTCAAACCCCTATTTGCCGTGAAACCTCACTAAGCTAAGAATTCCACATTAAGTAGTCCCTTATTTGATCTTGCACCGCATTTATTAGCAATATGCATAGTGCGGTTTTCATGTTGTTTATGGTGCCCCCTGCCACACACTCACAATGCCTGTGGAAGACGCAGTCCAAGGGAGGAGTGTCCTTCATAGATCACTCCTCCACTCAACTCCAACAAACAGCTGGCTCATCTACCCTTTGGCCAATGGTTGGGTGAAAATAACTCAAGCTAAATGAAGTTTCAATAATTAGCTAAGTCAAATAGATTTTCTCTCAGGAATTTGAACTCGAACTCTAAAATAGATGGGGGCAGAGAGAAAGACAAAGAGAAAAAGAGACTCAGAGAGTAGTCATGTATCATTATGAATGTCAGAGTGTTGGTGCTGGGGTCCTACCAGTCGCCTTGAATCCAGCCCTTATCCTCCTATGACACCATGGCATAGATCTTTATCCTGGAATTCCACGAGATCCCATCTTTCTTATTACATGAATTCTAATGAAAACCCCTCAGTGAGTCTCTATGACTGGAAATTAAAATAACTAACTAAAACACTAGCCATTTATTATGTGCTCTCCTGTGTCTTTTATTGCAAATTGCAAGCCTGTCTTTTTATTTACTGAGACTATCAGCTCTTTGAAGGCAGAGATATTATGTATCTTCCCAAAGGAGCCAACCCAGTCTTCAGAACACTAAGACCCCCAGGAAGAACATATTAAATTGCAGTGACATCCAATCCCAATATTGTTTCTAAAACCAATTTAAAAATTATTCTAAATATCCGTTATATGCTATTTTCAATAGCTGAATTCCTTCTTTCGGATGTGGGGTGTCCTACAAGACTTATTCCCAGACAGCAGAAAGAACAGAGCAGTTTATCAAATCTACTATTTTCTCATGCATTTAATTTACTTACACTGGAGACAGAGAATCAGCCAACAACTTCCTTAAACCACTACTATGTATTCACAGCACCAAATGTTCTGCTGGCAAAACTTTTCATCCCTTGCTTCTTTGCACCAATAAAAATCATACCTGGAGGTGAAAAAAGCACTATGGAGAGGAAGAGTGAGAAATGAGAGTGAGCCAGAAAAGTATTAGGTACGTGTATCATCAGCTATTTAAACTCCCTGCTATTAGCCACACCTATCTTGGGAAATAGAAGCAAGGGGTGAGGTATTATCTTTCAGCCTTCATCTCCGTACTGCATTCTGACAGGCACACTAGAGGCTCATTATATATAAGTTTACAGAGTAACTCTGCAAGGCTTTAGTTTTCCTCAAGTCTGTGATGTTTTGACATTTCAAACTATTAATCTTTAATAGAAAAGATAAATCAAAGGCAGGTTACCTTGGAAAGATTTTATTTAGCAATATTCTTAAATTACATCTCATAACTTTGATCCTTCCCTGGAAGTCTATACTTGAATGTGGAACTTTCACAAATTTTTAAAGCTTTAACTTTTAAAATACACAATAAAGATGCAATAAAAGCAATCATGTATGTTCACAATATATTCAGGATCAAATTACCTGTACTATTTTTTTCTCATTAATAAAAAGAAGAAAAATTACATAAAAGCAGAGTCTATCCAGTGTGTCCTTTCATTAGAATTAAGTCCCTCAAAAAAAAAAAAAAAAAAAAAAAGAATTAAGTCCCTCTATCAGCCACCATTGCATTTCTGCCCTTTGAAAGCCATGCTAATTCTTGCATTTTATGAAAGGATTGGGAGAAACTGTCATTTTCTAGCAATTTTTCCTAAAACATGTCTTACTCTCTTCTAACTTGTTTCCAGAAAAACAGACATTGCTTCTTTCTGTGTAAGAAATGCTATGGCTATAAATCTCAATTTCCCCCTCCCACTGGAAAATATTACCTAATCTTTTCATACACTAAATAAAAATTCAGCTGTTAGTACTCAAGAAGTTTAACACGTTATTTTTCTAGTCTTCGTGTCTATGGCAGGAGACACGATCAACTTCCTCATCTAGAAGTTAAAATAGGGCAATTGGAGATATGATTTGGACGTATTTTATAGTACATAGCTATTGTTTGGCCTGTTCTCAAAACTTGCCTCAGCCATGAAGACCCACTCACTCTCCTCTTTCAGTCTAGTGGGGTCCAGATGAGCCTGAGCCAATGAACCTCTCCAATGGGATAACTCCTTCAAAACTTTTGCTGGAACAATAAAGAAATATGCATTCTGTCCTGTGGTTGTGGGTATTACTTTTTCCAGTATCTATCTCACTTTCACCTGTTACCTAGCAGACATTTGGCTTGGACCTTTACCACCCCCAACTCCAAAGATGGGTCCTGATTAGTATAAGCCAACCAGAAGCATTCCTATTCATCCAGCCCTAGATATTGGTTCCAGGATGGGCGATGACCTAAGCTACTCCTCATAGAATGAAATTCAGGATTTCCATCCAATAACTGAGGGGAAAGATTTGTTTTCTTACTCTTGACTGATGTGCTATGCATCTGTGAGGCCTAGGACCCTAAGAAGGACTAAGAAAATCTCAGAGAGTTTGACTGAACCACATCCAAAATTGTACTACATCTGGACTTCTGTTATGTGATCCAGTACACGTATTATTTAAACCGGTTTGTGCTTAAGATCATGTATGCCTAAAGTTTTCGTTAACATCTCTGCTGTTGCACAGAGATAACCCACCTGAGAATGAAGCCAAAGTGAAGAAAAGAAGAGTCAGCAAAGAGAGCAGGACAGACTGAGTGCTGGTAACAGCAATGAGGTTCCTTCTTCATATGTAAATTAATATAGTATCCTTTCTTATTTAAATTGATTTGAGCTGGGTTTCTTCTACTTGCAAATGTGGACTCCTGATTAATTCAGCTGTGTTTCTGACTTGTACAATTTATTGGCTCCAAGACTGGATTATTAGTCAATAGAAAGGGCCATCGTAAGAACCAGATTTGAAAACAAAACAGAGATAAAACAAATACAATCTCTCAGAACCAAGTTGAATATAATATAATATATAATATATATAATATATATTATAATATAATTAGTCAGAAAACCTTAATTTGTTTTCTGGCAAAATCACCAATCTGTTGCTTTAAGGATAGTAATGACTACAAATTACAGAAAAAGTTCAAAAATAGCTTAGATAAATTATATCACCCTCTCAGTATCTCATTAGATGCTCATTCTATATGCTCCCATTGGGTGATTATTATTTATTTAATAAATAAATAATAAACTCCAGGCTGCAAAGGAGGCTCAGGCTTCCTTTCTCTCTACCACTATCATGAATAAAGAAAGACTGCGTGAATCGAGGTCAAGAGCTCTGCTGGACTACAGTGCTAAGGGACAAGACCTCCAAAGTGAAACATGAGGTTTGACATTGCAGTGACTTCGTTCTTCTCTCTGAAGTTATTTTTTGAAATAATTTTATGGGGGGATCCTATTCTGGACCTTTCTTTTCCCCCATGCATCTGTTATTGTCACAGGAGTTTTGGACTCTTCTTTCCAAGAGTTTTTCTACTCCCATCACTTGTAGGCCCCCTCAAAAATGGACAGAACATTAGAGGAGTCAGGCAAGAAGGCCATAAGCTCAATGATTAAAATACAGACTGGAAGAGAGAGAAGCCATATTAGATGATATTTCAACCAGACTATCAAAAAATATCTCATGAATCGATTCAATCCCACAGTAAAGGATATCTCAGCAGTAACCTAGATGTCAGTCACAGTCAACTATCTGACATTTCCCAAGAGTTCACTATGCTTTTAAGCTTGCTAAGTCTCAGTTCTTCATCGGTTTTAATGGAGATAATTGTACTTAACTGATAAACCTATGGAAAAATTAACTATATATGTAGCCCTTAAGGATACAGTAAACATTCAATAAATCTTAGGTTCAAGACATACCTCCACCATGATCCTTATTAGATTATAGTGGAGTTAACATGCTTCTTTCAGCAGACTACTACTTTCAGGTACACTATCATAGACTATTGTAGACTGCATGAGGGTAGAGACTGAGTGATTTATATGTATGCATACAATATTTAGCAAAATTAGGAAGTTCTCAATAAATGTACTTTCAATATATAAGTAACTGAATGCTTAGAGTTTAAACTTTGTCTTGCCATGAGGGAGAATGGAAAAAAACCATTTCCTTATAGATATTTTAAATCAAATACAAATCATATTTAAATCATCACATATAAATTCATATAACAATGTAATAACGTGGGACACCTGGGTGGCTCACCAGTTGAGCATCTGCCTTCGGCTCAGGGAGTGATCCCACGGTCCCATGATCGAGTCCCACACCAGGCTCCCTGCATGGAGCCTACTTCTCCCTCTGTCTACATCTCTGCCTGCCTCTCTCTCTGTGTCTCTCATGAATGAATAAATAAAATCTTAAAAAAAAAACACACAAGTCCTTCATTCCAAGTGTTTTGTTCTTAAAATCTCTCAACAGTACCAGTCTTTCGATGAAATCCTTGAACAACTTTAAATCTTTTAGCTCTGAGACCAGCCTTCCACCACCCAGAGTGAGCTTATAAGTGCCACCCATAATGACAGATGTGTATAGATCCACTGAAAATTTTTCATTCAGAATGATAGTCCAATGGTTTCACAACGTTGAACATTATTTGCAAAGTGTATAGCCTACTAAGACTTGAAGGAAATGGTAAAATTAGAGGGCAAGGAAAACATTTTTTATGATGACTTATTTAAAAAGTAGAGGAGGGCAGCCTGGGAGGCTAAGCGATTTAGTGTTGCCTTCAGCCCAGGGTGTGATCCTGGAGACCTGGGATCAAGTCCCACATCAGGCTCCTGCTTGGAGTCTGCTTCTCCTTCTGCCTGTGTCTCTGCCTCTCTCTCTCTCTCTCTCTCTCTCTCTCTCTCTCTCTCTGTGTCTCTCATGAATAAATAAATAAAATCTTAAAAAAAACAACACAAGTTCTTCATTTAAAAAAATAAAAAGTAGAGGAAGAAAAGCTTACATTTTTAGTGGATTTGTGATCTCTAAATAGGCCAAGAAAATTAAGTTAAATATAATGTGCTTGCATATCCTTAAACAACCAAGTTTATTGTATATCTGTAGAAGGTGCTGAAAATAGGCATCATATTTTCAAATAGCCAGCCCTCAAACTGAAAAGTTTATTGTCATTTCCCCCTGTGGCTTCTGTAGTTGCCAAAGATTTTTATGAGGATAGCTGTTTAAATCTGAATCTCAGGAAGGCATCCTGTTTTGAAACTCAACATGAAAAAAAAAGAAAAGAAAAGAAAAAGAAAGAAACTCAGAATGTCCTTGGCATTTAGAGTATCATTCATTTAGGTACATTTCATAAACCTGGAAACATGAAAATTCTAACTAAGATGCTGAAGAAACAATGGGGTTACTAAAAAAAGTTTTAAACCAATCTTCTCTGGATATTTAATACAGAGCAGACTAATTTTCTGCACAAATAGTTCAGGGATGCACAATTTGAAAAAAAAAAATCCTCTAATTTCCTTTCTTCTTTTCCCTACTAGGTGGTGACTTTTGTATTTCTTTACCCACAGGCATGATCCACTTACTGCAGGGTTCACAAAGATAGTGACCTCTGTCATAAAGTCACAGTTTTCAAGAAAAAACAAGTCGCCAAAAGTCTTTTTGTTTCTTTCTGCCAATTAAAGACGGACAAAAAATAAAATAGCTTTCTATTTGAGAGTACACTTCTGAATTTGCAAAGAAAGGACAAAGAAGGATCTTGGTTAAGTTTACGGACTTTCTTCTGGCTCTAGCTTCCTCCCTGTGATTCTGGATCAGACACCAGTGCATTTTCCATTGGCCTGTGAGAGAGATGTAATTAATCTTTGATAAACTGAGCTATTTCCAGACTGTTGCATGGTTTTGAAAGATCTTAAAAGAACAAATTTTAGGACTGTTCTCTACAAAACATTTAGCAATGGAGCAATCCTACTTGCCATCTCTAACTTACCCACCCTAATGTCTACACCTTAGAGATTAGTCTAGAAATCCTTGAACTATAGAAATTGATTCAGTTTTTGCGTTTGGGAATTGCTATATAAAAAAGATTTACTCAAGGCTACTGCTAAGATTTAGGAAGTTATGTTCAGACTATTAAATTTGATTTTTTTAAAATGAGAATGCTATATTCTTTGGGCTATGATTCCTGAGAGAAGAGAAGCACAACAAGGTGAGCTCTAAAGTCATTCTGGCCTTTTCCCTGAGGCATTAGCTAGTTCACAAAGTGGAGGACAGGGCCTGAGTAGAGAGCTACAGGAGAGAGGACAAGGTTTGACTCTATCAAAGGGGTTGAAACTTGAGGGGGGAAATTTCGCAGAGGATGGAATGACCCAACTAAGGCCAAAACTATGCATTCAATTTACCTTGAGAAGCCTGTGAACTTTTAAGCTATAGACGCAGAGAGTAACTTCAAGAAATCTACCAGAAAACAGCAGCTAGGAGGCTAGAGCTGAGCAGAAATTTCTTAGCTGGGAGACAGAGGATGGAATTCAAAGATTGCTAAAATAGAGAAGAACCTGTAAATACCCAGGCTTCCATTTGAGCCTCCAGAAAGGCTCTGCCTATGGAAATAAATCTTCTCAAAGAGAGTTTCCTGAGTGAACGCTAACACCAGCCTGCATCAGGATCAAGGTGATCTGCCTGTACTCTTCTGCCTCCCAGAAGAAAACTTAATCTCCATAATTGTTCGTCACAATAACAGCATTCAGTAAAAAAATTATATGACATACTAAAAAAAACCCAGGAATGAATGACTCAAACCAAGAGAAAAACAACAGAAACAGACTCATAGGTGTGGGAATTTTACTTAAATAAGTATGTTTTACTAAATAAGTTTAGTATGTTTAGAATAAGAGGAAAATCTGGAGAATTTCAGCATAGACATGACTCTGTCAAAAGGAATCAAATGGAAATTCTACAACTGAAAAATATCTGGAATTAAAACTAAAATGTTAAATTTCTGCCTTCAGGCAGGATGCAGAGATAGTAACAGGCCAGAACTCCCACTTGAACTAGAAAAAAAAAAATCACATAAATTACAGAACTGTATTTTTTAAAACACCAGAGACTTGTGGATACAAAGAAGAATTGAGGAACTAAAATGCTAGAGAGAAAAGAGCTTCTCTTGGGTAAGCTGAATTTGCCAACTACTTTTTCCTGGGAAGTATCTGTTGCGTCTGTGCATATACAAAGAATAAGGCCTGCCATAGACAGAGGGACTCTAATAATGTAAAGGAGAAACAAGTGGAGCTTTTGACATTTGTGCGATCTGGAGTGAAGTCCTAAACAATAGCTGGGAAGTCCAGAGGGACTATTCAGCTGAACCTAGCCCAAATTATGAACTCATATAATCAGGAGCAAATAAAAAGTAGTTGTTTTAAGCCACTAAGTTTTAAAATGGTTACACAATAATAGTTAAGGTTCTAAAATTCTCCAAATGAAGATGATTCAGATGTCTGTAGCTAAAAAAATTAATTTGCATATGCAATTATATAAACAAATAAATACATAAACAAATAAAATCATCTGCTGGCAAAGAAATAAATATGATGCTGTCAAAAACACCAGTTATGGCCACTTAAACAAGATGAGTGAGGGGCCGCCTGCGTGCCTCAGTTGGTTAAATGTCTGCCTTTGGCTCAGGTCATGATCCCAGGGTCCTGAGATCGAACCCTACGTTGGGCTTCGTGTTGGCTAGGGAGCCTGCTTCTCCCTATTCCTCTGCTGCTCCCCCTGCTTTGTGCATTTTTCTCTCTCTGAAATAAATAAAAAACAAGAAAAAATAAAACAAGTGGAGTTTAAAAATAGACTAGTGATTAAAATAATACTATGTAAATTAAAAAGTAAATTTGAAAAAAAAATGAATTTGAGAAAGGAATACTTTTCTAAGAAAATTTAACTTATCAAAATGACTCAGGAGGAGGTAGATAGGTATAGTGACCAAAAACTATAGAATTAAGATAATAGATAAAGATCTATTCTTGAAAAAAATAGTAAATAAAAACCATAAATATGGTAAAAGACATAATTTTCCCAACTGAATCTACGAGGTTAGCCTGATAAAAATCTCAAAATTAGATAAGGGCTGAACAAGGTTCATCCTACTCATGAACATCAATCTCTGAAGTTTTCAAATTCCAAAATAAAAATATTAGTAAATTAAGTACATTATTCTTTAAACTGTAATATAATTAAAAATTTATTTAGAAATGGAAGAATGGTTCGACACCAGTAAATCTATCATTGTAATTCAATGCATTAATAGAATAAAGGGAAAATAATTGTGATTATTTTATACATTTAGAAAAGATACTTGATAAAATTCAAAACTCATTCATGATTTTTAAGATACAATACTTTGGAAATTATGAATATGCAGCAACTGCTTTAACAGAGCTTTCAGCAAGAAACATAAACGCACAACATCAACAATTCAGAACTAAGACAAAGATGCACTATACCATAACTAGTATTCAACATTTTGCTGTCAGTCTGGTCAACAAAATAAAATAAGAAAGAGAAACAATGGATAACAAATACTGAAAAGAGAGGGCAATTATCACTATTAGATGATATGAATTTTGTCATAAAATCAAGAGAATCAACTGATAAATCTTAAGTGTTTGCTAAGTAAGATGTCTGCATATAAAGTCAATACATAAGCACAAAGTTTTTCTATATGAGAGTAATAAAAATGGTAATGGAAAAAATGTCCCTGTGTACAGTTGTGGAAAACAACTATAAGCTATTTTCAGAGGTAATGATGAAACTTTGTGTGATTTATTTAAATAAAACTAAAATTACCAATGAACATCAACTAAGACTTACAAATGTCAAATTGCAAGTGACACAAACCACCTTAACCAATTAAAAGAAAATCATTGACTTGTGATAATTCAAACCACCTTAACCAATTAAAAGAAAATCATTGACTTGTGATAATTAAGAATGATAAGGATATAGTTGGTTCCAGGCACAACTGGGTTTAGGGACTGAAGGAGATCCCTGAGCTTTTTGCTATGCTGTACACCTGTTTTTGTTTATCCTGTGCTCCTTTGTGGGACTGTTCCTTCCAGAATCGAGTCATGTAATTCAAACAGAACCATCAATTATAGTGCCCACTTCCCATTTGCAGGTCGAACACATAATCTAGTTCCTATTAGGACCTGAAATTGATTTTTATATCTGTTTTTTTTTTTAATTTAAGATTTTATTCATGACCTAAGCCAAAGGCAGATGCTTAACCAACTGAGCCACCCAGGTGCCCCTGATTTCTTTTGAAAGACTTTATTAATGAGAGACAAATACACAGAGAGGCAGAGACATGGGCAGAGGGAGAAACAGGCTCTTTGGAGGGAGCCCGACGTGGGACTCTATCCCAGGACCCCGGGATCACGCCCTGAGCCAAAGGCAGATGCTCAACCACTGAGCCACCCAGTTGCCCCCAGTGCCCCTGATTTTTTATACCTTTTGTAAACTAGAGATTCAATTTTCTTTATCTTCTACCATTTATTGAATAATCTTTTTTTTCCAGTAATCTGTGTTGATGATCCATAACATTGTCAAAAAGCCATTTATGCATGAGCATGAGTCTGTTGCTGGATTCTCTTCTGTTCCCATTTGGTTTGCCTACCCTGGGCCAACCCCACACCAGTTAATAGATTTCTTCTTCTTCTCCACTCCCTCTACTTTCTTTTCCCTAATATCACAGTCTTTAGCCAAGTCCATTATATTTTCATTATGTGAATGAGGTTTTGGAGGAAACTCATGGCTCTGCTGTGAATTTCCCATTTAAGTCAATGGCTTGGGGCAAAAGAGAAATATGCAAAGAAATGAGTGTTTGGGTACAGGAACTTAGGAAAACATAACCCACTGCAAATCCAATGTAATATTATAAAGGGCTTCATGCTTTTCCCATATGGCGGGGGTTAAGGCAAATCTTAAATAAGCATCTAGGGTCTGATTAATTTATATCACACTTGGGTTAACTGGATTTATGGAAATCTCCCTTTAGCTGCTTTAGACGGAGTTGTCTAACCATCATTATTAGCATGTTGTCCTAAAACATTTGGATGTTGAACTCAACTTTATTTCACTATTACAGACTCATTTCTCTTTTAATATTTTTATTCACTGCTATCTGCTCAGGTTAATGGTGAGCACATATATACAGAGGTACCTGTCTTTGAGTAAATATTATATATATATATTATATATTATAAAATATTATATTATATATTTAAATATATATTTAAAATATATATTATATTTATATATATATTTTTGTATATGGTTTTATGTGAGGAAAGGTGCTACGTTCTCTAACACACCCTTCAAAGACCATCTCACAAGTCACTCTTTCCATTAAGATTTTCCTGATTTCCTACCCCCATTCCTCAAGATGTAAACTATTTTTTTTCTGACCTCCCGTAACTATTTATTCCATCATTAAGACTCTTCTTGTTTTGCCTAGAAATATAGTTCTTTTACTGTTAATGTTTAATTGGCAACTTATTAGAATCTAAATCCCTTGAGAGCATGATCTAATTTGATTAACTTTTGTATTCAGTATAGTGGTGAGTTCAGTGTATAGCAAATATTCTCAGATTCTTAAGAGTTAGACATTTTCTCTTCTGTAATTCTCATGTTGTATATATCGCCTATGTACACAGCATAGTAATTTATTCACTACTTATCTCCTAATACTGGAGACATATTTGGACAAAAATGCCATATCTCGTGTATCTTTAGTTCCTGGAGATTTTTAAATGCTCATAAATATATCTTTTATGAGGAAACACACTTAGTATTTCTTCAATGAATGGATGAGTAAATGGCATAGCAAAAAAAGGAAGACAGGCTTAAGTTTGAAAACAAGCTCTGCCACTTGTGACACGGATATAGCATTCAAAGTCTAAGTGCCCTCATTTCTAACGTAGGAAGAATTCACTTACTGCTAGTCTGACCTCTTTTAATGCACTTTGAAACTTTAGGGATTGTATACTATTTAAGATCTGCGAAGGCAATAGATACTGAAAGAAATTTCTTATAAAATTCTTCCCTAAGCAATCATCACTTTTATTTTCATTTTCTATCAATCACGCCTCCTTTATCACCCTTGCATTCTGTTACATCATTCTTGTTGTATCCCTTTTCTCAATTCTACTAATTGCTTAACCAAAGAAACATCTTTGTTACCCTTTGATACAAGTAATGTAATTCTTGCTGCATCTTTTGGGATCTTGGTGTATCTGTGTAGGGGTGGGGAGGGGTTGGAGGTTCAGGTCTGTGGGTAGGTAATGTAAATATAAAGACTGAAGTATACCTTTTAGTATACCTTTAGAAAAGTATACCTTTTTTATACCTTTTAGAAGTATACCTTTTAGAGCATTCTAACCCCAGATTCTCACATCAGGAAAACTATATATAAATTGGAGTATTTATAAATATTTAAGTTAGAATATAATTAGGATATTTTACACTGCTTTCCTAATGACTTACATTATAATCCTAACAAGTCTCAATGCTAGTACATTGAATAATACCATTAAAAATTTGTTGCAAAGGATGAGTTTTAAGCAGTACATAAGAGTGGCCACTGTCTCTTGAAAAAGCTAAGGGATTAACTAAACACCTGTTACATTTTACTGAATTTTCTCGTCTAAAGCTGAATATTCTGTATGGACACTTGTTACACTCACTATATCACTTTTCAACTAAGATTTATACATGAATTCTAAAATATTTTAACTTCCAGATTCAATAGCAATTTGTACTTTACGTTTGATGCAATAATTTTACAGATTCTGAGACCCTTATATTTTCCTCAAAAGATGGATCTAATTGTACTTATGAGGTC
This sequence comes from Vulpes lagopus, assembly GCF_018345385.1. Classification (NCBI taxonomy): domain Eukaryota; kingdom Metazoa; phylum Chordata; class Mammalia; order Carnivora; family Canidae; genus Vulpes; species Vulpes lagopus. Next base: position 85,265,377 of record NC_054824.1, read on the forward strand.
AAGGCTTTGTCCTTTTTTTTTTTTTAACCCAGGGCCGATTTCTTTTGCTTAGGTTCTGCCAAAGACTCCTAATCAAAGGCAGGCATCTGTGTGCTTCCTTGTACGATTCTGTTTCAGTAAGAACCCTTGTCAGTCCGTTTAGCAAGGATCACTCCTCCACCCCCAATCTGATCACTCTTCACATATGATCAGGTTCCTCATCTTCCACCATTCTCCAGGTGACGTCTTGTCACCTTGGCCTGTCTTCAGCAAGAATGCTTTTAGGTGGGTTTAGCCAAAATTCCCTGATGTTGCCTTTTAGTTATCCTCCATCTACCAGCCTTCACCTTGCTCCTTGGTTAAAATTCCCACTTGTCCATGATGTAGTTGCATTTCGGCCCAGTCTTCTGCTCCTGCTGCAAAATTCCATCACGGTGGTCCTATCCATCTGTACCTGTATCTCAACGGTCCTGAATAAAGTCGGCCTGGCCCAGCTCTATCAAAGTGTCATGAATAACTTTTTCTTTAATGAATACTCTATGTCCCGACGAAGTCAGATAAAATTCAGAGAACACTTAACAGCCTTATTAGAAACTACACATCAAATGCATGTTCCACCAAAGGTAGTTTTCAAACTGCATATACAGTCAAGTCTTTCTATGCATGGTATTTTTCATAAAGTCCCTTAATTTGTGATAAATCATTGTTATCGAAGTTCCCTAAAAAGTGCAACTTCTTCTCTTGGCAGAAAAAAAAATTTTTTTGTTGTTGTTTAGTAAAAGGGAATGCCCCCTCCCCCCCGCCCCCAATCTTACGCCTTTTTAGGAATCCTTCCTGAGCATCTTGCTGGCCTGGAGCCTCATGCCCCCGCAATGCCTGAGCACTGGACTAACACTTGGTAAGGATCTGGCTCTGGGGAGCGCTATGTTGAGTGACAAATGGATGAGGATGAAGGTTTTATTGAAGCATCTGAACCGCATTTAATTTTCCGTGTTGCTTTATTTGTTCCTTCTAAGCCCTCGGGATATTGAATTTTGCGGGCTCCGCTGGTGTCGTCGGTACTTCGGGGGGTTGGGTAATAAGAAACATAATCTGTTTTTCCCGTTAGGATTCCCGTTAGGATAATATCCTCGTTTTTTATTAAGGGCGGCTTACTATGAACCGTTTCACACAGTGTTTTCCTAGACCTCCTCGATGGGCCGATTTCGCCTCGGAGGAGCCCGGGCTCTGCGGCGGCGGCCTCTGCTGACCCCGCGGCGCGGCGACCTGCAGCCCGCCCCGGGCTGGCCCCGCGCGCCGCCGCCTCCCCGACCCCCGCTCCAGCTCCCGTCCCGCGGCCTCAGCGGTCTGCACCGGCGACACCCCCCCGCCGCCCCCCTGCATCCCCTCGATGCCCCTCCCCGCAGCCCCCCGGCGCCCCGCCTGCACCCTCCCGGCGCCCCCCCTGCACCCCCCGGCGCCCCCCTGCATCCCTCCAGCGCCCCCCCTGCACCCCCTTGCCGGCCCCCCGTCACCTCCCCGCCGCCCCCGACACCCCTGCACCCGCTCCCCTGCACCCTCCCGGCGCCCTCCCTGCACCCGCTCCCCCTGCACCCCCCGGCGCCCCCCCTGCATCCCTCCAGCGCCCCCCCTGCACCCCCTTGCCGACCCCCCGTCACCTCCGCGCCGCCCCCCTGCACCCGCTCCCACTGCACCCCCCGGCGCCCCCCTGCCGACCCCCGTCACCTCCGCGCCGCCCCCCTGCACCCGCTCCCCCTGCACCCCCCGGCGCCCCCCCTGCACCCCCTTGCCGACCCCCCGTCACCTCCGCGCCGCCCCCCTGCACCCGCTCCCACTGCACCCCCCGGCGCCCCCCTGCCGACCCCCGTCACCTCCGCGCCGCCCCCCCGCACCCGCTCCCCCTGCACCCCCCGGCGCCCCCCCTGCATCCCTCCAGCGCCCCCCCTGCACCCCCTTGCCGGCCCCCCGTCACCTCCGCGCCGCCCCCCTGCACCCGCTCCCACTGCACCCCCCGGCGCCCCCCTGCCGACCCCCGTCACCTCCGCGCCGCCCCCCTGCACCCGCTCCCACTGCACCCCCCGGCGCCCCCCTGCAGACCCCCCGTCACCTCCGCGCCGCCCCCCCTGCACCCCCCCGCCGGCTCGCCGCGCCAGACAGCGGGTAACCGCCGCCTCCGCTGGGGCATCCCGGCTCCACCGGCCCAGCGCGCTCCAGACACCTGCCTCTCACTGGCCGCCGAAGCTGCCCCTCACCCCGCAGCCCCCTCGGCTATTGGCCCCGGGCCGGCCCTCGTCATCCTCCGCCTGGCCGCCAGTCCCGCCTCCGTCGCCGGGTCATTTAAGTTTATCACAAATAAATAAATAAAGGAGGAAATAGAAATGCGTAGAAAGTAAAAGCAGTCGGGAGGGGGGCTGCGGGGGGGGGCGGAGGAAACGGGGGGGCGGGGCGGAGGAGGAGACAACCTAACCTGATCGTGTCGGTGCTGGCCAATCACGGCTCACTCCAATCCGGCCTGACGGGAGGCCTCGGCCAATCGCCTTCCAGCTCTCGGATCACTGAACGGCGAGACGCGACTGACCTCTCCGGAGTGGGCGAAGGGGCGGGCGGGGTTGGGGGGAGTGGGAAGACGGCCGGCCAATCGCCTGTCGACAATCGTCTGAGCGAAGTTTCCGCCCCCCAATGGGCGCTTGAGATAGCGGATTGGGCCTCTCCTAGTCCAATCCAAGGTGGAAAAGATGAGGAAAGAAGCCGACGGGGGCGGGGTCTTGGGCGAGGAGGAGGAAGAGTGCATTTTGTTTATGGGCGGCACCCTCACGAGGGGCGTCCCGCTCTTATTGGCTCGCGGAAGCCAAGAGTGGCGTAGGAGCGAGCCAATAGGCGGAGGGGAGCGGGGGTTCGCGGCGTGAGGCGCCCAATGTGGGCCTTCTGCCGAAGAAGTAGGGGCGGGGGGAAGTTTAGGAGTTGAGGAAAGAAGATTAAAGAGCGCGAGGAGGTAACCCCCAAAACTCTAATTTGTTGTGGGGCGGGCGGGAGGGAGGGGTGTGCGCGCGCGAGGGGGACGAGGCGTCCGCGAGGCCCTGGAGTGGGGGGCGACGGGACGGGCAAGGAGGGGACTGGGGTGGGGTTGGGGGGGCGAGTCTGAGCGGCGAGCCCGCGGGCCGGCGGCGGCCGAGTGCGCGCGCACCTCCGCGCCCCCGCGCCCCGCCCCCTCCCCGCCCCCGCCCCCTCCCGGGCGCCCGTCCTCGCGCCGGGCGGCGGCTGCGGCCTCGCGCGACCCGGCGGGGGGGGGGGGGGGCCGTCCCGCAGCTGGAAACGTGTCTTCTGCCTTCTTCTGTCTCCTCCCCGCGCCTGGAGCTGCCGCTTCCAAGAAGAGGAGCCGAGGGGGACTAGCCGGGGCTCCGGAGCTGTAGAGGCGCCGGTGCCCTCCCGCCCCCTCCCTCCTCGCCCGCCCCCGCCCCCTCCCCTGCCCTCCCCCCGCCCCGCCCCGCCCGCCGCGGCTCTCGCGGTCTCTGGAGCGTCTTCGGAGAACTGGGGGGGACGGGGAGGGGCGGGGTGCCCTGGCCGCGGGGCCGCGGGGCGCCCCTGCACTCGCCGCCGCCGCCGGCTCCCGCCCGCCCCCCGCCCGCCCGGCTGTGCGACCCCGGAGGCGGGGGCCGGGAGGGACCGTTCGCCTTTCCTTCCCCCGCCCCCCCCACCTTGGGCCCCTCTGGAAACATGGGGAAAAAAAAAATGTTGACGCTTTTCGATAGCCGAACGGTCGGAAGTTTTTTTTTTTTTTTTTTTTTTTGGAAAGTTTGAAAGCGGTGCAGCCTCCCGCCGTGTGGAGCGCGGTCCGGGCCGCGTGGCGCCCTCCCCGCAGCGGCCGTCCTTTGTAAGGATGCGCGGGAGGCGGGAGGCGGGAGGCGGGGATCCTCTAAAAGTTCTATTGATAAACACACTTGCACAAACATATGCCAGGCGCACACGTCAACTGTAAACACGAGCGAACAACACAATATGGCGCGCAGCTCCCCCACCGAGCGCTGCACCCGCCGAGCCCGGCTGGACGGGGTCAGCCGCGGGGACCCCCCCCCCCCCCCCCCCCCCCCCCCCCCGGGAGCGGCCGAAGGGCAGGCTCCGGGGCAGCCCCGGCCTGGGCGGAGCCGACGCGCTGAGTCCCTGGAGACTCGGGGGCGCGGTGTGCAGGGCTCCGGGCCTCCGAGGATAATGCAGGTGAGGCCGGAGGCGAGGCTTGCTCGCGGCGGGGCCCTGTGTTGAGCCCCAGCTGCTCCAGCTCGCAGGGGCCGCTCCCCCCCACCCCAGGCTTTCAAGTGGAGTTCTGGCCTAGGGGGACTGCCCTGACTTGTTGCTGTCGAGAAAGTCCTAAAAAATAAATAAGTAAAAATAAAAAGTAAAAAAAAACATGGTAAGGAACGGTTCTGTAAATAAATGGCAGAGCTGGAAACATTAGGGGTAAGTGATAAGCAGTCCCATTTCGCAAAGTCAGTTCGTGCACACGCTTTGACCGGCCCAGATTTCAGCTTTCCACGTAGGTATTTCTCTAGTCCTAGGAAAAAAAAGAAGAAAGAAAGAAAGAAAAAATTTGCATTAACTTTTCACATCTTTGCTCTTCTCATTCTTCATCATCAGAATGTATCAAAGTGGATATGCACAAGCAGTGCATGCTGAGACCACTGTGCCCTCTCGAGCTCTCGAGAATTGTCTTCTCTCAAAAAAAGAAAAAAAAAAAAAAAAGCTTTTGGAATTGCCCCTTGAGGAATCTCTGACTTTACTACTCCCCGTTCAGGGCTCAAGGTTTTAATTCCTAAGATTGTGGTTGTGACTTACGTGGAGCTCAGTTTGGGAGGGCTTTTTAGGCTTAAGAACATGTGGTGCTCACGTAAACAGGTGAGAGGAAGAAGAAAAGTAAGTTTTTAGACCTCTAGTCTCTGCTCGGGGAGTCCAGCAGTTGGGTATTTTTGGTTTTGTGATTTCAGATCTCACAGACCAGTGGAATACAGGCCTTTTGCATATGAAGATCAGGTGACAAGTTAACTGTCTACCAGCCTCCAAAGCAATACGCCCTTTCATGGTGAGGTCCCAATTTTAACAGACTAAAGAAAAAGGTTTATGATTAAAAAGTTGTCAAATTTTATCCACTCTTGGGAAGAAGTCTTTATGCTGATCTGTCTAGTTCAATTAAGAGCCCAGTATTTAAAGGTTACTACTACAGCAAGAAGATAGAGAGATAGCTTATGTGTACACAGAGTAGCTACTGAAAGACAGTTTGAGTTTAGAGGAAAGAAAAACTTCTATGTGAAAGTTATAATTTTGGGGGGTGTGTTTAGAACTACTAGATGTGATGCCAGTTTACTACATAGCTAGTTCAGAAAGTTTTTGTGACCCACAGATACCCAACCAATCTTGCTGTCAAATTAATATGAATTTGCCTACTTGGCAAATTTTATTCCTTTTTTAGGAATAAAAACCTAAAGAAGAAGCCATTTTAAATGAATTATTTTTATCTCAGTAGTGAAAATATGAAGAGGGCTTTCTAACCAATCGGACTTCCCAGAAGAAAGGCTTGACTGAATAATTAGGTCAATTTAGCAGAGCAATAAAAGATACAACTAAGTTACTGTTAAGGATCTAGAATTTCTAAGTGAATTAGAAATTATTTCAAATATTTTAGATTGAGTGCCAAAGAGAGACTTCTTTAAAACATTTGGAATACAGAAGTGGAGCTTGATGGGCTCTGCTTTATTCTCTGAAATAATCATGCTTTTCTGAAATGGATGTTTAAATTCATGAAATTGTTCTAGACACTTGGGATGTAACAGTGAACAAGAGATAAAATAACCTGTCTTTGTGGAGTTTACATTCTAATGTCACATATAGTTTGCATACTTCAGATTGCTAGAAGAAAAGATTTTTGTATGAAATTTTAAAACCTAGCATTTTTTTTTTTTCATTTAGAGCGTACAATTTGAAAGAATTTACAGATGTTTGAGGGGGCAGGGAGGTGTTTACTAAGTGCCAATGATAAGAAAGGAAGAGCTAACTTTATTTGTACCCTTTGTTATTGTCATGAAACGTTCTCAATATATTTCAGTAGGTCTTTTTAACAGATAGAAGTTTTTTTTTTCCTCCATAATTTTAAGCGTGCTTTGAAATAAATAAAATGTTACTTTATGTTAAAAAAAATCTGTGTCTTGGAATTTACTGTAAAATTCCGATGGAGCTTTTGTCTTGTTAGCAAATTGTGGCAAAACAGAAGCTAGATTACCTTAATTTTTCAGTAAGAATTTGTTTTAGGAGTATGTCTGAAAAATTAAGTGCCTAAATCTTTTTCGGTTGTGGTTTTATCAAGAGAAGATGGAAATTTGTTGTAATTAATTTATAGGTGACATTAAAGAGAGAAAAAGAGAGGCTTGCAAAAAAAAAAGCTTTGTTATTTAAACCTTTCTTTCAAACTACAAAAGCATTTGATTGGCACTTCTCTGATTTAATAGACCATTTGTAATGCAGGAGGAACGTTACAGAAGATTTTAGCATTACTTTAATCATTTAGTCTGTAGGTGTAAAAATCCTAGGTTTCTAACAGAAGGAAACTTGGTGCTTGGTTAACGGAGTATATGATTTAACACTGAGTTTGTTGCTTTAAGTAGTGGGTGTCTCACCTTTCCAAAACCTAGTTCATAGTTCTCAAATAACAAGTTCTGATTTTCGTTATTTTTCTCTGTCACAGTGAGTCGTATTTTGTTAGCCAAATCGGTGTTCAGTTCTTAAGTAGGATAACTTTTTTTTTTTTTGACACACAATTCTCCCACCTCCAGTCCTCCCATCCCCTGCTGTGAAGGGCTTGAATTTCTATACCTACATTAGATCTCTATTTATGCTAATTTGTAGCATAATCACCTCTTCCAGAAAGGGTACGTAATAATGCACTTCAGAGAACAGTCAAGGTTGCTTCTGGCTATTTGTATACAGACCCGCCAGCATCTGAAAGCTATAAATAGGAAGATTTAGGACGAAAAGCAGGGACTATAACAATGGAATATACTGTCTTAGATGAAATCTTTTTTTTTAAACAGCAGAGTGGGAGAATGGTTGATAGAATGTTAAAAACTAAGAGTTTTTCCTAATTCTAATGGTTGATTAATATGTGTTTATGTGTATGTGAGTATATATTTTTATATGAACATTTTTGAATAAAGACATATTCCTGTATTGGATAAATAATTTCAGTCCTGCCTTGTGGTCCTTAACATGTTTCCAGGTGATTTTGCTTAACTCATTGTTACTTACCAAAACTTTGCTCCAAGCAACACAGAAGCATAAGCTAATTAAATCTTTGTGAATTTTGTAATAATTTTGGATTAAAAGTTACTAGAAGTTTTTTTTTTTTTTTTTTTTTTTTTTGAAGCATGATTAGCAAGCAGCCCCTGTAATGAATGAAATCTAAAGTGAAGAGTTCTTAGAACCCTGGATCCACATAAGACAGTTGAAAGTTTCAAAAAGAGGTATTCATAGGGCAAAAGACAAACCTTGATATCTGTCAAATTTTTATAGTAATAAAATAAAATGACTAATCTATTAATATTCATATTTTTAAGGTAAGTGTAAGTATGTGTACACTGCATTTTAAATAAAAATTTGGGGTGTTATTGGCTAGACACAGTCATTTCTTTGCCAGAGATACTAGGCTGTGTGAAGGCTAACCATCTGTCAAGTGATAGAGACAAAGAAAGGTTTAATACACTAGTCTAAAATTTCTACAAACTTGTTTTGAATTGTATTGTCATTTTGTTTTGGCCTTCGTACTCTGTGTCGAATATGCACTGGGTCAGTCACCCCACTTTGTTTTATGAGCAAACTCTTCAAGGTCTAGATAAGGTTATCATCGCAGCTGATGTGATCCAGAGGCATGATAAAATATGTTTTGATTTTGCTTTCATGTGATGATCAAAAAACTCATAAGTGGGCCACCCACTAGCAGTTATACAAATGACTTCAAGCACACTTGTTTTCACCCACCCATTCTGAATTTTGGGTGTCTTAACTCGTTTGCTTTATATATTCAAGCCTTGTATTTCAAACCCATTCCTGAGCTGTTTGGGGGTGGGGGTGGGGGGGGAGTAGCAACAGGAATCCAGATTGCCTGTTTTAGGTACAATATGGTGTGATGTGAAATTGAAACAGCAGATTGGTGAGAAACTTTAGTTTCAAACAAATATAAACTAGTTTGTTTGGTGAAGTCATACACAAAACAGTAGTCTCTATTGACAGGGCAGTGTTTTTTTCCCCATACCTTGCACATCATGAGGTCACTGTGGTTCTTTGGGCCAGCAGTCTATTGCCAAAGCATCTTATAGGAGAAAGAAGCCTTAATATTGCTGATTGTAATGATAGATATAGCAGACCGAGGAATTATTTATAGCAGTGCTAATTATATCAATAAAAATAGCAATATTAATACTGCGAGTGTCAAAATCCATTCTTGACAGTACGAGGTAAACAGAACTATAGTCAAACAAAGCAGCCAGCCTGTTTCTACTGTCAGCTCATGAATATGCACTTCAGGAAAAATATACACAATTGGTTTACTGATTTAATCTCTTTTGCAATTACTTTTGATTTTTTAAAAGATGTTCTTTATTTCTAGTTCAGACAATATTAAAAAGATTCAGATTTTTAGTTTTGAAATTCTTGGTACCATTTTCTTACTGTCATTAGTAAGTTTCTAGAGGCTTATTTGTTCACGGTTAAGTACTTTATAATTAATTATCAGAAATTCATTTTATATGTATCCCCATTTTTGGAACACAGATTACCATTGCACAGGGAAATTGGAAGAACCTCTAAAAATTTACAAAACAAAACAATATAAAACAAAACTCACTACTACCATACATGCACATACAACCAATAAATCTCTGGCTTTTTTTAGACATTAAAAAATATCCGTTTCCATGGTTCTGATTTAAGGAAAAGCATAAATTTTCTTTGTAGTTTTCATTACTTCTCGTCAGTTTTTGCAATTTCATGTTATTTAAAACTTATTTTCCTAGTAATACAAAATCATGTAAGTAGAAGTTATTAAATCCAAAGGTTTTCAACTTGAGGGGACAACATCTGATTTTTTAATCAGATCCTCATATGTTAAATTTAACTTTCATTGCACATTGTCAGAAATCTCAGATGTAGAGTTAGGAGGGATTGCTGCCACTGGTTGTATCATTTTGGGCATGTCACATAACCTGAATCTCTACCTTCTTCATGTTCAGGGTCTTTTCCAGCTCTAATAATACAAGTATGTTTCTTTTGACACTTGGATCCTTATTTTAGCTTCAGGGAACATGACTGGAAGTGATAGGTAAGGTGCTGGGAAAGAGCATATGTAAAATATTTGATGTTACTTTTTTACTTCTAGTCCTTGATACAAGTTTCATTTTAGTGATACTTTCTTTCAAATATAGCATATCTGGGACACCTGTGTGGCTTAGTGGTTGGGTGTGTGCCTTTGGCTCAGGGCATAATCCCTGCGGACTGGTATCGAATCCCGCATGGGGCTCCTTGTGGGGAGTCTGCTTCTTCCTCTGCCTATGTCTCTCATGAATAAATAAATAGAATCTTTAAAAATACATATATAACATATCTCTATAAGTATAGATATCTAAAAATTAAGTACTTTTGTAGTTCGTAACTATAATAAACTTACTATTTTTTATAAATTTTTTACCAACTCATTTTCACTCATGAAGATATGTTGCTAATATAATTTATAAACGGGATTCTTTACATTTTATTCCACATAAGGTTGCTTAATTGGAAAAAAGTGGATAACAACAGGATGAATTAACTCTGTCATTTTCTAATTCTATGAAGTATGTAGATAGAGAAATAAATACATTTCTTCAAATAAAAAAGGTAAATTAAACTGTTTTTTTATGCTTCTTTAAGCAAAAAATATACTCTGAGTAATCAGGAGCCATTATAATTTTTAACTACTGCATTTAATTTTTGATCCTACGTTAACATTTGATTCTACGTTATACCTATCCAGGGATAGATTTATGTAGAAAGGATATAAGGGAGACAAAGTTGACTCTTATTTGATGAAGAAAAGTAGAAAGAATCTGTGTTAGGGAAGACCTTGCAAATACTCTGTGGTCATATATAGAGACAAACAGCCGTACACAATTCATATATACCACTTGTAGGTATTTAATGATAGCCTCAAAGTTTTTATTTAAAATTTCACTCTCAGTTTCTTTTTAATTGACTCACATTTCTTTTGTTGGTATGATTGGTAGTGAGAGCCTCAAAAACATCGCATACTTTACCTATTCATAAATGGAAACAGCAATCTGGAGAAAGTTATACAATCCCTGGATCCTTCCTCTTCCCTATACACACCCATAGCTGTAGATGTTCTGGTACTAATTATAAACATTTTATAAATCTCTTCAGAGGCAGGATGTATGTAAACTACCCAATATAGTAGGTAATGCCAAGCTATTCTAGCCAACCAAATATCTAGCCTGTTGGGAGAAATGGCAAGAAAATTATTAGATCCACCATAGGGCACAAAAAGTGGTATGAGTGCCTCAATGGATGCAAATGGGGGAAAAATTCTAAGGGATATTTAGAAGGGAAGCTGATTTTACAATATTACTTAACTGAAACCTAGCTCATATATTGGTGAATTAATGTAAACTCTATTCTAAAGGCACTACACCAAAAAGACTAGCTAAATTATTGGTGGGAAACATAGTGAAAATGAAATAAAATTTATCTGTCCTTGTACTAAAACAATAGTAACAGTAACAACAGCAGCCAACCTTGATTGAGTGCTTACTCTGTACCACCAGGCATTGGTTATATCTGCATTTTCCCCCATTAATTCCATAATCCTATGAGACATATAATTTTATTATGGCATTTTTGAAGATAAGCAAGCTGAGGCTCAGAAAATTTAAGTAACTTGCTCAAAGTCACACCGCTAGTATGTAACAGCTGGGGATTCAAACTCAATTTCAACTCTAGAGAACCTAAATTCTTAAATACCACCTCACTATGCCTCTCTATTCTGCGACCATTCTCACTCAGTGCTTGCCCAGATTAGTAGTGGTTTTTTTTTTTTTTCAATTTTATTTTTCAAAGAGACAGAGAGAGTACATGTGCGCACAAGCAGGGGGAGAGGCAGGCGGAGGGAGAAGCAGGCTCCCCACTGAGAAAGGAGCCCTGGCACAGGACTCGATCCCAGGACTCTGGGATCCTGACCTGAGCTGAAGGCCGATGCTCAACTGACTGAGCCACCCAGGTGCCCCAGTCCTGGTAACTTTATTTCAAGAAAAGCATAGTGGATTTGGAGAAGGCTTCAGAGAAGGGCACAAGGTGAAAGAGCTACAGGTAGGAGGAATGGTTTCTACAGTAGAAACTGGTTTTAAAAGGTAACTCTCCAGTCTAAAATTACTAATGCTGAAAGGGAATTTATCTAAGGGTTTTACAATGGATGGACTGGGTGGCTGCTGCTTGATTTGCTTCAGTGCACAACAGTGGAGCTGGGTAACATGTTAAAGGAGGCCAAGGAAATCCTGAGTAGGTGCAGGTCAAAGGAAGCATTAGATACTGGAGTCCTGGAAAGGTAGAGCTCAAAAAGGAGAATTAAATCTAAGCAGATATTGAGTTACCAAGAGCTAGGGATGAAGAAGAACAGAAACAACATCTTCAAAAGTGAGATTCTTGACTTTGGAATGCCCTTATGTATATTGTTTGTCCTTTACGTTTGTTTTGGAAACCAACAGCTGGCTTAAATAGAGCCTCCCTCCGCCCCCACCCCCGAGTTTGGGATACACAGATTGCTATGTTTTTGGCACACACAAAAAAATGTGGTCATCAATAATAAGAATTAGGCAGTAAATTTCTGTCCATTACAAAGAAATGTAGCTTAGCACAGAGACCTATATGGTAAACCTGAGACTAGCTGCCATTTATTGAGGGTCTACCATGTGACACTCAGTTCTGAAGTCACTGTTTCCAGGGACACTTACTTGCTGCTTGCTGTCCAGTTTTCAAATATAAGAAAACACCTGTTAGGTTTTCTAAGAACGTGAATGATGAAATAAGTCATACCATAATTTTATTTCATTTCATTATGTAATTTATTGATCTCCACCTTTCCGTAGTATTGGAGTTTTAAACCAGGCTCCACAAAGCTTAAGGTGGAAGAGAGTCTAGACTTCTCTTATATAACTGTAACTTTTCCTTAATTTGTCACTATACTGAAAAAAAGATTTAATTTTATTTGATAGGGTAAAAGCATTTATGTCAGGGTAATAGGCTCAAATGATCAGCTCAGGTAAAGTCAGCATACATGAGTTTGGATTATATTTAGGGCAGTCAGCATGATTTAATGAAAAGGGAACTATAGCAACTTTTAAAGTGATTTTTTGTTATTTCAAATAATCTTAAAGACATCAAATCAATTACAAACAGTTATATATGCCATGTATGTACTCATATCCTTTGTCTACTAGAGACTTCAGAAGTTTTTAAGAGATAATATTCGTTGTTGAGCTATGTGAGTTGGATCATTGAACGGAGAGAAAGAATAATGAAAGTGCTATACTACTACTTATATGTCTTTACTGTTTTGTATGACAATATCTCTGGTCTTTTCTTCAGACTCTTTAGTGCCTGGGAAATATAGTGCAGTAATCATTTTGTATGTCCTAAATATATTGTGAAGATAGAAAGATAATATTCAGACACCTTTCCCCTTCAGATTCATTGTTATGGCTACTCTTGTTCTTTTGGCATCTTTTGGTACTTGGTCTTTTCAACAGCTATGTTGTTTGCATCTGACCTTCTTTTATGTATATATATATTTGAGAACTACCTTTGAAAACTCGTGTTCTCAATAATCTTTCTTGTTCTAGTAAAGGATTGAGAACAGGCAATACTATACTGAAATGGGTGATTTGAGCTGACAAAGAATATGGAAAAAAATGAACAGGATTCCAGTCTCTTCTGATTCAGATATTCTACATTATATTCTCAACATTTGTCATAAAGTGAATTCCCAAAGTGTATAAAAGCCAAAAATAAATGGTTGTTGCTTTTCTATGGTTTCACGTTATGCATAATATCTCTGTTTCTATTATTTGTGTAATGATGAGTTTTATTATGCAAAAATGGGTACATCCAGCATAAAGTAAATTTCAGTTTCTTGTTTTATATGCAGTTTAACTCATGACTCAAATTCTTTGATATTCATCATTCAGGAAAGGTAGCATTTAGAATTATATTACACTGAACTGCGCTTCTTTAAGGGCAAGTACCATATTTTATGCATCTTTAAAGCCCTAGTGCTGAATATAGTACCTGGTACACTGGAGGGATTCAATGTTGATCGGGCTCTTTAGTAGCTGTCCTAGGAAGATTACTTGGATCCTTGCTTACCAGCCTATCCACACCCTTATTTTCTGTTGACTGGTTAAATTTAGCATTGTTACAATTATTATTACCTATTTTAGGCCTTCTCTGTACTTTTCTAAGACCCAAACATTTTATACACGCTCATGTTTTTTCATTCTTTTAGATACTTAATGAAATTCTGTCATGGCACAAGTTTCAATATAAAATTATATTTACTGTGATTCAGAAAAATGTATCAGATATCACCCATCAATGGTAAAGCAAATCTACTACAATCAATTCAGGATATTGTGTTGAATAGAGTACACAGAATTACATTACCTAGTGATTCAAGGATGAAACCCAAATTTCATATCCTATATGATTCCTATCTGGGTAGTAGGACAAATAACCCACAGCATTTTTTTGCACTTAATAGATTGCAGTTGAGATTTTGAACATTTTATATGAGCTTCTTAATTCTTAAAAAATGTTCATAAAAGTTCATACAATTAAAAAGCAGGATGTTAGCTTATTTTACCTTATTATCTTAAGTTATTTAGAAGTCTAGTCCAGGGAACACTTTAATGTTAGCTCTTTTAGCTCTTCTAGAAAGCAAAAAGTGTTATTGGGCTGTGAACAATAAGGAGCGTAATGTCATGTAAACCACCATGCAGGTTGCATGTTTTTTTTCCAATATAACACTGACATGATTTTTTATATTTATAAGACTTGCTAGTTGGATTTTGTGAAACATGATTGGGCAAAGTCATAATTTGTCTCTCTACTACTGAAAACTGCAACACATGGATTTGAAGATGTTTCTAAAACAAAAGATAATTATGTCCTGAAATAATTAAAACTGGGATTACATTAAAGCTTACTTCAAGTGATTAATAGCTATAGTATATTTTGGGATCTGTATCTAAAAAGCATAAAGAGAACACATTGTCATTTTTATGTATTTAGGAATATGCTTTTTGAGGAAAGTATTGATTCTCGAGAATCATTATAAAGTAGTTCCAAACACACCCTCTACCCACATACCTCTCTTCCTATAATATTTTTCAAATTAAGGATTCTAAAAACAAAGTGACCTGTGTATGGCTATCTTCTCCTTTACTTCCAATTCCTCACTGCCTTTCTCAGTACAATTGCCATGACATCTCGGGCAGGGACACTGCTTTGAAACTGCTTTCATTTGGGCAAACAACTAGAGAACAGTCCTGGAGTTCAGAGTCAAAGATCAGAAAACAGTATACATTGAGAAGAGGGGTTGGGCTTCAGAGATGTGTGAATTACTGGGGGAAAATAAGGGTATTTTTCATTTAAGTATCCAAGTCTCCCCCCACTGACTAATAAGCCAAAGTTGCTAAATGTGCTGGTTGAGTTTTCTCTGTCCCTAAGGCTGAAAAAAAAATAGGACAACAAAGATCTTCCTCCTCATGCCTTGGCAGGGAATGGATGACCTTCTACCTTTGCATTGCAAGAGTGATATTTTTGCCATTAAGGATACTACAACAACCAGAACAGAGCTTCAGTGAGCTATCCGTGAAAAATAACAATCCATAGGAAGATCAGGTAGGAAAATCAGAGTGCATACTCCATGCAATTAGTGCTATTGCCAAAAATAAGTGCAACCTGAATTTAAGGGAGGAAAAAAGAGCATTTAATGAAATTCAAATTCAGAACAAAAAAATTTCAGATACTAATAAAAAAACATATCTCAATTGAACAATTCAGTAGAAAGATTGAAGAACATGCTCACTGTTGAAACATGA
This sequence comes from Vulpes lagopus, assembly GCF_018345385.1. Taxonomy (NCBI): domain Eukaryota; kingdom Metazoa; phylum Chordata; class Mammalia; order Carnivora; family Canidae; genus Vulpes; species Vulpes lagopus. The sequence continues at coordinate 85,280,538 of NC_054824.1, forward strand.
ATCAGTGAACTGAAAGACCAAGTCCAAGAAATATGTCAAAGCATAGAACAAAGGTAAAGCATGATGAAAATATTGAATAAAAAGATGAGTCTTTGAGGTCAGATCAGAATCAAAACGTGAATAATAGGAATTATGGAGAGAGAGGTAAGAATAGATGCAGGAGAGGTAAATAAATAATAGAAGATAATTTCTCTGAGATTAAGAAAGATCAGAGTGTATGGGTTGAAAGGGTTTACTGTTTTATGGTCTTGATTGAAAGAAAAGACACACATAGGCATATCCTGATAAAAGTTTTGAACTCTAATAATAAGTTGAACTATCTTATAAGCCCCCAATAGAAAGAACAAGTTTCTATAAAGGGGAAAAATATCAAAGTACCATAGAACTTCTTATCTGCAACATAGCAAGTTAGAAGATAGTGAAGTGACATCTATAGACTACAAAAGAAAAATGACTACAATGTAAGAATCAACACTTGAAAATTATCATTTGCTATGAACATGAAAGAAATACATTTAGGGATAATCAAGAACTCAGAACATATAATTACTATACCCCATCAGAGAAAATGCCTGAGAATAGATTATAAACAAACAACAAATGAACCAGAACAAAGACTTCAAGATGAAAAAGATGAAGAAGATGAAGAAGAAAGGAATATAGTGGTGAATAATAAGCATTTTAATGTTATTGCATGTGTGTGTGTATAATTTCATTTAAGGCATAAAGATAGGGCACCTTACTGGGTCAGTTGGTAGCACATGTGACTCTTGATCTTGGTGTCCTGAGTCCAAGCCCCATGTTGGGCATAGAGATTACTTAACTAAAATTAAAAATAAATAAAAACTATTAAAAAAGAGATAAAGCTATATGACTAGTAATTATGTAATAAAATATAATTTCAGACTTTTGAAATAAGATCATATTTCTGTAGAGGAACTTTTTAAAGTACTACACTGTCTCAAGGAAACTTAGCTGGGGGCACCTGGATAGCTCAGTTTGTAGTAAAGCGTTTTCCTTTGGATGAGGTCATGATCCAGGGTCCATGCTCAGTGGGGAGCCTGTATCTCTGTCTTCCTCTGTCTCTCCTCCTGCTCCTGGTCTCTCTTTCTCAAATTAATAAATAAAACCCTTAAAGAGAATTTAGTTGATGGAGGGGATGGGCAAAAGAAAGTAAAGAGGAAACTGAGTAGTGTAGATGAGAGACAGAAGGATGAGAAAAGGGAGGAAAGTGAATGTATCCTAAATATCTCATCTATTTAGGAGGAAAGGAAAAGGACAGAATCTCATGATGGGGGAAAAGTGTCTGTTCTGTTAGAGCAGAAAAGAGAGGAAAAAAGGGAATACAGTAGTGCACTATGTAGAACTTCAAGATTAGCAAGGAGAAAATAGAGTGCAGAGCCACTTGATCATGTAAAAAATGAAAAAGGTAACAAGGAAATAATAATGTAAAATAAGAAAATACAAGTAAGTAGAAGAGATAAAAATAATCACATCAATTACTATGTTTATTGTAGATGGACAAAATACTCCCATTTAAAAAATTTTTTTATTTATTCATGAGAGACACACAGAGAGAGGCAGAGACCTAGGCAGAGGAAGAAGCAGGCTCCTTGCGGGGAGCGCAATGTGGGACTTAATCCCATGACCTCGGGATCATGTCTTAAACCAAAGGCAGAAGCCCAATCACTGAGCCACCCAGGTGCCCTCAAAATACTCTCATTAAAAGACAGATGTCAGATTGAGTTTAAAAACATAAACTACTCCAATTAAATTACAGGAATAACACCTATGACAACGTTAAAGAGAAAGGTTTGTAAAATGGGGGACATAAAAGACAGGAGGCCAATGCAAACAAAAGGAAAATAGAAAAAAAAAAGAATGGCAGCAGTGATATCAAAAGGGATACTACAATGTGATAAAGGCACATTTATGAAGAAAATAACCACATAAATCTCTATACAGGAAGTTTATAGTAAATAAGTACATAAAGCAAAAACTACTGGAAAGTTCCAGACAGTTCTGTTAAACACATACAAATAATGACTGAGAGAAATGGAATATAATTCATAAAAGTAATTTAATATATATGTCAAATCTGATGTTCTTTTTTGAACATATCTGTGTTTAAGTATAAAGAAAACTTCATAAATTTTAGAAAGATTTTACAAGCACATGTTCTGATTATCAGCTAGTGTGAGTAGAATTTAATTTAAAAGGTAAAAAAATGATTACTTGGAAATTAAAGAAGATAGTCCTACCTAACCCTTGGATAAAGAGAAAGCACTTGAAAAACAATGAAAAGGAGAATTTTTATGTAAAAACCTATGGAGAATAGTAAAGGGGTTGTCAGGAAAGTTGAGAGCCTTATATAACTTTATTATTAAGAATGATAGAAAATAAAGAGCAATCTACTAGCTTTAAGATATTAGAATAAAACATTTAAGATAGAAGAAGTCAGAAGAAAAAGAGGAAGTGGGAATTAATTTTTAAAGATGAAATTAATGAAATGGAAAACAAAATATAATAAAATCTAAAAGCTGGCTCTTTGGAAAGACTAATACAATACAAGAAGATGAAAAAGCAAAAAATAAAACAGACCCAGCAATTCTGTGAAGTGGGAGATAATTGAAAGCATATGTTCACATAAAACTTGTGTTCATATAAAGCAAATGTTCATAACAGCATTATTTACAGTAGCCAAAAAGAAGCAACTCAAATGTCCATCAATTGATGTATGTATGGATAAGTAAAAATGTGATGTGTCCATACAGTAAGATTTAGCCATAAAAAGGAATGACGTATTGATACATGCTGCAACATGAATGAACTTTGAAAACTTTATGCTAAGTAGAAGAATCCAGAGACAAAAGGCCACATATTGCATGATTCCACTTACATGAAATGTCCAAAATTGGCAAATCCATAGCAATAGAAAGTAGATTAGTGGTTGCCAGGGCTTAGGGTAAGGCAGTTTGGGGAATGACTGCTTAATGGATATTGAATTTCCTTTTGTGGTGATGAAATGTTCTGGAATCAGATAGTTGGTGATGTTTATACAACCTTGTGAATGTACTGAAAGCAGCCAAAACTTTTACATAGTTAAAATAGTGAAGTTTGTGTTATGTAAATTTTATCTCAATATAATAAAAGTTTCTGGAAAAGAGAATGATCTAAAATAGACACAATCAGAAATGAGAAAGTAGATAAAACTAGGGGATGAAAAGATTTTTTTTTTAACTTAAAATCTGAAAAGTATTTTAAAAGAAATCTAAATACAACTGTCTGGCAATAAATTTGAAACTTATGAGAAAATGGAACATATTTTATTCAGACGCAAATTATAGAATTGACCTAAGAAGAAGTAGAAAACATACCTATTAGCACAGAAGAGATTGGAAAGTTGACCCAATATAGTCACTTAAAGGAATAAATAATTTTGATGTAATTTAAATTATTCTAGGTCATCGAAAAATACTGAAACCTCTCCTAATTTTATTTAAAACCTAACTGATAAGTATTATACAGAAATAAATTATAGTTGTGTGTGTGTGTTTGTGTGTTTTAAAGATTTTATATGAAAGAGAGAGCACAAATGGGGTGAGGAACAGAGGGAGAAGTGCTGGCAAAAAGCAAGAAAATTTGAAAAAGAAAGATGGGATGCTAGAACATGCTAGAATATATTACAAAGCCAGCTAACCAAAACAACATGGAAACAGCATAGGAATAAACAAATAGATCCATTGAACAGATTAGAGAATCCTAAAACAGATGACAGTTTAGTTGGAAGATAATGGGTCATTTAATTAATGGGATTGGCATAACAGGTTATCTTTATGGAAGAGAGTGGAAGTATATTTCCATTTTGCACATTAAACTAAAATAAGATGAAAGGCTTAAATGAAAACAAAACAAAAACTTGCCAAAAAATCTAGGAAACTATATAATTTTTTTTTTTTAAGTAGGCTTCATACCCAGCATGGGGCTTGAACTTAGGACTCTGAGATCAAGACTTGAGTTGAGATCAAGAGACCAACTGAGCACCCCTAAAATCTTAACAAGAGTGAAAACTAAGAAAGTTTAAGAGTTAACAAGTTAACTACATAAAAATAAAAACCTTTAATATGAAAATAATAGAAATCATTAGGAAAATAGAGATTTGGAAAAGTATTTGTAATGCATGTTAACATGAAGGGTTAAAATCCAAGCTCTCTTTGATATTGCTGAGAAAAAAGTTATGAAACAATCCAATTTAAAAAGAAAAGACAAAAAAAATAAGAAGAAAAGACAATTCACAGAAAAGCAAATTCTGTTGGTTAACATTTGAGATGATGCTCAATTTCACTAGGAATTGGAGAAATTTGGGGCATCTTGGGTGGTTTAGTAGTTTAGCACTTCCTTCAGCCCAGGGGGTGATCCTGGGGACCTGGGATCTTGGGGACCTGGGATGGAGTGCCATGTTGGGCGGGCTCCCTGCTTCTCCCTCTGCCTGTGTCTCTACCTCTCTCTGTCTCTCTGTGTGTGTGTCTCTCATGAAAAAATAAAATCTTAAAAAAAAAAAAAAAAGGAATTGGAGAAATTCAAACTTAAGTAACAGGTAATGTGTCTTAGCATTTAAAATTTGTGTTAGTCTGATGGGTGTAACATTTAATGCCAGTAGAGATGTGGGGAAGGGAACTCTTATTGTTACTGGTGGAAATGTGGTGTGTGTTAACTGTTTTGAAATGCAGTCTGGTAACACCTGTTAAAAATTTCACTTCAGAGACGCCTGGGTGGCTCAGCGGTTGAGCATCGGCATTTGGCTCAGGGCGTTATCCTGGAGTCCTGGGATCGAGTCCCACATCGGGCTCCCTGCATGGAGTCTTCTTCTCCCTCTGCCTGTGTCTCTGCCTCTCTCTCTGTGTCTCTCATGAGTAAATAAAAAAATCTTTAAAAAAAATTTCACTTCATAATATTCTTTGATTTAACAATCTCATCCTTGGGAATATGTCCAATACAAATAGAGATATCAATATTTAAGGACATACATATTTTTTGGTTTCAAAGTTGTTACACCTTGTTTGTAGTGGAGTGGAAGAAAAGGAATTCCATTAATAAGGTAATGCCAAAAATATTGGAAATTATAATGCAGTTGCTAAAAGATATGAATTACAGTTACCTCAGGTGACCTGGAATAATTTACAGGAGTCATTGATGAGCAAGCAAGGTATAGAAAAGTGCATAGAATATTAAATATTTGTACAATGACAAAAAGTCTTGAATATGTGTTTTATATGTAAGATTTGTATATGTATACATCTGCTTTACAGCAAAGTTATTTGCAAAGGGAGAAGACTATGGAAGGGTGCATACTAACTTGTTAAAATGGATTACTTTGAATGGGAGGAAATGCAGAGGGAGAATAGCAGAGTACAGCAATGACAAGAAAAGAAAAATTGCACTAAAAGCATGTTCACAATCCTGCTTATACTTCTTAATAAAATTAATTAAATTTGAATATGTGTGTATGCATAAATTTAATTAAAATATTTATAAATACTGTGACAACTTTTGGTGGTATTGACTTCATATTTCGGGATATTGGACCTGAGAAGTGTTTTTTTCTCTTTACATTTTCAATTTCTTTAATTCTGTACCACATACTTCCAGAATTTTCAACATATTCTAAGAAATCTTTAGATAATTGAGCATTTCAGGCCAAATAAACTTGTCTGCAAATTATTGGTAGTTTGAGATCAAATAAAGTCTGAGTCCTATCCATGTCAAGGCTGACATGCCGCCAATATCCTTTGGTGAAACTTAGGTGATATGTTTCAATTTGTTCAACTATTAATTTTCTTTGGTTGGTACCTTTTGTGGTTAGTTCTTAAGTATTTTTAATATTACCCCTGTCAATGTTACAAATTAATTATAACAACAATTATGCATGATTGGAAGACTTTTGCATAGAAGTTGCTTATTAAATGCCTGCTGACTTGACATAATATTTTAGGTACAGTAATGATTTTAACAAGATAACAAATGTGGGAATAAAAGCATTTAAGGATATTTAAAAATAAAACTATAAGTTGGCATATATATGATTTTTAGGCAAATGACCTCTGTATCTCAGAATCTTAATATTTAAAATAGTATATTTTCCTCACTTATTTCACAGTCTTTAGGTCAAGTGAAGTAATAAATGTTTAAGTGAAAAACATAATGCACTGTACAAAATGAAGATGATAATGAAAATCTGAGGGCAGTCATATTTTATATTTAAGAGATGTATTTTATATATATATATACACATATATTTCAAGTTTCATGTTTGATGTTAAGACTTTAACATTTCAATAACAGAAGATATTACTGATAAAGCTATCAAACCCTCAAAGAGACAAAACCGTGGGATCCATGGAACGTGTGAATACATTTAATTGCTTAAAGGCCAAGATGAATCTCCAGAATTTCTTTGTTTATTTTCCTAGTGATTGTGGGAAATTGTTTATTCAGGTATATCTCCTGATGACCTATTGTTCTAATATAGAAATATTAATGTTTTGTAGAATGTCTGGGCCTTCATCACATCTGGACATAATGATAATGTTGCATTGTGTTTTGACTTAATAAATGGCCTTCAACAGCTAAGCACAGCTGTGTAATCTGTTGTTATATTTTATTGCAGATTCTCTCCTTGTAATTTATAGCTGCAATTACTAGTGACTATAACATGAATACTTTAAATAGTAAAATCTTTATTATCTTTTAGTCACCAGACACAAATTTGCCATTGGCTAATTTTTGAGGGTATGCAACTATCAGGAAATACCTACATTATAATTTATTAGTTAGAAACAACACTACAAAAAACACACATTCTTTTATTATAGAAACATAAGTAAAATCTTAATTTTCTAGAGTCTATACTGTAGAATACTATTAAAGGCATCTAAATTCTGGTTTGGAGAAAATGGAAAGTATGAACATGTTTTTCTAGGTCGAAATATATTATCATACCTGACTCTTTCCAAGAATACATCCTTATTTTAAAATCTTCTTGTCCCAAAAATTTGGCTTTTACTTTCTCTATAAATATTCTTGCTATTTCACTGGTCTAATTTCCTTCAGTTTCTCTACTATTCTTCCAATAGTGGAAACAGTGTTATAAGAAAGCTGAGAAGATAAATCTTAACAGAGAACGAACTTGGATTTCTTTGAATAGACCTTCTGTGACACTACTAGTAAAAAATACCTGAATTGATTCTTTTTGATGCAGTGTATGTCACTTAATGATATCATTCTAATCAGGCATATTTGCATTTTATATCTGTGTTGATTAACTTTATTAAATATGAAATTATCAGCAATGTGATATATTTGAATATATCTCTCTACTCTTGTTTAGCAATACTAGTGTTGCTAGAGCAGTAGAAGGACTTTTTAGAATGTGCTGTATGCATTCTTGGATGTATATGCCATTGAAGTCCTCTTTTAATTGTTTTTCTACCTCCTTTCAAGAAAATTTCTAATCACCAGTGATTACTCCCTCAATGCGGGTTGTAGTTTGATAGAGAACAGTGAGGGAACCTTTAGGTAACCTTTTGTTCTCATCCTAAAGAAACCAGAGTGATCTTTGCTTAATTCTTAATATTCTTTCAGTTTTTTATAACTCAGGAAAGAAGTTCCTTTCTTGTCAAAGTAAATTCTGAATCCCAGTATCTTTTATTAAGATCTTCTGCTTCACTTTGGAATGGAGTCAAACTAAATCATTATTTCTTAATGGCATAATCAACTTCCCAAAATATGACACCTATCATTCCATTCAGTGGTCAGATCAGTTTATTTAGTTTATCCTTTCCAGTCTCTGAATTTGAGTCACTGATGCTCAATCTTAAAACCAAGGTTATGCATGTTTTTTCTTTTTTACTTCTTTATTATTAAAATGAGTTTTAAATTGATCAAATAAATACTTACTTGTTTAAACTATTATATGACAGGTTTTACATTTATTGTTGCCTTGAGTGTATCAATCTTTTTAGCTTCCATTGTACTTCATATTTGGAATTCAATAGATAGTATAGATTATGGTCTGTAAAACCAGCAGCATCCACATGTGGCCCCTTAGAATGCAGAATCTCAAATCCCATCCCAGTCAAAATTAATCATCATCTTCATTTTTAGTAAGATCTTAAGCTATTCATATGTACATTAAAGTTTGAAAAGTATTGCTAAACTGTTGTCATTTTTCAATTGGACTTTAGGTGCACAGAATTGGTTAATTATGATTCAAACTCATTGTTCCACTTATCCTCTTTTGTTACATTCATTCATTCCTTATTTTTAATCACAATAAATGCGTATGAACCCAATATCCGACCAAAGAATTAGAACGTTGACAATTTACATCAATCTTTATACTCATCCCCTATTCTCATCAATACTCCCCACCCAGAAGTAACCACCATTCTGAATTTTGTGTTTATTTTCCATTGTTTTTTCAAACAGTAATATATATAGCCATACCACTTATAAAGCTGCAACTAAATAATATATTAACATCCTGTATTTGTCTCTCAACATTAAGTTATTAAAATTACACATGCATGTTTTTATAAGTAACTGTAATTCATGTGTTTTTCACTTTTATGTGATATTTATGACAATGGCAAAGTATATTTATCCTTTCTCCAATTAATGGGCCTTTGAGTTGTTTTTCTTTTTTTTTTTGCTACTATGAAGAGTGCTGGTATAAATATTCTTGTGTATATTTCTTGGTGATGTTTCCAAGAAGACATTTTCTTGAGTATATACTGAGATTGGAATTGCTGGATCATGGATTATATAATTGCTCAACTTTGTAAGAGACTGTCAAATTATTTTTCCAAAATTGTATTCCCCGTTTATACTGTCACTAGTGATGTATAAGATATCTCTGTTGATCCATATTCTCTTTTACACATAGTTATTTTGTCAGATTTATTAATTCTTGCTACCTAAATGGATAAAAAAAAATCTCACTATGGTCTTGATTTGCATTTTCTAGTTTACCATGAAGCTGTGAACATATATATGTGTTTTCTCTTCTGTAAAATAATTGTTCATGTCTTTTGCCCATATTCTTTATTTAATTTTCTTTTGGGCCTTTTTATTGATTTGCATGAATTCTTTATATATTCTAGATACTAATTTCTTCTCCTGATTGACAACTTGTTTTTTTCATTTCTCAGGATATTCTAATGAATAGAAAAAATAAATTTTTATCCCTTTAGAAGACAACTTACACTAATCTCTACATGAGGTATAAAAATCAACTCCAGAGTAAGCCACATTAGAGATATAAAAAAGCATTAACTATAAAAATAATGAAATAATAATAATTTTGCTTCAGCTGATGGAACCTCTCTTATTCATTTGCCTTTTTCCCTTCTCATATGTCCAGAGCTTGTACAGTGGTACATTTGTCAGAGGATTGACAAGTATTCTGCTTAATGTTTCTAGTAAAGACACACTTCTTTGACAATTTAGTCTGTCTCCATTCTTAATCCTTTGTGTTTCTAGAATGTGTATTTCTTTTGTTTCCTATTCTCTGTCTCTAGTTGGATTTTTAAAATAAAAATATACAATCAGGTAGGTAAACAAACAGTCATGTTTAATTAATAACTCACATATGAAAACCTATTCAACTATTAATCTTTTCTAGGTATTTATAAAATTATGTGAAAGGCAAATGTTCCCTGTAGGATGGAATGAAAATAGGTGCTCACAAAAATATTAAGAGATGGTGACAAAGAGCCAAAATATGAGAGTTTTAATATTTTTACTGTGTGCTGGCCAGATATCTTTGGGGGATGTAGATTTTAAAAAGCAGAGGAAAGCACTGGCTCAGTGAAGGCAACAGGGAGAAATGTAGGATAGCACAGCACACAGAGGTAGCCTATGATAGATCATTTAGCAAAAAGCAAGAGTTAGAACTTTATGGAAAAAATCACACATGTTTTTCATGGTGATTGGAATGTTGAGATAAATAATTAGGACTTGACCTTTAACTGATATATTTTTGCCTTAGGAGTGGATATTTGGTATTAGAAATTAGTATGTAGAAAGCAGAATGTAAAGGGGTAAGCAGTAGTTGGAAGGTGATCTGGCTATGTGAGTGGAAAGGTAATTGTTAGCAGGGGATGGACACTTGAGATGCTTGAAATGGGATATTAACCAACGAGGGATAGAAATAAATTAGAATGTATAGTAATCGTAGGATGTGTGGTCAGAAAGAATGAAGAATAGGTCAGAAAGAATGTGTGGTTGGTCTTTATAAACGTTCTTTGGAAAAGCCTGAGCTTAGACTTTATGGAGAAACAGGGCAAATAAAAGCATTATGAGGTTGTGAAACTTTTGAATGAAGTAAAATCTATGGAGAACTAAGAGTATCCTCAGAGATGTAGGACTGTACAGAGATAAAGTTTAATTTATATGAAATATAGAATGGAGTTTTTTGATTGAGGACCTTTTTATAGTTGAAAGGAGAATGGAAAGCAAGAGACAACTATATGCTAACATTTTGCTAATGAAGATGGAGAAAAGAATTAGTTTTTGTTCATTGCATTTGTAATCTGAAGTCATTTGGGAGGGTTTAAATTTTAGAAGGAGAATGCATATCTTGATATTTACTACGTATGTATTTATTTATTTTTCAAAACTAGCGCAGCTTTATTGGTTCAGATAGTGGACACTTTCATGGTCCAGCCTGCCCCACACTTCCTGCCAAAACACCCACCTGTACTCATCTTGGTATTTAGATAAATGCCTTAAAACTTCAGTTGAGTCTCGCTAGTAATTTCATTTTAACTTCCTTTCCTCATCATTTCTCATATATATGTGCTAATTTTTGCCTTTTGTTTCATGATGAAAATTGAAACAGTTCAGCATAATGTTCATCTTTTCTTTTCAGTGAAGATGTTGTAGATGTATTTGCTGCAGAGCTAGCTGGTAATAGTCCCCGCCTTCAACATTTAGACAAGAAACTGAAGTGAAATTCTAAATGTGTGGAAGAGTCCTCCAGGGCCTAAAAATATATAATTTCATTAAGATTACAAAAAAAAACCCCACTGAACTTGACAAAGCCACTTTATATTCTAATTTAAAAAAAATCTAAAAATGGGAAAATTTTCAAACGCACAAAGAAACTTCATGGGAAATAAAAATATTTTACTATAAAAATAAATTGAACTTTCAAAATTAACTGAGTTCTGGTGATATTGAAATTTTGTCAATAGTGCCAACTATTCTTTGTATAGGTGCTTATTGGAATATGGAATGTTTGCGGTTGTATGAATGTAAACATGATGAAATCAAACTTTGTGTTCCTCAAAGCTAAACTCATTTTTAGAAACTATAATCTCAATGAAGCTTCATAATCATTCTTGCCCCGCTTCTTTGTGTCAAACTAAAAAAAAAAAAAAGTTGGAAAATAATTCTTTAAAATACTCTCCTTCCACATAGACAATAGCTTCATTGATTGTCAACTAACGTATTTAGACTATTCTACTATCAGACTTTCACTTTATTATCCCTGGCTTGTATTTATGTTCCTCACAATCTGGAACCTTTCAGGTTTAAGTCTCAGTGGGTAACACAGTGAAAATACTGCTTCCATCCTTTCTTTTTCTTTTCCCAAAGATGGTTCTGTTCTTCATCTTAAGTTTGTTCAGTCACTTCAAGGGGGAGAATAGGTGGTGGTGGCAAATAGGCAAAACGTGAAAGGTAAAATGTTGTGAATTAATGAAACTGGATAATAAGTGCAAGAGAATTTCTTTGTGTGCTATTTTTGTATGCTTGAAAATTTTCATAATATATTTTTTTTAAATTCAGTCAGAAAAATCAAATAAATCAACCCAACCAACAATGGGTTTGTTGCCCAGTTAGAACTAGATATGAATTCAGGAATTTCAGGGTACAGACTATAAAGTTGACCTTATTGCAACAGGTTATAATTTATTTTATTTAGTATGATCAGCCCAGGCTTTCAAGCACTTTGAATTATTACCTAAGAGGCAATAGCTCTGATCTGAAACCACCAACCAGAGAGCCTGTCATCACTTCCCATTAATTCTGATGTGTCATCCCTTGTCAAATGTCTATTTTGTTTCTCTTCTTGTTAAAGCCATTTGTGGCTGTTCCTTGCCATACTAACAAGAATGCTTGAGTCTGATTCAAAGGTTTTCCATTTTGCCACTTTTTCCCCCTTAAGTTTGTTTAATTACTTCCTTGAGTCAAACATGTTCTAATGTGCCGATCTGTTACAGTAGAAAAAGCACTGGATTGGGAATCCAGTTTTTATTTATTATTATTTTTTCAAGATTATATTTATTTGAGAGAGAGAGCACAAGCAGTAGGAGGTGGAGGGGCAGAGGGAGTGGGAGAAGTAGGTTCCCTGCTCAGCAGGAGGCTGACAGGAGGGTCCATCCCAAGACCCTGGGACCACACCCTGAGCTGAGGCCGATGCTTAACTGACTGAGCCAACCAGGAGTCCCTGGAGTCCAGAGTTTTCAGTCCCAGCTTTCTAGAAACTAAGCTTGATAACTCTGGGTAATTATTTTACTCTTTAAAGCCTTCTAATCTGAGATTCTCTTTAATTTGTCATTTGGGGACTTTTAACCATTCAAAACTACTTCTTAAAAAATGCCTTTCCTAGATTAAGGCACTGACACTCTGTCATTTCCTCCTCTGACTTAAATGCATCCTGGTAGTCACATCATCTCAAGTCTGCACTTTATATGTTTACGTTCCCAAAACAACTTCTATTGACTTTTCTGGTTGAATTTTTTCAAATAGATATTTTTTTAGAATAGTTTTAGATTTACAGAAAAAATGAGAACATAGTACAGAGTTCTCATATATCCCATATCCAGTTTATTAATATTTTGTATTTATATGGTATATTTGCCACAACGAATGAGTCAGTGTTAATATTATGAGCTAAAGCCCATGGTTTTTTCAGATTTCCTTTTTTTTTACTTAATGTATATTTGCCGCAACAAATGAGTCAGTGTTAATATTATTATGAGCTAAAGCCCATGGTTTTTTCAGATTTCCTTTTTTTTTACTTAATGTCTTTTTCTGGTCTAGGATCCCATCCAGGATAACACATTACATTTAAAGACTATATATATATATATTTTAAAAATATTTTATTTATTTATTTATTTATTTATTTATTTATTTATTTATTTATTTATTTATTTATTCATAGACAGAGAGAGAGAGAGAGAGAGGCAGAGACACAGGGAGAGGGGGAAGCAGGCTCCATGCAGGGAGCCCGATGTGGGACTCGATCCCGAGTCTCCAGGATCACACCCAAGGCTGCAGGCGGCGCCAAACCGCTGTGCCACCAGGGCTGCCCAAGACTATATATATATTTAAAACCATTTTTAGTTTACAATAAAATTGAGAGAAAAGTACAGAGATTTCCCATATACCCCTTTCCCACATAGGCATGACCTCCCCCATTATCATCACTCACCAGAATTAGACTATTCTACTATCTTTTTTTTTTTTTTTAAACCAGCATGAACCTACAGTGACACATCATAATTATGCAAAGTCCATTTTTTACTTTAGGGCTCACTCTTGGTGTTGTTCTATGTGTCATATATTCTTCATCATAATATCCTGCAAAGTATTTTCACTGCCCTAAAAATCCTTTTTTAAAATGATGGTGTTTAGTAGGGTAAGAGCAAGGAATCCTGAAATTGCACTATTTGAGAGCTACTTCATTCAATTTAGAACTGTTAAATAGGAAATCGACACTTGGGTAAAGTAGAAATAAGCACAAAACACAAGCCAAGGTTTATTAGATGCTTACAATGTGCCTGACATTGAGCTTATTGAATTTAGCCTCCAAGGTTTGTACTTAAAATTAGTCTGCTGGATATAAATCCTGGGTTAGTGTATTAGTTGTAGGATCTTAGACTCACTTTTTTCACCTATAGGAGGGATAATAATGGTACTTTATAGGGTTTTGTGATTATTAAATGTGGTGATATATATATAATGTTTAACATAGCACTGACTATATGGTAAAATGCTTGGTAAATGTTACTTATTACCAATATTTGGGTGATTTTATTTAATAATCACAAAAACCTTGTGCTGTAGGTACTTTTATTTCCCCCAATTTAAAGAAGAGGACAAAAGGCTTAATGAAATTAAGGGATTTGGCTAAAGTGCTAGGGCCAAGATTTGAACTTAAGCAGTCAGAATCCAGAACCCACATACCTTTAATTTTTATGCTCTATTTCCTCCTAATAAGTAAGAAACAAAAGGGAATGTAAGGGCCCAAAGAATTAAGTCTTTAAGTGTAGTTTTGTGAGTCTGAAGTCATCCAAGTGATTAATCAGCTGTTCTTTCAGAGTTGGTTAGATGAAATGGTGATCTGGTTTTAATGGCCCACCCAATTTACGCATAGCTATTTTTCCAATATTATTTTGTGAGTGTTTTTGATGATTAGGTAATTATTAAGATATTTTAGAATTATAAAATGATATATGTACTACATAGAAAGTGTTGAAAATATAGAAAAGTATATAGAAAAAGGTGTATGATTTCAGTACTCAGAAGACAGTGGCTTTTTAAAAAAGATAATCTGTACTTTTTACATTTGATTTTTTTTCTCAGCTTTAATGAGGTATGATTGACAATAAAAATTGTGTATATTTAGTTGTACCACATGAGTTTTTAAAGAGGTACAATATGATGATTTAATATATGTATACATTGTAAAATGATAACCACAATCCAGGTAATTAATACGTCTATCACCTCACATAGTTACCTTTTTTTTTTTTTCCTTTGTGGTGAGAACACTTAAGATTTACTTTCTTAGTGAATTATAAATATACAATACAGTGTTATTAACGCTAATCACTATTCTGTACATTCCATTCCCAGAACATATTCATCTTACAATATCATTTGGGAAGAAATACATTGATTACTGAGGAAATTTAGTGTATTACTGAAAAATATAAAATTACACCCTAAATTTTATTTGAAAGTCATTCTCTACCATTAACAGCCAGACTAGCTATTATAAATTTTCATACAGGTGTGTATTCATTAATTCACTGTTTTTTTCATAAAAAGCTATTTTTAGGAAGGTGTTATAAAAGTGTTACAAAAATATTTGGCTGCACCACTAGAACCACTAGTGATAATAATAAGATGATTATATCCTTACTGTACTTTGGGGCTGTGTAAATAGTTTAATAATATGAATTATCCTTAGATTTAACTTTCATAGTATAAAACATTCTTTCTGTTAGATCTGGCTAGGACTGTTTTTTTTTTTTTCAATAATTGGGTAACCAGGCTTGATGGAATGGTAGGTGAAGGTTCAGTTTGTAACTTACCACGTACAAGGTGTGGTGTTATAGGAGTTATTTACTGTCTTTGAAGCTCAACTTCTTACTGTAAAAAATTAGGATAATGTCAAATTACTTCATAGGGTAGCAATGAAAATTAAACTCAATGGTTGATATGGAGAAATGTTTTAAGCTGTTATGTGAAAGACAAATATAAATTGTTGATGTGAGTCATTGCTAGTTAGAAGAGATCCATAGTACAAAAAAAAAAAAAAAAGAATTGAGAACCTCTGGTTTAGGAATAAAAGGAGGAAATGGATTATCATTTAATGAATTTTCACTACAGATCAAACACTTTTAATCTGTTTTCATTGAATATTTTTGCTCAGTTTTTCCTGAGGAAACTGAAATTCAAGGAAAATGAGTAACTTATTTCAGGTCAAACGAATGAGTGTGGAAGCTTGATTCAAACCCAGGCTTGTTTGACTTTAAAGCTCATGTTCTTTCTACCCAAACATTCTGCCTCTGTACACTTAGAGATGGAGTGTACCATTCATGAATAATTAAGAGAAAGATGAAAAGCTAATCTTTCAGGTTCTCATTAAGATACGGTGATGCCTTACATTTATTATTCCTTCCTTTACTTTCTCTAAATATTTCAAAATGATTTGCTTATTTTTTCTTTACAACAGTACTACGAGTTAGATAGAAAACTTTGTGAGATTTCATATGTGATTAAGTGTATCACAGCTGTTTTTTCTCTACCTCAGGTCACTTATCTAAAAAAATAGAGTCATGAAGAACATTAATGGTTTATCATGCATTTTACAAATGAATAAAATATTTTACAGAAAATGAAAATTCTTAGCTTTAGTAAAGCAAAAGGTATATTTCATGTCTTTTAATTGATTTTTTATAATACCTAGCCAGTCATGATTTCAAATTCACTGGTGAGAATTGCCTGCTTTATACAGAAAATATCCCCATGATAATCGGCACTTAAACATTTCTTATCTTCCAGGGAGAGCTTGAGAAATGGAAAGTTCTATGTAGGTTGAGTAATCAAAGTGGGGTAGCTTACACAGAAGAGTTAAATGAAGGGGTAAGATGACAGAAACTGAATTGCATTCAACTTCTTTCTAAGTCAGCTTTTCATAGTGTAGCTTATTTTGTTGCAAGTGAATTCTCTTGTATAGAACATTAGGCATATTCATAGTCTAA
This sequence comes from Vulpes lagopus, assembly GCF_018345385.1. Taxonomy (NCBI): domain Eukaryota; kingdom Metazoa; phylum Chordata; class Mammalia; order Carnivora; family Canidae; genus Vulpes; species Vulpes lagopus. The sequence continues at coordinate 85,297,100 of NC_054824.1, forward strand.
TATAAATATAGAAACACATTTCAAAATCCAAATAGAAATTACTTTTGGATTATCAATACCTTATTTTACATCTGTTTATACAGATCATCAAGGGTTATTGTATTTTCAAAAGCTCTGCAGAGTGTTATCCTTACTGCAAAGGTATAATGGGGTATGTATAAAAACAATAGCATGTTTTGCAATGGAAGTGCAGTTAATTGATCATTCCTGTCAGTAATGGAGTTGCCCAAATTTTCACAAACGATAAACAGCAAGTTATGGGGGCATTCTTTGTACATTTATTCAACAACATTTATTTAATTATTGAGGACTTAATACATTCAAAGCATTGTATTTTGTACCTATTATGATATAAAGATGACTACAACATAACTTTGCCTCCAGGAAACTTGAAATTTTATAAAAGAGATAAGCATATAAACAACAAACTCTACTTGCCGTAATAAATACTCTTGATTTTGTACAATTAATCTTTCTCTTTCCTAGGGAAGGAAACCTATTTTTTATCAAGTGTCCATTATGTGTAGGTACTGTACTCAGGAATTAATGCATTTCATGTGCTTTGAATAATGCCTTCTACTTTGTAGGTGGTCAACAAATCCTGTTATTCTTAATCAAACTAATGTAATCATCAAAACAATTCTATGAGGTAGTTATTTTTATTTTACAGATGAACCATACAGACATGGATAAGCAACTTAACAATATATAGCCACTAAGTATTGTTCAGTACTGAGTCCAAGGCCCATATTGTACAGCAGTATTTTCAAAAATAGTGGGCATGTGCCCTAGGAAACATGCAAGAGGACATATTAGGGTTTGAGAGGGTATCAAACCTTTATGTAATTTTTTATTTAACAAAACTAAAGTTAAAGTTTACTAATTTTTAGTATGTAAGTTGTGGTTGGCAATATAAAGTATCATTCACATGCATTGTATGTTATACAAAGTATCCTGAAAGGGAGAGTAGGAGTTGATTTGCTCTAAGATTTGAGGGTACTGACTTTTATTCTTGCCTTGTTATGAGGAGTCACAGATTACACTATCCAGTTTTAAGTAAACTAATTCTTACAAAACAAACAACTGACTGCAAAAAATAGCAAAATAAGGATGGAATAATACTCAAGCACATCTGAACAAGAATATCTGTAATACATATTATGAACATGTTGGCTATATTACAAAGTAAAGACAATGATGACTTAATCATATTTGACAATGTGAGCCAAAAATAATAATCAAGAAGTCTATCTGAAATGTGGATTTATATTCACTCTCATTAAGGAAAAACCTCACCCTTAGTGTATGATGTGCCTTGAGCCAAAATGGCTAAAGTAATGCATGAAAAATAAGTAGCAACAAACTATATCACATTGGTCAGCAAATGCTGTTAGAAGATACATAGAAAACACTGCTGAAGATTTTAGAAAGGAAATCTTTGAACAAATGGTACAATGTGACTTACTATACACTTAAATGAAATTATTTGATATTTCTAATATTTCAACCAATGGCATTTGTTAGGCTCTATTTCACTAAGACAAAGAATTGCTTTTTTATGAATCACTCGAAGCGTTACTGGGGGAGATACCTGCTAAGCATCAAAATACTTTTTAAGTAAAATAATGCATTCTGAAAAAACTATGTTAACGTAGTTTTGGAGCATTGGAGTGGTTGGCTTGAGTAGAATGGAAAAGATTCTTGGGTGAGATTAGAGATGTTCTTCTACACATGAAATTCATTTGCTCATCATTTATAAACAAGCTATTTTAGCAAATTAAAGTCAGAAGTATACACAGGTGCTGTAGGATGTCACTGATGTAGTTAAGTTCTTTTTAACAAATGTTTTATGATCTAATAGAAAACACAGAATCAAATATGGTAGATTCTTAAAATTTTAGTACAAGTTTTACAAACTTTGTAATAAGACAGAGTGTCCATGAATGGAGTTTCACTAGTTATTCAGTGGCAGAGTATTGAAAAGCAATATGAAATCTATGGTAGTTATGCATTTTTCTTTTACAGAATGACAAGAGTTCTAATTTTGCTGACCTTTTATGTCAGACATGTGGCTGACAATACTGTGCTCTCTAACATAAATTTTTGGAAAAAAAGAAACATACTTGATCACTTTATCTAAAGTAGTGATACTAACAATGAGTGAGAAGGTAACTGCTTTTTGAAAGGCTCAGGGCATGGAGAGAACATTTTCATATTGAATATTTGTCTTTATTTGCATTACAATGTGTTTTTTGTTGCCAAACCAATATGATAAATAAAACTCTAGTTTCTGCGTAATTGAAAAACTGTATAACAGTATCTGAAAACTTTTGAAAACTTGGAATAGAAATTTTGTAACTTGTTTCAGAATCTTCCAAATGAAATCTCTAAAATAGGCTTTAAAATTATTTTGTTAAATTTTTTTTAAATACCACATATACCTTTATTTTAGTAAGAACTAATTGACATACGGAAAGATGAAAATTTACAAGACAAAGTTCAAGAAAATCTTTTACATAATTGGTGGTTGGGATTGCAAATTGAGAATTGTGATTTAATAAGCACAGTCAATGATGCTCTTCTTCCACTTGGATCCACTATTTTGTGAGGCTTTTCTCCCACTCTGACGGCCATTACAGCAGGTATCACAGTAACCTGAATGTAGTACCAGATTTTCAAATGGCTGTTTCACAAGGTGTAAAAACCAAGCAAAGATATAAAGAATTCTAAATGTTAACCCAATTACCCTGCCTAAAATTTTGTTTTTTAGTGAGGGTAAAAATGTCTTCAAAATTGCTACTAAATACAACAAAATTAAAACTTATTTAAAAATATCATTTATTTCTTGTTTTCTCACCCTTTAAAGTGGCTATTCATAATGTTCTGTAATGTGTGTAACATGGTAGTATAAGTCTATAACTTATAAATAATTATATATTGAAGTGTGAGCTTATACTAACCAGTGCCCAGTCAGAAAAACAGAAGTGACTCCAAACAGAAGAACTTTATTTATTTATTTTTAAGATTTTATTTATTTATTCGTGAGAGACACACAGAGAGAGGCAGAGACATAGGCAGAGGTAGAAGCAGGCTCCCTGCGGGGAGTCCATGTGGGATGCCATCCCAGAACCCCATATCAAGCCCTGAGCCACCCAGGCGTCCCCAGACAGAGGAACTTTAACTCAAAGAATTGGTTACAAATGTGTTGGGAAATCTGGTGGAGGGAAAGAAGGTGGCAGTGATACTTAGCGACGAGTATCTGCGGAAAGCAAGAGCAAGTTTTGTTCCCAGAGCTGGCAAGCCCTGTGCAGCTGAGGCAGCTGGAGCACTGCTGCTGCTGTAGCTGTTGGAATTGCCATTGCCACCGCTTTGCAGGAAGCCAGGCACCCACACTCCTACAGCCATGGCAGGAGCCAAGCAGCCCACAGTTCCACCAATGCTGTTGTACTTGCCAGGGCTCTTAGAGCTTCTGCTGCTGTTCTGCAACCGCACTACCATTGCTGCCATCAGCAGTCCTAGGAGTCAGATCCCAAGAGCTCTGAGCTGCAGCGGCTGCTAAAGCACCACTATTGCTGAGATTGCTAGTGCCAAAAGCAGAAGGAGAAAAAAAAAATGCTCTCTTTGACCTTTTGCCAGTGCTTCTCATTCTGGCAAAGCAATGTGGGAAATTTGGTTTTCAGGTTCCACTACAGAGGAGTATGGATGGAGTGGGAATGGAGTTCAGAACCGACATATAGATAAGTGATCCTTGTAGACTTCAAAATATTTTTAATGATGGAATATATAATTTTTAAAAATTGGAGAATCCATTGCTCTAGACTATAGCAGTAGTAAAACTACATCTTCAAGTTTTATTAACTTGTTTTAGAAGATGGATTCCAGTTTGTTATCTAAAGCTAGGGTTGTTATTCAGGAAGTAAACACTGGCACTGTATCATTTATTTACAGCCAGTATCTGTTTTGATTAGTTGCAATGACATTTCCTATTGGTCTCTGCCCATGCCTTATCAGCTATCAATATTTTGTTTATTTATTCATGATAGACACAGAGAGAGAGAGAGAGAGGCAGAGGCACAGGCAGAGGGAGCAGCCAGCTCCATGCAGGGAGCCCGACACGGGACTCGATCCCGGAACTCCAGGATCATGCCCCCGGCCAAAGGCAGGCACTAAACCGCTGAGCCACCCAGGGATCCCTAACTATCAATATTTTGTATATCACCCATAATTTCGTAAAATCTGCTCTGATTTATTATTTCTATATATTTATTAATTTAACTTTTAAGACAATAGTAACAGTGAAAATGTAGCACCTGGACGACTTCAGAATTTGCCTCATTTATAATACCTAATATTATATTTAATAAGATCTATTATTTTTTGTAAAATATGTTTTAATATCTGATGAAACTGCTAAAGCACACATTAATTATTTAATGGCACACTGAATTAATGCATTTATTGGTGGACAGAGTTTAGGAGAAGTTTATTTTAGGCAACAACCACATGAATTTTATTAAAATATTAGCTTAGAGTGGTTTTCAGTTTATTTCAATTGCAGACTGCTAGATATGACATCATAAAGAGTGTGTATTGGAGTCCCAGACCATTAAATTTCTAAAATGAGCTCCATAATGATGATTCATTTCTTTCATAATTAATACAGATTTAATTATGGGCAGGGTTCTTCTCTTATTGATTACTAATAAAACTATTTCCTCAACTGGTGAGATACTTCTTTTATGTTCATATTCTACATAGGTTTAACAGATGTTGGGACTATTTGTGTTGCAAAAAGCCCCAGTATTACGTTTTAAGTAGCATAATGTCATCAGTTTGAAATAGAGTAGGACATCTTATTTAATTTCATGATAAGTCTAAGTTTATGGATTTTCAACACGAAATTGAATATTTTTGATAATTTGATAATTTTAAAATACCTAATATTATTAAATTTTAATTTAATTTAATTCATTTAATATAATTCATTTCAAAATTTCTTCATAAGAATCCTATAAAACATTGCACATTGTTTTTGTATGTATACTGATTAATGAGATATTTCTGCATTCTTAATACAAATGAAAAAGATTGAGATTTCATGTAGATTCTTTTCCAAAAGTGTGATATGTTTAAAAGGTTATGGTTGTAAACCTATAAATTATTGGGGTTAAAAGAGCTTTCTTAGATTAAAATCAGAGACTGTTTCTACCCATTTGGAATCATCCCTATGGCCTGTTGCCTCAGAGAAGTTAGCAGGCTGTTATCATGCTGACTCTATTATTAATAACTGGCTTCAATATTACTGGACAGATTGTTATTAATATTTCCAACCCTTTAATCACACTGGTTCATGGTATGTTTCTTTCATCACTTTTGAAAGTTGTTTATATGCTGCTTTTCTTCATTATCCTTTCTTTACATTTTACTTTGAGACAGTTAATATGATTTTTCTCAAATATATGTGAAATATGTATTGAAATTATCTGGGGAATCCATATGCTCTCAAACCTGTTTCCCATCATTAGTCTTTTTTCAAAATTTCTAATCTCATCAGTTATTATTCTAAAATTGTTGGAGTATTTTTGTCAAGCCCCTCCCTCTATCTCTCACAAATTCTATTTGGATTGATTTTAGGTCTGACTTGTACCCCCCTATTAGGTACATGACGGTGTGCCTCAGTATCCTCATCTATAAATGAAAACATTAATATTACCTTTCTTACAAGGCTGTCAGAAGAACTAACTGATGTAGTATATGTAGTAGCACTAGGCACAGTTCTTGACACATGTAGTAGTGGTAACTTTTAAGAACGAATCTTTACTAATAGTAGCAGCTTTTATAGATAGGAAGAATAAGGAGGCTGAGTTTTACATGTAGAATCACTAAACAGGATGGTGGGGATCTCACCAATCTACTGGACAAGTAACATCATAGCAATTAAGGTGCCTCTTTTATATATCTTCTATATGACTTTTATTTTTCCTATAGAATATACTCCATAGTTTCTGTTTCTTTTTCCTTGTGTATTGAATATAGCCTGTACATATGAATAAATTATTATGTAAATGTTGAAACTTTAAAGCAGTTGCCAGCACTGTCCTAGATTGTTTAGGAGAGAGGATTGAGCAGGGAGCAGGAAAAGTTCATGCAGTATACATGTCTAATACATTTTTCTAGAGCCAGGGAGATATTATGAATGACATTTTTATGTTTTTTAATTCTTTTTTTTTAATTTTTTTTATTATTACTTATTTATGATAGTCACAGAGAGAGAGAGAGAGAGAGAGAGAGAGGCAGAGACACAGGCAGAGGGAGAAGCAGGCTCCATGCGCCGAGAGCCTGATGTGGGATTCGATCCCGGGTCTCCAGGATCGCGCCCTGGGCCAAAGGCAGGCGCCGAACCGCTGCACCACCCAGGGATCCCGTTTTTTAATTCTTTGATTCAAAATTTATCATGTCATGAAAGTACTCTCTTCCCCTATGTTTCTGAAGATTTCATATCATTTAAAATCAGTTTATGGAGGTAGTAACAACAATGAAATTACAACAAAACTGTAATTCAGACATTATATGCTTCTTCTCCATATGACCATATTTCTCCTGTATCTTTGTAGAAAGAGGTGATTGACTCAAATCTATATTTGAATCATTCTGTGTTAAAGATACTGTTGACTTTTTGCTATTCATCATTCACTATTTGTTGGCTGGTATTCACGGTGCCACTGGTCAGTCCTTGGAACTCCTGTCTCTCTCATTAAGAAGCTTCTCTGTCTACAAGGGCTACAGTGTATGGGTGAATTTATGGCATACCTTCATTTTCCATCCTTGTACTCCTTGTTACACTACTAAACAAAGCTGTACAATATATCAAGCTTTGTAGAAGGTTTGAAGAGAAGATTTGCATCTCAAAAATGTAAATGTCTTAGAAATTGATATTAAGCATCACTCTGTTAAATTTTTTGGCCACCACATTGGGAATTTCTCACTGCCCATCTTTCTTTTTGGCATTCTCCTCTCCTCCTCCTCCTCCTTTGTCTTTATGCTCCCCTACTTTCAAATCGTTACTAATATCTTATGCAGCACATTTTCACCCCACAAGAAGAATTATTCATGTCCCACTTTCTGACCCTAACCAGCTTATCCCAAGGTATTTTTCTTCAAAGGGGACAGTCCTTCTCCCATAAGGAATTTTAAGGCCAACTTCTGATTTATACTTGAACACTTGTGTAATAGAAGACATAATGACTACATGAAATGTGAAGGCAAACTGAATTTTCTTCTCAGAGATGATGTGAATTAAAATTGTGCTAGCTATGGGGCAACACTTTTTTTCCAACATTTTCTTATGAAAATTAAAATTTAAAGATTTTATTTATTCATGAGAGACTCAGAGAATGAGGCAAGACATAAGCAGAGGGAGAAGGAGGCTCCCCTGCAGAGAGCCTGATGCGGAACTTGATCCCAGGACACCGGGATCATGACCTGAGCCAAAGGCAGATGCTCAACCATTGAGCCACCCAGATGCCCCATGAAATTTTTCATACATAGAGAAAAGTTGAGGAGTATTACTTTTTGTTCTATTAAAACCATTTTGTTTTCTCAAGATCTTAATAATATATTTTATATGTAATTAAAAAAATTAAATGCTATTTAGAAGTTTATATCATCCTTTGAATTCAAATTTATTAAAGTTTTTAATTAACCAAGGTTTATAAATTCCATGTGTTATTGCTTTGTTTTTTCATTTGTTGATTCATTCCTTTATTCATTCATTTAAGAAAACTCTGTTGAGCTTTAACTATATTCCAAGTGTTCTTCCAGATAGTAGGCTGTCAATGCTTAATAAGTGGAGCCCCTATTCTGGTGGGCCCCTCAGTCTAGTGGCAATGGAGGTATAGTAAAGGACAGATGATTATGGATAGCACTGCAAAGGGCATAGTAAAGGTACTCCAAGTAATGTAGTTTTCATGTAATTTTTGTTTGTTTAAAACTTAAATATTTGTTGACTAGAATTGAAATACACCTCTTCCCATATAAGGTTCAAACTACTGACCTAGTGTTAGTAAACTACGATTTATCTACAATCTCTTCTAGTTTTTCTTGGGACTAATGGGATACAATTTTAAAACAGATGACCCAAATTAAGGATTATTATCTAATTATGCTGCATAGAATTAACTTTATGATGGTGGCCTCAATGACAGTATAGTCGTAGCACTTAGTCATTTTGACCCATTAACCCGTCTTTCCTTTTCCATCCATGTACTAGGACTAAAACTCTTATTCTTTCCTTCATTGTGGCATGAACTAACTTTCTTTCTCTTTCTTTCTTTCTTTCTTTCTTTCTTTCTTTCTTTCTTTCTTTCTTTCTTTCTTTTTTATTTCCACTCCCCCTTTTGTTTTTAGGAATGTTCTTATGAACAGTCTTAAACTATTTCAACCTTTTTTTCTGTTTAGCCTCACATGATATAAAAACACTAATGATGCCTGAAAAAGGACTTTGCAAAAATATATTTGAGATAATGGTAAATGCTTTTGAAATTGGTTGATTTTTTTTCTTTTCAAATTAAAAAAAAATCACCCTCCACATAGTTTTGAAAGTATTCATTTATCAAAGGACTCCATAACTCTAAAATTAATGAAATTTTATGTTCTAGGTTAATAGTTACCACTGATTTCTTCAAATGCTTAAGAATTTCATGTACTGTGCATTTGTAGAAGACACTTTACTAGGCAGCTTCGGAGCAATGGATAAAGTATACTCAATGGGTCTATAAACCATGCTGCTGGAGAATAAATTATTTGTCTCCAGTCTAACCTCAGGACATCCCCCTGTTCCATGTGCGCATACACATACACATCTTTCATAAGCCACATACTAAATTTAGGTATTTATATTTATCTTGTTGGATTTCATTTTTAGCTTTCTGAGGGAGAAGCACAAAGTTTAAGGCACTGCATTACATGGCATATCACATTATGGAGTGGCAAGATTATTTGCTTACGCTAATACTGTTTACATGCTGTCTCCCACCAGCCTGTGGAGTATTCAAAAGCAGAAACTAAATCACGCATTTTAACTTCACTTTTCACCCCCAAGTATCATGAATGGCACATAATGGGCACACAATCCATGTTTAGTTAATGCACAAAGATCAGAGAAGGGGCAAATTCTTTCTTGCAGAATGAGTCATTAGTATCAAAGTGTTCAGAATATATCTCTAAATAATTCAAAGTTAAAACCAAGTGTATAAAATCAAATGATGGTATTACCCAGCATCTCTTTCAAATCATTTATAATTGAATCCTTGCTTTTCCATGCTTTTCTCAGGCTATTGGGAAACGGGATATTTGTTTTGTTGTATTTTATATATTATTTATTTAGTTATTTAAGCAATTATTTGCATCAGTAGTAGATATTCGATACTTGAGCTAAGGAACCTTTAAGGATTATGTAGGCTTTTAAAAAAATTTTTTTTTTGTTTTTTTAAACACAAGGCATTTAAATGGATAATCTAGGAAACTATATGTAATGCAATTAGTCTTTATACATTGTTTATTTATTGACTATAGGTTTTTTCCAGTTCAATCAAATGGAAACATATTTACGGACATTGGGGAATAAAGGTGATTGAGTGGAGTATGTAAACTTTTAGAGTCGTTAGACTCTCAAACCAAATGTATTGAGAACTGTGTAAATTAGAAGAGCAAATTTACACTATATTAGTAAGCGAGGTATGAGAAATCATTAGGATGTGCTGGGTTTGACTTATAAGCACAGAATCTTATGGATAGATGAAGCCTTAGCTGTCATTAGATGCCAGGAAAGAGTAGGGTACAGGGACTAAGCACATGAGCTCTAAGCCAGACAGTCTGGGTTCAAATCCTATTACTGCTATGCTGTGTGATCTCAGGCAAATCACTTAACCTTTCTGGTTTTTTACCTGAAAGTGCCACTAAAAATAATCTCTACCTCATACGGTCACTAGGATTTAATGAGTTAATAAGAGAAAAGTATTTTGAAGAGGGCCTGGCAAATAGTATAAGCACCTAAGCATTAGCTAGTATCATAATCATTATTATGTTGTTCACTTCAGTTCTTTCCTTTTAAATTTAATTATTTTTTCATATGAAGAAATGGAAACTGAGGATGGTTAGATGGCTTGTGTAGGGTATACAAAGTACTTGTGGCAGTGCTGAAACCAAAACCAGTTTTTAACTCCCACTCTAGGATCTTTCTACCAGATGAAATTGTCCCATGCTTATCAACATACAAAACCACTTAATTTAATAACTATAACTTCCAGAGTCTGATAGTCAATTAGGAGTATTGTTTCACATGGTGCTATGATTAATTCAATACTTGGGTCTCCCATCCCAGAAAGAAGAGTGTGACTTGAACTCCAGAAAATACTAAGAATGTGCCACTTACTGTGCTTGGAATCTAGTAAAGTGTGCAGATATAGAGGAAAGCATTGAGGTGTTGTGCATTTTTCACCAAGCCAAAATATTTGTTTTTCTTTTTTAAATTCAACTAGCTAGCTGTTCTTTAGAAAAGGTGAATAGCTTTCACGGTCCTTTACATTCCTTTTGACTCCTGCTGGTGGAACTCAAATAATGTCTTCTTATTCTCTTTGGGTTAAAACAAAACGAAAGAAAACAAAAATACCTAGAACCTTGTTTTAAAAATCAGGACATAGTAATATCTAATTTGAATGAGTCTGTCAAACTGTGAGGCTTGTGTGCTTTTTTAAGTGGTATTTTTCTTCAAACATTTGAATAAAGCTTTAGAGAAACAATAGGGCAATAGTAGAAAAACAGAACTGCCAGGCTGAGCAGTAAGGGGCGAGATGCATGCTGGTACCTCAGGCACACTAAGTGTATTTTAGAAAGGTTTTTCTTAAGACATGTGACCAAAAGCATATTCCTTTTATTTTATTACATCCCCTTGCCTGTGTATCTGTCCCCTCTTTATTAAGCAACCAGCCTTGAGAGAGGTAAAGCACTATTACACCACCTGAGAATTGGAATTAGTGGTTGACACTAAGAGTAGAGGGCTGGACTCTTGATTTCCTAGTAGAATTTTCCCAGGACAGTTTGCACAATGTGTAGCTAGACATCGTCTTCTAATTTCTGTGCTATAGGTTTTCTGCTCTTAAAATAGCTAAAACAATACTGATCTCTGTTCTGAGCATGATCCAAGATTCAACTGATATGTTAAAAGATTTTTGTGCATCAGATGAAGATACAGTTCATCTATAAGTTATATATTGAAGTAATTAAGTTATTTATTTTATCAACTGAAAATTGGCTTTTAAGGGAAGGAATTGATGCTTATATAATACAGTAGTTATGTTTATGCAAAAGAACATTCTAATATTTGCAGAATGGTAAAATAAAAACACTAAGCCACACAGAAAGGATGATTTTTAAATTAATATACTTAATACACAATTAATTACTGGTGCCCAGATTCAGGATTTGAATGGGTCAGATGAATTCACATTTTCCATTTTTATGTAAATTTTCTTTAGAATATTTAACCTTTATTGTGATGTTCCTAAGTCCCATCTAAATGACACACAGCCAAATTGTACAAAAATATTTTAAGGAAGGTGGTTGTCTAGGTAGACAAGCAGAGTCTAGTTTTAAAAAATTGGGGGACAACAGGAGCTTGAAACTTGTTCTGTTTTCTGATGTTTGTAATTCCATAGCTGCAAGTATATCACCTATGGGAGAAAAAGGCACCAGGGAGTGGGAAAAAGGGGTGGGGATCACGTGATGTGTGGGGAGTGTAATACCAGCATTATTTTGGTTCTAGCATATTAAAAAAATTGTTAGAGGTATCAGACAAACAAAAACATGGTTTTTGTTTTGCTTTTTAAGAAAGGTTTGTTTAGAGGCATTGATTAATTTTATTTTTCCCTCCTAATAAAAGAACAAGGGGTTTCTGCTATGGCCTCAGACCCATATTCTCTGAAATCTTGTCCTGCTTATGATGGAAGCTCCTTATGGGATTTATTTCTGTTGTTGTAACATTATCTACTATATGCATTGCACCTGTTCACACAGAGTACATTGCATTGTGATATTTGTACAGATAGATGCTTCAAATAAGAAACCAATCTGCCTCTTCTGGAGTACTAGTCTATTAGTTACTTAATTAAACTTAATTATGTTTTTGTCTGCAATTTTGCGTATGGTCTTGATTTATTTACTGAGCAATGATTTCTTCTTTGCAGTTATCAGTTTTGTCTGAGATCAGTTTTCCTATTGTATGGAGTCTTTCTTTCAGAGCCTCCTTTAAGACTGCCTCTGACTTTAAAATCATTACTAGGCTTTTGTCAGAGCAGATTTGTTGACACTCTTCTCACATTAAAAAAAAATTTAAAAGATTGCACAAATAAGCTATGCATTTCACTATTTCCTGCTAATATGCAAAAATGTATTTATGATAATTACATGTACTGTGTGCCAGAACTGAAACAATACATTCCTCATAATGGAGCATAAATAAAGAAGGTGGAGCCAGCTGCTCTTAAACTGTTTATTTGCAAGCAGTAATGATATAGAGAATATACCTTTTTCACTCTGTTAGTCTGGCAATACTGAACCTGTTGCTGCATTAGACGAGTTGCATTTTGCTGGATAGGGGAAGGAGGGCTGTCTGCTGTCTGGTAGGAGGGCTTTGTCTGTGCCTTTCTCTCTCTGTTTCTTTCTGTTTTTCTTTCTCTCTCCTCCTCTTCTCTCTCTCTCTCTCTCTCTCTCACTCGCTTGCTCTGTCTCTGTCTCTCTCTCCCTCTTTGCCCCCCCTCCCTCCCTCTCTCTTGCTCTCTCTCTCTCTTCCCGTCTCTGTGGTTTGTAAGGTAGGTTGCAGTGTGTGTATATACACAACATCAAGAGCAGGAAAATGGACTCATTAGGGAGGCAGGCAGTCATTACCACTCACACTGTACTTCCAGGGAGACACCGATTATGAGAAGAGAAACTCAGCGCTGGGGAAGAAGGTAGGGCAGACAACTTTCATAAAAAAAAAATCCTGCTTCTTCAAACCCCCCCCCCCCCCCCACCTATCATCTCCTTTAGCCCCCAATGCTTTTATTCTTTCTTCCTTGAATTTTAATTTCCAGATTTAAGTTTGACAGAGCTGCTGCTAGCTTAAAATTTGGAACATTTATAGGAGGCCTACCCTCTACTCCTTTTCTTCCTACTTATTTAAAGGGTGTGCCCTTGTGATTCAGTTTAATTACTTTAAAAATAATTGCAAACAAACCTATTTTTCTCACTAAAGTACCAAATAAATCAGTATCTTTCACTCTTTTATAACAGACCCCTCCGTATGTTTGTTAGTCTCTTTGCTTTTCTTGTCTGTTTATGCAATTCCATCTGTCTGTCTATATATCATGTTGTCCTTATTTATTGCTAACTGGGTTGTGTTAGTTATGTGCCAATGAGTTTTAGCTGCAGTGCCAGTGTGGGTATTACTAAAGTAAGACTCTTGTTCTTTGTTTTACATTGAAGTTTAAAGTCCATATTTACAATTTAAATCCTTTAAGCAGGTTGAATACTTTTTGCCAGCATATTTATTTGATGGCATTGGCTGTAAGGTGAGGGGTAGTCACTGAGGCTGGGTAAGAATCTAGTGATTATTTTTTATCACACACTCTTCTATATTACATGTGGGGGGTATATTTTGAAAGGAACAAGGTACTCTGTTTTGTAACTTTTATTTTGCAGATGGACTTTTGGATTTATAGGGATATCACTGGGATTAGTAAGGATGCAAACTTTCTTAACAAACAGTTTTTATCCTAGGACAGTTTCTTTTTAGTATGTTACTGTTTATTTATGCTTGGGGAGGGTGGGGTGGGGGCTGGCCATCTTTTTATGAAGTGGAAGCTATGAAGTGTATCAGGCCATCTTATGCAACAACTGCAAGTATTCATTTAACATTTCGGGGACTATAAATAATGTATTTGTTATTTCAAACATAGTTCTGAGGTGCTTTGTTTTTCCTTTATTTATTTTTTTCTTTTTTATGGTGGGAAAAGTTGCATTTCACAACTAGTGGACATTGTTGAACAGTTTTCCCAGAACAGTGTTCTTCGAAATTCAAAGGAGTAGTTAAATAGGTCCATCTGAAATGGACTCTTAATGGAGTTTTATTCGGATTTGTCTGAAAGTAAAACTGCCATTCATTTGATAAAAATTAAGTCAGATAGTAAGATACACAGATGTTTTGAACATATACAGGAGGAATGATAAAAAATGGATGCTGATCTATAGAGATCTTTGATAATACAATCACCTTTTTCATAATAAATTATTTATTTAATAGAAGTGGCAGACTTTTTTTTTTTTTTTTAATTCCATTAGGCCTCTCTGACAACACAAAGAAGTCCATAAAGCAATATTCTTAAGCCACCTGGGACGCTAGAGCAGATTCCCAAACATATTCTCAAGGTTCAGACCTAGTAAAATGTTTATTAAAAATCCATTATTCCAAAAGGGTGGTGAACTTTTGCTGCTAAAAGTCTTTTTTTCCCCTTTCTTTTTAAAAATTTATTTGGAGACTTTTAATTTGCTTCTATTGCCTAAAGTGTCTTTTAAGCTGGAAAGGACAGCTTTGACCAAGAACAGAACAAATACTAAGTACACTCAGGTCCTGTCAGAGATTTTTTTTTCCCCCAAAGATCTAAAGGGAAACTTTTAGGGGAGTCTATTGAAAGCGTATGTTAATGCAGGTATGCAGTATATGGTATTTCAAATGTGATTTTCTCCATTTTAAACTCTTGACCCAAAAATTTGTTTTAAAACTAACATCTCAAAACTGTGCATGTCTCATGCACCTGTCATTTTCTATGTTAACGTTGTGAGGACTATCTGAAATTCTACCCTTGTTTTCAAAAGAAATCTTTCATGTATCTCTTGATCAACAATTCTCTTTTTCTGTATACATGTACGTGTGGGGATATCTATGTGCATATATATAAATGTATCTATATGTTCTCACACATGTGTACGGGTAAGAAATCACAGATTCTTTGCAGATATGACATTTTAAAAATTTCATGTTAAGCATATTTATGTTAATGAGAAACAAAAATGGAGAGGTTTTTAGGAGAAGGTAAAGATTTCTTTTAACCTTCTAGAAAGAATAAAAGAAAGTAAAAATTTAGTCATATTTATGGTTGGCTTGATTTTTAGAATGTGTAGAATTATACACAATATAAGAATTATAATTCTTAAAAAAAAAAAAAAAGAATTATAATTCTTAGCCTTCAGTAGATTTAAAATATTTTTAGTATGAAAAGTAATCTTGGCCTCTTTTGGGAGGGATTGTCATAATCTAAATACTACAGGACACTGTAAAATGTGAATAAGTAAACTTAAAACCAGTGTACTCTGATATATAGGACTTTGGAAAACTGAAAGGCTTGTGTCACAGGAGGGCTATAGGGTGCCAAAAAGTCATTAACTAGCCTTACAGGTTATGGTGGGCCTTTCCTATCAGCACATGAAATCTATTGAGAGGCCCGAAGTCTTGGGCAGGTCAGAGTGGGTTTCATTTTAATATTGGAGCGGACAGTTATCTAACACACCCACATGAGGAAGTGCTCTAAAGCAGTTATTTCATGCTTTGCCATGCCCTGTAGCTAAAACAATTTGGTACTGAGTGACGTGTGTGTGCTTTTTAACTTCTATCCGGTAAAAAATCAGCTTTGGCTCCTTGAAAAGGACCAAAACTGGAATAGCAAGACAGCATAATTCAAATGCTAAGCATACACTGGTTTAAACTTTTTTTTTTTTAAGTTGAGGGACGAATTATCACGATTGTTTTTAATATAAAGACTATATAGTAATTTCCTGGATTTTACTCATTAAGATTTCAAAACTTGCAGATACTTTTCTTCTTCACATTTTTCTCCAGAAGCCCACATTCATCAAAAGGATCACAGCTGCATACTTTCCCCCGAAATGTGAACAAATAAATGGCATTCCTGTTTATTTATCTATTTTTGAATTTTAATGATTAGTCCTTGTGCTAATTAACAAATTCCTGTATTCATAAAATCTGGCACTTCATAAATATCCAATTGTGTGATTATCTACACATGTCCTGGCTTCCTATAAATATAGAAATTATCAGTGGATGTGTTCATGGACTTGCCCAAGGCTGAATAGTGGCTGGCCATGCTGCCACACAGGAAACCAAGTTCAGACCCTGAGCAAATGTGTTGTCCCAGGGCCTGGCAAGGTGTATGGAAGTAGCATATTGCTGATATTGCTAACGAGTGATCCTTTCTGGCAAAGGAAGGACTGATGTTGACATTCTTTGAGTGCTGCTAGTTCCAGTCTTCTTCAGTCCTAAGGGTGGCCTTTTTAGGTCTAAAAGTTGATAAAGGATATTAAAGCTGACTTGCCTTGGAGGCCACTTTAGAACTATTATAACAAACTACATTTTTCAGTGAAAAATATCCTGGACTTCTACGAAAGAAGTAAAATAGTATATTCATCCCAAGTTCTTTAACCAGTGAGAATCTTATTAGCAGGAAAAGTTGTGTAGAGCTGAAAAGAAAATCTAAGTATTTTTGTTTGTATGGCTGTGTAACTATTGCAAGCAAATTACAGGAATCAAATATCATTTACATAGGAATAGTTCACCTACATCAAGGACAATAAACACTAGCAGTTGAAAAAATGCATACATATAAGGGTTATCATTAATTAGAAATCAACTCTTTTAAATGATTTTTTTCATATTATATGAGCCATTTTGGTTACCTCATACAATAATTAGATATTATTTACAATGATACTAGAATCATCATTGGCCATTTGATTTTTTGCTCCAAATTTTCAAATTCTGTATAGAATTCCTAGGTATTTGGCAAACTTGAAACTTAAATTTTCTCTCAAACTTGTTTTGTGCATTTCCAAAGCTTAAGTAATTTCTAGCATTTTGCAGAATCCTCAGGGATTATAGCCAATGTCAAATAGCTAGTAAAATACTTTTAATTCTTTACCAAAAACCCAAGGGCAATATCTATATCTCGAAATTCTAGAGAATGCCTGAATTTGTATATATTCCTGTAACATAGTTATTATACATTTAATCATCAAATGTACATTGTTGCCAATTATGCTGAACATATCAAAAATATATTCTTTGAACTCTTTTACTTCTGATTTCAACATAGGCAAGCTTTTGAGGCTGTGGGAAGAAGTAATGCCATCTATCATTACTGTCATGTATGTAGTAACCACTATAACAGATGTTGGGAACAGCATTCAAGAGCCCATAAGAAAAAAGGGCTTTTATGCCACTGTAGTTGCTCAACTGTAATAATAAGTAAGTAGTGTGCAACTTATGCTCAACTTTGGCTTTGTAACCTCTCCTCTACTCTAGGGTCAAGCCTTGGGTGATTCTTCAGTTTACTTGAAAGTAATCAACTTGAGGACATGGTGCTTGCCTTTATGAAGTCTTTTGATACTCAAGTGAAACTCCAGCCTGGCATGTTTTGTAGTTCAGTTAACCAATGCAACACTTTCATAATTGTTTTAACTTTCATAGGGAAAGTTAACTACTGACTTCCAAGTAATAATATTGAGACAAGGAACAAGGGCTGAATTCATTGATACATCCAGTTATTAGATGGAAACTGAGGATATTATTATTAATTTCTGGATATTCAGTCCTATTTTTGAAACTGATGGAAAGGGTGGTCATTCTAGCATAATGTGTTTACCTTCTTCATATTAGAAATATTTTAGCACTGAATACCCTGAGTCTCAAGGTATGATAAATTTAATGCACAGATCATATGTTATACATTTAAAATGTTAATAAGTTTTTGAAAACTTTCAATATTAAAAAAAACTAATGTAAAGACTTGCATTTAATTCATATGAAACTACTTAATGGAATTTGGAGTTTTTGGAAATTAAATAGATTTCCAATAAATTGAAACAAAAATGGTAATAATGATGAATTTTATGCATAATAGTATTGTTTTGCTCACCAAAATTCTTAATCTAAACTTTTTAAAAACAAGGTTTGAATTTAAATTATTTAAATTTTGATTCTATCTAATGGTTAGAAGCCTTTAGTTTTTTACTAAATGAGCTTGGAAATTTGCTATTTTTACCTTTCCTTTCAGAAATGTTCTCTGAATTACTGTTGTAATCAAATTGTGATTTGTTGTTAGCAAATTCCTTTTATAGTATGAGCTTCTTTCCAGTAAATGAAATGCAACTGGGAGAAAATTAAAGTAATGTTGTCAGTTTGCTCGGGTACCAAATTAAAACTTAGTAAAAAACTTACTAGCAGAAAACTATGAATGTTCTAGGCTGTGTAAATTTTTGGGTAGATATGTATGTATATGAAAACTGTATGGCTACTATTGTAAACAAACAAAAACACCTTATTTAGACACCAAAACATTTAAAGAGTGAAAATGTTTATTCTTTCTTTTATGTTTAAATAGGAATTAGGGGCATCTAGTTGCAAAGGTGACTTATACATTGGATTTTTGTTTTGTTTTGTTTTTAAATACTGAACATACTACAATTCCTTTTGGCCCAGTACTTTGGGTCTGCACATATTTACTAATGTCTCCGTCTTCTTGGCCAAATGCGCCTATTACTGGCACTTTAGGTTGGGTCGAAAGAGCTAGAATAGTTCTCACTTTATCTAGTTCCTCAAATCAACAGTGGCCTCACCTCATCTGGAGAGGGGAGAAGAATAAACATGATTAAAAAGCAAATGGAAACAAGAATAAAAGTAAAGCTGTGGGTGGAGGGGTAGGTGCTTTTGAAGCTTCTAAATTTATAATGAAAGAAGAATACTTTCTTCCCAACCCTCAGTAGAAGCCATCTGACCTATCCAACAAAGCACTCACTGCCTTCTCACTATACCTCTTGACAGTAGGTTGGCTACATTCCTCCTCCACTCCAAGATAGATTCCAAAGGTGCCACCAAAAGATCATAGAAGAGGAAGTCATAACATCTCACGTTTCTAATGTATTCACTGCCAGGATTTCTTCATACCTTTTGCCTTTGAAGCCTTAGGTTTGGATTTGTGAGCAGATTTTTGTAGTTGGTGGACAGATTTCATTTGTTTTGATAAGAAGCCTTCCCAACAAAGCATTCCCAAGGCATGCGGCAAAACAGCATCATGAGTTTAATTAAAATGGATGAAGTGATCGACTGTGTAAGTTTGTGTGTGTGTTTCCTCTCTTAAAATAAAATGAAGTCAAATACTTTTTATATAAAACAAAACAAAAAACAAATCCAAACTTCCTGTCAGCCTGAATGGATTTAGATTTCCTTTTACAAAATGGCTTTCTGAAACCATTTCTGTGTAGTGGGTTTGACCAGCACATTCTACTCTATTCCCTGCCCACTTGCTACTTTGCTTTCTAAATGTTGAATGAATGTAAATAATTTGTTAGTTAAAAAAAAAAAGAAAAAAGCATGTTCTTATAATAAGGCTCAGAATATACCCATGGAGATGTGTTAGGACTTACATACAATAGCTTCAATCCTATCAACTTAGCATGAAAATATGTGAATAAAAGTTTTAGAAACTAATTACTTTCCTAGCATGTTGAGAGAAACACTATGGTGTGGTTAAAAAAAAAAAAAAAAAAAAAAAAAAAAAAAAAGCACTGCTTTGGAGAACAGGAGGCATTAATTAATGCCAAAAAGGATTTAAAGTGGTTAAATCTGGAGGCCTGGTTTCTAGTCCTGACTATAATGACTTTGAATAAATCATAATCTCTCTGTTCATAAGATTTTGTGTTTATAAAAATGAAGGGAAAAGCTCCCTTTTAGATTTTCTTTTATCTTAAAAAATGTATTATTTTATTTTATACAGCTATATATGTAGGTGATTCTGCTTGTAATTTCTACCTGTAAATCATAAACATCTGGAGAGAAGTTTAGGTTGGCAATGATGGGCGAATAAAGGGATTTTAGTTGATCTGAAAGAGCACACATACTTTATTTTTTTGGTCATTGTTATCGTTAGCATAAGTGGATGTCACAATGTATCATTGGGTCTACTTAATGATTCAATGAATGCAATAAACCCAAAATTGCCATTTGTCAGATGAAGTGACATAATTGCCTGCGGTTGGTTTGATAAGGGGCTGTTTTTAACTGAGTGAAACACTATGGTTCCACTCCTCCCCACTGGCCACTAGATGGAGAGGCGGTCCATGTCCACAGCCCATGGTAAACAGTTCACTTCTGACTTTCCACTGGCAGAGGGGCACTATATTCCTTTGGACATTTCCATGAGCACACAACATGACATTTTGCAGAAACCATCAGAGAATATGTTCTCTTCTATAGAGGCATCATGTGATATTCATGAAATGCAAAATGATTTACTCCTTCCTCAGCCACCATTATTGCTGGTAGACCTAGGAGAAGGCCAGTTATATCACTCTGGTTTTAGTTGTCACAGTAGGGCCTTTGCCTCTTTCCAAATTGTCCATTTAGAAAGGACCCTGAATGAATGTCAGCACGACAGTGCCACCTTGTGTCTCTGACGCATGAGCCAGTGAAAAGGAAAGTATAGGACATTTACAGACATTTGGCAAATTGTTTCAAGCTCTGATTTTTCAGTAGCTACACAAAAATCTGTTTTAGTGTGTTTAGCAATTCTTATTACCAAAAAGAGAAATTAGGATGTGTGTACTTTATCCCTTCCTTTATCTCGCTGTGTATTAAAAATACTTCAAAAATTATAGGCACAGAGATGTGTTCAATTTAGATTTGGGGTGAAGAAGGCAGGGATTGTCAGAGATATTCATTTGCCTAATCTTATCACTTGGAAGGCTTTTGGTCAATCATTCCAGACTCAGAGCAACTTTTATATGCTCTGGTAATATCACTTTCACATTGTATCGTTTATAATGCATTTTTGTATTGTTTTGTGTTGTTTGTAAGCATATCTTCCAACTAAACCATGAGCTTCTCAAGGATAGAGTCTGTGTCTTATTCATCCTTCTGCCTCCAGAACTTTCTATGGCATTCAGCCCAGAGGTACTCAGACATTTAAGATCTGAATGAATGATTATGTCTGGCTGGTTTATAACTTCTTATTTATTTTTATTTTTATGTTTTTTGGTTTTAAATAATTTTAGGGCCTTTTCTCTTTGGAAAAATACTTCTGATACCACCTCCTTTCCAACTTTCCCTTTATAAATTTACTTTCTTTCATATTAAAATGACTTTCTGTTTTTGATTATGAAATTGCATTGCCTATTTGCAAGTTTCTATTGTAGTTGACTGTGGTAAAGATACTGAATTTCTTGTTTCAGCTTTATAACAAATTTGCTATGTTATCTTGGGTAAGATGCTTAACCTTTCTAGGTCTGTTTCCTGTGCATAAAATGAGCAGGCTGGACTAGTTGATCTTAAGGTACTCAGGGCTTTCGTACAGGTTGGATACATGTTAGTATTACTCTAGTTGTACATTTGGTGTAACAATTTTAAAGTACCACAATAGCTTAAAATTAAATTGCTAGCCTTTGAAAGTGCTATTTGATATTCCAGTTTTAGTAGAGGAAATTGAGGCACAGAAGATTTTCTTATAGAGGGTTAAACTACAAATTGGGCAAATTGTATTATAATTGGTGGGCATTCCAATTTTTTGTTTAACTTTTCTGTTTCTTTGATTTTGGTTAATTGAGCTCCACTCTCCTTCTATCCTTAACCATAAAATAAATTACAATAACTTTAAATAATAAGATGAACCCATGCTTCGGTATGGGACTGCAGACTATTTGCAATTTAAAGACTCTTTCATGCTATTTAAAAAAAAAGATTAGATTTATTTATTCATGAGAAACAGAGAGAGAGAGAGAGAGAGAGGCAGAGACACAGGCAGAGGGAGAAGCAGGCTCCATGCAGGGAGCCCAATGTGGAACTTGATCTTGGGTCTCCAGGATCATGCCCTGGGCCAAAGGCAGCGCCAAACCACTGAGCCGCTCAGGCTGCCCTCTTTCATGCTATTTTGAATTTTTTTTTTAGTAACCCCTAAAAATGAGTGCTAACTTTTAAATTTCAGAATTTTTGCCTGGAATTTACATCTGAGGTTTCAGTCCACATATTACCAGAAACACCAGCAAACACCATTATGACTTTGGGCAAATTGCTTCAGCTTTTTTGCTTATTTGCAGAAAGGTAGTAATAAATGTTACACTTCCTATCCACCTCACAAGGTAATTGTGAAGATTAAAGGGGTTCATGTATATCGAAATTCTTCATAAATAGTAAAGCCCTGTGCCAATATTAATAATATTTACCATTATTACTGCTCTAATTAAAGGAAGAATGGATAATAGAAACCTCAGTCAAAGCAAAAACAGACGAATTTTAAAAACACTGAAACTGACGGCATCTCTTATTTGGAGTGTTTCTTGGTGGTTGTAGGCTCTGGAGATAAAAGTTGTGTTGTGTTCACCCTATTACTTATGTTTTGGTTTAAAAACCTGTAATGAGGGACGCCTGGGTGGCTCAGCGTTTGAGCGTCTGCCTTTGGCTCAGGGTGTGATCCTGGGGTCCTGGAATCTAGTCCTGCATCGGGCTTCTCGCAGGGAGCCTGCTTCTCCCTCTGCCTCTGTCTCTGCCTCTCTCTGTGCCTCTCATAAATGAATAAAATGTTTAAAATAAAAATGTGTAATAATAATAATATTGATAATGTTTATGAATCTAAAATTCATGTTTTCTTTGGATAAATTTATTACCTATCATTCATAAGTTCATTTTTGATGGTAGTAAATTTATTAATATAGAAAGAAAAAATTTAAAATAACCAAATAAGATGAAAAATTTTATATACGTTTTTGATATTGTAGTATTGGACTCCAGTCTAGTGGTTATTTAACTTTAATGTACTCTAAAATTACCTAGGGTATTTGTTACAATTCAGATTTCTGAACTCCTTCTCTAATAAGTCTGGGATGGAACTCAGGCATCCCAGGTTCCACCTGGTTCACACAGGTTAGAAGACACTACTTTCCTTGGCTGTTGTACATGATAATCAGCTGGGGGCTTTTTAAATGAATAGATTTCTAGGTTCTACTCCTAGATATCCTAAATCAGAATCTTTAGATCTAGATTTGGCATCAATATTTTACAAAGACTACTTCATAGGTTCTAATAAAATTACAAGGTTTGGGAATCCTTGCTCTTGTTTTTATGGTATATTGATAAAATATATTTACTGTTGCGCCTGAATCCATTCTCATAATTCACATTATTTCCTAATGAAATATTTCATTTTAAAAAGAAGGACAAAGTTGATACAGCTGTGTAAGAAAAGTTCAGTCTTGACAAACAATTACCACTCTTGCCCTATAACCCTAGAATTAAGGAAAAGAGAAGTTACTGAGAACCTTTCATATAAATTGCTTCATTTAGTCTTTACAACAACTCTGCTGTATACCCTGGTTGTCTGCCTCTGTTACAGAGAAAAACCTCCCCCCAAACCAAAACCAAACAAACAAAAAACCAACGAAGCTCATAGAGTAGATAGCCAATGTCACACAGATGTTAAACATCAAAGCTGAATTCAGAGCCTATGCTCTTTCTACTATATCATATTATTTTTTACCCCTAACCAATAACTCTTTACCAGGTTCCTATTATGTTAAATGATAATGTCTAGTCTTGAGGGCCACAAAGTGTATTACCGATATGGTATAATTATTACTTACACGTGTAAAATAAATCGATATATTTTTTTCTAATTCTGCTATTGAGAAGTGACTTTTAGCTAGAGGTAGAATTCAAGTATTCTGAATGGTCAGAAGGAGTCTAAGTAGTAATAATAATCATAATTATTGAACTGTTAAAGAACATTGTCTATGGGATCTTTAATCCCCATGCCTTTACTATGAGTAGTTTCTTAACCCAGTCTACAGATGAGGAAAGCCTGATTTGGATTGGTTAAGTGACTTACTGATGATTGTAGTCTAAAGTGGCAGAACCAGGACTGGGCTCTGTTTCAGTCTAAATTCGAGAGCAGTTGGTGCTCTTAACCACCGGTGTATGTCATTTCTGACTGTACAGTTAACCTTCAGAGTCAGGCTGTTCCTCTGGTAAGTACAAGCCACTAAATACTAATTAAACTTTGTGGGACTAAAATTCATTTCCTTTGTAGGGAACAAACAATTTTGCCACACTTAGTCTAGTAATTTTTTTTTTAAGTCTTGTAAAGTTTGGTGTTAATAATGCATAATACTTTAGGGAAAATCCACTGAATAATCTTTTTTGTTTATATTTTTATTTGAGAGTTCCAACTCTTTGATGGAACAGATTATTTGAATGAAAATTTTATATCTATTATGACATGCCATGAAACAATAATTTGATAGCATAGCCACTGTTGTTGGTCTTAAAATTATTTATTTATATTTAAGATCCCATGCAAGTATTAATAGTGTCAATGTCATAGTGCTTCCTAGAATCTGAAAACTGATTCCTTTTTTTTTTATTGAAATTTGATTTGCCAGCATGAAAACTGATTCCTGAGCACTTTTTATATTCTCATTTTTTAAAAAAAAGCACCTCATAGTATAAAATGACAGCCTACGTACACAGCATAGTACATAGTACAACTATGTTGTACATAGTACAAATAGAATTTCTCATTTACCAAGTAAATGAATTGCTAAAAATGCTATGTATACCTTTTTATAGATTTAATAATATTTTAAATATATTAAAAATTAGAAGGAACTCTGAAATCCATTTTTTATGTGTAAAACTAATCATGATTTTATAAAGTTTAATATGCATATGTTAGGGAGATATTCTTAATGCCTCTATAATTATATTTTAGAAGATACATTTTTTAAATGATTTTATTTATTGAGAGAGAGAGAGAGTGAGTGAGAGAGTGAGCACAAGCAGGGTGTAGGAGCAGAGGCAGAGAGAGAGAAGCAGACTTCCCACTGAGCAGGGAGCCCAGTGCCGGGCTCGGGCTCATGACCTGAGCCAAAGACAGATGCTTAACTGACTGAGCCATCCAGGTGCCCCAAAAGAGACATTATTTTTAAAAGACTCACTAACCAGTGGATATAGTGTTGTCTTTAGCTGACTTTCGAGTTTATTGGAGATTTGGGTTCTATTTTAACTTTCTTCTCTAAGGGTGGTCTTTTCCCAGATGGCATTCTTTTAAACTCTACCAAGCAAATGAATGCTACCATGAAGAAGAGTGAAAATATATAGTGAAGAAGTTTACCTGTACTCTATTTTCATCTGTAGAAATTAAAACATGATTTTTTAGAAAGTCCCATTTAGCAGCAGAGCATAAATTGGAAAATTTGGTCAGTGATTTATTTAGACTCCACAGGGAAAATCCTGTAGGGTGTTTTTGAATATCCTAAATTTATTTTGATTTGAGACCAGCTTAAAGGGCATGTCTATCTTAAAACAGTTCTCCATTTTCCTGACAAAAATTCCAGTAGAGCTAGTTGTGGGAGGCAATATCCCAACAATGAACCTTTTGGGGCCAAATAAGCAATTTTGCACAACTTACTCCATCCCTTTCCTTAAACCTTGCTCACTGGGCTTGTTTAATTTTGACTGCTAATTTTATTTCTTTGCAGAGGCAAAGGAGACAGGAAAAAGGAGGGAAAATAACGGATGGCATGTGGGTGAGGTTTTGGCTCAGGGAATAAATTTTAAAAGATCCTAGCCAGTGTAAGGCTACAGAAAGCAGTTGGTGTCTGAAATTTACCTCTGTTTTGCAGATTAGGAAATAGATGCCAGTAGAGGTTAAATAAGTTAGCTAAAGTTACTTGGTAGTTTCCAGCATCAGAGCTGGTCCTGGGAACTAGGTTACTCATTGCTTCAATAAGATATTTGGTCAATCTACTTTCTCTGTAGATCAAAACGTCTATTATTCTTATTCTCTTTTACTTTCCTCCTTTTTTTTTTGTATGCTGCTACTATCTTTTAACAGCTAAAAAATCATTCTGCTTATAATTTCAGGTTTAGAAGCTGGTTGCACAAGTGTATTTTGACTATTAAGACCATTGAGAACTAGCTGACTTGTAAGGTCCCTGTGTATCATGTCAAGCTTTCTGCCTCTATTTTATTGGTATATGTGGGTAGTGAATGTGGAATAGAAAAAAAAAAAGCTTCTGAGCTCATGGCACACTTTTAAACATGTACAAATGTGGTGGGCACCTAATAAAAGATAAGCTATTGGGTTTTTTTGTTTGTTTTTAGATTTACCAAAAAAAAAAAAAAAAAGTTTTGCACATAGCACTGAGTCTGTGTATTACTGCCCCTCCTCTGTGGAGGATTCCTCCGTGGAGGAATCCCCGTGGATTCACCTTTAGGAACATTTTACATTAATACAATCCATTTGTTAAAATTAATGAACTGATATTGATATGTTATTATTAACTAATATCCATAGTTTATTCAGATATCCGTAGATTTTTAAAAATTGTTATTCAATTTATTTAAATAACAAAAACAACAAAACAAAAACAATTTAACCATTTCTCCCTCAGCCCCTAACCTCTGGCAACCATCAATCTGTTTTATGTATAAGCTTAGTTTTTTTTTTTTAACTAAAAAAATGTTTTAGATTCCACATATAAGAAAGATCATATGGTATTTGTCTTTGTCTTATTTCACTTAGTATAATTCATTGGAGGTCCATTCATGTTATCTCAAATGGCACAATTTCATTATTTTTTATGTCCAAATAATATTCCATTATATATGTATACTGCATCCTCTTTATTCATTTTCATTGATGGATCCTTAAGCTGTTTCCATATCTTAGCCACTATAAATAACGTTGTAGTGAACATGGGGGTTCATAGATCTTTTCAAATTAAGTGTTTTCATTTTCTTTGAAAGAATACCAGAAGTGAAATTACTGGATCATATTATTATAGTTCTATTTTCATTTCCTTGAGGAATCACCATACTGTTTTTCATAATGGATGTACCAATTTATGTTCCCACCAACAGTGCACCAGGGTTCTTTTCTCAACATCTTTTTTTTTTTTTTTTTTTTTTTTATTTGTGAAAGACACACAGAGAGAGACAGAGAGGCGAGACACAGGCAGAGGGAGAAGCAGGCTCCATGAAGGGTGCCCGATGTGGGACTCAATCCTGGGGCTCAGGGATCACGCCCTGGGCCAAAGGCAAATGCTCAACCACTGAGCCACCCAGGGATCCCATCTTTTCTCCACATCTTGTCATAATTGTTACTTCTAGTCTTTTTGATAATAGCCATTCTAACAGATGTGAGATGATATCTCATTGTGGTTTTGATTTGTATTTTCCTGATGATTAATGACGTAAGTCATCTTTTTGTGTACCTCCTGGACATGTGTGTCTTCTATTTAGATCTTCTGCCCATTTTTTATGGATTATTTGAAGGTTTTTTGCTTTTGAGTTCTTTATATTTTGGGTATTAACCCCTTATCAGATATATGATTTGCAAATATTTTCTCGCATTCAGTAAGTTGCCTTTTAATTTTGTTGATGGTTTCCTTTCCTGTGCAGAAATTCTTTAATTTGACGTAGTCCCACTTCTTTATTTTTGCTTTTGTTGGTTTTGCTTTTGGTGTCACATTCAAAAAATCATCACCAAGACCAATGTCAGTAAGTTTACTGCTTATGTTTTCTGCTAGGAGTTTAATGGTTTCAGATCTTATGTTCAAGTCCTTATTCCACTTTGAGTTAATTTTTATGTATGGTGTATGATAGTGGTCCAGTTTCCTCCTTTTGCATATGTCCAATTATCTTAGCACTATTTATTGAAGAGACTGTCCTTTCCCCGTTATATTCTTGGCTCCTTTGTCATAAATTAATTGATCACATATATATAGGTTTATTTCTGGGCTCCCTGTTCTGTTCTGTTGGCTTAGATTGTGAGCCCAGGGTCCTGAGATGATTTTTATGCCAATACAATAATTTTAATTACTATAGCTTTCTTATGTAGTTTGAAATCAGGAAGGGTGATGTCTCCAGCTTTGTTCCTCTTTTCAAAAATTGCTTAGACTCTTCAGGGTCTTTTATAATTCCATTCAAATTTTAGGTATTTGTTCTATATCTGTGGAACACGCCATTGGAATTTTGATAGGGATTACACTGAATCTGTATATTCCTTTGAATGGTATGGGCATTTTAACAATACTAATTCTTCCAATCCATAAGCATGAAATGAAAGAAAGCATGAAATGAAATTTATTTGTGTCTTTGTAAGTTTCTTTCATTAATGTTTTGTAGTTTTCAATTTATAGGTCTTTCACCTCCTTGGTAAAATTTATTTCCATCTTTTTGTACAAATTTGAATGAGATTGTTTTCTTAATATTCCATTCTGATAGTTCATTATTAATGTATAGAAACACAACAGATTTTTGTGTGTTAATTTGTCTGCAACTTTAATGAACTTGTCTAAATTCTGACAGTTTGGGTTTTTAAAAAATATTTTATTTATTTATTTATTCATGAGAGACACATAGAGAGAGACAGAGACATAGGCAGAGGGAGAAGCAGGCTTCCCGCAGGGAGCCTGGTATGAGACTCTATCTCAGGACCCTGGGCTCACAACCTAAGCCAAAGGCAGAGCCACCCAGGTGCCCCAAAAGTCTGACAATTTTTAAAAAAGATTTATTTAGTTGAGAGAGAAAGAGTGAGTGAGTGCAGGATGGAAGGGCAGAGGGAGAGGGAGAAAGTCTTAAGCAGACTTCAACTGAGCATGGAGCCTGATACGGGGCTCAGTCTCATTACTCTGAGATTGCAACTTGATCTGAAATCAAGAGTTGGCCACTTAACTGATTGCACCACCAGGTGCCCTAATTCTGACAACTTTTTGATGGAGTCTTTAGGGCTTTCTTTAGGACTTTTCTATTATGTGTTCTGCACATAGTGACAGTTTTACATTTTCCTTTCCAGTTGGATGCCTTTTATTTTTTTTTATTGCCTCGTTGCTCTGTCTAGGACTTCCAATACTATATTGAATAAAAGTGGTGAGAGTAGGCATCTCTCTTTTGTTTGTGATCTAACTGGAAATGCTTTATGATGTTAGCTGTTGGCTTGTCATATTATATGCTATGTTGAGGTATGTTCCCTGTATAATCGCTTTGTTGAGAGTTTTTATCATTCCTAAATACTGAATTTTGTCAAATGTTCTCTCTGTGTCTATTGACATGATCATATGATTTTTTATCTTTTGTTACAGTTGCATATCACATCGACTGATTGGCAGATGTTGAAACATTCTTATATCCCTTGACTAAATCCCCCATGACCATGGTGTGTGATCCTTTTAATGTATTATTGAATTTTGTTTGCTAATATTTTGTTGAGGAATTTTGCAACTATGTTAATCAGGGATATTGGTCTACAATTTTCTTTGCCATTCCTGTCTGGTTTTCGTATCAAGGTAGTGCTAGCCTTATAATATGAGTTTGAAAGAGTTCTCTCCTATTTCCACAAGAGTTTGAGGAGGATTGGAATTAATTCATCTTTGAGTGTTTTATAGAATCCACCAGTGAAGCTTTCTGGTCTTGGACTTTGTTTCTGGGGAGATTTTGATTACTGATTTGACCTCTTGCTAATAATGATTCTGTTCAGATTTTGTATTTCATCATGATTCAGTGTCGTTAGATTATATATTTTTAGGAATTTATCCATTTCTTATAGGTTGTGTAGTTTTTTAGCATATAATTATTCAGTAGTTTCTTATGATCTTTTGTATTTCTGTGAGATCAATTGTAACATTTCCTTTCATTTCTGATTTTATTTATTTGAATCCTCTCTTTCTTGGTGAGTGTAGATAAAGATTTGTCAATTTTGTTTATCTTTTCAAAGAACCAATTTAGAGTTCCATTGATCTCCTTTATTGTCTTTTTAGGGTCTATTTCATTTATTTCTGCTATGACCTTTGTTACTTCTTTCCTTCTAATTTTGTTTATTCTTTTCCTAATTACTTGAAGTATAAAGTTAAGTTGTTTGAGACTCCTCTTGTTTCTTAAGGTCTGCATTTATCTCTATGAGTTCTTTCTTAGAACTGTTCTTAGAATCCCATAAATTTTGATATGTTACATTTCTACTTTTCTACTAAGAACTCTCTATGAGTTCTTTCTTAGAACTGTTCTTAGAATCCCATAAATTTTGATATGTTACATTTCTACTTTCAGTTGTCTCATGGTATTTTTTGATTTCTCTTTTGGTTGCTTTTTTGACCCATTGAGTGTTCAATAGCATGTTGTTTAATCCGTAGATATTTGTGAAATTTCTAGTTTTCTTTGTGTAATTACTTTCTAGTTTCATACCTTTGTGGTCATAAAAGTTGCTTAATAGGATTTCAGTCCTCTTAATTTTATTAAGACTTGTTTTATGTCCTAACATATGATCTTAGAAAATGTTTCATGTGTACTGGAGAAAAATGTGTATTCTGTTGCTTCTGGATGGGATGTTCAATAAATATCCATTAACTTCATCAAGTCTAACATGTCATTTATGGCTGATGTTTCCTTATTAATTTTCTATCTGGATGATCTATCCATTAATCTAAGTGGGATATTAAAGGCCCCTACTGTTATTCTTGTGTTTTTCTCCCTTTAGGTCTGTTAATATTTGCTTTATATATGTAGGTATTCCTATGTTGGGTACATAAATATTTACAAATGTTATATTTTCTTGGTGGAGTGACCCTTTTGTAATTCCCATTATGTAATTATGTGACCCATTATGTAATTCCTCTCTTTATCTCTTATTACAGTCTTTGTTTTAAAGTCTATTTTGTCTGATATCAGTATAGCTACTCCAGCTTTCTTTTAGTTTCTATTTGCATGGAATATCTTTTTCCATCATTTCACTTTCCATCTCTATGTGTCCTTACATCCAAAGTGAGTTTCTTTCTTTTTTTTTTTTTAAAGATTTTATTTATTTATTTATGAGAGAGAGAAAGAGAGAGAGGGAGAGAGAGAGGGAGATTGGGAAAGAGAGAGAGGCAGAGACACAGGCAGAGGGAGAAGCAGGCTCCATTTAGGGAGCCTGACATGGGACTTTATCCTGAGACTCCAGGATCATGCCCTGGGCCAAAGGTGGCGCTAAGCCGCTGAGCTACCCGGACTGCCCCAAATTGAGTTTCTTGTAGACAGGTGGGTCTTGTTTTTTGAAAATCCGTTCAGCTACTCTGTACCTTCGATTGAGAAATTTAGTCCATTTACATTTAAAATAATTATCGATAAATACGTACTTATTGCCATTTTGTTAATTATTTCTGAGTATCTCTTTCTTTTTCTCTTCCTCTCTTCTTTTGTGCCTTGATTTTAGTTGTATACTTATATTCCTTTCTCCTTATCTTTTGTGAACTACCATGAGGTATACATTTACATGTAGTAAATACACAAAAGACAAAGAAATATAAGCATACAAGTACACTTATCATGCTGAGACTGAGTAATGTATAGAATTGTTGAATCACTATAGTGTACACCTGAAACTAATATAACACTATGTGTATTATAAATGTATGTTAACTATACTAGAATTAAAATTTTAAAAATAATAAAAAAAGAAATAGACACATACTACTAAAGAAAGGCCATGATTCTTTATAAGTCCTAATTACAGTTTATCACGGAATTTTGAGATGAACATATGCTACATTTTAATACCTTTTCTCCTAAATTGATGTGAGTCTATGAATTTAGGCTGAAAAAGGGGACCTTGGTAGAAATACAAATCAGAACTTTAGTCTTCCATAAAGAGTTTACAACTGCCCCAAGTATTCCCTTTGTTTGGACCCCATGAGAAAATTGCTTCTTGGCCCTAGTATCACTTTGCTGACATGGTGGGTATGTACTGAGTCAATTTCTCACTGATATAATAAATATTTGCTTTGAAAATTGATAAAACATTGTTGATGTTGAGGTGCCTATTGAATATTACCAATTACCTTTTAATGCCATTAATTTGGTTCTAGATTCCAAACAAACTCAATTGGAATATGAGTTGTATTTGGTTCTCAGCAACTAACTGAACAAATATGCAATAGAGCATAGAAGTAATGTCATGATATCTGACATGCTACAAAATGGCCACAGTGTACTAACAGATCCTATAAATTTTTTTTAAAGATTTTAATTATTTATTCATGAGACACACACACACACACACACACACAGAGAGAGAGAGAGAGAGAGAGAGAGAGAGAGAGGCAGAGACACAGGCAGAAGGAGAAGCAGGCTCCTTGCAGGGAGCCCGACGTGGGACTTGATGTTGGGTCTTCAGGATCACGCCCTGGGCTAAAGGCAGCGCTAAACCGCTGAGCCACCTGGGCTGCCCAAGATCCTATTAATTTTTAATCGGAAATAATCAAGAGTTATTCAGAGTACCAATACTCCAGTGTAAGTCAGATATATGTCCTTATGTTGACACACCTACAGACTTGGATTCTATTCTAGGAATTGCAGTTTGAAGTAATCTATATCAGAAGCAGCTACACATTTGATTCACCACATGTGTCCTATGTAATTGTAAATAGCAGCCTATTTCCTTTTAGGGTCTGATAAGGTTGTTGTTGTTTTATATCTTAGTAATAGAGTCATTGGCAGTGGCATACACAGGCTAATTGTTAGAAAATAAAGCTTTGTTAGAAATGGAACATAGGCTTTTGGTAATATTCTTAAATTTAACCAATTGTCAGGAAATTAAATATGGTTCTCTTGGAAATATATCACAGAAGGCTTAAACTAGAAGTGGTTAAAAAAACCTTCTTCATAGGAATTTAGTTATTTTCTACCCCCCAAAAGTAATTTTTCTTTTATCTCTGTCTTTACTTAGCCTTTAAGGAGAGTGGCAGCCACAGAATGGCAGTGACCTAAAAGTGTAAAATTATAGTTAGTGGAGTTTGGATAATCTTTAGGACCCAGATAGCTTAGGATATTTATCAGTGAGCTAAAAGGGGAAATGCTGTTTTCAGCATACTGCAAATAAAATGCTTAATTAAAATCCTGTAAAAATATAATAACTTGTTACTAAGAAATTACTTTGCTTCTGAAGAAATTAAAAGTAGGAGAAAAAGGAAGAAAAGAAATAAGCTGGTACTCATAAATAGTTTTTTTTAACATGTAGGTGCTTTTAATTTTTTAAAAAATTATTTTTATTAATTCCTGAATTCAAGTGAGAGGGAGATGGGGATAGATTAATTGCCATTTAAATATGCAGTTCCAGATTTGTAGTCATCCTTCTGAACCAGGATGGAAAGACCATAGAAAAAATTATAGTGTGGAAATTATATTTCATGTGGTGAGACACAAAGTCAAGAAGTTTTCTGTTCTAATAAGGTGAAAGTGGTTACCAAAGAAACAAAAGTTTCTTATCACTGTGCCTGAGGCAAATGTGGCATATTAAGCTTAAAATGAATTCTCCTCTCCTGAATGCACACAACTCTTATTAATGTCTTGGAAATTATGCACACATAGGAAAAGAGGAATAAGATTTTCTGGATACATTTGAATAAGCATCCATTGGGGTGTAGGGGCTATCTAATATCTATGGATACCTTAGTGTCGAAATGGCCCCAAATCAGTTTTTGCTATTTCACCGTTTACTTGGGTTTAAACTTTAGACTGAATGACTTGTTTTCCTCTTAAAAGAGGCCTTTCTTTTAGTAAGAGTTAGGTTCCCTGGTGGCCTGAAAGAGTTAATGCAATTTCCAAGAGTGTCCAACTTACTTCCAGGGAGTAGTGCGTGCATGTGAGAGTCTGGCTCCAGGATATTTGTTCACATCCCAAAACCAATTTGGCACAACTTAAAATGTCTGCTAGGGAGAGGATTCAGAGTGTTGTTAGGCCACGCAATTAGTGCTTTATTTCATGAGCACCAAATTCACCCAGTAGTGTTTTGTTTTAAAGAAGAGCTTGAAATTCACAATAACGGGTTTCATTTATCAGAGCCATATGGGACTCACCATCTTTGGATATATTTGTAAGGCTTTCACAAAGAAGACTCCTTAGGCATCTCAGATTTCACGGATTGGAGGGCAATCTGGATGAATATCTTTTTGGAAATGATGAACTATCTTTTTCATATGTAGTCTTCAATTTCGATATTCCTTGAGAAGCTCAAAAAAAAAAAAAACAACAACAACAACAGGAAAGAGTTAAGTAAATATCAGCTTACTAGCTTTTACTGGAAAACAAAGACCATAATTCTTAGATCTGGTTCAAATGCCAAGTATACCTTTGATATTGAAATTTGGCCACCTAATCTTTGCAGTTTGTGATGTGGTATTTATGAGAGGGAAGGTGGTTCTAAGTCTCAACCTATTTTTGCATTTTTTGCTAATTTTGTCATGGTCATATTGATCATTGAAGGCTATCTGCAACATACAAATGGTTAATATAGCATTGTGGGGTTTTTTGGTGTCTACCCAAAATTATTTCTTTGCTGCCTCTTCTTTTCCCATACTTTTCTGATCATTAGAGCTCTATCTTAACACAATATTTTTTGATAATGTCAATGTAAATTGATTTTTTGATGTATCTCATATTTCTCTAGTGATCTGTAAAGTTAGAGACTTAAAAATGAAATCAAAGTGATCTTCATTTGGCAGTGATTGCTAACACTTTAATTTTTTATTCCTAGATTCTGTTAAGCTATCAATGACCTATAAACAAATATTTAAGTGTTTACTAATTAAAAATGAATATATATTTAAAAGCATAGAGTTCTCTTGTGTTATGATTGATGGCCACTAGTTTTTCAGGTTTCAGATTTTTGTTTTCTCAGTGCTCTAGATTTTCTTATAAAGAGCACACTTGATTCTGTTTGATAAATCTGCTAAGTTAGGATATTTGCAAGTCATAAATAGTACTATAACAATGGTTATTGACATATATAAAGTCTATGTAAACTTCATAGGGATGATAATTTAATTTTATTTTTAATTGTTATGAAAAGTTGGTAATTATTTTAAATAACTTTTCATCATTAAATATATTTTACTGTACTCAGCCTTATTTTGTTATCCTCTAGTTTATTAAAAAAAAAACTTTTAACACTTCATTTGCTAATGATGTTTATATTAGCATGTTTTAAGTTTCCCAGAGAATGTCCACTAAATTTTGTTCTGAGTTATGAGCATGCTGAATAACATTAAATTAAAATAAATTAAATAAAACATTAAATTAAAATTTAGTATTCTTTGCTACCATTTAAACTTTATATTCATACCAACGTGATATATTTTAAATACTATTTTATAGATTCAAAAATCTACTCTATAAAATTTCATCTCTAATATGCACTTAGACCTTTGTTACATAGCATACCTGTAGAGTGCACACTTGTATTGGTATATGTCATTGGCCCCTGTAATAGACCAATGAGGCTGCTAGACAATAGGTAGAACATTGGAATTTTAGAATGAGTTATACCTGCTTAAATTGACTTGAGCATTAATTGTGCTGGATGGTTGAACATCTCATATCCTCTCTATATTTCATTCTTAGCGAAACATTCTAAAAATTATTTAATGAGTATAATCAATTGTTAAAATACTAATAGGATCAAAGTATGTTATTACTCTTTTCCTCCAAATGGGTATTGTGACTCAATGAAGTTAAGTGTTTTTCTCACTGAAAAAGTCATTATGGTGCTACAGATGAACTTTTGTTTTCGCCAATGCCTGCTGTTTTCCATAGGAATTTTGAAATATTTTCTTTGGGAAAGTGATATAGTGTTGGTATAATGGTCAATGGTAACAGAATAATTAAAGATGGCAGAAAAACTCTGGATAGAATGTGTGGATAGCGATACAGTGGTATTTCATAGGTCTTTGTATTTATATAAACTGTAGGCTGTGAAGGGAAGATAGATACATGGGTCCACAAGAAAATGTGGCTGTAATGATCAATGGCTAATTCTCTATGATGAAAATTCTTACTAAATGACAGATGATGGGGGAAGAAGGACAATTTGGAGGAATGTATGTGTGAATGGTTAAATAGTTGCATGTTGAGAGAAGAGTGTGGAAAAAAGAGATAAGGATTATATGTAGTTTTGTGGCTATAATTGCCTACTTTTCTACACTTTGAGTTTCTGTTGTAGGGACAAGTGGTTCCTATATATAACGCTCTTGGTGTAAGAATTCATAAATCATTTGGGTTGAGCAGGAATTTTATTTGCTTGTGTAGATAGACCTGTTTGATTTTGAGGTCTGGTGTGCTAGTATTCATACTTTATGGTCAGTGTAAAGTTTATATTGTTTTTGTTCAAATTAAGTATAATTATGTGGAGCAGATGTGTCAGCGTGTGTGTGTGTGTGTGTGCACGCATGTGTACACATGTAAAGGACACTTTCACTTCCGTCTCTTTGTTTATCTGACTCTGTCTCTCCTGTGTCAGCTGCTTTTTGCTTGCCAGTTTTTCTTTGTGTCTATCATTTTTATCATTGAATCCATCTGAGTAGAAAATAGGATGCTTTGTTTTTAAATTTTTAATTTCTTGTTATTTCTGTTCTTTCAACTTATTTATTTGATTATATGTACCTCAAGAATTAAGGCTCAAGTGCAGGATGTTTTATTTCTCACATTCAAGAGGTGTTTCTGGTTTCTTTCCTGTCCGTTTGTCCATATGTTTATGGGTCTCTGGTAGGCTCTGCAGTGAGACAGCAGTTTACTATCTGTGTGTGTGTGTGAAATTAGCTAATTGGTGTTAGCAGAAATATTTTCACATGTTTTATAAGCAAAGTGCAGCAAGGTATATAAATGTAGATATGATCCAGACACGCGCACGCTCACGACTGTCACTGCTCATGCATAGGCGCTCAGAAGTAATTAATGTTAATAAGATTTTAATGTGCTTGTGAGATCATAATGAGGAGAAATGAATGCTCTGATTAGGAAAAGGTAACTGTGTGTGTGTTTTGGCTTAGAACAAG
Source organism: Vulpes lagopus (assembly GCF_018345385.1). Taxonomy (NCBI): domain Eukaryota; kingdom Metazoa; phylum Chordata; class Mammalia; order Carnivora; family Canidae; genus Vulpes; species Vulpes lagopus. Next base: position 85,334,051 of record NC_054824.1, read on the forward strand.
ATTTCAATTTTTATAAACCGCAATTTTAGAACTTGTTTGTGATTGCATCAATTGGTTTTTATTTTCAAATTAGAGGTCTGTTTAGCCATTTGAATGATTAACCAAATAAATGGGTGAAACCCTGATCATAAGGAATACTGCAGGTTTTCATTTGCAAGGCAATGTTAGTGTACAGCAAGGGCTGTGATCGTGTCTTTTGCCGATGTACCATTTTTTTATGTTGTTTTTTAAAAAGCTTTTTCAGAAGCCACTTGTGGAGATAGAACTCACTTTTATTATTGTAGGTGTTATCTATATGTTCCAGAGATACCAATCAGACACTGTAACTACTGTGTCAGGACACATTCCTACCAGTCAGTCATGGTGTATTTGGTGTCCAAAGAATCTATGTTACGCTTCTTGAAGTGTTTATTGAGAAAAAAATGTAAAACAACCAAGGTATTTCTTCCTAAACATAATCCTTAAAATTTTAGAGGCTTGACATCTTTGATAGTGAGGCAAAATATCTAAAAGTAAGCAAAGATGCTGTCTCATTATGGACTCAAATGCTATGCCACACTATAGACTGGCTTGAATCCAGCTGGACACCAGGGGTCCTTCTCCACAACAAATTTTTTGAAGTTATTGTTTACAGAGCTTTGACATACATTTGCATTATTATTATTTTTAATTATAGGATAAATCTAGATATCTGTTAAGGGCCCTTACCCTGTAGCACATTTGTTCATATAAATAGTGGGTTAAGATAGTCAGGATGTAATCCCCTTTAAAAGTAAGTATGGTGCTGAAATCCAGAAAGTCTTGGATCTGAATTGGAATGTGAGGTAGCACACTTCATTTCCAACTAAATCCAACAGATGTGGTTTAAGTTCTTTCTCCCAGGTTTTGGTTATGTTAATACAATGTTTCTGCTGGGGTTTAAAAATGATGATGAAGACAGACAGGGTATTAGGGTTTATTGTACTGAACCATCCTGCAATTTTTGTGATTGATTCTTAGAGGTGTGGTGGATTCTGCTTTCCATTTCCTGTCCACAAGCATGATGATTGTCTGACCAAGAGAGGCATTTGCCATTTATAATATTTAGTTGATTTTGTTGGGACTTAAGACATTGGGACATAATTTTACTATAAATTTTGCCCACTTGCAGTTTGTAAAGGAATTGATCGATGCTTTTGTTCTGGTACTTGCATGGCTTCCTATTGGAAATTTTCCTATGCAGTCATATATACTTTTAGATTTTCTATTCTGTGCCATTGGTCTGTCTAGTCATATGTCATGATTACATTATTTTAATTATAGAGGTTTTAGATTATGCTTTAATATCTGAAGTGTTAGTCTCCCTCCTCACCCCCACCAGCATGCTTCTTTTTCAAGGCTTTCCTGTCTTTTCTTGCTTGTTATTCCAGATAAAAGTAGCAGGCCTTGAGGTGAAAAAAATCTTGGTGCTATTTTTTATTATAATTATGATAAATTCATGAATTAACATAGGGAAAATTAATATCTTTATGAAATTATTCAAGAACCTGCTTCTTTCCATTTGTTCAATAACTTTTGTCTTCCAAAAGTATTTTACTTTTTCTTCTTATAGAGGTCTTAAACATTTGTTACTAAGTTTGCTCCTTGGTGTTCTATTAATTTCTTTATATAACTTGTTATTACTTTGTTTTTGTTTTTGTTTTGTTTTGTTTTTACAAACTTGCTATCCTAAACAGTCTTCTCTTCCATAATATTTTCTAAATGACTTTTTGTTTCTGTAAAAGAAGGTTATTGATCTTTGTATGTTAATTTTGCAGATTCCCACTTTGCAAAATTCTCTTATTGTTTATAGTAGCCTGAGGTGGGTTTGAGCCCTGCTTCTACAACAGTGTCTGTGAGACTATGGACAAGTTATTCTGAGCCATTTTACTCATCTACAACAGCACAGATAAGAAAACCCCGTGCCCCCAGACAGCTGGAGACTAAATGAGATCATAGAGTAAAGCACCTAATATTTTGCCCAGCATATAGTAGTTATTCAATTGCTGATATCCATTAATAACATAATATAATGTGATATGTCATAATGTAATATAACATATTATCATTATTATTATTAAAGTATGGTTAATATGTTATTGGATCATTAAGGGTTTATCATGTCAATTTTTACTACAAAAATGGGGTGAATTAAAGAAATGAAAAAAACACTTAAACTTTCTGATAAATCTTGGTGATTTAAGACACTTAGGGACCAAAGACTAATCCCGAAGTTAGGATATTTTGCAGCTGGATATGCATATTTCCATTACTTCTACTCTAATTATTATTATTGCATGCAAGACTCCTTAGCTCTGGAGAGTAAGTGGAGGGAACTTCTTGATCATCTAGAGTGATTATTCAAACCAATTTATGGAGTACATTGATTCTAGCACTTATTGACTATCTAAATAAATGTGAACATCTAATCTAAAGGCCTGTAACCATTTATGTTCTACTTCAAGAATCTAGCAACATTACTACATTTTCTTAGTAAACAATGCACTAACTTGTCAATGAACTTTTGTGGAGTAAGTATTGAACATATATTATTGCTGTAAGCAGAATAAAAGTTTTTGCCAGCCCATTATATAACACTTGTCATGAAATCGATGAAAAAACAATAATTGATAAAAGTGTAGTTCAGTATAATTGTTCCATGACGTTTCAGCATCTATTACAATTTAATAAAGTGGTTATTAACTTTGCAAATACGCTTTTAATTCATCTGACACAATCTTTTGCTAAAAAGTGAAAATGCCAGATTTTCAGGGCTCATTTTATTCCTACCTCATGGTTGTTTTTTGAGTGTTAAATGAAATAATGCACTGGCATTATAATGCTGTTAATATATGATGATAAGGCAGGTGCCTGGCTCATGGTAAGTGTTTGAATATGGTAGGTTTTTTTGGTTACTTTTATTATTACCATGGCTGGTTCTTCACTCTCACCCCACACACATATTTTCCAACTAGTTTTATTCTTACTAGGAATATGGTTCTATGCTTAGAATATATGTAGGAAACATGTCTCATAATGGCCATTAAAGAATAAACATAAATAATATATTTTATATAATTTTTCAATATTGAAGTTAGCTAAGGTGGAAGTAAGAACTCCATAATTGGAGGATACGAAACCTTTCATTGCTTGTGGATGAAATTTCTGAGGAGCTGCTAGGATGAGGAATGATTTCTCTCAAAGAATTATAGATACATTTTGTCCATAGGTTAGAGTTTTCTGAAGTTCTGGCTTAGCACTCATTATAATTATTCCTTCATAGCCCCAGAGAGCTCCTTTGCTCATGTATTCATGTGGAAAATAACCTAGGGTATGTATTCGGTATAAAACACTGTTCTGGGGAGTTTGAGATATACAAATAGCAAGGTTTGTTATGTGAGCTGTCTCACATAACACATCTATTCAAGAAGTCTGGAAGACTGTTAGATAACAATGAGGTTATGTGCAAGGATTTTGGAGCCAGATTATTTGGTTTGAATCCCTGCTTTGATGCTAGTTGTGTAACTTTAGGTGAGTTTTTTAGCCTATTTGTGTTTCAAGTTTTTTTTTACCTACAAAATGAGGCTGAAAATAGTACCTACTGTTTAGGATTGTCCTGAGGATTTCAATAATTGAGTATAGGCACAGAATTTAGAGCAATAACATAAGCTTTCAATAAATGTTGGTTAACATTAATATTATTATTACGTAGAACAGAATAAAATTAATGCTGTAAAACAATAAAAACAAACTAATGCAGTATCGTAGAAGATGATAATAGTAATTTTCACTGTGGCTGGGGAAATGGAATTAGAGGAGCTTTATTAGATGAAGTAATGTTTAAACTGAAACCTTGAAGCATGATTTCTGTAGGGTAAGGAAGAATGGAAGGGTAGGAGTGAGTTGATTTCTAGGTTGAGCGAATGGTCTAAGCAAAGATTTAAAAGTGGTGGAAAGGTAAAAAATAAAACTTCTGGGACTTTGCAATCAGAAAGACTCATTTCTGAACCCCAGATCCACTTGTTAGCCGAGTCGCCCTGGGCAAAGCAGGCTCCGTTTTTGTTCTCTCTTTTTGAGATGTAGTCTCTTAACTCTGCGTAGGCAGTAAGTTACAGCAGTTGGAGGGCTGACCTTGGCATGTGATGCCTGTTGTCCAATAAACCATTATTTTGTCTAGTTTTTAGTAGTTTGAGGCAGGAGACTAAGTCATATTTCTATTACTTCATTTTCAGAAGCTGAAGACCAACATACTACTTTCACTTTTCTCCTCATTGAGTTTGGGACTTATCATCTAATGTGTTAGCATTATAGTTGGTTACCTTGTTGTGTACTCACTACACACTAGTAGTACGTAGTACTACGTGTACTGTGTACAAGTGTAGTGTGTAGTAGTGTGTAGTACACTACAGTGTACTACACTTACTCACTGAGTAAGTAAAATTGCATTACAATTTTTAGCTAGCTTGTCTGTGTCCTCATTACACTGGCTTCTTTGAGCACAGGCACTATGTCTGGTTCATCTTTATCTCAACTACCAACCCACTCTTCTTTGGAGTCTGGCACATAGCAGGAAGTTAATGGATATCTTTTACTTTCAATTTGTAGTTAAAAAAACGATTTATTGTTTTGTGCCCTAACATGAAAGACTTTGAATTCTACACTAGAGTTTGGATTTTATTCAATAATAAACCAGCCAGGATTTTTAAGGAAATGACAGAAAATCCTTGACCAATTAGTGTTTATTGTTTTGTTTTGTTTTTAAAAGAAGATAACTCTGGAAGCACAAAGATGGATGAAAAAAGTTAGAGGTTGAAAGTAAGTAGATTATTTAGGATTTTAAGCAATAACAGTGGGAAAAGAAAGAGCATTGGCCCAATCTGGGGATTAGTTGGATGGGAGTGCTGCTTAAAGGAATGGTGAGAAAAATGATGACTTGTTTTCATGAACTGTTGGATCAATTCCTTTAGAATGAAATGTTAGGTTATTTTGCCTTCTTTGACACTTAATTAAAGGACTTTAGTGTAAAAATTTGCAAACAAAATTTCACAATGTAAAGAAGTAATTCATGGTAAGGGTTTGTCTAAATTCCATTTTAGGTTTTTTTTTTTACTAGAATAGAGTGTGAATTTAAGACATTCTATAATTCTTACAGGAAATGGATTGTGAATTTTATTTTCTTATGTAGTGATAATTTTCTGTTATACTACAAATATCATTGTCTCTTTTTCTATACATTTTTTTAAATCCCTTTTCTTTGGGATGAACTATTTTTCCCTCTTAGTTTTCTTCTTCTGAAAGATTGCTTGTCTTGTCTTCAGAATATGTTGTTAGTAATGAACTCAGTGCTATAAGTTCATTTTGTTCACTTGAGTGGGATAGTACCTGTAGAATGATCTAGAGTGAGAGTTAATTTTTCTCAAATATACTTTAATTTTGATTTTGTAGTACTGCTTCTCATCCAAATTGTCTTCTCTTTCTGAGAGAAGTTCGAAGAGCTCATGAGAGAGTGGAAGCAGTGATAGAAGTGGAGGGAACAAGAAACATTAAAACAATAACAGAAACCCTCCAGTGCCAACATTTATGTATACAATATAATAGTAGCTTTTTGAAAAGTTAAGATACTTGTAACAAGAACATGTTTACACTGGTCTGACGGACATTAGTTAGAACTAATGGGCTGAATATGTGGAAGGAAACATTTCTTCCAATGAGTTCTTTGCATTTTGGATGATCTAACCTAAGAAAAATTGGCACAATATTCAAATCAGCCACAGCAACCTGACAAGGTAGGGGAATATTTTTAATATTCTATTCCATTTCTCATTTCAATTTCTGATGTGAACTATTTCTTACTCCTGTTATAGAGAATGGCACAGCCAATGACTATTATTTATCGAATCACCCTTTGTGCTGATAACTGAACTATGAGGTAAATATTATTCTTCACAAAAGTCTCATAAATTTGCATTTTATCAATGAAGAATCAAAGGCTAACTTAGATCAAGCTACTTTCATAAGGCTACACATCTAGTTATAGTGGAATTTTTTGGAATCAAGGGTATAACAGGTAAAAATGGATCATGAAGTCTGATTTGTGTACTGTTATGTATGATGAAAGAAGTTTCTCACTTTTATCCAGTAAACAGAGGAAATCAGCTTTTTGGAACTGGAGTGGAAAAGGGCCAGGAAGGGAGGGCAAATGTTTGTGTTTTTGACACTGTAAGTTTATTAGAGAATAAGAAAGCTGATGCCTCATGGTGGCTTGTCTTTCCAAAGCATAGATACTGCTTTTGGCACCCTGTTAGGCAGTAGTGGCCAGGGCACCTGAAAAACAGCATTATGCCTTGCTGAGGCCAGTTGAGAGGCCAGGAGCAATGGTGGCCTTAGAACTTTTAACTTTGTTTGAAACACCTTTTGTGGGAAAAGTTAGGGCATAGCTATTCCACACTGTTAGAGCCCATGGGACCTGGTGCCATCTAATGAGTGCTGTATCAGTTTCACCACTGATCTGACCTGAAAGTCCCTGGTCTTAACCACTGTGCTATTTTGTGTAACAAGCATATTATTCAGTATACCTGCATCACTTGCAGAAAAACCCAACACCTATTCCTGCAAACAGTGTTAAACTCCAAAGTAACATGGAACTATAGCGTAGAAGGGGGAAAACAATATGTAATATGATCTCTTACTGTGAGTGGGGACCCCCCCCGAATGTATAAGCAATTAGAAATTCTCTAAGCTTCATTTACTTGCAAGAATATTCACACCTAAGTGAATTGCAGAGATTAAAAAACCCTGACTCTCAAGTTCAGCTGTAAAAAAGTCTAGTTATTTGCCTAAGTTTCAAAAGAATAGTTCCCTAAGTATTTCAAAATGTTCAACTGGCTGCCCCAGCCATTCTCTTTGGAAGCTTCTTTCTCATCCTCATGGCACATCCCTCTGGCATGCATGACCAGCTGCAAGCTAAGCCCTGTGGAATAAGAATTCTTTCATCCCTTTGTGTGATGTGTTTCATTTTCAGAGTTTGGATGATCCTCTTCGGCAGCAGCAGCAGGCATTGTTAGTTTCAATAGGCAGTCTGGATGCACAAGAACAGTCATCATAGAGAGACAGGCTCTAGGGTCCATCCCTTCGTGCCATGGTGCTGTGTTAGATCACTTTCCTCTGCTGGATTAATGGCCAGAGAAAAAGGGAAACAAACTGTACCCAAAGCCGTCCAATTAAAGTACTTGAACTTCACTGACGTCCATCCTATTGTTGTCTTAACTTCCTAACCTATGGTTAATTATTCTGACCAGTAGAATGAATAACATAAATAAGAGAATTATCTTAAATTCCCTATTTTCTTTAGTTTGACAAGCCATCAAAATTTTGTTATGTAAGATGAAATAATAATGTTTTTGGTAGAGTGCAACTTTTGTTGTCGTTGTTAACCTTTCTGCCTCTTTCCTAATATCTTCACCAAAGTCACTGCCAGGACTTATTGTATGAAACTACTCAGCCTTTAAATATTTATCTCTGTTCACAGTCTACACTGCAGCATTAGTTTATTCTGGGCACTTTGGTTTCCTTGAATCTCCAATTGATCCCACTCCCATGACTGCGATATTCTTTTCCTGGTTAATCAAGAATTTTCTATTTCTGCTCTGTCATCCATGCCACTGTAAGTAGGAAAGTAATTTAGGCTTTTGGCTCTCAGCCTCGTCATTTGTGAAATGACCTCCCCTGACTCTGAAGTTCTGTGTCCAAAATACAAACTAGGATTTCCAGTAGTAATAATTTATATGTGTATGATGATTGATAGTCTGCAGAGTGTTTTCATAGATTTTATTTTATATAATTCTGACCATAGTTCTGGGAGAGGTGTGTGTGTGTGTGTGTGTGTGTGTGTGTGTGTGTGTGTGTGTAGAAAACGGTATTGTTGTCTCCTTCTGCAGCTCAGGTTGGTGAAATGACTTAACCCACATATATAAGTAGCAACAGGCTGAATGTGAACTTTAAACTCCGAATTTTTCCTCTAGTAGGGACACAATTTCTTTTTAAACCTAAATTTCTTCATTGATTAGAAGTTTCATGCTTTGGGAAGAGGCTTCCTTGTACTTAATTGATTTTGGGATAAAGTGTCACCCTAGTTTTATCAGTGAAAGAGTCTCCTAGGATTTCTAATTAAGAAAGATAAAAAGGAATATGTTACCTTTCTAGTATAGAATTTTGGTATTATTGTGAACTCCTCTATCAGATTTAATCGTACTTTCCAATTGTAAACCCAGTTTGCCAGAAACATAATATAGCCATATACTTATTAAATATTATTTCTTGCAGTTAGGGAAGATATGAATATAATAGAAGCCCTCTTGGCCAATCCCTGCTTCAGGCAAATAGGATACACTCTGAAAAATGGTGTATTTTGCTTATCTGTTTACCTGCTGGTATGCTTATTTCAAGTCATTTGTGTTTGTCTTCAAATTTGTTTATGCCAGTTGAATGTGCAATTGTAATTTATGCAAACTGATGAAATACAAGTAAAAAAAATATAAAGCATTATTGATTTTATGAAACTTAAGTTAAATGCTTTGGAAAGACTTTTTAAAGGTGAATCACTAAACAGATTACAACCTAAATAGGTGTGTAAACAACTATGTAGGATAGCCCAGGTTGGGAGGTAGGGGCCGAATGTAAAAAATCTGGAAGGATCTTGCACTGAATTTGCTTTGCAAGTCCCTTTAATCTCTCACTGACTTTAAGTAATCCAAAACCTTTAAACTCTCACTGACTTTAAATAGATGATATGATGTGGTACAGTTTAAGCAAGAAGAATAATGTGACTTACCAGACCAGGAGTCAATGGCAGGCAACTCTTGGTCCTAAATCAAAAGGATGGTCAACAGGTGTAAAGTTTTATGTTTTACTTTGAAATAAACTAAATATATTAAAATTGTTTTAACCAGCTTCTCTCTATGTCTCAATGTCCTGTATAAAATGAAGATAAAAATAATTTTACCTGACAAGGATGTTTTGGAGTATGTGAAGATTAAATGAAACAATACATGCATAGCGCCTAGAACAATGCCAGTCACAAGTACTAAAAAAGTTATCTATCTTCATCATCATCTGAGATTATTTGTTGTAGGACTTATGTATACTTATATTGAAAGCATAATCTCTGGATCACTCCTGCCAGTCATTTCTAATGACTATTTTAGTTGCAGGACATAATAATTCTGGTTTGGGTTAGTAACAAAACTGTTCATTTCCTGCTTCCATCACACCCTTACTTTCAGGATTTATGGGAAGAGGAGGCTTGCCTGCCTACACCTGTTCTCAGGAGATGCTAAGATCTGAAACTATAAGACATAAATAAAAGGCCTAGGTGTACTCTCTGCTAAAGACCATCGAAAGGAGAATTTAGCGTGTATTGGTGGAGTAGTGTGGGATGCGTATGTAGTACCTGCCCACGTGGAGTCTAGATCTAGCTCAGGCATTTCTTCCTTAAATGAACATTAACCTTCATGATCGCAGTCCTCTCACAATTGCAAATAGCAAACAAAGGAAAAGGAGAAAAAAGAAAGAGTGATAAGAACCTGTTAGTCGAACTAAAATAATTGTGTGGTAGTCAAATACTGACTGTAACAGTTGTATTCTACTCAATGCCCACAATTTCTAAATGCTTCTGGTAAGCGATAGATTATAGGTTTTCATTATTGAATCCACATTTAAAAATTGCTTTTTAGAGGAGAATTAAGCTTTTACTTGCTTTCTTTCTGGATGCTGGCACACACATTCTCATATCATTTTATATCCTTTTTTTTTTTTTTTAACCTACAAATGTCCTCCTTATAGGAAAGAAGCCAGTGCTTCAAGGTCAGAGAAAACACCAATGCTGCTGATACTTCCCCCTTGGTTTATATGTTATAGGGATTCTAGTGACATTAGAGTAAATACATTATCGATCATTTATATTATTACTATTATTCTTATGAAATAAGTGATATAATTCACCTTCTATTAATGATTTATGTAGCACTGCCATAATCCTTAAAATAAAGCAAATAGGTAGCAAAGTGGAATTTAAGACATTCTCCAAAATTGAAAAAATTTTAAATGTTATAATCTAAAGTTATCAAGTACCCATTTTGTCTTTTTAAAATAGTACAAGTATCATCATTGGTCACTTTCTGTAGCTATTATGGAATTAGGTCTATTTGTGTTTCATATTGTAGTTCATCCTTACCTGTCATAATGTTTTTTGATTAAGATAAATATTGTTTTTCTACTTCATAGCTCATCATTACATTGGGATTACCTCAGCTCGTACAACATACATTTTTTTTTACCCATGAATGTTATTCAAATTTCTCCTCTACTCTATCTTTCCTGTGCCTTCATTTCAGTCATTATATGTCCTTCCAATTTCAGCTGTCCTCAGCCTTTAGCCCTCAGATGTATATTCATATATATATAAACTCATATATATATGAAGTCAAATAATACATATATATATTTGCTCTTCTGTATATAATCATTTGTTAACTTGTATCCCACTTTCTAACCAACACTTTTATTCCTTAGTTTGTTGATTTAAATTTCACCCACTTTTTTCCTTAGCTATACTATTTCTATAGAGTGATTTTACATGGAGACAATAGTAGAACTTATAAAAGCTAGGCAGTAACCCAGAAAAAGGTGGTGTTTATATACCAAAGTACAATAGGCTAGGTATTTAGGTTTCTGTGCAGTGAGGACCTACCCATGATGACCTCTGGTTATACAAGACATTTTTAAGGAGGTAGAATTCAAGAGAATTTTTCATCATATGCAGTTTCTGTCAGTCAGCATGATATTCAGAACCCCTTGCCAAGCACCTTTCTAGGCAGAGAAAAAAGTTACTCTCAGTTTGGATATATTCAGAGTGCTCTGTTCTTGACTCCTATCCCTGGGGACCAACCCTTGATAGTTTAAATTTTAGGCTGTGGATTAAAGTATTTCTGTAAGTGACTTGGGATGCTTTGCTAAACCCCAGGTGATGGGTTAATACCTCATCAGCAGTGATTTGCTGTGACGCTAAAATTGAGGTTAGGTAAGCAAGTTGGCTTTAGTGAATAATAGTGGTCAGAATATCGTGGAACATGAAGTTGATATACTGGAAGAATGTAAAATTAGGCTTATGCACATATGCAATGGTGCTATTTCTATTTTGTTTAGAAGGAAGTTTGGGTATCATTGCAAATGATATGAAAGGCAGTAACTTGATCAAAGTTCTAGCTAACTTCTCATTTCTCTTTATTGAAGAGATGTAGGGAGGACAATCTAAAGTAAGAATAGTAGCAATGAGATTGACTCTCTTTTACTTGGTTTTCAAGTAGTATTTTTTTTTTTTTGCCGTGTTGAAATTTATTGTTTTGTTATCTATTGAATGATTTAACAGATGTTCAAATAAAGATCAGATTGATGTTTCATATAGATAATGCACACACTTAGAAAATGCATATTCATAAGATTTGACTAGGTTGATCAGCTTTAAGTTCCATTGAATTATTTGGCTTATCAAAAAGCAGATAAGTTATTGCTACCTGAGTTTGTTGGCCTGATGTTATCTGTAATTTTATTTAATCATTCATTCATTCATTCATTTTTTCCCTGGGTACCTATTATGTTGGGGATTGTATGTGGCACAGGAGGGAAGGCAAAGATGAGTAAGACATGGTCCCTGCCTACTAAAATTTGTAGTCTAGTAGCTCTTGTATAAAACATTCTTAGGGATCCCTGGGTGGCGCAGTGGTTTGGCGCTTGCCTTTGGCCCAGGGCGTGATCCTGGAGACCTGGGATCGAATCCCACATCAGGCTCCCAGTGCATGGAGCCTGCTTCTCCCTCTGCCTATGTCTCTGTCTCTCTCTCTCTCTCTCTCTGTGACTATCATAAATAAATAAAAATTAAAAAAAATTAAAAAAAAAATAAAACATTCTTAGATTGGCCTTTACTATAATAATGTGTTGGTCCCTTGACTATTCTACATCCAAGAGGTCTAATTACTATTGTTATGATCAGATTTTTAGTTTGTATCTTTAATGTTCTGTGTACTGAATTTAACATAATGCCAATACCTTTAGACAGATTATAATCCCTGAAAGATAACATAAAATATTATAAAATATTATGGTAAACAGAAATTTATCAAATACTTTTTATAGATTTAATACTGATTTTAGTCATATCACCCTCTTTCCTTTCATCTGATTTCTCCTTTATTTGGGAGAAGGGATGGGAAAGGATGATTGACATTTAGTAGTGAAAATCCACTGTGAATAGAAAACCCAACAGAAACCTTTTGGTTTCTACTTGGTTTCTAGTTCTATAAAATACAAGGTTAAGAGCCAAAGGAAATAAAGATGGAGAGATATGCAGATGACTATCATGAAGTATCTTTATCTTATATATGCCATGCTAAGGAGCTAGAAATGAGGTAGTATCCTAAAGGGTTTTAAGTGAGGAAATGAAAGCTTAGTTCTGTTGAGAAAAAAACAAAACAGAACAAAACTTCAGGTAGAGAGAAGAAATTGGAGTCTGTGGGACCAGACAAAACCATTTTCTTATTACCTCTAATAGGTGATTGAATCAGATGATCTCAGAAAAGCTTTTTTAACAGTAAAAATCATATGATTTTATGACCCTATGAATGACTACACCTATAGAATTACCATCTTTGGAAACCTTAACAACTGACTTCTAGTGAAGCCTGGTGATTGAACCTGTTTTTCCTGGTTCCCTCCTACTAGGGAACTAAAATCATAAATAATAGACTAAAAAATGAAAGACTAATAGTAATGAATTGACCAGCATAAGGAAGAGAAGGCAACTTATGAAAGAGATACAGTTTTTAGAAGATGTAAAGGGTATAGAGGAATTAGTAGAACTGAGAAGGCTAAATACAGGTGCCTGAAGAGTGTGAGGCCAAGGAGAAAATAAGCCAGTTCATGCTCCAGAACTGACAAAAATTGAAAGGCAATAGCTGAGGTAAAAATAAATGATAATTTAATGTACTCAAAGAGACAGGAAAGATAGTACTTCCATGAAATTTTCCTGAAAATAGAGCAAAAAGTGAGATAAATGGAAAATAGGGAGAAAAGATAAAATCAGGCAAATAACATAATAAACCACACATCTGATTTATAGTTTCAGAAAACAGAGGAGAGTGCAGAAAAAGATAGGGAAAGAATGGTCATAAAATTATATTATAAAAATTTTCAGAATTGAAGGACATTAGTTTCTAGTTTGAGAGAGTCAACTGAGCGCCCATAAGAAATGTAAAGCAGATCTATACCGAGGTCCATAACTGGAAAATTTTAGACTACCAGCAATATATACATAATAAAAGCTTGCAGTTAGAAAATATAGACCTTACACGTTTGCTTAAAAATGAGACTAGTATCTCATTTTTTTTTTAATGGCTACATTCAAAGCTAGCTGATGTGGCTTTAAAATTCTGAGGGAAAATAGCTTGTAACTTGTAATTCTATACCTAGCCAAACTATTAATCAGTGTGAGGGCAGGAAAAAGACATTTTTAGACAACCGATCCTCAAACTACCTTCCATTGTTGCTTTCTCAGGAATCTTTTGGAGGATGTGCTATATCCAAATGAGGAGAAACTGAGGAGGAAAGAGGAAGACAGAGGATTCAGGAAATAGGTGATGATAACAAGGTGAGAAAGGTGAAGGGAATTTCCTGGACAATAGCTGTGTTTTGGTCTTAAGAATAACCAGTCCTCAGTTGGCCAGCTTCCTGAATAACTCCAGAAATGGATATGTTCAGAAGGTAGAATTAGAATTGTCAGGATGCTTCATTTTAAGACTGTGAAATATATTCAGACAGGCTTTACATTTTTGTTGTAGAGGCTTGGAATGGGGTTAAAGTGGCAATATTAACAGTAGGAAGGATACATTGTTACTCAGGGAAGGAAATGTATGAAAAATATGCTAGCTCTCTGAATATTGTGAGGATGAAAGAAAGGAAGGTGGGTGTTATAAAGAGAACTAATTCTTTTTTTTTAAAGATTTATTTTTATTTATTCATGAGAGACAGAGACAGAAACAGGGAGAAGGGGAAACAGGCTCCCTGTGGGGAGCCTGATGTGGGAGTCAGTCCCACGACCCTGGGATCATGACTTGAGCTAAAGGCAAATGCTCAACTTCTGAGCCACCCAAGGGCCCCAGTCTTTATCTTTCATGATAGGAAAGAAATAGATCGACAGCTTATAAGTAAAAATTAAGAATATATTATTTGGAAATAAAGAGCTAAATACTAGATATTTTGACGAATCTCAAAGTTGGGATATGGGCTGCCATTTCTCTTTTGAAATCTTGTGGTACTATTTAACTAGTAAACTGTATAGATGTACTACTTTGGAAACTGAGAATTTATAATTTTAAAATTGAGAAGAAGAGGAATAGAAGTATTTTCGGTTTTGCTTTTTCATATAGAAGAGTAACTCTTGATGAAGTATATATATTTTACTTATCTGGAGGAACTAAATAGATTATACCCTGGCATTGCTGACATTTGTCCATTCTGTTTCTTGAGGATAACTATTATTGGGAAGGGTTTCCTTTTATCCCTTCAAGGTGCACATATTGTTTGCATGGTGAAAGTAATGGTGAGAAATCTTAAAGTTGTTGCTACAATTCTCAGAACTTAAGTGTGTGTCCCAAATAAAAGACAGCCAGTATTACTAAGGGTTAAGGAGAAATAGAAGCACCATGGGTAAACTTCCATTTGATTTGGTAGATACACTCATATAAGGCAAATTAAACAGTTTATTTGTTAAACAAAGAATAGCGTCCTCTCATTCCAAGTAGTCTTAAATACTCAAGATTTTTTCCTATCAAAAACTTCACATGGCTAGTTCATGCATTCTCATGGAATGCTTTTAACTGTTCACTGACTCATTACCTATTCATCTATAGCTAATGTAAAACCACTTTTGCTGTGGTTTACAAAAATATGGAGGTTATGTGACTCAGTGCATGCAGTTCAGAATTTAGATTATCTTTCAAAAATCAGAAAATGCTTTGCCAAAAATCCAATGAGTGTGCTCAAAATATCAAGTGCCTTTTGAAGTTTTTAAATAAAAAACTTCAACAACAAAACCCAACAATAAACAAACAAAAACCCCAGAACATGTCTTGTAAACAAAAGAGTTTAGCAGACATCCTTAAACCTCCTTGAAAGAATTTTTAGAACATAAGAGAGGCAGAAACAGAGACTGAGGTAGAAAAAGGAAATTTATCCTTGAATTTTTTTTTTCAAACCAAGGACATTTGGTGTTGACAGGAGAAGGAAGAGAGAAGAAATGAAGAAAGAACATGATCTGTCTCAAAGATTTATTTTATAATTGATTGTAGCTTATAAAGGTTTTCATTGATGGTTGTATGGGAGGAAGAATTCTAAGTTTCAATGCTGACACTTTGAAGAGTTGCCCTGTTGTTGCAGCTGCTTGGGCAGCCTTGCTCAAACATCAATGGTGCATTGTGGCAGCTCGCTCTGCTTCCCTGTTTCTGATGGACATTCTCCAGGCAGTGAAGGGCAAAGGGGCTGGCAGTGCTGGTAACTGGCATAATGGAAGTTGTTGGACCAGTTTTGAGTGTATGCGTGTGAACAGAACACTTAATGACAGTTTCTGTATTATGGTCAGTCTAAGTTCAGGGTCAGAAGATACTTTCAGGTCAATTAATAGAGATGGAAATATATATATTTATCTTTTTTTGTGGTTAGAGTGCATATTATTTGGTTATATACATATATACACATATATGTATATTTACATATTATATATATGTGTTTGTCTTTTTGTGGCATAGAGTGAATATTATTTTTTTTTATATTTTTTATAGTGTTGGTAGAAAGGACTGTTCAGAGCCTAAAAAAGATTCAGTAGGTACTCAAGATATAAGTACACTGAAATATTTCCATCATAAAATAAATGTCTTTTAGTGTTCATTATACTTAATTATTGATCTTTTAGGATATTCTAATTAAATATTTTCTATTTGTGAAAATGTCTCATTTTTTTCAGCTATTTCTGTATGTTCAATAACATTCCAATTTGTTCTTTTAGAATCATAAAATTTTATAAGGGATATGAAAACTCACCTCATACTGAATAAATAGAGCCATTACTTAGAAGAATACATTATAATTTTAGGAGGTGATACAGAGAAGAAAGAATTGATGAACATTTATTATGTATATATTTTTTCTGCTAGAGGAAATATCTTCAAGTTGGAAGAGGGAAATGTAAATCAATGATTGAATTGGTTACTAAGAGGCTTTTTTGGCAAATTTGAAATCAAAGTCCATAGGGTTTAACAAATTCTATTCCATAATTTTTGAAAAAACAAAGCACCCTGCACATTTATATTATGTGTGTTTTTCAAAGTGTTGTCAACATATATTTTTACTAGATCCTTATAGTGATCCTGAGAAGTAGCCACTACTACTTTGAATAGTAGACACTAGGTCTACCTTTTTATTAACTCTCATTTATTATTCACTATACTCAAGAAGACACTATTATCTCCATTTATAGATGTTAAAATAAACTAAATAAATTTTTCAATTCCTAGCTATGCATCAAAGTATTTGGAATCCAAATGTAAGGAGTTTTTCTCCAATGACTATGCCTTTTCCCTTGAAATCCATAAATTCTAGATATAATCACACATGAGAGTAGGAAGCTATAAAATACTAGGTATAAGCAAATATGTAAAATCTTAAACATAAAATATAGATGAATTCTGTAATCTACAGAGTTAACTTTATCTCTGGCAAAATTCTGAAGTGAATTAATCAATTCACCCATGTCAATTAAATATCATTAAATGCTTTAAACAGTTCAATTAAAAGACAGAGATTGTCAAACTAGATAAAAAATAGCCAGCTATATGCTGTGTATAAGATTACTATATTAAATAGAAAAACAGAGATAGATTAAAAATGAAAGGATGTGAAAATATATACCAAGCAAACATTAATCATAAGAAAGGTGGAGTAGCTATATAATAACAGAAAAAAGTACACTTCAAGACAAAGAATATTGCCATAGATAAAGAAGATATACCCATTCTAAAAATCTGGGCATATAATAATGGCTTCAAAATAAATGAAGCAAAAAACTAATAAAAATTAGAGAAAAATGAATAATTATACTTGGAAGTTTAAATATACTTTTCAGTAATTGATAGAGTAAATATAGAAAACAACCAGTAAAGATGTGGAAGGCTTAACTAACACTTAACCAATTTGATTTAATTGACATTTATAGAATCTTATATCCTGCAGTAGAAAATACACATTCTTTTGAAGTACACATGGAACATTCACCAAGATGGTCATATGCTGGACCTTAAATCAAATCTCAATAACTTTTAAATGATTGAAATTATACAAATATATTGTTTATACACAACAGACTTAATTTAGGTATAAAAAGAATAGAGAAAGCTGGGAAGGGTTGAGGTGATGGGAGTATTAGGAGGACCTTGCTTTGTCCCTCAAGCACAGCTAGATAAATATCAAATCATTCTGATACCCAGGAAATCAATTTGAGGACTGACAGAACAAACTGCACAACTAGAGGGAGAGAAGAGGCCAGCCACATCATGGAAGTGCAGAGGCCTAGTTGGGGGAGAAACAGATGGATTGTGAATGCTGCAGCAAGGAGGGAGCCCTTGTCATGGAGAGAGGCAAGAGAGAGAGATAGAGAAGCACACAGGGGATTGCACAAAGAGAACACTTCCCAAAAGCCATTGACTGGGAAAATGAGAGGGGCTGAATTTTCAAGAGTTTATAGCCAAACTGTGGAAGGAGCCACAATGTCCTTCAACAGATGAATAGATAAAGAAGATATGCTCTCTATATACAATGGAATATTACTCAGCCATCAGAAAGGACAAATCCCCACCATTTGCTTTGAGGTGGATGGAACTGGAGGGTATTATGCTGAGTGAAGTAAGTCAATCGGAGAGGACAATCATCATATGGTTTTACTTATATGTAGAATATAAGAAATAGTGAAAGGGATTATAAGGAAAAAGAGGAGGACTGAGTGGGAAAAATTAGACAGGAAGAGAAGCCATGAAAGACTTCTAACTCTGAAAAACAAACAAAGGGTTGCAGAAGGGGAGGTGGGTAGGGGGATGGGGTAACTGGGTGATGGGTACTGAGGAGGGCACTTGATGGGATGAGCACTGGGTGTTATAGTATATGTTGGAATATTGAATTTAAATTTAAAAAAAATATAAAAAAGTATAAAAATGTTTTTACAACCAGCAGTGCTCAAAGACTGAAGTTTTAGGGGTCCATGGCATGGCCAGTATGGAGACCTGAGGGTGTTGCAGCACTCCTGTGGAGAAGGAGGGCAGATAGCTTGTGGGCAGATGACTTGATCTGAGGATCCCCTCGGTTGCACTGGGAGAGACAGCTCTCCTTTCTTGGAGTGCTCTGGGGGAGTGGGCATTGCCTCTCTGGGGACAAAAGAGCCATCAGGCACCATTTCCCTCCTCCACCCCTTAAGGATAAACCAACTTCAGTAACCAGCACAGCACCAACAGTGGCAGCCTAAACTGCTTACACCAAACATGGCCCCCCTGCACTCTGCTGGTGCTGCTTTTCTGGGGCAAGTGTACCTGAGAACCAGAGCGCTGAGCCCCTCCCCAAAAGACCAACACAGACACCCCCCTTCTTCTGCAGGCAGCATATCTACCAACCATAGAGCTCTTCAATGCTTCAGCTCTACTAGAAATGAAATCAAGTCTGTTTTAACAAGCAGACCAGAGCACACCTAGTTAAAACTCACCACACTCTGGCCAAGATCCAAACACTGCCACTACAGGCAAGGAGAAACAGGACTGACCTGAAGAAAATAGCAGCCAAAACACAGCAACAGAATGCACACAGCATGCAATGGAGACACTTCCCAAAGTACTGGACCTTGAACAGTATATTACATCTTCTTCATGAAGCCATTGCCCTCAGGAGCAGGACACTTAACAGGATTTCCTAACAGAAGAAGACAGAGACCTCGACAAAATTCCAAGATGGAGAAATTCATCCCAAAAGAAAGAACAAGAAATGTCATGGCCAGGGATCTAATTGAAGCAGATATAAATAATATGCCTGATCCAGAATTTAAATCAATAATCATAAGGATAATAGGTGGGCTTGAGAAAAGCATAGAAGGCACCAGAGAATTCCTTTCCACAGAGATAAAAGACCTAAAAACTAGTCAAGCTGAAATGAAAATTGCAATAACTGAGATTCGAAACTGACTGGATGTAATGACCACAAGGATGGAAGAAGCAGAGGAGTGAATAATTGGTAAAGATAAAATTCTGGAAAATAAGCTGAAAGAAGAGGGAAGGAAAAATATTAGAATGTAGACTTAAGGCACTCACTGACTCTATGAAGCATAATAATATTCATATCATAGGAGTTCCAGAAGAAGAAGAGAAAGAAAGGGGCAGCAGGTTTATTCAAGCAAATTATGTATGAAAATTCCCTAATCTGGGGAAGGAAACAGACATCCAAATCCAGGAGGCACAAAGAACTCCCATCAAAATGAAGAAAAACAGGCCAACACCAAGATATATTATAGTTAAATTTGCAAAATATAGAGATAAGAAAAAAATTAAAAACAGCAAGACAAAAGAAGTCCCTAACTTATAAGGGAAGACAAAAAAGGTTAGCAGCAGATCTATCCACAGAAACTTGACAGACAAGAAGAAAGGCATGATGTATTCAAGGTGCTGAATGGGAAAAATATGCAGCCAAGAATACTGTATCCAGCAAAGCTATCATTCATAATAGAAGGAGAGATCAATTTTTTCAGCCAAACAAAAACTAAAGGAGTTTGAGACACTAAATCAACCCTGCAAGAAATATTAAAGGGGACTCTTTGAGTGGGAAAGGAAGACCAAAAGTGACAAAGACTAGGAAGGAACAGAGTAAATCTCCAGAAACAATGACAAAACAAGTAATAAAATGACACTGAATTCATATCTATCAATAATTATCTTTTTAAAAAAGATTTTATTTATTTATTCATGAGCAACACAGAGAGAGAGACAGAGAGAGAGGCAGAGACACAGGCAGAGGGAGAAGAGGCTTCATGCAGGGAGCCTGATGTGGGACTTGATCCCGAGTCTCCAGGATCACGCCCTGGGCTGCAGGCGGTGCCAAACTGCTGTGCCACTGGGGCTGCCCCTATCAATAATTATCTGAATGTAAATGTAAATTTACTTTACTCTGAATATAAATGGACTAATGCTCTAATCAAAAGACATAGGGTGTCAAAATGGATTAAAAAAAAAAAGACTTATCTATATGCTGCCTACAAGAGACTCATTTTAGACCTAAAGACACTTGCTGATTGAAAGTGAAGGGATGAAGAACCATTTATCATGGTAATGGACTTCAAAAGAAAGCCAGAGTAGCAATAGTTATATTAGTCAAACTAGATTTTATTTTTTTATTTTTTATTTTTATTATTTTTTTTTTAATTTTTTTTATTTAGTTATGATAGTTACACACAGAGAGAGAGAGGCAGAGACACAGGCAGAGGGAGAAGCAGGCTCCATGCACCGGGAGCCCGATGTGGGATTCGATCCCGGGTCTCCAGGATCGCGCCCTGGGCCAAAGGCAGGCGCCAAACCGCTGCGCCACCCAGGGATCCCTCAAACTAGATTTTAAACCAAAGACTGTAATAAAGGATGAAGAAAGGCACTGTATCATAATAAAGACATCTATCCAACGAGAAGATCTAACAGTTGTAAATATTTATTCTCCTAGCTTGGGAATACCCAAATATATAAAACAATAACAAACAGAAAGGAACTCATTGATAATAATATAATAACATTTGGGGACTTTAATACCCCATTTATATCAATGGATGAAATATCTAAGCAGAAAATCAACAAGCAAACAATGGCTTTGAAGGACACACTGGACCAGATGGACTTAAGGGATATATTCAGAACATTTCATCCTAAAGCAGCAGGATACACTTTCTTTTTGAGTGCACATGGTACATTCCAGAACATATCATATACCAGGTCACAAATAGGCCTCAACAAGTACAAAAAGACTGAGATCATACCATGTATATTTTCCAACCATAATGCTATGAAACTTGAAGTCAACCATAAGAAAAAAATTTATATACTGCTAAAGAATGAATGAGTCAACCAGGAAATTAAAGAAGAAGTTAAAAAATGGAAACAAATGAAATTTAAAGTATGATGGTCCAAAAATTTTGGGATGCAGCAAAAGTGGGTCATAAGAGGGAAATATATGGTAATATACACCTACTTCAAGAAGCAAGAAAAATCTGAAATATGCAACCTAACCTTACACCAAAAGGAATTAGGAAAAGAACAACAAATGAAGGTTAAAATTGGCAGAAAAAGGGAAATAATAAAGCTTAGAGCAGAAATAAATGATATAGAAATAAAAAAAAACAATAGAACAGATCAATGAAACAAGGAACTTATTCTTTGAAAAAAAATTAATAAACTAGATAAACCCCTAGCCAGACTTATCAAAAAGTGAAAGGATCCAAATAAAGAAAGCCATGAATGAGATAGGAGACATTATAACCAATGCCACAGAAGTACAAACAATTATAGAAGAATATTATGAAAAAATTATATGCCAACAAATTGGCAATCTGGAAGAAATGGATAAATTCCTTGAAATATATAAACTATCAAAACTGTGACAAGAAGAAACAGAATACTTGAACAGACCAATAACCAGCAGAGAAATCGAATCAGTAATAAAAAATCTCCCAACAAACAAAAGTCCAGGGCCATATGGCTTCACAGGGGAATGATACCAAACATTTAAAGAAGAGATAACACCGATTCGTTTTAAACTGTTCCAGAAAATAGAAATGCTTCCAAACTCATTCTTTGAAACTAGCATTACCTTGATTCCAAAACCGGACAAAGATCTCATTAAAAAAAAAGATAATTACAGGTCAATATCCCTGGTGAACATGGATGCAAGCATTCTCAGCAAAATACTAACAAATTGGGGGATCCCTGGGTGGCTCAGCACTTTGGCGCCTGCCTTCAGCCCAGGACCTGGTCCTGGGGTCCTGGGATCGAGTCCCACATCAGGCTCCCTGCATGGAGCCTGCTTCTTCCCCTGCCCGTGTCTCTGCTTCTCTCTCTCTCTCTCTTTCTCTCTCTGTGTGTCTCCCGAATAGATAAAAATGAAATCTTTAAAAAAAATACTAACAAATCAAATCCAACAGTGTATTAAAAGAATCATTCACCACTCTCAAGTGAGATTTATTCCTGGGTTGTAGGGGTGGTTCAATATTTGCAAATCAGTCAAACTGATATGCCACATTAATAAAAGAAAGGATAAGAACCATATGATCCTCTCAATAGATGCACGAAAAGTATTTGACAAAGTAGAACATTCATTCCTGATAAAAACCCTCAACAAAGTAGGGATAGAGGGAACATACCTTAACAGCATAAAGGCCATATGTGAAAGATCCAGTTATTACATCCTCAAAAGGGAAAAACTAAGAGCTTTTCTCTATGTTCAGGGACACAACAGGGATGTCCACTCTCACCATTGTTATTTAATGTAGTACTGGAAGTCCTAGCTTCAGCAATCCGATAACAAAAAGAAGTAAAAGTCATCCAAATTGGCAAAGAAGAAGTCTACACTATCACTATTTGCAGACGATGTGATACTCTGTAGAAAACACAAAACACTGCCAAAAAAAACCGCTAGAACTGATACATGAGTTCAGTAAAGTAGCAGGATACAAAATCAACATACAGAACTCTGTAGTATTTCTATACACCAGTAATGAAGGAGCAGAAAGAGAAACCAGAAAGTCAATCCTATTTACAATTGCATCAAAAACCATAAGACAGGGTTAAACCTAACCAAGCAGGTAAAAGATCTATACTCTGAAAACTATAGAATATGTATGACACAAAGAAATGGAAAAATATTCCTTCCTCATGGATTAGAAAATCAAATATTGTTAAAATGTCTCTATTACCCCAAGCACATTTATTGCAACCCTTATCAAAATACCACCAGTATTTTTCACAGAGCTAGAAAAACAATCCTAAAATTTGTGCAGAACCACAAAAGACCCTGAAGAGCCAAAGAAATCTTGAAAAAGAAGGAGGCATCACAATTCCAAACTATATTACAAAGCTGTATTTAAGTTATATTACAAAGCTGTAGTGATCAAGACAGTATGGTACTGGGACAAAAACAGGCACATAGATAATTGGAACATAATAGAAAACCCAGAAATGGACTCAGAATTATATGGTCAACTAATCTTTGACAAAGCAGGAAAGAATATCCACTGGATATTCTTCAACAAATGGTTTTTGGAAAACTGGACCACTTTCTTACATCATACACAGAAATAAATTCAAAATGGGTGAAAAATCTAAATGTAAGACAGGAAACCATTAAAATCCTAGAGAACACAAACAGCAACCTTTCGACATTAGCTATAGCAACCTCTTACTACACATGTCCCCAGAGGCAAGAGAAACAATCAACAAACCTGAAAGTCAGTCTATGGAATAGGAGAAGATATTTGCAAATGACAAATCTGATAAAGGGTTACTATCTAAAATCTATAAGAAACATAAAAACCTCTTTCATCCAATAAATAAGCAGATAAACAATGTATAAAAATGCGAGCAATATATTTCTCTTCCTATAGTTTAGATTGACTTTAGCTTTCTGTTGTTCTAATTGAATTTTGCAGTAGCTTCCATTTTATTACCATCCTTTTGTTGTAACTCTTTTCTGTAGATAAAACTACAAAGTAATATTATAGCCTTATATCCATATTAGTTGACATATTGATCATAGCCTTTAATCAGAACTAGCATCCATACATAAAATTTTTGTTGAAAAGTTCTCTAAATTTATATGCCAATTAACCCAAATTTGTAAGATGGTATGTGCTTGAATATTTATGGCAAGGATTATAGAAAGTGGAATAAAATTCAAGAAATGATTGTGAAATGTAGAGGATCAATCATGTAAATGCACATATTCCCAAGTTATCTTAATTTGTAAGATGTATTATAAATTGTCTTTGCATAAATTGTTTGATAATGTAATATACGTTTTGATTTCTAAGAGAGAATGGAAGAGAGCTTATTTAGTTCCTTCACTTACTCATTTAATCATGTATTTGTCAAATTCCATAGATGCCCCCAAATAAGATATCTGATTATAGGTCAATAGGTTCCCTGTTTTAACATGGGGAAAAAAAAAACTTTCAGGAGATTTTGGATGCAGTAGATAAATGTTTATTTACCTATCTTGGTAATTTAGTAACATATGTATAATTAAAAATAATGTCACATAAAATTATAATTTACTAATACTATTTTCAATTCTAATTTTATAGGAGTTTTATTCAGATTCTTCACATACATTTTTAAAATTAGCATCTTTTTCAAAGTTTTCTTAAGTCTGTCTTTGGTTTTGCTTAAGTTTAGCTTAGTTGTAGCATATTTTAAATCCGGGTTTGATGCTGTCACTTGAAATTTCATCAGGAGTCACAAATGCCGTTTCCATTAACCCTAGGGAATTCTTTTTAACACTGTCCCTCAAGTGTTTATCGTGACCTCTGTGATGTAACCATATAATTCTTTGTTTTTCTAAGTGATGTTTGAGTCTAATTTACATTAATATCTAATACAATTTTGAATTAAATTGCCAAGGAGAATCACTAAACATGCATTATTTATTTATTATTTTTGTCTCCATTTTTAACTATTCTATTGGAATGACCTGTAAGACCATCCAAAGCCAATACTGATTGAGGTCATTTCTAGCTAATACATCCTTCCCAAATAGTACTTTGTTGTTTAAAATAAAGTAATTGGGAATGTGTTTCATAATATGGAACCTCTCTTCTGAGAAATAACACTGAGTAAACATTTTGCCTTGATCCTGATATTTACCATATTTAGTCAATGCTCCCTATTTGTCCAAATGTTAGAGGTTCAGAAGTAATCACCAAATACTCCCTGTCCTCAGAGAACATATGGTATATAGGGAGACACAGGCAGGTCATCAGATATTTTCCAAACTGTATAATAATTGCTATTGAAGCAAATTACTACAGAGAGCTGTAGAGGCATATAGTAAGGGCACCTAACCCAAACCAAGAAAGGCTTCCTGTAGGATACAATAGGCAAAATTACACTGGAAAGGTGAATAGGTATTAGCCAGAGGAGAAAGTGTTAAGGGTATTGTAGGAAGAAGAAATAGCTTGTTCAAAAGCTTGAGAATTAGGGGTACCAGGATGGCTCAGTTGGTTAAGCATTTGCCTTCTGCTCAGGTCATGATCGTGGAGTCCTGAGATCAGCTCCAAGTCAGACTCCCTGCTCAGTGGGGAGCCTGCTTCTCCCTCTCCATCTGCCACTCCCCCTGCTTGTGCTCTTTCGCTTGCTCTCTTTCTGCCAAATAAATAAACTCTAAAACACACACACACACACACACACACACACACAAAACAAAACCAGAGTGTGACAGGTTCTTGGGTGTGCAAAACCTTCAGTATGGCTGGAGTGAAGTTTGCAGGTAAGAGTGTGTGCACACGTGAAAGATGAAGTTGTAGAAGTAAGTTAGAACATGCATAGATTATTATAAATCCCCTTTTAGACAGAAATCTTTAATATATACTCTTGTAGATCATCCAAAATTACTATTTTAAGACAAGTATTTAAGAAATGCTCAACTAAAATGTAAATGAAAATTTAAAAGTAGTCACATCTTTATAAACGATGGACAGATTATTGGTTTTACTTCCTATGTGTGTGAGGAAAAACTGATGAATGACCTTTCACAGTAGTCCTTAATACTTAAAGTCTGTAATAGTAACAATTGTTGAGTTTGATTCATTTTGTGAAGCTTATGGCTGCTTTGAAATGTACACAGTAATAATCATCTCAACGTTTGGTTTAATTCAGTCATGATTATTTATCTTACCTGAAACAACACAGTCTTCTGTTGGGATATTATTACAATTATCATTATCATTTATCAACATAAATCATATGAATCCAAGGCCCTGACTTTGGCATAGGATTTAAACCACATTCAGTAGGGTGAAATAGATAAGGGGATTAAGAGTACACTTATCATAATGAGTAATGTATAGAATTATTGAATCATTATATTGTATACCTGAAACTAATGTAATACTGTATGTTAATTATACTTCGGTAAAAAACTTTTTAAGGGCTGACTCAGTAACAGGTTTTGTGGGGTCCACTTCGAGGAGTGGAAGCTCATAGGATATCAAAGAACAATGATGCAGAGGGGTCCTCAATGAAAAGTCCTTGACAGAACCCAGAAGAGCAGCTCATAGGGAGAAAGATAGATGTAAGCCTGTCACACATGGACATCATTAAGGACCAAGAGAGAGCTGGGATATGTAGCACCCAGGGAAGAAAAATGATTTTGCCCTTTTCTTCTGCATCTACTCCATCACTGGTCCTAAAAAAGACCCTGGAAAAACAGGAGGTGGAAAAATGAATAAGAGCTTAATATTGAAGGCAATGGGGAGGGCAGGGGGGCAGGAAACTGTTCCTTATGTCAACTCTCACTGACTTGTGTCCATTTAATAAATCTGGTTGCATAATTTAAAACATAAATAAATTGCAGTAAGTAGACAGGACTTGATGCGGTCTTAGAATGGAAATGCTTGTGTGGGGACTTTTTTATTTAGTCAAACTAATTCAGGAATAAAGACTAACTGGAATGAAATAAAAGTAATAGACTTTTCTTGAGTGTGTAGATATACTTCAAGTAAAAAGAGAATTGGTATTTGATATGGAAAATTTACCAGCTATTAATAATTATTTATTTTGTTTATTCCAACATCATGATCACAATGTTTACAGGATTTCTATTCCCTCAATGCCTGTGGTTTTTGGGCATGCCACTTCGAAGAATGAAGAGGTAGGCCAGATGAAGAGTGGTGGACAGCAAGGCAAAGTTTATTGAGTGATAGTGCAATACTCCCAGAGAGGGAGGGGACCCGATAGGGTCGCCCTTTTGGCGTTTAAATCTAGGGGTTCTTATGAGCTCTTTTGCGGAACTATCCTAGCATCCTGAGTATGGGCCACTTGTGGATTGGCTGCCAAGGCATGCCCATCAGGGCTTTGATCATACACCTGTCTACCTATTAGGTTATTGTTCATATGCTGATAATCTTTTGGGCTGACATTTGGAGACTAACTGCCTCAACTTGTGATAGCGACCAATGTTTTTATAGTTAATTGTTTTGTCTCAGGATGTTTTGCAAAAGTCACATTTGCAGAGGATGCTAGACAGGATGCTATTGTGGTCTTGTCTAAGCTGTAAAACAGGATGCTCGTGCTGTTTTGCCTTAGCTGTCCCTACTCTGTATCTTCTTCTTGGGGACCCTGGCCCTGGCCACCTACCTAACTGTCCAATTAGCTCCTAATAATACTATCTCTGGGATAAGGGAATTGCCACAATTCCGGGTAACTGCACAGGGAACAAGACTTGTAAACACCCAGTGCCATCATATGTAAGGCAGACTTACCTATGAGAGCAAGCTATTAACGACCAATTAAAACATGATCTGTTTGTGTTGAGTAAATTGTGACAACATTCTGACATAGCTCCATATTTTTTCTTTTTTTTTTCATAATCTTTGTTTTTCTATTTCCTCTGTAATATAAGAATTCCACCTTTCTATCAGAAAACAGAATTTAATAAGTAGAGGGATGCCTAGGGGGGCTCAGTGGTTAAGCATCTTCCTTCGGCTCAGGGTGTGATCCTGGAGTCCAGGGATTGAGTCCCACATCTGGCTCCCTGCATGGAGCCTGCTTCTCTCCCTCTACCTATGTCTCTGCCTCTTTCTGTGTCTCTCATGAATAAATAAATAAAATCTTAAAAAAGAATTTAATAAGTATAGAAATAAGTTATAGTCTGTACTCTTGGTACATTTTTTTTTCTAAGGTAATTTTGGTTGCAATATGTATAGAGTAAGCCAACTTAGCAGGAGAAGAGTAGGAGGTAGCTTCTCCATGTTATATTTTTCTATTACCTGTCTATGGAACATTCGTATGTGGGACAGGAAAATCTTGTGTTCCCAAAAGCAGAACTTCTAACAATGTCCCTGAAGTGAGTAGAAACAAGTTTATTAACAATTCAGACGTTTTATCAATACTGCAGTAGGAAAAAAAAAAAGGAGAAAAGAACTGATGAAAAGTAATACCAAGGGAGAAGGAAAGTACCTACTGTTTTTTTTTTTACATTTTTAAAAATTCAATTTTCCAACATATAGTATAATACCCAGTGTTCTTCCCATCAAGTGCCCTCCTCAGTGCCCGTCACCCAGTTACCCCATCCCCCCACCTACCTCCCCTTCCGCATTGGTTTTGAAAGAACTCACACTTCGTATCTATAATCTTTTTTGCTCTTAGTTCTACTACCATAGCCTTTTGGCCTCCCATTTTGCAATATGTTTAAGGAAGTCATGGTACTGTGACTGAAATGTGTGGCTATTAGAAGGTGGGAATTTACCTTAGGATTTATATCTTCAAGTGCCACACGCATGCATAGGTTTGCTCTAAAATTAAAACTGACGTTTGGAAAGAAAATCTTCTGAAATCATATCTATGTATCTGTTCTGCTTGTTTGTTTGAGCTATTGCTCAAGAGAAGATCCTTCTCAGACACCATACAAGCCATTCTGTACCAAGGAAGCCCACTTTTATATAGACTAGACTAGACTGTGCATCTGAATTTTATTACTCAAGAGATCTATTGAATGTGATTATGTCTGGTATTTTCTTTCAGTGTTTCATAACAAAGTATTTGGATGAAGCATTTTTCTTAGTCACAGATGAAGGCAAGGAGGATTGTTTATGATGTGAATGGGTTGCTGTTGAAAGTGTCTCAATTACTTACTTAGGTTTTTAATATGCAATAAAGATCTGTCTTTCCTGCATCACCTGACCTAACTCAGACTTCTAGTTTTTGTCCTTTTATAACAAAGTTTCCCTAATTTGTTGCCTTGGACTTGGCAATTTATCAAGGGGCCCATGAATTTTGGTCTAAAACGAAAAAAAAAGCAATGAAATAACTTTGTTCGTGTTCATTTCACAACATAAGAAGTTACATTTTCACAAGCTTTTGTATACGTACACATATTATATATTGTTCATATATTCATATTGCAAAGATAGTTTATCTCAACTAATAATGGGATACAGTCTATAACATATCTTGGCTAAGATGTTTTTATAAAACTTTCAGATTATTGCTACTTTTCTGCTATATTCCCAGTTCACAAAAACCTATTAGTAGTGAAAAGAAGGTTCACTGAAATATAAAAATGTAGGTATAATTTTAAAATAATTCATAATAATATTATAAATATGTTGAATATTCTGGAACAATATTGTATACGCAGATAAAAGTGAATATGCGGGTGTGAGGATTTCATACAAGTACTTTAAAAGTACAAGTAGAAAAGCCTAATGATGAATATCAGCAGTCTTCCTAGTTCCTAGTGTTCTCTCTCTCAAACTTTGTCAGATAATCAAAGGAAGCTATAGAAATTTTTTGGCCTTTTTAATTTTTTTTTAAGATTTTGTTTATTTATTCATGAGACACACAAAGATATAGGCAGAGGGAGAAGCAGGCTCCCTGCAGTGAGCCTGATGTGGGACTCGCTCCCAGAACCGCAGGATCATGTCCTGAGCCAAAGGCAGATGCTCAACCACTGAGCCACCCAGATATGCCCCCTTTTTAATACTTTCTGATACAGAACTTGATGACTTATGTTGCCAAGGGTGAAAAGATCAAAACTACAAAGGCGTAATTCAGAGCTGTACCTCTCAAAGCGAAAACAGATACAAGTAATGCGCAGGATTGCTTTAAACCCTGGTAAATCAACCTTGAAGTTAGTGGCAAATATGCTTCAAGACAAAGGAGAAGAAACTGTTGATAAGACTCCTTTATCAAACCACATTGTTTGATTTTGGATTACACCAACACATTAATGCATTGTGGAAAAAAAGATATGGTCTAATGTATGTGCTAGCAGATAATTAAATTTCAAGTTGGAAGGTCTAAATCAGCTCTTGCCATTTGTACCAAGAATATCTGAGGAAGAAGTACTTGATGACTTTTTGTTCTGCTTATCACTAAAACCCTATACTCTACAATAGAGATTTGTGTTTGTTTTTAATAATGATTTTCTGTGCTGTGATGTTGACTGGAAGTGTCATCGTTACAGTATGAAGTAGGGAATCTTGTCCATAGCAAGGTGAAGTTTTGCTATACGTGAATCAAAATAGTTTCTCTTGAAGGCCAATTCATAAACTACCTTGGCAGGTATGAATGAAGGAGAGAAATATTTCTTCATAATACTTATAATGCCTATAAAGACTATTCCTATAATTGCAAGTAGCATCATTAAGTTGTCTGTATCTGTTCTTAAATAGCCTTAACTTACTAATTTAAAGTCAATATGAGTTTTAGTTGAGATAAGAAAGAAGAACTTTTTTAGAATACAAACCCTGGTACAAATTTCTTCTTTACAAATTTAGTTTTAGAAAGTTTAGTTTCAGGACATCTGGGTGGCTCAGTCGATTAGCCTCTGCCCTCGGCTCAGGTCATGATCCCAGGGTTCTGGAATGGAGTCCCGCATCAGGCTCTTGCTCAGCTGAGAGCCTGTTTCTTCTCCCTCTCCCTCTCATTCTTCCTCTCCCGCTGCTGCTACCCCTGCTTGTGCACTCTCTCTCTCTCTGTGTCAAATAAATAAATAAAATCTTTTTTCTTAAAGAATAGTTTCTTTGTATTTTTCAGTGGTTATAAATTTTATTTGTTTAATTCCGATGACAAAACTCTTATTGTAATAATGGTGTGTACTTCTTGTAGAAAATTCAGAGGGTACAAAACATTATATAGGCAAAAGAAAAATATATAGACATATACAAACATCTATGTTTACTTCATATATGCATATATAAATAGAATCATATGCTATATGTTTTGTGGTTGGTTGAAATTTGATACAGAGAAATTGAGGAAAAATGTTCAAGGTAACTAACTGAATGAATGGGATTGATAAATTTTTCCAGAGAATTGAATGCTGAGTTCCACAGAGCTTTTTATGACCCTGTGTGTGGCATGAAGAGACTTCAGTGAAGTAACATCTATCAGAGGAAGCTCAAATGTGATTTGCTGCCTTTTCCCCTGTCTCCTGGTATTGCACACTGCTTGTTGAGATTGATTTTGGAAGAATAGTTTTCCTTCTTAGTCACAGGAACGTCACGTCCCTTCTATTGCACTGATAGGCCCCATATCTATGCAGATATAGCAAGAACTCTAACAGCAACAGTTCCAAAAATATTTGAGTGCATATTGTGTCACTATTTTAGGCTCCTTATGAGCATTATTTCATATAACCCTCGTAATATCCACATAATATAATCATGCCTATTTTGGAGTTGAGGACATTGGCAATCTTATAGGTTAAAAGCAGGCTGTGTTCTTAATATAACTGCTAAATAGTCAACAGCAACAACAAAATTCAGTCCCCGGTATGCTTTAAACTTGGCTCTGCCGATTGAGATTTAATCAGTATAGGGTGGGGCTCTGGCATTAGTATGTTTTAAAAGTTTCCAGGTAATTCTTATGGTTAGCCAAAGTTTGAAATCACTAACATAGATAATGACCAAAGTAATTTCATTTTTTGCACAATTTTTATGAATACTCCTTAATGTCCACAATGTCATTTGTTTTAGCTGTTTTTTAAAATTATTTTTAATTTTTTTAATGTTATTAATTTTTGCCTTTTAGATTAACCTGGTAATAGGGATGAGACACATTAGGCTTTAACTTCTCACTTAAGGTCTGAATCTTGGATAAAAGTATGTATGATACTTAGAAGTAAAATGACTCTTCACCTCTGTAAATCAAAACCAGCTTTAAGGATTAAGTTATTTTTTTTCTCACTGGGGAAT
Organism: Vulpes lagopus; assembly: GCF_018345385.1. NCBI lineage: Eukaryota > Metazoa > Chordata > Mammalia > Carnivora > Canidae > Vulpes > Vulpes lagopus. The sequence goes on from NC_054824.1 coordinate 85,366,149, forward strand.
AAAAGAGAGTAAACCAGCCTGGCTGGCAGCAACATGCCAAAGTTAAGTCTAGTATTATATGAAATCTCTTGGAAAGTAAATCCTAAAAGTAAGGATTCATAGGAATTCAAGAAAGTAGAAATCGTGGAGGAGGGCTAAGAGATAAAGAAAATGTGAAGTGAAACTGTTTCAAAACTATTCCGATATGGTTGATGATCTCTTCTTTTCTGATTTCAACTACCTTTTTAAAAAATATTTCGTTTAAGAAAATTATCAATTATTTCAGACAATGTATTTTCAGGGTTAAAATATTTGTTTTAAAATCTACCACTTACAAGATGTGCCGATTCATTTTGATATCACAGAAAATTTTAAGTCGAGATGTGAAACATTGTCAACATGAAACTTTATGGATAGAAACACTATCAGGGTGGGGCCAGGAAAAGAATATACATTTTTAGAAAGATGCAGCCAAAAACTGGGGAAACCAGAATTTCTGGATGTAGAAGCTAATGAAAAGTTTTCAATGATATGTCTTCAGTTAATTATTTCTTCCTTTTGTATTAAAACCAAAAGGTTAGATTTAATTTTGGATTACACATTATGATCAAATTTATTGGTCTCTATTCTTTGCATAACTTTTTTTTGTTGTTTAGTTGCAGAAATGGAGTACAGTGATAAAGTATGGAAAAGGTGTAGTTTCTTGGTGTAGGTGTGATGGACATTTTTCAAATTTTCAAAAAAAGTTCCCTCTTATTGCTAGAATAAATTCTCTGAGGAAAGAAAAAACTCTTTATTTTCATAATCCAGGATGAGTTATTATAGTTTTTTCCCCATAGGAAATGGAAGGAGACCTTCTATATTATTAAATATATAATTTCACTATTAACTATTCAAATTTTTGCCCCTAATTTTAAAGGTATGATGACATGGGACAAGGAGAACTATTCTCCATAGGAATTTATAGTCATTTGAAGTTTTTTTATTTTTTTAAATTATTTTTTATTTTTTATTTTTTTAAATAATAAATTTATTTTTTATTGGTGTTCAATTTGCCAACATACAGAATAACACCTAGTGCTCATCCGTCAAATGTCCCCCTCAGGGCCCATCACCCATTCACCCCATCCCCCGCCCTCCTCCCCTTCCACCACCCCTAGTTCGTTTCCCAGAGTTAGGAGTCTTTATGTTCTGTCTCCCTTTCTGATATTTCCCACACATTTCTTCTCCCTTCCCTTCTATTCCCTTTCACTATTATTTATATTCCCCAAATGAATGAGAACATGTAATGTTTGTCCTTCTTCTATTGACTTACTTCACTCAGCATAATACCCTCCAGTTCCATCCACGTTGGAACTGGTGGGTATTTGTCATTTCTAACGGCTGAGTAATATTCCATTATATACATAGACCACATCTTCTTTATCCATTCATCTTTTGATGGACACAGAGGCTCCTTTCACAGTTTTGCTATTGTGGACATTGCTGCTAGATACATCGGGGTGCAGGTGTCCCGGCGTTTCATTGCATCTGCATCTTTGGGGTAAATCCCCAGCAGTGTGATTGCTGGGTCATAGGGCAGGTCTTTTTTTTAACTCTTTGAGGAACCTCCACACAATTTTCCAGAGTGGCTGCACCATTTCACATTCCCACCAACAGTGTTGAAGTTTTTTTGGTAGTAAGTTACTCATCATCTCTGTGTTTTGCTAATTATTTCATCCACAAATTGTCAGCTCCACCCCCCACCCCTGAAAAGTAAAGAGCTTCTCTAGTAAATTCCCTGATGGCCCTAAATATTGGTCATCATTTTATTTGGCATGAAAATTCTTCCAAAATAATTCTCAGAAAAGCAGGCAATTCAATTTATAGTACTTGCATTCTCTCTCTCTGTCTTTTCCACAGAATTTCATGGAATTACCTGTGTCTCTCATCTCTTGTCTTATCCCGTCATAGTTTTTAACTGTTTTTCAATTGTGAAGCATGATAAAGTAAACCAGGGAATGGACTTATAATCACAAACTAGAGGTTTGATTTTGAGACTATCATCTGCTAAATGTAACATATAAATTGGGTGAGAAATTTAATTTTTATGAGCCTCAGTTTTATTCCTGAAAAAAATGGGAATAGTGGTGTTTATACAAATGTTCATGGTGGGGATCAAGGCAGAGAGAAGAGATGGTAATATGAAATTGTTTTCCAAATTTTAAGTGTAATGTATTATTATATGTATTACTAGAACTTCAAAATAAATGGTAACTTCTGCAAGGGAAATTTTAAAGTCCATTGAACATGAGATTGTATTTCTAATTTGATTCACATATTTTTTATCTTTCTTGAGTTAACTGCCTTTTTCCCCATTGTGCATCCGCATGGTCTTTAACTCTTCAAAAAATGCTTATTCCTTTTATGGTAATCTACTTCATACCAATCAATATAAGTAGTGTTCACGCATTTATGGAATTTTTGAATAAGGAATTATTTAAGTCAAAATACAGGCTCAAAATAATAACTGATATCATAAAGAATAAGGTGCTCCAGGCTGCCATTTGCCACTTATTAACTTAACCTGGCTAGTGTCAGTAGTTGGAGGACTTAACTCCTCCTGAAAATGTTTCAAAGCAAAAACTAATATTTGAAGGAAATTAATTTCTTCACACCAATACTCATAAATTCTCTAAAATCCAAATCTGGTCATGTCATCTTCCTACCTGGAAACATCTTCCCTTTGCACTCAAGGTAAACCCAAATCCTTGTATTGTCCAAAGGTATTTACCCATAAACTGTGTTGTCAATTTTATTTGTATTGTTTTCTCACTCTGTGTCTTTACACTTTAGCTTACCACGTTTTTTGCCATTTCCCCCATGCCTCAGACATGTGATGCTTCCTCCGTCTAAAATACCATTCTCTTCCCTTACTATTCAGTGAAATCCTAATAAACTTGTAAACAGCAGGTTCAATCCCACCTCCTCTGTAAAGTCTTCCTTGATTCTCCAGGGAAAGCTAACTACCATTTCAGTATGCTTCCAGAGCATGTGCTTCTAGAATAACATCTGATACTTTATAAAATGGTTTTTGTGTGTCTACCTAGTCTAATAGATTATAAGCAGATGCTCTATCTTGTTCTCTCTTTTTGTCTGCCACCTTGGAGACTTTGGCACACATCAGGCTCTGAATAAATATTTGTTGAATGACTGACTGAATGATTCAGTCAGTGAGTCATTTAGCACTTTGTCAGGCCATATTTCTCGAAGTAGAAAAAAACCCGCAGCTTTTGGGAAGCATTCACCATTGCACAAACTACTTATTAATTTGGGAAAAGAACAAACTTTTTAATATTTTGCTAATAAAAATCAAACAATAGATTGATAACTGCAGACTCCAGGTACCATTAGAAAGACATCTATAGCTCAGTAAGATTAAATATTTTAGTTCTTAGCTTTGAGAAGAATCATTGAATCATATGGAAAAATTGCTCTTAAAGGTAATATAGTCTAATTCCCCACTTTTTGAATAAACATATCCAGTCACTTATACTCGTTCATATCTCTGTGAGCAATTATGATGTTAAGTTCTTATCTACTTTAAATTGAAATCTGTATCTTGTATTACCAGCTCATTATTTTAGTATATCCCTTGGTACCATGTAGAATAAATATAATAGGAAGCTTTTAAACATTTTAAAATGTTCTGCTCTAATTATTCCCCCAATCCCATAAGTAGTAACATTCAATATCCTTGATTCTTTCGACCTTCCATGGTTCTAGTCTTGAATCCTTCCTTGTTTCCTTTCTTGGAATATCACAGTGATTCTGAGTAATTCCGTATCACAATATTGATCATGTCATCTGACCATTGCTGACGAGAGTGGGACTGTTATCTCCCTCATTCTAGATAATGTTATTCTGCTAGCACAGTTTAAGATTTAATCTGATTTTTTTAAATGTCCATATCACATGGTTGAGTCATATTGACCTCACTGAAGATACTATCTCTTCCTATCCAAGGATACAGTAACAGGTCACTGAGATATTATCTAACAATGATGTCAGAGAAGAAGCCAGTGATCTTCAGTAAAGAGAGAGAATGCACAAAAAGAAAAAATATGTATTAAACAAAAGGGTGAAAATTATGTGAGCTAAATATAAATATGACAAAAGGGCTAAAAGCTATTGAAAATATGCTGAACCTTTAGATTTTGCTGCATTTATATTAGAGACATGTTAGCAAAAGTTAATACTATTATAGATTTTAGAACTATAATATAATTTAAATTTCATTCTTTAGCATTTCCTTTGAATGTAACAACAGTGTTAATAGTTTATAAAAAAAATCTGTTTTTGTGAAGTTTGTAATTTCTCTAAGCTTGAATGAATTCTTTATATAGAGAAATAAACTTGTTTCAAGAAAAATACCTTTGATTTTATATAAAAATTCAAGGAAAAATATGATTTACTTAGCAAAAAATCTATTAAGAAAACCTCACTTGGACAAGTTTAGAACATTAAACAATTATGTATATAATTTTCATTCCTTACTTTCTTAAATACTTAATAATTTACTAAGTAAATTTATTTGTGATTTTTAAACTTTCTACCGTAAAATCTGTATAGCCAAGTCAGTTTTCTTCTTGTGTTGTATTTGCTCATAATAGAATTTTATGGGGTTATGCACGCAAGGAGCAAGTTTTGTTACTGAAGATTGTTAACTGGGTTTGTGTGTACCTTCAGAATGCAGGGTGTGTAGTACTTGCCTTGCTCTTAACAAATGCATCTTTGTATGTGCTGGTTAACCAACCTTAATGCTTACATAAATTTTCCTTGCCAGTCTTTGAACCTATAACATTTATAGTGATACTTAGGTTTTATTTATTTATTTATTTATTTATTTATTTATTTATTTATTTATTTATTTATTTATTTATTCATGATAGTCACACAGAGAGAGAGAGGCAGAGACACAGGCAGAGGGAGAAGCAGGCTCCATGCACCGGGAGCCTGACGTGGGATTCGATCCCGGGTCTCCAGGATCGCGCCCTGGGCCAAAGGCAGGCGCCAAACCGCTGCGCCACCCAGGGATCCCGATACTTAGGTTTTAAATTGGAAGTTTAACCCTCAGAAGCTGTTCTTTTAAGTATATATATATATATATTATATATATGTATATGTATATTATATAGGTATATGTATATTATATATATATACACACACACACACATTTTACTATAACCTAATAATGTGTGACTATGTAAAGTGGTGCCACGTTGTTTGAATATAGCTACATTTTCTATAATTAGAATAACTAAATTGTTTAATTGTAATTTTTAGGTCATTTGTGCTGTTTAGAATTGAAAATAGATTTCTTTACATTAAAATGACAAAGAATAGGAGAGCCTGGGTGGCTCAGTCCTGTAAGCCTCTGACTCTCGATTTTGATTCAGGTCATGATCTCAGGGTTATGAGATGGAGCCCAGAGACAGGCTCCATGTTCAGCCTGGATTCTGCTTGTCCCTCTCTGCCTCTCCCTCTCCCCTTCTACCTTCACCCGCTCACACGTGTATGCAAGCCTGCACTCTTTCTCTCAAATAAGTAAGTAAAATCTTTAAAAAGATGACGAAGAATTAATGTTTTTAGTGGATATCTTCATCTAAAAAAATAACACACAAAGCAAAATTTAAAGGAATAGCCACATTGAGGTACAGCTGTGTGTTTTTTGTACTAATCTTCTATTAATCACTGCTTAAACTTCCCTACTCAGATTAAGTTGTCAATGTATTCATATAAGTACTTTAGGCTTATATGCAGCTCAGCTCCAGTTGTTCTTTAGAACACTTTAGCTTCACGTGTACTTGCATGAGGATTTTTATTTGAAACTACCAGCTAAAAGTCCTCTTTGCCTAGTTAAAATCCTTGACTTTGGATTCAGATAGATGTAGTTTTAACAATCACTCTGTGTTTGTGATGTTAGTTTTCTTGATTTCATTATCTTTGCATCTAAAATCATCAGATTTCATTGGGCTATTAAGAGAAAAAATTGTAATATTTTATGAAGAATGCTGAACATTGTGTTTGCCATTAGTAAGAACTCAGTGAATAGCAATTACCATAACTATATGTTACTATCCAATCCAATTTCTCTCTGTGTCATTCATTTCAATCAGTAACTCCCATCCCTTTAAGATTATCCTGAATGCATCTCTCTTTTTTTGCACACTTCCTTCAGGGATGAAGCTGAATTTTACTTTGGATTACTTGCTGTTAATTCTATGGAATGTTCTTAGTTTAATTATTTCTAGGCTTCATGGTAAATTCTCTGAGGTCTTGAGTTCTTTCAGAGGTTTGTCTTTTCATTCTCTAGGCCAAATTAGAAAAGAAAATCATTACTATTTCTTCAACCCAATGCTTAGCAGCGTGAGTTCTCCACAATATTCTTTTCCTTTGGAAATAGCACATAGAAAGTTATAAAGCTTTGCCCCCTTTTAAAAATGTGGTAAAATACTCATAACATATTTGCCATTTTACCCATTTTTAAGTGGCAGACATATTGTTGTGCAACCAACACCACCATTCATTCATCTCCAGAACTCTTTTCATCTTGAAAATCTGTAAGTCTACACCGATTAAACAATGGTTTCCCATTCCCTTCTCCCCCTAACTTCTGGAAACCATTATTTTACATTCTGTCTGTGTGATTTTGACCGCTTTAAGTACCTTATATAAGGGTAGTCCTACAGTATTTATCTTTTTGTTGTTGGTGTATTTCACTTAGCATAAGTTCATCCATATTGTAGCATACATGAGAATTTCTACCCTTTTTAAGACTGAATAATATTGCATTATATTAATATACCAAGTTGCTTATCCATGGATATCCATGGACACTTGGATTGCTTCTTTGTTTTTGCCATTGTGAATAATGATGCTATGAACATGAGTATACAAATATCTCTTTGAGATCTGGCTTTCCATTCTTTTTAGTATATACTCAGAAGTGGAATGGCTGGATCATATACCAATTCTATTTTTAATTTTTTGAGGAACTACTGTGCTGTTTTCCACAGTGATAGTAATTATTTTATATTTCCACCAGTAGTGTACAGGGGTTCCAGTTTCTCCATATCCTTGTTGACACTGACTGTTCTTTCTTTCTTTTCTTTCTTTCTTTCTTTCTTTCTTTCTTTCTTTCTTTCTTCCTTCCTTCCTTCCTTCCTTCCTTCCTTCCTTCCTTCCTTCCTTCCTTCCTTCCTTCTTCCATCCTAATGGGTGTGCAGAGGTATCTTATCATTTTGATTTGCACTCCTTTAATGTTTAATGATGTTAAATATCTTTTTAATATATTTATTGGCCATTTGTATATATTCTTTTGAGAAATATCTATTCAAACCCTTTGTCTAATTCTCAATCAGGTTGTTTATTTTTTTATTGTTGAGTTTTAAGTGTTCCTTATGTATTCTAATGTTAATCCCTTATCAGATTCACAATTTGCAGATATTTTCTTTCATTCAACGAGTACTTATTTTTCTCTGTTAATAGTACATTTTGATGCATAAATTTTAAAATTTTTCATGAAGTTCAATTTGTCTACTTTTTTGTTGTTGTTGCTTTTGGTGTCTTATACAAGAAATCACTGCCAAGTCCAATATTGTAAGTTTTTACCTTATATTTTCTTCTAACAGTTTTATAATTTTAGGTATTGAATTAAAGTCATGGATCCATTCTGAGCTAATTTTTTATATATGGTATTAGGTAAGGTCCAACTTCATTCTTTTGTGTATAGATATCCAGTTTACCTAGCACCATTGATTGAAAATACTATCTTTTCCTTATGGAGTGAGGAGAAGATATTTTGTGTGTTATCTGTCTTCAATCTATTGAACTTAACTTATGTTCTAAAGTTTGATCTATACTGGAAAGTGTCCCTTGTGTTCTTGAGAAGAATGTATTTTTTTGGTTGATCAGAGGGTTCTGTGTATGCCCATTACCCCATAATTGTTTTTGTATTAATAACACAAGTGATGTGATAGCGTTTTTACCTCAAACATTTCCGTTTTTATTCACAGCAAATAGCTAACATACTTTGTGTACTTTATTCTCTTTGTAGTGACTGTATAATATATCTTCTCCTGCCTCTTCCCCTTCCCCTTATTTCCTGCATCTACACGCTTTCCTTTCCCATTACTCAGATTTAAAAACATTGGCTTTTCTAAGGACCTCTAAGAGATTTGTTCATAATAACCAATGATATCAACCAATATTATTTAAGACTGATTCAACCAATAACTCATTCAACCAATAACTTATTGTCTGCTTACTGTCAAGGCCATTTTATAGAGAGAATTCAGTCTGCACCATATTACATAAAATGGATGCTATTATCTTGCTTTTATTTGATGCTAAAAATGGTATTATATATACATTATTTTGTTCTTAAAGATAGAGACTGAAGAAGATTCTTCAGCCTGAAGATTCTTACCACTGTTTAATTTAACTCATTTAAACAATTTAAATTTTCCCATTTTCCTTGAAGCTCATAGGGAGACAATTTTGTCCTGATAATATGACACTATCTTATCTTTTGATAAGGATGTTAAAAGCAACCAGTCTGATGTACTCAGGGTTGGATAGCATGCCCTAATTTTTGTTGACTAGTGACCTCTAAAACGTATTGCATTTGAGCCCACTTAATACCAAGTCACCTGATGGAAGCACATTTCTTCCCACCAAATCATTTTGTACTAATTCAGTACAATTTTGCCCATTTAATATCAATTGACACTAAACGATTTCCTGTGCAATGTCAATTGAAAATCACTGATTTCCTGCTAATACAGCACTTAGTGTCAATTTCTGTGTACAGCAAAAGCATTTTTTCAATTAACTACACCATATAATTTTTTGTTTTTAGTTGTTTGCATGGCCTCTCTGATAATAGTTTTGTGAAACAAAGACATAAGAAGGAGAAAAAGATGACTTTCTTCCTTGGCATTAAATAACTTAAATCTTATGATTTTATTTTTAATCTATAGGAGGTCAGCTAGCTTATTGGAAAACTTTAGAATATTATCAGACAATGTGATAGTAAACTGACATTAGCTGTAAATAAGATTGTGCATTTTTGGATATATACTAAGCTATATGTTAAAAAATATTTTGATTAACATCAAAATTTCTCACCAGCACATCTTCTCATGATTTAGCTCAGGAAGACCTACTATTGAACATTTAATAGTGAAAATTATTCTTTTTATTGTAAAGAGATGAACTAATTTAAATATTCTCATATACTCTTATTGGAAAAGTGAGGTGATGTTACCTCCACTAATTCATGAGAATTAGCAAAGCTTTGTGGCCTGGTACCACTAGGAGTAAGCATATCTGAAGCTCTTCTTTTGACTAGGTAATATCAAGTTTCTTCAGTGGGTGAAAGTATTTCTGTAATACGAAGTATATATCCACTATTCTGAATGTTATTAGGTAAAGGAAGAAATTGGAGCTGACTCTTTTTTTTGTTCTAGAGAATTAGAGAATATGTATATAAAAACATAGAAAATCATTCAAAGCTATAAATAAAATAAATTTATTTTGGATCTTTATTAAATTGCTAAGCTATCCAGCAAATATATTGTAGGATACATAACTACAATAAGGCATGGCCTCTTCTTGTAACAGAGCTCAATATTTGATGAGAAAGAAAAGATTCATAGATGAGAACTAATAACAGTGAACTTTATGTGATGAACTGTGGGACACAGTTTGAAAGTAATATATGTCTTCAGATTTTTGAAAAGATCAGTATATACCTGGGATGCTCTAGGGTGAATCATTTAGTTGTACCCTGAAGGAAGCTTCTGGTATACCTTCAAAAGATATATAGAATTCTCCTTAAATAGCTAGGTCTGTTTCTTTTTTCTTTTTCTTTTTCTTTTTCTTTCTTTTTCTTTTTTTCTTTTTCTTTTTCTTTTTCTTTCAGCCTTCTTATACTGTTTGATCCTTCTTATGTTGTTTAGCTCCCTATGGACATTAGCTCTGTTTTGGAATATTTCTGGTTAGAAGAAATTTTAACAATAAATCAAACCAATTTTTTTTAACGTGTACTACATGATAGAGTAACAAGCACTGGTGATGCAGAGAGAGTAGAATATAGTTTTTTTTTTCTCTTAAGGAACTTTAATCATATAGAGTGACATATATAAACAGATAATCTTAATATTATAGGACACTGATTTCATGGTGCACAACATTGTGCTATGAGAAAACAAAGAAAGGCACCTATTGTAGCCTGATAATTGAGGCAGAATTTCTTGATTTTTTGAAGAGATGCCTGAAATGATCCTTGAAAACTGAATATGAGATGACTGTACAATGAGAGAAAGAAGATCTCTTTGGTGAGAGGGAACTGAGTAAAACTATGGAGATTCTAAACACCATAGTGTGTGGAGGAAGCCATTATCTCCAAACATACCTATATTTTACAAAGCTGGGGCTGTAATGTATATACTGTTTTATAATGCCTTCTTCATGTAATAGTATATGCTGATCATGTTTCTCACGTCCTTAATTATTTTGCATAAAACATTTAAAAATTGATACATGATATTCTGTCTTAAGTTTCAAATGATTTTTCTGAATTTGTTGTCTGCCTTTTAATTTCATTTGTTTTTGCTATGTAGACCTTTTCTTTGTTTTATGTGTTCAAATCTACTATTTAAAAGACCTATTGCAGTTTTCTTTATGGCTTCTGCCTTTGCTTTTATGCTTAGAAAGACCTTCTCCAACTTAGATTAGAAATTTTCCTATATTTGCTTCTAGTTCTTTTATGGTTTCATTGTTTACATATAACTCTTTAAGCCATCTGGAATTTTATTTTGATATACAGTGTGAGATAGGCTCTAAATTTACTCTGTTCTAAATATTTAACCAGTTATCCCAGCACCATCAATTGAAAAATCTCTGTTTTCCTCGTTGATTTGATATGCATTATTTATCATATGCTAAATACTTAATTTACAAATGGATTTGTTTCATGCCTTCTATTCGATTTCCAGCCTTTCTATTTTTTCTCTTAAGTTCTATCAGTTTCTGTATTCTTTATTTGGACTATGCTATTTTAATTGTTGTGGATTTTACAATACAGTTTAAACCTATTAATGAGTTTCCTTTTATTATTTTTCATTTTAAAAGATTACTGACTATTCTTATCTAGTTGATCTTCCATAAAAGCTTTAGAATGATTTAATCAGTCTTCCTCTACCCCCTCTTGCAGAGCCTTCAATTTCACTGGACTTCTTATAGGAGTTGCATTGAATTTATGAATTATTTTGGGGAGAATTGACATATAAGTTTGTTAGGTGGAAATATTGGGATTCAACACTTTAGATGATGGGTACAGTTAAAGCTCTATATAACTATATATTAACCTGGACAGAAATGTCTGCATTTGACAACAGATGTTTGTTGTTGTTTTGTCTCAGTCTTTTGATACCGTTATTGTTGCTTTTCATTCTCTGTATTTTCCTTTTTAAAAACCCACATGTATTTTTTATATCAAAAAGTAAATCCTTTGAGGGGCCCCTGTGTAGCACAGTCATTTAAGCGTTGGACTCTTGGTTTTGACTCTTGGTTTTGACTCAGATTGTGATCTCAGGGTCCTGAGATCAAGGCCCACGTTGTGCTCTGAGCTTAGTGAAGCGTTTGGTAAAGTTTCTCTCTCCCTCTCCCTCTCCCCTGCACACGTGAGCTCTCTTTCTCTCCCAAATAAATAAATCTTAGGAAAAAAAAGGTAAATCCTTTGACTTTATTTTGGTTAATCAGTGAACAGAGGAGAGAAGAGGAGGGAGAGCTGTTGCTAAAGAGAAGCCCTGGATCAAGGGAGATTTGTATTAGAGTGAAGGTGATTTATGTGTTCTGAAAGTAAAGAGCCAGTAGAGAAGACATGGAAGATGAGGAGAAAGAATGATGATTGATAGAGCAAAGTCCTAGAGACTTTAGGAGATTATAAAAATCAAGTATACACGTGGAGGTGGCCTCAAGTAGAAGGATAGTGATAGTGGGTTGGAAGATAAATAAATGAAATTATGAAATTCATTGAGTGCACCTGATGGTCACAATAGCTCTGTAATATAGGTATTTCATTCTACAGGTGGGAAAATTTATTTTTAAAAATGTTAGATGAGGAATAATTAATTTTCAGAAAACTTTGGTGAGATGAGATCTGGGATTTGTGCAGTTGATGTAAGTGAGGCGTTTATATGTTATAGATGAAATGATTTCAAAGTGCCAGGAATAATTTGGGATAGATTATCAGTAAGCACAGTACAGTGAACATATAGAAAGTGGATGAAGGGGAATTGTCATAAATAATCCTAATAAAAAATGAACGTTGTTTAACTTACTTCAGTTTTTTCCATTTTTGAACTTCTTGCTTTGCCCCCTAAGCTATTAAACATTATTTATTTATTAAACTTTCCATAGGGCCTTGAAATCTACAAAAATATTAATTCCTGCATCCTCTGTGTCTCTCTTAAATGTCTCTAGATATTTAGATATAGTCCTGACTTTGCAACATTCATTTACATTAATGTGTTTTTCTATTTATGTAATCTTCAATCTCTCCAACTAAATTTTATTAAGCCAGTTCTTTGGGTTAGGCATTTTGTTAGTTTTGGGGACACAAATATAAAAGAGGTTCTGATTATTTATGTAGGATCTTCAATTATGATATGCAGAAACCATAACATTTCATGTCATAGAAGAGTTGGATATATTTTGCAAAGCATTTACACATATATCCAGCCTGGAAACAAACATAGAGTTTATTCTGATTTAAGCCTTTCATTTTACAGGGGAGGAAACCAGGTTCACAGATATTAAATTATTTTTTCCTATAGCTATTATATCAAATAATCCTTGTTTTTCTCAATACATACAATTTTGATTTTGTAATTCCATGAATCATTGTTCTTGATATATTTAAGTATGTCTAATTTTGTTTTCTTTCTATTGTAGAATTGTGTATATGTAATTAGAAAACAATCCTAGGTTATTTTTTAATATATCTGATATAAACCTTAATATGACACCAAGGAATAAGGGCAACTTTGATAATTATAATCCCTATTTTAATAATATTTTCTAATGGTAACTACTACTACTACTACTACTACTACTACTTCTACTACTAGTAGTAGTAATCAGATTCAATTGTATTTCTTAAGTGAACAAGTGTGTAGCATGCTGTGTTGTTTAAAAAAATAATAATGTCAAGGCTATATAAAGGGAGATTTTATGTAGGGGACTTAACCCTTTGCAGTTGTGATTAAAGTATATGAGGAAGTTCTTACTAAATTTTTTTTTCTTCTAACAACATTCTATGCAGTTCTTGTAATCCCCCCTATTTAGCAACCAGTTCCTTCAAATGAGGTGACTTTTTAAGATGCAAGAGATCTGTGATGTACAGGCTTTACTTAATATCCAGTGCAAGTTAATTTGGGAGATTGGTTTCCCAAGGCACCTGTCCAAGAGGTGTACCTTGTGGGAAAATGGACTTTACCAACAGTTATGTTTTAACAAGGAGAACAGAGAGGTGGGTTGTAAGTACAGGGAAAACCCAAGGAATAAAATAGAGGACTCTGACTAGCCAGATGCATAATGAGGATGGCAATCTGTTCTTACTTTCATTAAAAGCCTTATCAAACTATTATATTGCAGTCTGTTCCTGACTTTCCACCTAGGTGTAAACTTTTCTATGTCAGAGAAGGCCTGCCTAATCAATAGCATCTACCACAGTTCCTGGCAAATAGTTAGGGTTCCACAAATATTTATCAAATAAAGAAAAAAGGAGATCTATGAGATCGGGTTTATTACATGAAAGAAAAGGGAGGGGTTGAAGACAAACATCATCAGGCCCATTTCTCTTTCCCTTGACCAATATTGCCTTCCGGCAACAGTAGGTTTTGGATTTAGTCCTGCAAGAAAATGGGAGCAAGAGAAACTTTCTATGTACTATAAATTAGTGTGGCATAGTTGGGAAACAGAGTGTAGATAACAAATATAAATGACTTGGTCTCTCTAAAAAATAATTTATTAAAACATATTTATTTCTAGACTACTAGTTTTTTAATATTTGATTCAGAAGGGAGAGAGAACTTTGAATCATCTTTAAAAACTTAACTGAACCTGTATGAAGTACAATGCTTGGAAGTACTGTTTAGTAATTTTTTTTAATGTTTTGGGTTTTTTTAAGATTTTATTTTTTTATTCATGAGAGACACACAGAGAGAGGCAGAGACATAGGAAGAGGGAGGAGAAGCAGGCTCCGTGCAGCTAGCCCAATGTGGGACTCCATCCTGGGACTCTGGGATCACGCCGTGAGCCAAAGGCAGACACTTGACCACTGAGCCACCCAGGCGTCCCTGTTTAGTAATGTTCTGATTGAAAATATATTTGGCCTTTTTGCGTCATTTTTTCCTCTCTTTGTGTCCATCAGCAGTGTCATGTAAAATTAGGAAGAAAAGGAAAGGGAGGAAGGAAAAAAAAGTGTAAAATTTGGAGATAGTACAAAGAAATGAAATGAGAGAAAATTAAAAAAAAAAAAAAGAATGAAAGAAGTACAAAGAGAAGGAGTTGTTGGAAACCCCATACTGTAAACGTTTACCCAAGTTTGAGTTTGTCTATGGGAAATATTTTCAAATATCAGGTGAAGAGTGTTTTTTTCCTCCTTTGCTACATTGCTGTCCCCTCCCTCCCTCCCTCCCTCCTTGCCTTCCTTCTTTCCTCTCTCTTTCCCTCCCTCTCTCTGTAGGAAGCAGGATATATATATCCTATATACTGGGCCTTGAGTGGCAAGATCTGACACTAACTCTCAGAAAACAAGTTTCTGTATAGAGTTATAAGTCCTGGGGTCTGTGCTTCTTTTCTTATTTTAGTTTTACACATTAATAAAGGATAGATAAAACAAGAAGAGGGCCTTTCATTTGCCACAGTCTGTTTCCTTGGGTTCCATTTCTTTCTTTGTTCAGAGATGAGGATTCTGTGTGTTCTCGTGCAGAACACAGCCGGTTTTTCTTTCACTCTATTTTAAAGGGTATAATATTTCTTGAACTGAGGGACACAATTTGTAATGTAATTCCAAAGTGAGATTTTAATTTACTTGTCATTTTCATGGAAGATTTCTCTAAATTTTTGGCAAGAGATATTTGGTTATAATTGGTCACATTTATCTGTCTTTATTTCAAGGATCTCCATGGTACTGAAATTTCTGTTTAAAGAATTTGAAGAATGTTCAATTATATACAGCCCATGCAATGTATTTACTTATCCCTCCTCTATTGTGTCAGCTATTCCTTTCCAAATGTTAAACAAGGTTGCTAAAAGCTCAGTGTGTGTGTCTCTGTGTGTGTGTGTGTGTGTGTGTGTGTGTGTGTGTAAGAGAAACAAAGAGGGAAAGTGGGCAAGGTCATTGCATTTGAACCAATAGGCACATTTTTAGGGAGAAGGATTTTATTCTAAAGAATTTGTTTTTAATTCACCACTTTTAATATGTTTTTAAAAGGTTTACAACAATGTTGTTGAAACCAATTTAAATAGAAATTTCCACCTTTTTGGTTTATTTTTGTGGTAACCACTTGGGCATTGAGCTGATGTCTGTTTAACTTTTGAATGACCTCAAATATTTTATGAATAAAAAATCTAAACATTTTCCCTCGTTATCTCAGAAATGATATGTGTGTTTTAAAGCCAAAAAGTTCCTATGTGACTGGATATTTAGTTGCTATCACTATTTTAAATTTGGAGTTGAACAGAACATTGTTTTTAAATAGATATTCATAAAGAATTAAGATTCATTGCAACTTACCTCGTTCCATGTACTTATCATGCCTTGTATCACCCAAGGCTCTGAATATCTCTTTGCATTAATATAATTAACTCTTGTGTATAGAAGATGAAATTGAGGCTCAGAGAGAGTAGGTGACAACTAAGATGACTCAAGATTTGACAAACCTCTATCCACTTCCCTATCTCCACTGCTACTTTAGTGGGAGTTATCATGATCTCCATCCGGGACCATTGTGTTAGTCTTCCTAACTTGTTTATTCACTAATTGTCTTGCTGCCATGATCCTGCATGAAAGGCAGGTTTATTCTTGGATTATGTCCACAAATTCCAGTGGCTTCCCATTTCACTTAGAGTAACATTCTTTATGGTTTCTCTCAATTTCTTTTTACCGTCATCTCAAATCCACAGTCCTTTTAGCTCAGGACATTCTAGCCACATTGATTGTCCTTTTTGTTCCTAGCCAATGTCAAGTGCTTTTCTTCTTTGGAGCATTCATACATGCTGTTCCCTGCTCTGGCCTTCTGCATCATCACATTCTTCTCATTCTTGAAAGTCTCAACTAAAATACCACCACTTAAAACAGAAACCATCTCTGCCTTGCCTGGATCTTTGTTAGTTTTTGTTAGAGGACCTTCTTAATTTGTAATTCACTGTTTGTTGGTTTACTGTCTATTCTTCCTTCTTCCCCACAGTACACTGAAATATTTGTGAGGATAGAAATATTGTTTTATTTATTACTCTTTGTATACAGTGTTCAGCCTCTAGGCACTCAGTAAATATTAAGTGGATAAATAAATGACCAACTAAACAAACAAATAAATAAATAAATAAATAAATAAATAAATAAATGTTTCCATATTAATTAGATTTGTACTGGATAAAATTTATCCACTTAGCAATGTATATGATATTTACCATTTTGTGTGTTTTTGTTGTCCTTTAATAAAGTTCAGAATATGTGAAATTATGGCATTTCTTTTATTTCCATTGAATATTTTTCCTTGCTAAAAACATGATATCTTCCTGCTTGGCCAACCCAAACTATATTGTATTTTTGTGTTTTAGAAAAATGTCTCAAAGAATCATAAAATCATAGTGTCATGGAGCTGAAGGGCCCCTTCAGCCTCATCTGTTCCCATTAACCCCTGGGTCCTGAGCCTCCTCTACAAACCATCCACCAAGTGGTCATGTGGCCTGTGGCTGGACATCACTATGTCCAGGGAACTAAACACTTTCCAAGGAAAACCATCTAGATCTTAATGTGTTTTGGTAGTCTGACATTTATGTTTAGAGTTGTAGGTGTTA
Source organism: Vulpes lagopus (assembly GCF_018345385.1). Taxonomy (NCBI): domain Eukaryota; kingdom Metazoa; phylum Chordata; class Mammalia; order Carnivora; family Canidae; genus Vulpes; species Vulpes lagopus. The sequence continues at coordinate 85,383,264 of NC_054824.1, forward strand.
AATCCTTCCAAGCTTTTCCTGTCTATTGAATTTTCACTATTTATGCCCTTGGATTCATTTGAAATCTTTTCAGTTTAACCTAATTTTGTTGTTTCTTTTTATTTAGAAATTCAATTAAGGTGACTTTTCCCCTGAATTAAAATAGGAATATTAAAAAATTTCTTTTTGATTCAATCTTTTAGATTGTTAGTAAACTTAATGATGAGAGTAGGAGTATTTGGAGATTTTCTGCAAAATATTTCCATTTATATTTGTTTCCATCTCTCCTTGTGCCAATTCTGTCCTTTCAGCCAGTCATTGCATTTATATCGGAATCGGTTTAATGTTTTAAGTAAATTTCTGAAATAAATATATGTTCTTTTTGGTTCCTCTGAAAAACATCTGTTTTATTGATAAAATCAAATGAAATATTTATAATTTCAGCTCTTCTTGAGATATTTTTTCCTGTATATGCTCCATCATTTAATTTACTAATGCTGCTAAATTTGAATAATGGAGGGAACCATTTTCTAAAATTGAAAAAAAGGAAAAGGAGACAAAAGAGAAGGAAAAAAAAAAGAAAATTAGAGACTTTAATTTTTTTTTTCAATTCATGACAGAGAGAGAGAGAGAGAGAAAGAGGCAGAGACACAGGCAGAGGGAGAAGCAGGCTCCATTCAGGGAGCCCGACATGGGACTCAATCCTGGGTCTCCAGGATTATGCCCTGGACCGAAGGCAGGCGCTCAACCGCTGAGCCACCCAGGCGTCCCAAGAGAATATCTTAAATAAAGAATATCTGAAATAAATAAAGTGCTATGTGTGTTCTGAATGCTGTGCCACTTTCATCTGCCAGGACCCTGCCTACTCACAATTAGCTGTATAGTAAATACTTATACAATCTTTGGAAGTTGTTCTATTACTTAACTCTTTTTATCAACTGTACATTGAACCTTTTCTTCTTGATTAGCTCCTTCTTCTTAGCATATAAACTTGTGAAAGCATCTCTCCTCTCAAATACACAAAGAAAAACCCCCAGACAACAAAATAAGAAGAAGGAAATCCTTTTTTTCTTTGTTTTGAAGATTTGCTCTGTTACACTTTCTTCTCTTTCATTTCTATTCAAAGCTTCAGGAAAGAATTTTTACTTCTTCACCTCTCATTTTCTCTATAGCCCATTGAAAACTGACTTCTGTCCTTGAAATATAATTTAAAGCATTACCATCAAGATTACTACCGAGACAATCAAGAAATTGTCAAGTCGAATTGCATATATTCAGTCTCCACCTAACTTTATTTCTTGGATGTTTTTAATACTTTTGACAACCCCTTTCATTTGCAACTGTGCCCTCCCATTGGTTTTATGATACTTTTTGGTTTTCTCCTCTCTCTGGCCTCTCTTAAGTTTCCTTTGCAAGGGACTCCTTCCTGTCCCTATGTTTCTTTCTCCTCCTCCTTCTTTTTCTTTTGTTCTCTCCTTTTTCTTCTTTTTCTTTCTCTTCCTTCATCTCCCATCTTTCTCTTCCTCCTTCCCTCCCTTGCTCTCACTTCATACCTCTTTTCCAATGATTATATTTGTGCCTTTTGTTTCATCCATTATCTTTATTTTGATGACTTTCAGATCTGTAGCTTGTGCACATGTCAGCTCCTTCGTTGCTCTCCAGGGTCACACGTACACCTGGCCACCGGATATTTTTAGCTAAATGTTTGCTCCCTAGGTACTTCAAACTTAACATGTCTCAAACTGCAGATATTTATCTTCACTCTAAAATGTACTTCTCCTGTCCTTTCCATCTCTTTGATTGGAACCATCATCCACCAAGATGGTCTGGAAGAAGCTGAGTTTGCCTTTTCCTTATACAGTTGCCTTGTAGATATGTATGTCAGGGTCAAAGGCAGAGACAGGGGAGAATGTATATCTCTTTTAGAGGAAATTTGCTATCAACATCCCACCAATATTGGAAAAATAACCATGAAAATGCTCCTGATAATGAGTAGGTTAAATACAAAGGACAACTTTGTAACTAACATTGGATGTTTGAGAGGTAGAAAGGTCCTTGAACATTCTAAAAATCCTGTACATTAATCTTGCATATGGAGAAACAATCCTACAGAGGGAAGATGAATATTTAAGATAAAGACAAGTTAACGATAAGAACAGGGATTAAAGTCTATATTCACTCTTTAATTTTTGTATCTCTCTAATAATAGAAATAACTAATTCCTCCTGCCCCCAATCTATGTGATGACACACTTTTCTTTTTGTAGGGGATAAATCAAGGCATAATGGTAGAGGAGGCCAAGTCTAAACAAAGTATATACATTCATATATGAATATATATATGTTACATAATGTAAATTTCTGCTGGTGGAATTTACCCTACATTTCAAAATTTGAGAGTTTTTATATATTTCTCTCCAAATTTTCCAAAGAATTTACACTGTTTACTCACCATTGTGTGATATCTGTTTCCTATATGGTCACTAACCCTGAAAAATATCCAGTTTTAAAGAAGTTTGTCAGTCTGTTAAAGGAAAATGGTATGATTGTCTATAAGACTGATTATATTTTCATATATTTTTTGGATATTTATATTTTTTTCAGTGAACCATGTTTTCCTATTCTTTGACTGCCTTTCTATGGGGTTATTTGTATTTTTCCTTTTTGAATTATTTCTTATGTTTCTTGCATTATGTTTTCTTCTGGAACATATTCTTCAGATACATTTTTTTCATGCTACATATTCTTTCTCTGTACTGTTTTTATATATTTGTTTCATTTAACATGAAATTTACAAATCCCTGCATAGTCCTTAATTTATATGTTTAAAGATCCCATGGGTAAACATCCTTTGATGCTCTTCTGCATCTAAGCTTATCTGAATCCACCCTGTCTGAATCTAAACATGTTAACTTATCTTCTGAGATTTTGGTTGAGGACCAAAATTTTACTTTGACAGAGCCAGTCAGCCCAGGTGTTTTATATTTTCCTATTCATCTGTTCTCCCCACCACACTGTCTCATCCTTTTTCAGGCAGTGAGGACAAATCAGGTAAAAATAATTGGTTTTGCTATAACAATTATTCTCTGTCTTAGCTTGGGCAGCTATAATAAAATACAATACACAGGTTGGCTTATGAACAGAAATTTACTTCTCACAACCCTGAAGGCTGAAAGTCTGAGATCATAGTGTTAGTAGGGTCAGGTTCTGGTAAGAACCCTCCTTTGGGTTGGAAGCCCCTGACTTTTCAGTGTACCCTCACATGGGGGAAGAGCAAGTTTGCTCTCTGGCCTTATATTATAAGGGCACTGATCCCATTCATGAGGGCTGTACCCTGATGACCTAATTACCTTCTGAAGGCCCCACCTTCTAATGCCATCATATTGAAGGTTAATATTTCAGCTTATGAATTTGGAAGAGATACAGACATTCGGTCCATAACAGTCTAGAAATGGCAAGTAGGGACTCTATGCCTATCAATGTGGCTTTTCCATCCAGTTTCCTTTTTCCTGACTACTCTGTATTACTTATTTTTCTCTTTGGTTTTACATTCCACTAAGTGCCTATTTATAAAGGAGATTAGCTTTGGGAAATTATCATGGTTTTATTTTCCCTTTCCTACTTTCTTTCCATTAAAGAAAAAACAAAATGGTAAGCATTGACCATTTACCTTTCCCAGCCAAAGAAGTTTGAAGGGCTTTCCAGTCCTTTCCCTGCCCCCCTCCCCAAATACCGATTCTCCCATATTAAGGTTTTCACTCTTCTCATTAAACGCTTCTCCAAACTGGGGGCTATTAGTAAAGTTTTGCTTAGGATTTTATACACTCAATTTTTAAAAAACTATTTCTGATGTAAGAGAATACTGCAAATAGGAGGTGTATTAGTTGCCTCTCTTTCCCTGGCTGCCACTTTTCTACAATTAAGGAAGGAAGCTGTGTTCCTTCCTTTTATTAATTATTGCTGGCAATTATTTTCTTTGGGGAAGCTGAGAAAAGTTCTGTCAGAAGCCTCCAAATTAATTATTTTATTTTATTTTGAAAATAATAAATACATAGTATATGTGTGTGCATTCTCATTTTTAAAAAAGATTATGAAAAATCTCAAATTTACACAAAAGAGAGAATGATATAATAAATGATATAATAAATCACTATGTGTACATCATATAACTTCAATAGTTATCAATAAGAGGCCAACAAAGCACATCTACCCCTCCCCAATTATTTTGAAGCAAATCCAGGATGTCATAGAAATTCATTCATAAACATGTTAGCATTTCAGATATGGTTTTTAATGTTTTTTCTTGCTCCTAAAATAGTTTCTAGAGAAATTCTCTGTTGGATTTAAGTTAGATTACCACACCAGTTCATCTCTAGCCTATTTCATGAATTTGTCTAATGCAAATACACAGAAAGTAGAGGAACAGAGAGCATTTGTAGTTTCAAACTGCTTGCCTCCTTTAGGCCCTGGTCTGTTGTATTTTTGCCATTAAAGTATGTACACAAATTAATTCATTTTAATAAATATTTACAGAGGTTTTACTGTGAATCATAGGGTTTCTTAGGTAATGCAGTTATTGCAGCGAGCCAAGATAGTGCTCTGATGGAGCTTATAGTTTAGTGTTTAATTTGAGAGGTGGCTTGAAAGTTCAAAGTGTCTTTATCAAAGAATATTTCTCAGTGTCTTTTTCATTTTGTTATTTCTGTTTAATTTTTGTATTTCATTAGAGGTTTAAAATGTTTCTCATTAAAACATTGGTGTAAGCATCTTATCAAGGAATGTGATGAAACAAAACAAAATAAAACAGGACCAAAAAAAAAATTAGCTCCTCATTGTATGGTCTCCCTTATAAATTTATAAAGTTGCAGTTACTTGTATGAGTCTGTGGAAAGAACTTCAATGAAAACCTCATTGGCGGGATCCCTGGGTGGCGCAGCGGTTTGGCGCCTGCCTTTGGCCCAGGGCGTGATCCTGGAGACCTGGGATCAAATCCCACGTCAGGCTCTTGGATCAAATCCCACGTCGGGCTCCTGGTACATGGATCCTGCTTCTCCCTCTGCCTATGTCTCTGCCTCTCTCTCTCTCTCACTGTGTGCCTATCATAAATTAAAAAAAATTTAAAAGAAGAAAACCTCATTGGCTATTTTAATGACATCATATCTTGTAGTTCTTTTATGAGGGGCATAACACGGAAGGAGTTGGGAGAAGTTTAGCTAGAGCTCTGTTTATTACCTGCTGTGTGATGGGTCTCGGATGCCCTATACAGTCTTGCAGGTAGAAATCATTGCTTATTATTTTAATGTAAGTTTGATTGGAATGTGACTAATTACATAAGAGAGTTATACAAGAAACATAAAACAGGGATATTCTAGATCTGCTAATTAAGATAAGCAGTAAGAGGTAAAAAGGTATGGTTTGTGCACAGATAAAGAAACATACTGTTTCATTACTGTATGATAGGGTTGATAAAGTTTCTTTGAACTGAATTGCCAACAAATATCTTCCAGAATAGTTTATGGTATAAATTAATAGTTTAAGATGGCAATCTTTATTGCAGTAGGCCAAGAAAAAGACAACAATCAGCTATCACAGAGAGGCGTAAATTGAACTACCTGTTGAGGAAGTCTGTTCTCACTGATGTTTCCTCAGGATTTCTTTTATATTAAAGATTTTAAATTTTTCAGTGGTGAACTATTGCATTTGTGTTATTACCTACCTATAATTCCTTCAACAAATGTATATTGATTAAATACTATGTAATAGCCACTGTGCTGGAATTTGGAGATACACTGTAATAAAATGAAGCATGGCTTGTGGATCTTAGAGCCTCATTGAGATAGATATGTGTATTTCCACACACACATCTGCACATAAGCATTAGATAATAAAAAATATTAATATTTACTTCCAGGGAATGCTACTAAGTTGTGGTTAGTTTTGTACTGGCAAGAGATATCCAGCATTGGGATTCATATTTCAATGACTTTTTTTAAAAAATTGCCTAAAGTATTTTTTATGCCTAAAGCTTCCCCCTACCCCTGTAGTTTCAATTACAAGTTGAATCATTACTGATTTGTACCCATGAAAGTTACAGAGATATCTTATTTTGTAGGAAGTTTATAAGCACTAATATTTTCCATTATTACTAAGAGATGCCTCAGTTGCCTGGAATTTATGCCACCAAGGGAAAACAGTGGATAGTGAATTAAAGTATTAGATCATTGGGTTAATTATGTTCTGCCAGAGTATCATTCCTATCTTTTAAATAAGAAAAAAAAATTAAGTTAGAAATTTTTTAACAAGTTAAAATTAACCAGGGACTATAAAGGAAAGTAATTTCAGCAGGAATATTTATGCCCTCAATCAAAGTTTAACACAAACAAACAAACAAACAAACAAACCTAAAAAGGTGTGTATGTGGCATCTTCTTACTTTTTGAAGATGATTCTTCCCATCTTTTGTTCTTTGATCTCTACATGAGCAGAAGCACAGAAAGTGGCAATGGGGCCAAAGGTGCTAGATGTCTTGGCACTCATTAGCTATGGCAATTAGCACCATTTAGATTGATATATTTCCAAAATGAAAGCATGACTTGAAGCAGACAAACAAAAAAATCATGATGGCATTTGTGAAGGTGGAATGACATTGACCAACAAGAAACAAAAGAAACAAAGCTCATCTTAAAAGTGTTGGAATATTTGAAAAATTGATTACATGATAAGACTGTTTCAACATAACTACAATTCCCTGAGGACTTATTAATTCTTTGGTAGCATTAAAGTAAAATGAAGACACCAGGGCAGTCTGCTTTAATAGCTTGCTGGCTTGAACCCCAATACATAATGTTCTTGTAATAGTTTATGGGTGACTGCAATAAATTGGTAGTGAATGTTTTCCATTTTTTTGGCTCTTTATATCAGATCTGCTCTTAGAGAACATTTTGTTCTGAGAATATTATGAAGGCAATTGATCTAGTTTAGAAGTTGTTTGACAATTTTAGTAGAGTGTTAACTTTTCTCCCCTCCAGATTGTGTGATTTTTGTCCTTTGAGCTGAGGTCAAATTAGAGTTTGGCCCTTTACTGTTTTCTCACTTATGACTAAATACTTTGTAAGTACTGCCCCAAAGAAAGAAAAATCTAATTTTTTCCCAGTGCTTTAGTTACCTATCTGTCTTTTAGATAGCAGTTTAAATCCATCCATCTTCTTGACAGAGAAAACAATTTGAGATGGATTAATTTTGAACCTAGGTAGTTTGTTGATGAATCATTAATGATCATATTCAGGGATTGTATTAGAAATAAAAAGAGAATTATGATTCACCAAAAGAAATTACTGTATTTTAAGCAAAATGAAGGCTGAGAATTTTCTGCGATTTAGTGAACTAAATTATCTAATATTAGGTACCCTGAGGCACTTAGTGCATGCCCAATCTGTTTTTTAGCTTTTAAGCAGCAAATATTCATGCTGTACATAAAATAAAAACAAGTTACAAACTTAATAGAAATTGAAATGGTCTCAATGTTAACATTAGACCCATGGAAAATTAGAGGATATCTGAGTACCTTATTCATTCTTTTAGTCTTCAGTGTGCCTAGGAACATTTGTTTCATATAAAAGTTATATTACAAAATTAATGGACTGAGGGCGGAAAGGGAATTTGGAGGAATGTGAAATAAAGTCTGGTTATATACTGAATGCAGGTGGAAGATGTTTGAGGAACATTTATGGAACAAAGTGCAGTCTCTTCCTACTAAGGTCCAGGCTTCCAAAAGCGACAAGAAGAGTCCATGTGGTTATATAAAACTGCAAAGAAAATTCTAGTCGGACAGAGAGCTCTGGAGAAGTGGTACTGAAGCAGTAGAAGGAAAAACTGAGAAAATAAAAGAAAAATTCAGGGAGGAGCTAGGAATAATTAGAGAAGAAATCAAATGCCTCAACAAAAATAGGAACAACAAAAATTCAGGGGATGTTGATGCAAAGCAGCCCAGCTGAAAAAAAGATTCTAAAATTGTGTGTGCAAGAAGCAGACTACATGATTGGAAATGAAGTGTTTGCTTTTTCCTGTAAGAGTTGACAGGTAAGACATTCTGGGGCAACACAGTCCCACGCTAGGATTAGTTGTACTTTCACAAATGTATTTTGAAGTATAAAGCTGAAAGCCACATGTCTTCAGCCACCTGAAGCACCCAGGGTCTTATGTAATATATAAATGGCCTGTAGTGTTTTATGGCATGTACAGGAAAGACAGATTACATTTTAAGATTGATAATTTGTGTGAGCATGGTTAGGCTGGATCTGTGGAGCACCAAAAATGATACCAATAATAGTCAATCAACATAGTCCATTTAGCTTCCGTATTTAAAAAACCCTTCAAAATGTTTTGTTAAATCCCATAAAAGTGGTTTCAGTGACAAAGGTTTCAGATCTTTGCAAATGATAATGAATTCGGAGACACATAATGAGAAACACTGTAGTGAGGTCTAGACAGATTTAGATAAATTAATGACCCGACTAGTTGATGGCAGCTACAGTCTTTAACTTTGAGTAAAGGAATCTTAAAAGCAGCTCAACGAAGAAATATTCTTTCTCTCCTTTTTCTTTTTAAAACAGTTAATTGTCTTTTTTGAGGGTGAAAAAGAAAAGATGAAATGTAGAGACTTCATTGTACTGCACTCATTATATTCTCTCTGCTGCCTTATACATAAATCTATTCTGCTTCTTCATATTGACTCACCTCTTTCTTTAACTGAACATGTATTGCACATATATACCTTTTCTATATGAAAGTATATGTCATAATCTTTTCCATTTATGCTCATATAGTAAGTCTTTTAAAACACTTGTTGAAATATTTGTTTTGGGTGGATTGATTTTAAGTCAAGTAGTTTTATTACAAAAGGAGGACTTTCTTTCCATTAAAGGGAAACTTCTTTTAATACCAGAATGAGGCAGACATTATTGCTACAGTATGACTTTGTATGGCTGGATGTCCTATTGGTTGTAGAACTTTAGTTAATTTAAATTCTCGCAGACTGGTGGAGTGAGTAAAGGACAGGATGCAGTCATGGACTGCAGGTTTTTCGTCTCTTAGTTATTTCTATAATTCATACTTTAATAGGCAATTTTTATCTTGTGACAAAAGTCAGCTTTACATTGTGTGTGCTATTTGATTCTTCCTTCATTTTTTGGAGTGCCATTGGTAATTTATGGTATTTTTAGGGGAAATCTTTAAATTTTTTTTCCTGGATAATAGCTTGCATGAGTATAAAGCACCTGAACTTTAGATATAATCATTCTGATTTTTCTTTGCAAAGAGGCTTCAACCTATGAAGTTTAGCAACAAAGGCAAAAGCAACCTTACTTACTGAAAGAGCAGTATTAGTTTCTGACAGCTTACTGTAAAGACGGGGACAGTATATATATATATTTTTTCCAATATTTTATATGTATAACATATATATACACACACATGCACACAGTTTATTAAAACCTGCATTTATGTAACACTAAAAATATTACTAAATGAAGTTTCTGTGTAATGAAGCTGCTCTTTTCAATGAGGTTTTATATTGTGAAAATTTGTTGAAAAATTTTTGTGTAATGAATGCAAACATGAACCCTATTAAAAATGAATGTATCTGCATGTGTTCTGCTATATAAACTGAGGAGGCCTGTAAAAAGGATAATGCTATCATTCTGCTCTTTCATCGCTAAGTTCTACTTTTACAATTCAGTTACTCTCCTCCATACTCAAAGAAGTCACCATCACTTAAAAAAGGTATGTTCTTATAATTAAAATGGCTCTATCTTTGTTAAACTAAATATTATGTTAAAATATTTCACATATTTCCACAGACAAGGTTGTCCTGTCCTCGTTAAAAAAAAAAAGAAAAAGAAAACTGAAAAGAGGCCTTTAAACATGGCTAGACTTTCAGATCGAAATAAATATGCAATTTACACATCAGTATAACGATTTTAGGAATTTATTACATTTAAAACTTTTTTTCTGAATAGTGGCAGTATTTTGGCCTTTAAGACATAATATTCAAAATATTTTGAATAAAAGTTTAAGAGACATTTATCCAAAGATTAGACTCTTTCCACATAATCGTTCAGGTGATCTCCGTATTTAAGAACCTAATTTATGAAAAGTTAGGATTTGCAAAAAGAGATAAATTAATGAGTGGTGGTTTGTTATATGGAATTATGGTCTGCAAAATATTTTAAAAGTATAATTTCTTCATAAAATTTGATTTACACTTATTTAACAAATAAAAAGAATCAACTCCATATTCTAAAACTTGTATTTTTTTTAAACAAGTGCTGTCTATTATGTAATGGAACCTTATGCATCCAAATGAGTATTATTCTTTGCAAAGTAGTCACCTTGCAAGATATTTCTTCTTTTAAATAGTACAGCCATTGCTCTAAACATTCTAATGTGTTGGAATTGCCTTTAGAGCCAACAACATCTCCTTTTGAATATTTTCATTGACAACTACTTTTAATTTTTAATTTGACTCGATTTTTAGAAATAGTCAAGAGTAATTTAGAACCATGTTTACTGAATAGAACCAAGTTTATTGCCATAGCAAACCCTGGCCTATTCTGACTGGACAGTTCTATAAATCCCTTATCATTTCCTCACCTCCATCTCCACAACCTACTCCAACTGAGTGCCCTTTGTCCTGTCCACTCTATTCACAGTACTCTTAGAATTCTAGGACTATGGCCTGTTTTGCATAATCAACAAGGGCATTAAAACAAAACTTATAAAGCCGCTTATATTGTGTGATTTTGTGCAGTCTCTAAAGGCAGTTTCAAAAGAGATACAATTTTGAGAATGGTAGAATTATGGAATAAAGGTATTACCTCCATGGTGACGGAGTATTAAGCCTTTTATTCTTGGATAGGTATCTTCACTTCAGTGCAGTAAATATTTATTGAACATGTATATTATGCAAAACATGGTAGTAGACACTGAGGCAAAAATGCAAAGAAAAATAGTAAGGGAGGGGAATACCTTTCAATGACTCTCCCGCAAGACAGATGCAAGTGTTCTCTTTGAGTGACAAAGCACTACATGAATACAGGAGAAGGATTCGTTTTAACTGGGGCAAGACAGTTAAGTTGAACCTAGAAGGACACAAATGGAAACCTTGGCAGGTGGGGATGGAAGAAAGGACATTCTAGGAAGAAGTAACTTTTTCAATTGTAGAACATGGCTTATGTCTTTCAAAAAAAATGAAAATTTTACTTTCTAGTCACAGTGAAAATTGTACTGTTTTCAACTTTACCAGCACTATAGGATTTGCCTTGATTTAATTCAATTGCATATCACAAACACTTTGTCTTTTGTTTCATCCTTCTGTGTGTGTGTGTGTGTGTGTGTGTGTGTGTGTGACTTTTTTATAGAGGCCTGTCTGTGTCTTTCTCTTACTCTGTGTCTCTTTCCTTTCCTTTTTTAGCTTTGTCTTACCTTCCCTACCTTTTCGATTCCTCTCTCATATTCTTCTTTCCATCTTGATTGTCTGTCTTAAGGAATTGAAATATATATATATGTTAAAATTGTACTGTATGTTTTCCTGTCCTTGATTTTAGAAATAGGTGGTTTAACTTTTCTTTTTAATTAATACACTTTATGTTTAGAGCATTTAGTTTTACAGAAAAATGAAGAGAATGTACAAAGTTCCCAGACCCTCACTCACTTTTCATCTTCCACCCTTTTCCCTATTATTATAGCCTCATACGTTGGCATAGTGTATTTGTTACAATTGATGAACCGATATTGATGCATTATTATTAACTATTTAGTTTACATTAACATTTACCTTGTGTTGTATTGTTCTATGGGTTTTGACAAATGCATAATGTCATGTGTCCACCATTAGAGTATCATACAGAATAGTTTCACTGACTTAAAAATTCTCTGTGCTACACCTATTATTTATGCATCTTCCCTATACTCCTCTTTTTCATGCCTCCAAACCCCTGGTAACCTTTATATGATCCCTAAAGTTTTACGTTTCAGAATATCATATACTTGCAGTCATACAGTATATAGCCTTTTCAGACTTGCTTCTTTCATTTAGCAATATTTATTTAAGATCTTCCCAGGTCTTTTTTCCTTTTTTTCTTAAGACTTTATTTATGTATTTATTTGAGAGAGAGAGAGCACTAGAGAGAGCAAGCATGAGTAGGGGGCAGAGGGAGAGGGAGAAGCAGGCTGTCTGCTGCACAGGGAGCCTGATGCAGGGAGGGCTCAATTCCAGGACCCTGGGATCATGACCTGAGCTGAAGGCAGACACTTAACCTGCTGAGCCACCCAGGCACCCTGTCTCCATATCTTTTTGTGACGTGATAGCTCATTTCTTTTTAGTGCAAAATTACAGGCCATTGTATGGATGCACCATGGTTTGTTTATCCATTCAGTTGTTAAAGGGCAGGTACCTTGGTTTGTTCCAATGTTTGGCAGTTAAAAATAAATCTGTATAAACATTTATGTTCAGTTTTTTATATGGACATAAGTTTCAACTAGTTTGGGTACATACCAAGAAGCATCATTGCTAGATCATAGATCACTATATTTAACTTTGTAACAAATTGCCAAACCCTATTCCATAGTGGCTGTACTATTTTGCATTCCTACCAGCAATGAAGTCCTCATTGCTTCATATCCCTACTAGCATTTGGTATTGTCAGTTGTTTTGGATTTTAGTCATTCTAGTAGGTGTGTAGTGATATCTCATTGTTTTCATTTGTAGTTTTCTCATGGCTTATGACATTGGGCATCTTTTTGTGTGCTTATTTGCTATCTATTTTCTTTGGTAAGGTTTTTGTTCAGATCTTTTGCTCATTTTTACACTGGGGATTTTTCTTATTGTTGAGTTTTGAATTCTTTGTATATTTGGATACTAGTCCTTTATCAGAAATATGATTTGAAAATATTTTATTTTAGTCTGTGACTTGTCTTTCACAGAATGGAAGTTCAAAATTTTAATAAAGTCCAATTTATCAATTATTTCTTTCATGGATCATATTTTTGGTATTATGTCTAAAATTAATTGCTAAGCTCACATCACCTAGATTTTCTCCTGTGTTATCTTCTAGAAATTTTATAGTTTTATGTTTTACCTATAGGTCAATGATCCAGTTTGAGATAATATTTTGACACTTTGACAGGCATATTGATAGAAGCTAGATTTATTTATTTATTTTTGCATGTAGATGTTAGTTGTTCCAACACTATATGTTGAAAAGACTATTTTTGCTTCACTGTGTTGCCTTTTCTTCTTTGTCAAAGATTGATTGAATGTATTTTTTTAGGTCTATTTCTGTCTATTCTGTTGCATTGATCTGTCTTTTCATCAGTAGCATATTGTTTTGGTTAGTATAGCTTTATAGTCAGTCTTGATTTTACTCTCCTTCCGTGCTAAGTTAGGTCTTTTGTCCCTCCCTAGAATCAGTTTGTTGACATTGACAGAATAACTTGCTGGAATTTTGATTGAAATTCCATTGAATCAATAGATCAAGTTGAAAGAACTGACATCTTGACAATATGGAGTCTTCATATCCATGAACATGGAATATGTATTCATTTATTTTGTTCTTTCATTTCTTTTATCAAAATTTTGTAGTTTTCCTCATATGGATCTTATATATATTTGATTATATCTATACCTAAGAGTTTATTTAATATTTTGGTCCTAATATAAATATTTTTGTGCTTTTACTTTCAAATTTCAGCAGTTAGTTAATCCATGGTTTGTAAAAAAGCAACTGAGTCTTGTATACTTTTATTTTTTTTCTTGTTTTTTTTTCTTGTATACTTTTAATGCATGACTCTTGTTTTCTCTTAAAAAAATCCCGAAACTAGTATAAATATAGTTAATTACTCTTTGCTTTTGTATGGTTTCTGATTGTTCTATTTTTTCTGTGACTAGAAAACAGCCTTTCATAATATATTCATAATACTGACAGTGGTCACAATCTCATATTTTCATTTTCATATTTGAATGTTATTCTGGAATATACATCAGATATGGCGTGATGCTTTTCCAACCACATTATGATTCATTCATGTATTCATTGGAAATAAAAGAGTAGTTCTGACTTTTTCTTAAAAATGGAGGGCACCGGGGTGGCTCAGTGGTTGAACATCTGCCTTTGACTTGGGTTGTGATCCTGGGGTCCTGGGATCGAGTCCTACATTGTGCTTCCCACAGGGAGCCTGCTTCTCCCTCTGCCTGTGTCTCCACCTCTCTTTGTGTCTCTCATGAAAAAATAAATAAAAATCCTTAAAAAAAAGTCTTAAAAGTTGAGGGCTGTAATTTATCTTGTAATACTTTAAAGAAAAATGAAAGTAGTCATTTTAATAAACCTGGAAAACACTACCGTGCAATTTTTCTTTTCAAAATTCTTCCACATTGGCAATATTTTGGAGCATAGGTTCCTGTGTTTTTTTTATTATTATTTCTGAGAAAGGATATCAAGATTAGAGAGGGCAGGCTCTACATATCGTTTCTTCCTAGTAATCATCAAAGGTTGGGAACATACAAGATGAAAGTTTAAGCTAATTCACTTAAGTGTAGACATAAGCAGTCTTTTCAATTATGCTAGTATTGAAAGAAGAGCTATTACCTTATTTCTTTTCTCCCATTTTGAAACCATGTTTTTATTGTTTTGTTTCTTGACTTCTCACCTTTTTTCTTATACTACTTATATTACTAAATATAATGGATACCTCTTTGAAAAGTTAAAATAAAATTCACATATCATAAAATTTCACCCATCTAAAGTGTTCAATTTGGTGGCTTTTAGTATGTTCATAAAGTTGTGCAAACATCACTACCGTCTAATTCTAGATCATTTCCATCACCCTGAAGATTCTGCAGTGTGGTCTCAGAAGTCATTCCTGGAGATCCAGGCTACAATATTCCAGTGATTTTATAACTAAATGCTCTTCTATGTACATAATACTCTATCAAGAACATGTTGATGCTGGAGATTTCTCTCTTTGTCTTCTATTTTTTAAGACAACTCTCCCTAGTTTTTTAACTATTCCCACTATTTCTGTTTTTTTTTTTTAATTTAAATTCAATTAACCAATATATAGTACATCATTAGTTTCAGATGTAGAGGTCAGTAATTCATCAGTTGTGTATAACACCCAGTGCTTATCATATCACGTGCCCTCCTTAGCCCATCACCCAACTACTCCATCCTCCTCACCCTGTTCCACTCCAACAAACCCTCAGTTTGTTTCCTATAGTTCAGAATCCCCACTATTTCAAGACTTCTCACCATTCTCTATGTTTTTCTTTATAGGCTCTGATATGACCATTTCTTTATCAAAATGCACTTTTTAGAGTAAGATTCAAAATGGACTGTTTAGAGTAAGTTGTGTGGTCTGGCCGGTGCACATGGGATAATTGCTGTCTTCTTTAACTTATTATTATGGCTGATGTTATTGATCATAAGGCCTTGATTGATACATAAACATTCTAAAAATCTGTCAATATCCCCAACACTCTCACAATATCTGTAGTTTCTTGCTTCTAAGAAGTAATAATAATTAAACATATTGGGACTGGGGGAAGGCAAAGGGAGGATGAACATGGGGAATTGCAACTAACAAAAACTTAATGTACACCCAACATAACTATAAAGCATCAGTTGATTCACTACAGTTGCAATTCTGAATATTCTAGTATCCTAAAAAATAAACAGATTAAGACTAAGGTTGGGAATAGGTGTATATCTTGCAATAGACCAGACATCTGTGGGGTTTGTGATAGTACTAAATGAATAAGTGTTATATTCTACCACATCTGACATTATCTGCAGTAAGTAAAATGAGCAAATAATTATATTTTGAAGGAAGAGGATAAAAAGTGCTTGCGTCCCATTTCTGCTGAGAGTTTTCCCAAAGTTATTAAATGAAAACAACATTTGCAACTTAGGGTGAAGCTTAGGAAATAGAGGTCTTTGCACTGATTTTTTTTTCTTTAAATGTTAGATTACTACCAGTGGATAGTTTAATGATTCTAAATGGAAACTGTGGAAAAGCAGGTCTAACAGTAACCAGATGTCTTGGGATTTAGAATGGTATGCTAAAAGCAGCTGCCTATATAAAGCCTTTGAAAACTTAACAATGCTTGTCATTTCTTATTTTCTTTTATGAACTGCTTCAAAAATATAATAAAGGACAGAATTAATATAAATACCAAATACCCATCATTCATTTTAAAAATGTTAGCATTCACCATATATGCTTAAGAAAATTTTTACGGAAATTAATCATTACAGAAGTAGTTGAAGAGTCCTCTCTTTTACATTTCACTTTTTTTACATAGAGGCAACTATTCTCCTGAGGTTAATATATATATTATTTTAGTCCATATTTTTACTATTTTTATATTGTAATTTTGCCTGCATGTCACCCTCAAAATTTGGAGTAGTTTTGGATACCAAAAAACATTTATGTACATCATACCTCATGGTTTCCAATGCCATGGTTTCCGATTCAGGTACCATGGTGCTCCCAGAGTGCCACAGTGAACTTACAGGTGTGCTGTGGGATATTTTAAATTTTTAAGAGAAACATGGCAATATTCAGCATCTTTCAGATACCAAATCAGCCACTAGTTTGAGATAGTTCACAATTTCAGCTTTTTAATTTCAGCACATTCTTCTTGATTGTGTTGTCTTTGAGAAGCTGTTTTTTTTGGGGGGGGGGGTAAGTGGTGTCATAGAAAGCAGATACTGTGTGAAAATCAATATACAAAAAAGGAAAAAGGTGGCAGTGTCCAAACTGATTTCAAGGTTTGAGAAGTTCTGCAGTCCTCAACAGGCACACACATCCCAATAATAACTAATTTAAGGATGGCTATGTAAGCATTGAGTTAAAATAATATTTTCCTTGCAATTTCTGTTTATTATTTTTTTGTACAACCACTAAGTGGCTGGGACATAAATACTTATTGAGCTGTTTAGAACTAAACTACAAAATAAATGGTTCTGTTAGAAATATTTTTAGGCTAAGTTTGCTGAGAAAACATTACATGGACACTAAGGGCTCTGTTAAAAATAATAATGAGACACTGAGGGCTCTTGTGAACTGAGAAATACTGGGTCATTCTGTAACATCTTTTGGTTTCACTTAATATTAAGTTTATGATTATTTATGTTGGTACCCATGGACCCAGGCATATTAGCCACTGTATATAATGCAGTGTTATTCCATTGTGTGACTAAGCCACAATTTATCCATTTCCTACTGATGCACATTTAAGTGTTTCTTCTCTTCCTTTCCCATCCCCTTCATTCCCCTCACCTTCATTCTTTTCTTCATTTCCTTCCTTCCTTCTTTTTTCTTTCTTTCTCTTTAATTTTTCTATTACAGTCAATTTCACAGTAAATATCACCTTGTGAGAGAATGTGAGAGAATTTCTGTATTTGAATTGCTGGCTTTAGAGAATATACATTTTTAACTTTACAAAGAAATGGAAAACCGGTCTCCAAATTTTTCTGAGTTCCCCTTTCTCCATACCTTTTCCAGCTATAGATCTTGATATAGACTTTTAAATTTTTGATAAGAAGATAGAAGTAGTGTATCTATTTGCTACTTTAATTTTATCTTTTTATACAGTTGAGCTTCTCTTCTTATTCTTATTGCCTAATCAGGTGTTATTTTATCTGATTTTCCATCTCTATTCTCTCAGCAGCTTTTAGTTATAATGCTTATTTTTTTATTGATTCTTTGTAGCTTGTTATATATTTTGAATAGAAATGCTTCACTGGTTATGTATGTTGCAAATATCTTTTCTTAGTCTATTTCATGTTTATAACGTTTGGAGTTTTTTTATTTATGTTGAGGGAAGTATGGCTTTTCTCATTTAATTTCAATATGGTGTATATCACTTAATATATTTTCTTTTTTATTGAGGTAAAATTGATACATAAGATTTTATAAACTAGGTGTACAGCATAATAACATAATAGTTCGATATCTAAATACACTCCATAGTGATCACCATGATAAACATAGTTACTACCCATCACCATAAAATTGAGCCCCTTGACCCATTTTGTGTAACTCCTTCCCCTCTGGTAGCCACTAATCTGTTCTTTTTGTTTTGTTTGTTTTGTTTTTTAGAGTCTATGTATAAGTTTTATGGTATTTGTCTTCCTCCATCTGACTTATCTTATTTAGAGAATATCCTCTAGGTCCATCTGTGTTTGTCACAAATGGCAAGTTTTCTTCTTTTTTATGGCAGAGTAGAATTCCATTGTGTATATACATCACACCTTCATTATCCATTCCTCCATTGATGGACACATAGGTTCTTTCCATATCTTAACTATTGTAAATAATGCTGCAGTGAACACAGGCGTGCACATATCTTTTTGAATTAGTGTTTTTGTATTTATATTTTTTGATGTTGAATAGTTCTTACATTCCTGGGATAAGTATTCTATAATTATTATGTATTTATGTGTGTATATATACACAAATGCAACATGCATTTTGCACATTTGGTTTGCTATTTCCTTTAGAATTTCTTAAGTGAGATTGGCATATACATTTCCTTTCTCATGTTCTCTTTGTTAGTATCAATTTCGCTATCAATTATTGATCATAAAGTTACTCAGGTTTTCTATTTTTTATTGTATTGATTTTGTTATGTTGCACTTTTCTGTGAAATTGCCCATTTCATTTCAGTTTGTAAGTTGATTGCCCTTTTGTTGTTTAGTATATTCTCTCATAATATTTTAGTGTTTCTTTTATCTTTAGAGATATATTTTCTTCATTCCTAAAGCTTCCAATTAGTGCCTTTTTCTTGCTTAATATTTAATGATTAATAATATTTTGATCAGTATAGATTTTATTATTAGGTTGAATTTTGACAATTTCACATGGTTTAAACCATTTTATTGTCTTTTTAAAGAACCCATTTTCTCTCTCTATTGTATGTAGGTTCTATGTCACTAATTTTTGTTATACTCCTTACTATTTATTTCCTTCTCCTTTATTTGACTTTATTCTGCTATTATTTTTTAACTTCCTTTTTTTTTTAATTTTTATTTATTTATGATAGTCACACACACACAGAGAGAGAGAGAGAGAGAGAGAGAGAGAGAGAGGCAGAGACACAGGCAGAGGGAAAAGCAGGCTCCATGCACCGGGAGCCCGACGTGGGATTCGATCCGGGGTCTCCAGGATCGTGCCCTGGGCCAAAGGCAGGCGCCAAACCGCTGCGCCACCCAGGGATCCCCCATTTTTTTAACTTCCTAAGTTACATCCTTAACTAATTAATTTTACAACTTTTTAACATGTAATATATGCATCTAAAGCCATAAATTTTCTACTAAGTACCACTTTAGCTGCATCCCACAGGTTTCGATATGTAGTGTCTTTATTGTTGTTTAGTGTTAAATATTTAATATTTCCATTATGATAGTTTGACTCATGGAATATTTATAAATGTGTTTTTTAGTTTCCAAATATATAGAGGTTTTTAAGTTGTCTTTTTTTCTTAATTCCTGATATTACTACATTGTAGTTAAATAACATGCTTTGTATGATACGAATTCTTTGGTGTTTGTTGAAACTTCTTTTATGGATCAGTAATCATTGAATCTTAAAAATACTGCATGTTAGTTTGACAAGAACATACAATCCTCAAGGGGAAAAGTTTCTACACATCCGGGAATTCAAAACTATTAATTCTATTGCTTAAATCTTCTCTATCTTTACTAATTTTTTGGTCTCATCTCTCTCTCTCTCTTTTTTAAAGGTTTTATTATTTACTTGACACAGAGATAGAGAGCACACAAGCAGGGGGAGTGGCAGGCAGAGGGAGGGGATGAAGCAGTTTCCCTGCTGAGCAGAGAGGCCCAAGGGGGGCACCATCCCAGGACCCTGGGATCATGACCTGGGCTGAAGGCAGATGTTTGACTGACTGTTGTCATCTCTCTAAGTATCTTCTGCCTCATGATGGAGTCTTTTACGTTTCAGAATTCTGCCAGAATTTCACCTTAGAATGCCCTTTTGTCAGCATCCTATTGAAAATACCTGCTTCTTCAGATCTTCGCTCCCTTTTCCCTTATCCTGCTTTTTATTTCGTAGCACTTATCTGTATAGAACATTATATTTTATGTTCTATGTCCATTGTCTAACTCACTAGGACATAAACTTGTTGAAGACAGGAATGATGCCCTATTCACATTGTATTTTCTTGCCTTCAACAGATATTTAATATATAGTTGTTGACTGAATGAACAAAAGTAGAGCTGTGTTTCTGATATTGAAGTTGAAGGAGGTTGTTACATGAGAGTTCTGTACCTCCTTGCAAAGTGTTTTAGAATTCCCTTCTGTCTTGTGACCCTAGATCTGTGCCTATAAGAGTCTAAAGAAATCCAGATTGTTTTTGTGTTAATTTTTAAGCTTAGATTTTATGTTCTAAAAATAAAGTATATAAATGTTGATTCCTAAGGTACTCAAGGGACATATCTGAATTTCACATTTCTTTCATGTGACTTTTTACCACCTGGATCCCTACGAAGAATTTAGGTATTTTTTACTGTTTCTTCATGCTAGTCTGGAGATTTTTTCTACTCCTAATCTAATGGATTGGGTATTCACTAATAAGAGTGTTTCAGTTGTTCTTCCATGCATCTCTTTGGCTTTAGGTCTTCTCTGCTGTCCACACATTGGTGTTAATATTCCATATGTCATCCTAAATATCTGGGTTTGTGTGAATATGATGCTCTGGATTCCAACAAGGCTTCAGCTCCTCCCTCCCCATTTGCTCTAGCTTTAAGTTCTCTGCTGTTGTTGTTGTTGTTGTTGTTTTTTTTTTGACACTCAGAGGTGTCCCTTTCTGTCTTTCACTCTAACATGGCTCAGTTTTTAATTATCAAAATTTCCTAAATATCTGTGTATTTGAAGTGAAAGAGAGACACAGTCACATTAGTAGAATATGATATATTCACTGCAATTAATAGCATTTCACAGTAGCTTGCTTTACTTCCAATAGGTACATTAGGATCTTTATGTGAATCTTTGTCAAGTTTGTTTATAGCATGGTAATCACCTTACAGAAGATGCATGGTAAGTATACTAGCACTTGATTTGGATCATGTTGCCCTAATTCTCCACTGGCTAACATACTTCTGTGCTGTCATATCAATAATCATACATGATTTTTTTTTCCAAAGAAAAAATATCCTTTAACAGTTAACATCACACAGTGTGTATTTCTCTCTCTCTTTCTCTCTCTCTCTCTCTTTCTCTCTCTCTCTCTCTCTCTTTGTGTGTGTGGTGGGAGAGAGGGGAAGAGAAAGAGAGGTCAAAGAGTTTAAGTGGAATGAGAGACTGTTAAGAGGAAAAAAATAGTTGAGAGGAGGAGAGCTAGGGAGAGGATGGGGAGTGGGTAAGAATACAATAAGACAGCTTGGCAAGGTTGGTTTAATTCTTTATAATAAGGCAGATGAATTGTTAACAGAAGCAGATAAATTCTCCCAATGCCAGTCTACCCTCTCCTTCAACTCCTTGGACCTGACTTCTTTTCATATGTAGCTAAACTGGTCCATTTGCTGATACCTGAGTGAAGTTGAGAGGTTTGCACTTATACTCAGTTTTTGGCACTTTGTGATTTGCACTGTGCTCATGTTATAGGGGGAAATTGGTCCCTCTGAGTACAGATCAAGTAACTGTCATCTTGATTGTATGTGAAAGCTTCTGTTCTAGCATGTTATATTAACAGGAACCCAGGATCAGCAAACCTGTGTTCTTTTGGAACTGCTTTGCTTCAACATTCTCAGTACATAGCAAGAACATAGGTAACAAAGGAGGTATTCATTTCTCACAAGTGAGGCATGGGCATTTCCTCCTCTTTTGTAAATATTGCAATGTTTTGTGATCTTTCATATCAGAAAAGAGAATCTTCATTTATTTCTTTAACAAATCAGTTACTTTATGAAGCTTTCAAAAGTGTATTTTGCCGATAGATTCAACAATCTTATCCCTATTGTGTAATTTAGTAGTAAGCTTTCAGCATTCAACTTACCTGGGAAGGTCAAGCTTTTTGTGACCTCAGAAAGTCTGATCCTTGTTTTGTACAGACAATTACCTAAATGTTCCCATTATTTAGAATGGATATTTCAACCATCTCAAGGTTTACTTTTATTAGAATTCTCAAGTGTTTTCATTTATTGAATACTGAATCCAATTGAAGCATTTTTATAATATTATCTAAAATCTTATATTTTCTCATTTTATTTTAAAATTTGTGGTTGTTTGACATGCAATGTAATTTAATAGTAAACTTTACATTTAAATGTTATAGCTTTCACATTTTTACAGAAGTGCGGTTGAAGCTAAAACAATATTTTGACACCATAGTCTCTAGAGATTTATGTAGCCAGAAGAGATAGAGTGAAATTGAGTGACAGAAAGGTAGAGTATTGGTTATCACAACTAGATGGTCTGATAACTTAATGAAAGCTGATTGGCAGTAGAATTTATTACAGCAACTGTAAAGTGGAGAATAGAAAATGATAGTGCTACTGATCAGTAAATAAGTTATCTCATGACAATGTGGATCAATGTGCTATCATTTAGAATCTTTACACACCAAATTTTTTTAGGTCTTCTAAATTTCCCAAGTAAAACACAGCTTCATAAACCCAAAGTACTAAATACCCTCTTACATGATTCTGATAACTATTTTCAAAAGACATTCTAAAACTCATTTTATGCTTTTCAAAATAGTATTCCAACACCAAAATAGCTGCACAATTAAACTAAAATTTGGTGTGTAAATTCTTCGTAGGGATCCAGGTGGTAAAAAGTCACATGAAAGAAATGTGAAATTCAGATATGTCCCTTGAGTACCTTAGGAATCAACATTTATATACTCTATTTTTAGAACATAAAATCTAAGCTTAAAATTAACACAAAACAATCTGGATTTCTTTAGACTCTTATAGGCACAGATCTAGGGTCACAAGACAGAAGGGAATTCTAAAACACTTGCAAGGAGGTACAGAACTCTCATGTAACAACCTCCTTCAACTTCAATATCAGAAACACAGCTCTACTTTTGTTCATTCAGTCAACAACTATATATTAAATATCTATTGAAGGCAAGAAAATACAATGTGAATAGGGCATCATTCCTGTCTTCAACAAGTTATGTCCTAGTGAGTTAGACAATGGACATAGAACATAAAAGGTCAACAAATCTGCCCAACTGTTTTTTTTTAATTGAGATATAATACAAATCTGCCCAACTGTTTTTTTTTAATTGAGATATAATTGGTATGTTATAGTATGTTAGTTTCAGGTGTACAACATGATTTGATATATGTATATATTGCAAAATAACTACCAATATGTCTAGTTAACATTCAATCCCACACATATTTACAATATTGTGTGTGTGATTAGAACTTTTAAGATCTACTCTCTTAGCAACTTTCAAATATACAATATAATATTTTAAACTATAGTCACCATGATGTAAATTGCATCCCCAGGACTTATTTATTTTATAACTAGATGTTTGTACCTTTAGACCACCTTCACCTATTTCACATGCAACCCAACTCCCTTCTTCACCACTCCCTCAGACCCTGACAACTACCAGGCTGGCTGAATAATAGTCCATTGTATATACATGCCAATTTTTTTTTTTTTTCTGAATTCATCCATCTATCAACACTTACATTGTTTCCATGTCTTAGCTATTGTAAGTAATGCTACAGTGATGAGGTGCAAATATCTTTTCAAGATAGTGATTTCATTTCCCGTGGTATATATTCAGAAGTGGAAATGCTGGATCATATAGCAGTTCTATTTTTAATTTTTTTAGGAACTTCCATTTTGTTTTCCATTGCGGCTGCATCAATTTATATTCCCACCAATAGTGCACAAAGGTGTTTTTTTTTTTCTCTACATCCTCACCAACCTTTCTTTTATCTTGTCTTTTTGAAAATAACTATCCTAACTGGTGTGAGGTGATTTGGTTTTGATTTGCATTTCCCTGATGATACTACAATTTTTGTAAGTAAAGTTTTATTGAAATATAGGCATGTTATGTGTTTATATATTTATTGCCTATGGCTACTTTCATGAGATGATAGCAGAGTTGAGTAATTGAGGCAGAAACTGTATGACCTACAAAGCCAAAAATATTTATCATTTGGCCTTTTACACACATGGCTTTTTTTCTGATCCTTAGCTTAAATGAATGATGTTTTTTTTTTTTTTAACCTTTAGAAGCATTTAGAATAGTCAAATCTGGCATAGGTAGAATGTTTGTACACTGTATGAAGAAGGCAGTGAATCTGTACATGTTACTACATTTAGGGTCTAGTACTCTAACTCTTCCACGTTTCATGAGTACTGACTCATCCATTTCAGCAGTAAAATACAAAGTAAGATTTGTAACATTGTCACTGCCTTCATTCAGTTCTGTTCAACCATTATTGACATTATAAAAGTTGATGATGATATATCAATAGGTTTAATGGTGGAATGTGAAGGGAACTGTAGTTGAGAAAAACAATGATGTTAGTCTTAAGTATCAAGACATGTTAGGTCTAATTCTCTGACAGTTTATTTTGTTTAGAACTCTCTGTCACCAAATTTATCTTGAATCTTTCTCCAAATGTAATTATGTTAGGGGCAGAACATTCCTCAGCCTGGGATTTAACTTTAAAAAAATCATTTTGTTCACTGTGCTTGATAAATATTTATGGATTGAATATTAATAATTATTTTTGTATCTATTTATTTATCCTTCAGATATTTGCATGCTCACCATATGCCAGGCATAATGCCTGAATGCAAACAATTTGACAGTGAATTATGTATAGCTAAACTGATAGGATCCCTAACGTAGGAAGATAGACAGTGATTGTGTTTATCAATAAACAAAATGATTGCAGAGAGTGATAACCTGTGAAAAAAAGAAAGCTGGGTAGTAGAATAAAGAGTGACTTGGGCAGAAAGTGTGGATAGCAGGATAAATCCCATAAATAATCTGGGAGAAGAGCCTTAGAAGAACAAGTTCAAAAGCCCCCAACAACTTGGCCTGATAAAGGAATAGAAGACAAGCATGTCTGGATCCTAGTAAGAGTTTGTGTGTATGTGTTGTATTAATTTAAGATCCACCATGTTTTGTGTTTGTGTGAGAGTGTTGGTGGGAACAGTGCATAAATTAGCTCTTAGTATATATTTTTAGGTATCTCAATGATCATATTTTCAAAACTGAAATGTGTCTGAGCTAAAATGAGAGGGATTGAACTGATTATATCTGAATCAATTTTTGTTGAATCCAAGGGAAGACTATGCATAGGTGTCTGGGTAGGAATAGAAGAGTGAGAGGGGAAAGCATTGAGATAGAGTTTTGGAGAAATTGAAGATTAGCATTGGTTCTTTGGCTCCAAGACCATGTAGATTTCAGTTCCATAAATACTCGTTAACATATTAAAGGCTTCACTAAATGTTTGTCAAATCAATGTATACAGGTTTAATCTGATTGGCTTGGAGGGTACAATTTCTGATTGGATTAGAGAGTATAATTTTATGCATTAATTGGAAGAGAGGATACACAATGAAACCAGATTATGGAGGGCTTTGCAAACCGAACACATTGGATTCGATATTGTAAGTGATTGGGAATCATTATAGGGAATAAGTAATAGCTAGATCATTTCCAAATATTTGTGTTTTTTATGGTATGTAGGATGAGTTAGAGACAAAAGGAGCTGAGGATGGTATTTTATTCCAGATAAACTTTTTATTTTAACCAGATTTTCATTCCCAGGGAGGCTTGGCTGCATTGGAATCAATTACTTCATAAAAGTCCCTGGCTCTAATGATGAAAAGCTGCCTCAGTTACCAAGGTTCTTTCTTGTTATGCATTCCTGCATCTATATTCCTCTTTGCCTTTGCTGTGCTTTCTTTCCTGTTTATCTGACTTTTAACCATTTTCAGGACGCTGAACATTCTGCCTCATTTTGCCCTTTGTATTTGTATCTCATTGGTATTTGCTTGATTGCATTTATATGTAGGAAGTAATTCAATAAAAATTAGGTGGAACAGATTTATAACTCAAAACTTTTCTGTACAAACTATAAAAATGGGATTTTTTTCTATTCGTTCTTTTCTTTCTTTCTTCTTTCTTTCTTTCTTTCTTTCTTTCTTTCTTTCTTTCTTTCTTTCTTTCTTTCTTTCTTTTTTTCTTTCTTCTTTCCTTCTTTCCTTCCTTCCTCTCTCCCTCTCTCTTTCTTTCCAGCCTTTACTTTTTATGGGACTCCTAAAAATATTAAGGTTGGCGCTCTGAAAACAAATGAGATACAAATTTATTACTATCTCTGGGAGCACTCAATCCAGACAGTGAGAAAGATGCACCAAGAAAATTTTCACATTGTTGCAGCTTTAGCCACAAAAGCAACTTGTCTGCCTGCCCTCACCTTTGGGAACTGTTATTACAATATGGGCCATTTATCCTGTTGTCTTGGTTGGCCCTTAGATTATATAATCATTCAATTTTTTATCTCATCAGAACTATTTCCAAAAAGAAAAATGAAGGGTCAGCTTTTATTGTAGAGTCTACATTTACTGAGATACTGGTGCCCTATTTTTTCATCTAGGCATTTGACTCTGGGAAGTTAACAGTGGTATATAACTACCAGCTGCACATAGGTGGTGCCAGTTTTGTCAACAATATATGAACAACTCCCCAAATGTATATGTTTAGGAAAAAGCAGTATGAATGTGTCTTGCGTATTAGTGAAGAGGTGGACTTGTGTTAAATGTAAAACCACAAAAGAAAACCTATCAACTCATTACTGAAACTGAACATGTGGTACTATTTGTAGAAGTGCAGATTCTGTGGCCAGATTGACTAGGTGTGGATCCTGGTTCTGCCATTCAGTAGAGAGGCAATCTTTGGCAAATCACATAATCTCTTTATGCCTCAGTTTACATATCAACAAAATGAGAATAATGACATCTGATATCTAGCTACCCATCTTCTAGAGTTTTTGTGAGGTTTAAATAAGCAAATATACATAAAAGTACTTAGAATAAAACCTGAATATAGGGAATGTTTATATGTTTGTGATTATCTGATAATCTTTAGAAGTAAAGGTGAACATTAAATAGCTTTCTCTGACCCTGCATCCTCTAAGAGTTACAAAAGTGTAAGAAAATTGTTGCGACTTCTAGAATGTGGAATGATTTGAAAACAGCACTATATTGCTCTAAAGCTCAAACTCTGCTAGTGAAATTATCCTAAAAGAAAACCAACTTAACCTTTAACTAAGACTAAATTAAATAGAGTTGTTTTTACACTCCCCTTGTAGAAGAAAGGAAACCAATCATAAGAAAATATTTCGCTATTAGAGATGTCTTCAAAAAGCAACTTTAAACATCCTTGTTATGCCCAGTCTCACTGTCTTGTTAGTGCAATCTCCAATGTCTATGCATTTACAATTTTGTAAAATTAGAAGACAAACGATCTTTTGTGGGTCCCTGTGATGTGGAAATGTTGGGGTTTGGATTGAACTTTCAAGAAAGAATTCTTTAGATAACTTCGATGTAAAAAGGTGGTTTTATTAAAGCACAAGGACAGGACGCATGTGCAGAAAGAACTGCACTGGGGTTTAGGTGACTGATTATATACTTTTAAGTTGGGAGAGGGTTAGGGATAACATAAAGTCTCCAAGAAATTTTTGCAGCAAGGTTTCCAGGACCTTGAGGGGGCTAGTTCTTGTTAGGAAAAGATCATTTATTACTGTCTAATAAAACTTTAGTCATAAGATCCTTCAGATGTCTTATCAGTGCGCCATATGCTTAGAGGATGATTGCCAAGATATTTCTTGGAGTGGGGTTGGGGGAGAGATGAAGGAAGTTTCCGAAGAAAATTTTATGTTTTATACATTAAAGTAGACTTTCAGAATCCTGGGGGTTTGGGATAATGTTAAGCTAAGATTGCCTTTTGCCATTAGCAAAGTGTCAACATAGAGGCAGTTGAGTTCCTGGAAGAAGATCACTCTCCCTGTTTCAAGGACTTATCAATGGGCTGTAGGCAGTAAGGAAATATGATTTTTTTCTTTTGCCTTAGTTTCCCATATCACCTGGACTCCTAGAAATTTATATAAAATTTGTGAACATGTACACTTCTAGAGAAAGAGATCATCGGTTTTCTATCATCTTCTCAGAGGGGCTTAGGACCCCCCAAAAGTTTAAGAAATATCCTCTATGGCAGTATACATTCTTCAATTTTAATGAAGATATAATTATAAAATCCTATTTACCAATGAAGGAAAATCTGCTAGTTATCTTAGGTTTCTAGTTAAAAAAAAATCTAAACAAAAACTATTTTCTCTGGTGAACCTTCAGCAAACTAGAAGTTCAGTTCATCAGCATTCCAGATAATCAGTGTTTACTTGTATCAAGCAACAGTCATTCTTCAATATATTAGCTGAGCTGGTATTTCATCCAGAGAAAATGGTGAATTTTATTTATTGTTCATGCCTTCTTTTTGTCCTTCTAGTTTTGGAATTATTAACATTTTCTATAGTTTTGTCATTGCATATTTCTTATGATATGCTTAGGAGTAAGAACATTATCTAAATGCTCCAAAACCATTATTATATCCATCTTATTAATATAATTTAATAGAGAATATTTCTGTACATTCTGTACAAGTATATTATGGAATAAAGGACCTGAAAGAGGACAAGGGAAAGTTGGAAAGAAGGGAATTTTACTGATCTCTGAAATCTTAAAAATGTGTTGTATTTCTTATGCACTTATCTCAATGTTTAAATTCACATTTACTTTGATGTTTTTTAATTACTTTTATTAAAATTGGTTAATAGAATATTTTAAAATAATTAATTTATGGATTCTTAGGAAGGGTATACATTTTAAGCTCAAAAACTTTAAAGTTTTTAGTTGAAGGAGTTTAAGTAAATAATTCAGAAATGCATTCTGTTTACCTGTTAATAATTAAGCAGGTTAGACTGTGTACTTTTTATAGTCATTGAGTTTTAATTTATTTATTTGTTGGTGTGTTGGTTTTTAAGAATTTATTTAAGGCATTCTAGTATTGGGAAATAAAAATGAACAGAATAAAGCTGCACATAATAAAGGAAAGGGATTCAGTTATTTTAAAGAGACAAATGGCAAAAAAAAGAAATAGACTGGATTTTAGGATTAAAAGAAGTATTTATTACATAATCTTTCTGAACCTCTCCCCTCTGGTTGGAGGGGAAACGGAAATACCTAACAGCAAGTATGAATGAGTCAAGTGAATAGTCTTTTATTGCTGCCCTAGACACTGGTTCAGTAGAACTTGATTTGATCTTAGATGGCTTCATTATGGGGTTTGGCCAGGTCATTTTTATGGTTTCTTGGAGAAGTCTAGCATAGAACTTACTAGATTCTTGGGTGCTTTAAAAACTCTGGCAATATCCAAAGTCAGAATGAATACCTTCATTCTAAGAAGCACGATTATAGACTAGAACTGAATTAGTCTTTTTCAGTCTTTGAGGAATTGCATCTTGTCCTCTTGGCCATTTATGTATACATTCTTTGTGATGTTTTTTAAGGATTATACAGTAGTTTTCATTTGCCATTTTTGATGAGGTACAGTCAAACTTCATATTTAAAATTTTATTTAATGAAGAAGACTTACTTTCTATAATTATCAATAAAGGAAGCCTTTAGCAGTTTCCATTTATTTTGTTCTAAGGTATCTTGCTTGCTTTTAATTTTTACTTATTTGAAATGATAACTGTAATAGTCCTAACACTGAAATTGATGCATTTTGTTTTCTCTTACATAATAGTATGCTTACAATATAAATATAGCCTCAAACTTCTTTTAAGATTTCTACATTCCAGTTTTCTACATTTCAGGCTGTGCATTTCTTTGAAATTTTAATTAAACATCTCTTAAATTCCTAGGAGCCAAATTTTAATTGATTACATCTTTAAGCTTATTAAAGAATATTCATTATAGATTATTATCTTTATTTTATATATATCTTAGCTTGGGCTTTTTCTATCCTAAATTGCCTATTCACTTGAAAAAAAATGAGATCTTTGTTTCATTTTATTTATTTATAAAGATTATTAACTCTACTTTGAAAAATTTTTTTAGGTAGTGAAATTCATAAATCTTTATTCTTATGTTATATTGTCTATGTGGCTTAAAAGCATTTTCATCTAAATTCAGAAAATTATATACATAGGTTTTCTTATAGTTCTCTACTCGTTGTATTAAGATGTATCAATCTGATTTATATTTCGGTGCCTGGTAAGAGGTAGGGAACAGAAATATTTATCTTCCTATATCATTAGTCTCAATTCTGTGAAAATGCTACATGTAATCCTTATCCCATATTAGAGTCCCTGAGGTCTGTTGTGATCTGTCTCTTCCACTGCCAATATCACCCCATCACCTATATTCCAATCATTGATGAAAACTAACCTTGTCCTCTACTCCTTTGCTGAGGGTCAAAACCAAATACTAGATTTTTTTTTCTTTTGTGACATCCTATTTGGTTTTATTTATTTTTAAAAATTTCAGCTAACTTTAAAGCATCTGAACTACTAAAGATAGTTCTAGTTCAATTTAGTTCAGCAAAGACTTATGGAATGTTTGCTGTATACCAGTCCTTGTACTTGTATTAGGAACATGTATGTGAATTGGAAATCTGCGTGGTACAATCCTTGCACTAGAAAAATGTATTAATTTGGTGAAGGCAAAAAAATAAAAATAATTTGGTGGAGGCAGACAGAGCATGAACGTGGTCAAGGTAGTGGCCTAATATTGTACCTTATTTTTTTTTATTCTTTTTTATTTTATTTAAGTCTACAATTTACTGACTCTAGCCATTTTATGTATTTTTCCTTTTTATCTTTCTTTTAAACCCAGAAAAGATGAAGTGACATTGTTTTAACAGAGTTAGATTGACTCAGGCATATGAAATATGATGACTTTTTCAGATTCATACAGTCTGTTTACTTTTTCTAATTAATGAACTGATAATTGTGTCTTCCTATTTTCAGTTCTGTAAATTTTTATTGGATATTTGCTAGGCACTATTTAAGGAGCCATAGGGAGAGAAAAATGAGTATCTTTGACAAATTTATAATTTAGTAGGGGAAATTCATTATTCATAAAATAATAGATATGAAGAGTATTGTTTGCTCTGTGTGTTGTTCAAAGCAAGGTAATATATATTAACTTATTTGCCTCTTAACAATAGCCCATCTAGTCCCCTAGACACTTATTTGACTCTTTCACTTCATGCAAACTTTTTCTTATTGTCACCTCCTCTGAGAAGATTTCCTGTCCAAACCTATTTAAAATATCAGCCCATGTCACTCTCAATGCTGTTACCTTACTGTTTGCACTCATGGTACTAATTATATGACATTATAAGTTTACCAACCTGTTTGCTTATTGTTTGTTTTCCACTACTACACTGAATATATATATATATATATATTTTTTTTACTACACTGAATATTGAATGGAAGACTAAACAATGGGTTGTAGAAGTTTGCAGTAGTGAAAGAGCAAAGTTTAATATATAAAATTTAACTTCTTTATGTCTAAATTTCTTTATCTGTAAATGGATGCAGACTTTGTGCTTATTTTATAGTTGGTCAGGCTGTTCATTCTTTCTTTCAATAAATATTCACTGATCTTAGTATATGGCAGACACTGTTCATGAAATTGGGAACAGAGTGAAAAAAGACAATGTCTGCCCTTATGGCACTTCCATTCCAGTGGGGGAGAGAGTAGTTAAATAAAAATTACTTTTATAATACATCACGAAATGGCCAAATTAATTTTCTCCAAATTAAATTTCTCCACCTTATCCCTACAATCTGAACATTTTTTCTATTCCTGGTTTATCCATGATTTATCCATGATTAATGGTTCTAATCACACTCCTAAAAGATTGTAATTTTCAGTGCTTCTCCTAAAGTTAAGTGTTACACAGTAAATGTGGTATTACTCGTGTATCCCAACTATAACAGTACTAGCACCTTCCTTTCCTCAATCCCATTTATCAGTACAGTTTAAACTCAGGTTTGTTTTGGTTTACTGGTATAGTTTGCTGTTCAATTCTTTGTTTTCCCTTCATAAAATATTATTTATGCATATTAAAGATCCAATCAATTAAAATCCTTAGATATTTTTCATTTTAATGATTTTTTTTTACTGTAGATGCACTGGATGATAGGATTGGCTTATGTTTATGTATGTACTTCCATTAGTAAAACTGCTTTTGAGATTTTGAATGGCTGAATCTCTGTGGAGATTATTAGTAAATATGACATCAAGGTCATCATTGAGATTTCATAGCAAATTTAGAGGGAGAACTTTCCAAGGACATAAAATATCAAATTCAATTTTTAATAGGAGAGTTGTTTCTAGTTAATTTTTTTTTATATTCAGACTCATCGAATAGCCTTTAAAGGCACCTCAAAATTTCAGCTGATGCGTGCTGACGGAGATAAGTCATTGCCACAGACAGAAAGAGTTTACTTTCAGGTTTTCTTACCTAAGGGGAGCAAAGAGAAGAGCAAACCAATGTTCTTTTGCCACCGATGGAGCATTGGAAAGGTCATAGACTTTGCAGCTTCTTTAACCAGTCTTAAAAATGACAATAACAAATTAACAGCTAAGAAATTAAGGTTATGTCACATTACTTCAGGAGAAGCCTTACCCTTGGATCATACTTTGGAAACCTGGATTGCTAAGGAGGATTGCCCTTTATATAATGGTGGAAATATTATCTTGGAATATCTTAATGATGAAGAACAATTTTTAAAAAAATTTTTTTTAAAAAAATTTTTAAAAAATGTTGATTCTTACTTGGAATAATCATGTAAGGACTCAAGCTGGAGATGACAAGGAAAATTTTATGTTAAGTCAATTTCCTTTACTGCAAATACAATATATTTTATTTAAAAAAAAATGCATGTTTTCCTGACTTCAGTCCTAGCTTTGAGTCTATACCATCAAATGCATTTGGATGGAAAAGAATTTAAAAGTGGCTCATCCATTTGCTTGACATCCCTGCCTCCAAATCTGAGTAGGACCCTGCAATAATAGCCTTGCTTGCTGAGACAGAAAACATAAAGCCATGTTCTCATGTCACTGCATTAGGTACTATACACCAGTTCAAGCTATATTGAACATATTACCCTCTGCTCCCTGTTTCTTTCTGTCGATTTACTTTTTATTCTATAGATTATCTTCCTTTATGCAGATCTCCAGCCTCACTCATTATTTTGAGGATAGGGCCTGTGTTTTATGTTCGCATTTTTCCTAACTCATCAGTACTTACCAGTGTATTATATACAATAGATCTTTGCAAAATCTCTAGTAATTAAGAATAAACAAATACAACGGCTAAGAACTATTTGGGATTTGTTTTTTTTTTTTCAATTATACAGACATAAATGTAAAAAACTGTAATTGTGTAAATTAAGAAAACTATTAATAATACTGTAATAAAGACCCTGGTCTACATCTAAGCCCTGTACCTACAGTGATTTAAATAATATATTTGTGTCACACTTTACTGTGTACTTGTACTCACATATACAAATGAATACGTTAGCTTTTCTTTTTCTTTTTTTTTTTTTTTTTTTTTTTAATTTTTCTTTATTTATGATAGTCACACAGAGAGAGAGGGAGAGAGGCAGAGACACAGGCAGAGGGAGAAGCAGGCTCCATGCACCGGGAGCCTGATGTGGGATTCGATCCCGGGTCTCCGGGATCGCGCCCTGGGCCAAAGGCAGGCGCCAAACCGCTGCGCCACCCAGGGATCCCAGCTTTTATTTTTCTTTTGGAAATTATAGATCTTAGTTGACACACACAAACTCAGCTACCTACTTCTCAAGTTATAAACAAGCTATGGAAATGTAAATTGCTTCCTTGGAAGATTTCTAATTTTAAGTATTTTCTTTTTACAGTCACACTAAAAGAAGTATTAAGAATTGCCCTTTGAGACTCTGAAGACTGAAGGTAATGTCAGTGATATTTTCTTGAATGGGTTTTATCTTCTTGAAAAGTTTCATAATACTTAAGGTCTTGGGTTTACCGCCTCAGGTCTTTATTGCCCTTTAACACATTATATATCTTTTTCTGTCTCTAAAGAATAATCTGAAATTGTAAGTCAAAAAAGAAGAACCCTTGTGTCATGTCAGAATGTCTCAGCCTAATTGGGTGTTGCTATACTTCTTCTTCCTTCTATATGGGAATGTATTATGGCCCTTCCCTGTTTTTGAAATCAGTTCAGAACATTTCTGATTTTATACCTTGCCCTTTTCTTAAATAGACATATTGGCTCAAAGCCAAAAAGTCAGCACCATTCCTCCTTAGGAAGGGCTTTACAACTAACTATATGAGCTAAAAATGCATTTGTTGCAGACAACAAAACCGTGCAAGAAACCATGCGGATGAGATTTAGTGGCTACTTATAGTCACAAGTCCAGAATTTCAGGCAAGAAGTGTACAATAGACTTGTGTTGCTGTATTGTGTATGAAGAGCTCATAGGGATTGAAGAAGGTTTCTGAGACAAGAGGGGGCTGTAATTACTTTGCTTCTTACATGCATGGTTAGATCTTCCAGCAAGAATAACATGGTAGGGTAATTTATTATAGAAGAGTAAATCACAGATTACATTGGAGGGGGATGGGGTGCTGCGATCCAACCATCAGTTTTGTGAATACATACACTTAAGCATGTGTGATAGCTTGTTTTTAATTTCTTTACACCAGTGCACACCTCAAACATTCCGTTTAGCAGTGGGATATGCAAATTGTTCCAAATGCAGCAGCAGTACTTTCACCTGAATGTCAAAACTGTCAGAGAGCTTTAAATCAAATCTTTATAACGTTTTTTTAAAAACCAGCCAGTCCCAAGATTGAGGCACCAAACTCTCTGCAAAAACTTGATTCCCATGCTTCTAAAATGATCCAGTATGTCAACAGGGTAATGTCAAAGTTCTAATTCACCTGCTTTCTAATTTTAACCTTTTAAGGATTTTATTTTATTTGGCTTAATTACGATATTTTCTACAAATTAATGATAAATGCCTTGATTAATAAAACCAAATGTCAGAGAAAATGACAACTTGATGAAAAATTAATACTCGGCAATATTTTAAGGTACAGAAGTACTAAAGATGTACTCTTAAACCTTATACTTCATCAGCTCTTTTTGAAGGTGGGTAACAGCATTATTTTTGCACAGAAGTTTCCATAGCCACATGTGTAGATGCATTTTAGCAATATAATTCTCATCTGTTGTTTTTACTACTAGCTGTTATAGATAGAAATATATTCTTAATCTCTCCTTTTCCTCACAATATTATTCATTTTTATTTCACAAAATCAAGGAAAACTACATTTTAGGTTGGTTATACAGATGAAGCAACCATATTAAGCATCCAAACAACAACACGTGTGTGTGTGTGTGTGTGTGTGTGTGTGTGTGTGTGTGTGTGTGTTTCAAGAGATCTCATGGTATAAAATGTAGTAGTTTGTGACTGGATATCTGTTAGACTGTTAATTCATTTGGTTATGAATATTTCAACTGGAACATTTAAAAATTATTCGGCAAAAGTATTACATACAAAGAGAGAGCATCTCTATTTCAAAGGGAAATAGATTTTAATATGGGGATTTACTTTTTTTTTTCAATATTTTTTTCCTGAGGTTTTATTAAGAGACCTGAATACCAATCAAGAGTTGTAATTTGCTTTTTTTCATATAAACTGTTGGTTAGATTTAAAAAACCTAAAGAACAAGAAATAACGACTGTTTTTTCCCCTTTTATAGAAGGTCATGGAGCTAAAGGATTTTTAAGGATTCCGTGTATTTTTTTCAGTTCACAAACACCAGGATGCCTTTTGGATATGAATACTTAATTATTTGATCAAATGTTATACAGAAATAATACTATGCAGGAATTATAGTTGGTTTTGTTTTTTATTTTCATATTTTCACAGATGAAGCTGCCAACCAAATGAGGGAAGGCACAATGACCTCTTCTGTGTTGTGCTTTTGTTTGGTTTGGTTGTTCAGGGATAAAAAGACACACATAATGCACTGTCAGTGAAATGGACACACTTTGACCATCTGTTCATGTAACGACATGATGGCCATACCTATCAACAGAAATTTCTGCCAACTAATCTTAAAATTACTTTTTTTTTGGTGATATGCTGGGAATTTCTAGATAGGTGTTTCAGGCATGTTGCTATGCATAGTAAGATAAATAGAGCTAAATGTTGGTCAACATCTTGTAAATACAATTATGCTAATCCCAAGGGAAAACATTCTTCAGTGGAGATTTCTGGTACTGTTTAAAATTGGAGATGGATTGTGCTGAATCTTCCTTTAGCTGGCTATAGGTTTTATTGTTTTTGTGTATT
The DNA here is from genome assembly GCF_018345385.1 of Vulpes lagopus. Taxonomy (NCBI): domain Eukaryota; kingdom Metazoa; phylum Chordata; class Mammalia; order Carnivora; family Canidae; genus Vulpes; species Vulpes lagopus. Next base: position 85,419,735 of record NC_054824.1, read on the forward strand.
GTCTGTTCCAGACATCCAGTCTGTACTGGCAAAGCTGCTTGATGAGTAGGGGCCACCAACATCGCTGCCCTGACTGCTTACATACCTGCCATGAATAATAGATTTGTCAGCTAGTTAAATCATTGCATTGTAACTGCCTCTGTTCCTTCTTAGCTGATCATTGCCCAGATAAGTTTACATAGCATTGTAGCACAAAGCTTCTATTATGTTTCTATACCTGCATTTATTTGTATACCAAAGCATCTATTCTTTTTTCAAATACTGGTAAATAAGACATGTCACACTTCTTTGACAATTCTTAAATTACATATTAAACAATGTACTTCTTCCCTTTGTTTATTGTATTCATCTGCCTTTCGCCAATTTACTTCCATATATGAACCAATTAACTTTTATTCATTAGTTAAAGGATTTCGTTAAAGAAATACTAACACCTACCTTACAATTCACAGTTTTATAAGTTTCCCATTGAGATTCTAGTTATTTGGATTAAGTACTATAAGAGAATGTGATCATATCCCCCAAAATGTTTATGAACAAAGGAGGTAGAATGAAACCCAAAATAATCTTGTTGTACTTGATGTGACATTGTTTGATCCTAGAAATGAGGACAACTGACCAAACCTTATACAGTTAGAATCTTTAGTTTCAGGAAGATGGAGTTGATTTTTTAAACTTTATGCTGGTGTGAACACACACAATGATCAGCTGATGTTCTTTGGAGAATCTAAAGTTTATGGAAAATTGAACCTGTTAGACTATCTCTTATCCGATGGGGAAAAAAAACCTAAAAATGAATTGGTTTTCTAATAGACTTAAAATACATAAATTTATAGTTTCAGTACTTATAATTTGACCATATCTCCTCTCTAAATGACTCTTTACTCCCTTTGGAAACTGCTTTCTCTCCTTTAAGCTCACACTGTTTCACTCTGCAAGTTCAAGTAATTGAGACCTTACTGGTTTGAAAAGATTAAGGCAGCTTCCAGAGTTGCCTACTGTATAACATAAGTACCAGTAGAATGATCAGTTCCTCTCAATAGGATTCATTTACCTTCATTTCCTTTGCAAGCTTGTGTTTATTAATGAATAAACTGCACTTGTGAAACACACTGCTAAATAGATCAATCAAAAGATATCAAGGAAAACCGTGAACATTGTCCAAGATATATAGGGGATTTGTGTTTCCTGCCCAAATGCTGCTTTCATTCTTCCTCCCTATCTACCATCCCCCCTAATATCCAGGTCTCTCTTTGTATCCTTTAGTGATGACAAGATGTTTTTTATTCCTCTAATGAAGTGGGAAACAGATTAACATGCTTTCTTCTTGGGAATTAGATTACTTATTGTAGTACTGCTCAACATATCTTTGTAATACTCCCCAACCCCTACCCACAACTAATTAGTGACTTTCAGAATTAGGGAAAATCTTGGTTGTGTGGTGGCTCTATATTTACCAGTGATCAAGGAAGTGTTACTAATACACTTGTCAGTATTAAAAAAGAATTAAGTAAATAAAGGGCCAGATGGCCGAGCCCAGGACCTATCAGGAACCCAGTATGTGTGGGCTGGTCCAACGGAATGACAGAAGCATATTACCAGGCTAAGTGGAATCAGAGTTAGACTTTCACTTTTAAGAAAAAGGACATTTTTCAAATGTGTTTTCTTATGATATAGTGATTTACATGTTCAGACCTTATTTGTACTAGTAACATTTGAAAGCATGTAGTTCCTTGTATATCAAGAGACCACAGTATTTATGTGTATCAGAAAAGTCTCTTGGAACAGGACACAGTGCATTTTTGCTGGTTCAGAGAAGAATCGTGCTTTGTTCTCTCATGAAAGCCTATGTTTACTGTTATAACTTATTACATTTTATTTTAATTGAATATTTGTCTCCTCCAATAGACTCTACTATGGCTTATGATATAAGGAACCTGGTTATGTAGAGGTTGTTATGGTTTATGGCCAGTTGAGGAACTGGTCAATATTCTCTGTTTTGTTACAGTAAGAGCATTACAATAGTGGTTATAATAAGATTAATTTAAACTGAAGAAATTGAGAAAATAAATTCCCTTCCTTTCCTATGATTTAATTGTCTTTACATGAGTACATATATAAACATCTTGTTTCCTATTGTATATTCCATTTTCATTTATTTTATTTTATCTTGCAACAATATACTTTTTGAAGCCATTTTAAATCTTTGTGGTTAGATAGATAGATAGATATATAGATGGATCAGTGAATTGTTGGGTAGGGAAACTGACTAAATAGAACGTACATTTTCTTTTCTTAGATTTTTCTCTTTACAGCCACACAAATAACGAAGAGATTAGCTAACCATAGGCCTTCCATCTTCTTTCTCTCCATGCCTTCTTTTCAAACTCCAGCAGATATTTAGTCAATGTCTGCTCTGCCAGGAACTTCTCAGGTGCTAGGTAATCTGCTGAACAGTAGAGGCATAGTCCTCATTCTTGTGGGGCTGAGCATCTAATTGGCAAATATAATAAACACATAAGTAAACATTACAGACATAGATATGTAATAAAATGGCTTATTTTGCTGGACTTCTCAACTCTGAAATGGGTTAGGGAATTTATAGTGGAGAAATTATCTTCAATGACCTGCCATATTAATAGTAGTAGATCACTTCTAGGTTAAAAAAATGCAGGTTGGCCAAATTATTTCAGATTAGGTTTTATGGAGTGGGTAGCCTCAGGATGGAGATATATAAAGCAATATTTACTCTCAAGGTGAGTCATAAAGAAACCAGCTTTGTAAACCTGGCTTACTATATATGATGTAAATGACCTCAATATGTGCTTTCAAATTTCAGATTAAAAAATCATGGGAATTTCTAGTATTTTTAAAATGATGAAATATTATCCCTTATAAAGATTACTTATTAATAGTCCAAATTTTTACCCAGGAATTGGGTTATAGTAATGGTGATAAAGGAGTAGGTGATGGAAATGTGTATTTTTCCTTCCTCTCTTTGGACATGTGTGTGGAATATTTTTGTCTTCTGATCAGATTGTTCATTATGCTCCCTTTGGATGTGTGTACTGTTTGGCCTTCCAGCCTTGCATGCTCATTCAAAGGCATTCCAAGTCATTATGCTGGACTTCAGCCTTGTTCAGTAAAAAGGCCATTTCCTCCATCAGCTGTCCACTTGGACATACATCCTTTTTACTCTCAAAAAGATTTTATATGCATTCAGAGTATATTAGATGGATTTGTCAAATTACTCACAGATAATCAGTTTTTTAAAGTTATAATTTGAGCTATGACCTCTCAAACTGTGAATTATAAGGTTTGACCCTTTGGTTCACTGTTTGACACAGCAGCCATTAATTACAGTTTTTAAAGGACATTTTATTTCAGTTAGAATTTGTGTTATGAAAACAGTTTAAGTATTTTTTTTCTTTAACTTTCAGGAATAAATGCTGAAATGTATATGTATGTATGTGTGTTTACACATGTATGTTTATTTATTGTATTTTATTATATGTTATATGTAAATATATTATGTATCATATCTATTTATTATATTAATATATCTGTATTCAAATATAATAAATAGCTAACTTGCATAAGCTTACTAAAATCAAGGGCATTTATGCATATTTTTACCACTACATTACTATACTACCCATCAAGATTTTTCTATAATAACTTGATAACTGAGTTTATACTAAGATCATGCTTATTTTATATAACTCTGGTATTAAGAGGAGACTGACTTTTTAAATATGTTTATCAGGGTGACAGAGACTTTATCATTATTTGAATCTAGGCTTTTCTCTTTTCTTTTCCTTGACCAAGGGTACAGAGGTGGGTATCTACCTAGGAGTGCCTGATATCTAACAGTAATTTGAAAGTCCTCTAGATAGCTCAATCTTGTCAGGCCGGGTGATTTTTACAGATGTGGAGCTCAAGGTTGAGATGAAAAGGACATAGCAGAAAGGTTGGTTTAGCTAAATGTAGAAAGACATCCAGATGTATGGATCTTTTCTGATGAGGTATATAGCTTGCATTGTATTTTCCTTTTAGCCTCATTAGTTTGTGATTTTTTAAGGGAATGTTTACTTCTATTTTTTTTTCAAAAAGCAATAGTAAAGAGTATATAGTAAATGTAGAATTTTCAAAAGACAGAAAATTTCTGAAATTAATTATAAGCAGATTTTTATTTCACTAAGTACATGTAATCATTTTCAGATTTCCCAGAATATCCTGGGATATGAATCTACCTAGCTTTTCTCTCCTCTAGTTTCCATTAATATATAATCAAACAATCTTTTAGATACATTAGATACATTTTAGGAATTTTATTTTCTCATGGCAAAAAAAAATTAATTCTTTGAACTAAATGTAAGGGCTTGTAAATACATCATGGGGATTATGAGATCTGAAAGTAGTTTTTAGAGATCAGTAGGCTGAGAAAAATTCAGTTTAATTTTCAGGTTTGATACTGATCTCATCCTTGTTGGATAAAGATATATATTCACCTTTTTCTATTCTTCATATTACTTAAAAGCTAGTGCAGGATGACACTGAAAATTATATTTAATTAGGTCCCAATCTACTTCCTGAGCCCCTAATTTCCAAACTTCTCTCCCACTTTTCCTATCTGTTCTCACCTTCTTTCCCTAAGCACACAGTTCTTTCCACCTACACTGCAGCATTTGCGGTCTCCTTCTCCTCCTCCTCCTCCTCTTCCTCCTCCTTCTTTCTTCTTCTTTTTTAAAGATTTTATTTATTTATTCGAGACACACAGAGAGAGAGGCAGAGAAATAGGCAGAGGGAGAAGCAGGCTCCCCAGGGAGCCTGATGTGGGATGCCTGATTCAGAACTCGATCCCAGAACCCTGGGATCACATCCTGAGCCGAAGGCAAATGCTCAGCCACTGAGCCACCCAGATGCCTCATTTGCTGTCTTCTTAACACACACTGTCCTGCCATGTGTAATGCCTTTACTCATAGTTCAGTCATCCTGCTATGGCCTTCCTGTGCCTCCGAAAAATGCTGTAGTTATCCTCTAATACAGAATCAACACCTCTTTTTTTAGTGTTTCCTTTACATTTGCTCACATGAGTGTAACACTTACCACACTATATCCTAGTTATGCCCATTGCGTTTCCCAGATGTCAAGCTTCGTGAGGAAAGGGAATATGCCTGTTTCATCCTGTGTTTAGCTCAGACCAGGTACTCAAGAAATGCTTCCTGAATTGGTTAGCCTATCAATAGCCATAGAGAAACTATATGATCGTTTGTACTCAGAATTCATCTACAACACAAACCAAGCAAAAAGGGATCTCTTAACAAGGAGGTGTACTAAGTTTCTTTTGTGTCACTTTGTGATTTCCTTTAGGTCTGAGTACTTGTTTTCATCCTTATTTCTGTAGCTCAGTAAGGAAACAAAAGTGTCCTATACGCTATAGTGAAGTGCAAAAGACGTTTTATTTATGACAACATTTATTAGGAAACATCTTTATGACAAAAGACATTTATTAGGAAAAAAAAAAAGAGGACCAAACCAGTGACTTGTCAAAGTAGTTTTAGATCTTCACATGTGAAATAACAAGGGAGAACAAATACAGAAAGTCTTAGGAGTTTTTAATACTCTAGAATTTTATACTAACCACTAGTGACGATTGTACTTAGATTGAAACAGCATTGTATCTGTGTAGGCTTACCCAGGATCTGAAATTTAGGCAATAATTAGCCTCTCAAATGGATCTGTTTGGAAAGCAGTATAAAATAATAGCTCCCTTCCCAGAGAAGGATGCTGCTGTGCTCAGGCTGCACTCATTTAATGATGTCTCAACTGAAACAGGTGCCTTACTTGCTTTGTTCTCCAGGAGCGGCTTTATAGATTTAAGCACTGAGCATACAGTACACAGTGGCACTATTAACAAATCAGAATGAGGCCAAGGGAAAACTCATCTAGGATCCACACACCTAAATGCAGTTAGTAAACAGAGACACTAACTCTCATTAAGCATAATTAAACCTAATATTGACTGTAAACTGTTACTTACCTTAAACTTCTCTGTAGAGAGTGTGGAAAGGGATTAACCTAGCAGATTGGGACATTAATTACTACCTCTTTCACATTAAAGTTACCATCAAGAAGGGCTATATTCATAAATAAAACATAGAAGGGATTGAGAGACTGAAAATATGTAAATTTACTTTATAAAAAGGAAAGAACAAAACCTAAATTAAAAAAAAAAAATTAGGGAGCTGTGAGCGATGCCAGCCCCAGCAAAATGGAACTCTGGCTAATTACTACCAAAAAAATAGGCTGAAAGAATCACAGAGATGTGTCCTTGCCTTCTGATGGACAGAATCTGCTTCACGGGAGGCTCCTGTTCAGCTGAGTCCTCTTTTTTTTCATGCATAGCTTCCTCCACCGCCGAATCTAATGTGGGGTCTGAGGAGCCAATGAAGGGACCTGGGAGAAATAGAATTTCTTTCTTTTCTTTCCCCTAGTCATTAATAGGCCTTTATTTATGAAATTGATTATAATGATTATATAAATGTTGTTTGATTTGTCAGCGAGAAGGCATAGTGCTGTTTTTTTTGTTCGGTCAAAATGTTCTGGTAACTGGTCTCCTGCTACTATTTAATAATCTCCTTCTTGGGTGCAATCTAAAGAGTATGTTGTGAAGGATATAAAAATGTCAGCTAAATTTAAGATCGACTGTTAAGTTTTTATATTATACCGCTGCCCCAAGGGGGGAGGCCAGGATCTGGGAGATAAAAATTCAAAGAGAAAAGCAAAGTAATGACAACACAAACTTATCTATCAGCCTTAGAATCCTCTTCAAAGTCTATCAGCCTGTCTTGCTTGCTGCGAATGTGTTCTGCTTTCCATTACCTGTTTTGTTTCCCTTCCAATAAAGAACCGTACACTGTTCTCGTTTCTGGGCTTTCTTATTACTTCGCCAGGGTGGGGTTCTGATTTTTGGAACTGAATCTGACCTACAACGTTGCTTAAGGTTGTAGTATTAAACCATGGTTTAGGTTTAACATGTTAGGCTCCTAGCCAGGTCCTAGTGCTGTCATGCTAAATTTTATCTTTCAGGTGCTCATGAACACCCGAGCAATATAGTAGTTGTGTGTCTCAAAAAGGGAGCCTAGAAATTAAGCCTGGAGCATGTACTCATTTTTTTAAGTGAATGTGAGGTTTAATTTTAGAATAAAACCCTTAATTTTTCCCCATGAATTTAAAGCTAGTTTCACAGCTCATGAGATGAACTAATGAAACAGAAATAATTAATGGACAAAAATCTATCCTTCATTTCCCCCATTGAACAAAAATTCGCAAACTGGTTGGATGACAGAGGATGAACAAAAACAGTGAAAGTAAGAGTACTTCTATGCTCTGTTCTTGTAACAATCGTGACATTACGAAATAACCATAACAATGGCACTCTTATTAATCAGACATATTTATACAGAATTAGTGTTGGCTTCTGCTCTATATTACCTTTAGTTTTACATGAACTTTTATTATCTGTGCATATCAAAAGAGACATGGTGAATGAACAAAGAAGCCCTGTTATGAGACAAGTATTATTTGACATTTTGGGAAGCTCTTATTATAGGGTTTCCTCTTAAGTGAGAATAACGGGAAGGTTGTCATTAGTTGCACTATTACAGACACTCTGGATTGTTAAAAACAGAAATGGAGCCCACTTTTTTCCTTGAAGAAGATTCATCAGTTAAAACAATTCGAATGATCCAAGACTTCTGTGACTTGTTGTCCCGTCCACCCCCCCCTCAGTCGTCTGATTTTAACCTGTTAAACAATGATCCCATAAAGCATTTCTTAAGATCATTGTTTTCCCCTTGATTTACAGAGCTAGTTGGCTGTATGGTTATCTTATTTTTTTTAAGATGCATAATAATTTTAGATTTCTGGAAAATCCCTGATTAGACCAAAATGCAGAAGTCTTGCAAGGTCTATAGTCGTTCTGCGAACCAGATGCCTTTTATTTTTCATCCTAAAAGAGGGTAGCTCTATGGAAGTTCTTCTAAGGACTTCACCTCAGGCTTCTGACGGGACTGACTGGGAATTATGGTGAATAAAGCATGATGATGGGTAGTAGAGAATCTCCTCTTAAAATCACTGGGCCTGGAGTTTTTGATTGATCAGTGGTCTTACTTTTTTTTTTTTTTTTCCTACAGCTTGGGATAAAATTTTAAGTACAAAGCATAAAAATAACGCTGTTAAAAAGAGCATTGATTTCATTCCCATTGCAATACATCAGCTGCCTGAATGAGAACAGCAGTTCTGAAAGTGGAGGAAGTAGAGATCAAAATCACCACCTGTGGGGTATTTTCAAATGAACCTCCCCCAAATTGACAATTATTGGTGTAGATCCTGGTTTAAAAGCCAAGATACTAGAAAACAGTTTGACTCATTGATAATTTAGCTGCTTTTATTCTTTTGAAGTTTAAATATAGAGAATAGTATAGAGATTTTATTATTGCAGAATTTCCCCCTATCCTCTATCATGTTTTCCTGTCTTAGATTAACAGACACTGAGTTTGGGGGTTCCGTGAAAAACCAACAAAATCCCTAAAAACATGTAAGGTCTAAGGAAGAAAAAAGGGTTGCTAATTTTGGGACTTAAACACATGTAAAAGCAAGCCACGTTTTCTGAATGAACCACACACACACAAAATCATTAAACTCCTAATCACTCACCTATCCTACATAGCAATAGGGCAGGATACAACTGTTTTGTACAATAAAACAAACTGAATCCTTTTAAAAAGTTATCATTTGCTTATTTGTTTTTAATTTCTAATGTTTTTCTATTAGACATTTTAAATTGGATGCTAGAAAAATAGGCAAAATTATTTAACTTGTGGCTATTCTACTGTCAAGTAGGAGGATACTTAAAAAACCTATTTAACATAAGAGATATCCTCCTTGTCTGGAGTCAAGAGAGTCTTTGGCTTTGAATTCTAGAGCCAGATGTCTTCTCATATTAGGGACACTTACCAAACCATTTATTTAAGACAGGATCACTCTATATACTTAAAAATTTTTTTTATTATTTTATTTTTTGCTTTTTATAAGACACATTGTCCAAATAGCACTGGAAGGTGGCTCAAAGCAGTACATATTTCCACATGTCTTAAATCCCCCACCAGATTATGAACTGTGGGAGGAAGAAATGCATTATTTATAACTTTATATTCTTGTTAATGCTTTGGACGTTGCAGGTATGTAGTACATTTTTAGGTGACTCTTGTTTTTAATGTGGACAATCTGAGGGCAGTGAGGAGAGTCACTAAATTCAAAGGTAATTCAGTGAACTTTTTTATATTAGAATGTGATTCATGTTAATTTTCAAATACATAAAATGTTCAAGGAAATAACTTCACCTGTGACTCACAAATCACTAGTTTCCCCTAGTAGTCAATTATGTATATCCCACCTATGACCTAATCTAAAGCTAGTTATACTTTGGGTTTGTACTATGTCCTTAGTAACAAATCCATCCTTTCATTCACTTAAAAACATTTATTAATGCTAACTATGTGTGAAGCATACAGATAAAAATATAGGGTGCCTGCTCTCAAGAGACCTAGGGTTGCTGGGGTCTCAAATACAAAAGAATTCTGTAACTATTAATACTGTAAGAGAGGCCTAAAAAGGTTACTATGGGAACATAGTAGGAGATCAAGGGAGAATTCATAAAGATAATACTGGAATGGAGATTTGAGAGGTGAATAGGAATTACATGATACATGAAGGTGATACATGAAGGTAAAGGGGAGTGGTGATTGTATTGGGGAGCATTTTAGGAAAATGTTAACAGTGTGCAGGAAAGCCGAGAGGAATGGGAAAGCCTAACTCATTCAACTGCATCTTAGGGTGGAAGTAAGAAGGCAAGATGGGTAATTTTGGTCAGATTATAAAAGGCCATAAATCCTACCTTAAGGAGATTGGATTTTATACTATCACTATTGGTGAGTCATTGGAATATTCATGTAAGATGATATATTCAAGATAGTGGACTTATAATCTATACCACATAATCAAATAGGTATGGAGGATGGTGGAGGAGTCATGAATGAGTCCGCTTCCTAGCTTTGGTGAGTTTTAGTGTTGTTTGTAAAAAGATAGAAAATGCTATTGGCTACTACCCTCTCTTTTCCAAATACACTCAAATTTCTCCAGAGATGTTCATCTTCTCCATTTCATTTCCTCACCAATACATTCACCAGTTCATCTTGTCTGTTTCAGAGACCTCTATCACTTTACCAAAGCTCTTATTGAGATCTCATTGGACATTTGTATTTTCTGACCACTTCCTTCTTTTTGAAATGCTTTTCCTGCCTTTATTTTCCATGGCATCACGCCCTCCTGATTTTTTGCCCTGTTCCCTTATTATTCTCTGATACCTCCTTTGCAGGCATATTAACCCATATCCAGCTATTAAATGCTGGTAATCCTTAAGGTTAGATTCAAAGCACTTCTGTTGGTGCCCAGTGTTTTAGGTATCTTTGTAGCCACAACACATTGAGGTGTTTTCAGGGAACGTACCATAATTCTTTTAAAGTTCTTTTAGGAGGACGATGTTTCAAAGGTTGTATTTCAATACATATTATTTTATTCTTTATTATAAGTGATGTACAGTACTCAGCACATGCCTGTAGGGGAGCTCATATGGTAACTTTGGTAATAATTGTACATCCTATAAAATCTTCCTGATGTTTATGTTTTAACCTTGGGCACTGATTAATCCTCCTTGAATCTTATTTTCTTAATCGGCAATATATGGGCAGCCATCCCAGCTCTTTGAGATTTCATGATGCTGTGGTTTGATATTTTACAACATAAAGAGGATAGTGAACTTTAAAGGATGTTCAGATGACACTTTGAATTCCAAAGTCAAAGTTTATAAAAATGTTTAACTGCCTTTTTTACATCAGTACTTCACATAATGTGTCCTTTACTTAAGGTAATTCCATGCTTTTTGAAATATATATTCCTAATTCTATGTTTACTTGAAAATTTTTAGACAGTTTTTGCCATGAAATTTTGTCAAAAACTTTTTGACAATTTGAATAGATTGTGTATTCTGGTTACTGCACTTACAGATGCTTATTTTAACCTCACAAGGAGCCCAGGTGTAGGATGTTCAATTAACCGCCTGGGGCTTAAGCTTTTGGGGAATCTTACCCCTTTTGTACACATCTCCCTTGTCTGTCTTTGGTTAGCAGCATTGCTTTTAAACTTGCTTTTTGTGATGGTTCACATTGCCAACGTACTATTATTACTCTGTGAAAATGGCCACTTTATAGACAAGTTAAGTTAATATTCAGGGCACAATATTATTTTTGGTCAGTGCCCATTTAATGGTAATGATTCATCTACATCTAGCTTCTTAATTAATTTTAGGATGATCTTTCCATTTGTCACTATTTTTAAACTAGGATCTCCTAATTTGTGTGCTCAAAACATTTGAGGCATGAAAATCTCCTTAATGTTTTCCTACTATGTCTGTACATACATATTTATTTTTCGTTATTTAGTAAAACTGATCTTTGAATTTTTTACTTAGCTAATTTTTTAAGCTAATTTACTACTTTGGTATACAAAAAACAAAAAACAAGAAAATCTTGAAACAACAACAACAACAAAAGAAAACTCACTTGCTACTGGTGTTGGTGTCCTTTGCAAATTTGACCTCATTTTTTATTATTTATTTACCATACGTTTGCAATGTGCAATTTACCTGGATTATCCCCTCAAACCTTACACTATGTGGCCTTCTTTTACTAATCTGAGCAATATTTCAATTTAAAAAATGGTCTTTTCTCTCCTATTTTTTTGTTCACTTTATTATTTAAACATACAGTGTGATATTGTCCATTTCTACTTTTCTCTTCCTTTGTGCTCAGTTTTTGGTCCTTGACATTTTATTGCATAAAAAAGTAAATGGTTGAGCAATTTGTGTGATTTTCTGTTTTAAAAACAATCTTTTGGGGGATCCCTGGGTGGCTCAGTGGTTTGGCGGCTGCCTTCGGCCCAGGGCCTAATCCTGGAGTCCCCGGATCCAGTCCCACATCAGGCTCCCTGCATGGAGCCTGCTTCTCCCTCTGCCTGTGTCTTTGCCTCTCTCTCTCTCTCTGTCTCTCATAATGAATAAATAAAATCTTTGAAAAAAAAAACAACAATCTTTTAATGAGAGACTCCTAACTATAGGAGACAAACTGAAGGTTCCTGGAGGGAAGGTGCATGGAGGATGGGGTAACTGAGTGATGGGCATTAAGGAGGGCACTTGATGTAATGAGCACTAGGTGTTACATGCAACTGATGAACCACTGAACTCTACATCTGAAACTAATGATGTATGTTGGCTAATTGAATTTAAATAAAAAATAAAAGCACTCTTTTAAGTTTCGCTTGTCTATCTTTAACTAATTGTCCATTAGTGTTCTTTAGAGGAAGTGAGAGATCAGTTCCTTTTAGGTTCTAGAAGAAAAAGAGCTGAATAATTAATTTATGACTTTCAGCTTATGGTCTCCCTAAATCATGGTTACACATAGTTTGGTCCTAAGCTTGCCAGAAATTGAGTTTGTGAAAAAATTAAGTGCAAGGTTACCATCTCTGCCTAATTTATAAAATCAGATTATTTCTCTTGATATTTTCTATTATTCCAAACTTAAAATCTATACTTGATTCTGCTCTAAATAAGAAAAAATCCCCCACTCAAGTGCAAATGTAAATATTAAGCTGCAATAGGAAGCTAAGAGCTGATTTCATCTTCACTTAAAATTTTTTATATATTATACTATTCCTTGATTCTGTGGGTAAGGCTGGCAGATGAAGCATTATGAGCTGTTTATTACTGTCACACAAAGTCAGTCACAGGAAGCAAGAAATATTTGAACTCTAAAAAAATATTATAATATAAATTCTTTAGACTAGAAACCATGGTTTCTTCGTGGATCTTTTCTATAGAAGATCCACCAAGGAGTAAATAGTCAACATAGATTGATGGTAAAAATGTCTGAAGTTTAGCTTTGAAAGGGAGCTTTTTAAATAACTAATCTTGGTTAGCTTTAGGGAAAATTTCTCTCCTGAAATGCTATGTATCAAAAAGCACAAATATTTGTGTGGAGGCACTCAAATAGAGATAAGTCCATTTTTAGTACATTGTGTGGGGAGTGACATGCGTGGAAGTCCATTAATAGCAATGTATGTTGTGTTCCTTTCATTTTATTTTGCTAATGAATTTAGTATCAGATTGATGGGTGCTTGGAACAGAAGACAATTTGCAGAAGTAGTTAGAGCAGTGTATATCCCAGCTAAAGGGCTGCAAAATGATCTTTACTGGAGGTCAAGCTCTAGATACAAAAGCATAGGTAGAAACATGTGTTTCTCATCAAGTATGAATTGAACTAGTAACCTTCTGTCTGTAGATTCATATTTCTTTACAGAGGGTGACATCACCTCCTAGGTAGCATTTAGAAATGTGTGGTTGTTATGGTGACCTGGAAACACTACTGTATTTTAGTAGATAGGGTAAAGAGATGACTTTAAGTCCTGTGAAATGTAGACTGATTACTTAGAAGGGAAACTTGACCAGCTCTCAAGGCCAATAACATTCTTGTGAGAAATGCTATTTGGTCAATCAGAGAGGTAGCCTTTATAGCAGTAGTTTTCAAACATTTTCATAATAATACACTGAAAGAAATACCATTAAATCATAACCTAGTATACACAGAGGTTATATATATATATATATATATCCAAAACAAAAATTTTACAAGACGTATTTGCCCTACCTATGTGTGATGCCTACAAATATGTTACATTTTATCCTATTTTATCTCATTCTATCCTATGCTATTTTTTCCTTTTCTTTAAAAGTCTACAACCTACGATCTTAATTTCAAGACCACTTACAGTATACCCTACATCTTGAAAAACTATGTCATAAATATCTTTACACTTCCTGGTAAGAACAAGATAAAGACAAAATAACTGAAGATTTGCCTCTAATATGACTTGGTTTCCTTTTACCCTAAGAAGAGCTCAAAATTTCTATGTGTGACTATGGTCCAATTTCATTTTAAGAGAAGCTGGGCCCATATGCTAGCCATCCAGGTATAAAGCCTGATTGCCACCTTTGCCCTTTGTTGCTATGATAATGAGGAAAGAGACTCTGAGAACACCATCCCAGTTCACTCACAGCATATGGATCCAAAGGCTCAAAGTTGCCTCTGGTACACATTAGGAACTATGTGGTATTATGTTAAAATGAATGGGATTCAATGAGATGAGAATGAAACACTCAACTCTTCCTGTCAAAGTGAGTCATCCCTAAGCTGTGGGATGGTGATTTGGCATATTAGGCCTCTCCCTTGCATATTGTTTATTGAAACAGATGTGAAGTCAAATAGCCTGCATGTTTTGGTGCAGTGCCCAATTTATCATGGTTGTATAGAGTTAACCAAATTCTTGGCTTCTTAGAATATTGTCAGAATATTGGCTTCTCAGAGTATTTTTAGGGGACAGAGTTACATATGGCAAGCCTACCACGGGAGCTTAATTTTCTTCATGTCCTTTACCTGAAGTGATTATACCATTTAAACTTAGTCCACTGTTCTCAGCTAAGGGAGGAGAAGGTGAATTGGGGGGGGGGGCTAAGGGAGGAGAAGGTGAATTGGGGTGGGGGGAAGAGTAGCTTTTATAGTGATTTTAATGTTTTCCTGGTAGAGGACCATTATTTAGCTATCCATAATACCTGCCCTGCTCTCTTAAGTCATCAGGAAATAGGCAGAAGAACATTTAGTTGCACAGAGGTGAGTTGAGCATGGGAAATTTTCTGCTGTCATCTTTCTGGTTCATGTGCTATTCTCATGAGCATTTGTCCACCTATTTGACTGAAAAGGCTGGGATTTATCTTCCTCCTTGATTTTGTTATGTTCATACAGTGACAATTGCAGAATGGCTTAAGTAATGAATTAGAGATTTGTATTTGTAGGATCTGGGTGAGCTCTGTAAACAGAACTCAGGAAACTCTATCCTATTTATTTTGGTCCTCAAGCACTTGGTACATGGATACATAAAATCTGACTTTTTGTTAGAGTGTCCAGGTAGATAGCAGGAGGCACAGCTATCTTGTTGCTAGCTATCGTCCTTTAGGAACTTGCCCAGAAGTCTCTGGAGCTGGAGTTGTCAGAATTCATTCATTCATGAGATGGCTCATGCTATTGTACAAGTTACCCTAGGCTGGTGAGGGGCTGAATGCTTGATCTCCAACATCTGGGTAACCAGAGTAGCGGTAGTACTGGACCCACCTGCTCTGATGGGATAGTTGTGTGGGATGAGGCACAGTCCAAGACTGCCACTTGTCAGCCATGGTTTCCTTTGGAATGACTATTAGCCTTTCTGTAGTAAAGGAGCCATGTCTCTAGCAATAGCAGCTGCAAGTGAAGGCACCTTTGTTTCCCTGAAGTTCCCCAGAATTAGTCAGGACAGGGTAAGATCTACCTATCTTCACAAGATATTGTTCCAGCAAAGACCCGCTATCTATTCCTCTGCTATTTCTCTCAGGGAATGACTGGTTTCTAATAGTATTTGCTGTTGAGTGTCCTTGAGATGTCACAAATCTTCTTCTACTTTGGAAGAGGCTTGTGACTATTCAGCTTTCACTTTCTCTCAGTGTTCTTATGGAAGCATGCAGGAGCTGACATTTCTGAAACTCACTCTTTGCTTGGGTGGGTCCATCTTGACTCCATAGTCTCAGTTTAGAAGATACCTCTCCAAAGCAACTTTCTCAGCTCACTCAAAGGTAAGACCCTCTGGCTAATCCATATGGCAGTATCATGGTTACTTCCTCCTTAACATATATAGCTCTAGGGAAATGTAAGCATGTGAGTCTGTGTGTATGTATGAATACTTACATTTACATTTAGTGTAACTATTGACGTTTGAATTTATGTCTTATATTTTGTTTCTTGTGTTATTTCCTCTCTTTTCCATTCCTCCATTTCCCATTTCCTGCCTTGTTTTGGGTTACTTGAACATTTTTTTTAGTATTCCATTTTACTTTATTGATTGTGCTTTTGATTATATATCTTTGTATAGCTTTTTGGGAGTTCTAAGGTTTGCAATATACATACTTAAGTTTTTGTTCTAAATACTTAGAATCAATATTTTATCACTTTAATATAATGTAGAAATGTTGCCACCATGTAAGTTCATTTACTCTCCCAGTTTTGCATTGTTATTGTCCTGTATTATATCTACACGCATTGACACTCCATCAGATAATGTTACATTTTTCACTTTCAACTGTTCAACATATTTTAAAGAACTCAAGCAGAGAATAATAGTTTATTATTTTTACTTATATGTTTATCATTCCTTTGCTTTCTTTTTATTCATGATATATACAATTTCTAATATCATTCTCCTTCTGTTTGGAGAACTTCCCTTAGCAATTCTTTTAGAACAGGTCTCCTACCAACAAATTTTCTAAGTTTTGTTTTCATCTGAGACTATCTTTATTTCACTTCATTCTGAAAAGATATTTTTATTGGATATGGATTCTATGTTGACATTTTCTTCCTCTCAGCACTTTAAAAAAGATGCGTCATTTCCTTTTGGTTTCCATAGTTTCTTTCTTTCTTTCTTTCTTTCTTTCTTTCTTTCTTTCTCTCTCTCTTTCTTCTTTCTTTCTTTCTTTCTTTCTTTCTTTCTTTCTTTCTTTCTTCTTTCTCTTTCTTTCTTTCTTTCTTCTTTCTCTTTCTTTCTTTCTTTCTTCTTTCTTTCTTTCTTCTTTCTTTCTCTTTCTTTCTTTCTTTCTTTCTTTCTTTCTTTCTTTCTTTCTTTCTTTCTATTTATTTATTTTAGAGAGAGAGAGTATGACATGGGGAGGAGGGGAAAGGAGAGAGAGAATCTCAAGAAGACTCCCTGTTGAGCACAAAGCCTAATATGAGGCTTGATCTTATGACACTGAGATCATGACGTGAGCTAAAATCAAGAGTTGGGTGCTTACCCGGTAGCCAACCAGGCACCCCTGGCTCCTATGGTTTCTGATGAAAAATCTACAATCATTTGACTTGTTGACCCCCTGTAGGTGATGTATGATATCCTCTGGATGCTTCCAAGATTTTTTTTTCTACCATCAATTTTCAGACTTTAATATTCAGATAAATTGAAATGATATATTGGGCATAGATTGTTTTTATTTTTATCCTGTTTGTGCTTACTACACTTCTTGAATCTGTATATTTATGTATTTCACAAAATTTGGAAGTTTCAAAATACTTTTCAAATATTTTTGCAGCACTGTGCTCTTTCTCCTTTCCTTCTGATACTCTGATAGGAATGCTAGACTTCTTTTATTGTCCCATAGATCCCTGAGTTGTTAATTTTTTTTCTCTTTGTGTTCATATTAGATCATAGCGATTGGTCTATCTTAAAGTCCAGTGACTCTTTTCTCTGTCATCTTCATTTTGTCATTGAAAGCATCTGTGATCTTTTTGTTGTTTATTTATTTATTTATTTATTTTTGTTTCAAGACTGTTCCTTGTTAAGCATTTTTGTGATAATAATTTAAGGTCTTTGTCAGACATTTTCAATATTTGTATCATTTCAATATTTGTGATTGTTAGTTATCTTTTCTCATGTGAGTTGAGATTTTCCTGTTTTTTGCATACCCAGTAATTTTTTTTTTAATTAGGATCTAGACATTGTAAATATTATGAGATTTTGAGTCCTGTTTAAATTCTATGGAGCTGTTGATATTTTTTGTTTTATCAGGCCATTGATCTAGTTAGGTTCAAGTCGGAAGTTACAAGCTGTATTCTATGGTTCCAATGCAAGTTTTATTTTCAGATTTTACTGTGTATGTATAAGAGGTCAGTCTTGGACCTAGGCACAGACCTATGTGTTCATTTAGTTCTTAATTTCTTTTGTATGCTGATTAAAATCAGATCCATATATGTGTAGCTTGGGGATGAGCCCAGAATTTCATAACAGTTTTATGGGATTACTTTCCTGAGCTCTTATCTCTCCATGATATCACTGGTATTTTGCAGTTCCCTGCAGCTGCCCTTTTTGGCCCTCCAGCTAGCAAGCGACGGCTTTATTTACTGCACTCTCATGCACATTTCTGTAACTGAGCCCATGTTCAAGGCCAACTGGTGAGAGGACAGAAAGATGAAAATAAAAGCAATGGGAGCTTACTAAACTCTTATGGGACCACAGCTAAATTTTTAAAGGCACACAAATTACAAATATGCATCTAGATGTGTTTTTAGTAGGTGACTATACCCATGTAAGCAGCACCCAGACCAAGAAGCAAAGCATTACCAGACCACAGAAATCCCCTTTTTTCCTCTTTATTCCCCAAGGGCAACCACTATCATGACTTTTATTACAATAAATTAGTTTTGATTGTTTTTGAACAATATGGAAATATAATCATGTGGTGTATTTTCTTTTGCTTACATTTGTGAGATTCATTCATGTTGTGTTGCATCGATGTGTAACTACAGATTTAAAAAAAAACCTTTTCCTTATTTTAAGACATATTTGTATATGAATGTATTAAAATTTATTTTTTAAGGCTATTCTACTGTAGATGGAAATTTGGGTTGTTTCCAACTTAGAACCATTATGGAATAGTGGTTGTCATATGCACGTTCTTGTATATCTTGTTGTACATATCTAAGTATTTCTATTCAATCTATACCAAAGAGTCACATTGCTGATATGCCTATGTTCAGCTTTAGTAGGTATTGCCAAATAGTTTCCAAAGCTGTTATACCAATTTTATTCTCAGTATCACTACATGAGAGTTCCATTTGCTCTAATCCTTGACAACACTTGGTATTATCTGTCTTTTTCATTTTAGATTTTCTGGTATGTGTGACATGGTAACCATTATTGCATTAGTTCTCATTTTTCTAATGACTAGTGAAAGTGAAATTAAGCATCTTTCCATGAATTTACTTCCAGTTAGATATACTTTTTTGTAACATTTTGTAGCATTTTGATGTTCATTGCCCATTTTATAGTTGGGCTTGTTACTCTTTCTGTTTTTGAATTGTTCTTCCTTTCTGTAGTCTGGATGTATGTCTTTGTCAAATATACATATTACGGATATCTTCTATTACTCTGAGGTTTGTCTTTTCAATGTGTTATAATTGTCTTTTGATAAACAAGGTTTTCATTTTAATAAAATTCAATTTGTCAATCTCTTCTTTATAATTTGTTTTTCTTTTCTTTTTTTTAAAGATTTTATTTATTTATTCATAGAGACACACAGAGAGAGGCAGAGACACAGGCAGAGGGAGAAGTAGGCTCCATGCAGGGAGCCTGACGTGGGACTCGATTCCAGGTCTCCAGGATCACACCCCGGGCTGCAGGCGGTGCTGAACCGCTGCGCCACCGGGGCTGCCCTATAGTTTGTTTTTCTTATATCCTGTTTTAAAAAGAAAAACCTCTACCTACCACAAGATCATGAAGACATTCTCCATTGTTATCTTCCAGAAGCTTTGTTGTTTGCCATTAACATTTAGGTCTGAATTTTCCCTGGAATGTATTTTTTGTAGTAAGTGTAAGCTTGGGAGTTGGGTATACAAGATTCACTTTATTTATTTATTTTTTAATGTAGATGTCTAATTGATCAAGCACCATTTGTTGAAAAGGTGGTTCTTGCCCCAGATACTTCAGCAGTAAGTTTATCATAAATCATGTGCTTACATAAATCATGGACTTATTTACGGATGCTCTATTATATTTCATCAGTCTATTGGTCTATCCCTGTAACAATACATCATTCATTAATGTAGGTTTATAAGAATTCTTGTATTTAGTGGTATAAATCCTTTACATATATTCTTCTTTTAGATTGCTTTGGTTATTCTTGGTCCTTTGTGTTTCCATGAAAATTTTAGAATCTGCTTGTCAATATTCAAAAATGAAATTTTCTGGGATTTTAATTGAGATTGTGTTTTGGGAAAATTGATATCCAATCTATAAATATGCATTATATTTCCCATTTATTTTAGTATTCTTTCATTTCTCTTAGTCATATTTTATAGTTTTCTATGCTGAAAACTTTCATACTTTTTGTTGGATTGATTTCTAGTATCTGATTTTGCTTTATGCTCTTGTAAATTGTAGTTTAAATTTCATTTTCTGAATGTCTGTTGCTAGTATAGGAAAAAAACCCATTCATTTATATATATTGATTCACCTTGTAGCCAGGGATCTTGCTAAATTCACTTATTAATTGTATTAGATTTTATGGGTTCTCTTGAAGTTTAATAGCACAATCACGTTTTCCGTGAATAATTACATTTTACTTCTACCTTTACTGTCTATATAACTATATTTTATTTTTTCAGGTTTATTGAGATATAATTGACACACAGCATTGTATAAGTTTAAGGTGTATAATGTGATCATTTATATCTTTATATATTGGAAAATGTTTACAACAGCAGGATTGGTTAACACTTCTAACACACCTCACATAATTACGATTTCTTTTCTGAGGTAAGAACATTTAAGACTTACTCTCAGCAACTTTCAAGTATATATTATTGTTATATTTTATCCCCAGAAGTTATGTATCTTATAACTGACGTCTGTGCCCTATATATAGCTTTAATTTCTTTTTTTTAAAAGATTTTTTAAAATTTATTTATAATAGAGAGAGAGAGAGAGAGAGAGAGAGAGAGAGAGGCAGAGACACAGGAGGAGGGAGAAGCAGGCTCCACGCTGGTAGCCCTAGCGGGACTCGATCCTGGGACTCCAGGATCACGCCCTGGGCCAAAGGCAGGCGCCAAATCGCTGAGCCACCCAGGGATCCCCTAGCTCTAATTTCTATTTCTTGTTACATTAGCTAGGACCTCTAGTATAATATTGAGTAAAAGCATAATATTTACACTAGGTTGGTTGGTTTGTTTTTAAAGATTTTATTTATTTATTCATGAGAAACAAAGAGAGAGGGAGGCAGAGACATAGGCAGAGGGAGAAGCAGGGTCTTTGCAGGGAACCCGATGTGGGACTCAATTCCAGGACCCTGGGATCACAACCTGAGCCAAAGGCAGATGCTTCACCACTGAGCCACCCAGGTGCCCCTGTTTATTTGCTTTTTAATTGTAAATACCCCTTATCAAATTAAAGAAGTTTTAAAACATTTTTTTCAGTTTTCTGAGTTGGCTTTATATGAGTGTGTGCATGTGTGTGTGCATGTGTTTAAATCATCAAGTGGATTTGAATATTATTTTCTGGATATGTTGAAATCCACTCTTGCATTTCTGGAATAAACCCAACTTGATGTTGATGGGTTATCCTTTTTTTATAGGGAACTAGATTGAGTTTGCTAATGTTTTCCCTAAGATATTTTTGTCTGCATTCAAAAAAAGATGTTGGCCTATAATATGTTTTAAAATACACATATAAATATATAAATATTATGTTCTTGTCAGGTTTTGGTTGCAGAGTTCTAGTATTCTCACAAAACAAGTTAGAAAGTATTTGTCTTTCTCTACCCTTGGGAAAGTTTGTGTATGATTGGTGCTGTATCTTTTCTTTAGCTATAAGAAAGAATTTAACTGTAAAGCTTTTTGGGCCAGAAGTTTTCACTATGGAAAGATTTTTTTTTTTATGGAAAGATCTTAACTTAAATATTAAGTTTCTTTCTTTGTGGAGAGATTTTAAATTAAACATGCAGTTTTCCAATTTCTTCTTGTGTCCATTTGGTAATTTGTTTTTCAAAAGATTTATCCATCTCATCTAATTTTTCAAATTTATTGATAGGTTGTTTACCATATCCTTTTATTATCTTTGTATATCTGCCTTTTCAACTAGGTTTTCAGATTTATTAATGTTAGAGTGCTTATCGTATCCTCTTATCTTTGTAATGTCTGTAGCATCTATAGGAATGCCTCATTTTTCATTCCTATTGAGTTTTTGTTCCTATTCCTCTTTCCTTTAAAATTTGTATTTCTAGAAAGTTATTACCTTTATTTGTCTTTCCAAAAGGAATCTTTAGATTTCTTCTTTATGTATTGCTTTATTTCAAAATATTTGGGGTATTTTGGGATTAATTTTGCTATTAATTTTGAGTTTCTGGTCAGAGAACATATGCTAAATGATTTAAATATTTTGAAATTTATTGAGATTTGTTTTCTGATCCAACTTAAGGAAAATATTAGTAAATGTTCTATATGAACCTGAAAATTATGTGTATTTTGTAGTTATTGGTTATAGGGTTCTATACATATCAATTAGATTAAATTAGTTAAATATTGGTGCTTAAAACTTTTACTTCACTACTGATATTTTTACCTCTATCTTCTATCATTTATTGAGATTTATTATTTAAAATTTACTCGTATGGTTGTGGATTGTCTATTTCTCCTTTTAGCTCCTGTTAGTTTTTGCTTTTGAAGGCTATATTATTATTTGTGTACGAATTTAGAAATGTGATCTTAGTAGACTAACTAGAACTTCTTATCATTACTAAATTCTCTTCTTCTACTATATTTTGATTATATTCTACTTAGGTTGGTGATATAATATATAGTTATACTAGCTTTCCAAAAGAAAATGTTTGATTGGTAAATTCTTTTTTAGCCTTTTACTTTAAATTTTTCTGTGTGTTTATATTTGAGGTATGTTATTTGTGGAAAGTATATTGTTGTTGTTTTTAACTTTCATTCTAAAAGTATTTGTCTTCCAAGTATAATATTTAATTTATTTACATTAAATGTAATTAGTAATATTTGTGGATTTAATTCTATCATCTTACCACATTTTTCTACTGTTGTACGTTTGCCAGTTCTTCTCTTTAACTTGTTACTAGTCAATCTTTTAATTTCATTCCCTGAATTTTATCTTGCTAATTATATATATATTTTTTCATTTTTAATGATTATCCAAATAATGCCTACTATAAATTACACTTTTTATCTTTTCCAGGAAAGAAATTACATTTGTCCCTCATTTCACCATTTGTATTATTGTTGTGCTGTATTTTAATACTTCTGGTGTTCTAATGTCAATTAGAAATTTTTTTTCCTGCCTGAATATATTGTTTTATATTCCTCAGACATTGGCCTTTTTGGTATACTTCATTTCTTCCTAAATTTCCCAATCACTGATAGCCATGATTTTCCTTCTACCCGAAAGATATCCTTTAGTATTTTTTATAGTAAGAATCTATTGGTGACACATTTTCCAGTTATATTTTCCTGAAAATATTTTTTATTTTGCCTTCATTTTAAAGGATAGTCTTATTGGTTATAGAATTCAAGGTTGGTAATTGCCTTCTTAAAGTACTTTAGAGTTATCATTGCTTTGTTCTCTGATTTCCATTGTTTTTCATGAGAAATCAGTTACATTCTTGGAAAGTAATACATTTTTATTCCTCTGGGTTTTTTGAGATTTCATCTTTAACTATATTTTAATCTTTTCTTTTGTGTCAGTTTCCTTGTGTTTATTCTGCTTGGGGTAACTTAGACATTCTTAAATTTGTGGCTTGATATCCTTTGTCAACTTGGAAAAATTCTCAGCCATTATTACTTTGAGTTTTGCCTCTTCCTATTTTCCTTACTCTTTCCTTCCAGAACTATAAATATTTGTATGTCAGGCTTACTCATCTGTGTGTATGTGTGTGTGTGTGTGTGTGTGTGTGTGTATGAGAGAGAGAGAGAGAGAGAGAGAGCAAGTGGGGGAGAGGCAGAGGGAGAGGGAGACGGAAAGAGAGAGAGGGAATCCCTAAGCACATTCTACACTGAGTGCAGAGCCCATTGTGAGAGTCGGTTACAACCTTGATATCATGTTTTGAGCCAAAATGAAACATCAGATGCTTAACCAACTGAAACATCCAGGTGCTCCAGTCTGGCTCTTTTCTATTGATTTATTTTCAAGATGATGAATCTCTTCTGTTTAGTCTAATCTGCATTAGCTCCATCTATTGAGTTCTTGATTTCAGTTATTTTATTTTTAATTCTAGAGTATCATTTGGTTTTTTATAGATCCCAGTTCTCTGGTAATTCTCTATCTTTTCTTCTACTTTTAAAACCATATTAATCACAATAGTTAAAAGTTTGTGCCTGATTATTCTCTCACCTGTTACATTTTTCGAGTTTATGTATTTTTTTTTTTTTTTTTGGTTTTCAGTTTCAGTTATTCAGCCATAACTCCTGGCTTGCCTGATGATGAACTTTATGTATGAAAATTTTGTGTGATATTGTATTTTCCCACGGATGACTTAATTTCCTTCCTGCAGATAATTAGAGTAGTGTTAAGTCACTTTGATTTGATCAGGAATTATAATTTGAAGTTGGTTTTTTTTAAAAGATTTTATTTATTCAACTGAGAGACAGTGTGAGAGACAGAGTGAGTGGGGGGAGGAGAGAGGCAGAAGAAGAAGCAGACTCCCCACAGATTGGAGAGCCCAATGCAGGGCTCCATTCTAGGACCCTAGGATCATGACCTGATCTAGAGGCAGATACTCAACTGACTGAACCACCCTCAAGTTGCGTTTCTCATCTTTGTGATAGCTAGCCTTTCTCTATTTGGCCCTTCCTCCTATAGACATTTAGAGGTTCAAATAAAATTAGGGAAGATTTTCAAGTGGTCCTTAAACTCCAGTTTTTGCCTTCTTGACACAGTAAGACCATAAGAACTTGACACTAAACATTCTGTTTAATTTTCTAGTATCCAGGTTGATGCTGTCTGCTTATTTGTTTTTGTTTTTTTTTTTGCAGAGGAGTGTGCTTTTCACCACATGAAAGGGAATCTACAAATGCCTCAAGGGTTAAAAGTGTGAAACAATATAGTATTCACCTTACTGCATTTACCTACTGTCCAGGAGCTTGGCTTCCCAGGTCATGGCTATCTTGACAACTCCCAAGTGTAATTTTTCTTTCCCCTCCACGAGAGTAATTAATGTTCTGATCCAGAGCTTTGTGCTCCATGCCTTAGCCCAGTGCTACTTAGGTTCACTAAGTGCCTAAGGGCAAAAGTGGTAGACATCATACTAATGTTTTTCCTTTCACAATATCTTGAATTTTTTTTTTAAGATTTTATTTATTTTTTCATGATAGACACAGAGAGAGACAGAGACAGAGAAAGAGACTCAGGCAGAGGGAGAAGCAGGCTCCATGCTGGGAGCCCGACATGAGACTTGATCCTGGGACTCCAGGATAATGCCCCGGGCCAAAGGCAGGCACCAAACCACTGAGCCACCCAGGGATTCCCAATATCTTGAATTTTAAGTTAAAATCACTTTGGTTGGTTCCTAGTCCCTCATCAAACAGTTTTTCAAATAATTTTTATTTAGCTTGTATAGTTTTTCTCAGCAGGATGAGTGTTTTGATACAAGCCACCCTATCATGGTAGAACTAGAGGGCCTCTGACAATGCTATTTTGGTTAACAGGTTATTTGGGAGTGAGTGAGTGGGAGTTAACTATTTTGTTACTTTACAAAATAATTTATGAAAATATACTGCTACTTTCAAATATATTTATACTCCTCTTCACATGAATTCCTCACATCTATTTGGACCTAAATATTATTTCTTCAGTATTTAAAAGTATAGAAAGTGTGTTAGTGAAGTTCATTTGACTTGTACAAGTTGATCAATCTCCATTTGAATAGTTATATTAATCTCTCTAGTTAAACCAATTTTGAAATTTAAAAATCACCAAAAATACCATTGCTGTTTTCTAAAGGGAAGTTGGTTATACCTAGTACAAAGGATAACTTATAGTTTAGATAATTGCATGCATTCTGAGAATCCAAATAATAGCGATAGTTTTAGTGAGCTCTGATATTCTTCCCCACCTTGCATTGTAAACCACAATTAATGTTTTCTTTTTAATAAACTGGTGCCAGTTTCCTTTTACCATGGTTAAGGGGTTTATAAAGGGAAGTCAATGTTATTTAAAAACTGTCATTCATATGTATCTTATGGTGATAGCGATGAATACCTAGGCATAGAAGATAGTTTTGTAAATGGGGTATAAAAAATTTTTGAAACTATTTTGATTTACTCATTTCTTTTCCTGAAATTTACTTGTCTCTCTGGATAATGTGATGAATGTAATATTCAGTAAAATCAGCAGCAGCAGATATATCAGTATTTGTCCTAGTAGATTCGGTACTGGGAACTTAGATAAAATGAAACAGTTATAATGAAAGTTGAATAGTAAGGACCTGGAGAAGCATGCGTATTTAAACAGCATAAAGATTTATTTATTATTATTAATGACCCATTGTATTTTATAGTAATGAAAGCCTCAAAAGTTAAATACTTTCTGAAACAAAGAATAAAATATAAATACAGATATCAAGTAATTATTTCAGGGTCTGTAGAATCCTTAGGTATCTTTTGACTTATCTTCTCTTTGGCCCTGTCAATCAGAGACATATCTTTCTTTCTATCTTTTTATCTTTGGTCTGTATCAAAAACTGCTGTGGTTGATAGACATTAAGGGTTCTAAAAGTTTTGTACATAATTTAAAAAGACATTGCAAATCATGGATTCTTTTGATTTGAAAGTATTAAAAAAAAACAAACCCAGAAGTAGGAGTCAGGCAGCCAATGACCTAGCTCCAGGTACATGTTGCTGTCAGGCAAGGCTCTTATCTTCTCCGGACTCCAATTTCCTTCTTCATAAAATAAGATATTGTAAAGCATTTGCCTTACTTTCTCAGAGTCATTATGAGGACCAGATAAAAAATGCTGTGTGAAAACTCTTTTCCCAAAGTAAAACTATTATACAAATGTAGGAGGTTCCTCTTGTTATCCTCATTATCATTATTGGGGCCAATGATTGTGGAGGGTTAAAGCACTGCTCAGAAGCATAAAACAGTTTTGAGACAGATTTCCCATAGTTTTCTGTTGATAAATATAAAGTCTGCTTTCCTATCTGTAACTTATTAGTGGCAAGTAGATTTTTGTTTCTGTTATTCTATTCATTTTTTTTTAATGACTCCAAATTTGCTCTGTGAATTTTAGGAGAGCAATCTAGTAACATGTTTGGATTACTTCTTTGACAATAACAATGAATTATAAATTCAGTGAATTTAACAAACTGGGACAGAACTCCATGTTATTAAGAATAGGTCCCTTAAGGTTTCTGAATGCATTTTACTCATTGTTGAGTAGAGAAGCAATAGGCTACTTTGGAGCAAACTTACCAAATTACAAAAGGGAAATAGTTTATCCTTGAACCACTATGAAATCCACGGCAAATTGGCAAGGCCAATTTGTAACATAAATATAGAAAATATTAACTGCTTTAAAGGGATGTGCATTATATTAATTCATGTAATCATTAAATTAATTACTTGAAGATCACAGATCATTAGTTGATGGATTTTAAATGAAAAAAAAAAAGCATGCTGAATAAGAAGATAGGTATGCATACATCAGAGATGTCATGCAAGTATACCTAGAACACACAGTTGTTTAATTAGGGAGCATGACAACAATCTATGAAACCAGTGCTTGTGAGTTCTATCTACCCTGAGAGGGTTTGGCTCACTATAGCAGGGTTCATGATACTTTTCACAGTCAAAAGAAGGTCAGAAATGAATGGATAATGTCTTCCTTTCTTCATTTATATGAATTAATCAAATTGTAATCAGGTTCTGTCACTCATGTGCATATTACAGAACATCTGAAAAGCAATGAAATGCATTATATTCAAATGGACAAATACTCTGAAGATGTGGACATACAAATTTGAAATATGTATTTCCTATAAACAATTTTAGAATACAGGCATGCCTCAGAGATATTTTGGGTTTGGTGTTAGGCCACTACATAAAGCAAATATTGTGATAAGGAGAGCTAAATGAATTTATTTTATTTCCCAGTGCATAAAAAGTTGTTTACACTACATTGTAGACTATTAAGTGTATAATACATTATGTCTGAAAAAACAATATACATACCTGAATTAATGTTATTGCTAAAAAATGTTAACCCTCATCTGAGCTTTCAGATAATCTTTGTAATCTTTTTGCTGGTGGAAGGTCTTGCTTCTTTGTTGATGGCTGCAGACTGATCAGTGTGGTAGCTGCTGAAGGTTTGGGTGACTGTGGCAATTTTTGAAAATATAATAGCAATGAGGCTTCTGTATCTCCCTTTCATGAGTGACATCTCTGTAGCTGCAATGCTGTGTAATAGCATTTTACCCAGAGTAGAACTTTTTGCAAAATTGGAGTCAATCCTCTCAAACCCTGCTGCTCTTTATGAATTAAGTTTATGTAGTATTCTAAATCCTTTGTTGTTTTTTAAACAACCTTCTTGGTATCATTATCAAGAGTGTATCCCATCTCAAGAAGCCGCTTTCTTTAGTGATCCATAAGAAGCAACTCCTCACCTGTTCAAGTTGATATTGTAGCAATTTAGCCACATCTTCAGGCTCCACTTCTAATTGTAGTTCTCTTGCTGTTTCTACCACATCTGCTATTACTCCCTCCACTAGTATTGAACCTCTCAAAGTCATTCATGAGGGTTGAAATTAACTTCTTCCAGATTGCTGTTAACATTGACATTTTGACCCCTTTCTATGAATCACAAATGTTATTAATGGTATCCAGAGTGATGAATTCTTTCCAGAAGGTTTTCAATTGACATTGCCCAGATCCATCAAAGGAATCACTATCTATGGTAGCTATAGCCTTACAAAATGTATTTCTTAAATAAGAAGACTTGAAAGTTAACATGACTCCTTGATCCTTGGGCTACAAGATGGATGCTGTGTAGCAGGCATGAAAATGTTAATCTCATTGTCCCATCTCCATCAGAGCTCTTAGGTGACCAGGTGCATTGTCAATAAGCAGTAATATTTTGAATATTTTGAAAGGAAACTTTTTTTCTCTGAGCATTAAGTCTCAACAGTGGGTATAAAATATTCGGTAAACTGTGATATAAGCAAATATGCTGTCATCCAGGCTTTGTTGTCCTACAGAGCATAGGCAGAGTAGTTGTAGCAGAATTCTTAAGAGCTGTAGGTTTTTTGGAATGGCAAATGAACATTTGACTTTAATTTAAAGTCACCAGCTGCCTTAGCCTCTAACAAGAGTCAAACCATCCTTTGAGGCTTTCAGGCATTGACTTCTTTCTAGGTATGGAATACCTAGATGGCATCTTCTTTCAATAGAAGACTGTTTCATCTACATTGAAAGTCTGTTGTTTAGTATAGCCACCTTCATGAATTATCTGAGCTAGATCTTATGGATAACTTCCTGCAGCTTCTACATCAGCACTTGCTGCTTCACCTTTACTTTTATATTAAAGATGGAAAGATGCTTCTTTCCTTAACCTCATGAGCCAACTTCATAACCTCAAACTTCTCTTCTGCAGCTCCCTCATCTCTCTCAGTCATCTTAGAATTGAAGACAATTAGGGCCCTGCTCTGGATTAGACTTTGGCTTAAGGGAGTGTTGTGGCTAGTTTGATCTTCTATCCAGACCACTGAAACTTTCTCCACATCCACAATAAGACTGTTTTTCTTTTCTATCATTCAAGTGTTCACTGGAGTAGTGTTTTTTATTTCCCTCCTGAACTTTTCCTTTGCATTCACAATTTGGCTGTTTAATGCAAGAGGCCTAGCTTTTGGCCTATCTTGGTTTTTGACATGACTTCCTCACTAAGTCTAATCATTTCTAGCTTTTGATGTAAAATGAGAGATATCTAACTCTTCCGTTTGCTTGAACATTTAGAGGCCATTGTGAGGTTATTAATTGGCCTAATTTCAATATTGTTGTGTGTTGGGTAATAGGGAGGCTCAAGGAAATGGAGAGAGATAGGGGAATGGTTTGGTCAGTGGAATAGTCAGAACTCAACATTTATCAATTAATGTTGCTGTCTTACATGGGTGCAGTCTATGGCATCCCACAACACTTAACAATAGTCACATTTAAGATCACCGATCACAGATCAACAAATGTAATAATGTTGAAAAATTTTGAAATCTTGCAAGAATTACCAAAATATGACACAGAGACATGAAGTGAGCAAATGCTGTCAGAAAAATGGTACTGATAGATTTGCTCAATATAGTGTTGCCACAAATTTTCAATTTGTAAAAACCACATTATCTGTGAGGCACAATAAAGTGAAGCACAATAAAACAAAATACAGGGCTAGAGCAAACATTTAATCATATTACTTTGTAACCTTTGATTTACTTGCACAGTGCCTGGTATATGATGACTCTCAGAAAATTCTTCAATTGTGTGTTGAAAATGAATGCACTAATGAACACACCTACATACATATGCAGAAGGTACTCCTTACAGTGATAGTAGAACACCTATACCGAATAGTCATACAAGAGTGTATGGAACATCAGTTTGTATTCAGACATCCAATACCATGATTAAAATAAAACAACAACAACAACAACAACAACAAAAACAAACAAAAAACAAAAACCTTCCCCTTTCAGTTCCCCTTTTAGGTTTGATTGTATGTTTAACTCATTAGGTCATTTTCTAGAATTTTTAAAGACAGTATTCTTCACATTTTTATTTGTTTTCTTTGGTTTTTCTTCTGTATCTTCATGTTTTTCTTATTTGCTTTCCATTATAAACATTTTAAATATTATGCATTTTTCTTTTATTTTTCATACCCCATTCCTCCAAATAAAGCTTTCTTTATTAAAGAAAATATGGAAAATTTTAAGAAAAATATTTATGTTACTCTATTGGCTCACTTTCTCCAAGTCTTTTCAAAGGTTTAAATTTAATGATTACACTATGTTTTGTCTTATTTTTAAGTTTTACTTAGAATTTAAGTACCTTTTCCATTTTAATACTTATAGCTTATTCCATTGAGTAGATATACCATAGTGACTTAATTATTATATTTGGATACTTACATTGTTTCCAGCATCAGCTATTTTTGAAAAGAATATGATGACCTTTTTGTATATAAAGCTTTTCCCCCCTAGCATTTAGCTCATTTTCTTGGTGTAAATTCCTAGATTTGGAATAAAGCCACATGCAGTGACCATGGCAGTGCCCTTTTTATTTTTAATTTTATATATTTAAAGATTTTATCTATTTACTTATTTGATAGAGAGGAGGATGGGGAAGAGCGGAGGGAGAGGGACAAGTAGGCTCCATGCAGAGTGCGGAGCCTGATGCAGGGACCCATCTCAGGATCCCAAGATCTTGACCTGAGCTGAAATCAAGTCAGACACTTAACTAACTGGCTCACCACAGTGCCTTTTATTTATTTAGATTTTATTTATTTATTTGACAGAGAGAGAGAGCACAAGCAGGAGGAGCACCAGGCAGAGGGAGAGGGAGAAGTAGAGTCCTGGCTGAGCAATGAGCTTGATGTGGGGCTTTATCCTCAGACCCTGAGACCACCTTTAGATTCATCACAGCATTCAGGCATCCATATGATTCTCTTGGGCTGCTTCTAGGCAATGACTGAGCTTACCAGTACTCACTCTTGCACAACATGAGATTCTAAGGGACAGTTTTTGCCCAAGGACTCCCCACCAACCTGTCTTAGACTTTCTCAGAACTGCTTTACATGTGAAACTCCTCTTCTCTCTTTCCTTTCATAGGTGTCAAACCTGCATCATGGTCTGAGAATTCTCTTTGCCTGGTGTCCTCCCTCTTATCACTCACAGTT
Source organism: Vulpes lagopus (assembly GCF_018345385.1). NCBI lineage: Eukaryota > Metazoa > Chordata > Mammalia > Carnivora > Canidae > Vulpes > Vulpes lagopus. The sequence goes on from NC_054824.1 coordinate 85,451,416, forward strand.
TGTTGCCCCAATAAATATCTTACTTATCCAATTGGTGTTAGCGCCAGACCCAAAATGACATAGCATATAATCCTTTTCAGGCTCTTGATGCATAATGCATAATTTTTTTCAAAAAAATTTGTACCAGTTTCCATATTCACTGAGTGTAGTTTCTCAACACTGGATTTTTCTTTCCTTATTTTTTTTTAAACTTACATTGATTTGATAGATCAAAGTATGATATTTCATGTTCAAAATTTCTATTTCCTTCATGAGAGTAAATGTCCTTTATTTTCCATTTGAGATTTATTCAAATTTATTCATTTTTTCACTAACAAACTTTTCATATAATTTATATGTATAATCCTTCTTTTCAAACACTTCTTTTTACTAGTGTATTTAAATGAGAGTCTCATTCTATACTCATTTACCAGTAGTTCAGGTAAATTAAGAACATGGAACAAATATCATGATCACTCATTTACTCAAGACTAAACTAAAACCATACATGCTATTTTTGATTTTCCAACAGCACCAGTAGTAGAATCCAGGTCTCCTGTATGTCTTTAGGAAAAGCATATAGTTTTAACATTTTGTAATTTAAATGTGTGCATGTGTGTATGTATACATGCATGAGCCTGTGCATGTACACACCTGAGTGTGAGGATGTTTGTGAGTGTGCAGAATTTGCTGGATGAGAGGTTAGGCTTAAAATTTCTTCACTTTGTTGTCTTGTATTTTTTTCTGCTATTAATATTGCTTTTCTCTTTTGTTTTTCTTCCACTGTCTTTGCCCCACATTTATTTCTAAGGTGTCCCTGATCATCCAACACTTATTAGGTTAAATTATGCACGTGCCAATCTCTGTGTCCCCAAACACACATAGCTAATCAAGAATAAAACCATTTATTGTAAATTTACCTCTAGAATGAATTCTCCTTTCTCTGATTTTGAGGATGGATAGATGCTCATTATGATCTGGGAGACAATTATAACATGCACATTTAGAGTGTAGGTGGATAGAATAGTACTCTGTGTTAGGTGTGAAGACTTTTATTTTACTCATTTAAAGACAAAGATTTAAACGTGCTTGTTTAAATTCAACAAGCCCTTAGAGCCATGAGGCCTTGGGGGTAAGAGGTGCTTAAAACCAAATAGCACAGGAGCTAAAGAAGTAATTATATGCCAGACTGAAGATAGAGCTGAACAAAGAGTGAGCTGATCGGGGAACAGGGGCTGGAAAGCTGAATTATGTCCCAGGTATCAACAGACTAAGAAAATAGTAGGAAACCTGCTTCTTCCTACATTTCACCAAATTTTATAAATGCTGATGCTTTTAAGGTGGTTTGGTAATCTGATTTTTTTTTTTTTTGCATATTTGCTTTAATGTAAATTTTTAAAATCTGAATTGGCTGGGTGTTTTTAGTGAAAAACACAAAGACTTCATAATATCACAAATACTCTGGATTCAAGGTGGTAGGAAACAAAAATAGAGTGGAATTTCAATGATCTTATCTCCCTGAAGACCAACCTGTAAAAGCTACCTCACCTCCCTCACCTATTTCAAAAAGTGGCATGATGCGGAAGGAAGAAGGTGAGAATCCCTCTGAACAGATTTCAGGTATTCTTTTTTAAATTATTTTTATTTTTTATTTTTTTAGATTTCAGGTATTCTAAAGTAGTGAGCTTTATTTCATATTAAAGACTTAAAATGTCTCATATTCCCAATTGCTGAAAATGTGGTAGGGAAGAGGCAAAGACAACATATTCTTTGTTCCAAATCCTTTCCTAGGAAATCTGGTCTATGGTATAAGAAACGACTCTAGGTCTAGGTAGAAAGGCTTCCGAATGACCATAAGCCCACACTGATTTTTTTTTAATTTCATAAAGTCGATGGTTCATTTTTTGATTACAATAAAAACGATACCTATAAAAACTAACATTGACAGGCCCGCTGATCCGACTACAAAAAAGGAGATTGATTATTTTATATTTTTTAGAAAAAATTTATTAAACAAGCTCCCATGAATGTACAAGTATATTTTCTTACCTATGAAAAATCCTTTTAAAACTCAAGATATTGTGCAGTTTTGATGTTGAGAATTACAGAGGCCAGCACTGAGGTCTGTTTCTCCATAGCATAGTAACAGGACAAAAGGTTCCAAGTTAGCAAGGGATTCTTGAGCAAATAAGCAAGTTCATTTTTGCTCTGTTATTTTATCTTTTTTTTTACCAAACTGTCTTCAAGTGGAAAAGAAAGTGTCAGTATGATACCTTTTTATAGAAGACTAAAAAGGAAAAAAAAGAGAATGGAAAGAAGGGCCACGGTATGCTTATATCCTCCATTCAGCTTCCATTAAAGTTATTCTGGAATGGTGAGAAGAGGAGAATAAAAGGACCCCATTCATTTACTTATCCAATAAATATTTATGAGGCACCAAATGTATTCCAGGTAGAGGACATTGGTTCAAAAATTTATAAGACAAATATCTGATTTGGAGGACCTTACATTCAGTGGAAGGAGAAGGAGGGATATCAGGAAAGGGGACATGGAATTTCAGCATAGAGCAAACTGCTGTAATGGGAGTAAGTGTAGATTGGGGGAGGGGTAGACAACAAGGTTAGAGAAGGCTTTCCTGAGGAGAAAATAGCTAAGTTGAGACCTAAGGATGGAGAGGAGTTTGTCAGGGAAGCATCTGGGAGATGGGTGAGGAAGAAAAGAGTGTATTTCAAGCAATAAAATCATAAATAGGATTTCAGTAATTCAGTGGCTTGACCAGATTTGTGTGTTAAGAGAGAGATCTGGCAATTATGTAAGAGGGACAGAAGCCCTAAGGCAAAGGGTTTCAGTCATGGTGAGGTGGGTGGACGAATGCAGGATTGAGGTTGATCCTTTCCTGTGGCATTAGTAGGGAAGGGGAAATAGATGGATATGAATGCAGTGGGTTTGTAAGTAAGGTATCAAAAAGTTGATCTAAGGGTCTATACTTTCTCACTGGAACGGGTAGCAGATACTGAATGGGCAGGAGTGGAGTGGAAAATTTCAGGAAAGAGGGAAGATTTGAAATGGATGTCATATGTAGAAATTGAGAGAGTTGCTTTAGGGAGATGAAGGAGGATTGTTAAGGCACTTTGGGCCCAGCCAAATATGGAGGCCAAGGACGGGTAGCAGTTACACTCTGTGTATGTAAGGCCCTCTGTAGCTTCTGAACTCTAGGAGTGGAGAAGGCAGGTGCTCCAGGATTGGGTCTTCACTGGTGTCAGCACTCTTTTTGTTTCTCCCCACTATGCATTTCTTGTCACTGAGAACTTCTTATGGTTGATACTTGTGACTTTCTGCCTAAGGGCATTTTTCCTGGATGTGTAGCAAATTTGGGCAGTTTTGAAATACCAAGCAGTTCATGTCACAAGAAGAAGCCTTGAGCAAATAACTGGTGGCAAGTTAGTGGATAAATACCTTTGCACCGTCCCCCTTTATATGGGTTAACTGTGAGGCATGTTCTGTACTATTCGCCAGCATAATGCAGTAGGATTGAGCTCTAGTTCATCATAGCAATAAGCTGCCTAATAAATGCACCCCTATTGACTACCCACATGCTTCCTGTATGGCTATGTAACAAACTACTCCCAAACTCAGTTGCTTAAGGTGATAAGGATTTGGTTTTTCTCACATTATATGGGGTGGCTGGACTTAGCTGGGGCATTCTTCTGTTCTGCCAGAGGATACCAGAGGTCATTCATGTAGCTGCTTTTGACTACCAGCTCATGGCAGTCAGGAAGGTCCACACTGGCTTTACTTACAGGACTGAGGCCTCAGTGCAACAGGTGGGATAGCTGGGTTCTGTCTGGACCTCTTTCTGTGCGCATGGTTTCTTATCATTCACTAATCAACTCAGAGCTTCTTTACATGGTGTCTGCATCTCAAGAAAGCAAAAGAGGAGGCTGCCAGGATTCTTTCAGCCTTTGCTCAGAACTGGCACAGTGTGACCTCTGCTACACTCTGTGGTCAAAAGTAAAAGTCTAACCTAGATCCAAGATGGCGGGAAACAAACTCTGCCTCTTGATGTGAGGGACAACATGCAAGAACAGAGATCTGAGGGTCTGTTGATGGTTATCTTTGCTGATAGTCTATTTTATTTCCCTTCTCTGCCCCCCCCCCCTTTATTCCTTATCAGTGTTTCTTGAGGTTATGTCCCAAATAAACTACTTACACTAAAATCCTCATCTTAAGATCTCAACCAAGAGACCTTGGTAAATGAGACAGGGCAAAACTAGAAAGTGAATTCAGAGTATTAACAAAAGAATAAAGTAATGGGTCATGTGGTTGGGGCTAGGTCAGAAAGACAATCTAAAAGGGATTCAAAGTGTAGAAAATTGGCAAAGCCTAGGGTTTCACAATATCTATGATACTGAAGAACTACACATGAGGAGTTTGGCTTGGAGAGAAGCCTGGAAGGGAAAAAGACTATGGTTGTAGGTCCAACAATGGTGGTGTGCACCCCAGGGACTCCAAAGAGCAGACACCAGTGGAACAAAAACAATATTTCATTGATCAACCTCTGGACAGGCTGCTGCCACCATCTTAGTTGTGAGGCTCACCACCTTTGAAATTAATTTCTAGGATGTATGTTAGGCAGATACTCCTTCAACTTGTTTTATTATAGGTGATCCATGACACTAGATCTGGAGAGGAGGGAACCATTAATATACTCCAGTGCACGACCCCTGATGAACAAGGCTGCCCCAAAACAGCTTGAGGAGAATCTCCTGCCTTCCAGAGCTGCAACCCTAAGGAAGTATGCTACTTTTGAAAAATGGAACATGAATAGAAATAATATGTATTGGAAAGAACAGATGCTTCAGAGTCAAGTAGGATCAAGTCATGGTGTCACCAGTTAGCTGACATGTGATGTCACAAAAATAACTACATTTTTGAACTCCATCCTTTCTTGCATCACATGGTGTTAATACCTCATTTGATTGTGACAAAATTAAATAGCAAAATATTTGCTAAGTGCCTAGTCCAAAATAGGGTATAACTAAATACTAGTTTCCTTTCTTTCATTCTTCCTTCTTCCAATCTATAAAGGAAGATTCATGGGCAAAGTATAACACACCTTCTCTTTCTGCTCTTATAGCTTGTTTCTGAAGAAGCACAACATGAGTGACCTACAATATAGTACCCTAGTGACCTCAAGGGTTCACTCTGTCTCCCTTAGTTCTTGTTTGCTATGAGGCCATGATTAGGGAGACTGTTACTTAGTGGTAAGTGTCTAATCTGAAGAATTTTTTTTTTTTTTAATTTGAAAGGAGAGCAAGAGGATTCATCTGTACTAAGTAGCCACACAATCGGCTTGGAAGGTATTTGGCATTCATGTGGATTTTGGCAAGAAATAAGCTTCATCTGAACTCTGTTGCACTCTTATTCATTTTGCTAAAACTGATGTTCAAAATATTACAGTTATATTCAAGTAAGAATAGGGAAATTTTCACCACATAATTTATGTTTGTAGATTTTTGTGAATTGTAAATTAAACCTGCAAGCTCTTGGCTAAAGTATTTGCCTCTTCATTTCAAAGGAAGGAGTTAAAATTCTTATTCTTATCATTAGTGTGATTATAGATTAATTTGTTCTTACTGCCCTTTCAAAACAAAATGAAAACCAGTAATATTTGATTCTAACCATTTCACACTTTCAATAGAATGACTTAGAAAGGATGCAACTGAATTGCACATATGAACTATATAAATAGCCTTTTAGGGAATAGGAAGTTGTAAACAGGAACTTGAAGGTAATTTTGTCCTTATCTTCAGGTTTAATTTGCCTGCCAGAATTTGTAAACTGATAAAAATTGTTACTTGTTTATATAATTTCTGCTTTTATTGACATGTTCATGAGGTAGAAAACTAGACAAACTCAAAATTCCTTCATCTATGGTTTTACTCTTATTTTCTCAACTTGGAAGTCTTCTTCTCATAACAGGGAACTCACTCTACTTCTGTCCTTTCTCAGCTCCCAGCTGCACAGTCATCCTTGTGTCCCTTCAGGACAGTAATACAGGAATTTTATCTTCCAAGTGGGCACCTGTTAGGTCTTCAACTGATTACTGGTCCTCTAGGTCCGCAACTCTGTCTGTGTTTCTCCAGGCTGCTCTAGCCATTCCACTATCTGCTTACTCAGGAGCTAACTCTGAGTGTCCTTCAAGCTGTATGGTTAGGCACTTCCTGCAGTGTTTTTCCCCACTTGCTTAGTTCCCCACTGGGAACAAAGCCCAAATACAGGGCTCTCTCTTTTCCTCATTCATAGTATTTACCTCTTCTTGCTATGCACTTTATATTTTATGTCTGTATGCCCTCTAGTATTTACTGCTTCTTATAAATTATAAACTCCCTAAAGGCAGATGTAAAATTCTTTCTTATATGTATGTGTCTCACAGGAGACAGTATAGTACCTTGTACCAACTAGGTGTTTAATGCATGTTTATTAAGGTTATTTGAATCCGTGTAATCTAGGCAGTTGTAAAGAGCATTGCATTACTTATCATCCCACTTTTTGTTTCTAAGCAGTTTTTATAAGGAGATATATCTGAATTTCTCAGAATCTTAAATAATATTATAGCATCTTTTTTTGAAATTCATGAAAAATGTCCAATTGTCTAATCTTCACATTTAAAATTATTTTAACACACCATTCACAAAATTATCCCACTCACTTGAAGTACTGATATAAATATGGTTCCTGTCTTTGTAGGTATGACAACTTCAGATGTCAGTTGATGATTTACTTGAAATTGTATGTTGGAGACTGTATTTTTTTTTCTCCTCACTTTTCTACAGAGGATAATTTATCTCTTCTGAAATCTTTTCCATAGTCCTGGCATCTGAGGAATTTGCCAGACCTGTTATGCAGAAATAATACAATAATGCCTATAACATTGAAGAATACAGAAATAAGGCTATGTATATAATCATAGAATACTGCAGTTGGAAAGTGGAAACAATCTATTCAAGCCTCACAATTCACATGAGCAAACTGAAACATTGAGAGGTGAAGGGACTTGTCCAAGGTCCCACAGCTACGTAATGGTGGAACCATATCTTCTGATGGCTGAAGGAAGACTGTTTTTCACTATATCCTGATAGAATTAGATCCAGAGGCATACCAAAGGAGAAAGGAATATAATGAAATTATTTCAAATGATAGATCTCTTAAAGAAGTTAGATTCTTGCTGAGTTTTCAATGAGGTTTTTTTTCTTACTATCTAGATGTTATCATGTCCTATAATGTGTCAAGTCTAAAACAGATCTTGTAATGATAGAGATGTATGGCCTTTGTTTTCATCTATAAAGTGAAATGTGCTTTAGTTTCATTTTAAAAAGTTACATTTGAGTATGTGCTTGTTTTTAATTTAGAAAATACAATTTAGTTGGGAACTTAATCATTGTCAGTTCTTGAGATAGTTTTTCAAGCTTTGAGATGTGTTGTGGATTGCTGTAAGTGTTGGCAAAAAAAGAACCCTTTGAACAGAGGTTCTTTTATCTATTTGTTTTTTCTACTTTGGTTCTGAGATATGATGAAAAATGTTGGTCTTGAAACATTTGACTGACATTTTTTTTCCATTTCCAAAACTTTTGAGGATTTGATATATTTGAATTTCATTTTTATTCATATTTGGTGGCACATATTTCTTTATATTTATTACCCACTCTATTGCCCCTTTTCTTCATGTGTTCAGTCTTCTCCCAGAAGCAAGTGACATATTTCTAGCCTGTTTAATATGATTTTTTATCTATACTTCTTGATACTTTTTTAGAGTCCTCTCTTCCCTCAATTAATAATAAAAGAGTTTTGCTACTGGCATGGAGAAATAAATTTCTAACCAATAACCTACCTGCAAATAAAAATGATAAACTCAGAACAAAAGCAAAATAAACAAAACAAAATACATCTGAAGGTTTTGAAATATGGACATTAGTAGGAAGATTTAGAAGAGAACTGAAACTTGGATTAAGGAACTGGTATGGAGTGGGGGGAGTTTCACATTTTTGTGGCTTTTCCTGAGGGTATCTGCAGTTGTAGTGGCAATGGGGCAACTAAATTCCAAAAGAAAGCCCTCTGCTTAATGACTGGAGGAAACCTGACCAAGAGTACAGATGCCAGAGAGTGAGGGGGGATTCAAGAAAGGAAAGAGATCGATCACTTCTCAGCCTTTTGGCTAAGATCAAGTGAAGAAAGGAAAGGTATAGAGATGAGGGACCTCAAGTTCTGTATATAAACTGTGCTTAATACTCTGGCTGACTCTTGAACAACATATGTATAGAATATACTGAAAGCAACCAACTGAGAACAGAACAGGACCAAGTTTGCAATTTGAGACTAACCAACTTTATGGACTGCTAAAACAAAAGTATGCCAGCAGTCTCTGGCTCTGTATAACAAAATTCAGAGTACCCACCATTAACATTGACAACATCCAAGATAAAACTCCAAATTAGTTCAAATACAAACAAAACAAAACAAAAACCCCAACAAATTCTATTTCTTAAGAGAAAGGAAATCTACAGATGACAATCCTGAAAGGACCCAGATGTTGGAATTATCAGGTAAGAAAATTAAAGGAGTTATTACAATTATGCTCAATGAGGTAAAAGAAAATATTGTTGAAATGAATAAAAGGATAGGAAATCTCAAAGAGAATTTTACATCTATCTGTCTATCTATCTACCTACCTATAGATATAGATATAGAATAACAAAATGGAAAGTTTAGAATAGAAAAATACATTATCTTAAATAAATTAGAATAAATAAATAAAGTAGAATCTCTGAAGATTGGAAGACATTTAAAAAGATCTACCATATAGGTAATTGAAGAATAATAATGGGACAAAAATATTTTAATATTTTAAGAATAAAGGTCAAAACTCTGTGAAAGACATACATAGATACAAGAAGTTTAGTGAACCCCAAACAATAAATTTTAAGAAAACAATGCTTAGGGGTATCATAATTAAACTGCTGAAATCCAAAATTATATTGCATTCAAAACTCAGATATAGTGTTATAAAGACATAGTGTCCTATTTGAATGTAATTTTTAAAAAATAAGGAAACAGTAGAAGGTAGTATTTTAAGTAATAGGTTTTAGAGTGCTAACACCAAACTCTGCCACTTATTAGCTCTGTGACTTGATCCCGGGACCCCAGGATCGCACCCTGGGCCAAAGGCAGGGGCCAAACCGCTGAGCCACCCAGGGATCCCCAAGGGAGAATTTTAACCAGGCTCCATGCCCAGGACAGAGCTGGAAGCAGGGCTTGATCGTACAACCCTGAGATCATGACCTGAGCTGAAATTAAGAGTTAGACACTTAATGAACTGAGCCACCCAGGTTCTTGCCAGTTATGTTTTTCAATAAAATTGTCTTTTCATATAAGTCCTAAAATTGCTTGAATATTTAGCTTCAATAATACATAAAATTGTACATAGTATTCAGTAATTATTTTAAATCTCCAAACAAATTTGTTCTTTTTTCCTTTTTAATGCTATTTATTCATACCTTCTTTTTAATAAAACTTCCCAACAATTTGTTTATTAGTCTTTTCAAAGAACCACATTTTATTAACTGTCTTTAGGTCTGGTTTTTATTTCACTTATTCATGATATTATTTTGTTGTTTTCCTGCCTTTGCATTTTTGGTTTTACTTTATTGTACCTTTTCTAAATTGATATTTTTTTACTTTTTTAATTTTTAACATAAAAATCTAAGCTATATATTTTCCTTTGCTTTAGGTGCATCCTTTGAGTTTTCTTATATGTTGTGTCCATTTTCATTAAGTTCTACATATTTTCTATAATTTTCAAGCTTTCATTAGTCTTTGACCTGTTATTTATTTGAAGCTTTAAGAAAAAATTCTAATTATTGGAGATAACTGTTTCACTTTCATTATTTAATGACCATCTTTATGATTTAATAATGCTTTCACTTAGAATCTAGTTTCTTAAACATTACTATGCCTACCTTAATTTTTACCATTCTTGTAGTTTCAAACATTCTCTCATATATTAGCTAAGTCTCTCATAAACAGCATGTGATAGGACTTTTTAAAATTCAAACTCCTCCCATTCTCAAATACTTTTTAGACACATGTTAGATCTTTTTATTCTGTCTTTATTATCCCTTAATCTGTTTTTATGTTTTTCATGTTTTTATTCCAGATAAATTCCTTGGAATTTATTTTTCAATTCAGTAATTCTTCCTTTAGCTACATCTAATGTGATATAGCTTGATTTCAGATGTTAATTTTAATAAAAATTCAATTCTATGCATGTCTTCCTTTTAAAATCAAATTTGCCTCTTTTGTGTTTTTTTTTCTCCTTATTTTTGCCTTTTTCTTTTAAAATTTCTTATCATTTGGGAGCACCTGGGTGGTTCAGTTGGTTAAGCGTCTGCCTTTGGCTCAGGTTGTGATCCCTGGGTCTGGGATTGAGCCCTGTGTTGGGCTCCCTGCTCAGTGGGAGCCTGCTTCTCCCCACGCGTGCTCTCTGTTGCTGTCTCTGTGTCCCTCTTAAATATAAACAAACTCTTTTAAAAAAGTAAAATTTCTTATTATTTTAAGTGTTTATCCCATTAAAGTCTGAAATTAATATTGCCACTTCAGATCTTCAGACTATGCTCTATCCATTTTCTAACTTAATGTTCATGTTTGACATAAAACACTTATTTTTAAGTATCTGCTAACTTATTTATGGAAAAACCTTTCTTCATATGATATTTTTGATATGTGAATACTTATTCTTTTTTTTTTCTACGTTACTCCCACATGGCCTGGGTTGTTGAAGGTGTCTTAGCAGAGCAGATTTGATACTTCTAGGTATATTACTTGGTCATTCTCTGTGGTTGCAGTGGTTGTAAGCCCGCCTCGTGTCCCTGAGATCCCCTGATTATTACTGAATTGGATAACATGCCTGGGTATTGTGGTAACATTGTAATCATATGCCAAATGCCCTGTCCTTTATATTCCTTTTTCTTCCTATCATCTTGGAATTTTAATTTCTTTCTCAAAGATCAAACATTGAAAAAATTTTCTCATAGATCAAACATTGAAAAAATTGTGCATGTGTTTTTGTATTTTCTCTTTTATAACACGTCTGTGTTTCAAAAGGAACATTTCTCTGTGACCCTAGTCTGCTATTTTATAGGAAACAGGAGAGCATACTCTTCCCAGAGGGCCTTTCCATGTCTATTTCTATGGCTTGGATACCTTTTCTCCAAGAATATCTTCCTAACTCATGCCCTCGTTTATTTCAGGTCTTTATCTGAATATGATCTTTCAATGATGTTATCATCAGTTACCCTATTTAAAATTTCACCCCCAAATACCCCATCTCGACATTTATTTCTCCCTCCCTAGCTTTATTTTAATTCCTTAGCATGGACCATTGTCTATCATTCTATATATATTTTACTAATATTTCTTATTGTCACTTGCCACAAAAAAATGTAATCTCCATGAGATCAGAAGTTTTCATCTATTTTGTTCATTCCTATGTTCACTACATAGAAAAATGGTACATAGTAAATACTCAATAAATTTTCATTTAATAAATGAATGAAATATTCAGTGACTGCATATTGAGTGCCTATCCCTGTATATTGGTGATGCTATAAAATAAAACAAGATAGACACAATTTCAGCCCTCATGCAGATGACAGTCTTAAAGAGAACATAAACTTTAAAAAGCATTGTATCACCAAAGATGGGCAAAGGCTATAATTTCAAATGGACTATTTTGATGAACTTTTTGATATCAGATTGGCATTCCTTGAGATGGAAGTATGGAGGCATGGTGGTTATTTTTGATATGCAATGCATCTAAGACCTCTTATTTTCTTTATGTAAGAATAGACCAAAGAACACACACCCACACAAACACACACAAAGATAATGATTTAGAAAACAATTTACTGAGGAGCTGATGTAAGTTTGACTAAAGCAGAGAGAAAAATGAAAGCACCTAAGTGTGAAAAAAGAATTTCCAATAAAGTTTCCATGATACCAAATTTCTTTTTCAGTGTTGGTAACCACTGATAAGCACAGAATGCAAAGGAAGGGCCTAACTCAACATTCTGCTGCCTTGTAATTGTACCTAAAGAGCAAGTACACATTTGCCTTTTATAACTCTGCAGGTAGTACATACAGGAGGATATGCTGTTACTTTATCATAGTAAATAATAAAGTTCATGGCTATATTTACACAGGCTGAGTTTCTAGCATGTGAAATCATGCAAAGAATGTTAAATCTCTAATATGTGTTTAATGTACATTTCAGTTGATTTTTCTCCTAACTATAATAGTAGCAATTATTTTATTTATATGTGGGAAAGGCTGTGTCACTTAAGGGAAAAGCTAATAGATTTCTTGGCAATTTTTCTATCATGTTAAATCTATTTCCATTTCTAACTGTTGTTATATTTTACTACTCTGTCTTATGTTTTTTAGTTATAGTCCTACCACCTCCTTTATTTCTTTCTTTGAGCTCTTGTTTTTTCTCTATTAAAATGTCTGTGCCTGGGCTTGTAGTCAAATCATCTCTCTATCTTGCTACAGACTGGCTGGCCAATGCGAAAGAACTAATTTGTAATGAGCCCTTTTTCCTAAATTCCATAAATTATACTACCAGCTGCTTTCACATATATAATCTCATTCAATCGCCATTAAAAACTCTGTGTGTTATAAAAAAAATCCCCTCATTTTAAATAAGATGAAACTATAAGGGAGATTACATAAGTTCCCCTAGGATACACACTTAGTAAGCTGGAATTCAAACCCCAAACTTCTAATTGGAAGTGTTTGCTGTTCTCATTATAATTCCATTACTTCTCCTAGATATTCCACCTCAGCCTACCTGGAATTGCTTTTGAAGTTTTCCTGATTTGCCATAGATTGAATGGGATTTATAATAAAAGCGTTCTTACAGCACTGAGGTTTCCAAGTGGTAGACAGAGTTGGAATGTAGAAAAAACAACGGTAGGGGTAGCTGTTACCTACCTAATTTTATAGTCTCTTTTGATTGAAAGCTGCTGCTCCAAACCTCATATTTATGCATCTGACTAATAGTTATTGAGTGTTTATTGTGTGTCAGGCACTAACCTAGACCCTGGATATAGAGTGCCAAGCAAAATAATGTGGTCTCTATATAGAGTCTACAACCTTGTGGGGGTGAGAAAGAATAAACACATAAACCAATAACCACATGAATAATTCAAACTGTTACAAATGCTACAAAAGAATAAAATAATGGTGAGATCTGTCTGTCATCAATTGGAGGTGGCCTCTCAGAGAGAGTGGAAGAACCACACAATTGGTTGGAGGCTGCAGAACTCTTTGAGGGAACTCTGACTCAACTTCTATCATACTGTACCAGCTGGCTGTTAATGGGGGATTTGGAGCACTCACCCCTGCCCACCCTGGGGCCAAACCAACCAGACTTTCTAATCTGTTGTAAACATTTGAGACTAGGATTCTCATCATTTGGTTTTGTAGTGATTAAGAAGAAAAGTAGGATGGAAAGTAAAAGAAAAGAGGTTCAGTAGGTTAGTCCTTTAAGGATTGAAAAGTAATTTGTTTAGGAATGTAATTCCTTATTTTTTTATGCAATGTGAATTTTCTTAATCATCAGGAATAGATTGTAACACAATTCATTCAACATTTCTTTTTTTTTTTTTTAAAGATTTTATTTATTTATTCATGAGAGACACACACAGAGAAGCAGAGACATAGGCAGACTCGGGAGAAGCAGGCTCCTTGAAGGGAGGCCGATGTGGGACTCAATCCTTGGACTCCAGGATCACACCTTGAGCCAAAGGCAGACACTCAACTACTGAGCCACCCAGGCATCCCCATTCAGCATTTATTTAACCAATATTTAGGCCGTATCTACCATTTTTCAGGTATTGTCCTAAGGACTAGAGATGTAATAGTGAATAAGACAAAACCCCTGTTCACATACCTATGGTCTTATGTGATAGACAATTACAATGCAACGCTATGATTATTATGACAAGATTAAGGACAGAACATCATATTCTAGAGGAGGAAAATGTCTAAACTGATACCTCAGGGACTTGTACATGCAGGTCAGTAGAATTTTCACATTGCCCAAGAATAAATCCTTTCTGTAATCATAACTTCAATATGTACTGTAAATGAGGATATAATTCTTAATGTTTACCTAAATTCTAGTTTGGTTCATTTTCCTGACTAGCTCTTAAGTTTTGGTATAAGAATTAAAGTTTTAAAATATCATCTATTTAATAAAACTTTCTCTTTAATATACTGTGAAGTGGGGATTACAGAATAGAGTTATTTACAGTATATTATAGATCAGGTTTCTACATGAAAGTTCAAATTCATTTATATGTAAAATCTGATATTAAATTGTTTTAAGAGGTAGCCATTAATACTAGAAAATTCAAACAGCATTTTTTTATGCTTAGTTTTTCATACATGTAGTGGTCTGACGGAGGTGTAGACAGACCAACTGTGCTCTTGGCCTAACGGGTATCTATCGTATGATTTCCTTTTCCTTCCTTATTGCCCTTTATCTATTTCCAGTTCACAGAGTTGATACATAGATAACTGTTGCTTCTCATACTTCCTCTTTCTGATAGGAAGAGAGATTTGTTTAAGTGTGAAGGGCTAAATCTAGCTTTGTAATTTACAAAAACAAGCATAATTAGTTTTTCAAGTCTACTTTTAAAATTATAATTCCTCTTACTCTTCATAGGCTTATTGTGCAGATAAAACCACAGAAATTAAAACACCTCAATTAAAAAAAAATGAAATTGTTTAAATAAAATCTTTTAAAAAATGAAATTGTCTTTATTGATGATTAAATTCAGCATTTTATAATAACAATATAATTAATGATACAGCACTCAGCTCGGCTCAGTAGTGGGTCTAGAAGTAACACATATGAAATAAAATAAAAATATTTTGGTTTACAAATTGTCTTTTCTCAAAATAGGTCGAACTTGAAATGTAAAGCACTTAAAATGATCATAAGGATGCTCACTTGGTCACTGGGGAAGTAGTTTATAGTCTAAATGTAGGTTCAGATCGCTTTTGTGAAGCCACTGGCCCCTGCAGACCCTGCTGAGGCCCTTTACAGTGCCTTAAATGAATTAGCTATTCGATTTATTAATGGCCCATGAGGCACCACTGAGTGCCCCCCTCTTCCATCTCTAGCCAGGCCTAACCAGTATGGAGGGAAGATAAACTTTGCTGCACTTCACAGCACAGAATTGGACTTATTCAGTTCCCATTGGGCAATACAGCTGTGCCAGCCTAGGAGTAAAAAGAACTTAACACAAATCCTCTATAGTATATCCCCATCTGGAATGGTGCTGATAGCAACTTCACCCTCATGTGACCCAAACCATTCTAGGGATTATGTCATCTGCATGGGATTCCGAAGACACCATTTAACAATTCTGGATCTGTGCTGTCCTCCAAATCAAAACAGAAATAAGGACTGTCAGAACATCATTATTCCTTCACTTACATGTTCCAAACCTGGACAGAAAAATGGATTATAATGTTTTTTTACTTCTATATTCGAACCTTGTGTTATATGTGAGCTTGGGTTATTTGCAGGGTCTCTTTAGAAAACGTAAAAAGGTGATTCTGCGACTTGTGATTAACTGTTAAGGAGCCCACAACACCTTGGTCTCTTTCCTGTTGAATAATTACGTTTATTTCATCCTTATTTTCATTTTTTTTAGATTTATTTATTTATTTATTCAGAGAGAGTGAGAGAGAGGCACAGACACAGGCAGAGGGAGAAGCAGGCTCCATGCAGGGAGCCTGACGTGGGACTTGATCTCCGGTCTCCAGGATCACACCCCGGGCTGCAGGTGGTGCTCAACCGCTGTGCCACCAGGGCTGCCCCTCATCCTTATTTTCAATTCCCTGACTGTAAAGTATGGAAAATAAGCCTTTATTTTTCACTCAGAAAAATGGGCACTATTGCTGTACATGTTACTATGACCATACTGTCTTCCTCTTCAATAATAGAAATGGTGCTTTAAAAGGCTGGTTAGGGTTGCTTATTGTGGCTATTACTATTGTTGCTGATTCAAGAAACATCCAGCACCTGACTTGGCTCTCCAGCGAGCTGTGGAACATAGAGTGATATCTTGAGTAAGCCATCTTTCTACATCCTTACTGCCTGCTTAGGTTAGCACTTTAACTTAAAGGGACAGATATCCTCTCCTTTTCTCAGACGACCAGAGCAGTACTAATAGCTTCCCTTTAATAATGCTCACTTTATAGCAGGCACTGTGCCAGTTCCTTTAAATGCCTCTAACAGGTAATAGACACAAACGATCCTAGAAAGATGGGTAACATGATCTTCATTTTACAGACAGGGAAAATGTCACCTGCTCGAGACCCCACGATTGAAGAGAGAGAGCTGGAATTTGATTCCAGGTTTATCTGATGGCAAAAGCCAATCACTTAACCACAGTGCTACTTTGTATAACTGCTGCTGTGCCGAACTCTGTGAGCCACAGATCTGCAGATCGTTGATTGCATGAGTAGCTTCTCTTCCTTCTTGTCACCACTTTGCACTGGCTTACCATACTGACCAAACCTTAGAACCATTGCGTGTCACTTCAGAGGGACAAATCCTGGTTACATTATGATTACGGGCCAAAAGGAAGTTGAACTGCTATTGAAAGAAGCATCACTTTACCTGCACCACAAAAATGGTCTCACCCACTCCCATCACCACCTTTGGTTGGTTGGTGACCCCTCAGTGTTCTTCTGTCCACTCCTGTCTCCTTTCCTTTACCTGGTAGTGTCATAACAGTGTCTTTGGCAAGGTTAGCAAGTAACCACTTATTTACTTTGGTCGCCAATAAATAACAATAGCCTGTTAGTAATTGTGCATGTTTTATGTAGCCTTAGATAATCTAAGACAGGCTTAGACATCTGGCATCTGAGGTGAGATTAATATGCCTTCATACCTGGTCTCCTTTATATAATTCTCAATTAACAAAAAGTCGATCATAAAAGAAACAAACTCAAATAATTAGAGCATTTTATAAGTGATATACACGCATGTACTCATGACTTTTACTTGAATGTTACCTAAATATCAGTTTCTGTGCAATAATATGAAAGAATAAGCTTGATATATGGTTTCTTTTTTTAAAATGTACCATATCTGTCACAAATACCTCAAACGGTATTGTTTGCATCTCTATGTGAGCTGTATGTACATATTTTTTTGTTTTGCTTTGTTTTTTGTTTTTAATACTTTATCTCTTAAAAACAGTTTTGGGTTTCCAGCAAAATTAATAAGAAGGTATATGAGCATATTTTTTGCACTTTAAATAGTTAGCTCTATGAGGGTAAGGTATGTTCTGTTTTATCTTTTAGCATATCATAATGCCAAATACAACACTTTGCATGTACTAGATGCTCACTAAATATTGTTGACTTAGTGAATAAATTAGTCTATAATAGGTTGAACAGATTTGCAGTCCTAAATTGTTCTTGCCATCATTTCACTCTGCATAATTAAAGAAGTTTAACTAAGATGATTAAAAATGTGTTATTGAATTACTGGTGTAGATTCTAAAGCAGTGGGATGAAAGAGACCCTGGCTGTACCCCTCTGAGGAAGCAGGGAAGATGAGTTTCTCACTGTAGGTATACTTAGTGGATTTTATTGTGACTGAATTAATTTATTTCACTTAGGAAGGTTAGATTTATGATTTCCATATGGCAGTCTAGAACCTGCCAGCTAATATTTTTTCCTATTAGAAAAGTAATGTTTATGTAGAGCCTAACTATATGGAAAAGTAAAAAGCAAACATTAAAATTATCTGTAATCTAATTATCTAAGATGCAATCATTCTCCATATTTTTGTATGTTCTTTCTGGGTTTTTTCCTCATCTACACAGTTTCATTATGTCCATGCAATTTGGTATCCTATATGTTTATATAACATTATACTACCACAAGTTATTTTTTGAATTGTTGCAAAATATTCCTTTCTATGATGTATGCTATGCTTTATTTAATCAATTTTCCATTGTTAGACATTTAGTTTGCTTTTAGTTTATTGCTATCACAATAGTTATTTCCTTTGTAGATTTATGGTTTTCAGTCATACAAAATAGATTTCTAGAACTAAAATTACTGAGTAAAATTTTTGAACTTATTACCTAGAGTTTCCTAGAAATTTCCTAGAAAATTTTTAGCAATTCACAGTCCCATCAGAAGTGCATGAAGATGGTGTTTCATTGAATCACCATCAAAATTGATTATTTCCTTGACACACTTTGAAGCAAGTGTGTAGACCTACTAACTTTCATGTTACCTTCATTAACTCTGCTTAGAGGTATATAAACTAAACACTTAAGTTTGCTTTCAGAAAGAATTATGGAATATTTTTAAGGGTCAAAGTAGCCAGAGGCCGCAGGTTGGAATACAATTTTCACCTACGTACAAATATGTTTCAGGGCTAATTGAAACTCTGCAAGCTTTGAGCTGGATTTACGTTGCCTTCTGTATTGATACCTACTTTACCTACTTCACTGGCAGTTTTCTCAAAGTGTGTTGGGCTGAGGCATTATATCTGGTATTCCCTCTGGTAGCTAAGCAATCTCTTTTCTATTTGCTGTTGTAACCTAAAGTTAATGAACATTCAAAGTTTACTTCTTATTTATTTATTTATTTATGGATGTTTGTGGACAGCTCCACAAAAGCACCTTTCTTCCTCACCGGTGTTCCATCCAAACTGAGTGCAGATGAATCTGTGTGGTTTCATTTTAGAGAGTAGCCGTCATGTTTGTTTTAGGAAGGCAATAGTGTTGGAAGAATACCAAAAAAAAAAAAAAAAATCATTTTTAAGTGTTTGCTTCGTCCTCTGGTGAAAGCATTTTCGTTTTAGGGGCCGTGGTGAGTCTTAGTCCCTTGCTGGTATTTGTTTTTGATAACACTGCTAAGGTCTCTGTGTGTGTTTATTCACACGTATGAATTTGGGGTGGTCTGAAATATCCTCTGGGGAAAATATAGATATAAAATTATTCACCTCTTTAAAGACTGCTGTCTTTTCTACTTCTCTGCAGAAACTGCCTCAGCACAAATACTGGCTCCAGTTAGAAAATTAATTTTTACTTATATGATACGTTTGCTTTGCATTTCAGAGTACCTGATAAATTGCACGTCCATCTGTGCCCCATAGCTGCACAGGTATGTATATGAACCACCTATAGTTATGTAAATCTATGTGTTAACTGACAAGTTACTACAGTTTTGTGTATTAAAATTGCTTACAGATTTCATAATGTGAAAATGTTAATTTTTGAGCACTTACAAATATTGACAGCTTCCAAGAAGAGTGCATTTTATACATACCTTGCATTTCACTCTATTGTAAAAATCAAATAAACATTTCTAAGATCTGATGAAGCAGAATGATTTTAATTACAAAGCATTCATCTGGTGAAGAGATTAGAGAAGTGTTTCATGGAACTGTATTATTAAAGCGACTGCTGATACGGGGTCAGAGACTATTGCAGAACCACTCTTTTTGACATTATTGTTTTATTCTCAAACTTTTTTCTTTTTTACCGCTTTTGAGTTTATTTTCTGTGGTGGTTGTTTTAGGTAAGGAGTGGTTGCAGATGTACTGTCTGCTGCACTGTCTCAAGCACTAGAGGAATGAGAAAAAAAAAATGTTTGCACCTGTTTAAAATCTCAACTGTGCGGTGTTGTGGTTCCTGGGCAACAGGCAGGAATTCTCAAAAGCTTGGTTGCACCTGCTCAATTGTTTCTTGCAGCTGTGTCATATGAGCGAGCGCACAGAGAAGCTTGTTAGCAGTTTGCTCTAGCCGTTACGTATTTTGTGTACTCTGAGTTTGAAAGATTATAATTTGATGTCGACCTTGAACTATTACATTGTTTATTATGAAACTCACTGTTTTCTCCCAATCCTTTGATCTGAGTCTCAAATATATTTTTTTCTAATAGCTGTTGACTGCCCTAGATAATGCGCATGTTAACTCCCCTAAGGGATACCTGGGGAAAGTAGATTTCTCTGGAGTACTGGGTGGATAATCATTTTTGTCCTGGTAGAGATATTTTGTGTTTGGCTCGGTTTCACCATGTTGGCAACCCCACTATGTGAGACTGGATGTACTTATTGATCCATTTAGCTGAACAGATTTGAAAGCATTTGGCTATTAGTGGACACATGGGGCATATTCAGAAAATTTAAGTATATATTGTAAGATAATTTCTTGAATTCTGCATGTGTCTATTGCAGTTGAGTGGAAGTGAGAGAGGGAAAAAAGTAAAACTTACATAATGGTAGTCTTAGAAAAGGGTCTAAAATCCCGATGTAGATTTTAAGGCTGGAACATTAACCTTTACTTTTACCAAATCCTTGTCACCTGGTATTTTTTTCCTCTAAGTGTTGATCTCTTAGATGTTAATAGCTCTACCCACTTTCTGAAAAATATCTACATTTTTAGTATAGACAAGCTATTAGAGACCATAGCTTGTACTAATTAGGTCAAGTTCTTTAAATGCAATATGAAAAGTGGCAACTTATATAACAAGTATTTAAATAAATAATTTATTTGGTAGTCCCAAATTCCTGATGTTGAAAACTTATTCAGACAACTTGCATTATTTTCCTTAATAATGCTATCTTAATAAAAAGTTAAGGAGTTGCCATTAATATTTAGTAACACATAATCTTAGAGCTGGTGTATCTTTTCTTTTTATTGATCCATTTAAGCTGTTGTTTTTCTCTTAATCACTGTAATATAAATTTAACCTCTTTTGGAGTAGGAAACACAGGTACTGAGCTATGTAGAGGATTATCCACAGCCTTTTAATACAATGCTTCATACGAAGTAGGTGGTCAGTAAATGTTGAATGAATATGTACATGATTAAAATATGTCTGGAGTTGTATTAGAAACAGAGGACTAGGGAGTCCTAGAAATCTGTTACTTGTTATATATTCTGGATGGGTCTTTGGACTTCCTTTAGTTTTCATACTGCTGATTAGACAGAGATGAGACTACTGATAAATTCTGTCCTTAAAATGAGAAATGAATATGTAAGAATTGATCCTCATTATAGTCAAGAATTTACATCACACTATTTGCAATATGCTTTATATTTATTTTTACTGACTATGAGAAAAGTCTTTATAACTATTTTTCACACAATGCTGAGGTATTCAATGACTGAGTTACTTGTCACTTTAGAAATACTTTGCAGCATAGGAATAAACCAATCTTCTGTGTTATATGATCAATGCCATAGGTATTCCTGAGCAATCACTTTCTCTCCATCTCTTCCTCTCCATCTTCCTGTCTGTCTCTCTCTCACCCACCCCTCCTCTTTCTTAATCTCTACCTCACTGTATACACAAAAATAAAATGTATGTTAACTTTCTTCAGGCCAGATAAGATCAGATTATATTAAAAATCTGTAACTGTTTTTGCTAAACATAAGTAACGGGCCTTGGGTTTACTGTATACATGTTTATAATTATGGTTTCTGCTATTCACTAAATTCTAACTGTAAATAAGTAGAGATAAAGCCAAGTAGGGGTAAAGTCAAAATAGGGTAGTTAAGACCTGCTTTGGATAGGCTCCTCTAGAAATCCATCCTGTGCCACATGTGACAGTCACATGACAATGGCAGAGGCTGCAGAATGTGCCAGTATCTAGTGAATCAAAACATTTTGTTTAGGCTTCTCAAATTTCGATACCACCAATTATTATTATTCATAGATACTGTTAGGCTTGGAAGTATCTTTCTTCTGAGAACAGTTTTTCCTTCACCTTGGTTTATACCAGTGAGTGAGAGGCCAGTATCAAGGGCATTCTTTTTTTTCCCCAGAACCTTAGTGTGTTCAAATAAACTATATTTCTTTGTTAGTCTCAATATTTGAAGTTAAAAGATGAGGCAAGAACATCAGTTAGCTAGAATACTAAACCAGATAACTGTAGCTGCTTCACTGACTTGTACCAGAAATTATAGT
Organism: Vulpes lagopus; assembly: GCF_018345385.1. Classification (NCBI taxonomy): domain Eukaryota; kingdom Metazoa; phylum Chordata; class Mammalia; order Carnivora; family Canidae; genus Vulpes; species Vulpes lagopus. Next base: position 85,473,469 of record NC_054824.1, read on the forward strand.
ATAGAATCCCCAGGAAGGAGAAGTCGCCAAGCCACAGGATCCCTGGGCATAATTGTAGATTCTTCTGTGATTTCAGGATTAAAGATATAAAGGAAGAAAATCAATGTTTATTAAGGATATAGTATGGCTAAATATGCTTCTTTTTCCCCTTCCTTCCCTCTCACCCTCCCTTCCTCATTTTCTTTCTTCTTTTTATTCTACACAGTAAGTGGATACCTACTATTTGCCAGACATGGTGTTAAGGTAAAAGAATAAAGCAAAGTTCTTGTTCTCAGAGAGCACACAGACTGGAACGGGAAACAAAGATATGTCAATAGAGCTTTTTTTGGTTTCACCACTTACTATGAGTATAGACCCAATCAACTTACCTAATTTTTCTGTTCCTTTGTTACTTCTTTGGAAAATTGGAAAAATAATAACATCTACCTCATATGCTGTTGTGTCAAGTTAAATATCAGGCAACACATGCAAAATTCTCAGTTAGGTGGTTTGCACATAGCAAGTGCTCAATAAATGTTAGCTATCCTAATATTATTCCTATCACTACCACCACTGCTATCACTTAGCTACTGAGGAAAGATCATCTAATTGCCTGAGACCAGAGATCCTCACTTGAACATTGTCACATAATTTCTTAGAGGTTTTATCCGATGCTACCTCTACTTCTTATAGGTTAAAAGAGATTTTAAATGTCATAGTGTTAGAACTTTATGAAACCTTAATAGTCATCCATCTAACATCTTTATTATATCCATGGTGAGGAAACATGCTCAGAAAAGTTCATGTACTTGTCAATGATATATAGTCTAGTAGGTGAGAGATACAGAATTTGAAACTAGAGCTCTTGATTCTTGGTCTGTGTAAGATACCTCATGTGGAATACCTTCCTTCTAGAGATTTGAGAGTATATCACTTATCTCCAGGAATTAAATGGACTATGCCAAGTTGCTGGAATTCTAATCATAAAAAAACTATCACTGTACTGAATTTAAAGGACCCTCAGGTATTCTTATAATGGGATTAGTTTGATGGAAGTTTATTGAAGTTTGTGTTTGTGAATAATTGATTTCTTCTTAAGGAGAATAAACTGAGTCAGGTTTAGCAAGACATCTACTATCTATGTGACTTCAGATGTTTTAAAGGAGTCTATGAATTGCAAATACCTTTTAGGATATCTGGACTCTAAATCTCTTGCCTGAGTTTGAATTTAGGAGCTTTGCAGTCCAAATGGCCTGCATTGAAATCCCAGTTCCACACTGCAGTAGCTATGTGACCTGACCAAGGTTGCCTAACCTTACTAAACCTCAATTTTTTGTCTAAAATATGGTGATAAGAGCATCTATCTTTTAAATGAGAGATGGGAGGATTGAAGTTAATTAGATATGCAAAATGCTTTATTTGGTGCACAACATTCATTAGTATTCCCTACAAATTAATTTTCTTCTTTCTCCTTTCGTGTGTGTGTGTGTGTGTGTGTGTGTGTGTGTGTGTGTTTGTTTGTTTTTTTAAGATTTTACTTATTTATTTCAGGGAGAGAGAAAGAGAGAGCAGGCTCAAGTGAGGGGAGAGGGAAAGGGTGAGAATCCCAAACAGACTCCCTACTGAACATGGGGCTTAGTCTCACAACCCAAGAGATCATGACCTGAGCTGAAGCAAAGAGTAAGTCGCTTAACTAACTGAGGCACCCAGGCACCCCTAGACTTACCATTTCTATAGAAGACTGGGGCTATTTAAAGAGAAACATAAAAAAAAAAAAAAAAAAAAAAAAAGAGAAACATAAGATGAGGATAATCACATCCACTTCAAAGTCTGTGATTATGAAATGTACCTTTCAATGGAAGGGCTCTTGATACAACTCCCAGACAACTATCACCCCTCTTTTGAAAGTCAGGTACCCTTAAAACCAATCTTTTGCAAACAATGAAGAACCCATCCTCCCCAACTGAACCATGTATTCTTACATGCATCCTAGTGAACTAGGTGGTCCTATTGAGAAGGTTGGCACAATTAAGCAGCCTCAGATTTAGGGAACATAGTTGGCAATGAGTAAATGGCTGTATAAATCTTTCTTTTTTCTCCTGGGAAGGGAATTAGTGTGGTAACGTGTTCTGATACTCTCCTGTGCAAACTCCCTCAACAGTAGAAAAGTGAATTATGAATTTGTGTGTATGATTTTCCCTTAATTATCTTTAATAAAAACTAGATGATCTTAATGATAGTAAACCAGTTTTTTTTCCTGCCATCCTGTTTATATTGTAGCAGTATCTGCCTGAACAGCAATCAGAAAAGAAGGGAAAAAGCACAATATGTGGAAGAGACTATTATTCAGCAGAGTTCATAAAGTTGTCTTGCCTAATGTCAAGTGTCTAGCTTTGACCATGATGTGTCAAGGTAAACACTGATGATTAATAAAATCTTTAATTATTTGGGTATTAGTTTGCTAGGCTGCATCACAAACTAGGGAGCTTAAACAAGAGGAATTTTTGTTCTCACAGTCCAGAAGTTTGAAATCAATGTTTTGGCAGGACCAGTTCCTTCTGAGGGCTGTGAGGAAAGGATCTGTCCCAGGCTTCTCTCTTATATACTTAATAGATGGCCATCTTCTCTCCCTGTCTTTATCATCTCTTCATGCTTATCTGTGTGTCCAAATTTTCCTTTTTTATAAGGATACTAATCATATTGGATTAGAGCCCTCTCTAATTATCTTATTTTAACTTTATTACTTCTGTAAAAACCCTATCTCCAAACAAGGTCACATTTTATGGTACTTTAGTTAGTACTCCAATATTTTTTTTTTCTTTTCTTTTGGAGGGGAGGGCTCAATTTAACTCAGAACAGTTGGGTTAACAGTTAAAGTTTACTGAGTGACTTTTGTATTACAGATGTTTTATATGTATTATTGATAAGCCTTACAACGATCTATTAGGTGGATATTATTCCTTATTTTGCAGGTGAGAAAACTTAAACTCAGAGAGGATTAGCAATATCTCCAAGATTACACATCTAGTACATGTCAAATTGCTAATATTTGAACCCATAGAATTTCAGGCTGCATTTTTAATGGATGAGCTTCATGACAACGTGGTCAAAAGCCTCCAAAACATTTGTACTTTAGGCATTCATTTAAGGTTCTTTTTTGGGGGGAGGGGAAGGTGGTCTTCATTAGGGCTTGTGCCAATGAACATTTTATCCATCAAAAAATGGTGTATTGTGCTATTGCTAAATGCCCAGCATTGCCCTACATCTTCACTCCTGAATGTTTTGCTGATTATTGTCTTTGAAGGCTTAGTGTTTTCATTCTCCTGCACCTGATGAAGCTTTTGGACAGGATGGATTCTGAACATAGACTACATGGGTTGATTCTGGCCCCAGTTTGTGTGGATAGCACTGAGAGCCTAGTCATGCCCAGCGTCTGCTACTCAGCACATGTGCCCTCTGTTCTCCTTTCTCTCTTTCTTCTCCCTCATCTTTGTTTTTCACTCTTAACAGGTAGTTTGTGATTTTCTCCCCTTTTTTTGCAGTCTCTGCCATGAGTGATAAACATTGAAAGGGATGAGGTGTGAAGAATGACAGAATAGGAAATATCTCTGCTTGTGTGAAAGCCAGTGCCTCTGCAGGTGTTTACTGTAAACTGGCTGCAGCCTTGTTACTTATTCAAACCAAAGAGCAAGGGTTATTGTGTACCTTATTTAAGTTTCCTATCTTACCAATGGAACAGTTTGTTTCTGACTTTGAAGTTTTAAAGCAGAACTTGCTCATGACCCAATTTCACTAATAATTCTCTTAAGTAACCCTTGTACTCATTTATAAGATATTTTTTCCACCCACTGTCTGTCTACCCTGGTTTAAAAATTTTATATATGTACTTTTAAAAAATTGATTAGCTGGAGAGCTGCCCATTCCTCTGTGCTGTATAATAAGGATTTAAAAACTGCACACTGAATTCTGTATAGTGTAATTAAAACTGACCCACATTTGGACCTGAGTACACCAGGACTTAGCCAAACTTGCCATGAGCTGAGTTCTGGTGGCAGATGGGAACTAATGAGGACACACTCCACTCCAGAATTTCCCAGCTGCTTGGCCCCTTTTTGTACAAACAAGGTTTGGAGCGAAGTCCGGATCCCAAGAGCATGTTCTGTAAATGTGCTGTACCCAATGATTTGGGAAATGTTCTCACAAAATCAGGCTGTTTCAAGGTATCCTTAAGACCTCAGCTACTGTCAGATTTTATACATGAAAATTAGAAGGGGCCTTTTGTGCTGGCTCCAACCAAGTGAATTAATATCACATTCCCTGTCCCCCCACTCATTTTTTTTTTTCCTGTGCCTGGGGATAGAATGATCATTCATATCCAAACCTGGAGATTTGCAGGTGGTTGTCTCAGGACAGACTGGGTCTCCTTGCAACCTATGGATCTCTTCAACTGGTTTGATGTCCTGGGACTATTCAGGCAGATGTAATTGAATCAGTTTGAAGCAGCTGTAGCTGGCATGTGGTCTCTCAGATTGCTAGCACCTGCTTGTTTTTTTTGCAACTCACTAGAGTGAGAGAAGTGCCAAAACCAGCATTGGTCTTGGAGCAGATAAAGCACTTCAAACCTATATTCCATTCTCCTTCCAACCTAACCACATCATCATTGGTGCCTGAATTAATAAAGCCCCCTTTCATGATTATGTCTGAGGTATACTTTTCCTTCTCACTCTTCTCAGTATTGGGATCCTGATCCTGACAGTACTGACCATGCGAGTCCAAAAAAATAAGGGAGTATAATGGTGATCAGGTGGCTTTGGGGCTCTCTTATCATTAGACAACTGGGTAGCCTGTGGTTTGCAGAATCATTTAAATGAACGCCCCAAATTCATTTGCTGTTCCAGCACAGTCTTATTGGCACAGAGAATGAGCAGTTAATGTATAACAAACTGTGAGCTGTTATGGAATATGATAAATACATTTGCTTAGCAGGGGGGAATGTAAAATGGAACTATTTCTCTAATGTAACTCTAAACTAATCGACATGGATTTCTTCAACACTTATTATGTGCAGGAAGATGCAGTCTACTAAAAAAAGGATAAAAATTCTAGGACATACTAAAAATATAAAATATATTTTAAAAGACACAGCTTTGGAATCTTTAAAAAAGGTTTAAATTCATTAAAAATGTGTATTTATCTTCTCTTTATCCCACTGTGTTATTTGGTAGGCATATATTTAACCTTCAAATATTACCAATTTTCTAGTGTTTCATTTGAACCTAGAGATGACAAAGACTATACATTTACTTAATGTTTATGTTATGTTTTTTTTTTTTTTACATGCTTTTGGCATTGATAATCTTTTGAGAGAAACCAAGAGACAAGATGAGTTTGTGAATAATAGTAAAAAGAGTGAATGCCAAAAAAAGTCATTTCACTATCATCAGCAGATGCCTACTTTACAAGGCATGCCTAGATGCTATGGACATAAAGAGTTATATATGGTCCTTGACTGTAGGAATCTTATGGGATTCCTGAAGAAACATGATATAAATTTAAAAATAAAATAAGGCACTCTCAGTGTTAAATGCATCCCGTAGACCTGAATTTGGTATCAAATGAATGTTGTAAAAGTGAAAATAACAGCACTCCTGTAAAATGACTGCCCTGGACCACATGTCCTGCTCCCCCTCAGTGCCCATGAAGGACATCACCAACCCATCATGGTTCTCTCTGCCACTAAACTAGAACTTGATCTAAAACTCCTCCTGAAGACAACACTTTAGACAATCATTACCAATTGATGGAAGTTGGATGTAAAATGAAACCCATTTACTATTGCTGAATAAGTCATTAAGTAATAAAGATAGTCCATGGAGAGAGACATCTCAGTGAGCTGCAAATAAGAAATGGGACTTGAACCAGGCCTTGAAATAACATGAAACATAGGACATAAGACACTTGAAAGGAGAAAGGAGATCATTTTCAGGCTGAGGAGTCGTATCAACAAATGAGTTAAGTATGGAATTGTGTGATTATCAATGATAATGAATAGTCCTCAGTCGTAAATATGTAAGTGCTTATGTAATTTTTAGTTGAACGCTTTTCTTCTTTGCTAGACTACAAATTCCATAAAGTACGATATTGTTGTTTATTTTAAAATACCTTCTCAGGGAGAACTTCACAGACTTCTCCTATCTGAATCAGGCTGTACTACATTTCTATAGGTTCTTATTTTTTCCCATCACAGTATATAATTCACCTGACGGTTTGGGGAGCACCTTCTTACTGCCAATATTCTATATTTAAAATTGAGGCTGAATCAAAGATGATTTTGTTCTCTATAAATTTATGTAGCAACAACGATTTTTCAAAACCTGATTTTTATTTTTATAAATACTGTGGCACTCTCAACACTAATTTGGGAGATTTTAAGTTTTTAATTTTTTTTAACTTTATATTTTTGGAGGAGACTGTTATTTTAACTATAGGATTTAAGAATTTTGTTACATATTCCTCAGGCACTGGGTGGCTCAATTGGTTAAGCTTCTACCTTGGCTCAGGTCCTGATCCTGGAGTCTTGGGATCAGTCCTGCATCAGACTCCCCTCAGGGAGCCTGTTTATCCCTCTGCCTTTGTCTCTGACTCTCTCTTTCTGTCCCTCATGAATAAACAAATAAAATCTTAAAAAAAAAACAATTCTCTTTCTTTTGAAGTATAATTATCTGATATTAATAATTTATATATCTAAAGTAATTCTTTTATATTATCATTTTTGTTTTTTATATTGATCAATTTTAAACATTGCCTTTTTATGTTTGATTTATTTATTCATTCACTCATTCAGTGGAAATTATTCTAGCTATTGACATAACTGTATTCACTTTCCATCTGATTATATAAATACCTTAATCATCTATATCTTGCTGAGCTATTAAAGTGTTAGGAGACCAATGTCTCTGAAAACAATTTGAATATAAATAGACTCATCTTTGAGTTGTTAAAACCATTTTTTCCCACCTTTAGAATGTTTGGTGACTAGAAGATTGATCAGAAGGTTGGCTTGGCTAACTAAAATGTATTAACTACAGAAACAATTTCATTTACTAATAGTTACTGCACATCTCTCAGGTTAAAAAAAGAAGAGGAAAAATAATAATTGATCTATACTGTTTTCTATAAGGATAATTCCTTCAGTATTTCCTTCTTTGAACATATAACATTTAGTGATGGATATCTACATGTGCCATCCTTATGATTTTGACGGTCTTTAGGGCAGTTTTTAAAAATAATTTCTAATTTTTTAAATATATGCATTTCTGTGTATTTAGGGTAAAATGTGTGAATAGATCTTTTATCATTCAAAATATATTTTCATTAAAGTATTTGAACTTTTCACACTATTTGCTCTTCTTGGTTTTTGTTAAGAAGATCGAAATAGGGGATCCCTGGGTGGCTCAGCGGTTTAGCACCTGCCTGTGGCCCAGGGCATGATCCTGGAGTCCCAGGATCGAGTCCCACGTTGGGCTCCCTGTATGGAGTCTGCTTATCCCTCTGCCTGTGTCTCTCCCTCTCCCTCTCTCTTTCTCTGTCTCTCATGTATAAATGAATAAAATCTTAAAAAAAAAAGATCAAAATAGGATTGCACTATAGGTCATAACTTTTTAAAGATAAAAAATGTGAGTTAGGGTCTTTTGAATTTTGAGATTTAAGTAAGTATAGAAACATAATGCAGTATACAGGAAAAAAGAAGTAAACTGGAAATTACCTAAAATGTTGCTTTAATAATGTCTTAAATTTATATAGCAAATTGTATAGCTGAGTTCAGTATTACTTTAAAAAATGTTTAATTTTGAGTAGTAAGAGACAAACAGAATTCGTAATCATGCTGATCTGATGCCTCAAGCAAAGTAATGCATACTCACTAGTATCTTTACCAGTGTCAGGATAGGATATACTCTAGGCCAAAAGAAAATTTATTTTTCCCTTGTGTATTTGTCACTTGATGTCATAATTTCCATTAATCAAAAATGGGCATATTTACTTTTTGAATCCAATTCTTCAACAACATAAATAATTTTTAATTTGCTTACTGATTTAAGTGATATTCATTTGGGGCACCTGGGTAGCTCAGTCTTAAGTAGTTAACTCTTGATCTCAGCTCAGGTCTTTATTTTAGGGTTGTGAGTTTAAGCCCTGCATTGGGCTCCACACTGGGCATGGAGCCTACTTAAACTATGTTTGCTTAAGTGATATTAAGAATACCTCTGCTATTGATCATGTACCATCATAAAATAGTTATTATTTCAAGTCTGTATTTCACTCGGGATTCTAAAAAATATAAATGTCATAATTTTCTTTTTTTAGTATTTATTTAAAATTTTGTATTTTTTTTTAAAGACTGATACCTGTTTAAGACCTGTCTTTGACTTTCTTGAAAGCATGGGATTAGAAGAGGTTACATTATTTTGTGATAGCATCTATCTATAGGATTTAAGAGGGAACAACTCGAAACAGAGGGCCAAATCCCTTTTAAAGTTGATTTACTACTACTAGCAAACTTCATTGCAACCTCCCAGTAAGTTTTCTCTTTGATCTTTCCATACTTAAATGTTCCTATCAGTCGGAGACTTTGATGTCACCATTTACACTTATGGAACTGCTGTGTCAGCTTCAACTTTGTTGCAGTACAGAGGTAGCCTATTAATTCCTTAGGAAGGCTGTAACAAATTGCCACAAACTGGTTGGCTTAAAACAAATTTATTTTCTCATAGTACTGGAGGCCAGAAGTCCAAAAGCAAGGTCCAGAATGGCCATACTCCCTTTGAAGGCTGTAGGTAAGAATCTTTCTTGCCATAGTTTCTAGTGACCCCCTGTATCCCTTAGCTTTTGGCAGTATAACCTCAAACTCTGCCTCCATCTTTACATGGCCTTTTCCTCTGTCAGTGTCTCTCTGTTTTCTCCTTTTCGTATAAGAACATCAGTCATTGAGTTTAGGATTCACCTTAAATCCAAGATGATTTCGTCTCAAGAACCTTAACTAGTTACATCTGCAAAGGCCTTATTTCCTAATGATATACATATTTTGAGGAATTAGAAAGGCATGAAATTGTGGGGAACACTATTCAACCTACTATAGAGAGTAACCTTATTTTTCTATAGTAAATATCTAAATATCTATGGAAGGCTTACTTACATAGTCACATATTAATACTTTCTTGCTTCTGTAGTTGACAGTTTTTCTGCTCAGTATTGATAGAATACTTGTTGCCTTAACACCTTAGTATTTTTTATGGATTTAATTGAATCACGAGTCATTCTCTTGCATAGTCTTTTAATCTATTAGAAACTTCTCTTTATTATAAATATTAAACTTGGGGGATAGAATAGGTAGTGATTAACAGGGTTACAGTTACTCCACAGATGCAGGGCAAAATTCAAACCTGACTTTGGCTTTTTTATGAAGCCGTGTGTATTAAGATACCAAATATTTTGTGAAGTACATAAAACTTCTAAAAAAGTTTATCTATAAACTAAATCATTAGTTACAGAAAATTTTTTCATAATGGTCTTTAGATTCTGTAGGCCATGTATGCACCTGAAATTTAGTGTTGTAGAATGACAAAGATGTTGTGCTAGATTTTAGCTGTTGAAACCATGAAACTTATCTCTCTGTTTAGCATAGGCAAGGTCTTTATTAGAGAATTATGAATCTGGGTATCTATAGAAATACACCTCCATTAAGCGATAACTGGAAGTCAGAGGTTCCAGAATCAGACTGAAAAAGCAGGGCTCAGCTCAGAAAAGTCAATTTCAAACTTTATGTAGCCAGTTATTGACTGACAGAATTGAAGCTCAGCTATGACCAAATGAAACACCTCCATTTTTTTTTGTACTTCTCCCAAGTTGATTCTGAGGTTGTTCAAAGTGTTTTTTGTTTCATATAAGGAGTAGACTACTATTACGGTAGGAGTTGACAGAGGGAACCGTTCCTAAAAGAATTGGGATAGAATTGGAAGCATTTTTTTGCCCTTTCCACCACATGATTACGAGATATTACAGGTGAGTTTTCTTGTGGGGTGGTCAAGGGTGGGCTTTCTGAGGAAATAATACCAGAACTGAATTAATCTAAATTTGATCTCTGTATTCTCACCGGTTGCTCAAGATTGTGCCCCCAAAGTATATATGTATTAGAACAGAGGGACAAGGGGATGCATGCCCTGTCTGTTAGCTATTAACAATGTACAATTAGGAGGTCAGCTTCAGAGACAACCAGCTGATGCTCCTCTTTTTTTTTTTTTTTAATTTTTTATTTATTTATGATAGTCACAGAGAGAGAGAGAGAGAGGCAGAGACACAGGCAGAGGGAGAAACAGGCTCCATGCACCAGGAGCCTGACGTGGGATTCGATCCTGGGTCTCCAGGATCGCGCCCTGGGTCAAAGGCAGGCACCAAACCGCTGCGCCACCCAGGGATCCCCTTTATCTTGATAGTAAACACAGTAATAATAGGCATTCAGAAATGAACGAAAGATGCTCAACTGTATCTCCCTAAAGTTGAACAAACTTATTATTTGTGAAAGCCAAAATTAATTTGGCCACAGAGAGACTGGATTCATTGCTACTCTTAGCTGTCCTTGTCAATTCCATTGCCACTCTGGTGCAAGGGATTGGTAGAACTACAGGGATTCTTGAATCATCATTTCCCTCTATGGCAAATAATGTTTTCTAGGAATAATATCACCCCCTTTCCTTTTTCTCCGTGTATCCAGGCTGTAAATGAAAATGGAAGGTCAAACTTTAGATTTATTTATTTTTTTTAAGTATTAGTTTCATGGCAGGCCAAGATTAATCACAGAACTTTTCAGGAATATGTAGTTAACTTTCCATTTGAGGTGAGCACAGGAAATCTGTTCTTTTCATCCTTTCATCTTTACTTTCATTCTGAAGTAGAAATTTCTCCAAATGCTTCATTCAAAATTAAATTGTTTATCTCTAACTAGACAAGGACGTGTGGTGGTAAATTATTGAAATTGATGAGATTTGATTGAATTTTCCTGAGTTTAATGTGTCTAATCAACATTGCACTCACAGCACTATTATTTTCTTATTGCTTGCTGCTGTAACAGATGACAGCATTACCATGACCCAGGCATACGATATGAAAAAATGCACAAGGAAGTAGACAGTCCACTGTGGGCATTTGAAAAATGGAGCCAAATGACATTTTCAGAAATTATTAAGATTTTAGATGAGAGGGCTTAATTTTTTTTCACTAGAGAAACCAAAAAGTCTCTTAATATAATTTTCAATAGGCTTTACTTTCATTCCAATTTATAAACCAAATTATGATGCAATTGATAACACAACATTATTATCAGTTATACCATTGAATCATGGTTCTGTTCTTGTCACAATCATGGAAGCCAGAAATGGAGGAACAAACTACTTTCTTAGAGAAAACACAGTGTGAAATTTCCACTGTGTAACTTAAGTGAACATATTATTTGTCATCCAAACCATGACTGAGAGGTTTTGCTTTTATTTTTGAGATGTTTTGCTTTTAAAAACACAATCCAAATGACACGAATATTAAGTCACAATGGAAGAAGGTAATTATCGTATCAAAGTTTAAAGGAGCACAAATTAAAAAGGTTCACAGCACTTCCTATAACTTGAGAGCATGCATTAAAATGTTTTAGAATATCACAAACTTCTAAAGAGTGCATATGGCAATATATAGCTGAAATTATAAACCATTTTGACATTTTGTTCTACTCAAGTTGTGTATTTGATATCATATATCAAGGGTAAATTCAAGAAAATACCTGGGCCAAGGTTAGAAGTTGGCAGTAAAGTATATAAGAAATACGTTTCTGGATCAATCCTGTTTGGCATGTTTCAAAACTTTGAGACCTGTTGAGGCCCAGAAGCACTACTTGGACAATGAGCATATTTAGTTTATTCAGCTTGTCAAATTTTTCAGCATTATTCATTATTCTCTGTCACCATAAAGACATGACTACAGTCTGTCTATAAAGTACCAAATAGAGATTTGTTGATTGTAGTAGCTATAGATGTTCAAAGTAGATACTGAAATCTCAAACATGTTTTTCCACTCTTCTATAATGGATTCTTAAGACATAAAACTATAGCCTGTAGATATATAAGATAATTTACATACTACCTTTCTAGTGTAATTCAATTATTTTACAGAGGAGGAAATGGAAACAGTGAATAGGTGCAATCAAGTACACGTGAGGGATCTAGTGATGAGGTACTCTACTTCCTTAGAGGGTACTTTTTACCATTTCTCACTATACTGAACAATTGTCTTTGCCGTTTTTATCTTAAAAATACTTGCACATTGTAAAAAACTTTTGAAAATAAAAGGCATTCATGGATATGAAATGAAAAGTATTTCTTCACCAACTTATAGTGCTATTACCAGAAATAAACAGTTTCAAGTGTATTTGTACAGAAATGTACCAAGATACCTCCATTTTAAAAACAGAAAGGAAAAGACAAATAAAATTGAAGAGATAATCATACCATTAAAGTTATCTTTATATTTTGTTTTGTTTTCTAATGCCATATCCCAGAGATTTTTATGGTATTTACACTATAGAGTATTATGCTATATCATCTTTTTTTTTAGATAGCTGCCTAATATTTCCATTTTATAGATATAATAGAATGTATTTAACCCTGCCAAATTTATGGACATTTGGTTATTTCCAATTTCTTTTCTACTCAGAAAATATTGCAATAAACAACCTTCTAAATATATTTTGTACTCATTTTAATGTGCATAATATAATTTCCTAGAATATTTGTATAATTAAAATGTTTACAGCTATTAAAACTTTTGCCTCATTAATGGTCTAATATATACTTCTATACAACAGTGTATGAGAATTTCTGCTTTCCACAGCCTAACCAAAACTGAGTTTTAACATCTTTTTTCTAATCTGAAAAGTGAAAATGATATTCTATTGTTATTTTGATTTACATTTCTTTATTTATGGGTTGGATTAAAAACACGTTTAAAGATTTTACTAGCCATTTATATTTCTTTTTCTGTGAATTGGCTATTAAGTATTTCTTTCATTTTTCTATAGAGGTTCTTTTTAATCTTCTGTTGATTTGTATAACCTCTTTGTGTATCAGCAGAAAATAAAACTTTATGTAAGAGATGTTTGAACTATTTTTTAGTTTTTAATTTGCTTTTTGACTTTTACTATAGACTTTTTATGAGACTAGTATTTATCAGTCATTTCCTTTGTGGTATAGAAAACTCATGACAAAATTACCCATATATATTTCTAGTACACTGGTGATTTAGTCTCTTTTAATATTTACATATTTAATTCAACAATTTATTTTTGTGTATTATATGTTTTAAAAATATTTAATAACACTTATTTTGGGACATGAAAATAAACTTTATTTCATTACTTGAAATGTAAAAGAATCACATTTTTCATCCCATGAACTTTTTAGCAAGAACAAAGCACTAAGGCAAAAAAAAAAAAATGCTGGAATAAGAACTGAGATGTCACAATTGGCATATTTTTCTTTTATTTATCAATCACTGATATCTATTGTTTATGACATAGGAAAATCCCAAGAAACTTTTTTACTTATGAGAATAAATTATTGTATTTTGATAATCTAAGCAATGATTAAATCAGTGAAAGCATCATAGAATAAATCAAACCCCTAGCGAGATACTTTTAACAGCAATTCCAGTTCATATGGTAATGTTAATTTTACTTACTTAAGAGAAGCACTTACTTATCAGTAAGACCTTATAACTTTACAAATAAAATCAAAATGTGAATGTTGTAATTTAAGCAGGATGCAATAGCCAGGTGATAAATAGATATGTTTGTACCTTGAAAAGTTCACTTCAAGTCATCCTTATTACAGAAGGGCAAGGGCAGTTATTCATTTGGTTTTCTAAGCTTAAGAAGCGACTTGGAGACTACCCAGGCTCTGATGGCTGACATTTTTGTCAAGTTTTTAAATAAGTAAAGGATCCATTCAGCTAGAAAAGTGGAATATTTAGCAATAAAAGAATATTATTCCGTTTAACATCTATTCATGACTGGAATTGATAAGAAGAGAGGTGAGGCCAGATGAGATGTGAAATCTAAGTGAGGGAGAGGAATCGGGAAATGTAATTTAACTTTTTCCTGCCGTTTATTTTTATCTTTTTTTTTTTTTTTTTATGATAGTCACAGAGAGAGAGAGAGAGAGAGGGGCAGAGACACAGGCAGAGGGAGAAGCAGGCTCCATGCACCGGGAGCCCGATGTGGGATTTGATCCCGGGTCTCCAGGATCGCGCCCTGGGCCAAAGGCAGGCGCCAAACCACTGCGCCACCCAGGGATCCCCTGCCGTTTATTTTTAACAGAGTATTTATTTTTTCAATTATAAAAGTAATACACCAGCATGGTGAAACTATTTGGAAAACACAAAAAAGCAAAAGACAATAAAATCACGCTTGACATTGCTATTCCCACTTAGAAGATCAATATTAACATTTTGACATGTGTATATATGCGTGCATACAAAACCGTAGGATTATACTCTGCATGATTGTGGATTCTGATTTTTTCAACTAGCAATACATTGTGGGCACTTGCTTGTGTTAATAAATACTTTTTCTGAGGCATGATTTTTTTATTGATTATATAGTATTCCACACAATGGATGTGTTATAACAATTTAGCCAGTCTCTTATTCTTGGACATGTAAATTGCTTCCGATTTTTCTCTATTAAAAATAACATATGAAGAATATCATTGTGCACACATTTTCATGAACATCTTTGATTATGTACCTAGGATAAATAACTAAAAGCAAAATAGTTGAGTCACAGAGATACGCAACTTTCAAGCTTTTGATGCCTTTACCTATGCTACTTACATGTTGCTGTGGCTTCATCAGCAGTCTCTGCAAGTGCCTGCTCATATTTTCATCAGCTCTTGATGTGTAACTTTATATGGCTCAAAGAAAGCTATCAGTGGTCTGAGAAGGATGAGTACAAAGAAGTAGGAAGAGGTCAAGCAGAGTTAAGTAACATTTTTGTCTGGGAGATGTTGCTGGCTGTCACAGGCTATGGAGCACAGCTCCAGAATGAACTTGCATTTTCAGAAACGGCTCAGACTGTTAACTTGGCACAGTTGAAATGTCCTTATTTGCTTTGAGGCAGTAGCCTGACCCCTTAGGCACACCCCATGTATTCAGTGATTGAGACCACTTACTCATACTAATCATGGCACACAGAAAATACATAAAAGATTTGTATTCATCACTCAATATATTTTGCTCCTCGAGTGTCATGAAACATTCAGGGTATATTAACTGGCAAATGCACACCTGGAGTACGTTACTTAGCTTTAGAAACTGCTAATTTAAAAAAATCAAATATTTAATTTTGAAGAAAAAAATCAGTTTTGGATTTTGAGCATATATATCATCTTTCATTTTGGCCCAATTAACCCAGCAGGTGTGTGCAAATTAGGTCACTACTTTGTCACCGTGGTAACATGCTTTGGGGAGGTGGATCTTAACCACCTCCAGCACAGGTGATGTTGGCGGAGTTGGTATTAAGAGATGCTTTACAAACAAACAAGGCAGAGTTTAATCTGTTAAAGTGTAGAAAATAGGTCTGGTGCCGGGTACCAACAGATAGTGTTCTATGACATGGGAAATAAGCACAACCTCAAATTTATATCAACAAGAGAGATCTAGTGAGCCTTAGAAACAGAACTTCCATGTTAAACTTACAACCCCTCAGGAGGTGATTGCCTCTGTCTGTTCTAGAGCAAGGGGTGTGGGGTGTCAAGGTCAGTTTCCCTGGAATTTCAGGGTGGTTTTAGAGCTAAGCCATGGTTTTCAGAGGATCATCAATACCTACCTTTCTTCTCATTATAGGGACTAGAAGCTAGTCGGTACCTAGAGGACGATGTCTAATTTTAAAAGGACAGGTTAAAAGGACAGTGTCTGATCATTTCTTTTAAGTGCTTTTGGATCATTATTCAGAATTGCTTATGGGTTAAGAAGTTGGCAGACTTGGTCTATGCCAGCACTCCAGCATTAATACAAGTCTCTAACTCAGGCTTCTTCTCACCAGGTGGAAAATCAGACATGCTTCAAGATCGCTGGTAGAGATTGTGCAATCTGTTTGGCTGCTGAAGGTTCCAAACCATGTGGGCATTCTGCAGCCCCACAGAGTAGTAGAATTTCTTCACTTATCACTGACAAGTTCACACCTCTTTTGGTCATTAAAATTGTAAATCTGCATTATCAGATGCAGAAAATAGGACACCTAATGATATTAAACATATTTTTAAAAATGCCTCTTCCATGACCACTTCCAGCACCCACTTATGGATTATATTTCCATTGAGCCTCTGGGGCAATTCATATGTGGCTTTATGTTTTTTTTTTTAATTTGTCTTAGTATCTTGCCTTATATCTGTATCGTTTGTTATAATTTTGAAGCATTTTTATATACCATACTTTATTTTTTTGTGGTATTTTACACATGGCATTTCAGAAACTCGAATCCTTCTCGTGTTTATTTTCATTGGTTGTGACCGCAGCTTTATTACTTATTTCATGTGTTTTCAATAGTTAATATTTACAAAACACTGAACAAACTCTTCAAGATTGCTTTCTATAATCTCCCTCTCCAAGCGTCAAAGATGAGAGGCACAGAGAAGAGTCATAGTGACTTACCCTGTGTCACAGAGTATAGGAATTCATTTTCAAATGAGGATCAAGGACCCCAGGTTTATGGTTTGTTTGTTTTCTTCTTTTCTTCTCTTTTTTAAATGTCGCAGTAGTCTTCTGGGTTTGGAGATTTACAGGGGGGTGGCGTTGCAAAGTGGAGAGACAGTTGACTCAACTCTTTATTTCTCCTTTGGCGTATACCCGCTGCGTTCAGGTCCTCTTTTCCCATCTACTCCCCAGTGGGTGCTGGAAACCATTTCTTTTGAAGAGTTGGTTCATAACATAAAGACCAGAAGTCCCAGTAAAATCTCTTCTTACTAAGGTATGGGTATGCATTTTTCACTGGAGAACAGGATGTCATATCTACCCCGTCCATTCCTGGAACAAGGCAGGTGGCAGCACAAATTAGCATCGGAGCAGAGCTTTATCACAGCAGAATCCCAGGTTGTTTTAGGAATAAGACTCGAAACAAAAATATGTGAAGGGATTGAATCCATCAAATCTAATAAAGGAAATTGTAGATTCAGGAAAGTTAGACCCCTGAATTGTAGTAAGCAAGCTGGGGAGGAAATGGGCAGTTAAACAAAGTAGTGCTGTATCTTTCATTGTTTGATGAAATAATTTTTGCCCCTTTTAACTGGTATGTTGAAAAAAAAAGCCTGGTATATCTGAAACAAAGAGCTTACACAGTCACTGAGCTGGTTGGTTTTTATACCTTCCTTTACTGAGTATTGTCCTTCAGTACAATACAGAGCCATTTCTTTGTTCTCACAAGCTAGCAGTTAAATTGTATGTAAATGTATGCAAATTAGATGCTGTCTAATAAAGAGAGTCATTAGATGGAAGAAATATTTAGTTTAGGAAAAAAAAAAGCAGGTGTATTGTGTAAAAGAAAATGTAAGGCTACAAAAAAGCCCAAACTTTTGTGGACAGTTATAGAAAAAAATTATTAAAATAGATTTTTAAAAGACTTACGTCTTCCTGACCTTTCCTTTGTGCTTACATATATGTGTGTGTTTTTTAAATATTTACATATAAAACTAGGGGATTGGCTTCTTTCCCAGAATTACTGGAAGCACCTTCACCAGGAACATTTGGACTTGAATAATCTCCACAGCAGCATTTTCTTTCTTGAATTAAATGAATTGTAAAATGGATGATTGGCTCAGGAACACTGACTGCTTATGTGGGTTCCTTTCCTTTAGATTGAGAGGCTTATGGCTCCATGGTGGGTAGCTTGCAACTGATGATCTTGGCTACTTCAAAGGTTCCCCTTCCATTCTACTCCACCCCAGCCTTTTAAAGGCTAACATAGGCTCTTTAAGATACATGCAGACTATAAACTTCTTTAGAGGAACCAACAGTTCCTTTTTGAGCTTGCTCAATGCTGTATTGAATGTTTAGCACAATGCCTAGAACTTACTAGGCACTCACATTTTTTCACTCTATTTTTTAATGATTAAGTGAATAATTGAGTAAATAAATAAATAAAAAGTAACTTGACAGACATTAAACATTTTAATGGTCAGTAAAGTGGTTATGGGTATGTCAAATACCTTCCCAGTCCCCAGCAAACAGTTAGTGAAGCAATCATTCAGACTTGCATATAGCAGTTACATAGTAAGTACACAGTAAAAAACATACTTTAGTGTCCAGTTTCCTCAAGTCCACCATAACGAGTGTGTTATGTGCTCACCATATGCATCACTCATTGTGGCAGGTCAAAAGACATGGTGGCTTCTCTCCGGGAGCTCCTAGTCTTCCAGAGGAATCAGACACATACCAACTTAAAACATCGCATACTGTACACAGTAGAGTTACAGATAAAATTGTATGGGAGCACCAGAAAAAAAGAGAGAAGGTTGGATTGAAGAGTGTCTGAAGTAGGTTCCTGGAGGAAAGTGGGATTGAACAAAGCCTTGAAGGTCATCAGGAGCAGATGGCTGGCGATGGTGGGTGGAGAAAAGCAGAGTTTCGGAATTTTCCTAGTTTCAGTCCTCAGGTAATAGAAACATACTAGATTTTCTTCTATTCTCTTATGAATTTCCAGCAACAGCTTGATTTTAACCTCTGTGGAAACACAAATGAGGGCTGTGATGGATACAATAATGACTAAAGTTAAATTATAACTCCAAGTCAAAATTTTAATCACATTCAGCTATTGAATAGGAAATAAGATAAAGTATGCAAAAGAATTTTATAACTTTTAATTCCAAGGCACTGAAAGTATAGAATTTTATTATCATTCCCAATGTTTAAGGTTGTCCATGGTAGGAAATAAAATTTAGGGGAGAAGAGGTTTGGAGAAGTAGAAGGGGGTCTCTCATATATCCAGAACCTTATTGTTTACAAAGTACCTTCCTAAATTACTGTTTTATTCTATCATCACAACAACCCTTGAGGCTTCAGAATTGACCTTATTTATTTCCATTTCATAGGTGAGGGAACTGAAGTTCTAAGAAGTTAAGTGACTTAAGTGAGATCACACAGTAAATGTCAGAGCCAGGTGTTCCTGAAAGGCTGTCCAGTTCTTTTCATATACCTCATTATCACCCAGGAACAGTACATAGGAGAATTCTATAGCTACATAAGAAGCATAAGTCTTGATTCTAACTTAATTCCAAATTTTTTTTATTGATTTGGTTTTATATCTACATCTTGTCCATTTTGATATGGATAAAAATAATGCAAGACTGAAACTGAGGAAGGCACACATGGACAAGAATGATTATTTTGATAACTGATATGGATATGAAAATCATAATAGGTCAATGGATTGAAAGCATTTTAATTTATTTTCTTGACTTTTGAGTTAAAGATTTCAATGTGAAGGTGCAAATAATGCCGCACTGAACTCATCTTGGAGGTAACCAAAGGGCTGTGGGACTAACAGCTTTTGATATTACTTAGTGCTTATTATTGTTATTATTATTATTTCTTTTTAATTATGCAAAGTGCTAATCAGTTTGATTATGCACAGTGCTAATCAGGTTAATTATGCAAAGTGCTAATCAGTTCTTCTTGAAGCACACGAGGAGAGCAGAGGTGCTGGCGGTGAATGGCGTTGGTTGATGGGGGTAGTCACG
Source organism: Vulpes lagopus (assembly GCF_018345385.1). Taxonomy (NCBI): domain Eukaryota; kingdom Metazoa; phylum Chordata; class Mammalia; order Carnivora; family Canidae; genus Vulpes; species Vulpes lagopus. The sequence continues at coordinate 85,493,274 of NC_054824.1, forward strand.
GCAGTCATTCCTTATTAAGATAGGAGTAGACAAGATAGCAAGGGGGGATTTATCCATAAAAATAAGGAGGAAAGGAAAGAGAACTTTGAGCACACGGAAGATTGTGGTTTTGGCAGGACGGTACTTGCGCATAGAAAGCTGTTTTTCCCCCTGTTGCATAGTTTGGTTGGATAGTCTCTGCTATATTTTGAAGGCACTCATTTGAAGCCAAAAAGACTGCAGAGGGAAAGAAACAGAGTATTGTATAGCTAGACAAGTTGTCAAAACAACTTATTGTAGTTGGCAAGCACCAATTCCTGGGAGGACAGTAGAGGAAGTAGAATCTAATAGACCTATACATGAAAGAGGACATCAATAAAGAGAATTGAAAAATTAAAGGAGTGCCACTCTGATAAAATAAACAGGGCCATCTCAGCACCGCACTGTTATTGGGATGGCCGTCTGTGTAGCATATTTCCTGAGGTGAACTGAGGGCTTTGTGGTGCTGGCAGTGGTCTCTACTGAGAGTGGTGATGACGAATATGACAATAAGAGTTTTATGTAATAGCTCCTAGTTGGATCAGCTTTGTTGCTGCTGAAATCAAAGTGAATTTTAATATTAACTTGCAGGTCTGTGCTTATTAGCTGGGTGACTTCCTGTGAAGATGAGTTTATAGCAATATGTTCATATGTTTTTATAGAACAATGACCATGGAGGTCCCCTAGGAAAGCCCTTTTTAATCACTCCTCCTGTTCTGTTCTGTGGTTTGATAAGCTATCAGTGAAATGCTACGATACCTACTTGTTTGAATGTATTCAAAGAGCAGAAAGCATTTCAGGATTACTAAGTGAATATTCATTTTTTAAAAGAAATGCATTCAGGCCATGTGACTTTTCCTTGACTCGGGAATTTGAGCAGGAGATTTATAAGTCATTTATCAAAAGGAGGGTCTGTTTCCCCGTTTATAACCCGGGGTTTATTTACTTTTCCTTTTCAGGCCTCTGCCTAAGTACAACTCATCTTTACAAATGCCCGTAGTGAGCTTGATTTCTGGAAATGTCCAAATAATGCTAAGACTCCTGCAGAGGCAAAGTCATTGGTGGTGTCTTCAAAATAGGGCATATTAATGAGGCATTTGTCCAGACAGCACTGGTATTTGGAATAAAGACAGGCCTTCAGTTTTCATTTTTGTTTTAACCAGGACCAATTTCATTTTAAAATATGAAGAGAATGACATAAATCTTTGGTTTCCAAGGAGAGTCTGGAAAGGAATAGATTGTGAGAGGACAGCGCCCACAAATTGAGAAAGCCTGTTGGGGGCCCTTTGAGAATTTGGCTGGAAAATTCTGTTATAAGCAGTCCTTCTGCTCAGCTTCATGGGAACATGGTTTTAGAAATGAAACATCGCTTCTGTGTTCCCCACCCCCCAAAAACTAAGATAAAAAGGAAATGTTCATATTACCACTTTATCAAAATATTTTTGAGTTATTTCTTGATAAGTTTAAAAAAATTTTCCTGATGATTCTACCCAAAGGTCTGTGCAAATTCCATTCATTGATGGTATACTAAACTCTTGATTTCTGATGAAGTCATCTGAAAGCAAAGATCTTACTATGTAAGGCATTGAAGATGTTGGAAAATTTCAAGGAGAAAATGATGTGAACCAAATGGCAGACAAAACTTAATTTAATAATACACAACTAATATGTTCAAACTCCTGATTAATTATACTCTTGCACCCACATCACACACACTCTCCCACACAGACCCACTCATCCCTTCATGAAACTGATGTTATTTGGGCACCTCCTTTTGTAAAATGTGTACCATGTGCTAGTAACAGCCACCATTTACAGTCCTGGATAATGGAGATACAATTATTCAAAAAAAAAAAGTGTCTAGCATTATGGGGCTCACCTACACAGGATAAGATGGTATTTTTCTCATGATCTTCAGCTTTAGGAACAAAGAATTTGTACTTTATTCCTTCTCAAAACTTTTCTCCTTAGTAATCTATATAATTCAATTAGATAGCATTAGTATCTTCAATATTTGCAAAATAAGTGGTTGCACTAGATGGTTTCCAAGGTATCTTCATCTCAAGTATGCTATTAGCTGATTATACTATAAAATGAATTTATTTTTTATTACCATGTGAAGAGCCTTGGGATCATATGCAATCTCTCTGAGACTTTGATCTTTGAGAAAATAAAGTAATTTTAGTAATTTTTGTGGACACAGCCTCCTTGGATTTAGGCCATAATTGAATATATGAAGAATTGACTTTGGAATTCAGACTTCTTGAGTTTGAATCCTGGCTCTTTCAGTGACTAGCAGAGCAAGTCATAACTGCTTTGAGCCTCTGTTTCCTCACAGTTCTTACCTCACAGGGTGGTTATGAGTATTAGTTGAAATAAACTATATAAATCACTGAACTCAATGCCCAGTGGCACACTGGAGCATAGCTTTGCTCCATAGTCAGTCCCTTTTTCATTTCTGGCAACTGTAGCCTTTCTGGCTCTTGCTACCAAAAATATCTTGAACTAATTCAACTTCCTTTCCCCAAGCTGCTTTTTCTTACATTAAGCCTGTACTTCAATTAACTCGGTGTTTTTTCTTTCCTCCCGTTACATCTTTATAGTTTATTTCTCCTTGCTGTCCTTCTTATGTACGTTGACTATTTCTCTGCTTTTTGTGAGTCAATTTTGGGGTACTTGTACCACATGTAATATAGCCTTGATTATAACAACAACAAATATGTGCAACTATAATTCAAGTCAATTATATAGAAATATGCTGTTTATGGCTGAGCTGGACCATAGTTTATGATTTTGACATCTTGACTATATTGGAAACTTTTTGAGGGCAAGGTTAATATTTTTAATTCTTGTATCTCCAATATTTATCATGTGCTCTACCAAGAAGAATCCCACAATTTAATAAGGGGCCAAGAATTTTAAAGCAGTAATACATATAATCTACTAGAGGGGGAAGTATTATGGAAGTGGAGATGTTGAAAGCTTTAGGGAGCAGATAAGGGGAAGGCTTCCAAGAGCAAATGATATCTGAGTTTGCTCTTTATAAAAAGTACTTAACTTTTTTTTTTTTCCTGGTGGAAAGAGGAAAGAAAAATAAGTTTTATGCAGAGATAAGAGCTTTATGTGTACAGTTGATTTGTGGCAAGAAAGCAGTGGATCAGGTGGCAAAAAGGAAGACTAGAAAGTTAAGTTGGAGCATATTCTGAAGGACCTATGAGTTGTTTAGTGTTTTATGTGACTAAGCTTTCGAACATGAGTGTATATTTGTGGTTAAGAGAACACTATGTTGCAAAGATATAGACATTAGCTTTTTGTATGTGAAAAAACAAGTAGTAAGATTTAACAATCAATGAATACAGGGAAAAACAACGAGAGATCGTGACAGAAAGAAGGTCTGAGCCAAGTCCGAGCTCGATTCCATACTTTATGACCTTAAATAATTCACTTCATCTTTCTGACCCATATATATCCTTTCACAACACTTTCTATCTCTCGCTTAAATGTATATGAGTTTAAGTCACTTCGACTGATAATAATTAAAGAGAGCTCTTATTTTGGGTGCTTTGGATCTCAGAGATTGGACTTGTTTAATGAGAAAGATGAATTTTGTACTAGTAGCATAGTTAGGTTAAGCCAGAGGAGGGATATTTGGGAAGAAAAGGAAGATGAATAAGAATAATATTGTTCTGACCAGAAGAAGGTGAAAAGGTCCTCTAAAAATAAAAGTAAAGTTGGGGCTATCAGAAGACTGTAAGAAGGCAGAGATACGGAAAGACGAGTTTAATAGATTTTCACATTTGGGGGATGGACATAGACCCATGGACCTAAGAAAAAGAGACAAGGGAATATCCTAACTTCTCTACCCTGTATGTTGAAAGTTAACTTCTATGACTGATAAACTAATCAAAATATGAGACAAGAGAGGAGTTGTGCAGAGAAGATAATAAGAGGGCGCTGGCACATGGTTGGCAAAGCTTCGAGGCCTGCATATTTTCATGGAAGGGCTCGTATCCCTTGTCTTTCTTCTACCACAGAAGAGAACTCCTCTCAGGTCCCATCCTGCCTTTCTGTCTGAGAATTCTGTTTATGCTGGTGAAGCGTCAGGACTTTGGTAATGTAGAACCAGGGGAATTGAAAACAACTGGGAAAGGGATCTTGGCTGGAGGAGAGGGCAGATAACTTATCATAAAGTGGCAGTATTTTATTCGAGTAAGAGAAAAAAAAACAGAGATGAGAAGAACAATGAATGGGAGTGGGGGCTTCTTGTGAAGGATGGATAAGAGAGAGGTCTGGGTTGGGAGGTGAACGTGAGTAGAGAGAGATACTGAGGCACATTGGTGTCTGTAGTCGATGTGCCTAAGACACAGAGGAAGGATTCTTCTCTCTCTTTTTATTTTATTTTATTTTATTTTTTTGAGAAACTAAACAAAATAGTTTGTTCTGTGTTTTGGGATTTTTTTGCATGTTTCTAGCCTTGGCTATTTTTGGGGGATCAAAATTAGATAAAACTTGGGCCACAATTTTGTTGTTACATTCCTACTACTATTACCAACACAACACAGTGAAGAAGTGAGGATCAGAATTATCCCAGTGTTCAGGAATCGGTAGACTTCTGTGATTTATATTGTGTTTATCAGTTGTTCTTGATGTAACATTTAATCCCAGAAAATATAGGTATAGGAGTGGAAGGATGATGGCCAACCAGTATGTGATTTATATTAGATGGTAGTTCTCTGGAGATGGCCTGAATTTCTAGTACATTTCACGTACATGCTGCTCTTAATTCATATTTTTTCCTTGTTAGGGGTCAGATCTGCAAAGCAATTTCATATTAACCACAACAAATTTGTGCTTATGTTCAGAGGAAAGAACTCTACATCTCAGGCACTACTATGTTTTAGAATAATCTTTCAAAGATTAAAGAGGCAATTAATCAAGACTCCTACAAGAAATGTTAGCAAGTAAACATCATCCAATAAAACACTCTTAGTCATCATTGTTATTTAGGAATTAGATATGGTTCAACCAGGGTAAGTGTTGTGTCATGAAATCATCTCTGTAAGATTGGCTACTGATATATGTGGACATGCTTCAGTTGATGTGTCTGTGAACTTGGTGCCACGTTAGGCCTGGAATTTCCAGGACTGTGTGAAGACTTCCTGACATGAATAACATTTTTTATAAGGTGAATTGTATATATTATCTCATGTCCATTTTGGAAACTTTCTTTTGTTTTTACTTTTGGCATTAAAAAAGGATCACAGTTTTTAAAATCCACATTTATTTTATTGTTTTTAAAAAGAGATTCCCACTGGATTATGTAACATTAAACATATGGCTACACAAAGATTAGAAAAGCTGTGGCCATCAGGAATAAATATTGGTAATAACACTGATGGAACTTCACACATGTAGTTTAATGTGAGAAAAGTAGAAAGACATTCATAGAACTTAGATAAGGGAATAGGCTTGTTTCTTAACGAAAGTATAAATGAAGGCATTTGTTATTAAAATGGTAGCCTTCGAAATTGGCTTCCTGCTTTCACATAAGAGGAAACACTTTAAGGCACATGATTTTTTTTTTTTTCTCTGATGAGAATGAAAAATAACCAAACCAATCTGTACACATTTTGTTATGAAAAAAAAATACTTGGAAGAATTCTATTGGTATAAGCTAATGCAAGATGACAATTTGTTTATTAAAAAGTGTTTTGCATGTCCTCGTCTATCGACCATGTGCAATTGGTATAAACAAAGATCTTGTGTATGGTAGAGGGCTTATATTTGCATTCCTTTGCATGTTTAGGCATTCTTTAGCAGGACTTATTTTTCTGTTTATTGACAGTACTCCTCAGATCTTTGTACAATTATGTGTATATCAGCAGTGGCAACATTTGAGTGTACATTAAGGGTAGGTCCTTTAGTCAAAATAGCCTGAAGAATAGAAATATTCGTTGTATTGATTTCGGTGCTTTGAGTAAAATAGATTTGCTCCATGAGCTTCCCACTGCACAGAAAAAAACTATGTTCAGAAGACATGAAGGCAGCTGAAGAGTCAAGAAAAGCTGCATTGGTTTTGTTTGGGGAGTGCCTGGCTTTTCATCTGCCTGGGAAAGGAACAGGCCTTATTGCCAGTTGCCAAGTGCTCTAATGCTGAGAAGTGTGTCAGCTGTGGTTACTCTGGGGATTTTGGTGACAATAAGCACTTTTCCTTGAGAAAATCAGCATAGATACCACACATTGGAATTGGACAAATTGCTTTTATTTTCTATTTTCTTTAAAAATTAAATTTGCTTTTCCTTCTTTTCCCAGCTGTTGCAGCTTCCTTGGTTTTTAGCTCAGATGATGGGAGAAACATATGTTCTCTTAAGAGAAAAACCCACTTATTTTCTTCGTGTGTGAACTCCTTGAAGTCACATTACTGGCTAACCCTAACTGAAGAATGATATTTAGAAGGATATATTCAGGGAGAGATGTTCGTTAACTGATGGCCACAGTGGATAAGAGTAATTAAATCAGTATGTCAAGGATATCAGTGTAAATCACATGCATTAGGAAACTTGAATTTGCCATTTCTAGGATGTTTTTAGCTGAAAAACATAGGGGCCTAACCTGTTACATAAAGAAGTCATTTTATTCCCCATAGTTTCTAGCTGAGAACAAAGTATATGTAGGAGTTGGGTTGGTTGGATTAATGCACTGTAAGCCAGGCATTAAACAAACCTGACCTTTTCTGTCAATTCTTTGACTTTCCCTATAACCTTTTACCTCTCTAAGGAGAAGTTCACATCTGTATTCCCACTGAGCTTGCCATCATGGTGAAGAACCAAAATTCCCTTCCAGAGTACTTAGGGAAATAGTACCCTTCCCAAAGTAATAAAGAATCAAAAGATTTCTAGGGATATTGTCTTCATCTGTAAATTTTAAGTGATAGAATTTCAGGCACAGGAGGACTGTAGAGGAGAGATTTCTCCAGTTTCCCTCAAATTGCCCCAGATGTTTTTAAGATAAGTAAGACTGATGAAATCTAGAAAGGTATTGAAAGCATATTAACATATTACACATAGAATTGTTTTGAAACAAACTTCTTAGAAATTTTTTTTAAAGAGAGAGAATAAAAATAGTGTTTTCATTCAGAATAATTTCATATATCCTCAAAATGAAAGGAAGGTGAAAGGTGGTGAAAGAAGGTGAAAGGAAGCCAAGGAAGAGTCCATTGTGGGATAAAAATCTCAGGGCCTCTTTTTGTGACTCTCTTGCCTATTTAACAAAAGCCATGAAAGATCCACTACCTGGGACAAAATATTTCTCTCTCACTATATAAGACCAAGAATCACAATTTCAGAATGTTGTATCTGACTTCTCATCTGTCAACTAAAAGCAGCTGAAAGGCAAGAGCCCTGGAGAACTGTTTTCCTACATATGTATTTGTTTTTAGACAAATGTGTTTGTTTGAAGGTCTAAACACCATGGAAATGGGCACCATGGAAATGCATAGTTGGGGGGTAGAAGCCCTAGAAGTATTGACTCAATCCTTGATCCTTCTGTGTGATGGATTAAATGCCACATGCTTCAGTTTGCTGTGTGTGGGGTCCTTCAGCACAATTTATAACAAACAGCAATCCTGTATGAAGGACATAAGAAACTTACTGACTTTTTTTTCCAAGAGATTAATGAGAGATCGTTTGTCATCTGGATGTTACTTATGGAAAGAGAATCCAGAGAAAATCATTGTGTGTCTTATTTTCTCCCTCACTCCAAAGTGTTTATTTACACATGAAATCAGGTTAAAATTAATATTAAGGGCAGCCTTGAAAGGGAAACATAAAACCCATGCACAGGTTGAAGGGAATGTGAGAATGAAGGTGAGAAATGTGGGCACCCTCTTGCTGGGAGTGGGGGGAGAAGCTGGAAGCCGACTACATATCATCCTCAACACTTTAGTATTCTCTTTAGTTTGTTTTTGAATTTAACTCCTGAAGCCAGAGCGAAAACCCTTCTTTAACAAGTTTCCCCTTGAGTACTTAACCACGCACTTGTCTCCTACAATTTGGAATCTTCTGAAAGTAGGCAATAGTTGAGGATATTGTTATATGAAAACTAATGGAATGGGATGAAAATTTTATGGAAAACATCAGTTGGAAATGTCTTCTCTGCTGCGAGATAGCGGTTATGTTATCATACCGTTTTTATTTTCATAGAATTATAAGGATTATTTACTTATTTATTTATTTTTGGCAATCGACATGAACTACATCACTCAGGAAAAAAAAAAAAAAACTAAGAAATAGGAGACCAGGAAGGAAAATGTAATTGTGTCTGGAAAGCTTTTTGCCTCAGCTAAATAAATAAATGATAAGAAGTACAATACAATAAGAGATGAGAAAAACTGAGGTTCAAGCAGACAGCTTTATTTAATTCCATTTAATTTTATTGGGTTGAATTTGATAGAGACGATGTCAATGGACATGTACAGGGAGATTGGTAGCAGAATGCCTGGGGCTGTTGTATCATTGACATAAATGTGTATAAACAGAAAGGGAATGTTAAGTAATTCTGAATAGAGGAGTGATTTTTAGATACCACATTTTGGTTTTGTAAATGCATAGAGCAGCAGGTTGAAGCAGATCTGTTACCTGTATTTAGTTTTTGATTTCAATATACTGAAAATCAAATATATCAATATATTTTTCCTTTTCTTGCTTTGCCAATAAGTGTTTAGAATGTTTTCCCAGCATTGCTGAATTCCCAGCTAACATATGTAGTTTGACTTTATTTTTAGAGGAGGAATTAACCTAGCAATGGTTAAACATCAAACTTAGATTGCCTTGGACTCCTTGGTTTTCTTACAGAACTCAGCTTCCATAGCATAGCTGAAGAGTCAGTTTACAAACATAGATGTTTGCAAAAACTTGATTTCATGTAAATGTAAAGCCAAAAAAACTGAGATTGTTTTTGAGAAACCAAACATCTCAAGTGGACTATCAGAGTGAAATAAATCCAAGTATGCATACTCCTCAACAAGCTGTACTCTGGTCAGTTAGGCTTTCAGAGAATTTGTGTAGTAGACAGAAGGAGCTTATGTTATAGTCCCAGAAGGTGAACACAGGTGCCATTGCTAGCCTTTGTAGCATAACTTTTCTAATTAGTCCATATGCGATAGGGAATTGGTAAGACCTTGTTTATCTTCTGTTATTTTATGTGCTTCTTTCTTTTCAGTGAAATGATATTATTTTTTGACTTATCCATTAATAGCTGCATCTGGATTCCAATTTGGAGCAGCCCAAATGAAGCTAAAGACTTGTGTAGATAAAGTTGAGAATTGGCAACATAGATAGCAAAGATAGATAACGCATACCTTCCAGACCTCACCCTGATGCCGAAATTAACTTTTCATACAGTGATCAGTTGTCAGAGAGCCACTCCTCTTTATGGATATATGTTTTAATTAATCAGTACACCTACATTTTGTTATAGTTTCCTCAAGGGCTGAATTATCAAAGCATTAGCAAGTTAGGATGGTAAAATGGTAAAAACAAACAAACAAGAATCACTGCTTTATAGAAAGTTCTTGCCTCATAATTACATTATATACAAAGACATCCTCCTCTCAAAAACATAAACAATAATTTAAGCTCTGCAACAGCAAGCACCTTGTCTTTATTTCTAGAACCTCTTACAATACCTAGCATATAGTGTGTGTTCAACAAATGTTTGTTAAGTAAATGAACTCCATTGTAAAAAGGCTCATTGTTACCCTAGATTCAGTTACACACTGGGTCAATTCAAACCTCTTCCCTGTTCCTTCACTCTAAGAGCAAACATTTATATGGCCTGTTCCCAACTTACAAACAGGTTGTGTTAACAAATTTAGATGGTTTGGTCATTTGGAACTGAGAACGCATCTCTCATTCATACATTTGTTACAAGTATGGATTCAGCATGCATTCTGACCCAGGCACTGTTCTAGCTCTTGGGATACAGTGGTGAACTAGAAACAAAGTCATCCCCATTTCCGCTAGCTCTTAGAACAGTGCCTGACACATAGTGAAAGCTCAAAAATTGCTTACTGTTATTTTTAAAGAACAATTCTACTATTTTCAGGGATGTTTGTTCAGAGTCCTTAGCCTTTCTATTGAGTTATCAAGTTAGGCTATTTTAGGTATATTCTTACTTTATTTCATTTATCTTCCCTGGGTACCCACTTTCAAAGGGAAGAATCTTGCTATTTATTTATTTATTTATTTATTTATTTATTTATTTTTGCTATTTGGTCTTCGCAAGTTATGGGTCCTTCCATGTGAGTCTCACCTGAAAATAATGAAGATGTGATAATATTCTAATTCACATGGAGAACATAGCAGAACTTAGTAAATTAATGTTTGCATAGTTCTTAGAAATCTGAGGTTAAATTTGCTAAGAGAAATGTACGGAACTATTATTGCCACTAAAATTATGATAGACGTTTTTTCCTCTACCAAAAATACCTCAGTTAATTGGTATTTGTATTTTAAAAGTTGAATGCCACCTTAAAGAAAATGTTCAATGTGTATCTAAAGGAAAACAAATAAAGATCATGTCATTTCATTATTATGTGATATAAAAAATTCCTAAGGAATCACTAGTTTGAGGTAAGTAAACAGTATTTAGGACTTTATGATTCTCCAGTCTGGACATATGGATTATTGCTTCTCTTAATGTAAATGACACATGGTGTCACACAGCTCTGGTGAAATGGTTTCCAAAGGTCTTCTGATTTTTGCCTCTCTTCTTTAGCTATTGTTGGCTTGGAGTAAGTAGCAATCCTCTCCAATTCCCATAGTAAGGAGAGCTTTGGTTTGGGTTGGGTTTTTCTGGTGTGTGTGTGTGTGTGTGTGTGTGTGTGTGTGTGTGTGTGTGTCTTGTCAGCTCTTGGGTTAACTCCATCCATTCAGTGGTCTAGCTAAAATTGCAGACTCTAAATGTCCCACAGCAACAAGCTATGATTTTAGACCAGGTCTGAACACACTCTTCCCAGAATAGTGATTCTTAACGTGTTGACTTCATACATTATCTAGATCGCGAAGGGTCATTGTATGTGATGCTCTCTCATCAGAAGATGAAATGAGTTTAAATTGTAAAATTTAAAGCTAAGTATCTTAGCTGTACGTTTCATTTATTTGATAAATATGTAGTGACTACCTACCATATGTATTAGGCACAGTTCTCAACACTAGTAATACCACAAGGATTAAGACATAGTCTGGCTCACCAAGCTTATATGTTAGTAGGGAAGACAGATAATAAGCAGATAAATAGGTAATTTCAGGAGAGAATAAATACTAGGAAAAAACACCAACAAAGCTTAGCATGGGAGGGTGGGAGTGGCAAGGTCTTTTAGCTCTATTATGTCCAATATATCTTATCTTGCCTTATCTCCTGAAAAGGTAATATTTTAATAGATACCAGAGTAAAGAAAGAGAGTGAACATGCCAATTTGGAGAAAGAAATTCCAGACATAGGTAAAATGAAGTTCTCAGGGCCTGAGGTGGGACTTAGTTTGGTGTGTCTCAGGAAAGAAGGAACACTTTAAAACTTTGACAGTCTATAAAATCCTAAAGAAGCAGGTAAAAATTGACCCTTGTGATGCATACTTAATTTTCTTTATACAACCTTATGGAGGACATTAAAGCATCTTTGCAATGTGAGTTCCAGTCTTAGATTTTAAGATGTCTTCATGCTACTTTTGATGTCAGTAAAACCATAGAAGGACTTAATGCCTTCAGTGATGTGGCACAGGACTACATCTAGTCTGATAAGACCTGAAGTTTATTCCTCTGAAAGTGCTTTGGAAAGAATGCCATGAGACAGTTAATGCACACTGTTAATCTCACACTGGTGAGAGATGCAGGGTGACCACAGGGCGACACAGATGAATGCACAGCACTCTAGGTACTACTTTATTTTTTAGCCTTTCTCCACTTCGGAGACATCTACCCTCACAATCACCTATAAGCCCCTCATGCCCATTGGTTTGACTGTCTTATTAGATGCATGAGTATGAGGAACATCTGTTGTAATGTTGTAATCCGTAATGCTGTTCTGCCTCAGGAAACCTCTGAGTGTTCTGAAAATACTGACATTTCTTATATTATGGCAACCTTTCTTAAAAAGTTTTGTGAAAATAGAAGAAAATTAAATGTTGACATACTTGGGGTTGCTGTCTCCTCAGTGGAGACCTATGGCAAGTTGTGTTGTGAAGCACGTAGTCAGATCCTCACTTTGTCATCATTTCAGAATTTGATATATTAAGTCTTTACAGTGACAGACATCCGTGGAAACAGATTTTTTTTTCCAGTACCTTCTGTGGTATTGGAACATGAAAAGCAGGTTAGCCCCTTGTCCTGTTTTGTCTCTTAAAGTTTGTTTAAAGCCTTAGACTTGAATCTAGAAATGTAGAACTGCAAGGGGATGGTATCATTTGTGGCCCTATACTTGGGAAATGCAGTTTGAACCTTTCCTTGATTGAACTTCACTATGGTTTACTCTGTGCCTTTACAAAAATAATTGAAAATAATAGTTCTTCATTGGCTATTGAAGTCTTTCACAGAAGACTACCTTGCTAGGGTATATCACAGACTGCAGTTGGAATTTGGGAGGCTGTTATAGGAATGTTTGGAAATAGCTTGATACCTGAAGGAGAGCTGTAGGCTTTGAGGGTGAAAAATGCCATAAGAATTCATCCAAAATTCTCCTCTAAATCAGTGCTTTGAGTAGTAAAAGCACATGGATCTGAAACAAAAATATTGTTTCCTTACTCAAAGTTTAATGCCACCTCTCCCTAATTAGAGAAGAGAAGGGAGGTGGAAAGGAAAAAAGGAAGGAAGGAGAAGGGAAAGACAGAGGCAAGAAAAGAGAGGAAGATAAAAGGGAGAAAGAGGAAGAATGCTTCTCTTGGCATATAAAATGAAGAATTTTTATCAAATTCTTCAGACCTTTTGTTTTTTAAAAAATATTGTTTTGTCTCATTATAAAACCTTGAAAGTTTAAAGTTGACTGGTATACTGTAAGAAGCATTAAGTAAATGCAATTTCTGTTTTTAATAACGATAGCTCAAATTTCATGTGAGCTCACACCAGCCCTCCAATGTAATTAAGTTTATGGCTTTCTTAGGCACTTTCAAATATCCACAATGTGTAGTTAACAATATTTTTTTTTAGGTAAGTATTAGGACACCACAACAGTGAGGCTGCAGTGGCTGGTGTCTAGTAAAGTAGATGCAACCAGGTAATGGAAATTATAGCACATTCTGTTGTGATTTGTCTAAAATCGTTCATGACAGAGAAGTCTGCCTTAGCTGAATTTCCAAAGTGATGGAGGGCTGATGTGTTTGAATGAAGGAAAGGGGTGTGAGGCAAAGACTACTTTGAGGCTGCAGACTGTCTGCACAGCACAGGTATTCCCAGAGGGCTCAAACGTAACTTTATGGTAGGGAGTGTGTACTAGACAGACATTACACTAGTAGCTCCTAAAACAAATATGATGTCCCATGATTTCTTTTAACATCAGAAGAAGAAAGAAAAAAACCCACAAGTAGAAACTGCAGGTGCTCCCTTTTTATTGCACTATGTAAAGAGAAAATGTAAAATGGACAAGCTTTCGACAATCATGTTCTCTTCATCAAGCTGTTATTGTTATTTTAGTGAGTCCACTAAAAAGAATTATCTAGAGCTTCTTGTTTTTACTTCTTTGTGTACTTGATGAATATGATTACCATTTTTACCTCGTGTTTTTAAACCCCTCTGCCATAATCCCATATTCTGCCTAAAAGCCATGTCTGTGGGAGCTTTTCCTCCTTCCCTGCAATAGTTTTTAGGGATATGACTGCATTTAAGCAGGTGCAGTAAATGCATTTTTGGCGATTTTCACTGTTGTATGCAAGTGCAAAACGTCTGACATAATTAAGCTGAGATTAATAGAGACTATTAGTAAAATAAGCTTGTTTTATGAATGAAGACCTCACACTCATTCAACATAGCCTTTCTTTGACAAATGCACTGCATTCACTTATGTAGCACAGAATTGTATGCCTGGAAAGTGAATAAACATTTGTCAGGCTACCTTCCAGAGTTTTCCATTAACCGTCTTCTAATTCCCTTCTTGTGGTCTGCAAAGGGAATCCGATTTTATTTTTAAATGGAACAAAGAGATTGGCCTGGCATCACAAAGGCCAGTGATTGTCAGAATCACAAGAAATCTTTAGTTAATTTTGGTCCTGAATTGTTCTTAGTCCTGTGTTTCTCTCACTTTAGAATTTAAAGCATCCTATTCAAAATGGCCACCATACAGAGGAGGAGGGAGCAAAGGAAAATAATAAAGAACAGTGGCAACTGAGTTGATGCTGTATAAATAAGCACATTTGCTGTGTCTCTGTTCTGCAGTCTTTATGTCCCACTGATGAGAGAACTGGTTTGAGATGTAAATTGCTTCCCTTTGATTGAACCAGGGAGGAGATGTCATGTAACTCATCTCATCAGCATAGAGCATTGTGCGCCTTTGGTGAATTATAGGATAACAGAGCTAGGAAGAATTCCTTAACCTCTCTCTGCAGCCCTGTTCCAGTGTTTAATAACCACCAAAGGGAAGTACTTCCCTTCAGTTCACCTGACTACCTTCTGTGGTTTGAGCTCATTTCTTCTGATCCTGTCCTTAAATATTTTGTAAAGGATCACTGGAAAGTACCACTGTTTTAACTTGTCATGCATATCCTGTAAATTAAAATATGAAGTTGTGGGGAGGGGATTTTTTGTTTGTTTGTTTGGGTTTTTTTGTTTTTTTTGTTTTGTTTTGTTTTTTTGTCTGCTAATTTGTTTTAGGTAGAGAGCATTTAAAAGATCGCTTTGGAAAACAAGAAAGAGGATGAAGAAATGACCGGAAGGCATTATTTTCCACTGTGTGTCTCACTTAACGAGCTTAGGATAAACCTGGAGGGGCAGCTCTCCAGGAAACTGAGAAGGGAGGCGGGGGTAGGGGCGTGAAAACAGGGGTAGGAGTTCTCTGTGATATCCATGAGATTGTGTGCTATGTGAGCAAGTAATTACTAAATTAATTTAAAACAAAAGAATTGGAAGTAGGCCTGCATCAATCTAGCCTAATATCTCAACAAACCAGGGACTATATATATATAAGAAATTCAGGGCAGATATCACAGCTCTATCATGACAGCACGGCCTTTTCTTCCTCCCCTTCTATTAAATCTACATTTTGAAGGTGGATGGTGCTGACTCATAAATTAAATTGGAGTAATACATACAGTGTATATATATTTCTGTCACTTTGTCTCAAATTAAACACGAACCTTCTCCCCTGACAAGATGATAGAAAAGTTAATTGCTCGCCCTGGCTTTAAATTGGAATTTGAATTTGCAAAATGCTAAAGGTTTATGAGATCTAAATCATGAGGAGCTTAAATTACATTCCTGTGATAAAATATTAATAAATCAATTAAAACATAAGCCGAGTATAATATTACTTTTTTTTTTGTAGGAACCTTGAACACAATAATTCATTAGGGTGTAGTGCAGTAACAATTATTGTATCTTTTTTTAATTTTCTTTTTATTAGTTTTTTTTTGATAAATACATCATCAGATAACATTCCACATGGTGGATTATCATTACCCCAGTGCGGCATCCAGAAATTCTGTTGCACCCCTAAACAAGAGCTCACAGCCTAAATTATCTGCTGTTGCTTATCCTTGTTAGCATCAGCTGCTTCTTTTACTGAAGGGGTATTTTCCCCTTGGGAACATCTGTTCAATGCCAACTCTGCCATTTTGTGGTTTCTGAATCTCTCCTCTAAAAATGGGCATAATCATAATAATACTATCTCAGAACCGGCATGAGGATCAAATTAGCTAATGTATGTGGAAACCATTTGTAGATGGTAAAGCACCATCAAATGTTAATTATTACTATTATAAATTGGGGAATTTGTACCTCTAGAAGGGCTCTTAGACATCACTTAATAACCACCTCCCTCATTTTAAATATAAAGGATCAGAGGTTCAGAGAGGTTAAGCCACTTGCCTGAGGCCCCACAGCCAGCTAGGGAAACTGCTGAAACTAAAATCAGGACTCCTAAGTCCCAGCTCAGGGTGATTTCTACTTTCCACCCTAAGCCACTCTACAAAAATGCTAGGAGGTCACTCTCCACGTTGTTTTCCTTTTGAAGCTTTTTTTTTTTTTTTAATTGACTAAACATTAGTAATTTTAGGAGTAATTTTCAAAGGGACTCAGTGGCATAAACATACTTCCCCACAGCTGTCAGGAAGGGGTTCATTTAGCTAAGGAGAAACTGCCTTGTCCTGCTGCTCCCCAAATGAAGACTCAGCAGTATGTCTTCCTCTCCTACAGGTTCTGGAGGAAGCCTCACATGAGAAAAGATAGTGGCCTTCCCTTTTAAATATTTCTCCCATGTAATGATGGATGAAGATTCATTCACAACCAGTTTAATCTCTTTTACCTTCTTTCTGCTCTCTGGCCCTAGCTTGTGGTTTTCTTGCCCCTTTCCCAACCCCAAGTCCCAAGAATCATTAGGATTTGCTTTGTACTTGTTTTGAAAATAAAGAGAACAGGGACACCTGGGTGGCTCAGCGGTTAGGCGCCTACCTTTGGCTCAGGTCGTGATCCCAGGGTCCAGGATCAAGTCCCTCATCGGGCTCCCTGTGAGGAGCCTGCTTCTCCCTCTGCCTGTGTCTCTGCCTCTCTCTCTCAGTCTGTGTCTCCCATGAATAAATAAATAAAATCTTTAAAAAAAAATAAAAGAAAGAGAACAGCCTCTTTAATAGTGAACAGACCTTTCCCAAATAATAATACTTTGAAATGAATCGATCTGTTTTTCCCTCTGATGCTAAGGCACCCCTAGCTCAATCGGGTATCAGGAGATCAGAGAATAAGAGACGGAATGCTACTCCTGTTTTTCCTGGTAACACAGGATGTGATATCTGACAAGTTTTCATCATTCCATCTTTGTTTCCTCTACTTGCCAATAGTAATAATAAGATCAGTCTATACTAGTGTGTTGAAGACCTCCATTAAATGAGTATGAAAGGCTTGCAAAATGACAAAGGATTATATAATTGCTATATAATAATATTCTGTGATGTTCTAGGAACGAAAAGGAATGAACTCAGATGGAGTGGATAAATTCATGGAATCAAGAACATTCACATATATATAGTCCTTACTTAATAATGATAGTTTTTACAGAGTATCCAGTGCATTTGAACAGACAATATGGCCTTTTTCCTGAAGGTTAAAATTAGGATATATTATTTTATAAGAGAAAAAAAGGTAATTAAGACAAAAAGATATTAATTGAGACAGAGAAACTTTGGAAACTATGGAATTGGTCCAGGACATCAACAAAAAGTAGATCTATGGAAAAGTAGATTGTATGGTGCCATTTAGAAAAAAAGTGACATGGTTCATGGAATAGAAAAGCTATTGATCAGGGGCGCCTGGGTGGCTTGGTGCTTGAGCATCTGCCTTTGGCTTCGGGCGTGATCCTGGGGGTCCTAGGATAGAGTCCTGCCTTGGGCTCCCCGCAGGGAGCCTGCTTCTCCCTCTGCCATGTCTCTGCCTCTCTCTGTGTGTTCCTTAAGAATAAATAAATAAAATCTTTAAAAAAATGAAAAGGAAAGCTATCGATCAAAACATCGCAATAGATCAGTTGTTGAGGGTCATGAAATCTGAAGAACATAGAAATAAGTGAAAGAGGCTTTTAAGAAAGCAAATGAGATTTGACAAAGTCCAAAAACTTTGTATATTTAATAGCCCTTCAGGGAATCTCTGATTTTAAAATCTATTTGTGGAACCCAAACTATGTACCAAACCTTATGTAGATATGATCTAATTTTTCCATAATAATACTCAGTACCTTCATTTTACAGTTGAGGAAACTGATTCAGGAATATTAATTGATGAGCACAGGGACAGGACACCAAGATTCAAACCATGTCTATCTGACTCCAAAGCTTCATTCTCTTGTTATCACTCAGTAGTATCTTTCAGGGCAGATTTAAGACAATGAAAAACACAAAGAAATAACCAAAGAAGAACCATATAAATGTACTGAGGAAAAGGAAGCAGGATGAGAGAAAGTGTTGTTCCTGGAGGCTGACTCACAGAAAGCATTGAGAAATGGTAGTTTAGAGTTTAGCTGAACAATTAGAAAAAGTGCACAAAAGGATGACACAATCATATCATATTGTGTCGGATAAACTGCCCTATATACCTGTATTATCTTTGACAGTGTTGTTAAGTCTTTATTTTTATCTGGATCATCTTTTATAATTAAGGCCCTTATACTTTTCTGGTTGTTTATTATTCTACAAAGCATTTTGACATATGCTATTTCATTTGCCACCCACAGTAAACCTGTATGGTAGGAAAAGAAAGAATGCTATATCCATTTTACAGATGGGAAAACTGAGGCTTGGGTAGCTTAAGTGAGACTTGCCAAAATTTTATTTTCCACAGTGCTTAGAAGTCCAGTGTACTTAATCCTGTGTACTTTCACACCATCATTTCTTTGTTTTAAAAAAAAATAGGAAATAATTATAAAGATTTACACCAAATGTTTAAAAGGAAGCTGTTCAGTCAACTAGAAAATTTACTTTCTCTTGTTATCCTTCTATCATAGAAAGAAAATGAGGCATTGCAGTAGCAATTTCAAGAGATAAAAGCAACTCAAACAACTTTATCACTCACCCACATGTGATAATGTTACAGCTACTAATTGGGGTCTTCTGCTTCTTTCTTACATCTACCATATTACTTGTCATGCTATGACCATAGCTTCATTTCATAGCTTCATCTGGAAGCCCAAAGTTTAGCATAGGGTTTAAAGTTCCCTATTTAAATGCAAATATGCCTATGAAGGGAGCCATGCAACGGTCAACTAATTTGAATACTGTAGTTGACACCTTACAATGGATTAGTCCACTTTTGGGGACACGGATGGGCAAATATTTAATTGAGGAAAGGGTTAGAGAGGAGCTTGTAAGTGAAGTCCTGCTTTTGCCAATTAAAAGGACATTCATGAAAAACAAATGCAATCCCATTTTATATCTTCCTGTGCAAAACCCAAACAATCAAAGAAAAATGACACACATAAAAACCCTCTTCCTTTAGAAGACAGACACAATCCCAAATCAGAAACCATGGAATACTGAGACATTTAGACCAAGTCAAGGTGGGATGTTGAGAGTAAATTAAATATACACAGAAGGCAGAACGTCCAAATATAAATGGAACAACTGCAAGGGACACATATTACAGTTACTTACATGGAACAGGAAAGTCTGAGGTCACAGGTGATCAGTGGAAGCATCTGTGAGCCTTATCCTACAGCAGAGGTTAACAGAGAAGGTGGCAGTGAATGAGAAATGGCATCATTTGCCACATGTATCAGAATTGGCATGTGAGAGAAGCAAGGTAGGGATAATAAACCACATCAACTTTGCCATGTTGATCACATTCAGGAGAAGAGAAGGGAATGCTGAATCATGACCTCTAAGATGTGTAACATACAGGACTTCATGAAAATCTTTTTGGGCTACTGTTAACCCAATTGGGAAAATCACTGGGCAGAGGTGTATCCCTTGAGCAATAGACAGGGTGGAGTTAGTGAGAAAGCTTTGATGTGCTAAGAAATACGTCACCAAAATGAAACTCCCTACTGCTGCAATTCACTCCCCTAGCCTCTCTTATCCAGCAAAGTGCTGATAAAATTAACTGACTAAAAATTGAGAAATAATCAAAAAGAAACCAGCATTGGACCCATTCTTACCTCATTATAAGACAAAGTAACATTAGGAAAAGCAGATCAAGATATATACTAAGAGAAGAGATCTACCAGAAACTAGTATATATTTTCCATAGTCGCAAAGAAATAGAAGAAATTGCAGCTTCTTTACAATAAGAAGCCAAAGAGGAGCACCTAAGATCAGGTCATGATCTCAGGGTTGTGAGATTGAGCCCAGAGATTCTCTCTCTTTCAATGCCCCTTTCTCACCCCTCTTCTCCTCTCTCCTCCCCTCTCTCAAAAAAAGAAAAAAAAAAAAAAAAGGTCAAAGATTAGATATACAGGATCAGAGAGATAAGACAATAAAACGAGAAATAAAATGAGCTATATGAGAACAGGAAAGAAATGGAAGAGAAAAATAAAACTGTTCTAGGACAAAAAGCCACATTAGATGCAGAAAGCAGAAGGAAAGAACTTCTAACAATACCACCATAATTGTGGGGAGGAAAAATTAAAAAAAAATAAAAGAATTTAAAAATAGTTTTAAAATGATGGGAGAAAGCAATAATTATGATTGGCAACTCATATCTCAGATAAAAACATTAGCTCCCTAATAAATTAGAGCTCCTGCAAATTGATGAGAAAAAAAAAAAAAACAATTCAATAGGAAAATGGGCATAGGACATCCAAATGGCTCTTAAACGTATTAATAGATATTTAATTCATATATAATAAGAGAAATAAAGAATAAAATATGCATGATAAGAGAAATGCAAATTAGAAATACATCAAGATGCATTTTCATCTATGAAAACATCAAAAGTAACAACTTCAAATTGAAGTAAATGTTATAATAACTACTAAAATAACAAGTATATATACTCTTTGACCTATCAGTTCTGGTTTTAAGAACTTATTCTACATGAATAAAATAATACAAGTACAAGATTATTGGCTACAGCATTGTTTGTTGTTGGAAACAATGTGAATATTTGTCAGTAGGTGACTGGATTAACTAACTATTGGATATCCATCAAGTATATATGCTTTAAGTGAAAATTCAAGATATGGAGCAGTAGGTATAATATAAAAATATACACATAAAGAATATATTTTTGTTTTCATGGTATATATGGGTTTTCTTATTTTTTATTTTTGCATGTCTTTTTTTTAAAGCAAACAAACTAATAGCAGTGGTTATCTGTCAGAAAATGGCATAAGAACTGGATTGACAGAAAACAGGGTGAAAGAGAGACTTTTTACCATATATCATTTTATATGTTTGTATTTGAGGATCATGTGAATGTATTGATCATTAGAATTGAATAAATGAAATTTTTGTGTTACACTTTTGGAAGGCAAAGGAAGTATTAGGACAACTGATAATTGGGTGGGAAATAAAGAGCAGAGCAAATGGAAAACAATTTTCAGTGTGTAAAAGGATATAATTTTTCTGGAATAAAGGTAATCCTGAATCTTTATATTGAGGGGATACACTGTATTCCAGGAAAATCATTGTGCTCAGCAATAAGCCCTGATATCTATCTTGATATAGTTACCGAACTTCAAGGCTGAAGAAAGAAACATGGAAAGAAAGAATACAGGAAAAAATATCACAAAGGGAGAGAGTAGATTTGCCTCAAAATTTTAAACTGCAAGAGCTCAGAGACTCTAACACCATGAACAATTCTGGTAAACAAAACAAAGCAAAATGTTGAGTGATAAATTTAGGCTACCAAAAGATGGAAAGAAGCCATGATAAATAAGTGGATTTAGGCAACTCCCAACTAGACTTCTGACTAAACAGTGGAAGTGGGTGGGGACTGTGTCACAGAATGGAATGTAAATGGTTTAAATCTTGATGATAGAGAAATAATAACATGGCAGAGCCTGAGTAGTTTGAAAGGTAAAGAGGAGGTTGGAGGAAGAAAGTGTTCACTCATGGCCTGTGTTCCATGGCAGGGAATGAGGGATCAATACTCCAGAGCTGATGAACTACAGAACAGAGATGTAGTTGTGTTATCTAAAGCTATGATGACCACATTAAGAGTTTAAAGAAAAATTCAATCCAGGTCTGGGGGTAAAGAGGAAGGAGAGAGTGGAGGTCAAAAGGAAGTATAGAGTAGAGTAGTATTTTCATAATTTTCTAGAGAATCCAAAGTTGTATTCTGAAGTCATCAAATCAAAAATAGGACTTTACCTCCCTTATTAAAATGTATACTGTTAACCATTAGAATAGTCTACTCAAGTTGGGTGTCATCAGATCATTGGGATGAGTATTACAAAGATATCTCAACTCAGACCTACTGGATCTTAGAGTGGAGAGGAATGAAGCTTGGAATCTGTGTTTTCAGTAAATCATCTGTGTTTGAGAAACCCTGAAATAGAATAATTAATTCTATTATTAATATTAGAATTCTATTAATAATAGAATAATTAATCTATGAAACAATTCCCAAACTTTTAGAAAGGAAACTCACAGTAACAAAGCAAATCATTAGGAAAGAAATGGAGCAACTTTTAAAATACTGTAAAATAATGGATAAAGAAGAGATGGCCTATATATACAATGGAATATTACTCAGCCATCAAAAAAAGATGAATACTTACCATTTACATCCATGCAGATGGAACTGGAGGGTATTTATGCTGAGTGAAAAAAGCCAGTCGGAGAAAGACTATTATCATATGGTTTCACTCATCTGAAGAATATAAGAAATTGTTTAGAGGTCCATAAAGGAAGGAGGAGAAACTGAATGGGGAAAAAATCAGAGAGGAAGACAAACCATGAGAGGCTCTTAACTCTGGGAAACAAACTGAGGGCTGCTGAAATGGTGGAGGACGGGGGGATGGAGAAACTGAGTGATGGACATTAAAGAGGGCGTGTGATGTAATGAGCACTGAGTGTTACACACAACTGATGAGTTATTGCAAACTGCATCTGAAACTAATGATGTGTACTAATGTGTACTAATGATGTGTTCAAAAATCAAATTTAAATAAAAAGAAAGGAAAAAAACCCTTGTAAAATAGGATGACAGAATTAAGATCAAGCATACATTTTATAGCAATAAACATAAGACTAAAATCATCTTTTAAAAAATGTGGTGTATTATTAGGAAGTCTACCAGGACAATTAACCATATCAGTAGATCAAAAAAGAAAAAAATATGGTGCCTAAAGAAAGTTTGAAAAAATTCAGTCCATTCCTTCACAATGTAATGAGTTAGAGATTAATATTGGAAAGAAACATTGGAAGTAATATCTCTGTGAAATTTAAACTTTCAAAATACATTCTTAAATTAAAGAGACATTACAGAATTTATTTTTAACAAAAGCAGCACATATGGAGATAGAGCAATGTTCAGAGGAAAATCCATACTTAAAACACTAATATGATGTGAAAAAAATTATTAATATATTAGCATTTATCTCAGGAAGTTGGTTAAAAAGGAAAAAAACAAATCTGCAAGCAGAAATAAAGAATTGATAAAAATAAAATCAGAAATTAATGAATTAGGAAACAGAAGAGAGACACTAATAAATCAAAGATTTGGGTTTTTCAAAGAGAATAACAAAGCAATAAATAAATCAATATCACATGGTTTAATTACTAACGGAGAAAGCCCACAAATGCACAAAATTAGAAATACAGAAGGAAGTAACCATAGAAATAGAGGAAATTAAAATAATTATAATGAATACTCTACAGATAAATTTGAAAATTTTAGATACAATGGATGATTTGTAGGTAAATATAAACTGATTTAAGGAAAATAAAAAGAAATTTGAAAGTTTCAGGGCTACCACTAAATAAAGTGTGTGCGTGTACACGTGTGTGTGTGTGTGTGTGTGTGTGTGTTTGCTAAGCAAATCATTTTGTCAACTTTGTTAAGAGATTTTTTTTCCTTCTTATCTCAAATGTGTCCTCAACTTACTTCCATTAGCACTGAGTAGTCAAGAACAGGCTCCTCTGGCATTTCTGTTCTTTTCCAGGAGGGGACATCTTTTCTGACTGTTTTGCTAACTGTTTGGTAGGGAGCCGAGTAGAGGGACTGGACTCATAGTCTTTGTGTCCTTCAGTCAGGTTTCTTCTGCTTCAAAGGCCCGGCAGCCGATAGAATTAAGACTAAGAGGATAATGAGAGAAGCTTTGGTTTCTAGATTTGGTTCTGCTACTTCTTGCTTATAATAATATGTAGCATTTGCATTCATTGCTCTATGGCTTTTTTTTTTTTTTTTAAATCTCTCTACTAAGAGACTTGGACTAGATTCCTGGTTCATATTCTTTTCCCAGAAAGCTGTATCTATCTATCCACAAACTTTGGGGACTTCACAGTCTTCCTAGATCTTCTCTCCACACCTGGAGTTTTAGAGCCATGCACTAGATAATTTTAAATTGCTGGATAAGTCTTGGGGACTGCACAGTTTTAAACCGAACACAAACCTCAGATGGAATGATTATCTTTGTGAAAAGCAGCACAAACATGGTGGTTGCAGTTTGACTCTGGAGCTAGACTACTGTAGTTTACAATCCAGCCCCTTTATTTACTTGCTGCAAGAACTTGGACAAGTTACTTAACTTCTCTGTGCCTCAGTTTCCTTGTCTGCAAAATGGAGAAAAATGACGATCCCCACTTTCATAGGATTGTTGAGGGGTGTTAAATAAATAATTACATACATGTGAAGCTCTTAGAAGAATACCTTAGCACAGAAGACACTCCAGAAGTATGAACTATCATTAATGTCTGCCTACTAGTTGTGAAGTATGTTAGCAGAGAGATAAACAAACATCACTTGTCTTTAATCTACTTGTTGTGAACCATCTCTCTTCACATTTTGGTCATGGCTGATATAGCACCATTCCCCGTGTGAACCTGTGATCGGATCCATTGCTCTGCTGTTAACTAGTACTTATGAGAATTGTCATATGCAAGATGTTTTGGAAGAAGCCTTTTAATTCTAGAATTACCTTCCATAATTTAGGGTTGTTTATTAAGCATCTCTGACTAGTAGAGGAAGGCGATTAAAGTCAAGTAGGGATTGACTTCATTTTATAAAGGGAATTATTTTTTCATACTTTGTCCATTTTTGTAAAGTTTTATTTATTATGTCTGTGTACATAATCTATGGCATAAGGACAACTACTGTCCGTGAAAAACACAATAAAGTGAAAATATAAAATTATGATTTTATTTAACTGTACTCAGCATGTATTGTTTTTTTGAGTGGCATTTAAAGTAGAGAGCTTATTACAGAAGCATATAAACATAAACTGTCTATTAGAAAACAAAAATTAAAAAATTAATATATACAGTTTCAGTAAGACATATAGGTTGCTCTGTCTTTATCCTCTTTGGTAGAAAGCATTTGCTGATTTACTCTGGTCAGAGAAAGTTTACCCAAGGAACAATTAAGTTTCAAAATATTGAACTAGCGTATATGGAGCCAATTTTATCTCAAATTTATAAACAGTTATATAGAAAAGAGTCACCTAAAGTATCAAAGGCTGCCTTGGTTGTATATTGAAGATAAAAGCCAAGGTTCTTACATGAAAAGAAATGGTGATTTATCTTGAATTTCAAAGGAAATGATTAGATTATCTATGTTGCCTAGTTATCACAATTGTCTCATCTGCTGTGACCTTAGTTTATTTTTTTAAAAAACAGAGTTAGTGCTTTTCTGGGGAGCCAGAGACCATCTCAATACTATCTCATGTTTATTTTTTTTTACATCAAATTTAATATTTTGAAAATGTATAAACCCAACATGACCACTTTCTCTACAGGTTTTACGTTGGGCTGGTGCCATCTGTGGTTGCGAAGCCAAGTGTTCTTTTGGGGCAGAATAATCAAATCAGAGTTAATGGGGTGACCATCTAAGCAGGGCTCTTTGTCATTAAGGTCCACTCTTGTGATAGTAGCACATTATCCTGCTGATTGGATTTGTAGGAAGGCATCCACCTGTGGCCACATTGGCAGAGGAGAGACTTGCTGTGAGGCAGTCCTGGCCAAGTAGGAGGTAGCTGTCCTGGGTAGCAGATTCTTTTGCTGGAGAGCCAAAGCATGCAGGACAGCATGAGCAACATTTGTAGATGGGTGATTCACACATTATTTGGTTGATTTAGGTCCCAAGCAAAGTAACCAAAAGCAGAGGAGTAGAAACTAAATCACTGAAGAGGAATGACTGGTCATGAGCCGGGGGGAGGGGGAAAGCAGGTATATGCTGAGACAGGGAGCAGATGATCAGACAAGCTTTCAGTGCGTGGAGCCCTTTACCTCCATCTCAGGAATGGTTTTCTCTGTTTGGACAAGAGCTATTGTAAGAATTTCCATGTCTGCTGGGGGCACTGAGGCTCTCACAGACTATGGTAAACACGATTTGGCTCCCACGCTCTCATAATCAGGCTGACTTGCACTGAAACAGAGAGTGCTCTATAGCAGTGCCAGGCCTCTAGCGGTACCAACTGTTAAATAATAAACAGGCCCTGTTTGTTGGCAGCCTCTTCCCCTCCCGCCAACATGGAGTGCCCATTCTCTAGGTTTACCTGCCTGCGTGTGTCCAGACACTCGGAACAGTGTGCGTGTTGTGTGAGGTGGTGGTGGCATGGAGGCATCAGTCTCCATCTCATCTGCTTAGTTTATTCTTCTCCCAGGGCCTCGGGTGAGCTAGTGAGCACGCAGGACTCTGGCAGCCCGAACAATGGCTATGCTGTCATTCTAGATAATGTTACAGGCTTTGCAGAGTGCATTGGCTAATTGTTTTTCTTCTGTTCATTTTCTCTTCATATTCTTTCTCTTCCTTTGAATTCGTTTGGAGGGAGTGGGGAGTAGGAAGGGCAAGAGTGGTTCTGCCAATTTACTACTTTACTTACAAGAACGTAGAAAGCATTTGTGTTCGTTGTTTTATTTTAAAAGCAAGATTTCTGTGTGTGTGTGTGTGTGTGTGTGTGTAAGTGTTGTATGTTATCCACATCCATAGTGAATCAGACATTCAGTCAATCAACAGATAGGTACTGAACACCCACAGGGTATATAGAACCCCACAGTAGGTGCTTAAACTTAATTCATTGTGCTTTGTTTACTGTGGTACCCTACAATTCCCTGGGTGAGGTCAGAGTTTTCTCTCAGACTCCAGATACCAAATGACTATAGATTCTGGTAGAGCAGTTCAATAAAGAGACAACCCAGAAACACATGCACCCAGAAGAGAAATGATACCTAAAAATCCTCTGGTCATGGAGGATTTTTCCCATTCACTAGTCCTAGAGATAACCAACTTTTGATAATCTCAGTTTTCTATTGCTTTTTTGGCCAAAGGAGTTTGGTATGCCATGCCAATGAAATGCTCAAAAATAGACTTTCTTAAATCCTAGAAACTTCTCCCAGCCCTGGCCCCCAGTAAAACCCGGGATAAATAGTCTATGATACCAGCCTCTAGGAGGAAGGTTTTCATTGATCGGTGTAAAAGAGGCACATTTAAAGTCAAGAGGTCAGGAGCATGTAGTGGTAGAGAAAAGGTAACTATGAAGCAAAACGGACTCATTTTTCTCATGAACTGATTCTAAAGACAGTGCCCCATCTTTCAAATAATGACACTATCCCTGGAGGAACTTTTCTCCCAGGATGACCACTATGAAAAATAGGCCTTATTAGAGGTCTATGTTATAATATATTTTTAAAAAATCCAGTCATATCCCTTTATAATGATGGTTCCCATGTGATGAAGCTGAGGCTGTCCTTTGGCTGGAATACCAAAACCATTTGCTTGAGTGAAATGAAACTTCTCCTACCTGTCTAAATTGCTAAATATGCTTTCAGCTATGGGATAATCATTCAGTTTCCTGGGCTAGCATATTTTTGGATCAAGAATAAATATTTGAAATAAAAACTCATGATAGCTCAGAGGGTGTTGCAGAAAGTTAAGATGGTAATCCAATATTCAACCTAATTTCTCCTAAATTCATGCCTCAGTGGTGTGCAATGGGTACATTTGTATTCTTCTCCTTTTATGAGGAGTGCAAAACTCTATCTTCTCATTATCTTTTAAGAAAGATTTAGCTAATTTATAGTGTCAAAAGTGGTTTAAAAAATTCAGACAGTAATGAATTCACTCAGAATGGTTCATAAATACCTGGTGGTAAAATCAATAGGGAGATACTCATTTAAAAGGCAACCAGCAGTATATAACAAAATAATTAATTTTTATTTGTTATCAGTCTCCTATTAGATCCATATGCCCTTGCCACTGAGTTCTCAAAGGTTTCATCCAAAGGAACTCCCTGATTAATTCTCTTTCATCCAAGAAATTTTGCCCATGTCCACTAGGCCTTCTCCTGACCAGCAGGCTCCTGTACTGCCTCCAGAATACTACCTGGATGGGCTCTGTTACAGCTCTCATTTATCCCTACATCAACCTGCTTGCAGCTAGTATTAACCCCAAGCTCATCTACTCTCTTGAATTTGATCTGTTGTTGATGGAAAAGCAGATACCCAAAGTTTTTACAATTGTGTCTAAAATGAAGAACGTGTAGACTCTGAGTGAGGGCATGAGGAGCTCTTTTAGGAGTCAAGCTCATCAATGTGGTGAATTCTGTTGATTGCCTGACCATTTTCTCTACTGCATTCCAGTGAGTTGAGTTTCAAACACACACATACTGTATAGGTATGTATAGTTCCACACATAAAACACCTTATATGCTATATAATATGCATGCCTATAACATTGTGTATTTATCAATCTAGCTTTCTACCTGTTTTTATCTCTTCTTACTGCTCTTAGTGATTCAGATGTTAAAAATCTATGAAAAATAGCCTTTGCGGGAAGTAGGGAGGGTACCTATTTAAGCACCACATATCTGAAAGTCCTCCAGGTGCTTATTCAGGATTCCACCAAATGTCATATGATCAAGACATGTAACTGAAGACCAATATAGTACATTATCTTATTACTTATTAGAAAAAAACTTTACTGCCTACCGTAGTGTTTTATATAATATAAGAATGTTTTGGTGTATTTAATAAAAAATATGTATATGTTTACAGTTGACTTTGGTTGTTGGGAAAATGGGATTGCTGGAACAGCACTTAAAAAAAACGAATAGTACTGACCTACTTAGAAAAATTAATTATGAAAGAAAAAATAATGGATTATAGTTGCAGATAATGGTTTTGGGGACGCTGCTGGTTGAAATCCATCCTGAGGCTTATTTATAATTGGCACAATTAGAGTTTTCGAGAATTCAGCAGCTTTGATTTATTTACAGGGATTAATATAGTATTTGAGTTATTGAGGAGGTGGGAATGGAAATGGGTAGGGGACTTACTGCTTTACATTGAAGTTCTACAGAATTTCAAACTAATATTTTGGGAGAGAAAGAATTCTCTCCAGGAAAAGCGCAAGGTTCTTTAACTGAGAGAACTTAATACATTTGGGTTCTTATACCAATAAAATTTTATACTAGATCAGATAACAAAAATTGAACATGACTTTTCACTTAAGACTACTTTACTTTCTATGGTGCCTACAAACTAACTTTCTACAATTGCATTTAACTCCTTGAAATTTTTATTTATTCATCAGATGTTTATTGAATACCTACTGTGTATTCAGGTACCATTCTAGATACTTGGTATCCACCAGTGAAAAAGATTAAGTATCTTAGGAGTTGATAAGTGCATGACCCATTTACTCATGATCCATAAAAGAATAAATTGGACTTTATGAAAATTAAAAACTTTTACTCTGAAAATGTTATTGAGAGAATGAAAAGGCAAGCCACAGACTATAAGGTCACATTTGCAAAGAATATATCTGATGAGGGATTTGTATCCAGAAAATACAAAGAACTTTCAAAACTCAAAACTTCAGGAGAGACTGGGTGTGACTTGTTAACTCCTATATCCCCAAAGTATCTGGCTTCCTAGCTAATTGTTGCATGAATGAACAAATGTCCTTAGAGAAGAGAAGATAGAGATGGAGAAGGTTGGAAGTTCAAAGTGCTAAAAAACAGTTTTCCCACTTCATAGTCTGCCTTGGATTAGCCCTTTGCCCTAAAAGCAGTTCCAAATGGAGAGGTTCTTGATACGATATGTGCTAATAAAGCTTAATGCCTTCAGAATCAACACCTATGCTATTGCCCGCATTGACACTAAGGAAGAAGCCGTAAGGAACTGATACTTAAGAGTAGAATAGTCTCGTGGAAAGAAAACGAAGCTGAAAAGAAGAACCCCAACTTCCAGTCTTAACGTTGGTATATGATGACCTCTAACCTCTTGGAACCTAGATTCTGGTATGTAAAGAGTTATGCTGACTGCCCTGCTTCTTCCACAATCTTATTTGAGAGCCAAAAATGAGAATGAATATAACAGCAAGTGTTGAATTGCTCTTATCAAAATTAGGGTTTGTTATGAAGGGTGACAAATCCCATAAAGGCAATCTTCCTTAACTACTGCAGTATTAAAAATTGATGTTCTCACGGCTCTCTCTTAGGCTCTCTTGTCTTCTCTAGATGGTCCCCCAGGTTAGTCTCATTTACTTCCATGGCTTTGATTAGCCTCTTTATACAGACGGCTACCAAATTTTTCTCTCCAGCTCAGACTTCTCTCTGAACCCTACTAAATGCTTCCTCCTAAGTGTTCTTTAAATCTATTCCCTCTTCTCCATACCAAAGCTACCATGCTGATCTACAATATCATTTTTCTCTCTGAAATTATTGCAACATTATCCTGATTTCCTTAATATTAATCTTATAGACTGGTTCCTGTTCTAGTTCCTGTTTCTGGTTCTAGCCTGACTCAGATCACTTTTTTCCAGCCTTCTATGCTCCAATCATACTGAACTTGTTCTGGTATCTTCAATGCATTCTTATTTCTGGTCTTTGCCTATATCATCTGCCTTGTTTGAAGTACCTTCTATTCCTTTCTTCTTCCCAATTCTGCTCAGATACCCTGAGATAACTTAGCAAATCTCAACTTAAAACTCACTTTTTCTGGGATGCTTTCCCTAATGCCTTGACTAATTAGAATTGCCTTACATTGTACTTCTATAATGAATGCTTTATTTTTGTTGATTATTTTGCCTAGATACCTTTAAGATACAGAATAGAACTGTCCTTCAAAGTTGTGTCTATAGTGCCTAACACAATGCCTCATATTAATTAGGCATTTAGGGATCCCTGGGTGGCGCAGCGGTTTGGCGCCTGCCTTTGGCCCAGGGCGCGATCCTGGAGATCCGGGATCGAATCCCACGTCGGGCTCCCGGTGCATGGAGCCTGCTTCTCCCTCTGCCTGTGTCTCTGCCTCTCTCCGTCTCTCACTGTGTGCCTATCATAAATAAATAAAAAGTTAAAAAAAATGTTTAAAAAAAAAAAAAAGAAACTCATCTATAAAAAAAAATAATTAGGCATTTAATAAATATTTGTTGAGTGAATGAATGAGTACATGAATATATAAATAAGTAAATTCAATAGACACAAATAATGTTATGGCTAATTTAATACATTTTTCACTTTAATTTTTTATTTTTTGTAATATTTGCCCAGTTTGTCTCTAGAAAAGTAAAAGAAAAAAATTCTTGAAAATTTGTTTCACTTTATATGTATTTTGAATGGATCTCACTAGAGTCTCAATTTTGTGGTATTAAGGGTTGTTCTAGAACATGAAATACCCAAACTGCATGATTCCTATGTTTTTTTTTCTCCATGAAAATTATTGTCAAAGCTCCTTTTATTTATTTATTTTTGTCTGCCTTAATGTTAGGGATAACTGAAGGTGTCCATGATTGGTATGAATTTGACAGCTTTGTCCAAGAGATTATTATGCTGTTGTCAATTTCCTTAGACTAACATTTAGGAAAATTCTATTATCACCATCTTTGCCTCTATATCTGGCTGTCTTAAGCCCCAGCTAGATGGAAACATTTTTCAGTAATACTCTGGCTTTGCTTTCTGTTGTTTGTCTGTAAGAAACTGGGGAGGATATTAAAGATGAGACAGTGAGGAACCTGACAGGATATGGTTCCACTGACAACCGAGGAGGTTGCTTAAAATGGCATATTCAGTTTGCAGTAAAGGTTCGTCAAGACATTTGGTATTGCACAACCAGTTTCCACATTAATCAATCCCTTATGCTCTAATTAATACCTTGCTAAAATGTTGATTCTCAAGGAAAACAACAGTTTTTAACTTTTATAGATATGTGACACACTTTTGAATTTGTTATTAACAGGTTAATTGAGTATTGAATATTGAGCAGAATAATATTCTGCTGTCGGAATACTTCCAGCAAGTCAGGCACTTTACATATCTCTATATCCAACAGTGATCCTACAATGAGAATTTGCCACCATTTTACTAATGAGGATCCTGAAGTTCAAAGATAAAAAGTAACTTGCTTTTAATATCACACAACTCATGTAGAGAAAGCCCAGACTTAAATCTGAATCTGTCTTGCTTAAATGTTTTTTCTACTCCATTTCATTACCTCTCTGTGAAACAATGACTTGTTATGGGTATATTAATTTCCAAGCATTGCTGTAACAAATTGCTGTAAACCTGATGGCTTAGAACAACAGAAATATTCTCATGGTTCCAGGAGACAGAAATCAGAAATCTGAAATAAACAAATCACCAGGGCTGCAACCCCTCTGAAAACTCTAGGGGAGTATCCTTCTTTGCTCTTCCAGCTTCTGGTGGCTGCAGCTATTCGTTGGCTTGTGGCTCATAACTACAATCTCTGCCTCCATCTACACATGGCCTTCTCCTCTGTGCCTGTGTCTTCTCTTCCTTTGTCTTTTATCTGGATAATCCAGATTGATCTCATTTCAAGATCCTTAACCTAGTTAGATCTGCAAAGACCTCCTTTTTTTTTTTTTTTTTTATTCAAATAAGACCACATTCACAAGTTTGGGAGATTAGGATATAGACATTACTTTTAAGTAGCCATCATACAACCTAATATACTGGATATCGTTGTAGGAACTATTTTGCTCTCCCAACAATAGCTATACCCTTGGAATATTTACTAGTCAAAATGCAGAAAGTTAAACTTCACAGGTATTTACAAATGGCAAGTTATACTGATTTTCCATCAGGCCAGCAGTAGAATGGTCAGTGTTACTCTCTCACTAATAGGACAAGAATGATAACATCTTATAGGATGCTATTCATGCTTTTGGGAGCACTTCACTGAAGCTGTGACCCATCTTGCTTATGTGGTTGCAAATAGAGACCTCAATAAACAGATCGAAAGACATCTAGTTTCCCTCTTTGATGCCAACCTCAAATCTATATACTATCATCATCTATTTTGGTATATCCTCTGTGAATTTCTCCAACTACTTACTTAATCTTTGCTACCTTTCAGGTTAGACATTCTTTAAAATATGGAACAGCATTTCATCTATGACTCTATTTGTGATCCCCTGAACTTGAAGTTTGTCCTCTAGTGTTAATATTCTAGGATTTCATAAATAGTTCTTCTAGGATTTCATAAATAGTTCTGTGCTTACTCTCTTCATAACTTTCATAACTCAATTTTGTAATAGATCAGGGTTCACTGCCCTTCCTTTAACTTTTCAGAAAGTTTAACCCCAAGTCATACTATGAATATTCCAATTCCAAAGCTGCAACACGTCCATTTCCCTTTAAGCTTTCATGGATTGTACAGACTGGAAATGTATCATTACACACATTCAGAGATGTCTTAATTTTACATAAAAATTGAAAAAGCTTTCTTTTCAGCACTCTCGGTAAGTCCCAACATTTTATTAGGCTTTTTGGCCCCAGGTTCGTATTAAACCAGTATCATTAGTAAGTAGTTCAAAGTGATTCATAGATTCTATTTTGAATTGTACCTGATGTCTGAAATACCATCATTTTAAAAATATAACTTGTATTATTTTCTCCCAAAATGTTTGACTTGCATTTATGCTCACTAAGAACAAACCACCACCACCAACAACAAAAATAATAATAGCCAATGCTTATCCAATGTCTTTGATTTGTGAGGCCCTATATTAAACATTCCATATGAGCTACCTCATTAAAGCTCCAACAACATGGTACAACTACTTTCTGTATATTACTGATGAAGAAACTGAGGCTATATTGCTGCTAGTTTTTTGTTATTCATACAACCTAATCTTCCTACCTCTTTGGTTTGAATGGTTTAAATGTCACTACTTTGAGTGAGCTTTTATCCATTACTTTCTCTTCTTGATCATTGGCACAATGTTGAATCAGGATAGGTTCAAGGACTAATCCATGGGAAGTTCATTTATTATTCATTTGTTCACTAAATTCCATGAACTGTTCTGCACACTAAGAGTATAGTCGTAAGCAGTTGTGATAAGTAGCTTCTAAGATGACCCCCCAATGTTCTCTATATCCTGTGTCCCACCTCCTGTGTAATTCTCTATGCTTCATTATTGACTAGATCTAGTGACTTGCTTCTAAAAAGGGCAAAAGGGGTAGGCTGTCACTTCCAAGATTAGGTTTTAAAAAGACTGTGGCTTTCATCTTGGGTACTTCTTTCACTCTCTCTTGGGTTATTTTCTCCAGGAAAAGCCAAATGCCTTATCATGAGGCAGCTCTGTGGATAAACCCAATTGGCAAGGGATCAAGGCCTGCCAACAATCAAGTGAATGAATTTGGAATTGGATCCTCCATTCTAGTTCAGATGAAACCATTGAGCTACCTGAGTTTGATCACAACTTCCTGAAGGACTTTGACCCAGAAGCTTTGATCCAGACTTACCCAGGCTGCACTCAGATTCCAGCCCCTCCAGAAACTATGAGATAATAAATGTTTGTTTTTTAAGCTACAAAGTTTTATGATAAGTTCTTACACCATAATAGATAACTAATATAGCAATATGGCTAAGAACCTTACTCTCATGGAACTTAGAATATATTAGAGACTATACACACACACACGCATATATATATATATGAGTGAGGATGATAGTAGTTATTCTAAGAGGAAAATGGGGTAGAGTGAATTGGGGATGCTGTGCATATCCTGATCAGGGAAAGAAAGACCTCTCTGTGAAGATAATGTTTTAACTGAAGGTATCAGTCACCTGAGATACCTGAGATACCTGAGAAGGTATCAGTCAGGTGAAGATATAGGGGCGGGACAGTCCAAGCAGAGAAGATAGCTAGAGTGATAGTAGGAATAGGCTTGACTTGTGTGAGGGACAGAGTGGGCGACTGAGGCAGAAGAACAGTAGGTAAGGGAAGAGTGGTAGGAGATGACATCAGAGAGGTGTGTCGGAACCGACAATAGAAGGACTTACTGACCATGATTCTAAACTTGAATTTTATTCTTATTGCAATGTATATACAGTGTGGATTTTGTGTAAGGGAGTTATATGATCTGTTTTGTATTTTAAGCCCACTCTGGCTTTTGTTTAGAAAATGGATTTTAAGAGACAAGAATGTAAGCAGAGAAATCAATTAGGAGATCAAGTAAGAGCTATTCATGATTTAGGTTGGTGATAACAGATATGGTAACAAATGGTTGGGTTTAGAATGTAGTTTTGGGGTTGAGTTAATGGTGATTATTAGTAGATTAGATAAGTTGGGTCAGGCAAAATGAATTCAAGGGCTTCTAATATCTGGCCTCATCAACTAGGTGGATGGTGGCACCTTTCACTGAGGAAGTGCAGTTTGAGTGGAGTTGGAGGTAGCACATGGGTGCTATGAAATTAGAAGTTTTGTTTTGGATGTGTTAATGTGGAACCAATAAGAGAAGTGCCTGTTAATTTATATTCTGTGCTTTAAGCCAGTTTCTTACTCTGGAAAGCCACCTCTAACATCTCATAGTCTCTTTTTTCCTCATAAGTTTTGTTTTTCTTTTTTACTCTTTGTGGTTGAATTCTGTCATAGGCTATTTGAATGCTTCCATAACATACATTGACTCCATCCTTTCAATATACTGAGTTAATCAGCAGTAATTTCTCTTATAGAGTGCTACAAAATCCACTGAAGAAAAAATCACTGTAGTATTTTGGCTATAATTTGTCATAACATAAATGCCACCTTACATAAATATCACATAATATAAATATCAAATACAAGTCGATGCTGTCTCCTTGATCCAGACTTCATTATAGCCTCTAATCATGCCTTTCCCTCTTTATTAGTGATTTCTTCATGCCACCCCACTCACCTTAAAAATGTTTGTCACAGCTTTGCCAAAACTCCCATAAGTGCAGTGGGGAATTTGGATGGATCATTTTTCTCTTCCCCTACAAATTCTATAGTAAGAAAAACTACAGTTATATCGTACTTTTGTCCCATAAGACAGTGATCTGAAAACTCCAGAAGAAATGCTAACAATGCCAACAGTAATGAGAAAGTGAACAACTGTCAAACTCAGTGTCTTACAGAATTAAAAAAAAAAGAGCTTAATATCATCCAGGTTATTTGAACATCAGTGCCTTGCATGAGTAGTAGCAAAAATGTCTTTAGTATCTATGTGCTGCCAAATATGGAGTGATTTTCTAGCATACTGGAAAATTTAGAATTGACTCTCAGATACTAAAATATGAAACTGAGGGGCATAGTCTTGATCTGCTAATTTTGAGCCAATGTATTATAACTACTGTGCATTGTGAGATACTAGTATGAACTGGTATATTATAAAATTAAATTGTATTGTATAGTACATTGTATTGTTCCGTCAGATTTTGATATCCTCACTTTAAATAATTCATGGGAAGAAATGATCACTTCATAATGCCACAAACTCACAGCAGGCAAAACTAATTTTACACAATATGAAAACAGATTTTATTTATTTAAAAGGAATATTAAAAAAACACAACAACAACTTTTTTGACACCAGCTGCTGAGAAATAAATAGAATACTTTATGACAAAAAAATCTAAATCTATAAAAGCTGTTCCTGGGAGACCAAGTAGGGAATTGTAAAGATACATTTAAATGCCCTGGTCAATGCTATAAGCCTTATTTTGAGGAAAAGGAGCTCTTCCATCTTGCTCACTCCCTGGGGGAATAAAATGGTATTGGGAGAAAATTAGCTTTACAAAAACCCTCCTGACACCTACAACATAATGCCAAGGAACTGGCAAGCTTTAGTTATCACTCCAAGGATAACCTCCCCTCCCCCACTGGTCCAAATAAACATCTATAGGTAATTGGTAACTAGTATCCTTAAATACAAGCTAGAAATCACTGCTTAGCTTTGTCAAAACCATTAACTGGGAATGGAAAGAACATTTTGGAGTGACCACAATAATTTTCATCTCACTGTGGCTTTAAGAGTAGAATGAAAAAATAAGGTGAAACTATAATATGACTATTTCCTTTGAGAGAGTTTGTTAGACATTTTTTATACAAATATACAAATATCATGCATTTTTATATAAACAATAAGAAATCTGGGCTTGCTGTTCAATTTGATAATAACTCCATATCTGACTCAATCAGACACTGGCTTCAGACAAAGAACGAGACCCATGCCATGGATGGGTCTGGGTTTAATCCCAGAAACGTGAGGGTCCAGGCATCTAGGCAGTGTGCAGCCCTCTTCCCTAAGCTTCAGGAAGACAACAAGTATGGAGGGGGCAAGGGTTGGACCAAAGGAGCTAAGAGATAGACGAAACAGAGAAAGATGAGACCACAGTTGAAAAGAATCAGATATTTTAGCACCAAAGCAATGAAAATACATTCTTTTGGGTAATATAAACATTGTTTATTGAATTTTTACTCTTAAAAAATGTTTAACTGAAAAACTCTTGCTGACAGTGGGAATGTAAATCTGAGGCAAAGAGACTGACTCACCAGCAGAAGTTTATTATTATCTCTGATAACAGCTGAATTCCAGTCTTCTTTGTGTACTGTAAAATGGGGCAGATTTGTATATCCATGGCGTCATAGGCACCCTTAACGAAGGCCTTGTCTCTGGTTTTGTTATAAGTTTCCTCCTTGAGGGGTTATAAGTCAGGAGTTAGAATTTATTTTAGATTTCCAAGAGTTACAAATTTGAAGGGATGCAAATGTGGTGCTGTTATCCCTTAACTCTTCAGGATTTAAAATACTTTACAATGTAGCTGAGATTTAAAATGTTTAGTAGGTGTTACCAAACTCTGATGGGATAGTGTTTTTAATACCTTCCTGTATTTTCAGGGAAAAATAGTTATACAGAGATAATGGGTTTCCTTTATCCTTAGTATGTCAGTGCAGTCTAAAATATACATTAACAAGGCTGCTTTGGGAATAATAGGAAGAGCCCTGAGATTCCAATGATCTAAGTGGAAAGTCTGGCATAATTCTACTTGCCAGTTGTTGCCTTTATGCAACTCATTTTAACCTTCTGTGTCTTATTATTTTCTTAATCTGTAAAATGGGGTTAACAATACCTATTTATAAGGGTCTCTAACCATTCATTGAAATAATAAAGTTCTAAGGGAAGCTTAAAGTGCTTGAAAGCATGAAAATGCTGATTTAATCTTTTAAAGAATATTATATAAATTTACTTCTAAAGGCAACAGTGTTGCATTTTAAAGGACGGCTTTGTACATATGTAATGTAGTATATGTAAAAATGACTCCATTTCTGCTGAGCGTTTTACTAAAACACCACTAGTTATTCTGCAAACATTAACCAAAACAAAGCTGGTGTAGCAAAATTAGTATTAGATAAACTGAGTAACATTGTAATGATTTTTCAGTGAATGAATGTATGTCAGACTATTTTCTTATGTATAGAAAAAATAAAACCGGAAATTCCAAAATCTCTAATTTCCTTTCTTTGATTTTTCTAAGATTTCTATCTTCCAGAATATAAAGTTCAGCTTCAAGCTTCTCTTCACAATGCAAGGGCTACAGATAGAATGAGACTTGAACATTATTTAAGGAATTACTTAAAGGCCATATTAGTGTTATGAAATTGTAGATATCCTGAAATAAGTTGTCACCTTTCTACCTGCTCAGATGCTGTAAGTCAGTTATCAAAACAGAACACACACACACACATACACACACACACACACACACACACAAGCAAGAAAAACAAACAGAAAACCAATCAAAACAGAGCATTGGCCTAAAATATTCATCTGTTTTATGTAGGAACAAGGATGGTCAGACCTAAGTGGGGGAGAGTAGTTTAATGCACAGATTTAGTATTTAAGATTTGAAACATCATCACTGTCCATATAATTAAGAACACTTAATTGTTAACTTTGAACACAGAGAATTTTAGAAATAGAAAAGATGGTATTTCATAACTTCTAGGAATACAATGATACTCATCTTTATTGATAGAAATATGCTTTATGCTTAGTTACAAAATGTCAAAGATCTTGTCATTTGTGAATCTGGGGTTGTTGCCCTTTGCCGCCTTGTGGAATTTAGACTAGGTTGGCATAGGTTGCCATACTCTTTTGAAGACAATTGATTTGATATTGGCACCTGTCCCCATGCCTGCATTAGAGGTAAAGTATGTGAGTAGCGCTGGTACATTTAACCATAACAAAATCATAACAAAATTAGCTGAACATTATATATATACATATATATATGAAGTGATTTGGGGGAAGGAAGAATTTGTCCAACCTGGATGCACTTTTGTGGGAAAGAACACTGATAACTGTGTGTCAGTTTGGCATATCATCCAAACCTGGCACTGTGTTTATCTCTGCTCTGAGGTTCAGCAACATGACTGAGAATGGACGGGGGCAGGTTGGGCAGAGAGAGGGCAGGATTCCCTGGACCTGGCAGAAGAAGATTTTGGGTTATGACCTCAGAAATAACATTAAATCCCTCTCTATGCAATTATAACATCTTTCATTTTCCAGGAGACCTGTCTATAGAATCTAAGAGGCTTATTCTCTTTCATGGAAATAATGCAGTTAAGCTGCTTGAAATCTCAACAGATTAATATAAATGTTCAGATAAAAAGTTAGTATTTTAATGGTAGTCTTCAAGCATAATTAGTAATAAAATTTAAGCAGGGCCTAGGAGAATAGAATCATAGAATCGCAAAATCCTAGGAAAAAAAATCATATCCTTTTAGAGGTAGGATAGTCTTATCCCTCTGTGTAATGGACGAGGTTTGTAAAGTGACTAGTCCACGATCGTTAAGTCGGAGTGTATGGGAGAGTAGAACTAGAAACAGATCTCTGGTCTCTAGTCAAGTGCATATTCTAATAGAGCTTGACTTTTTTATATCTGGACTCTAAAGTCAGTATCATCAAATGATATTGGCCATATATTTTTCCTAGGCAGCTAAGTGTTCACCCACTCTCATACCATGAATAATAATGGCAGACATTTACAGAACTTACAACTTACTAAGAAGGACCCTAACTGGTTTGCTTACAGTCTCTCTCTTAAATCTTCAGAAGAGCCTTATAAAGTGGGTACTATTGCTATTTTCATTTCATAACTGAAGAAGGAAACTAAAGCACAAGACACTGAGTAAATTCACCAAGGAAACAGACCCATTAAGTAGTAGAGCGTGGATTGGAACCTAGGCAATCTGGGTTCTAGAGCTTCTGCTCTTAACCACTCTGCTATGCAGCCTCCCAGGCATTTATTAGTCACATGCCTGCTTAGAAATGGCATGCATAAGTCTCAATGCTCCAGAAAAACCAGTTTCAAGAAACAATAGAATTTATGTGAACAGCAGACATACCCAATATATAAAATAAAAGGTTCAAAGAACTGGGGAATTTTACCTAGAAAGGAAGAAACCATGGGAGGAATGTGATAGCTATGGGAAAATGGGATTCTAATCTTTTTCAGTGACAACAGAGCAAAGCTAGGACCAATGGGTGGTAATTATAAGGAGATAGGTTCTGGCTCAATAAAACAGTGCAGTAATCAGAATAAGCAGCCTTAGTAGGGGGTTCCCTGTCTGTGTATACAGACTGCATGTCTGGTTCCTGTTGCTGTAGACAGGTTTGCTGCCCTGGGATAGTACGTCAGAGTACAGCTATGTTTTGTTAGGTGAGAGTTAAGGGGTGACATTAAATTTCATCTGAAACAATGTGGTAAGGAATGTAAAGACCAGAGCTCTAGACAGATCTGGCATTGAATTCTGGCAGCAACATTTTAATAGGTGCATAAACTTAGTCAAATTACTTAACTAAGTACTCTGAATCTAACTTTTCTGAATCCCAATTTCCTCATCTATAATTGGTATAATTGTATTAATCTCCTAGACTTGTGGTGTGGAGGAGTAAATCAGATCATTACGTAAAATTCTTAGCACTGTGCCAGGCACATAATAAGTGCTCAGAGTGAGAGATTCATTAAATTTTTCAAAAATGAACTACAGTGCTAATTACTCTTTCATATGGAAAAGGAAGCTTGGCCTAGTAGGTAATAAGTGGTAGGACTTTATGCCCACCAATCTTTCACCGCTTTTGAGACCTTGGACTCTGGAATGTGAAAAGTGCTTATAAAGGAAGCTTTGTAATACAACTTATTTCGAATGCAGTACAGCAGCTTATGATTTAAAAGCATCCTGTGGTGAATGCTTTTATAATGTGAATAATCACCCCTTAATTTATCTGTTTGGTAAGTTCAGAATTTGGATTATTGAGTCTTCTTAAAGCAAAAAGTAACACCTGCACTCTTCTTCCCACAAGGTAACAGGATTTTCATGCTGGGCTGACTTTCAGGGAAATACGGGTGCCTCCAGGATTCAGGATAACATGGACGGAGTAACTGCTAAAATATACGAGGGTGCTGTATTCAGAAAGAACATTAATTGTACTTTATGATGTATGCATTTTTAATGAGCATGCGAGCTCATATAGGTCCGCTGACCACTAGACTGTTGCATATAGAGATGTTGCCTAAATTGAAGAGTTGTATACTTAAAAGTTATTTTCCCCATATCTTTCTTTCTCCAAAATTTCAGTGGAAGTCAACATGAAACTGGGATATGATACTTAGAAACTTTGAGGTAAACCAACCATCATTGGAAAATTGTGCAATAGAAAGAACACCGGGTTAGGAACTTTGAGTAAGACCTGTCATGTACTAACTGCATGGCATGGGATAGGATGCTATTATTTTTCCTGTGTCTTAGTATTTTCGTTGTAAAATGATCAGGTTAGACTTAGATCTGCTGTGTAACATCTAACTAAACATTTTAGTGCATCTGATCCATAAAATGAGGTGGAACTATTTCATTTCTTTCCAATAGAAAGACTAGAAAAGGAAATCATAGAAAGAACACTTATGAATAGTTAAGAGGTTTTCTTATTGCCAATCAGCAATACTTGTCACTCTGCCTCAGCTTGAACCCTCTTGCAGATGTGAAGATTTATAAGACATTTTATTTTGCTGTGATATAGAAATGAATATGAACGTGGGCAAACTCAAACCAAATAAGTCTTTTCTCCCATCAGCCAGCAAACATTGACCTGTGTTTAAAGAAACTTGAATGTATTTGAGAAAAAATGACCTCACTCACAAATTAATTATATCTAGGGCTAAAAATAATTATATCTTTTCATTGATTCCCTTTATTTTCACAGTATTCATGGAATTTTGCCAATTCTTTATAGAGTGCTTTAAACTTATTTATAACCAACTTAGATGAAGCATACTTTCAATATATGCTGGTGACTCTATCCTCTGCAAGTTGAATGGAGGAATAACATGCATCAGATGTGCAAGCTTAAACTATCTGGTGCTTCTCAAAGAGAGCCCCTTAAAAGTTCAGAATCCACTTAGAATTTTCCCAACTTTTCATGCTGGTTGCAATCCATGCAGGATGTTGAAAGGAGCCAGAATTCACAAATGGCACAGACTTATCTTTTATCAAATGAGAATTTAAAACACATTTCTATACAGATTCATGCACTATAAAGGGCTACTATTCAGCCCTGAATTTCTTATTTGTCAGAAACTTCAAGCCAATTTTTGAGAGAAACTGTTAAGCTTAATTCAATTAAGGAATAATGAAACTTCAAATTTAACCAGATTGAAAATGCAGACAAAGCCTTAGTATTCTGTAATCATCTTCAGAATGATCCTGTCAACTCTAAAGATGCTAAAGCCATCAAAATTACAAGCATGTGTGATGAGAGGTCACCATGATGTCACACATAATGACCAATGACCATCAGTAGTTCAGAACGATTTACATTCTGAAAGTGAAGAAGAATTTTACTTAGACTTTTGATTCTTAATAAGAACATTGCTGTGGGGCAGCCTGGGTGGCTCAGCGGTTTAGCGCCGCCTTCAGCCCAGGGCATGATCCTGGAGACCTGATCGAGTCCCACATCAGGCTCCCTGCATGGGGCCTGCTTCTCCCTCTGCCTGTGTCTCTGCCTCTGTGTGTGTGTGTGTGTGTGTGTGTGTGTGTGTGTGTGTGTGTGTCATGAATAAATAAATACAATCATCTTTAAAAAAAAAAAAAGAAAATTGCTATGTATGGTTACATGCCATTGCCAACTTTTTAATGTGTAAACAAAAAAAACCCTGCTTAATCTTCCTAATAAATAAAAAATAAACATTAAAAGTTAATCACAGAAAACAATTTCCATGTTCCATTTTTCTCATAAGAGTGTAGCTAAAACAGGAAGCATAAAGAAAGAAGCTAACATCAGGAATAATTAGAATAAGTCATTTAATATAAATTCAAGAAAGGTGAAACCAATATAGAAAAATCTCTAACATATGAAGTAGAGATTAAAATTTAATTATATGACATCTTATCATGAATATACTATAGAAATTTCTATATGCAGTCAAAGATACAGACATTTATCAAGTACTTATTCAATGCTCAGTATTGGATGTTGTTATTAATACAAATAATAAATATATAAATAATTGCCTCAGATTGATTCCTTTTGACAGTAAGATTCCATCTACAGGTCCTATAGTAAAATGAAAACCTTTTCAGTAGATATATAAATTATGAACCAATTACAAGATCAAAATTGTGTTTGTAAAAATACATTTGCAAGAATAGCTTCATCAGTTAACCCCATTTAAGCTCCTTTTGATATCTCGGGAAGTTTCTGCAGTTACCTAATTAGAATGCAGACTTTTGAAGACCTCTAAGATCTCTTGTGGGTCTTGTATTTTGAGTCCACAAGTTTAATACCAGTAGAAACATGTCAATTTCAAAGGAAAATAAGAACCAGGATTGAGGTTTGCTTGAGACATCCTTACATCTATATTGAAGTATTGGATACGGGTTCCATGATGGAGTCCAACTTACACTAAGGCAGAGCATTTCCTAAGCAATTCTTGGTTTTCTTATTGGAGAACTGACAACTCATAAAAGCCCACGAGCACCCTCTAGTGAAATTTCTGGAGTAGACCTAAGGGGTTTGTTCCTTGACCTCCACTCTCCTTTCAAATGACCTTCGATCGCCCACAATATAGAAACTGGAATTCTACTATCTGATTTTACCTTCAAACAACATCAAATAATTTCCAGATTACAAAGAAAGTGGTATTCTTGTCAAGTGTTTCTAGTGGTAGAACTGCTTAGACCCCAGACCCAAATATTCCATGTTCCCATGATTTTTTTAAATTATACTTATAATACTAGCCTGCTGCACATGACTTCTC
The DNA here is from genome assembly GCF_018345385.1 of Vulpes lagopus. Lineage (NCBI taxonomy): Eukaryota > Metazoa > Chordata > Mammalia > Carnivora > Canidae > Vulpes > Vulpes lagopus. The sequence goes on from NC_054824.1 coordinate 85,537,651, forward strand.
CTATAGTCATGTGTTAAAATAGTTTCTGAAACAAATATAACTAAATAAATAGTGGGGAGCTTTAAAAATGTTACTGGATGTTAATACTCCTGCCCCTGCCTCCACCTGTCTTATGCTTGTGACGCTTGGTTTGGGTACACTATATCCAGGAACTTCTTTAGTACTTGGCAATATTAGAGGTCAAGGGGAGCAGGCCAAGATAGTAAGTAGAAGTCAAAAATTATAAAAGAGGTCAAAAAGATTAAGTCCAAGTATTCATGCACTTCTGAGTTTTTATATTATCTGATTATTGCCAAGATATTTTTGCTTAAATCTTGAGCAGGAATGAAAATGACATATCCCACAATGTTCAAGATAGCACCTTATTATATCAGAGCAGTAGTTAGAGAGATGATTACAAAGCAGGCCCAATCTTTGCTGTAAATTAGTTAAAGCTGTGAATATAATACCACTCATTTACATTAATAACTCTTATGTAATAAATGAAACAAAGCAAATCACTACTTGACTTTGTAGATAGCATGCTATAGAATGCTATTTTGGAAAGAAACTTTGAGATCAGAATCTCCCCATATTAGAAGGGGGGAAAATGCAAGCAAAAACAAATAGATGCACTTAAATGTTAAGTAATGTGCCCGAAATTATATAATTTGATAGTGTCAGCTAAGGACTAAAATATAGGTCCCTTGTACCCATTCTAGTGTTCATTATGCTGTAAGAATCCACTTATTAAAGAGCTTACAATAGAATTTCAAACCATTTCATTTTCATTGGTTATTGGTTTTATACCTCTAATAATTTATGGATGTGTCTTCACACTTTTAGTGAGAAAAAAAAGTGTGTGTGTGCCTTTTAATTTCATCTCTTCTCTGTCTCCACTTTCATGGAAGAATAAGTTGCTCTTTTGCTGACCATTAGGAAGAATACAGAAACATAATCATTTGATATTATTCTTGAACACGGTGCCATGCTGTGTTAACTTTGCATACTGGAAAAAATGGGGGTCCCAGGATTTACCCCAAAGATTCAGATGCAATGAAACGTCGGGACACCTGCACCCCAATGTTTCTATCAGCAATGGCCACAATAGCCAAACTGTGGAAGGAACCTCGGTGTCCATCGAAAGATGGATGGATAAAGAAGATGTGGTTTATGTATACAATGGAATATTACTCAGCAATTAGAAACGACAAATACCCACCATTTGCTTCAACGTGGATGGAACTGGAGGGTATTATGCTGAGTGAAATAAGTCAATCGGAGAAGGACAAACAGTGTATGTTCTCATTCATTTGGGGAATATGAATAATAGTGAAAGGGAATATAAAGGAAGGGAAAAGAAATGTTGGGAAATATCAGGAAGGGAGACAGAACATAAAGACTCCTAACTCGGGGAAACGAACTAGGGGTGGTGGAAGGGGAGGAGGGCGGGTGTTGGAGGGGAATGGGTGACGGGCACTGAGGTGGACACTTGACGGGATGAGCACTGGGTGTTTTTCTGTATGTTGGTAAATTAAACACCAATAAAAGTTAATTAAAAAAAATGGGGGTCCCATAATTCGGTTTGATCATCTAGCATTACTGATAACCACCTCAATGATTTTGTGTTCTAATAGTGCTTACTCCCTAGTGTTGATGGAAGGATTGCATGGGTGAATGTAAATAAAGCATGTGAAACATAGCTGACATTAATTAAGTGCAGTATCTGTATTAGCTGTTAATATCTAATATTTTTTAAAAGGATATAATACTATATTCTTAGACTATCCAGTAGAACTCAGAGCTATGAACTCTATTAAATAGTTTTTAGGATTATAGTCCAATTTCCTTAAAATAAAAACAAAAATTCCAAGATCTCTCCAAATTATTATTTTTAATTGAGAAGGATTGTTTAGGAAATTGCCCTTTGTCAAGGCAAATCACATATTATCTTGTTAGAAGTTTATAATTTTTTCATTTCTCAGTTTATTATTATATTTTAGTCTTGGCTTTAACCTTAATCTTACCACACCTGACTTTAGTATTCAATATTTCATTTATATTATTGATAATGTTTAGTAGGTGAGGTGACTGTGTGGCAACTCAAGGCACAATTACATGACTTCAGTTTTGCTGTAAAGTTAATAATTTAATGATGTTTTGTTCCTTGCTCTTTGCCTACTTTGCTATTTCTCAACGCTCAGTATTGGTATTTGGAATCATAAAATCAGCATATATTAGAATGGGGAGAGATTGTAGAGACCAACCAGTCTAATTCCTTCATCTTACTGAAGAAGAAACTGACACCCTAACCGCAAAGATAACTTCTGGCATTTCATTCCACATACTGACTTGTTAGTGGTAGAAGATTATAGTCTCATATTTTTCCAGAAAGAATTAAATCTGTTCAATTGATTGCTGAATTTTACATTGATACTCTGAACCAGCAGATTGACAACATAAATCATAAATCAGTGTTACCTGTGAATAGACAATACAATAGTATTTTAAACCTACCTATTCAGTAGGACAGTATGCCATGTATGCTTGCCAGTTTTGTAATTCTTGCACTTTGCAGTGATGTTAAAGCCCATCCTGAAACTCTTAAGTGATTATCTTTAAGAATTCTTTTCCAGCCATGCAACTAAACAGTCTGGGTAATGAGACTACATGGTCTCTGCATGGTCTACTAAATACTTCTAGGAAGTGGAAGCCCCTTCTGGAGTTACGAGAGAAATATCACTTCTAAAATGCCTTTAAAAGTGCTCCAGCATAAACATTACACTGGAACATTTCATTAGCTTTTTGAGAACAATAAAGAAACGTGGAGCATAATAGGCTAATATGTTTAAGTGGTCTTGGTAGAACCCTACTTAACTCAGTGGGATTTTCCTGTAGCATGCAGAGGTGGAAAACCATTCCCTACATATTTATTGTGTAGGTCTGCCTCCTTCTTTATTGCATGCAGTTTATATCAAAGGGAAGTGACTTTACCTGTAATTCTAAAATGAAGAAAGTCTCAAAACACAAGTTTTAGTAAAATCAATATTTAGATATGATGATGGACAACCAGCAGTGCTAGCTTTTGGCACTGTGGCTATCTGTCAATAAAGATGAAGAGGGGCCAAGTTCAATTTCAGTATTTCCTAGCCTCATAAGACTTAAGTAGCCATCAGGGTATTAAGATTTGTGAAGCCTTTAAATTCGTGAAGAAAAAGACAAGATGTAAGCCAAACCTTATTGGTCACGAATTGCAAAAACTAATTAAATTAATAAAAATTTTCAGTTACCTAAGTCAGCAATAAAACTTTCCTGTCCAATATTTTGAACTAAGCAAAATGATAAGTTAATGAAAAAATATAAAATGGTGATTTTTATGGTTTTATTAAAATTCCAACTGATTGCACTGAATATAGTGCTGGACTTGCAGTATGATCCTTTCCAATACTCTTTATCTCTCTGAGCTTCTATTTTCTCTGTCATAAATTGGTACTCATTAGTCTTAGGAACACTGTGATCATTGTGATTTTCTTGAGCTTGTAGGGAAAAAAATGGATGTAAATTAAGCCCATAATTATAATATTTTAAGTAAGTTCAAATAGACATACATGATGACAAATTAAAAGTTTCCCTATAGGTGTTGGTTTCCTTTGTGTAGACAACTTGTCACCAAAATTTATTGAAAAGTAAGAATTCCTATTTGTGTGGCATTGAATTAATGATACAAAAAAAAGCCTCTTGACTGACAGCTCTAGTGGCTGAAGTGGCATATTTAAACCATTATGTTTGTTTGTTTCACTTACTGTCAAACTCTGTCTTAGAAATACTATCAACTGGTTATAATGATAGATGGAATCTGTCTTTCAGTTCCAGGATATGTTTTGTATCAAAGTTTTTCTTCATTGGTTTTTGGAATGTATAGGCAAAATAATACATAAACACAAATGTAAATCCCAGCTGTAATTGTTTCTCAGCATTTGGTGACATCATAAATTCCTTAAGATTTATACTCATATTGTATTGTAAATATCACTAGAACCATTCAGTAGGAGGATAAAAACTCTAAACAAAACTTGAAAAATAATGCATATGCTTCTTCTCACTATGAGGAGCGTTTCCTAGCTACCCTATTTACCCCAGTGGAATTTTACAAAAATGTTGCTGGCGCTCAAAGTTGATCTAACAAAGAATCAAGTGGGTTTAATTTAAAATTCGCCCCTAAATATGTTTGCTGGTTTTGAAATTCTGATTTTGTGCTTATGTAATACAAAAACAACTTTGGTTTAAAACAAAAATTGGCAAAAAAAATAGTAGTGCATTATTATGTGTTCTAATCACGTATGGTGTTTTGAAAAAAGGGATTCAAAATTGACAAAATTATTTCATTGCCATTGCAGTTCAAATGCATGGCTTTTCTTTCCTACAAGTTGCATAAAGTAAAAATAAAATCAACAACTATTTCTTAAATGAGTAGTCTATGAACTGATTTTTAGAATATGTAATCTAACAACCATACTATAGACAAATCTTCATTCTGTGTTTTTGTATCCTTCGACTTACAGAGTTTAGTACATTGCAGTTTATGGTCAAGTCTGTAATGTGCTTTAGCATCAATTTTAAAGTGTCTGGGGTTCTCAAAAAGTTTCCCCCAGTGATATGAATAATGCTCAGATGCTGGTGTCAATGGCTCAGCTTCCTTTGATTTTTCTTATAAGTGCTTTTCTTGGTAAAATATATAAACTTAGAAACAGAAGTTCCCTTGGCTCATATTACACTCAAGAGACAATGATGATACTAAAGTCCCTTTCATAATCAGGGCCTTTGTAGAGATTGTCCAGGTAGTCTTAGCCAAAATATCCCTCTCATTGTACTCTACTCCAGGGCAACATGTGGCGTGCCAGCTGGATGCCCTCCCTACATGCCTCAGGTGGCCACATTTCAATGGTGTCTATAGAGCACAGGCCAAATTCTCATTCTCTGTGTTAATCAGTGGGAGAATTCCCATAGAAAATGGGATGGGAGCATATTTTAGGAAAATTCAAAGAGATTATCCAGATGATTAGGCCAGGACATTGTAAATTCGGGTTTTATGTAGAATTTCTATAGCATTATCTTACTTGACCAAAGAATGCTAAAAATTTGGATATATTTAGAAATTAAAAATAATCATGCTTTTTATTCTACTGTGATTTCTCCAAAGAGATCTCTACAAAAATTTTCTTTGGATGCAATAGAAGCTCATCTTGATTCATAACATCAAAGACAACTGATGTACCTACTAATATAATTTGATTAAACTTTTTCCCATGATCTTGAAAGGATCTGAATTCTACTTATAGAAGTCTCATTATACCTCTCTTTTCAATTAAATTCTAATCAATTCTACAAACATTTAGTGTTTACTATGTACAAAGCACTGAAATAGATGCTGTGAATAATTCTATGTATGATACTTTATGATATGTGACATATTTTCACATTCATTATCTTATTTGGTAAAGATTCTCCTTATAATTATTATTTATTTAAATTGCCTAGGTGATGCTGTATTTGAATTTAGCGTAGAGTTTTGTTTTTTGGGTGAGTCCAGAGACCATTCTAGAAATACATTTAGTTTCCCTTGAATGAAAGATAAAGATGCATCATTACATTATTATATTAAATTGAATTGGGTTGGAAACAGTGGTATTTCCTGAGATTTTCTGTAGGTTTTATATGTCATTAGGCTCAGTCTAAAGTGCATTTTTAATGACCTAATTGAAAAGGTTTGTGAACGTGTTTCCAAAAATAATTTATTTACAATTTTAAGGCAATATTGATTTATTGCATTTCCTATAATGTCTTTTTTAAGATAAGAAATTGATTTCTCCAGAAACTACTCATATTTAGAATTATGTCAAATTCTACTGTTCAACCATGAAGACTGTAAGTGCAATACAACTTCTAAAGAATAGATCTGAAAGCTATTATTCTCCATTTAGCATGTACACTATTCTCTAATATTGTTGCATCTAATGCCTATTGAAATGTTCTATTTCTCTATTAATATTACATTATAAAGTCTTATTTCTACATATTCCTGAGATTTTTTCAAGTAATTTTCTCAAACCTACTTTATAAATACTTTAAAACAACCTTAGTTTTATTTTTATTTGTCTTACTTCTCTTATCCATAGTGTTGAAATGGAATTTATCGTTTCGCATTTTTAATATTTCCAAAAAATTTAAAGGGAAATCATCTTCATTTTAAGCACTGATCATATCATTCTTTTCACAAACCCCAAACTCAAAAACTGGGAGGAACATCTTTATTTGCTTTATTTCTAATATCAAATGTGCAAAAAGGCACTCTCCAGGTAACTTTCAGTTATGTCACCCTGGGTGTTTGGCCAGAGGGCAGTCATGTTGACCCCATCTGCAAAGTCTGGCTAAACTAGAATCTTGGACTATTAGAATCCCATTCATCAAGGTCCACATAAAGTAAGGTAGGTGGGAAGCAGGAGGACAGATGGTAGGGTCGGCAGCAAGGAACTTGTTTGTTGACATTGATATAGACCCTTCTTCTTGCCAGAGTGACTCCATGGACTTGTTTTGGCATGGAAGACTAGGCCAGAGCTATCATCTTAATAGAAGGTGAGCTGCAGGCAAACTGGAGAGATCCATGCACAGTAGGTGTTTAGGGTTGGCTTAGATTTTGTCTATCAGCTTGACTGTCATACATACTTGATTGATGTGCAGTGGGGCTTGAAAGTGCTGCATTGATGTTGAGGACTGTGTCATAAGGTTCCTGATATGGTGCACATGTCTGAATGGAGTTGGACATTGACTATCCTTGCCTATGCCAAGCAACACCAGACTTGAGTGCATTATTCTGCAGTTGAGTAGCAGATGGTGAGTGCAGACGTTTGGAGGGGGTGTGCCTTCAAACACAATATGGAGCCAGCAAACTTACTTAGAAGGTTACTGCATGTCTTGACTTTGGCAGCTATTTTTTAAGCACTGATGAAAAATCCAACTCCCATCCATTGTTACTCTCCGAATATTCAGCATGGTTGGTGTTCCAGGCAAAGGAGATGTGAAAATCAAATGCACTGTTCACTGTGTTGGTCACAGTTGGTTGAAGGTGACTCCTTGATGTTGGCTAAATGGGCTAAATAAACATTCTCAGACTGAATATTACTGAACTTGGTACCAAAATAGTTATTAACAAAATAGGAAAACTTCATCTAGAAGTGGTCAGAGAAAGAGCCTTCAAAGCACTGGAAGAACACTGAGGTCAAATATGGTACTTAAGAGTGACTTTATTTTCTTTGGTTTTTAATTCAGGGAAAGTATTATGTTCTTTGGAAATAAAAATAAGAAAATCAAATATCTCAATAAAGGTTCCTTATACACAGAATTATGGAGATCCACAGATGAATGAGCACAGTAATTCCATATGTATAGGAAAAGTAGTTTTTATTGGTGTTTGATTTTTTCCCCTGAGTGGGTTCTGACTGAATACATATAAATTCATTTTAGGTTTAAAATAAAGGTTTTTTTTTCTTTCAGATTAAAAGGTAAAGTATGCTCATCGCATATAATTATGGAAATAGAAAAAATATATAGCGCATAAATTTAAATCAGGTATGAATAATTCTAAGATTTTACTCAGCTTCCTTCCAATTTTTTTGTACATTTCTAAGTGGATGTGTGTGTGTGTATTTTTAAGTAAGAATTTGGATCATATAGTCTTCATTCTACTTTTCTCAATTAGTATTAATTATAATATTAGTTCTCAGAGTCATAAAATACTCATTTTTAATGGTTGTATAATATTATACCTTATTTATGTACCAAAAAATATTAAACATCTCCATATTTGATATATAGGTTATTTTCCACCAGTATCTCTACTGAGGACCATTCTTATATGTGCACTTTTATCTACATCCTGAATTATGTTTTAGCATAGCTTTTAGAAGGTTGATTTCTGAGTAGAGGATGTAAACTTCTCAAGGTTCTCTTGTCAACAGCTCCCAAACTGTATGTGAGAGTGCTTTTCTAAGTACAATCTTACCCACTTTAAATAGTATTATTTTATAAATATTTGCTAATTTAGCAGGCAACAAAAACCTGGCTTATTTTGTTTTACTTTGCATCAATTTGATTAATATGGAACTGGAATGTCTTTCATATGCTTATTTCCCATTTTTTTCTTCTTTCTATGAATAGTTTGCTTATGTTCTTTACTCATGTTGTCTTGATGATTAGTAAGATTTTTTAAATGTTAAATCATTACTTTTGTCAAATGTGATGCAATTAAAAAATGTAATGCAATTCTCCCAGTTTTAATATACCTTATAATAGTTTTCATTGTTGTTGATGTGAGAAAGTGTCAAGTACTTTTTTAAAAGACTTATTTATTTATTTGAGAGAGAGAGAGAGAGAGACAGCATACTAGCGCACTGCCAGAAGGGGCAGCAGGAGAGGGAGATGGAGCCCCAAGCACACTCCACACTGAATGAGGAGCCTGACACTGGGTTCTATCTCATGACCCAGAGATCACGAGCCTAAGTTCACGACCTGAGCCAAAAGTGAGAGTAGGATGTTCAACAAACTGCACCCTGAAAATGTTAAGTATTTGTATACTCAATCCTATTGTATTTTTTCCCTATGACTATAGCCTTTGCTTTTATCTTCTTTTTTATCAGCTTGAAATCTGATAAAAATTCACCATTTTTCTAGTATCATCCTGGCTTTATTTTGTATTTTTAACTCTATTCCTTCCAGAATTTATTTTAGCTTAAGGTATGTGGTAAGCATTTTGATTTTGTTCCTAAAACTGAATCAGTTGTCCCAACACCATTTCTTCATTGGTGCCATCCTTATTACTTACTAATATTTATCAACATTAGGATCTATTTTTTAATTATCTGTTCTTTCACTGGTTTCATACAGTTTCCATTAGAGCTTCACAGGAAGTTTACACATCTGTTAAGTCAAGTCCTTCCTTATTCTTCTTTTTTCTTTTTTTTTCTGTTTTTCAAAAATACTTTGACTGTTGTCACCTACTTATTCTTCAAGATTAGTTTACCTCATTCGGTCACCAAAATGTCCCATTGTAATTTTTATTGGAATTTTATTAAACCTATAAATTAGTATCAGTTATCTTTGTGATATTCAGTCTTCACACGCAGAACCATTATATGTTTCTATTTCTATAATGTTTACAACTAAATAGTGTCTTTCTGTTCATAAAAGTCCTGAAATTCTTTATTATATTTTTTTATTTTTAAATTTTTTTCTTTATTATATTTAAGTATAGGCATGCTGTGTTCTTGTTATTGTCCTTAACTGTGTATATTCCATTTTCTAATTGTTCAGTAGAAAAGCCATATCTTTTTTGTAATACTTTTATTATGATTTGATTACATAAATTTTAAAATGATTACCACAATAGGTTCAACTGACATCCGTCTTCTCACATACATACAATAAAAGGAAGGAAAACGCAAAAAAAGAATTTTTTTCTTTGTAATGACAATTCTTAGGATTTATTCTTTTAACAACATGCCAATACATTATATAGCAGTGTATGATATTTATTATCTAGCTACTTTATTCAACTTTCTTAATAATTTTAGTAATTTTTTACATTCTCTTAAGTTTTTAAGGTCATTGAATTATCTGTGAACAATGATGACTTTATCTTCTTTTTTTCCTTCATATTTCTGTTTAATGTCCTACTCTATTGACTAGAATTTCCAAAACAGCTAAGTAACCATGAAGAAAGAAGGTATCCTTTTTCTTGATTATGTGGTAATGTCTCTAGTTTGTTTGATTGTTTTTTAATAGTTTTAAGATGGATGTTTGTTGTTGATTCAAGACATATTCTTTGTCATATTGGATTAAAATACTATTTCTAACACTTTCTTAGTTTATTAAGAATGAGTGTTGAAGTACATTACATGCCTTTTGGGATAAATATTTTAAAAATCTAACTAATGGACATAGACCTTTATTGTGATGTGCTTTTCAATTCAGATCAGTTCTAACACACATTTATTCAGTACTTACTATGTGCCAGAAATTGTTTGCTGGGCATTGGAATTCAGATGCATATTCCTTTTCTTTAAAAACATAGGATTATTCAGAACATGATAATTCAGCAAGGGATTTATAGTAATTGATTTCCCATTATTAAATTGCCCTGCATTACTAGAAAAACATTACATTTGGTATTTTATGAAGAACACTTTGAAGGCTTTTATAACCTAATTGTATACCATGTCAAAATGTGGATTTTAAAAATAGCTAAAAATAAAATTATTATTTACAGTCAAACTTACAGGTTTTTATATCTGAAGTAATAGTGTTCAGATTCTAATAAAGACCATCTATAAAATTTGATAATGTCTCAGAAAATTCATAGATCTCTATATTATAGTTTTTTTTACATTCTATATTATCAGAAAATTGGAATTTACTATCATATTTTATCACTTCTTATACCATATGACAGAAATGGTATGAGATATTGTGACCCATCACTTTCATGATGCCAACATTGTGTTTTCATTTGTCTGGGAGTCTTCTGCATTATCTGTGGGATTTAAGTATGCACTTACATTGATTTATTTTCAATTGAAGGGTTTTTTGTATTAATTCTCTTGCTTCAGTGTAGGTTAGCATAATATATCTAGGTTATTAGATATATTATGTTTTATATATACTATAATACTATAGTTTTATAATTTATTTTATTTTTCAGAATTCTTTATTTTGTTATTTTGTATAATATGCATGAATATCGAATATTTTAAAACTATACCCTTTTAACCTGATTCTTTATATTTCACTCAAATCAAAACAGCAAATATTGATCAAGAATCAATTTTCTAGTTAGCATCATGCTAGTTGTTATGAATTATACAGAAAAATGTAAATCACATACTGTCAGGAACTTACTTCCTGGTTGGTAGATAAGGTACAAACAAGGAAAAAGTGAAAAAACAACACATCCTAATGAAATATCTATTTTTATAGTAGCTAATATAAATATAGTCATATTCTTGTTCTATATTTAAGCAAATGTATTAGAATTCACAACATACCTTTTGTATATTGACCTCACCCTGGCTTCTTGCTTTTCCTATCTTATTGTCCTTTTACAATTATTTCTTCACTTGCTGCTTAAAAATTGTATTTATTTTGCAAGATTTTTAAAAGTGTCTTTGGAACAACACCAGATAGACAAATGTCATGCACATTAATTTCTGAAATATTACCAGTGATAATTTGTCTCACACAAAGGTGACCCTGCTCAGCATTTGGAAATAAGAGTAGTGCAGGCTACTATAATTGTAAACTGGAAAAGCATTGCTTTCTGAATCTCTTATTTCATTAAAAAACTTGCCCTGATTTTTAGAACCATTCACAAAAGAATTAACATGTAAAGTAGGAGAAATCCAAATGCTAACATGAAGTTAGCATCTCTACTAAATGGGAATTTTAGCAGTAATCTTTAGTATATTAAGGAAGTAGAGTCCTATCCTTTGGACTTTGATGAGATTTTTCTATCACGGGGACATCTATTTTAAATTTTATCATTTGATCTATGTTTAAGTTAACCTGAAAATGTTATCGTATTTTGGAAAATTTATATCCCTCTCAATTTTTTAATGCCTGCATTGCATGATGTTTGTCACAGACCACAATACCTATCCCTGTGGAACTGTTATCCTATCTAATTGAGAAGTAATACTATTGATTAAGTAATACTTACAGCTTCCAAACTTCAAGGCATTTTTTCAGCCACCATTCTCCCTAACCTCACTGGGAGCTTCCTGTGTGGTATCATTCATCTGAGGTCTTATTAAAATGTAAATAAATTACACCCAGCACACTTCCTCTATTTGCCCAGCTTGTTACTATATCGAAACAACTGTCTTAATGAAACACATATTGATGTATTGTGTATTTCCGTGCTAAACCAAAGTGAGAAGGAAGTTATGTGAATATATAATAGAACCCACTTCATAACAGTTTTTGTTAAAGCATTTTATGAATTGGAGATAATCTGAGCCATGGGAGATGATGTAATTCTACATGACAGAGTTTACAGAAAGAGGATAGCTCCTCAGATAGAATTGGATTAGACTCCTGAGATATATGCTTTTGGGCTTTTATAGTGCTTTACCTTTATAAGCATAGCCAACTCTCAGTTTTCCATACTAATATTATAGTATTGTGGTAATTATAGTAAAAACAAAAATAAAGAAACAACTTTATTATCTAAGGTAGTTTTTCTTTGGCCTATATATACAGTATTTGACATTTTGACATCAAATTTGCCCATTTATTTTTGTTTTTCATGGGTTAAGGAAGCTATTTCTAACATCCATATTATGGAATGGAAATGATCTAACACTTGTATAATGTCATACTTTGTTATATGTAACAGATATTCTCCATAGGGCATGATTGGATAAAACCTGACTCATGTAATAATGAGCAATAATAATAGTAAATAATAATAATAGGCATATGAAATACAGTAGTACTTGGTTAATTGCTAAATTTGTTTGTAGAAAATAATTATTATTGCTTGAGTACATACCAAATAGTGGGAATAAGAGGCAACTGAGTGATATGCAGGAGAAAAAGAAGAAGCCAAACTGGGATTAAAACTTGTCATGTTTGAATGAAATGCTGACATCCCAGTAGTAATTGATTGTCTCTGTGATCAGACTTTCTGGTGTTTGTAATTTCTTTCTTATACTTTCCTGTATTTTCCTTTTTTTTTCTTTATCCATTGGGCATATGTTAATTTTGTAGTCAGAAAAAGTTAATGTAAAAATGTGTTAGGTGTTATGTGTTATCCCCATTTGCAAATAATTCGTTGAGTGAACTGTATAAAGTCTCCCAGGGAGAGTGGAAGCCACGAGCTAAATTTAAAGGCAAAGTACTCCATTACACAAATAATCTGTTGTCTCAGAATGTATTGAAGTTTTGTTATCACTTCTCATTGTCTGAAAATTCCAAACTGGAGACAACTTAATTAGGGAAATAGTAATAATATGAATAACATTAGGTTCTGCACCCATTTTTTTACTTCATTTAGGAAGAAGAGCTTCACTATGTTGAGAATATGATCTATGTTGTTGTCATCTATGGCAAGAGTGTTCGAAGCATCCTTTTTCTCCTGCCCTGTTTCAAAATCAGTCTCCCTGAGGAAAACTGTATATGTAATTAGCATCTCGTTTAGCCCAAGTCATGGAGACTCAAGTTCATGTAGTGAGGGCATTAGTACTAGGAGGCTTACCTGAATATTTATGTAGCATATAGCAGTTAGAGAGCCAGCTAAATATTAGTGGAATTAATTATATTTTGTTAGAAATATGTTATACTGGGCCTCTGTTACTTTCAGAGAGGGTTAGTACAATTTAGAAAAATGTGACCTCTTCCAGGACCTTTGTGCAAATTATAAAAATAACTTGCTCCAACTGATGGAGCTTGGGCCAAGGAGCATGGCTTCTAGAGTGGAACACACACCTAGATTGGGTGCTCTTGTACAGGGTACAACCTGCACACTCAGTCATGGCTGCCCTATGTTATATGCTTTATAAATGATTTGAAAATAGTTGCTGTTGCTTTATAGGTTCCAAACTGTTCTCTTGCACAGCAAACCAAGAATCACCTTCAGGTAGCTTAGCAAAAAGATGCTTATCTAAGCTTGAAGTTAGTCTGGGACCCTGATGATACAAATCTATTGCTTTGCTTCAGACATCTGATTTGAATAGCACTGAGGGTGGAAGGAAATGAAATAAAGTCACCATAAAATCATAGATGAGTTTTTCAAGTCTGACTCCTGGAAGATCTAGGTTATATTTTGAAATGGCATCTAAAATTTTGGGCTATCTTACTGTAACTTCAGATGGCTTGATATACAAAAGGGTAGATAAAAAGAGATATAAATGGACATCTCCTTGTTCTGAAAAGAATGAAAGGTGGTTTAAAAGGATACATAGACATATGTTATAAATACACATATGTATATGAAAGTAAATATAAATAAAGTATATGATATAAATGAAGTAATTGTAAACTGAAAACATAAGGGAAAAACATAAGAATTAGACCTGTATATTAAAAGAAGACCTATATATTAAAAGCCATTCTGTAAAGAATCTTATATACATTTACAAACTGGACTTTTGACCGTTTGTTTTAAAGAAATACATTCAGACTAGAAAGAACTATCTTCCTCTGATACTCTTCAGTATATAAAGAGGTCACTGTATTATACCATGAATACCATGATCAATGTTCACTTTTATGAGAAACAAAGAATATTTTGTAGGTATACCTCTATTATAGCCCTCAATTTAGATTGATAACATCTCAGTGATGTGCAATTTGGTATCCTCACTCTTATAAGATACAGACCAGGTAGGTGACACTCCATTCTGATATAATTCAAAGGAAGATTCTAGAATATATCTAGATCTAACCTCCAATGGAAGAACTGCAATTTTTTAATAGATATTGTTTTTCTAGGTTATGCCTCTAATTGTTATTAGATAATATGAATTCTAGTTGTATTACTGGAAAAAAAGCTATTTTCGTTAATTAATAGCAGAAACAGTAATCAAGTTAGGGATTGAGTTGAAATTCTCTTATAGAAATTGCAAAGCCTCGCCAAAACAGTCAAAAAAATGTCCACCCCACTTTACCTGAGAAATTAGCTGGAGAGTGTGATTTCATAGGACCCCAAAAATCTCTTTAAACCTTTATTTTCTTCTTCTTTTTTTTAAAGATTTTATTTACTTATGAGAAAGAGAGAGAGAGAGAGAGAGAGAGAGAGAGAGGCAGAGACACAGCAAAGGGAGAAACAGGCTCCATGCAGGGAGCCGGATGTGGGCCTCAATTCCGGGACTCCAGGATCAGGTCCCGGCCGGGCAGATTTACGCAGGCACTAAACTGCTGAGCCACCCAGGCATCCCTAAACTTTTTTTTTCATTCTGCTGTAATATGCAAACAACTGGGAGATGGAGGCTCCAATTTCTTCTTTGCTATAGCGTGGATATTGCCTAATTCTCATACTACAAGGTGAGGGAATTTTATCACATACTCCATCACCAAACTTTCTTGTGTCCTTAAGCAATTTGTGTGATGTTCCATGCTTTATTTTATGGATTAGATGTCTTGTTTGCCAAAGAGAAGTAGTAATATTTACTGTTACAGGTTCCTGGGTTAAAGGTGAATTATTATGACATTTTTTTGTGTGAGATAAAGTCTGGCGAATACTTTGATTTCTTTGACACTTTGTAAATGTGAAGGATTAATGTTGATCCAAAAACATCAGTAAGATATTCAAAGTTGATGCATCCTACATTCTGAATTTTTACAGCACAAAGTTTGCTGATTTCCCCATTCCTTTCAGTCTCTATGAAGAAAAAAAAAAGTTTTGAAAATCCTGGAAGCAGATACTACATGTTTATCTCATTTTATGTGATGAGTGATTTTGTAAATCTATTCATAATTTAAATGCTCTAGGAGAATCTATTCTCAAGGGAATTTTATTGTGGATCATTATGTAAAGCAAAAATCATTTTTAGAGTGCATATTACTCCCTATTTCAACATGGGAACTTTCTGATTTGTAAGAGTTAGTTAAGTGCCCAGAGAAGCATATCCCTTTAGTATGTTCCTGAGGAAATATAGCCACAAAACTGTGAGGGAATAAGTTGGAAAATACTACCTTGATTCATTTAAGTATTTGGACCTCTTTAGGGAGATTCCTTAGCTACTGTTTGGTATAAGAGTAAGTCTAGATGACATGTTCTCCACAATTGCTTGGAATGGGTTTATTCTAGCTCAGTCCAGCTCCAATTTTTTGGCAACTCATTATGAACCATGAAATGCTAGCTCTTCTCATTGTGTGGTTTCTGTCAGCATTGTAAGGACATGCAGAATTCTTTATCTCCTGTTAGGGAAGTATTGTACCCTCAGACTCGCCTTCCATCCATGTCCTAGTCCTCTTGATTGGCAGAAATTCCTAATCTCTAGAACTCTTAGACTTTTTTTAGAGATGTAGTGGAACAGGCAGTTGAGGATTTCCTATTTACATGTAACCATCATGGAAACCTTCATTCAATGGCACTTGGACTTCCCCACCCACCCATATACACACCCCTGTAGCTGGGCCTCCAAATCTTGTATTACATGAAATATAATTAGGCAATAGTTATTTACTGAAGAAATATCACAAGTGTTTTATACTCATTATATAAAAAGAGTTCATAAATTATATCACCCAAACTAGATACTTCTGAGAGTAAAAGGAGCCATATTAAGAATTATGGTAAGACAACAGGGATAAATAAGGTCGGGTTTTTAGCCAGACTACATCCACCACTTAACCCTTCCCAAACTCCATTGGCACAATAGATCTTTTGTGGCAGGCTAAGCCATGAAAACTCACAACTTTCTGCTGAAAGGGGCTGACTCAATGGAGCAGAACATGAAAAATCACATGCCCCTAGGTGTCACAAACAGTAGCAGTCTCAGTGGTAAACAAATAGAGAGGATAAACATTACAGTAGCCTGAAGTTGCAATTCAGGTTGGGGCAGGCAATAGACTGGTAAATTGCCAGAAGTGTAACAAGGAAAATTGGAAAAGGAGGCTGCTGTAGTAGGCATTAATATTAACATATCCCTGGTGGTTTGAAGTCTACACATATTCTAGGAATAAGTGGCCAGAGAGGGTCCAAGATATCCACATACCCAAGGCTGAACCTAAGACCTTCTGCAAAGAGGAGATATGAGCGATCCCAGTACAAAGTAAGAGCCAAGGAAGACATGTTAAATGCCTGAACATTGAATGCATTTCCAACCCATACACATACGTCAGCAAAAGATGTTAGTTTATTGCCCTCAGAGTCTTTGAATCCAACTCCAGACCAATCATTAGATGTGAACTGCAAACTGTGCTGACATAGGGGCAAGGCTTAGCTAAAAAAATGAAAATAGGAATTATAAAAACTGACCATAGACATCAGCAGCTGCACAACATGAAGGAGATAGACCCCACAGAATTAGATTGGTAAATCACTAAACAAATAAATAACAATAACAACAACAATCTTCTGGAGGGAAAAATCCAAAGCCAGAGTTGCTATAATATATTATATAAAATGTCAACTTGCAAGAAAGAAATCATAACACATATAAAGAAACAGGAGTGTAACCAATACCCAGTTATGAAAGCAGTCAGTAGAAACTGTCCCTAGGTTGGAGGAGGGAGAGCAGATATCAAATTTAGCAAAGACTTGAAAGCAACTGTTAAAAATATATTCAAATAGGGATCCCTGGGTGGCGCAGCGGTTTGGTGCCTGCCTTTGGCCCAGGGCGCGATCCTGGAGACTCGGGATCGAATCCCACGTCAGGCTCCCAGTGCATGGAGCCTGCTTCTCCCTCTGCCTGTGTTTCTGCCTCTCTCTCTCTCTCTCACTGTGTGCCTATCATAAATTAAAAAAATATATATATATATTCAAATAACTAAAGGAAACTATGTTAAGTAATTAAAATGTTAATATAATTACTTTTAAAATAAAGAATATCAATATAAAGAGAGAACTTTTTTTTAAAGAAACAAAAATTCTGGATTTTACAAGCTCAATAACTAAAATGAAGAATATTCTAAGGGACTCAACAATAGATCTAAGATGGCAGAAGAAAGAATCCGTGAACTTCAAGATAAATCAGTAGAAATTATCTAATCTGAAAAACATGAAAAAAAAGGAAGAAAATAAACAGAGCTTCAGAAACCTGAGATACCATCTAGCATACTAACACATGTGTAACAGAAGGAGAAGAAAGAAGAAGATAAAGGACAGAAAATGATATTTGAAGTAATAATGGCCCCAAACTTGCCAAATGTGACGAATAGCATTAATCTACACATCTGAGAAGTTGAACAAACTCCAAGTGTGAAAAATGCAAAAGGATCCATATATTGACACATTCTAGTCAAACTTTGAAAGCCAAAGAAAAAGAGAAATTCTTGAAAGCACTAAAAGAAGAAAGACTCATTCAATATAGGAAACAACACTCTGATTAACAATGTAACCATCATCATCATTGATGATGACTTCTCATCAGAGAAGTCTCTGACTTCTCATCAGAAACATTGACTCCTCATCAGAAACAATTAAAACTAAAGGCAAAGGAACAACACACTCAAAGTGCTGAAGGAAAAAAGATTTTTAAAGTAACCATCAAGAATTTTATACTCAGCAAAACTGTTCTTCAAAAATAAAGATAAAAGAAAGATATTCCAAGATAAACAAAGACTGAGGCAAATTGTTGCTAATAGACCTTGTAAGAAATACTAAAGGAAATCGTTTAGGTTGAAAGGAAATGGCAGCAGTAACTAAAATCCACATGAAGCAATACATTGCATTATAATATTAAGTTGATAAATATAAATATGGCATAAATATATAACAAAATGCAATTGAAGAAGAAGGAAGAAAATTATAAAGGTTAGGCCAGAAATCAGTGAAATAAAAAACAATAAAATGGTAGAGAAAAATCAGTGAAAACAAGAGTTGATTCTTTGCAAAGACCAATAAAATTGACAGACATGTAGCTAGAATGACTAATGAAAAAGTAGAGAAGATAATAGATTACTGAACTCAGGAATAAAAGCTGAACACCACTACCAACTCCATAGAAATTAAAAAGATTAAAAGGTAAAACTATGAACAAATATATTCCTAAGACAACTTTGGTGAAATTATCTAGCTGCTGGAAATGCACAAATTACTGAAACCAATTCAAAAAGAAATAGGAAATCTGAATAGATCTATAATAGCAAAGAGATGAAATTATTAATTAAGTCATCTCACAAAGAAAATCTGGATGAAGATAACTTCACTGCATCCTATCCATTATTTAAAGAGAAACAATACCAATATTTCACAAACTTTTTCAGAAAATAGAAGGAAGAGGAACATTTTTTAAGTTCATTTTATGACAATAATATTATGCTGAGACCAAAGCCAAACAACCATGTCATAAGAAACCATTAGCCCTCATGAATATAGACACCAAAGTCCTCAACAAAATATTCACAATTCAAATACAGCAATTTGTAAATGTACTATACATCCTGCCCAAGTAGAATTTATCCTAAGGATGCAAGTTTGGTTGAACATTCAGTAATTAATAAATTAATTGATTAATTAATGTAATATATCATATTAATAGAATAGAGGATAGAACCCTGTGACTATTGCAATACACAAATGTATTTGAGAAAATCCACCATCCATGACAAACACTTTCAATAAACTAGGACTTGAAGAGAACTTTTGTAACCTGACAAAGGGCACCTATGCAAAATCTACAACTAACATCACACTTAATGATGAGAGACTAACTGGTTTAACCCTAAGAACAAGGAGGGTTCTCACCTCTTCTATTCAACATTGTACTAGGGTTTCTGTTGAAAGAAAGAAAGAAAGAAAGAAAGAAAGAAAGAAAGAAAGAAAGAAAGAAAAAGAAAGAAAGAAAGAAAAAGAAAAGGAGAGGGGGGAAAATAAACATAACAGAAAAGAAAGAAACCAAAGGCATCCAGATTAGAAAGTAAAAAGTTAACACTTTTTATTTGCAGAAAATGAATTATGTAGAAAAGCTTAAGGACTACCTTTATGCACACAAATAAATGAGCTCAGCATGTTTACAAATTATATTTTATTTTGTAATTATATAGAATTTATATTATAGTACAAAATATGATATATATTATTTTATAATTATACAAAAATCAATTGTATTTCTATATACTACCAGTAAGCAATGAAATTTTTTAAAGTAATTCTATTCACAATAGCATCAGAAAGAATAAAGGCATTTTTGTAGAAATTGACAAGCTGATCCCAAAATTTATATGTAAATGCAAAGGACCCAGAACAGTGAAAATAATTCTGAAAAGGAAAACAAAGTTAGATGACCTATGCTCATGGTTTTAAAACTTACTATAAAAATGATAGTAAGGAAGGGTATAGTACTGACAGATAAATCAATAGAATGTAGTTGTAAATTCAGAAAATTAGCCTTTATATTTTTGGTGAGTTGATTTTGACAAAGGTACTGAAGCAATTTGTTGGGGTCAGGGATACTTTTGTTGTTGTTGTTTTAAATGAATAGTGTTAGAACAATTGGTGCTAGGACTATATGAAATATAAATGAATATCCATGGTGCTAGAACTATATGAAAAAAGGCTTTATATCTTTATCTCACATCATACACAAAGATTAATTCAAAATGGATCATGGACCTAAATGTGAGAGCTAAAACTATATAACTTCTATAAGGAAACAGGAGAAAATCTTCATGACCTTGAGATAGATAGGGTTCTTAGATATGGCACCAAAACATGACACAAAAAATTAAAAAACTCCAAATTGATAATATGGAGTTCAATAAAATTAACTTTAATACTTCAAAAGATATCACTAATGAAATGAAAAGAGTGGGAGAAAATTTTTTAGATTTTATGTATTTTTAGAGAGGGAACATGAGCAGGGGGAGGGGCAGAGGGAGAGGAAGAGGGAGAGAAGCAGATTCTCCACTGAGCAGAAAGCCCAATGTGGGGCTCGATGGGTCATTTAACCCACTATACCACCCAGACACCCCTGCAAGATTTATTATTTGCAAATATATATCTGATCTTTGTCCTCATAATATATAAAGAATTCTTCAATAATAAAAAGATAAGCAACCCCATTAAAAATTGGGCAGCATGTTTGAATAAATATTTCACCAAAGATGATATAAGATTCATGAATAAGAATATGAGAAGATGCTCAATATCATTAATCCTTAGAAAAAAAGTATATTAAAACCACAGAGATGCTGCTTTATGCTAGCTAAATGCAGTAATAATAGGCATGCAATAACAAGTATTAGTGAAGATGCTAAGAAATTGGAACCCTCATAGCTAGTTGAAATTTAAAATGGTACAGCCAAAAAAAGAAATAAATAAAAATAAAATGGTATAGCCACTTTAGAAAATGGCTTAGCAGTTCTTAAAAGTTAAAATAAACTCCATTCAGTGTGAAGTCTGCTTGGGATTCTCTCCCTCTCTGCCCCCAACCTCTCTAAAAATAAATAAATAAATAAATCTTTTAAAAAATATATTTTTAAAAAGTTAAAATAAACTTACCTTTATGACCCAGAAATTTCACTTCTAGATATCTACTCAAGAGAAATGCAAACATGTGTTCCCACATAGACTTCTATATATGTCAATGTTCAGAGCAGAATTTTTCATAATAATCAAAAACTAAAAACAATCTACATGTTCACCAACTGATGAATGGATAAACAAAATGTGGTACATCCACACAATGGAATACTATTTGTCAATAAAAGGGAACAGGCTATTGCTACATACCACAACATCGATGAATCTGGAAAACATTATGATAAGCCATATGCATGATGATAGATATTGTATGATTGCAAATATATGAAGTGTCCAGACAAGGTAAATGTTTAGTGACGGAAAGCGGATTAGTTATTGTTTGGGCCTGGGGGTAAGAATGGGTTGATTAAGGACATGAAAGGTCATTCTGGAGTGACAAAGAATGTTCTAAAACTGAGCTATGGTGATGACCACTCTAAATTTATTTAAAGTCTTTAAGTTGTACACTTAAAGGGTGAATTTTGTGTTGTGTAAATTATATCTCAAGATTGTTAAAAGTGAAATTATGTTAATTAAAACTAAGAAGAGAAAAACTTGGCAGACACTCCCTTAACCAAATTACCAAGATTAACCTCCCCAGTGAGAAGTCATATGGATATCATGTACCTTCTGATATTTTACAAGAAGAGCTCTTCATTCATTTGCATTCTTCCCTAAAACTACAATCCCAGTCTAATCACGAGAAACATCAGACAAATCCAAGTTGTTATTTGGATTATTATTAAAAATATCTGACTACTACTCTTTGAAACTATCAAGGTGATAAAAAACAAGAAAAGACTGAGAAACGGTCACAGATCAGAGAAGAATTAGGAGAAATGGCGACTAAATGCAATGTGGTATCCTGGATTAGACCCTTGGAACAGAATAAAGATAGTAGTAGAAACACTGGTAACATCTGGATAAAGTATGTAATTAATAGTATTGTATCAATGTTAATTTCTTCCTTTAACAAATTTACCACGGTGATGTAAGATGTTAATGTTAAATAGTGAAGAAAATGCAGGAATTCTCTGCACTATCTTTACAACTTTTCAATACATGGGAAAATTTCCAAAATACAAAGTAATTTTAAGAAAAGGAATGGGGGGTTTAAAAGTTAAAAGAGAATCATGATTTAAATGTAATATGTGGATCTTGTTTAGATCCTAATTCAAACTAGCCAGTTCAAAATGAACAAAGAACAAAAAAACATTCAGAAGTCAATCATTTGACCTAAGATATTGGATAACATTAAACATTAAAGAATTGCTATTATTTTTGATGCAGGATGATAATATTATGATTTTCAGAAGCCATTCTTTTTTAGCACTACAAACTAACGTATTTGTGAGTAGAATGACATATCTGGAATTGTCTTTAAAATGACTAGTCGAAGAAAAAGTGGATGAGTATAGACAAAAAAAAGATGGCCTGTGGGTGATGAATATACTCATACCATATACGGTAGCTCATTTTACTATGCTCTCTACTCTTGCGAGTGTTTGGGATTTCCCATAATAAATTTTTGTTTAAAGGAAAGGAAAAAAAGTGAATGAGAAATAATTAAAATATTATAATTTCCCTCTACACTGACCACAGGCAGGGCTTCTCTTAAAAATTATCTAAGCAATGTCAGAATGAATACATTATAGAGAGGTGAGTGAACTCTCAAAAAACAATCTGAGCAAGATACAATCAATGCTGAATAGTTGGGAGAACATTAAGAAAAATGCCCGAATTAGCATGGACCTCCTAAAGTAGAGTACTTTATTGTTCTTTTCTTGAAGACCTGGTGATACCTAAAACTCCTATGCATGTGAGGATTTTTTGAAAAGTACAGAGTGTGGTCAGAAGCAGCCCTGTGTTACTAGTCAGTGTTGCGATCTATAGTTCCTCACCCCCCTTCAGTTTTCTTCATCATCTGGGGCTTTGTTTTTTGGACTTGTGAGTTACAGGATAGGTTACTGTAATATAATGCATTTGCCACTTCTCTGGAAAGCCATTCAGAATCTCTAACTAGTGCAGAATGTACAACTCTTTTGCTAAAGGGTCTCTGCCAAGAGAAGCATTCTTCCGGGCTTTGTAATTTGCATTGATTACTGACTGAGCTGTTTCCCAGTGCATCACTGGGTGTTGACTGTAATCTATAAAGCCTTACATAGTTTTGTCCTGATTAAAGAAGTCTGACACTGGTGGTCAATTTTAATAATGACCGAGATCGATCTGGGTGACTTTTAAAAATTTTAACAGATTTTGGGACCTGAAATGTCAAGAGCAAGTTATTCTTATTGATCACACATACTCTGGAAATCTACTCTTTTAAAGGTGGGTACAGTGTACAGTACTGAAGTTGTTAAAAAAAATAAAACAGGAAGTTGAAAAGTAGATAGTATTGCCAAAAATGTTCTAGCCCTGACTTTGTGCTCCCTAATCTAATCCGACATGCCTTCAGAATATTTCACTTCCTTGATGACCATTTTTCCAGGTTCCATCCAAAACTTACCCCCACTACATGGTGACAGAGTTAATGATTATCTCATGAGGCAGATATGAATAGGAACAGTATTCATATCAGAGACAACTGGTCCCACTTCCAGGTCCATCTTTGGGCCAAGATATGTAGTCGCCAACAGTGAGTTGGCGACTGTATTTTTTGAGTCCTGGCGCAAAGTAAGATCCATCTGTTTTGCCCAGCCGTTTGCCTGAGTGCCACAAAATGGTCCTGTTATTAGTCTTATTTGTGGTCCTATTTGAGGTTAGGGGATAATATAAATAAACTTTAGTCCTCCTTGTGATGAATGTAGCATGGGAATTAAAAGTGGTGGTGTTGGTAGTGGTAAGTGATGTTGCGTCTCTATTTTCTCAATTGCTCTGTTTTCTTTGGATTGGGAAACAGACATTTAAGAATGAGTTTGTCATCTGGAAGGATAGTTGTGACCAAGTTTCCCTCAACAGGATACAAGATGTTATTTTTGAGCTTCATTACCCTCACCAAGGGGAAAAAAAAAAGAGAGGGAAAAAATAAGGAAGAAAGTGAAAGTAAGGAAGAAACATGCAGAAACAGAAGTGAAGAGAAAGGTCAAAGAGGATGAGGAATACGTGAAGGGAGGAGAAGAATGTAACATAGCAGACTACCTATTCATAGAAATTACTTTATTATTTTGAATTAATAGTTCAGTTAACTCAACATCTGGTGAATTGAGGAAAAGGAAATCTGACTGATTAAATTGAACTGCTAGTTGTCAGTTAAATAGTTTATATATAAATATGCATCCTAGTTTCCATCACACTTTCTTGTATGAACTAGATGGTGAATCAGTTTTTCACTAACCATATTTGGGCGGTGAGTAGAACAATACCAATTGGTGATGCAGATTTACTTAGAGGTGGACAGTTTTTATATTTCTGAATTGTTTATCGGGGATTATTGTTATTCCATATAATTTCTAAGCATGAGTTATTTTTGTCAGTTTCTTTTATGAATGTTTTGTTGCCTTTTAAGGAAATATGTGCACTCCCCTCTCTCATTCAGTTGTCCCTGGTGACGCCTCCATAATTTCTGTCTTTACACTGGTGCATTTTTAGTCTAATTCAAGCATGTGAGAAGCAGGGGAAAAGTTTAGTTAGTCAATGTCAGTGATTTTTTTCTGATCCATTCATGGATGGATTTTGTGAATCTGAACCAGTTTGCATTTAAAAATCTATATATATCAAATAGACACAATACCTAAAATATTCCTCCATATACTTGAAGGGAAAAAGAAAATAGAATTCATAAGTCAGAACAAGATGCATTTTCTAATAATAGATGCAATTTCAGGGGTGATTTATGATCATGCTCTCGTATGTGGAGATATTAAAATATTACCTTGCACTAATGTGAAGGTGGACATAAACACACCGCATTCAGTGCTACAAATATATATAAAAAAATGTACTGCTGTGCTGTGAAGTAAAAGAAAGATAATTCTATTATTTTCATTTTACACTAAAAAAAGCTATATTTTTCTAAATCCTGTAGTGTCAGTTATCTAAAGCTAAAAATAGGGATGACTTAATCTAGTCTGTTTTTTTTTAACTGTTATCTTATTTAGAGATGGTGTTGTATGAAGAAAGAAAGGATTGAAAAAATAGTGTGACATTTTAAGCCCAAATATTTATGACATAGTTGGAGATTTTAAAACCTGGACTCTTAATTTGAAGATTAAAAATACATATTAAAAAATGTGGTTCAGTTATTTAAAACCAGGAGATCTGGTTCAAATCCTGATGGTCCTCTCCTGCTGCTTCACATAGCAGTGGCTGCGTGTGATGCGATATATGTATATAGGATGGTATCCGGCATGCTAAGCCCACAGTAGGTTGCAATGAGCATTTCGTATTGCTTAACATGTTCATTTACCTCTACTTCACCATCTGCCCCACCACCAATGCAGTCACTTGAAACTAGTAGATCTAACATTTTTTTTTCCAAACCTATTTGAAGTCATAATTTCCCTTCAACATGTATATTCAGATAATAGATTTTCTTCTTTATTCTCTAAAATTAACATTTTATGTAATCTTTAGGCTGTGAAATTGTTGTTTAGGAGTTTTTTAAAAAATCAGATAGAATTTAGCTAAAATTCAGAGGCACTGAGTTTCTAGTCATATCATTATGAAGTTCTAAACAGGGAGGCATATTTTGTTTTTCAGAATTGCTTTTTTTTTTCCTCTTTAGATCCTTTTCTTTTCATTAAAAAACTACTCTGGGAAGAGGTTTTTTTTTTTTTTTTTTTTTTTTTTCTGTTAAGGAAAAAAAAAAAAAAAGCCACGCTTGACTGATAATGCATTGCTTTGGATGGTGAAACATTATGAAAGTTTAATTTTTAATTAAATCTGAAATACCAATTATAACTGAAAGAGATTTTAACCTGTTTCTTTTCAGACTGCCTGAAGTTACATTTAGAGACTGAAATCACTGCACCTTAAAAACAAAAGATTGAGCTGCACTGCATTCCTGTAAGTGAAAGCTTCCTGTACCTTCTTCCTCTGTGATTTTGTGACCAACCCAAGAAAAGACAAAAACATTGGAAACAGAGTAGCCAGGCATGAGTAAAAATTTAAATATCCCTGAAGAAATATATGTTTAAATGATTTTCTTCTATAAAAAAAGAAAATTTTTTTGGGCTCAATATTCAGTATGTCTTTTTTATTCAACCTAAATTGTGAATCCTTTTTTTTTTTTTTTTTGCCTGGTTTGAATTGCATTAGAGAGGGTGTCACCCACTGTGCATCCACACAGTGCCTACACCCTGACAGGAGGGATGCTTTATTTCTGTTCAAGTTTCACTGAAGGTAATAGATTTCTTATGGAATCAAAGTAGATTCCTTTTTCCTTTGTGATGTCATTAGAAATTTTTAGCCTTTGTGTCAATGGAAATGGAGAGGAAAAAAGTTCATGATGACATCACAAGATTCTGTTGCCTTGAGGACTTTGGGCAAAACTAAGTAAAATGCATAATTCCCTTGTGTGCGTGTGTTCCCCATTCTGCTATGAAGCAGTCAAAATAGCACATCTTATGTCTTCCCGTGAGCTACAAGGCTGTCTCTCAGAGCCCCATTGTTCCATAAATGCATGTCAGAGTCTACCACAGTCTGGTCTACCCTTATTTAGCTGCTGTTTTGTCAATGTACTTGGAAGAACAATTAACACTTGGGATTTCAATGTCTGAATAACAGGCAGTGAATAGAACCCGAGCATATAAAAGATTCAGACGCCCAGGGTAAGAAAACAGAAGCTTATAGTTGGTGGGGGAAAAAAGAAAAGCATTTTAATGCTGCACTCAAAGGTTGTAAAATACTACAAGAAAAGTCAATCCTTTTTTTTTTTAATTTTAGATCAAAATGTATGTTTTGGTAATGAAATCCAGAAGGTTATGATGTCTTCCTAAGTTTTGCAGTTTAATGTGTTGCAAGGTCTTTCCTTAGAGAGTTTTAAAACATTTAAATAACATTTGTCTCCTTGAGTCCTTGTTGGAATGCTGGATGCAGGGTATGCTGCATCGTGGTTTTCAGAGTGCCACTGTGTCTGTCCCACAGAGTACACTAAAGGTGATTCAGTGTCTTCCATTTTCACTTTGGTTCATGGACTCTTTCATTATTGGCTATAGGACTTGTGTGTTGACTGCAGATAGTACAGAAGTTGTTTAAATATCTCCATGTATGGTTTGAATTTCTGCTAGGTCCATTTTTTGGTGGGAGGAGAGAGATGATGCATGGACAGAGCAAGATCACCTCACCATTGGGGTATCTGGTGAATGAAAAGGGAGCTTGGGTAGATAGTTTATGCATGGTGCCCACTGAGCACAGTGCTTGGCTGGTATAAGGGAATAAATGATGCATATTATTTTTGTTATAACTACAACAGTTCAAACCCATAGACAGGAAGATCTCCAAAAGCTAGGTCTGTTTCATATTCATTTTTGTAATCTTCAGTGCTTGGCATAGAAATAGTAATGAAGAAACCGTTACTGTTATTAATACAATTAAAAAATTTGTTAATAGTCATAACTTCAGGATTTATTGTCAGAAAATATTTATTGTGGAGAGTGGTTCAATAAAGTTTTTGACAGTCCATAAGACAATTTTAAAGGAATTTGACAAAAGCAAACCAACTGTTCATTGTATTGCATTAGGCATCTGTCTATCAATATTTCTCCTCATTGACTTTACTCTTCTTTCTCATCACCAAGATGGGGAAGACACATTCATATCATATCCTTTTTTTTCTGTGAAATGGTCTCCAGCAGTTTTCTTTTTTCTCCAGCAGTTTTCCACCTAACTTGTGTGGCTTACATCCCATACATTGGAGTTGTCTCCAGAGATAAATCTACCTGAATCCAGGATGGCTTTTACCCTAATGGTCTAATTGCCATGCAGTGAATTGTGCTTCAAGAAAATAGGCACATGATACAATAGGTATCAGATTAACAAGCCAAGGATTTGGAACCAATTGACCCCATCTGACCCCTCTGACCCCTTTTATATTTAGCTTCATGGTGGCTTTTGTTTTTTTTGTGTTTTTTGTTTTTGTCTTTTAGGTTGGTTTTTTTTCTTTTCTTTCTTTCTTTTTTTTTTTTTTTTTTTTTTTTTGGTGTTTTGTTTTGTTTTTGTGCAAAATTCTCCACCCTCCCCCACCAATTTTAATTTATTTCCAAAGGAGTCCCCTCATTTTTATTAAATCAGCTGCTGCTGATGCAAATTAAGGCTTTCATAAAATGTGGCCTCTGAGGCAAAACTAAAATGATGAAATTTAGGCTTAGTGAATTGTACTGTTATCATGTTGAATAACATTTAGGAACATCAAAGAACTTTATAAACATTTCATATTTTTAAGATTAAAAAATTGAGGTGTAAAGGATTTAAGGGTAGAGCCTCATCAAACAGTACAGGTACAAAGGCTGTAAGAAGTAGAAGTCCAATAGTCTCATTTTGAAATAAATATACTGAGGCCCAGGGTACAGCATGCAAGTTACCCAAGCCATAATGACCACCAATGCAGACCATCCTTTAGACATCTAGGCCTGAGAGTAAACCTGAATTTAACCTCTGGGGCTTTGATCTTTCCTCTATACTCAGGGTCTAAGCAGTGTTTTCTGAGGGACAAATTGCCTTATGCTCATTTTTTGAGACCCATGGACCTGGCATCCCCTCCACTGACTAGTCCAAAATTAATATATAAGGGGTATTCTGGAAATATTCATGGTCATAAGATTTTTTTTTCATCTTTTCTGTATATTTTGATATTATGCCTCTGGTTGTGCAATGAGTCACATAGAAGCAAATTTATTTGGTCGACTTAATATTTTTTGTGATGATTTACAAAGTGGACAGAAGACCATTAGAAACTTCAGTAGTTTAATTGCGCTTAAAGGCATGATAAAACCAGTAATCTGAACAGAGCCATTGTGACATGGAATTCAGACTTCCCAAGAGTGTGCATCATGCATGGTGTCAGAATGTCACTGTTGCCAGGGGTCATTTCTGTCAGAGAAAAGTTTTCCAGGGTCTGAAAAAAAAAATGAAATAAACTTTAATAATTTAAAATGAATTACTTGCCCTAGTAATTTATTTCAGGTTGCCTTTATTGCATTCTGTCATTTAGCAATCCAAAGAGACCAGTGTGGGAACTTTTCTATTATTTTACCCAGAGCTAAGTCCTGAATAGATCTTAGTTTCTTCCTCAGATATATTTTATACCCTCCCCACCTTCCCATCCCTACTGTGTAGCACTCAAGTTTCTATGTACAAAATATTAGTGCTTATGTCTTTGTGCCCCGAATGAGGAGATGGTGTTCTGCCTTTAAAAATTCCTTGGAGGGGCACCTGAATGGCTCAGTGGTTGAGCGTCTGCCTTTGGCTCAGGTCTTGATCCCAGGGTCCTGGGCTTGAGTCCCGTATTGGGCTCCCCGCAGGGAGCCTGCTTCTCCCTCTGCCTACCTCTCTGCCTCTCTCTCTGTGTCTCTCATGATAAATAAATAAAATCTTTAAAAAAAAATTCCATGGAAGCTTTGGTATATAGAGAAGGAAGAATTGAAGCATGAGGATGCCAGAGCAAGGCCTTGGATGTAGGTGCCCAACAAGGTCCTCCCCTCAGACCTCTTCTCTATTTTTTCCATAATGATACATCAAAATTTACTCTGTGACTCTTATGAACAGATCGTTTTACCAGGGTAAATATAATATACTTCCTATCATCAAGGAGTTCATAATCTGTTTGGGTAATGATATATCTTTCTTAAAGACAGAATGTTGTATGGGTACAGTAAAGGAAAGAGTTATCATTTCTTTTGGACCATCAAGAAATTATCTGATATTTACCAGTAGCCCAAGTAGAGGGAGTAATGAAAATGAAAGTTGAGGGAATAGTGAATAGTAATGGTGTGATCTGAGGATAGGAGCTGGTTGGAGCCAGTGTTTTCCAAAGTGTGGGTTGCAAAGCATTCATAGGTCATGGATTCATTTAGAGGATCATGGTCAATATGCCTTTAATGAAATAGTATCAAAGGGGGACATTTTTTTAAAAGTGTGTTACATATAATATATTGCAAAATAAATATGTTTCTTAATGGGAATCATGCCACCAAAATATGAAAGCAGATCTAAAGAAGATAGGTCTTTTAAATAATCAATTCACGTAATCCTAACTAAGGGATACTATTATTTTCCCCCTCTTTATATATGAGAAAGAGGAGGGATTAGGCAGTTAATCCCAGGTCATACAACAGGTGAATGTAAAAGGTAGAATGTGAATAGGTCTGTCAGACTCCACGTTCAGACTCTCCCCATGATCTGATACTGCTTTCCAGGGTTGCATGACTTCAGTTAATACACTACTGATAACTCATACATTTTCATGTCTAGTCCTGATATCTCTCCAAAATTTCAGTCTTGTATTTCCAATGTCCTTATTTAAATCTTCAGATAGTTGGCACACTAGCGTTCTCCAAGTCAGTACATCAAAATTGAATTTATCCTCCTGTGAAAACTAATCATTCTCTTTTTGACTACTAATTTTCTTCATCTAAATTGTCCAGGTCTTCTTGACTCAAATTATATCATTCTTGCTTTCCTCCACCACCCCCCAAGGTGTCCAGTAAGTGGCCAGGTCTTGTTAATTCTCCTTCCTTGGTATCTCTGTCTTATGTTTTCATCTTCTCTTGCCTTCAATAATCTCCTAATTAAGAGAAACAAAGGGAAGGGAGACCAGTTCATTTTATTTTTTTTTAAGATTTTTATTTATTAATTCATGAGAGACAGACAGAGAGAGAGAGAGAGAGAGAGAGGCAGAGACACAGGCAGAGGGAGAGGCAGGCTCCATGCAGGGAACCCAACGCGGGACTTGATCCCGGGACTCCACGATCACGCCCTGGGCTGAAGGCAGGCCCTAAACTGCTGAGCCACCCAGGGATCCCCGACCAGTTCATTTTAAACACTGCTACCTCATTAGCTTTCCTAAAACAGGAACCCTAAGATTATGTCACCTTTGTTCAGACAAAACTTTAGTAACTCTAGATTAATTACCAAACAATTTCGAACCAAAATTTATGATCATCTAAAATCTGATTCTAACCTCATTTCTGACTTAACCTTGTGGGTTAATATGCCACACACTCAGGCCAAATTTCCTCACCACCACCACTACCCTCTCCCCTTTATTAATATTGTTCCTGCCATCTGGAATGTCCATTATTCTGTTTTTCCATGTGTAAATCTAACCCATCCTTCCGGGTCTATTTTAAGTGCTATTAATTCCATGAAACCTTCCCTCTTTGACCTACTCAGAAATAATCAACTCCCCCCTACTTACCAAACTCACTTAGCACCTGTAGTGTCTCTGCTGACAATTTGATTTTGGATTTCTAGCATTCAAAATTGTGAGAGAATGTATTTCTATTAAGTCAACAAGTTTTCGGTAATTTGTCACAATAGCCTAGGAAACTAACGTAGCATTTATCTACACTGTTTTTGAGACTTGAATTACTTTCTATATTTTCAAATGATACTTATGTGCATGCTTTATCCCTTTACTAGAAAATAAATTCTTTAGGGATAGAGTCCATATTTAATTAACATTTCTAAACTCTCCAGAATCTACCACAGCAGAATCATTAATTCACTACGCAACCATGCTTAATCCAGGGAATATAGAAATGATCCCTTAGGCTCTCATGGAACTTACAGTAAGTTCCACTGTCCTAAGGGAATCAGACATTAAATAAGTAAACAAATAATTACAAAATTACAAATTGTAGTCCATGAAAAGAGCTAATAGATACACAAGACAGTAATGCATGGGGAAAATCTGTTATACTATCCATTGAGAAGTCAGGAAAAAATTCTCTAAGAAAATTTAATTTAAGTTGATAGTTGAAGTGCAGGAAGAATCAGGCAGGTGAAGAATTTGAGATGGGAATCGAAACATGCAAGGAAAAGAAAGCTCCAGACAGGAGCAGCATGGACACTGCCCTGAAGCAAAGACAAACTATGTGTAATCAAGGAAATAAAAGGATTCCAGAATGGCTAGAAGAAAGTAAATAAAGGAGGAGAGTAATTAGAAGTGAAGTCAGAGGAGTAACCAGGGTGAGGAATTTGGATTTTATTTTGAATACATTGGAAAAACACATATTGGTATTTTAATTGTAATTAATTGAATTAATTGAAAAGAACAAGATGAAAATAATTCAAAAGCAAATAGTATGTACAAATTCACAGCAACCATACATTTATTTTGAATCCTCACCAAAGGTTCACTTCTAAGTTTGAGGAGGGTTTGGATTTCTGAAACTGAGGTCTAATAGTTCACAACATATTTCCTATCTGCATAAGCAAAGTAGATTCCTGACAGCCTTCTAAGATAAGGTCAGGTTAATTTTATTTCCTTTCTAGTTAATAATTATTAAGGTTCTGTTGTTGGTTAATGAGACTCTTATTTTTGTTTATTTTTAAGTTCTCATTGCACAATGTAGCAATGAGTACCAAAAATGTGTTTTACTCCCAGGATGTATTTTCAACTGTTAAACCTTAATCTTATTTTTAATTTTGGTGTATTTTATCATGTACAATGACCAGGGGCCTACAGGCATAGAAAGCCTTGAAATGAATTATCATTATCCTCAATATCACTAATTTCATTATTACTGAATTTTGGGATTAAAAACAATCCAGATTACTTAAAGTATGATGCATTAATATCATGGCATACCACTAAGTCAGAATGGAGATATTGGTTTATTTGCAAAATGATAGAAATTATCCCCTTTTGCCAAAGGAAAAGAAAAGAAAAAAGGAAAAGAAATACAATAGAAAATTAAACCATAGAGAAGTAGGTTAAACTCTAAAGATAGGAGGATATATCTACTATTACTCAGTAAAAAGATACTAGAATCATAAAATATTATAGTGACAGGGAAACGGGAATTATTTATTCCAGCCTCCTCATTTTAGGTGAACAAAATTCAAGCCTAGAATTCCTATCTAAGACATACAGTTAAATAGTTAATGGCAGGGCTAGAACTGTAACCCTAATTCTTAGGAACTAGATTAACACAGCTAAACCAGCTAATCAGTGATCAACAGCCCTACCATAATAACCCTTTCAAGGTCTTGGGTGGAAAAAAGAATATTAAGTACAGGAGATGAGTCTACAGACAAGCTGTAATTAATAAAAATATGAACAATATGTATCACTCACAATCTGTTTACTTAATGTACCAGATGCTTTATGAAAGTTTTCTTTAATCCTTGCTACCACACTCAGCAACCACTCTGCAAAGTAGGAATCATTTCCATTTTATAATGAGAATACTGAGCTCCAGAAAGATTAAGTAACATCCAAGATTGCAAAGCCAGTAAGTGAATTTGTATCGATGCCAGACCTAACTGATTCAAACTCTGTACTATCTCCTGCTTGGTGTTTTTATCTCTTCCATTTTGTTATCTCCTTAGCTCATGTGGTCACACAGGTCATTAGCTCTCTAATAGTCCAAACTTTGATAAAAAGTTACAAAGGAAAGAAAGATTTAGCAGGTGTCTTCTCTGCATAAAGCTCTTCACATTTAATTCCCTCAACAGTACCTCAAGATCATGTTTTAATCCTTAGTTTAAAATTTAGAAGACCAAGGTTCAGTGAAATGAAATTGCCCCACACATCTTAGTAAAAGCGTGAGCCAGAGTTCTAACACAGATTTGTCTGACCCCACGTATTCTTTTCATTGTTCCATCAGCCTTCAAGTCTGCTCTTCTCCTGGATTTCGTTTAGTTTTCTACAGTCCTCACACCTCAGTTCCTTATCTGGCAAAGTAGAATTGGAATGCACGCTCTCATAGACTTCCCAAGAAGGAAGAGAGTGTGTTGAGAGGGTGCTTTTATAATTAACTAATATTACCTTGTCTGGAAATAAATACAATGGCCCCTATACATTTCCTTCTTTGAGAAATGAGGAGCTGGAAAGATAGGTCGAATCTATGACGTTACTATATTACAACATCTCTACATTATCTGACTCACTTTGTGTCTGTGCCCAAGACCCCAATCATATCGCAGATAATGCTGTATTACTAACCCATACCATACTTGAATACACCTTTGAAAAGTAAAAGAACTAAAATTATTGTATTTATGAGGCCAATATAAAGGAAGAAGTTTTACATTATCCTTCTCAAAACTAACTTTTTTGAAGCCTTATAAGTCTGATTAGAGATACTGGTCAATGAAAGAGCTCATTGTTAACTGCTTCTAGAAAAAGTGCAAAACTGAAAATCCAGACGTATTTATGAATTATTAGATTGTTTTCTAATTAGCACTGAGGACTACATGAGAAGTGAACTTCTTAGTAAAAGCAAGGGAGAGACAGAGAGACGGAGGGAAGCATGGAAGGGGGAAAGGGCAAGAGGAAGAGATTGGAAACACTTGTTGAAGGACAGCTCTTGCTTAGACAAAATCTTGAATTTCCTTCCGTGTGTCAACTTTAGCAACACTGGATGCATACACCTTCATTTCTGAGATGGCCATTTTGTTATTAGATAGTACTCTTGAATAATCATTCTAAAACCAATTTCACTGTAGAATGGCACCAATATACATGTCAAATTTATGGTGATTAGAAGTGATGCTTACCTGTTAGTGTTCTACAGCTGTTACTTTATACTCTCTGCTTGTTGAGTTTGACTTCCAAGTCTTTCTGAGTTAAAGAGTCCAATCATGTCTCTTAAAATAACTTCATGAAAACCATCTTTCCTACTTTGCAGACCCTCCTTTGTTCTTTGGCCCATCCTTGAACTTTGCAATGTGTTTTGCTGGTAGCCCTTAAATCAGAAACTACATAAATATACCCTTTGAACTGCTGGGTCTCATCAGGAGGAAAAAAAAAAAGTTTTCAACAATCTTATAATATTTTGATAAAAATCCAATTCTGGTTCAATGTTTTGTTCTCAAAGGAATTTTGAATGAAGAAAAGCTTTTTGTAAGAGGCAGGAAGCTTATCTAATCTCTTCAAGACTGGTAAGAAGCAATCAGGAGACTTGTGACTCTTTAAAACAGTAAATTTCCAGGGAATTAGGCACACGTTTCTCAAGAACAATAAAGAATCTTACACTTCAGGTTGCAGCACATTGGATCTAAATGCACCCTTTCATGTACCCCAAAGAGCAGTGTTAAAGCACCATTTTTGAGTCAAATAGAGAAGGGAACTGACATTCTTTCAGAAGGTCATAAGGTATTGAATACAGCATGAACTCAGTCCAATGGCTAGTATCCGATTCTCCTCCTATGATAAAATGTCCTCAAAGATACAGGAAAATAAGTTTACTCGTGCTGATAGTTATGAGTATTAGAATATTATGGTTTTTGACAGTCATTTACATGTTTGTAATTGCACTAAACTTGACCATATAAAATTTGCTTAACCTTTGCCACAATTTTACCAAACTATTCTTTGCTTAACTTACTTTAATATTGTAGGACTTTATTAAATAAGCAATATATGTCTAGCGTTGTTCCCATTGCCGCTGTTATTACTATCAGAATTCTATCTTCTTCTCAGGACTAGGGCTGGCAGGAAGAGCTGAGAACCTGAGTTACACATTTCACACTCTCTCTGCCTTGTCTTCTTGCAGCCCTGGAAAGTACGAGCAGCCTATTAGACTGGCTGCTCTGTAAGTGAACTTAGACTCACCGAGAAAGCTTGTCAGTGAAGCTTTATTCATAAGGCCTTTTAGCAGATAGAGAAATAGTTTGCATGGAAAACCCTTGTTTTTTTAATAAGTATGGACCTTCTCATGCTTCGTGAGCCTTTCTGATTGATTACATTGTAGTACCCACATTATCATTGCAGTTATCAAGAGGGAGGCAGCAAGTGTCATGGATAGGAAAGAGCATGGGGCTGACTACCTGGAGACTTGATTCAGGCATTGTCAAATAGTTTTGTCTTAAGATCATTTTCCTTATCTGTAGGGGATAGTTTTCTCGATTGTGCAGACATTATACAAAGAAGCCAAATGATATATATGAAGTATTTAGAGCTCTACGGGATAAAGGTAGTTCATAAATATCATGTATTACTATTACAGTAAAAGTATTAGCAGAATTATAAATCACTTTGAGGTCTCCAGAGTAAGGTGCTTTATCCGAGGTCTTTCTGCTTAGAAATTTGTTTTTTTTGAGTTGCCATATAGGGAGGTACTCTGTTGCTGTCAAGCACTGTTCATACATTGGAAGCAATGATGAAGAATGAATTGCTAGTAATATATTACTCCTTTTATTTAAAAAAATCTTTATTATTTTTTCAATATTCTACTCCTTTTAAAGATTTATTTAAAAGACATTCTTTACTAAAAATTCTCTGAGCAGTTTCTCTTAAATTAAAAAGAAAAATTAACTGTTTTATCTCTCATAGTAGACAGTGAATTTCTTGAGGTAAAGAACCTGAGTAATTTACAAGTTTTCTCAGTTACTAAAATTGCTGCCAGATCGATATTCAGTGCTTGTTGAGTATCTTGGGTAAAAATTTAGTAAAATTTTAATAAACATTTTTGAAAGATACTGAATTTATGAATTTGACTACATATATACCATCTGATATGGACAGATATTATTGAAGATTATATAGCCATTTGAAAAAGAATGAATTACATCACTGTTGATCTGGGAGGATGACCATAATTCATTAAGTAAAAAGAGCAAATTTTCAGGGTAATGAATATTTGTGAGTAAATATATTGTGCATGTTGTATGACCCTATTATTCACAATAATCGTCTCACAGGATTCAGAATATAAAAGGACTGATGTAAGAATTTTTTCTTTAAACATTTTTATTGTTTTATTAGTTATAGTGAATATCTATTATGAAAATAAGTTTAAAAATGAATATATAAAATTACTTTTTAAATTACTACTTTTTGCTTTTTGAAGAAGCAGCCTGAGAAAAATAATCACCAGATAGAACTTTAAATTTTATTGTATTGCCTCAACTTCCATAATAGAGAGTAAAGCACATACTCTAAATAGAGTGATTCATTTACTCAACAAATATATCCTGAGCTCTATAATGGTGCTAGTTCTTGTTAACAAGCATGATGTGTGTGTGTGTACGCACGCGCGTGTGTGTGAAAGCTGAGCTCTTTCATCATGCAGATTCATACATGGAATCATATACAAAGAACTAGTAATTGAGCAAGAAAAAGTTGTTAAAAGTAATTTTAGTCTTTAGTATAGTTTCTCTGAATATATAACCTACAAATTCACCAAAAAATATTCTTGGGTTTGGTTTTCTTTGGGGGGGCCATCTGCGTTCTCTGCAATACATCTCTCACAATAGCTGCCTTGAAGTTCCTGCTGCTTTTCCCTCACTCTCCTCTTCAAGAACTCTCACTAACCCTCCTTGGCCCAGGTCAATTAATTTTTCTGCTCATTTCCCAACACCTTGCAGGGTCTTTTTCTTTCCTTTCTGATGTAAAGGACTTTAGACTAGACTTTCAGGCTTGTTTCTTCACTCACTGAGAAAAAAGAAGAGGAAAGAAAGAAGAAAGAAAGAAAGAAAGAAAGAAAGAAAGAAAGAAAGAAAGAAAGAAAGAAAAGAAAGAGAAGGAGGGAGGGAGGAAGGAAGAAAGAAAGAAGAAAGAAAGAAAGAAAGAAAGAAAGAAAGAAAGAAAGAAAGAGAAAGAAAGAGAAAGAAGAAAGGAAGAAGAAAGAGAAAGAAAGAGAGAGAAGGAAAGAGAGAAAGAGGAAGGAAGGAAGGAAGGAAGGAAGGAAGGAAGGCAGGAAGGAAGGAAGAACAGAAAGAAAAAAAAAGAAAAACACCTCTGCAAGATAGGTTTCGGGACTATATTCCCAAGAGAAACTTCACAGGAGTTTTAAGTAATCAAAGGGGCAGACCCAGAAGCCTTAGGTTAAAGATAAGCACCGAAGACCCCCTTTAGAATGTACTTAAATAGACTTGAGTCCCTGAGTTGAACAGAATATCTGGATTGGAACCAGGCAAGAGAGGACTATACACTCTGAGATACTGTATTTCCCAGAGTCAGTGCATTCTACTTCCCATCACAGAGTAGTCCTGACAGTGACTGACCTTTTACGGATAGAGAACAGAGGCACCATAAGCTAAATTTAAAACACAGGAAAGTTGTAATGTGATGACCACAACTGGTACACAGGCCTACTTTACGTCATGTTATAGCTAGTTATGATAGAGGTTTTATGAAAAAGGGGGGGGGTGGAGAGAAAGAGACAGAGAGAGAAATGAAGGGAGGGGGAAAAAGAGAGGCACAGAGAGACAGAGACAAATACGGAGAGAGAATTCCTCCTCCCTAATAAAAGTCAGAGCCGGTGGAGAGTGGAAGATGGTGATTAGTTAGGAGATTAGGAAGCATAAAAAAATAAAATAAAATGTATTTTGACACTGCAGCCATTTCTTTACATCTATACAAATCTTCCTGGTCCCTCATGGGTCCTACCTACCCTGTGTGGGCTGGCTCTGCTTGGCACTTCCAAATAGCCAGCTGTCTTCTCCTTCCACTTAGGGAGTGCTGGCTCAGAGTAAATTACTTACAGGTGTAGGGAAATCTCTAGAATATGCTCACAATCATGTTTGTTGATCCTAACTCCAGGGAGATGAAGAAGTCAATAAGCAACTGGTCATAGAAAGCTTGCCCAAAGGTGTAGGTCCCTTTTTCTGCACTTTGCCTCCAGTTTAGGGGATTTACACAAAGAACATGATTACTTGTCTATAATGTGACTCCTACCTCCTCCAATAGTCTGGTGAGAGCAGTAACTCTACTTAGAAAGATGTCAAATAATAGAAGTGTGATTAGAAAAACAAATAGTGTTTATGAAGAAATTTTAATAAGACAAGGGATGCTTATATAATGTTTAAGTGGGAAAAAAAGCAAAACAAAACATACAGTAGTGCTCATTTCTGAGAGGTCATTATTCATTTCTTATCCATTCTTTTCATTTTCCAAAATGTCACACACACACACATACACACACACACACACACACGCACACAGCGAAAGAGAAAAGAAAAGGAAAGGTGCTCTTGGGATATCCTTCCTTATTTGACATTTCGTTTCCTTGCTTTTGATCAGTGTTAATTTTAATAATTGGTACCTCTTACAATGAAAAAATTTCACTTCAAGTTTAAATGACAGGATATTGTTGCTAAGGATATTTTATAAACTACTATTGTGATGTAGTGTTCTGGTCATTTGTAATGTTCAGGCAGCCCTTCAGGTCTGGTAGAGTGATTGGGGGAAGAAGGTTGTGAAGGAGATGACTCATTATCTAGCTACTGGTGACAGATTAGTGTAGTGCAAACAGGACCCTTGTCACTTCACCCATGAGAAGTCCACCTAAGTAAGGTAGGTCAATGGATATATTCAAACTATGCTTTTGTATATAAAATAAATGTTTACTTAGATGACAAATTACATCATGTTACACCTATAAAGTTCAGTTAGTACAAACATTTAAATGGAACAAAAACTATATACAAGCAAGAAAGTTGATATTTCTCAAACTTTATAATCTCTTCTTCCTCTGAATATTCACTTATTTATCTTGGTCTCACCGTATGACTTTCTCAGACCATTTTCATGA
Source organism: Vulpes lagopus (assembly GCF_018345385.1). NCBI lineage: Eukaryota > Metazoa > Chordata > Mammalia > Carnivora > Canidae > Vulpes > Vulpes lagopus. The sequence continues at coordinate 85,577,509 of NC_054824.1, forward strand.
CTTAAGTTTCTAGTTTAGGTCCTGGAGCTCCTTAGAACCTAGATGTTAATTATTCTTATAATTGACACCTCTCCTGCTCTTCTGTATAAGCTGAAAGGCTACTTAATGTTTCCCTGTTTGAGTGATTCTTCTGCCATTTACAATTCTGAATTTCTCTTCCCTCCATTTTGATGCTGCAGACCACAACTGCTTTTTACAGTTGCTTTCACTTGCTTTCTCATAGCTCTTCTCCCTAACTCAGGATCTCTTTCTTTAGCTCAGAGGTTCTTAATTCTGGCTACATAGTAAAATCACCTATAAAGTAAAACACACACAAGCACACACACACACGTCCAAAAAATGAAACACGAAACAAAACAAAAACAATGCATTAGCCCCAGCCCAGATATTCTTTTTTTTTTCATTTATCAAAGGTGAAGTTTAGTGCAAATTATACACTTAAGATGATGAAACTCATTTAATCTCAAAATTTTCAATTCAAGTTTGGTTTAACCTGCTGCTTCACACTAGAAAACCATTTTTCTAAATAATGACTATCTTCCTAAACAGGCAATAATAAAGCTTTAACAGTATGTATAATATAGCTTTATGCATTTCACAGACATGCATGTCACACACACATTAAGCTAACGACCAAATTGGAACAAATATTTGTTAAACTAGAATTGCTATTAGTATAATAATTAGTTCGAAACTAAGTACATCTGACCAAATTTTAAAAGTTCTATTTAAACCTGACTATTGTAAATGAAATGCCTTACATTGCTAAAGAGTATCAGAATATGCTTGAGTTTGATTTATGGGGGAAATGATGGCTGACAACAATGTCAACGGGATGTGCATTTGATAGTCAGAAGGTGGAAACAACACAAGTGACCATTGGCAGGTGAACAGATAAACAAAATGTGGCATATAAATACAGTAGAATAGTATTCAGCCTTAAAAAAGGAATGGAATTCTGACACATGCTACAACATGAATAAACCTTGAAGTCACTATGGTAAGTAAAATAAGCCAGACACAGAAAAGCAAATACTGTATGATTCCGTTTATAAGCGGTATCTGGAATAGTCAAATTCATACAGAAAGAAAGTAGAATAGAGGGGCCAGAAGGAGAGAAGAGTGGAGAATTATGATTTAATGAGTACAGAGTTTCATTTTGGTGGGTTTTTTTTTTAAGATTTTATTTATTTATTCATGAGAGACACACAGAGAGGCAGAGACACAGGCAGAGGGAAAAGCAGGCTCAACGCAAGGAGCCTGATGTGGGACTCGATCCTGGGTCTTCAGGAACACACCCTGAGTTGAAGGCAGATGTCCAACTTCTCAGCCACCCAGGCGTCCCCAGAGTTTCATTTTGAGAGCTTAAAATATTCTGGGGATGGATGGTGGTGATGGTTGCACAACAATGTGGATTTACTTAATGCCATTGAACTGTATACCTAAAAATGGTCAATTTTATGTTACGTATATAATCACTAAATAAAATTAAAGGAATTTAAATAGGTAGATAGATGATGGATAGATAGATAGATAGATAGATAGACAAACATTTTAAAACTTTTATAATATTTCAGTGAAAATGAATTGTAGTTCCCAGGTTCAGAGGCACAATTGAACTGGGTAATCTATTCACAGGTTCATTAGGGCTTTATAATTGATTAGTTTAAGTAATAGTTTTTACTTTGCTATTGAGGCCTGTCACATTTATGATAAGTGCTGGTATTATCCTTGATTCATAAGCAGTGATGACTGTAATAAACTACAGGGACCAAATTCTAAATAAATAGGACTATTATTAATGCTTGTAGCTGTACTAGAATTCTCATTTTTGTTAAGTGATGATAGAGGCAGAGCATCAGGTTTCTTTGGCACCAAAAATACTATCTCTTAACAAATTATTTTCTTGGTAGGAGAAGCCATGGCTTTGTATGAGTCAGTATTTTAAAAATATTCCGTATTTTTCCTATAATTCAGTATGTAAGACAATTGCTTCCTTCCCCCCCACCCCGAAAATGTTGAACATTTTTGTTAACTTTTATAAATGTCTTGGTTTACAATTCTATGAATTTTAATACATGTATAGATTTTGACAGCTGCCACCACTATCAGAATACAGAGGAGTTCCACTACCCCAAAGAACTTTTTTTTTTTTTTAAGATTTTATTTATTTACTCACGAGAGACACATAGAGAGGGGCAGAGACACAAGCAGAGGGAGAAGCAGGCTCCATGCAGGAAGCCCGATGTGAGACTCAATCCCGGTTCTCCAGGATCACGCCCTGGGCCGAAGGCGGCACCAAACCCCAGAGCCACCTAGGCTGCCCCCCAAAGAACTTCTTTATGCTCTTTATCCCTCCCCCAACCACCAACTCCTGCAACCACTGATCTCTCCTTTATCAGTATAGTTTTGTCTTTCTAAGAATTGTCGTTCACATAAATGGCATCGTACAGCATGTAACCTTTTGAGACTGGCTTCTTTCACTCAGCATAATGCAGTTAAGATTCATCCATGTTATTGCATGTATTAGTGGTTTTATTTTTAGTGCTGAGTAGTATTCCCTTGTATAGTTAGTTGTACCAGACTGCTTATCCATTCACCCACTGAAAAACACTTAGTTGTTTCTTTGTCCTTCCCCCCCACCCCCATTTGAGGTCAATTATCATAGAACTGCTATCAACATTTGTGTAGAGGATTTTGTTCAGACATAAATTTTCACTCTCTAGGGCAAATACCCAGGAGTCAGATTGTTAGGTTAGATTATATATATATATATATATTTATTTTATAAGAAACTGCTGAACTGTTTTGCTAAGTGGCTACATCATTTTGTATTCCCATAAAAAATGGATAAGATTTCCAGTTGCTTCACAACCCTGACAACACTTAGTATTGTCATTATTTCTATTTTCTTAGCCATTGTAATAGATGTGGAGTGGAAACATTGTTTTCATTTTGAGTACATATTTTAAAGCTATAGATGACATGTGATTCTAGGGCCATAATCCTTCCTGACTCCTATTTTTAGAGACTATTTTTCTGTTCCTATGTACTTTTTTCCCCCACGGGAAAGGAAGGTGTGGTCTATTAGTTTTGGATTCCTGATACTGTTACTTTTCCCCTACTCTTCTCAGAATGACTAATTTTCCCTATCATAGTGCATTCATTTAATTCAAGATAGTAATTCAGTTAATTTCAAGAAATTTTTTTCTTGAAAATCAAAAAAATTGCCTCTGTATATCTAAATTCTAACATAGCTAAAATAGTGTACGTTCCTATATAACTGCTAACTATGAGGTATTAGAAAATTACTGTACTCATTCAGTACATGTTTTTTGAATGTTTGCTATATCTTGGCCAGTTAGGTGAATAATATATGATACAACAGGAAAGGGCAATCTGAGAAAAAAAAAAAGCAAATTATAGTTCTGTTTGTACTTCTAAATGTTGAGGCAAATTATATTTGAGAATGTGGTTCCTGAAATAAAATTCTTCGAGATCAGCACATCAGGTGTTGAATGGGTCTTAGTCTCTACTTTAAAATAACATTTTGGAAAAATGAAAACATATTTATGTTAATGAGCACACATTTTCTTTTAGAGAAAAGAGCCCTGTTCTGGGAATTAGAAGACTGGCATCACAGCCTCACTTCTCCCACTTTGTAACTTTGGAGCTGGGGCAAGGTATTTCACCTCTCCAGATTTATTTCCTTGTCCATAAATTTCTCTCCAGATTAAAAATTAAAAACTAACATTGTGTCTTTCCAGGATTTACATCTGGCTACCAGTGATGACAAGAAAGGCAACATTTTTATTGTTCTTAACAAATATTTACTTTGCATCATAATGTGTCATAATTAACTAATCTGTTTCTTATTCTTTGCTGTAGGACATTGTCTGTACCCTGATATAGAGGCCTGTTCTCATCTTATTCACCTCTCAGAAACATTTCAAAATGTGATCTAATTCTTTTGTGTGCAGGTGTGTGTGTGTGTGTGTGAGATAATATCTACCCTTGGCTTCTATGACTTCACACTCTCCTGATTTCCTCCTACCTTACTGATTTGTCAATCTCTTATGTCAGATCCTCCTTCTCTTTTCCATTATACACTCCAGATGATCTCATCCAATCCGGTAGCTTTAAATACTATTTATATGCTGATGATACCAGATATTTATCTCAAGTCTGACCTTAACCTATCACCTGGGCTCCAGATTTATAAAAGCAATCATTTACTTGCTGTCTTCATTGGATGGCCCTGTAGGCATCTTAAATTTAGTAAGAGATATTGATTTAGTAAAAGATCTTGGTTCTTCTCATTTCTGGTAAACAGCACCATTCTGCTGAAAGAGGCCTGCTCCAGTTATGCTCTATCTCATCTTTTTTCCTTATTTTTATATCTTTGGCAATACAGTTTCCTCAGAAACTTAGTTGGTCTGGTCCATTTGTTTCAGGTAATTTCTGTATGTGGGCAATCACAGCAGAAACCTCAAGTAGGCATAGTTTTTAAACCGGAAATCTCTGTGTTTATTTATCTTTTTTCTGTGTTTATTTTTAAACAGGCCCTGTACTCTCCTCATCCCCACCTTCTTCAATTTAATAGTGGCCATCTGGGGGCCACTGGAAACAACAGGCAGGATAGGAAAGCATGTTCTTAATCTCTTGCTCTGAGCAAGTTGCCATTGTCTATCTGACAGATAATACTTGAAGGTAGACACTTTTTCTTGCTAAGGCTGCCATTTTGCTTTGGGGATGGAAGAAGTAGCTCTGTGTTAAGCCTTTTTCATATTAGTCCTTTACAGGGATTAGTCTTTACTGTCTAGTCCCAAGCTCCCTAAATATTATTTAATATGTGTCCTCCAGCTAGAGGAGTCTTTTACCTCTCTTTTCTTCCTAGAAATGATCAATTGTGAGTGAAGAAAATGGGTCATTCTTCTACTCAGAAACTTTCACTGACTCCTCATTGCTTCTAGAGGTGCAATCCAAGTCCAAATTAAGGTCCTTCAAAGTTCAACCAGTAGAATTTCTATGTATAATAAACTTTCTATATTGAAATGTATTAATGTATTTAAAAGGCACATCACACTGCCTAGAATGTTAGGTACTAAATAATGGTCATTATTTTAACAAAATTGCTTGGTGTTTTAAATGTTTAAAAAATCCACTGTCAAGAAAAGTTGATATAGTGCAAAAGGAATATATCTTAAGACCCAATAATCCACTTGTAGTACTCTTTCCATAAGAAATACTTGCACATACATTACAATTTTCATTGCAGCTTTATTCATAATAGCAAACATTTTAAAGCACACTCTATTTCCATCAAAAGATAAATGGTTGAAAATACTGTTATATTAGACTATATCAACTATTATAAAGCATAAAATAGATCCATACATACGACTCTGAAGATATTTGCATAACATATTTTAAGTTTGAAAAGGAAGTTATAGGTTGATATAGGTAATTCTCTTACTGAATAAAATACAACTATCTGAAAGAATGGGAAGAGTATATTCGAAACTGGTTATCTTAGGTAGTGACTGAGAAAGATTGAAGGTACAGAGTGAGAGTCTTTCACTTCTTGTTAAAATGTATTTTTAAGTGGTGGGATTGTTTGTATTTTTTTAAACTTTATCTTTTGTATGTTTATGGGAAGAGGGGCAGTTTTCAATAGTTTCAAATAAAAACTTTAAGTTAAAAAAGCCCCTGTCAAATTTTATGTTGCCTTGAAAGAGGAAATATATACAAAATAGCATTAATACATTTATTTATTCAGGGAATCTCTGGGTGGCTCAGCGGTTTAGCACCTGCCTTTGGCCCAGGGCGCGATCCTGGAGTCCCGGGATCAAGTCCCATGTCAGTCTCCCTGCATGGAGCCTGCTTCTCCCTCCTCCTATGTCTCTGCCTCTGTCTCTCTCTCTCTATGTCTATCATAGATAGATAGATAGATAGATAGATAGATAGATAGATAGATCTTAAAAAATAGATTTGTTGATTCATCTTTACCTGGGAAAATAAAATGTAGTATTTGGGGAAAATATAAAATTGAATTTAAAGTAAGTGAAGCTTTTCAAACACTTAACAGTTTTGCCAGGACCAATCTTATTTAGGACCATCCAAAAATTTACATAATAGCACCATCTCATAAATCTTTTTTTTAAGATTATTTATGTATTTATTCATGAGAGACAGAAAGAGAGGCAGAGACATAGACAGAGGGAGAAGCTCCCCACAGGGAGCCTGATGAGGGACTTGATTCCAAAACCCCGTGATCATGCCCTGAGCCAAAGGCAGACACTCAACCACTGAGCCATCCAGACATACCCATTTTATAGATCTTTAACTCAATCAGGAACCAGACACCAGAAACTTACTCTATAAGTTTCTATAAAGTCTTCCAGAATTGTTAATTTTCAGTTATTTTTGATTATTACAGAAGTGCTCAATTATGCCTTCAATGATTGACAAATCACGTGACACTTGGCCTCAAGTATCATAGATTGATTTTTTAATTAAAAAAAATTGCAATTGAGACCAAATGAATGTGTGAAAGTAAGTTCTTGATATTTTCGCTTGAAGTAAAGGCAAGAAATCACTACCTCTTTTGGTGTGTATTGAAAAGATAATGTGTATGCTGGAAGCCATCTGTTTTTACTACCTTTTGTGAAAACTGACAAAGAGCCTAGAGCCTCTTGGAAAATTTGCATGACTAACCATAGAAGTTTCAATAATAATAGTAATAACAACACCAACAATATAATAATAATAAAACAATGTATCAACCACAGTTGGCAAGTCCAGCACCAATTCATGTAAAGTATAAATTTAGATTATTAGTTTAAGGTACCAAATATTAGTATAGAAACACAGAATCAAATAATATGGAGATTCCCTTCAGTAGGAGACTATGTATATGTTGTATTTACTCTTTTCTTGTTTCTCTATAAGCCTAAGGTGATTTTCTCTATTCCTCTAACATACCAGTCAAATGCCTTTACTTTTCTAAGATTTTGTGTATTTATTTGTCAGAGAGAGAGAGTACAAGCAGGGGGAGTGGCAGGGAGAGAAGGCAGAGAGATAAGCCTGATGCAGGGCTCTATCCCAGGACCCTGGGATCATAATCTGAGCCAAAGGTGGCTACTTAACTGACTGAGCCACCCAGGCTTCCCTCAAATGCCTTTTCAACAGAAAGTTTATTCCTCCGTATGACAGGGGCCTGTGGAAACACAGTGAAATCAAAGTTGTCCTGAAAAAACTAAGACAACAATAATCTACAAGGCAGATACAAGTTTTTGTTGCTGCACTTGCATTCATCTATTCACTTAGTTATTAGAATGTAGAGAGTACAGGTAGGATTTATAAATTTCACTTTTTATCAAAATGTGCTAAGGCACTGAAAATCAAAATTATTATGCTTTTAAAGTAAGATAGTACCATAAAATCTTTTTTTTTTTGTACCATAAAATCTTGAAGTTGGAAGAGTTCTGAGAAATAATCCAGTACAGAGTCTTTGTTTTCTAGACCAGGGGTTAGTGTAACTGTAGCCAATGAACCAAATCCAGCTTGCTGCTTATTTGTGTCTAGCCCATGAGGTAAGAATGGTTTTTACAAATGAATATTTACAGTTGATTCCACGATAGGGACACTGTCTTTGAACCCCAATTAAGCAAAATGTTATCCTTTAAAAAAATTATGTATTTAATTATTATTATATTTTAAATTTTGTTTAAAAAATAACAATGTGATTTATGTTACACAGCTTTACTTAGAATTAAAATTTTTAATTATTTTTAAATGAAATTATTTTTAAAAATGTAATGTGATTTGTTTTCTCATTTGTTGCATAAGTTCCAATATAATAGAGCATTCCTGGTTTTGCCTCTTGACCCACAAAACCTGAAATATTGATGATCTGGCTCTTTATAGAAAACATGCATCCACCCCTGTTCTAGATGAAGAACCGAAAGTACAGAAAAGCTGAATAATGTTCCCAAGGTACTGGTTAGACTCCTTTCATCTCTTTGGGTCTGAATATTCTAGTATTGTATGGGCTCTGGCATGTCTGGTTTGTTTCCTAACTCTCTTTTTACTAGCCTGTTCATCTTCAGGAAGTTACTTAACTTCTCTTTGCCTCGGTTTCCTTATCTGTAATATAGTGTTGCAATCATGAAATTAGATAATATATGTGAAATGATTGCAATAGTGCCTTGCACATGGTTATTGCTCAATAATTGTTATTGTGCCAATTAGTGTCAATGAATTTAATTAGTAGGCAATCCTAAAAGAAAGGGACTAATCCACATCTGATCCTATCTTTCATTTTCTTATAAGAGGAGTGAGGGTATTCCATCTCCCATATGGGAAAGAATTGGCATTTATTCACATTCTCTTTCCTACAGCATGATTTGTTCATCCTTTATGATAGCTTCACAAGTTAATCCAAAAAATTATGAACTTCTAAAATACAAACATGCATACATAATTTATACGATTGATGGGAAAACTTAAACACAGAGCAGTTAAATGACAGCCACACAGCACACTAGCCCTGAGCCCAACAGATGCGAATGAGACTTTCTGCTCTCTCATCCTGCATGTCCTATGGACTTTTTCACCATATTTAAAACTACTTGAACTGGTCATGTTTCTTTCAGTGATAGGGCAGAGGGTCTGCTGCTGTTGTTCTTCTCTTTTTAAAAATAATCATATTTAATTGTATTCTGTGTGATGGTGAAGTGTTGTATTTCTATTCATTCTTTTCTATGCTATTCACATAAAACATTATTTGCCCAGCTTATTGATGCTTTTCATCTACTGCTTAGACTACAAAGCCATGATGCTGTACTAGATGAAACCCAGTGAGATAAATGCACTACGTATTAGATCATTTAGTATTTTACCCTGTTAGTCCCCTACCTCATAGCAGCTCTAGTTTAGTTTTTCATGCAAAGAAAAAAAGGGGGGGGCAGTTTTCTTCCTCCCTAAGATTAAAATGAAGGGGAGGGGCACATGTCATCTGCTTTAATAAATCTAAAGTTTTGGTTTCTAAGAAAGACTCACTGTGTGGATGACAATTTTGGGGGGAAAACGTCATAAGGTACAGGTGATAGCTTGAATTTGAAGAAGAATCACAGCAAAAAGATCAACTCAAACCTTTACTTATTAAAATCATAAGAATTGGTGTTGCCTATAATTGTTTCCTCTTACTCCTATGTTGTGTTTGTTCAATTTACCAGTCCAAACAAGATGTTACTTTTCTTAGGCCTGTAGATATAATCTCAGAAAGGAGAGCACATTTTTGTTTGTTTGTTTCATACATTGTCACCATCATCTTCTTGAGGTCACTGTCATTTTAATATATTAAAAGAGGTACCTTAACAGAAAAGAGAAACACCAAGGTAGGAAGAATGCTGCCATGCTTAAAGACATTGAGAAAAACAAATGTATTTGTGCTTGATGTATCCATAATTATATAGGTAAATCAAACGACAAGATTTTGGAGAGCAAGTGGTATGTGTAAGACCCACACATGGCAGACTACTCTGTGGATAAGCAACACCAAATTAGAAGAAATCCAAGGTCAATAAAAACCACTAGCACTTTATATTTACCCAAATATATTTGCCCACATTTACCGAATGTGGTTCTACCATATTTAAAGTATAAATAGCTTACAAGTATGTTTTCTCATAACATCCAGTTCTTTGCCTGACACAGAATTTATCGTATAGTAATTATTAATTTAATTGTTGAATCTACTTCTTGGACAGAGAGCCTATTCTGTCTTAAGCACCATGATATCCAGTGTACTCAGCACAGTTCAAAAATCTGATATGTAGTAGGTCCTCATATTAGGTTGAAAGAATGAATGGAAGTATTTATTAATGGGTGAATTTTCCAAGGGGCATTATTATTATTTTATTTACTGAGTGGTTTGCTGTTACAGAGACATACATCAACTAATATCCAGCTTTTCATATATACGGATACTTTGGGAATGCCTTGGATGTTACTGTCCTTCATTTACAGATATTTTCACATGTATCTGTGCATCATTCAGTTTCCAGTATAAAATCATAATGCTTTATTTTGACAGGTTTAGATTGATCATTAGCATCAAGATTGAGCTCAAATATTACCCCCTATACTAAAATTACCTTGATTCTTGCAGCCATAAGTAGTTACCTCTTTTCTGATCTACCACAACACATTATCTAGAACTGTTTTATTGAATTTATTTTCAGATGTTTGCCATGGTTTGATAGTCCAATTATATTTGTACCCCACATTATGCTTAGTTCCTCTGACTTGTAAAGTGCTACATAGTAGATCTTCAAATATTTGTGAAATTTTTTAAAAAGGAAGTTATGATTAAAAAAAAAAACTTCAAATGTATTTTATGCTTACTGAGAACATTTGTCTCCAGCACAGAGTCTGGGGATCCATATCGGCCAGTCACTTGTACCTCAACACTTCCCTCCGTCGAGGAGGAGTACCTCTGAGAGCCTCAGCTCTCCTGTTGTAGTATTCACTAGTCAATTAACTAGTTAAATCATTCATTCAGTGAATGTTTTACTAAGCAACTATTGAACAAAAGTGAATGGAATCATTTTTGTCCTCAAGTAGATCACCGTTTAATCGGAGAAAAGGAAATGTAAACAGATATTCACACAGAAGGTTAATAGTTTTAAGACATGCATAAGATACTGTGAGGTCATGTTAATGGAGCACCTTCGCTCTCTTTTGAGAGTGTTCTCTCATGCTCCCATGACATCAGAAGATATATGCATCCTGCCAAGCCTCCCCTGCTCCTTCATTTTCTCCTTTGCCTTTAAAGAATCACCTCTCAGTTGCTTCAAGCCAGAACCGAGTCAGCCTTTTAGCTTATTCCTTTCAAAAGGATGATAATCCCTGTCTCAAATACATCTAAGCAAATTAAACTGAGGCTTTTCCTCATACTATTTCATTATTCATACTGAGATGGAATACTGGCATAAGTAAGGCAACACATTGAAACACAGAATACTTAACAAGTCTCATTAATGAAAATACCCTTACCCCCTGAAAATGTTTAAGAGCCTTGTGTGCATTAATAGTAACAGCTGTTTATTGAGTAATTAGTATGTGCCAGTCCCTGTACATTTGTATATGAAGATCTATGATTCCAACCTCACTTAGCTCTTTTAAGTAGTTGCTCTTGTTATCCTGATTTTACTGGTGAGAAAACTGAGGCACAGAGGATTAAACTTCCCCCTTGCTCAAGGTTCAAATAGGTGGCAAAGACAAAATTCAGCCCCAGGAAGTCTAATTCCAGAGTTTGCACATTTAACAACTTTATGTACTCCTCAGTAGCGAGTATCCAAGTTAAAAAATTTATCCTTATGCAACACTAAAAAGTATTCATATTTTCTCTGTTTTTATGCGATAATCTTTATTTTAAAATAGATCTTAACTGTGGTCATCGTTTTTGCCTTCAATTTGCATGTACTGGGGAAGTGAGTGATGATACCAGTATAAATGAATCAACTATGTCAGAAATATAGAATGTTCCTGTTTATTTTGGATGAGTCATGTGATTTCAAGAGGTAAACCTGTCTGAACTGTTTAAATGTTAATAATCTAAGCAATTCTTTTTGAAAAATGAATGCTAACATCTTTGTAATATCTAAGCCAGTCTCTAACAAAGAAAGACCTGGATGCATATTAGAGAACAAATCTCTGCTTAGTGCTCTACTTCATGAAAAAAGCCCTTCTCTCTTCTTTTTTCTCTCTCCTTCATTAACCTTATGCTGTTAAGTCTTTTTCTGCTTCTCTCTTCATGTAACAGCCATTTTGTCTCAATACAAATCTTCAAATAGGCTTTATCAAAACACTCACATATTGTTTCTTCATCTGTAAAATGAGGCATTGGATTAGATAATCTTAAAGTTCCCTATGGGAAGACTGATTTATCTATATATTTGACGGAGATCCCATTTTATTAAGAAAAAAATAATCTATAACCCAGACACATCATGGCAGTCATTGATGTGGAACATTTTTATCCAGAATGTAAAGTCTGATTTTATTCATTATTGATTTTTTTAATTCACTAAACAGTTTCAAAGAAAAACATATTAGCTTTACTTCTTTGTGTATGTATGTAATTTGCTTATGTATAAGGGACTATATAAAGTCTATGTAATTCGAAGATCTAAGTGCTTAATCAAGGGGTGTTTATTGGAAAATTTATAGTAAGTACTGATAACTTGGGACTTTGATTAATTCAGGTCCCAGGAATATGATGACTAAAATATGGAGACCTTGTCCTCTTAAAAGCTATCCATGTACATTTTATGTCTTCCTAAATGTCCTTGACTTTTGACTTGTAAAGCCCCATTCATCTCAACCATTTCCCCACCATAGCAAACTATCACACAAAACTCACCCTCTTGTATTTGTTATGGCACAGTATATTTGCTATGGAGCAGTACAGATTATTGGCTTTTGGTATTATAATAAATGCTAAGTGAGTTAAGATACTTTTGTATTAGGATTTTTAAAAATCCCTACATGTTTGATCTCTTCAGCACTCAGTGTTTTATTACAAAGTTTGCAAAGCCAAATGGGCCAATCCCCACTGGTTCCGGCCAGCCATACTCCTGTGTCTTGAGTTATAATATCAAGTAATTACTCCTTAAGAAACTTACTAGATGTTGTAGACCTAAGGGGAGTGAGTTAAAAAGGAAAACATACTGTCTACTCTTTAGGATCTCATAGAAACAGGTGGGGTGCTGATTAATGAGAATGTTAACAATTGCCTTCTGTGTTGTTGGAGGGTTAATAAGTGAGTAAAGAGTAATGTAATTATATGATACTGTGAAAACCTGCACCATACTCAAAACAAAGGTATGTGTTCTGTTCTTCCAATAATAAGGTATATATAGTGTTAAAGCAAATAAAACAATGAGATGTGGAAGTATGAAGGTGGAATTTATATTGATTGCACTTCATTCCAGATTGCGAAACTCTGAAGTCCTGAGACCTTGAACTGCCTCCAGTCAGGACACAGCTAGTAGTGGTAGGAAATGGAAAACAGCAATGCACTGAGATTCTCATTATTGATGCTTCCCCAAATGTATGTGCATGGGGATAACTACTGGTTCCTTTAGCCTCCTGGTAGTTTGAATGCCTTGGGATATAGTTGTATTAATCATCAGATTATCATTTACTTATTGCAATAGTTGTATTAATCATCAGATTATCATTTACTTATTTTGTTAAAAACTAGGATTCTGTTTTTAAACCTGCGGTCAAATGAATGCTCTGCGGTAACTATATGAAAGTAGCAAGAAATAAATGACAATATTTTACATATTCAATCTTTGGAATGTTATCCTCAAAAGGAGAACTCAATCTCTATGTGCTTTTAAAGGTATTAGGGAATAGAGTCAGCATTTCGACTTAATTTTCTCAATTCTGCTCATTTGCTGATTGATCTAGAATCTTTCTGGGCCCTCCAGAACTTTATGTCTTCATCTGTATCAGCGGTCTACAGATGTTGTGTTGATTATGAAGATTAATGATTTGGTTGTTGAAAAGCCCAATAGCGGAAAGAATCATGAGGATAGAGAAGTCCTCTTGTCTGTTTTAATGATGCAGCTTCTGTAGATTTTTCTGATGATCTAGAAAACATAATAAACCGGGTGATCTGGTCACACCATAATCATTTTGTCATTGTATTTCTCGAGATTTAAGGTATTATTTTAATACATCTATTTAAAAATTCTTGGGTTTAGGTACCAAATTATCTTTGGGTTAATCTTTAAATAAAAATATGCAAATTCATATTAGAAAATTGGAGCATTTACATTCACAATCCACACAATCTGTTAAATGCCCACATGTACTGTTTTTGCCCTGTTTATTTTCACTTATGACTTGCTGTAGATCAAGAGTTCTCTTAAGAACTCTAGCATCCCTATAAAGAATTTTGACTTAAAGTCTTGAGACCCTATTTTCCACTCCTCCTTGAACCCGAGTTTGGTGATTTCGGGATTGTGGCCAACAGCGGGGTCTTGAAGTAACCCTCTGCATTAGTTTCCCCATAGCTGCTTGAACAAATTACTCCAGCATTGGTGACTTAAAACACTGAAAATTTTTTCTCTCAAAATCTGGAGGCCAGAAGTTCCATATTAGTATTGCTGGGCTGAAATCAAGATGTATTTCTTCTGGAGGCTCTGGGGGAAAATAGACATCCTTGCCTTTACCAGCTTCTGGTGACTGACAACATTTCCTGGCTTGTGGCTGCAACAGTTCCCATGCTCACATTGACTTGTCCTCCTATGTCTGTGTGAACTCTTCCTCTTAAATGTTACGTGTGATTGTATTCAGGGCCCATCTAAATAATTTCCCTAGCTCAAAATCCTTAACTTAGTTACATCTATAAAGTCTTTTTATTTTCATGTAAGATAACAGTCACAGGTTTCAGGGATGAGGATGTGGACACCATTGTGGGGAGGGGTCATTATTCAATCCAACACATCATCTTCACCTGTGTACCTACTTTCCATTTCCTGCCTCTCTCCCTTCTCATATCTATGAGCCTTAGCCAGACCAAGAAAATACATGAGATGTCCAAAGACTTTACTTTTCTGGCCACTTCTTTACTTTATACTTCAGATGGAACAATTGGACAAATAATATGACAGATCTGGGTATTACTACTTTATAGGATTGGGTATAACTAGGTCTGTGAACAGTGGTCTGCAGACTTGTATATTTTCTTTGGTGCAGTTCACATAATTTCCATCTTAATTCTAAGAACACTTGCCTAAAGAGACCCAGCCTGCCTTCTTCAGTGTTAACCTTCCTCCATCATTTTGCCTAAGGCAAGGACATCCCAACAGTTCAATGAAATGTCAATTCTCTGTCACACTCCATTCAGGAAAACTGTATGCTGTAGCAGTGGGTCTTGAGTGTTTATTCTTATGCTACATAATGAAGAGGGACATTGCAGAAAGGTGGCTGTGGGGAAAACATCTGGAAGAAATAAATTTCCTAGGATCAAAGGGCTCCGTGTGCAGCCCAGAGGGTCCTCAGGGTGCTCCTCAGAGCAAACAAACAATTCTCCTGATGAGTCACTGCAATTTTTTTTCTGCCAAAACCCCACATGTGTTGCAAGATCTCAAGGAAAAGGGGTGGAGTAAGGAGAGAGAAGGAAAATTAAAGAAGGCAAAGCAAGTGATTTTAAAAAGAATCTAACCATATGAATAAAAGAAATCCTCAACACTGCCATCACTATATTGCTGCAGAGTAAAAGGAAGTATAACAAAATAGTTTTTAAAACACACAAAAAACCAGCAGGGTAAAGAAAGGATGTTGGGGAAGAATACAACACTATGAAACAACATTTTTTTTTTTCTCTAATACATGAAAACTGGCAGAGGAGGGTGAAGCCCAGGACTATGTCCCAAACCCTAGCCAGTGGCATTTTACTGAGAAAAAAAGTTACTTATGAATCAGTACAGCCATGCTTTGTTCTGCATGAGTGTTTTAATAGAGCGAGTGTAATATAAGGATCAGGTGGGCTCGTGGGAATGGAACAAAAGGTTTTGTAAAATTAAAGCAAAATAATTATAGCTCTAGGTGCAAAGCGAGCATACTCCAGCAGTTGATAGCAAGGACCTGCTCAGAATGGAGAAGGGAGGGGGCATGCTGGAAGTTTTTTCTATTTTTTTTATTCACTAACAAAGGCTTTTAATAGGTAACAGTTGTAAAGCGTCTTTGAAAGTAATTAATGCACCCACACAAAAATTTATTAAAATGAAAATTTAAGGAATTGTCTAAAGTGAATTAATTAACAAAAAAAGAACATCATGCCTTTCTTATTTTTTAAAGAAGGAGAGGAGGTTAAGCAAAGCAGATTTTTGTGAGATTGGATTTTAAAACGTTCCTGGTTTATTTAGTACCTGAATAGCCCTAAAAAAAGAGAGTTGGCGGGATTTATTATCCATCACCTTTAGAAATACTAAATTGGGACAGACATAAAATGGGGATTAATTTGCTGTGTGTGAGCCTCAAAGTCCCTCAAAATTATGATATTTCCTTATAAAATGACCAAAGTTTTTAAAAAGTTTTCAGAGGTCTGTGGGAAGCAGAATGTAGTGTTCACAAGAAGAGGGAGAATGCAGTGGCCTTCTCCATACTGCATTGCTGTTAACCACACCAGTACAACTGTGCTTCCTGTTGTGGCCTCGTGGAATACAAAAGGAAAGCTGCACAGTGTGTCGTTAGTAATTTTTAGTATATTTTCTGTCTCTACAGAAAAAAACAATTAACTGCATTTATCCTGTTTCTACAAGAATTTTTAATCACTATATTTGTTTTTCTTCCTATCTTCTTTTGTATTATTTCATACTGTGATATAATTATAAAGTAGGATATGAACAACCTGCTGAGAATTTACCCTTTACCATGAGAATCATTTCTAGTTGATTACAAAAGTATCCATTTTCAGCTTGTTGTTGTTATACCTCAAAGAGTTTGAGGTTATGAACTTGAATTAATCTTCAAAAGTCAAATTCTAAACCTTCCGTGCTAAAAAAGTCATTGGAACTTATTGCCTTTCTTCCAATATCGTTATGTTCTGTTGAGGCCACAATCTGGATGTACAAAAGATGTGAATAAGAAAGAAAATTAATTTTGGAAGGTACTTTGAAAAATACCTCTGGTGATGCCATATAAAAATACATGATTGTAGTTTTGAAAATGATTTCCTTTAAATGTGTATGACAACTTATGTAGCACATCTTAGTATACATTTGATCTGTGAATTTTGGATATGCTCAGATTTTCTTTACTTTCTTTTCATTGTCTCTTAAATGACCACCATCATCATGTTTCTATAAACCCTTGACTATTCTAAGATTTTTTTTATTTTTCAAGACAGTTGATTTAGTTGGTATGAGTAATGTAACATTATTAGGATAGTACTCTTGCCTGTGGGGAAAAGGCATATTTGTGAAGCTTCTTGGTGAGGACACTTGGCACTAAGTAGATACACACTGCTCATGATCTTTGTCCTTCAGTCCTGTGTTATTTCACTTCCTCTTAGGATATGACTATAAAAAGGAAAATCAAGAAAAGAATGTGTTTGTAATATACTAAGAATCTATGGTGTTCATAATAGATTTTACCAAAATGCTATGCTACACGGAAAAGGGACTTTGCAGATATAATTAAGATTATGGACCTTAAAATAAGGAAAATATACTAGGTTATCTAGATGGGTCCAGTTAGACTGGACCCATCTAATTACCTTAAAAGCAGAGGACATTTTCTGGCTAGAATTTGGAAAAAAAAAATATGGTAAAAGGGAACTCAGAGAGATTCCAAGTGTGATAATGATTCAAGGCACTCTTGAATCATACAATTCTAAACTAAAATTTACCATACAATTTTAAACTATGGTATCTACCAGCCATTGAATTGGAATGGTATGTTACTTTTCTATTGCTCGTGTAACAAATGACACAAACTTAGCAGCTTACAATGCCACAAATGTATTATTTCATGGTTCTACAGACCAGTTTGGGTTGACTCAACAGAAGTCTCTGCTCCAGATTTCATGAGATGAAAATTAAGATGTCAGATGGCTGGCTTCTTCATTGAAAGCTCTGGGAAGAATATACTTCTAGGGATCCCTGGGTGGCGCAGCGGTTTGGCGCCTGCCTTTGGCCCAGGGTGTGATCCTGAAGACCCGGGATCGAATCCCACGTCGGGCTCCAGGTGCATGGAGCCTGCTTCTCCCTCTGTCTCTCTCTCTGTGTGTCTATCATAAATAAAAATAAATTAAAAAAAAAGAAGAATATACTTCTAAGCTCATTCAGTTCCTTGTGGTAGTAGGACTATGATCCCCATCTCTTTATGGCTGTCATCAAGAGGATATCCTTAGCTTCTTGCACACAGGTCTCTGCATCTCAGTGCCAGCAAGAATGCCTTGAATCATTATCACACTTGGAATCTCTCTGAGTTCCCCTTTACCGTATTTTTTTTTCCAAATTCTAGCCAGAAAATGTCCTCTGCTTTTAAGATAATTAGACTGGACCCATCTAGATAACCTAGTATATTTTCCTTATTTTAAGGTCCATAATCTTAATTATATCTGCAAAGTCCCTTTTCCGTGTGCATAGCATTTTGCCATGTACTAGAGGTTCTGGGTGTTAGAGAATGGACACTTTTGAGGTACAATTATTTTGCCTACCACAGAGGATTTCTAGAAGAATGGGTCACCTCTTATACATTTCTAGAGTACTCTGAGTATTCTTTTTTTTTTTTTTTTTTTTTGCTCCAGAAGTAGAAGAAAAGACTCAGTGTGAATACTTACAAAATCTGTTAGCACATTTTCTCCTAACAACTTAAAATATTGACCCCTTCTATATCTCATGGAATTTCATAATAGCGTTTTTTTTCTCACCTGATAATTAGAACAACTAGGGCACAGGAATCCAAGCTGACCATTAAGCTAAGCTAGAGGTGTTCTGGCTTGTGGTACAAATTTTATTCATCATTAGCCTTTTATTCTCCACAAAGCATGCTAGAACCATAGTGGTAGCCCAATTGGGAAAAGGAAGTAAGCCAAAATTGAGTGAACCAGGAATGAGATTACTGAAATATGGTAGACATGATTTACACAGGAGGGCTGAGATAAATGCAACTACAACTTGCCAGGAAATAGAAAAATCTCAAGTCTCTCACTGGTATCTAAGAAAGTGTGCTCTGGTAAGTCCAGGCATGACACAAGGCAGACTGAAATTAGTCAGATAGATGGCAGCATTTCAATTCAGGGATTGCCAAGGGCTAAGGATATAGTGGTAGGAATCCAAGTTAAATAAGGACCTCAGTTTACAGCTGAAATTAAAGAGGAAGGTTCTAGCACCCCAAGGAAAGGGGGCCGGAAGTAAACCTTTTGATAAGTTTGAAGGAAGAACTAAAAAAAAAAAAATCAAAAGGAAACAAGGTCAAAGAGAGATAAGGGAGAGTAACTGGGGACGAGGTTCATCTACCTTTCATATTTTTTGGTGCCTGGATAGCTCAGTTAGTTAAGTGACTGACTCTTGATTTCATCTCAGCTCATTATCTCAGGGTCATGAGATCAAGTCCCATGTCCCCTCCATGCTGAATGTGGAGCCTACTTAAGATCCTGTCCTCCCTCTTCCCAGCTCAGGTGCATGTACACTCACACACACATGCACTCTCTCTCAGGGGAAAAAAAAAAAAAAAAAAGGATATACTTCACAGCTTTTCTCCAGGTGAGTTTTGATATCTGGGATGTAAGAGAGATTTGTAAATTATTTGTCAACATGTGCCACTACTGAATGCAAGATTAATAACAAAGTGTGAGTTTAACTTGACAGTATTGTTTTCAAATAGGATGACTAAATACACACTGATTCTCACACACATATGCCTGGACACCCACATATACATGTATCCATTGTGGAGAGTTTGCATAACGTATTCAGTATACATTTAAATATATCTGTGGGCATCCCTAAAATAGCTAATATACTTTCCGTTTCACTCTATTACATCTGCCAAATCCTGGCATGGGAAACAAATGTCATGGATATGAACTCATTTGAGGGTATGTAGCATTTCCCTCATTTTTAAAGTAAGACAACATACATGCCTAAGTGAGTTATATGTAATGAGTGTATTTTGAGGGAAGTATAGGATAGGAGAAAAATTTAAATACTGAGGTTCTAGTCTTGGCTTTGCCACATGTTACATATGTGATACTAAACATGTAATTTAATCATTTTTAGCCTCAGTTTTATCACTTATAAAATCAAGATATCTCTCCTGTTTACTTTCCAGTGTTGATACCCAAATCAGAGAAGCTAAAGATACCTTAAGGCATTTAAAGATTATGAAGTACTATGAAAATGATTATGTTTTGAACAAATATAAACAATTCTCACTATTGCAGTTATGGCATGGTCCTTGTCTTCAAATATATACAGTCTAATTAATATGTGGAAATTAGTTTATTATTCCTTTTCCACTTTCACTGCTAAGTCTTCATGTCATTTCTTGTGTGTCTGGTGAGTTGCTATTCACAATATTAAATAGCACTGGCTTTCAATGCTATTGTATATGTGAGACTAATGTTTAAAATCAGAACAGTATTACATGTCAGTGCATTACCAAAAGCAATTAACAAAGAGGAATGTAAAAGTAATGATTAAAAACATGCAGAATCACTATAATATTATATATCTTATGCTTTTCTTTATTTTTGTTAAATAGTTCATTAGTCAGGTCATAATTTTCTGTGTTCTAAGTTCCAAAAATAATGAAAAGAATCAAAAGCTTATGAGTTGATTTGGGAACAAGGGACACCTTTTTTACATAGGTGTTAGTTGGTTGGTTATATTTCCCATATCTCCATGTCCCTATCCTCATTTATTTCAGCTGGGTCCTGATTCTAGAGCCAATGGTTCTTTACAGTGAATTAATTGATGGTTGGAGGACAGGGATCAGTTCAGAGTTTATACGAATCCTTTGAAAATATATGCAAAAATACTTTATATGTATGTATATGAATATGTGTGTACTTTATATGCATTTGTAAATGTGCCCTTTCTTTCTCCCTAGGAGAGGTTCATAGCTTTTTTATTCTCAAAGGGGCACATGAACTTAAAAACACTTGGACCCACGCATTACAAATTTTATACCTAAGTGAATATTACTTGAAAGGAGAAATTTTCTTCCCCCATCATCTTTTCAGCTAGCACAGTTGTGTTCCAAACATTCAGACTGAGTAGGTAGTGAGGGAGGAATATTAGAGGGCCAGCCACTAAGAAAGGGATGAAAGAGTATCTCTATTAGTGATTTTTCCCTCTCTTTCCTTCTTTCCCATTTTCTCACCATCTTACTTTCTTGATTTTATGCTCACTCAATTATTTCCCTTTCTTCCTTCCCCCCTTCCCTCCCCCTTTCTTCTTTCCTTTTTTCCTTCCTTCCTTCCTCCTTCCCTTCATCCCTACCCCCCCTCCCCCGGGGTCACTTCCTTCCCCTTTCTCTTTTCAATTCCTTCTCTTCAAAGGAGAAAACTTAAGTAGGCATTATTTTGAGTGAGGGCCAAAATCATTTTTTAATGCTGTAACATTATGTCTTTCCTCATCCCCTTCTCATTTCTTCTCCCATTGATGTGACTTTATACATTTTGCTGCCATCTCAGTTTGGAGAGCATTCTTTCCTATCCACCAGAAGTAGTCATACTCTGCAGAAGGCATTTCTATAGCAGAAGCCATTTACAAATCAGTATAAAGAAAAGGCAATACCTACATAAAAAATATCCCTCACCTTCCTTTTCAACATTTTTGCTCCCTATTTGAACATCATTATCTAAGCTAAAATTTCCCCCATGAAAAAAATAAAACAAATAGTTAAGGAGGCCACGCGGGCCGGGCCGGGCGCATCCACCTGCCGGCCGGGACGGGGCACAGGCGGGGGGACAGTCCACAGGGCACGCCCTTATGGAGATGGTTACGAGGATCGACATTTCAACAGTATAAACAGATATCCAACCGAAGAGCCTGCGGAAGGGACCATGGTGAAGTCAGCACGTTATAGGAAAGGTGTGTTGTAGGAGTCAAATGAAGTGTCTGGAGAAGGAGTTTGCTCAACTACATTGTTGAGGGCATCAAGAGGGACGGTCTTTGAAGTCCTGTCCATTCAGCTGATGGACGGAAACAAGAAAGGATCATACAGGAAGTTTGTATGGGTCAGGCCTGGAAGAGATCGCATCACTTCCACTTATTCCATTGGCCAGATCTTGGTCCCATGTCTACACAGCAGCCCTGGCTGAGGTCCTCGCTGATACCAGCATCAAGCACCTGATGTGCAGGTGAAGACGGCCCCAGATGACGTTAGCCCTCAGTTTCAGATGTTCTGAGTTAAGGCCCCAGACATTGCAGAGAGAAGCCACTCCCACCACCTATGCCCTTAAGGAAACCCTAAGATTGAATAAACTCTAATCGCTTAATAAATTCCTTTTTCTATATTATTCAAAAAAAAAAAAACTGATTTGTGAATTGTTTAACATAGAAAATAGATTAAATTAAACTGTAATTCTTCTATTTAATGATATAATTGAGTTATTTTTGAGATGTGGACAGGGCCAGCTCCAACTTCTAGGAAGAATAGAAAACAATTACAGTTTTGACCATCCTGAGTAACAACTTCCTATCACTATAAAGAGTGACTAGCTCTCTTCACTTTTTCATTTCATCCAAAAACATCTCTGTATGATCATTAATTTTTTTTAGAGAGAGGATGAGTTTGGGAAAGAAAGAAAGAAAGAAAAAGATGATTGTTATTATGGATTTCTGTTGGCAGTTGAAAATGTTGCTGTGCAGAGTTTTCCCTGCACTCTGGTCTTGTAGGATTTGAATTTTCCAGTTGGATTGACTTGGCTGTCAAAAAGTCAAGTTGATTTTTCTTTCCCCAGATTAAGTTGATAATTGGCTGAATAAAATGTTAGGAACAATTAGGAGAGGTAGGATTCTAAATCCACTTAACACAACAAACAAACTTTATGGGACTAGTTTGTCCTTGTTCATTTTTATTTTTATTTTTTGTAACTTCTCCAGGGAACACATTGTATAAAGTTATACCTTCCTGTTCCATGAAGTATTTCTTCCTTGACCTACCTGCCATAGCTGCTTAGTTTATACTTAAAGAGAAAAAAAGTTTCCATTCTACAATTGAATCCTTTTGAAGAAAAATCAAGGTACATTCTTTCTTTTTCACACAAAAGCATTTAGAGCACTAGTTTTAAAGAAAGCTTAATTCTTGGGCTAGATGTTTTTGCCTCTCTTCCTGTTCAGAATACAGGAGGACTACTATCTCTTGTCTTTGTTACCACCTGCAGGACTTTTTATCATTTTCATACCCATTTCAGATTGTTTTATTCTCAATATCAGCTAACTTTCTTTCATGTTCCCTTCCCTATTGTTTCTACTCTTCCTTCTTACTCTTCCTTTGCCTCAGTTTCCTTATTTTTCCCCAGTCTTCCTCATACTTAGAATTCTCTGTAGCTTCTCATCTGCATGAATGTCTCTTACTTTTGATCTAAACTCAAATTCCATTTCTTAATAGATCCTCTCTATGTAGGCAGCCTCTTCTTTACCAATAACTTCTCTTGGTATCCATTACACCCTCATTAGGTTATGTATTTTAAACAAATAAATAAAAGTAAGTTAGTATTTATCTACCCCGCTAAAAGAAATGCTCATTAGAGATTGAGGGCTCTTTCTTTGGTGTCTTCTATAGAGTGCATATCGTTCTGTCCTTTTAGTGAGGAGACACAATTCAACACATAAGAAGTACAAACATAATTTTTTGTGTACAGCTCTACCACACTGATTTCTGAGAGATTCAAATATAGACATGTTTGCAAGGTGTACATAGCTCTCACTCTTGGATACTTCATCCCTCCCCTACCCTCTGTGTCTCCTCTTCATTCAGAGATACAGGGTGATTATTGCCTATAGTTATCATTATGCTTTTTTCCCATTTAACATGAATGGAGAGTCCCAATAACTGCTACTGTGTATTAAGAAAGAATAAATTGGTTCCAAGGTGAAGTCTCACAGACGAGTAAAGATGAATTTGGGCAATAATGTATATGTTATAACACTATTTTAAATTTTTCAAGGATTTTCTTTTCTCTTTTGTGGGTTCTTGACCATGTTAAATTGAGATAGGCCTATAAGTGAATATGAGCATGCCAGATAATTGAGATATTAATGTATTGTTTTCTCATGACAGTTATGAAAACTAAAGAAACATATCTGATTTAAAAAGCAATACATCTGATAAAACTATGAGAAATTGAATTATCTTGACTACTAGTTGCCCAAGATTTTACCCATTAATGTAGGAAAATCAAGGTTCTATTCTTAGAATCCTATAACGTGTGAAATCTGAGTAGAAAGGAGTTATGCTTTGTGTGACTGACATAGTGTCATACTAAGAACATCCAATAAACATAATACTACCGTAGAAATATATTGAAGTCAAATGCTGTGAGTGGAAACATGCACATTCAGTTTTTAGCAGGTAGTCCTCCTAAGCAGGATGAAGGGCCTGCGCCCCCAGGTGCAGACCTACCAGGAATGGCCCATGTGGTTCTCAGGGCACCATACTGATGAGCCACCCACTGTGGCAGACTCCAGTTTTGGCAGGCATAGTCAAATCGGTGCTTTGATCCTTGGAGTGGCTCCTGCTACAGTGAGTGCCTCTATTTGGTTTGCCCCTCCCCTTGGTCATTACTGCACCCACCTGGCACTATAGGACAAAAAAAATGAGAGGTGGGAGGGGTGGTGAGGGGACACTTCAGAAACACAGCTCTGCCAAGTATGAAAAGCTGCTTAAACAGTTCTGGTTCTACGAGCACATGTATAACATTTCTGCCAACCCATTAGTGAATACACTTTATTTTCTATATCATTCAACAGTCTGCTGAAAATCACTTTCCTTGATACTGTTTTCTCATTCCTGGGGTCTAGGATCTACCATAAAATGTAGCCACACAAATAAAAGGATTTCTCCCATTCTTAAATAGTCTTGTTTCTTACATATCTGAATATGCTTGGAAACATTTACTTCATTTTATGCCTCAATATTTTAAAATCAATTTCTCTGCTATATTTGAAAATCAGTTTTAGTGGCTTGATGATATTGGTCATATTTTCACATTGTATGAAATTTTTGTTGAAAGTTTTAAAAGATTAGGCAATAGTTTTTCCATTGCAATATGTTGTTTGATGGAAAATGTAAACATCATTCTACCCATTTGATTGCTGAAAAAGTAGAGGCACTGACGTGATAAATATGTTACTTAAGATTATACAGGCTGTTGGCATCTGCCAATTTGATACTGGTAGAGTCATTCAGATATTTTGCAATTTAGGGCTTTAGCTTATGCTCTATGAGATGATTAAAGTATTGAATCTACATTATCTTCATTTAGGAAATGTAGATAAGACAAAAAATTGAGGAGCACCTGGATGGCTCAGTGAGTTAAGCGACTGACTCTTGATTTCCACTCAGGTCATGATCTCAGGGTTGTGAGATCAAGCCCCACATTGGGCTCTGCACTGGGATGGAAAGTCTGTTTAAGGATTCCCACCCCCCACTCCAGCCCTCTCCCCACTCTCTCAAATAAATAAATAAATAAATCTTTTTTCAAAAAAGAAGACAGAAAATTGAGGCATAGGAGGATATTAAATGACTTGTAGCAAATCACATAGCAAGGTCACAGGAAAGCTGATAAGATCTTGGACTCCTTCACTCTGTACTAGCCAGGACTAGTTTTCTGACAAGAAACATTTTTCTCCTTCAGGGATTCCCAATTTTCACATTTGTAAAGGTTGGAGATTTTCACCGAGAAAGCAATGTCTCAAGGGACTAGGAACTTTTAAGGTTTTTAACCTCAACCTAGTACAGCCAAATATACTGATCAACATTTAACAATTTCAGAATGTTAGAATTCTAAAATTCTCATTTAGACAGAAATCTAAAATCTTCTGCAGCTGAAAGTAAGTCATCTTTCCCCTCCTTCATTATCTGCTTGTCACTAAGTAAAACATTTAGTTATTAGGCGTTTACATACGTATGCAACAATTCATGTTTGTTAGCTATAAAATATATGGGATTTATTTGGGAAAAGGTTATAAAAAATAGCATCTACTTTGAGATGTTTCTGTAATGACTTCCACTTGTCATCATTTTCAACCAGAAAATTAAATTTCCCTATATGGGTCTTGGAGACTCAAGCAGTAAGGAAGCAGAGACCCAACCAGACCAAAATTTTACTAAGTCATTGTTACCAATCTAAGGAAAGAGCACATAAGGTAGTCTTCCCTACTTTAACTTTCTACTAATTAGGATTTCCAGTAGAGAAATGAACAGATTCTAGAAAGCTCTGATTGCCCAGGTTAGTGTGGCAGTCTCTATGCTCACTAACTCATCTACTACTTTTCCCATACAAACCGGATCTCAGCCTGAGGCCATAGAATAAACACCAATAATGCAAAGTCTAAGCAGTCCCTTATCCCAAAGAAATCTCCAAAGGAGAAACTTCACATACACATTCAAGTAAGTGAGAAGAGCCCTTGTGAAGCCCCTCCGATGACTCCTACATGAAGAAATCTACATTTCACCTAGAACCAGCGTTACCACCATCAGTAAATATGTGTTCCAATAATATTTACTCCAATAGGGCAGGAAATGGAGATGGCTGGACTTAATCGAGGTCCAAGAAAGAAGGAAGTATGTGGAGAGGACGTCAGAGTGCCTGAGGGTTGAAGAATACTGGTAGTTAGTTAAGTTAGCAGCATCGGGTTATCTGAGGAAAGTGTATGATTGTGCTGAGTGCTGGCTTCCCCATGATTGCCAAATAGGCTTTTCCATCTCCATGAAATAAATGTAATATTGTATTAATCACTTGGAAAAGTAAGTTTTTCTATTATTAACTGGTAAATTCCCATGTCATCTATTTTTCTGTCAGCTATTTTCTTAAACACGACCATTCAGCTATATTATAAACATTCCCAAAGGAAATTCTGCAAGATTAGCAACTCCAATCTGCATTAGCTAAGACTTATTTACATTTATTGTCTAAGACAGCCTTAGATAATATATGTGTTATTTGGTCCAGAAATAGTAAATCTTAGTTGTATCTGATAGACATTAACTCTGGATACTTGGAATGCCATATATTGTGCACTTACTCAGAGCTAGTTTCTATGCTATGCACCTTATGTACATTATCCCCTCCAATTTTCCTAACACGCCATTTTAGAGATGAGAAAATTGAGCCTCAGAGAACCCTAAGGAGTTTGGGAGTAAGTGGCCAACCTAGGATTCAAACACAAGCCTCTCTGACTCAAAGACCTCTTCCCCTCTTTTAAAACCACTCAATCAGCTTCTAAAAATGGGGAAGATTCTGAATTACCTTCTACAAGTCTATGGAGTTTTAATAAAGGGAGATTGGGGCTGGCATAGCATATGGTTTTATGGTGCTAGCTTTTAATCACAATAAAACATGCCTGATTCAAGCCTATTGTCAATCTCTCAGTGTAACCTACAAGCCTATTGATACCATCAACACAATTTTCTAGTCTTATTTAGTGAGACATGCCTCACAACAGATACAGTTTAGCTTAATTCTCAACCTCAAAACCACCTGAATTTTGCTAGATTGAAAATAATAACATAAGCTACATGTGACTATGTAACTGTAAGGTAGTGGAACTACCTTACATGGGTATTATTGGCACTGGCCTGGTTATTTAGAATGAATCCATGTAGTGCATATTCAGATTCACTACCGATGAGTTTCATTATCTGTTAAATGGAGATGATACTAGTACCTATTTCATAATATCAGTGTGAAGATTAGATGAGATGATAATATAAAGTCCTTAGATCAGTTCCTAACAAATAATAAGCACTCAGTGAGTAATAACTATTACTGTATATGAGCATTACAGAAATCAAAACCAACCAATTGCTAGTTAAGTACTTGGTACATAGCAAGAGCTCAATAAATATATATTGAATGGATTAACACATTGAATCAGTCCTTCAAACTGGGCTGTGTGTTACTTATCTATGGTAAATGCATTATTATGCCTCCCACTGTTGAATTTAATAGTAAAATGTTCAGGGACACCTGGGTGGCTCAGCATTTGAGCGTCTTGCCTTCAGCTTAGGTCGTGATCCGAAGTCCCGGGATCGAGTCCCACATCTGGCTCCCTGCACGGAGCCTGTTTTTCCCTCTGCCTGTGTCTCTGCCTCTCTCTCTGTGTGTCTCATGAATAAATAAATAAGATCTTTAAAAAGAAAATGCTCAATGTCATTAAGAATCATACACAATTTGCAGAAGCATTTATTGATTCTGAAAGAGTCTTTTTGGGGGCCTGGAGGTGTCATTTCTTTTCCTTGAGACTTCCACCCTTAGTACTGTATGGCATGCCTTTTGTGATTGGAGTTATATATGTGACTACTACACAATATAGATTTTCCCCTTCCTTTAGCGGTCATGTAGATATGATTTATCTTGTGGTACCATGAAAACAGAAGCTGTACAAGTATGTATAGTAAAAGAAGACTAATGACCTGGGAGAAACAAAAAGGCAATGTGTGTCACGAATGCTTCTTACTTGTCTGACCCAACTGAAAGTAACACACTGAAAGTAAGAAAGACATATCTTGTCACTATTTGTTCCAGTTCTGGAGATGCTGCATACTTTTCTGATGACGTCAAGGTATTATAGTTTGGGGGAGCTTTTTTTCCTTAGGAAATTTATTTTGAAATCCTGAAATGTTTGCTGTTAGGGATGTGAAATTATCATGCTTTAAATACCACAGTATCTAACTGGTCATCTAATTCCAGTAAAAGTTTTAGCAAGGGTTCAAAGGTTTGCCTTTTCCTAGAACATTTTTCCTACCAATGATATTCCCACTCCACCTTGAGAAATAGTCTGCGTATTACTTCTAGGAGTACTGCCTCCTACTTGTATGCATATTTGTGTCATTGCTCTTGATATATTGCATTCTTGTGTTTTCTGTTTAGATATATATTTTCTCTTTCAGAACCTAGTGACTAAATTGTGAGCTTCTTGAAGACAGGGGCTGTGTGTTTGTTTTTAATCTCTGGATACCCAGTATTACTCAGTGGTTCCTAGAATAAATTAGGTAATCAAGAAATATGTATCCAATAAATTAATGAACTTGCAATCATACACATACACACATACACACATTAGATCAGGGTCATGCATAAAATTTTCTATGTCTTTGCATGTTTCTCAACCGCTTATGAATGTTTTAACTTGCTTATGAACAGATCAATGTTTCTGAGTGCTCTAGTCACGTTGAAGGAAATTTTCTAATCTTTGAAAAACTGTTTTTACCTCTTCATATTCTTTGTTTTTACTCTGAGCAGTTCTTTTGCATGTGGACTCAAGTGTGCTGTCAAGTTCTCATTACTTGGTTGAACTACACAGACATGGTTACGAATCTTTGTTTTTATTTGCATGCTATATGTTTGGTGGCTTTGTTCAAGCACATTATCTGTATGTTTAAAAAAAACGCATGGATTGTGTGCTTCATTGGAAAAGTCTTACTTCTATAAAAAATTATTCTCAGCATTAAATACCATGGTTGGCATATAGTTGGGATTCGATAAATGTTTGTGGAATGCATGAACAAATCAGCCATTACTATTAACTGTTTTGAGGATGAGGTATGAGATTTCTTTTAAAAAGACTAAATGAAATGCCCAGCAGAACAAGAGTGAATAAGAGCGAATCTGACACTCATAATTCTTACCTCTGTGTTTCTAGACTGTCACGCAGGCTCACTGAGAAGTGCCTTGTATGTCTGATTTCTCAACTTCACCCTGCAGTAAACTTTTGCAATCTGGAGGCTAGAGACCTCTTTTGTAAATGTTGTCTGCCCGAAGTGCGTTGGCACGGAGGAGGCCTTAGCAGATAAAGTGGAAGAACATATGGCTCCCATCTGAATACAAATTGGTGGACATAACGTGGTAATTCAGCTGAGATGTCCTCTATATTGTAAACTGAAAGAGTATGATTAGAGGTGTTTATAAACGGCGACTGATTTCCCCCACACACACCCCTCTCCACCCCCTTCTACTGTAGTTTTATCGGCCTGAATCATAGCCATCCAGCGTCCCAGTCTCACTGTGTTATTTGTTAAAATGGCCAGCGTGAGGAATTATTAATTAAAGCTAACAAATCACCCTGACGAGCTGTGCCCTGGCATGGCTAAGGGTTGATTGGCGAAAGTGTTCTCCTTTGGAGAAAAGACTTTTTGTGCTCGTGACGCAGTCAGGGACGGATTATTGAATATGCAAGTTAGAAGAAAAATCACAGGACAAGCAAATTGAGTATTTACTGGCAAATAATTGCTCTCTTAAGCTGTGGCTCTCTTCCTAAATTCTTAACATTCCCGAGGGTTAGAAAGAAACACAGAAAAATGCATCGGTACAGAGTACATTTCAAAAAAAATACATAGACTGATGTTTCAGACTTGTGCAGGTAAGTGTGATTGTGTGTGCATGGAAAGTGAAAGAACAAGGGGATGCAAGGGAAAGATGGGGGTAGTTTTTAATCTGGTGGGTTTTTACAAATCAATTTGTTGTTTATTGGAATACTGCTCGGCGTATTTCTAAGTTGACTGAGAATTTAGTTTCAGTGCTGCATTTACTGTGAAAGTTAGAGAAAGGAGAGAGAGGATTTTCTCAGAGTTACTTTATGTCTTTATCAGCAGAAAGATATGTTAATGTTTTGCCCCAATAATAGTTACAAACTTTGCTCGGTTATTTGTGGATATATGTATAAAATTATTCCCTGAGTTAGAATTCTTTAGTTATTCTCAACATTTAAACATGACCTGTTTAACAGTGTCCCAAACACATTTGGGTACAACTGTTGCATTTATTTTCCCGAGTAAACTCGGTTTTCCATTTGTACCAGGCTAGTCCTTGTTCAGAATTTCGAAAGGGACATTACAGTTCTGGAATAGTTACTTAAACTTCGGGCTTCTGTAATAACTAAAGTGTCCTTATTATCAATTGTGTGGTCTTTTTATCTGAAATGTTGATCAGAGTACTGAGTTTTGTGGACATTGTGAAGAAAGTGAGACTAGTTTATAAAGGTTATTTCAAAACCAAACTTAAACACATCAAAATGTAAGGGTGGAAATAAAGGCTCATTCTATCTATAAAATATAGACAGTAAGAAACAAAGATACTCTCCTAAGTATAGCTAGCTTATGTGAACAGCATTATCAAAACATGCATATCCACTGAGGATGAATTTCATATTCTATGAAAACCTAGAAAATTTGCTTTCATTGACAACAAGCTGTTTTTGAAATGAGAATAATTGGCTGGCGAAATAGCATTTTAGGGTTATAATAACTATGAATAACATGGATTTAAAACAAAGGCATAAACATAATTTAAACTAAATTAACTAATTAATAATTGCAAAGTGCTTTAACAATAAAACATCTACATGATAGTAATAATAGTCAGAATAATAATAAAAATGAAAAGTCTGGCAGTCACCCAGAAATTAGATCAGATGACTTTCATAAAGTTTTAGAGAATCAGAAATTTAAAATATAAACATATAAAACATATTTTACCATCTTATCTATTCCTTGAACCATGCAATACCGTGCTGGTCAGGATTTTTCCCTACTATATCCTATTTTATTAAAAAGTATAGTTTGTCTTAGTATGTAGAATAGAGCTCATAAAAAAGTTTAGAAAATGTATTTTTTAAGGTTTAATTCCCGCTGGATAACATTCTGTCCTCAGATTTCCTCCTTAAAGTTTCTTGTGACTATTTGAGGGCACAATTTGGTCCATTATTTTGAAATAGCAAAGGGGGCATTTAAAGCATATGTTCAGAGACTAAACCATCTGCTGGCTTTATTATGAATACCACAGAATATGAGGACTTGGAAAGGCTCAAAAATTGAACCAGAGTTCTATGCAAGATTAAAAAAAAAACTACAGCACTTTGATTTTAAAAAGTGTTTTGCAACCACTTACTTTTGCTAAGTATTTCATTAGTTTTCTATGGGAGAATACTGTTATCACACCCTTTTGATATACAAGGAATGCATGGTAAGTGTAGTTGAGTGACATGAACCTATGGAAAGGTAACGGTAATATTTTCTCTCTGATTTAGCCCACTAAATTTAATCGCCTTCTGGAATCTGAGGTTGACTTGTCAATAGTGAAACTCTCAGTGAGTTGGAGAAACATAAAATGGTGACTGCTGGAACAAAAATGAAGTCCAGCTGCTGGCTTCTGGACTATATATAAATGAGTTGCAAGAGACATGCAGAGGTCAGACTAAAGAGCACTTCTGTAATCCAGTTGTGATGTAATGGAAGTATGAATCAACTATTGGTTGCCCATGCTGGAGGGGGGTCCCCTCCCCCCGAAACAAGCATAACTTGATGTTATTCCAGGATACTACTATATTCCTTTGGTGACTGGAAGGATAAGAGATCTAGAAATTAATATAAGAACAAAAATCATATTTAAATCCCAAACGCAATTGAAAGCCATCAGAGAAAGACAAATCAAGATGAGTAGCATCATTAAGATGTCTAGTGCCCAGTTAGAGTTCTCTTAACTTTACCTAGATTTTACTAAAATCAATCTGAGACTAGCTGGATCATTATTAGAGAAAATGCAGAAAATAGACTAAACCAGCTTAAGGAAGGGCTTTCAGGGTTGAAATGACTTATCCCTCTTTGTTGCTTTAATGAAAATTATTTAATTAAAAAATAATAATGGACACAAAGGACTGTGGTGTTTGAAGAGTGTAAGTAAATGTGTGTCTGTCTGTGTGCATGTTTGAAATATGTATGTGAATAATACACGAAACCACACATATTATTACATGTATACATATATAATTTTTAAAAGAAAACATTTTCAGAATTGTGCACTTTGTTAGGCTGATTGAGCCTAGGACTGTTTCTTGTACAGTCAGTCTAAAGACTGAACACACATATATTAACATAGCTAGAGTTGGCTTTCGCTACTTGAAGGATGTCAGATTTAATGATTTGGTGCTGAGAATACCTATGTTGAATTTGTATGGATTTTCTCAGAGAGGTATTTTAATTTTATGCCTCCCTAAGTTGCAATCCTGCAAGTAATCAGGTGAATATATTAGCCCAAAGACTACAAAATGTCTCCATTATTTCAGGAGGTTAGTTTTTATTTTATATTTTGGGCGGGTTTGATATAGATACCTAAAACACGCACATGCGCATGCCCACACACGCACACCCACACTTTTTGATTTGTTTTCTTTATTTCTTTCTGCCACCTTTTTCCAATGAGGGAATTAAAATGGCTGATGAAGGAATTGAAACAGATAATACAGTGAAATACATGAATTAGAAGTAGGTAAGAAAAATAAAATAACTCAAAACCATAAACAAGGGCAAAGACATAAAAGTGGAGTCAAGAATAAAGTCAGCATACAGATGACATTCAGTGAAGTGCTGTACATTTGCCTTTAAACTTCTTTGCAGCCAAGACAAAGAGAAAACCATGACAAGTCATGCAATTTACATTTGTAAGAATCATAGAATAATTTCCGTCATTCATTACTAAAGCTCTTAAAAATATGACAAACTGAGTTTTTAGAGAACTTAGTGGTAAGATGACTCCCATTGAAAATAAGTATTAGCCTGCAGAGACCTAAAGGTCAGAGTGAGAGCAGAAGCCATGCCTTCCTTGGGACAAGTGTGGAGAAGTAGACTAATCTCCCTTCAATCCCAGGGGATATGTTTGGGGGGAGCACAGGGTGGTGGGAGGAGGAGCTACAATTAGTGCAATGAGGTTAGCAAGGCCAAGATTTTATGGCAAATTAGGAGTTGATGGAATTTTAAAAATTACTTCATATAAATATATATGTATATATATTAATAGTAGCCCAAAGATTTAGAGGGTGTCAGCATATATAAAAGCCATTAAAACACATTTTATCAAACAAATCTTTTGAATAAACATTACTTTCCCAGGTTGATCATACAACATTGCTGCACCACTACCATTCACCTACTTCAGGTGCACTGCCAGTCTTTCTCAAGTTTTAAAAAGAATCCTTTCTAGCTAAAAATGTAATGTTTCTTGCCCTTGCATCCTCCCTTGGTTCACTTTCAAAAGTCTTAACAAACCGCCTCGTCTTTTCACAAGTAAATTTGATGGTTGAGTCACATTGAATAGGCTACTCTTTTCTCCATATTGAAAAGGTAAAGAGTAAGGATTTTTTTTCTTGTTATCTTGGGAAGTAAGTTGTCCAAGGACCACCTGTATCAGAATATCCTAGGCTACTTGTCAAAATGAAGATTCCTGGGCCTCATTCCAGAATTTCTGAATTAGAAACTCTGAGGAGGGAGTCTGGGGATCTTGAATTTGAAAAGCTACCCGGCTTAGTAATGCACACTCAAGTTTGAAAACCACTGTTTCAAGATTTTGACTAAAATATTTGGTATGTGAACATAAAATATATGTTGGGATATATTTTGGGTGGGATTTCTGTACCACAGTGTATGAGACTTTATTATATTAACACTACCTAAAACACTAATGCATATTCAATAATACGTGATGATTGCCTTGTCAATAAAACTGGAAAGATCAAGCTTAGAAAAAAAAATCTGCTTTTGTTTGAACCCTTTAAGTCATATCTCAGCATGGTATTCTTTAATTCTTTAATTATTTAGCTATCATTTATTGAAAATTACTATATGCTAAGTCATATGTTGAGTCTGGGTACTAGAGATACAAAGATGAATAAGCATGAGACAGTTGTCTGAAAAAACTCATAATCTAGGATTATTTATCACTAGAATATTATCTTCTTCATACTAGGGAATTGTCACATAATCTCCTCTTGAGTAAAACTCAAGATTTGCATTAATGTATTAAGTATACATTTTGCTGATAGCAATTTCATATAGTAGGATCCTGCGACAATTTGGAAGCTAGGAAACATAAGTAAACTTTGTAAGGACCTCTGACTTCCCTCTAAGCAGGAGATTGTATCCCCCACGACTGGGGTAGGAGGCATCGCTGGGACCTTCTAATTCCATTTCTACCACCATCAATCAGTGATTTGTTGCCACTTATCCTCTTTGAGAGGAGGAAAGAAATGTGTTAGCATTAGCAAGTGTACCTGACAATAGGAAAACTGTCTCTTTCCATTGCCCCTCTAGGGAATCAGCTAAAGTGTAGGAAATGCTGGAGTCTATATGGCAGCAACCTCCATTATTGGCAGGTAGGGCAAAATATGGAGGGTCTCAAGCTGATCTCACCTACTACTCAGTAGTGCCAGAAATTGGGTATTAGTAGGCTAGCAGGGACATATTGTACATGAAGGAATTTTGTAGTTGGTCTGAGGAACAGGATGAGAGCTCGCAATTTCATTGCTGATTCATGTTTTTCTGGAAAAGTACTGAAAACACCCACTCCTTTTATTATTTCCAGAACAATATGAAAAATATTGTGAGAATTTCTATATCTTTTTCTTCCTTTTTAAAAAAACATACTTATTGAATGTTTAGCACCCTGTTCTCTTCTAGGAAATAGAGATACGGTGATAAATAAAATAAAGTTTATACCTACATGAAGTTTATATTAGTGTATATAGTATATTGGGGATAGAAAGTAAAATTACTAAATGTAAAGTAATATAAATATAAAAATGTGCTTCATTTTGGAGACATTGGCTGCTGCATTCGCCATGACTTCCAATTATATTCGTGATATTTCATAGTGTGTTTGTATTGAATGTGTGTGTGTGTGTGTGTGTGTGTGTGTGTGTACACGCACGTGTATACCTTATTGCATTCAGAAACTTCTCTGTGACCAGACCAGTCAATTCAGGATACTCCTTGTAGTGGGAAGTGGTTTTTCATGGAGACCTGCACATAATGTAAAGGGAGAAACAAAACACGTGCAAGGACCAAAAAGCATGTAGTCAACTACATGATTATTCTTTTTCATTTTTTTTTTTTTTGCTTGTTTGTGTGTGTGTGTGCATGTGTCCGTTCTGGGTTGTTTGTTTGTTTGTTCTTAATGAACTGAATGTAAGTCACCCTAGATGTCCAAGGGTCTGAGAGGTAAATAAATTATAGAGTCGTCATGGGACTAAACATAGAGGTGACAGTTAACAGTAGTATGTGGCTTTCATGAAGTTCTATGGAAGATAAAGAGTACCATCCTAGAATAGATCAGAGAGTAGAGCAACTGGAAAGATTCCCCAGGGGGAATTGTTATTCAACTGAGACTAACAACCTAATAGGAAAACAAAACACAAAGAATTTTTAAAGTAAAGTTCTAATTTTTCACTTACTTACCTAAGTACCATATGCCCATGGTGAAAATATTTTAGAGAATTGGGCAACGTATTTTCTTAAAAAGAGGGTGGGAAGGGAAATCACCTATTAACTTAGCACTTAGAGAAACCATTATTAACATTCATCAGATACTTTTTTGAACACGTATTATGTTCTAGGGTTATGCCAACTAGCCACCGTCTTCTCAGAAGGGAACATTTTAATTAGCAGGCCATATGAATAGCAGAAACTCAAATTTTAGCTCCTGTTAGCTGTCTTCAGATTTGGACTTACAAATTAGCTGGGTCTCAGTTCTAGTTGATGTAGACAGAACAGCATAAATGCAATATTCTCCTGCACACACATCATAGCACCTGCTATTGCCCCCACCTTATGTAGGTGTGAGAGTCAGACTCATTAGGTTCAAAGTTTGGCTTTGCTTTTTTTCCATCTGTTTGACCTTCGGCAGGTTATTTGACCTCTCTGTGTCTCAGTGTCTTTCTCTGTAAATTGGGTTATTAATAGCATATACCTCATGAGATATTTTGAGAAATGAATAAAATAATGAACATAAAGTGTTAATCACAGTACTTGGCACATAGTAACATATTCAACAAATGGTATCATTACTATGCTAATTACTATTATTATTATTATTATTATTACTATTACAGTTATTTTCATTACCAAGGAAACTTGCTGAAAATATATTTTGTCCAGTGCAACTCCATTATCACTACTGACAAAACAACTCAAAACACATTTCCTACTGGGGGTAGGTCAGAAATACCATCTTTACAACACACATTAAGAATCTGGGTTTATAGCTGAAAATTATAATATAATTTAGCTCAGTAGATAAATGACATTATGCAGACTAATTTTCTGTTTCTAGGTAGAAATGATGTTTAAATCTCCCTTAAATGACCTTCATGTTACAGATTTTGTTTCGACAATTTGTAACTAACTAGGTTTGTTTTATTAAAAGGAACTTTTAAGTCTAAAGCTCATGTTTTTCACATAGTGCTACATTTCTTTATACCATCAGGGACTGAAAAGGATGAGAAATATGATTTTAACTAAAGAGGTGTCTTTGGGAAGGAGAAGATTCTTAGCTGCAGATCTGTATTTTAACATGATGGTGAACAAAGATATCTAGTTTGACATGTGCCTCATAGTAGGTGCTTAAAGAATTTTTTACATTTTAAAAGAAAAGACATGTGAGTGTCAATGTAGATGTCCTATGAAAGTATAAATGATTTTAAGAGAATGATGACACAATGGAATAACACTGTATTAGGACAAAGCAGTTATGTGAAATCTCGACAATGTATTATGATAACTGTCTAAAACTGTGGGCTTGCTTGTAGACAGAACTAGGTAGTGAAAAGAAACATAGATTCTATAGTTGCGTAGCCATGTTTTTGGTTATCACATCCACCATTCAAATCACATGCTCACAGATATGCTATTTCTTGTGTCTAAACCTCAAGTCGAAAATGGAGAAATAGTGGCCTTATTATATGGTAGGTGTGTACAGTGCCTACAGGAGTCCTCGGAACATAATAGTTACTCAATAAATGATATCCATTAACGACAGCAAAAAAAACAAGACATAAAAGCCCTGGGTGCAATGAATATGAACTCATCATTCATATATATAAGTACACACATATATATGTGTGTATAGATGTATTTGTGTGTGTGCATACATATGTATAATAGTTTATTAATATAAAATAGTAATACTTAAAATTGTCTTGCTTAATGTTTGTCCCACAGTAGGAATTCTGTGAGTAAACTTTACCTGTTTAAATGACTTCATGTCAAGATTTGCTGTAGCTATTCTAGTTAAGTGAAAATAGAATTCAAAAATCTAAAACTAACTTTATCTTTTGAAAAATGATAATAAAAGCGAAAGCAACCAAAGGATTCGTTACTAAAATAGTCAAATAATTTGGACTTGATGCAAATAAAGAGCAGGGATAACACTCCACTTCAAATAGAAGAAAAAGTGAATTAACGTGAGAAACTGTTAGGTGACCCCTAATTTGAATAGTATTAATTGGAAGTATTCTAAAGATCAAAGGCTATTATTGCTCGTTGCAGTGGTAGCTACATATGGAAAATGGCTGCAGAGATTCACAATACAAAAATAGTTCATTGCTAAATTCGAAATTCTGTTAATGTCACAAACAGTGGGATGTGAAACACAAATGAATTGTGATGACAGTTGAGTCCCAAGCTGCCTATTTTTTTTCCCTCTGAGCTGCCCATATTTGGTCTTATATTTTCCTCAGTCCTGATTTAACCCATCAATATTTGTATTTTCTGAAGCTAGCACCACCTTGGAACATCTACTTAAGGATTTTATTCCTAAATGCTTCTCAGTTCCTAGGACTTTTGCTCTTACTGCTTTTCTTCCCACAGGTATGTATTCTTGAATCTTTACTTCTCAGCTCAGAGTCAGAGTTAGTTTAACTTAACAGTCTTCTAGGACTCGATATTGCTCTTTACTCCTCCATTTCTCACAAGTGTTTCGTCATTCCATTCTTGTTCATCTGCATGGCAGATTTCTTTTCCATGTTGCTATGACTTAGGGGGCACTTGCTGTTATCCTAATCATCTGCATTCATTTCCTACCGTAATTAAAACAACAACAACAACAGGGTTTTCTAAACATCAGTTTTATCTTTGATGGTTGAAGGTCTCTATGACCCTGGATTTGGGGGAACAAAACCAAATGCGCTATTTTATGAATGAATGAAGCACCCTTTTAAATGCAGCAATTCATATAACCATAAGTTAGCTTGACTTTTGGGAAATGTCATTTTAAAAAATCTCTAAAGAGTATTGTTAAAATGACCAAATTATTTCAGCTTAATGGATTTTGTAGCATGGACACCAGATCTACCTGCACGGAGGAGTAGTCCTGACTAAATATGTTTTATCTGGATTTTAGTGCAGGCAGTGATTTGGCTCCTTTTATTGAGTGACCTCTCTATACCACGCATTGTGCATTTAATTCTTAAAATAATCCTGTGAGATAGGTACCATTATCTTTACTTAATAGATAAGAAAATGTTGACCTAGAAAGGTTAAATGGCTTGTTAAAGGGTGGAAATAGGATACAAACTCAAGTTTCTAAGACTCTAAAACCCATCTTTTCTCCATTACCAAATGCTTGCACCTGGTTTTATGTTTACCTTATTGGTAGTGGGAAAGAAGTTTGTAGTATAATTTAATTGGGGGCATGGCCAATTTCATCAAAGCAAACAAAGTGATGATGAGATTTTACTGTGCTATCATTTTAATGGAAATATGAACTCAGGGCTATGGATTCACTGGATCTCCAGAAGAGCAAAGCACAGGAGTCCAGGCAGCTTTCTTCACTGCATCCTTTGGTTTTAGGAGACAGGTTGTTACTAGTTCTCATAGACCAGGAGTTTTTGACTGCCCATGAAAAACATTCTGTGTCTTGTCTTCATATTTTTTTTCCAAAATTAAAATCTGCTGATTCTTCTCAACAATTGTATTCTGTAGACTGTATCCTGTAGACTTTTCTCACACCAACTTTCTGGAAGAATTAGTAATAGTACTAGTAGTAGTACTAGTAGTATTTAGTAATTTTATAAAGCAAATATTTAAAACATTTTAAATCCATTCATCACCAATCTATATGTTTCTCTAAAGAGGCATTAATATCAGTTTACTTTCAGATGCCTCTGTATAGTTTACAGTTTAGAAAATCCATACCAAAAAATAGTATTGTCTTTTCCTTAGGATCACCAAAAATAGAGATATGTAATGTCACCATGTTTTCCACATACAGTAAAGCAGTGATAGGACTACACTTCAAATTGAGAATCTTTATTTTCCAGGGTAGTACTAAGGCCTGATTTCCTTTTTCTTTTTCTTTTCTTTTCTTCTCTTTTCATTTTTCTTTTCTTTTCTTTTTTCAATGTTTTATATATTCATTTATTTTATTTTATTTTATTTTCTATTTTTATTTTTTTAAATTTGTGATAGTCACAGAGAGAGAGAGAGGCAGAGACATAGGCAGAGGGAAAAGCAGGCTCCATGCACCGGGAGCCCAACGTGGGATTCGATCCCGGGTCTCCAGGATCGCGCCCTGGGCTAAAGGCAGGCGCCAAACCGCTGCGCCACCCAGGGATCCCTATTCATTTATTTTAGAGATAGAAAGAGAGAGAGAGAGAGAGAGAGAGAGAGAGAGAGAGAGCACGGCAGAAGGGGATGGCAGAGAGGGAGGGAGAGGGACAAGCAGACTCCCTGCTGAGCATGAGCCCAATACAGAACTGTATCTTACTATCCTGAGATCATGACCTGAACTAAAACCAAGAGTTAAGGCTTAACCGACTAAGCCACTCAGGTGCCCCGTGGACCTGATTTTCTAATTTGCCTTTGTGCAGTTGGACCATTGAGTGCCACTTTACACTCTAAGTACCAGAACTTTGTTGTAAGCATAGATTGGCCTAATTTATCACTTTACCACAACCACTTCCTCCATTTGGATCAGATCTTCTAAAAGGATGTCCTGAAATTTCCCTAGAATTTAGAAATTTAAAGTGATATTTTAGCTAAAAAAGAAAGAAGAAAGAAAGAAAGAAAGAAAGAAAGAAAGAAAGAAAGAAAGAAAGAAAGAAAGAAAGAAAAGAAAAGATAGAAGGGAAGGAAGAAAGGATGGGGATGCCTGGGTGGCTCAGTGGTTGAGCATCTGCCTTTGACCCAGGGCATAATCCTGGGGTCCGGGGATCGAGTCTCACATCAGGCTCCCTGCATGGAGCCTGCTTCTCCCTCTGCCTGTGTCTCTACCTCTCTCTCTCTCTGTCTCTCATGAATAAATAAATAAAATCTAAAAAAAAAAAAAAAAAGAAAGAATGAAACTACAACACAAACCTTAGGACCATCTTTCTTCAAATATTTCTCTGAAAAGAAAAATATGCAAACTTTATTGTATAATGCTGAGTTTTTGTTTGCACATCAAGAGGTTTTTCCTGGGATGTTTCTCTGATATTCACCTTTTCTCCAGTGGCAATGAATGTTTGTTTCAATGTCCTTCCCTCAAATTTGACCTATTGTCAATTTTGATTTTTCTTCATTATTATTTATTACTTTAAATTTAAAATGAGGTACATGTTTCATTCTTTTACTTATTGAATATTCAGAAAGTTTATTATGTGTTTGTCAATACTCACTTGGCCCCAAACCTGTTTTTTTTAAACAAATATTGCCATTTTCTATAGCTCTGAATACCTTTGTTTATTTTCACCTTTTCTCTTAATCCCCAAATTCTTCAACTTTTATTCTTCCCTGGAAAGCATTGAGTCTTAATTAAGTGAAAATTAATGGTTTTAGAAGATGAGCATAGGATGGTGCTATTTTCAGTTGTATTCAAAATGGACTTCCTGTCATGCTGTTTGTATCATTTTCACAAAAGTGATACTGCATGGATATTATATAAACATAAGGCATATTCACAAGTATTCATTATTAAAAATATGGAGGAAAATCCCATGTATAAATGTCCTCCCCCCCACAATGAATTTTGAGCATGAGAAAATATCTTTCCAACGGCAGGGTGTTATGTTGTGCTTGGTGAACTTTAGCATTTCCATCCTTTGGT
Source organism: Vulpes lagopus (assembly GCF_018345385.1). NCBI lineage: Eukaryota > Metazoa > Chordata > Mammalia > Carnivora > Canidae > Vulpes > Vulpes lagopus. The sequence goes on from NC_054824.1 coordinate 85,619,120, forward strand.
GTTCATGTTTGTGAAAAATATTGAAGACTTACGACCTCTTTTTCCTTTTAGCTGCACAGGCTCAATATAATACGTTTTGAATATAGATTCAATATGGTTATAATCCCGATCATACCACATTTAAAAGCAAAGTTCTAGACTGTATTTCTCTGCCAGCATGACTCCTCAAAGAAAATGAAACCAGCCCTAACAAAACCCTCCTTAAAACAGAATAAAATGGGGCTTACAAGAGCTGTTTTGAAAAATGGTTTGAACAGTACTAACAGCCAATTTTTCAAACACGTTGTCTCCATTTCAAGCCATAGAGTGGACAGTCCACAGGGGAAAATCAATAAGGGGAAAAGATCTCTGTCACAGAAAAAAAAAAAAAACTAAACTAAAAATACCTTTAAGACCAATTCCCTCACTATGCATCTCCTACTGCATTCCACTAAAAGGTGTTGAAAAAAATCAGTCAACTTCTACTAAAATGAAGTGTCCAGACAAGCGAGTCTGTAAATAATTAAAAGAATAGACTAGAAAAAAAGAATGGGGGTGGGGCAGGGAGGAGATCAAGTACTTAAAATGTTGAATGTACCGAAAAACAGAAAACTCAGGGAGAGAAAGAACTTGTTCTTCAAAAAAAATATACTTTCCATCCTTTCCCAGTAACACAGAATTGATAGTCTGATAATAGATGCCCTGTGGATAAGGCTGGTGGGAAGAACACTGTCTTCAGAAAAGCTTCACTAGGTATTCAGTTGCCCAGGGCAATCTGATCAGAGTGTCCTTGCTTCTAGAGTTGAGTAAAACAAATCAGAATGAACAACACATGGTTTAATAGTTAACTTTTAGAACAAGGGACAGGAAGATGCTTTTATGCCACGGTCCCAGCATTCGTTCCAATCTCATTACTAAAGTCTGTTCTGAGAGCATTTACAGCTTTCCGGAGAGTCTGACTTTGGCTGAATCCTGAAGATAGAAATATAACCTTACCGACCTCCTTGTCCTGGAGTCTCCCTTAATGCAGGTGAATCTTTGTAATAAAACATGCTCTAGGATCCCAAGTATTCTATTAATATCATTATTATTAATATTATTACTCCTTTCTTATGTTGGTACTTATCTCTTCATTTTCCTATTCTATTCTAGAAATAAGTGAAAGTTTTGTGAATATGCAGAGTTACTTTCTCTGAGTTTCTCTGAGAAAGTTTATGTGTCTTCTTCCAAGTTGGAAATTTGAGATATTTTGAAATACAGTTGTATGTGCAAGTCCAATCCTGCTTTTTAAGACCAGAGACAGAAAAAATTTTAGAAACAATCTTTTATTTGACAAAGGAAGAGGACAAAGGAAGGGAGAGAATTGTATTTTTTTTTTGGCTGATTAACTTTTCACTGCTTGGTACTGTTTGGCTAGTGGTGTTTTTTATCAAGGTCTCTGCTTTCTCAGAATCCTAATCAGACTCTTCCCCTATGACTAAGAGAACCTCCCCAAATCTTAGCATCTTCTCCTAGTCTCAAAAGTAGAGTAACCATGGGCTAGGATTTAAGATACTTAATGAATGGGCCTTTGGTCATGAACACATAAAGTCCTAAGGGAAAATAATGTGCAAATTGAAGGCAAAGTCACGATAAGTACTGAGCTCGGGAACTGCTGGAAAAATCTGGTATGGGGTTGCTGTTAGTAATAGAGCTAAGCTAAACAGCAATAATAGCAACAAAACCCATACTTGTCACCTTCTCCCTGATTCCATGTAAAACGAACCACCACTGTAACAACAGCCCAGCAGAGAGACAGCGAGGCCTGTATTTTTGCTGTATGACCATGTCTCTTCATCATAGCTCCTCTGCCATATGTTAACAGTTACTTATCCCTCCTGTTTCTCAAAGATCACCTTAGTGCATGTCTCCAAAGTGTTACCATTTCCTCTTCTTCACTCTCTCCTCTTATTTGAGCTCTTTTTTTTTCTTTTCATGCGTGCAAAGAGGCTCTTTCTCTAGCCTCTTTAACACATTCACCATTTCATTAGGACAGATGGATGTTTCTGTATGATGTCTTTTAAAGTGAGGAGATAGTGAGAATAGATTTTGAACAATATTTTACCAGTACTATGGAAAAATTAGCAACTGTATATTCCATATACACATGCAGAAGCTGCATAAAATGCAAATTGTATTCATGTCTGATCTCTTCTGCATTTATATAGTGACTATTGCTGTGGCATCCAGGCACTTTGTGTTATTTCCTCTTATTATTATTTACCACCTGATCATTGCAAAGTGCTTTTTACAATCAGAGAATTTCATTAACAACCTATTCGCTCTCTCTTTGTTTTTCTGCACCCTTGCCTGTGAAAATATCAAGCATCTTAGAAGCTATATCAGATAAATTACAGCAAAAAGATAGAGGACTGCTATCAGAAGCTTGGGGGAGAAAACCATCCAAAAGCATCTCCTAAAACCCGGTTTATGTTTTGTAGTATCCAAATAATAATATTATAGAAATAATTATAAAAATTACAGAAACATTACAGATTGAACCCAACCACTAGCTATGTACTTTTATTTACCAGGATTTCCACCATTAGCAATGGTCAGAAATAGGAGGTAAGCAAGGGAAGTGTCTGCACTTCACACAAGGGGGGATCTGAGCAATTGTACCTTTTCACTATAGAAAGCTGATGACTTCTTATTGTTTCTTGAGCTGCCTTTAGCCCAGAATCATAGAAGTCAATCTGTTTTAAAATTTGAAAAGGTACTGTTAAAAAATTTTTTTTAGCTGAGAAGATAGAGATTTGTTTATAAAAAGGTTCATTGTGATTATAGATGAGAGTGTGTGGTTGGTACCTTAACAGTTTGATTGAATTAAAATCAAGTTCACTCTGGGGTTTCCTTCTCAGTTCTACTCCTTGCTTTCTCTTTGACTCCAAGCTAATTGCATAACCTCTGGTTGACTTGTTCCTCGTCTACACATTCAAAGTGAAATTCAGAAGTGAGGTTATTAATCTAACTAATGTAGACTATAACATGAATTCTCTAAATATTTCTGTGAGAGAATTTGAGATTTCTGAATAAGCAGACAGTAATAAAAATTAACAATTTTATGCACAATCTCCTCTTATCCTTAAACAACAACTCCATGGAAGTAGATGCATCAGAATCACTTGGAGTGCTTATTAAAACACAGACTGCTGGGCCCCTCTCCCAGAGTTCTGATTCTGAATCTAGGGTAAGGACTAATGATTTGCATTTCTTTCATGAGTTCCCAAATGATGCTGGTGGGAGCCACACTTTTAAAATCACTATGAGATGTAGGGTAAGTACAGAAAAGGAAATTGAGGCTAAGTGGTCTCTAGTCATGGCAGTAAAGTGGCAGAGGACAGTCAAAATTCTAAGACTCCTGACTTGAAATCTTACTATCTTTCTACTACACACATTTTTCTTTACTTCTTTTTCTTTACATACTACTTGTATGTTTTGAATGACTTTCAGTTGCCTTGAGATCCTGAGTGAAATTTCTTTATAAAGGAGTGGTAATTGGATCTTTTCCCCCTTGGATCTAGTAGCTATTCTTGTTGGATTTGTGAAAAGAGAGGAGGCCATTCCAAATTTTAGTGACTTGCTTTGGTACAAAGGGCATTTAAGACCAGCCTTATACTCCCCTTTTGGGGATCAGAGTAATGAACTTGAGTCTTCCTTGTGTTCATTCATCATAGCCCATAGAATGATATGAACAGCTTCTCTTCGGTGGACTTATGACCATGTTCTCCTGTGACAATGCTTTGTAAAAATTTCCGCATGTATATTACTTTTTCAGATAGTCAAGAACAAATGTGGTGAGGAATATATGGTGAGGCAGGGGAAAAGCCATTGCAAAGACATTTAGGACACTGTTACCAGTACTACCTCACCCCAGTATGGGTCTACTGATCTTCATGGGGAGTAGGACAGTGTAGTGCAGAGGTTCGCAATCCAGCTGCACATTACTGTCATCTAGGGGAGCTCTGAAACCAACACCCATGTCCAGGCCTTATATGCAAGAAATTCTGATGAATTTTTCTGGAGGTGGGGTCTAAGCATCAGAAGTTTGTAAAAGCTTCCCAGATGATTCTAATGTATAATCTGAACTAAGAACTACTGGCCTAGTGCTTGAGAGCCTAGATTTTGAAATCAGAGAGATCTGAATTCATATCTTGCTGCTTTTCCTTAGTTACTGTGCAACCTTGAACAAGGTATTTAATCTCTGTCAGCTTTAGTTTTCTTGTCTATAAAATGCAAATAATGACACTCGCTTTGTAAGATATTTGTGAGAATTAAATTTGATGATATGTTGAAATGTTTGACATAGTTCCTGGCTTGTGGTGTAGACCTCTCTACATATTAGCTGCTGTTAATGTTGTAATGTGTTGGATTTCCTTATCCATACAGTGAGGGAGCAGTTTAACTTATGAAATGAAGGACGTATTTTAGGATTCTCTAGATGCTTGTCTGTCACCTTATCCATGATACCCTACTCATTTCCATCTCACCCTTTTACTTTCTAAATATACATATTTTGTTAGGTGCAGTTTTCGACAGACTCAATCTTTATTATTATATTTTACCGGTTATTACTTGTCTGTCTTCCTCCTTTCTATCAAAACTAAAACTTGAAAAGTAGAACAAATACCCATACGGGATAATAGAGGTATGATGCATGGTTGACAAATAGGTTTAAAAAACAAATGGCGAAACTTTGTAAACATGTACAAAAACATGGCCTTCCAGTTGCTTGCTCTGTTTTCTTGCCATCAGCCCCTCTAAGAGTTCAGATATTGGTAGCTTTTGTCACAAAGGAGAAAGTGTACCCACACCCCACTGCTTAAAGATTACAGTTTCAATTCCGTCATTTCCCCTGATATCTTCCTATAAATCTAAAAGAAGCCTTAATACACAGATGAGTAGTAGCAATTTTTAAAGGTAGCCATGATTTTTCTAAGCCTTTTTGCTTATCTTTACCTATTTGATTAGGTTATATGTTTCAGATCATTTTATATTACCGATTCAAAAAATTTGATCCCTTTCGAAAAAACTCCTCTTGTTTCTCCCTTAAAATATACAAATTATGTTTTTGGATGGACAGAAAGGAATTATTTGACTGTCCAATAAAAGTACAGATGGTTCCATTTTCCTTGACTCATCTCACAGCACACATTAGTCAGGTCACATGCCTATTTGGGAATTTTTGTAGCACTAGGTCACTTGCCGAGCTTTGGGGCACATAAAAGTCTATTTGCCTGGCTTTTAAGTTTGTGGATCTTACACTGTGCCTGGCATGGAGATAGGAAGGACATTTTTTTTCCATTAAGCTTTTTCACTGTGTTTTGAAAGGAAAAGTTGAAACAGAGTCCCTACTGAGATTTTAACATGTTCCATGGTGGTAACCATAGGAAATAAGGAAACAGAAAATTTTGGGACAGAAGGAAGCCAAGGAGTCCATCTCAGCCTGTCCTCACCTCTCAGATACCAGTTAGACTCTACAATATTATTTTTATCTAGGTTTATATCTAATGCTTTGTATTTGTATAGCTTGCTTTCTGATGTAAGGGAAACATTGCTACTGATCATCATGAAAAAATTGCTCTCTAAATCATACTCAGTTCCCTCTTCTGGACAAATCAATGGAAACATTCATTCAGATGTTAATAAAGCTAAATCATGGGATTTTTTATTTGGAAAAATCCATTTTGATGTTTAAAAGGATTCTCAAAGGGTGTTACGATAGAGCCTATGTAAACTCTAGTTATGGAGGAAAGAACTTGTTTCACACAAAGATATATAAACACAGAATAATGACATTTTTCTTCATTAAATTCAGGGAGCTTAAATTCACCAAGTGCACACACTCCAAGCCCCTTCCCCAAAAAACACATTCTCCATCCTTTTCCTCAGCTTACCTCTGAGGATCAAAATATACTAAAATATAAATCTACTCCCATTTGTGAAAGATCCTATAATGCCACTTGAGTAAAAGTGCTTGACAGATTTATTGGTCTTTTTCCCTTAAAACTTAAATATGAACATTCGTATGTATGCCTCTGTGTGTGTGTGTGGTGGGGGGTGGGGGGTATCTTCTTCCTACGGACAGGTAACATTTTTCAAGTAATCTGGTCTGATAAAGCTCTATTGAAAATTCACAGTTCGTTAACATTATACCTATGCTAATAGTTTCTATTTCCTTTCATTATACAGCCGTTATTATGAATGAGATTCTAAAATACAGCTTTCCATGGTTATCTTCAAATCGTGAAATACAGCTAACCAAGTAGTAGTCAAGGCTATTGGTAATTTTTTGATACACATTCAACATGGCAGCAGTTATATTTTCTTTCTTAAATCCACACTAGCACTAAACCTTAAAGTGAATTATGGAAATTCAAAATGATAAGATTTTTACAATTGAGCTCTTTACCGGGTCAGAAATAGTACCTCCCAGCACTGGCACTAGCATTGCTATTATTGCTATTTTAAACTGGACCATCCCAGATTGCAAAGTCCTTATGGTAAACAGTAAAATTAGCTTTTTTCTCATAATGCATTTTTGAAAGATAAATACCATTTACACGAAAGTATAGACAAAATAGGTCAGATACAGAGCCTATAAAATGGGCATTTTCCATAAAGGCAACAGAAGATTTGCCCAAGGAGCAGGTTGAAAAGCAGGGCAGTGTAAGGTTAGAATGTCTATGCTCTAGTTCAGATGCTACCACTTAACGAGTTAAGCTTAGTTAAAGGATTTAACTTCCCTGTGCATCAGTTCACACATCTGGCTCAATGTCAACCTACAAACCTCCTCCACTTTAGTAATGATCAAGATAATTAAGGTCATAAAATTATTTTGAAGTGTTCAATATTATATACAAATATAGTCTGTTAATGGTCAAGTTTTAAATGGACATTGGGACCAAATCCTTGGGAAAAGTTTTCTTGTTCCAAGTGATGGAGACTAATTGGGTGATATCAAAGCCTGAATATTTTGCACCGGTTGACAACAAAGGTAGAGCGAGAGAGAAGGGGCTGCCTTAGGCAGGGCAGTGACAGTAGACTATGGTTCTGAAATTAATAGGAGAAATGAGAGATGCTGGAATCTTTCAGGAAGCATATTACTTGATCAAATGTGTTATGGTTCGTTACGGTTTCACATTTCAAGTTCACTGTTCAACTTGAAGGATGAATCGAAAAAGCTTACTGACAAGGGGAACCTCTGGTGAGAAGCAGGGGTTTGGCATAAGATATTCTCAAACTTAATTCCAGCTCAGGTGCTGGCTGTAAATGCAGATTCTAGGGTCATATCCTTAAAGATTCTGATTCTACAGTAGCTCCTGGGCAGGGCCTGTGGTTCTTCATTCTAGCCAGCTCCTCTGGTGATTTGGTTGTGGATGTCCCGAGACCATTCTCCAAGGTTTCCTGCCGTAGCCATTCAGTGCTCTAGACTTCAAATTATGCGGCTTCTGGTTAGGAGGAAAACTGAAGGAATCATTTAATGCTCTGCAAAGCCCTACAAAGTCAGAACTTTTTATTTATTTTAATGGAAATTCCGTATCTTTGAAATTCTCTGTGTTTGTTCCTACTAAATTTGCATGTTTTAGCATTTAGGAGAGAATACAAATAGATCTGTTTGGTCAGAATTTTTACTTAACTTGGCACTATAGGATCTATCAGAATAAGGAGTCTTTTAAAAATTTTGTTATTTTTTTGTCCTCTTTTTATGCATGTGCCCAGCTGTCTTCACAAAACTAAAATGAATTTTAAAAACATAAATGAACAGTTCCATTTAATATGTTTATTACGTGTTGTCATATGAGGTACTGGTGCCATCTGATCTAACCCATCTAAAATTCTTGAGTCAGTAAGGATAAGCAAGATATATCCCATTACTAAGAATTTTTTTATTATATGAAAGAAAATCTCTCTTATTTCACATATTCAATTCCTTGTCATTTTACATTATAAATAAATAACAAACCAATTTGGCACATGCCCACCGATTAAAAATAAAAGTTGTCAGAGTGAGAGGGGAAAGACAAAAATATGAATTATTAATTATAATATTAAGCAGCACAAAAAGCCTAACATGAAATGATATCACCTAAAAAGAGAGTTTATCAAAATGAAAGTGGGACGATGATATAGTCTTTATCATACAATTTGCATTGTTGTCATTTTAAGCCAGAAATATATTTACCATATCTAGTGCCTTTATATCAAATTTGATGAGAAGATATTTTAATCATGGCAGAATGAAGAAGTTATTTATAGAATAGTAGGATTAAAGGAAAGCTCAATTTTAAAGTCATATATTAAGTTATCATATTGACCTGGTGGTTATATTCACTATGACATCATACTCTTGCATATTGTTATTCTAAAAATATCCAACTACTAAAAAAAAGCATGAATACTTAATTAGAAGAGAGAGTGATGTTTTTCTTTTTAAGATGATTTTTGGAGCTTACATAAGCTCATATTGGAATGGAGATGAATGAAATTTGGTATTTCAGTTTTTTTCTAAGTGGAGATTTCAAGTGAATATACATTTGGTACTGGTTTATAATTAAATATGGGGTTTTAGGAGAGAACAATTTCTTCTCAAGAAGGGAAGCTTTCAGGACTTTAATGGAAATACTTCCAACTATGTCTAAGTCAGTGTTATCCAACATTTGTGAGTGACTTAAGTTTCCTTTTCCTAACTAGGCTAGTATTTTGTTTCAGGTAATTTAAAGGCTCTTTTTTGATAAGGTTTCACTTGTTTCATCAAATGTCTTTAAATTTCATTTGCAACAAGAGCAGTTCTGAAAAGAATCTCCACATTTGGAGTAGTCTCATAGGAGTTCTCCAAGTAGATTTTCAGAAAAAAAAATTCACTTGTTATTCCCATGAAGAACAACTTTGGTTCTGCTTAGTAATATTTTTGTTTTAACAATATAGACTGCCTTCTTGACTTGGGTTAAGTTTGCTAGTCCCGTTTCAGCTGGTTGCTCATCACCCTGATAATTTATTCTCTCAGGCATGATGCTATATGATCAGCTCAATTTCCTTGGCATTATTGCCTTTTTTTTTTTAACTTTTTAACTGAATTTAGTGCTTATGGAAGTGGAGAGGCAGGTCGATATCTAGGCACAAAGCAAAAAGCCATAAGTCTGTATGCATCTTTGCAGTAAACCAACTGTTTGCTGTTTTTGTTATCACCTACTTGAAATATTTTTTCAAACCGCAAAATCCGTAGAGTCCTATTTAAGAAAAGCTTTCCTGTCATAGAATACCCTGTCCCAATGTCGGCTGAATGGGTTCTAATTTTAATTTATCTTGTCCATGAATTTCTAACTCTGGCTCTTAAAAATATATCATTCTCGTTGCTACTGCCATATTACCAAGCATTTTTTAGGCATTCCATCTATATCCGTATCCACGAAGATGTCTCCTCAATGCAGGTGATGCAGTAATGAAATCAAATGCACTAAAATTTTTCATTTGTCTTCTCACTCTCTTCTTACTAGTAATTTCCATTTGATCAGAGAATACCAGTCCTTTCAGTGTTACTATATTGTGCAAATATTCATCCAGAAATGACTTCCCTGGCTCCTGTAGTCCAAAGAATCTGTTCATTAAGTTTAAACTTATCTTGTAAATCATGTAAGTTTCATGGCCTTCCATTTTTTTTCTTTTGTTTCTTTGGGGTTCACTGATTCCCACCATGTACAGCCATTTCACAGCTGCTGTCATCAGCTGCTCTCCCTTGGTGTGATTTATTTTTAATAACATCCTTTTTTGCCCAATTTTGATAACCATTAGTCTTAATAAATTCCTCATAATGTTTAGTTCTTTGAGTTTTACTTTTTAAACCACTGAGTAGGAACGAGAAAATAACACAAGCACTGACAAAAAAACAAATACAAAAATACCAGAATGAAGCCCTGTAATCCTATCTGATAATTGGGGTGCAGGTGGTGAGATATTAACCAGAGAACATTCTAGAAACAGAAAAAATCTAAATAGAGCGTCATTCCAGAAGGGAAGAACAGATAGTCAATAAATTATGAGTAAATTCAGGTCAGAGGAAAAATCAGAAGCAAACAACTGGCTTTTAGATGCTTAGCAATTTTAATAATTATGGTTAATATTTATTAAGAGCATTTTATGTGCTAGGCAACATGTTAAGCAACTTTCATTCATTATTTTATACATTCATTTATTTCTTACTACAAATCCATGAGAATCGGTATTTTTATTATTTCTTCCATTTTATGGAAGTGACAGCTGAGGCTTAGGCAGTTTAAGTAATTTGCCCAAGAATTCACAGCTAGGACTGTGAAGCCCAAACAGAAACCCAGGTACATTTGTAACCTATACACTATGGTACATTTCAAGTCACGGCCTTTAAAAACTAAATACACACAAAAATTCTGGTTTGACTACTATATAATAGAGACCATAGAAGATCTCAAGTCAATTTATTATTGACTTATACTTCACTGTTAAGAAAGTTTGAAACATTTCCATAGTAGAGCATAGTTCAGGTTTTGGAAAATGGATCTTTCAACTCAGGTTTGCTAGTTCCATTCTCTGTAGTAGTGGAAAATCATTTTTGGCTCACTCTTTTTCTGCCATTAAACAATGACTGATTAATGTTAGGAAAAAGTCTTCTGAAGTCTTTTGATATAATACCTTTTGGGTAAGTGTAAAAATAAATGAATAAATGTCCATATATTACGTAATTAATAAAAGCAGTACTTCTTACCTAAAGAAGTTTCCATTGACTTATTTTTTGGTTAGTTAGTACTGTTAAATTTTAAACTAATATATTAAATTATGATAACCTGGCATTCTACAAATATCTAGTGAATTTCATGTACTGGGTAAATTTAAGACAAAGTGACTTCTTTTGATGCATGATGTTTTCATAATAAATAGTCTATTCCTCATTGTAAAAATATCATCTTTCTTAGGCTTGAAGGGATAGTAGCCAGTATATGAAATCTGGTTTGGGCCCAGTATATCTGCTGTATGCAGTGATCTAAGCCAGCAAGTCAATAAATTCAGAAAATAAGCAGTCTGGAGCCAGAACCATGAGAATTGTATGGCCTCGAATTGGAGGGATCATACAAATATTTTGATCCAGGGATTTTTTTCATATTTCTTTTAAACAACAGAGTCCTCTAGCACTGGGTGTTATATGCAACTGATGAATCACTACATTCTACCCCTGAATCTAATGATATACTATATGTTAACTGAATTTAAACAAAAATAAATAAATAAAAAATAAACAACAGCATCCTCTTTTCAAAATAAATGTGATTGTATCCTTTATATATGAACTAGTAAAAGTAGTATTTTATTAAAGTCATTTTATAAATTAGAATTGTTTATCATAGTAAATATTATAAAAGTCAGTTTCTGAGGTATAAATATATAAAGGTAATATATGCAAAGAAATACCTTTGTATATAAATAAAGGTAAATATGCAAAGAAACGGAAACTTAGGACTGGATTATTATATCGGCTTAAGCTTAGTTTATTTTTGTATGAGGAATGGAATACTATATGGTGTCAAGAAAATCATGAGACCACATAAGCAGTTGCATGTATCAACAGTTTTGTTTGTTTTTAAAGAGCTTGCCTTCCAATTTCAGAGCCTTAATTTGAGGCCTATGTGAAAACTAGTTAAACTTACTGTACATATTTAACTATTAGCAACACATCAGTCCCCAATATTTTTTTTTAATTACATAAATACATTTAACCAAGCCTCCCACCCACTTCCCCTCCAGCAACCCTCAGTTTGCTCTCTGTACTTAAGAGTCTGTGTTCTGGTTAAATGGTTGATGAGAATTAAGGATGGCACTTGTGATGAGCACTGGGTGTTGTATGTAAGTGATGAATCACTAAATTCTATACCTGCAACTAATATTACATTGTGTGTTAACTGGAATTTAAATAAGAACTTAAAAAAAAGGAAAATAATAAAACTACATAATACATTTAATTTGCATGTCATTTTTATCTCAATTATAAATTGATACAAATATATAATTTTTAGCATTTACATTTTAATTCAACATTTAACTGCTCAGTCATCTCTTTGTAATCATCTGTTTGTGAGCTTGGGGACCATGAAGCATAGTTTGAAAACCACTAATTTGGTTCAAAATTTTAGGAAATAACTTTATTTTTTTCTCTCTGTTCCTTTATTATTTAAGGACAATTCAACCCTTTGGGAATGCTTTTTCTTATGGGTTTTGGTGTAGTTCAATTCTTTCTTCAACTAGACGTTAAAGTCCTAAAGGGCAAGAATCTTGTTTTTGTTTTTGTTTTTTTGCTTTGTTCTCTTCACGAGACTAATATTACACATTGTGCATAGACATGGTGTTTGCCCAGTCTGTAGTTACCATCTGTGCACACTAGAGAATTTGAAAAAAAAGGGCCTAAATCTCAGTCTCAGTCCTCCTCTCATCTATCACTCTGTGTTTCTACACAATGATGTTGATAACAAAAACAGTTCAGTGAATTCTCTGGGCTTCTGGTTTTCAGAGCTCCCAAGAAGGGCCTGTATATTGACAGATTGTGGCTTCTATGGAGTGGAGCTTTGAAGGAATAAGAGCAGTTGAACGGTAGAACAGGGCTCAGGAATAGGACCTTCTGATGAACTAGAGCAAAGGGAGGAAGGGAGATAGAGAAGAAGTGAAAAGGTTAGGTAAATGCTACTGTAGAAGAAGGAACCATTTACATGCTAGAGGCAAGACAGTTCTGGTACTTAGTGCCTTCTCTAAAAGCTTCGAAGTATACAAAAGAGGGATCAAAAATCAGAATTAACTATCCGGACCACAAATAAAACAATCAAGTACAAAGAGAGAATGTGGTAAAAGCTGTGACAACCAACCAAATGACATCAGAGACAGAACAAGAAAAATGCGTGTAGAACCCAGAATACTCTGCTGCTTTTCAACCTTCCATCAGGTTTTGGGTATCCAGGTAGGCTTGGCCATTAGAGAACTCCCCAGTAGGAAAGTCATGCCTTACCGAGACCACTACTTAACGAGCCAGTGAGGAAATGAAAGCAAATACAGTATGCTGTGAATTCACAGAACCCAAACTAAGTCTGTTTTTACAAATGGGTAACATTTCTACCAACTTACCTGAAATAAACAGTTTTTATAATATAGGTGTTTACATAAAACCAATAAAATGCCTTGTGTGTGTGAGAACATTTTGCTTTCATGTGGTAGACCATTTACCTCCTCTTCAGAGTCTGTTGAAACATTTATTTTATATTCTCTATTTTATTCCTGTTGCAGCATTTATGTATGATTTGTTTGTTACTTTTATCAGTTGATCTTGCCCTCCCCATATGCTCATGTCTCACTGGCCTAGTTTCCCACATTCAGTATGTGATCTCTAGCCCTTCTTAAATATTAATTAGTGTAATTGAATTCCCTCCAGTATTTCTAACCTCAGGCACCTGAATCTTAGTGTTTTTATTAGAAGTGATTTGTGCATTTGAAGTCCAACCTGCTTTTCCATTTCCCATCCCCCCACCCCAAACAACTTTTCTTGATTAGGTAAAGGTCGGGGTACATGCCTGCCTCAGAGAAAGTCTTTGTGGAAAAATGAAAGTGTTATATATTACAACCTTTCTCAATGAAAGACTGAAAAATACAACGCTGTCTTGAATCTTTGGCCAAGGAAATCATCCAGAGTAAGAAAAGGAGGTAGCCCTGTCCAGGGGCACAGCTACAAGTCAAAAACAGAAGTCAGGCAGAGCCATTCGTAGAGATGAAAGCAAAGCCTCACCTAATCACAGCCCATTCTCCTCTGCCAGCATGGCCAGGCCCAAGGACAGCATCTTAAATTCTCCATACTCTTCTAGTTTGCAGATCTACCCCTGACCAGCATCTCTGGATGCAATCCATGATTACACAGCAGTGACTCTATTCCTTGGAAGGAAATAGGAAAAAGGAAAAGGAGAAGAGCCTGAAAATAGGGCTAGAGAACCATAAGCTAGTGAGAGGATTTGCCAATAAGATAAGTAATTATTGCCATTTGTAGCTGAGGAGAAGCAACAAAAAGTGTTAGGTAACTAGGAGTGCAAAACATGTTCTGATTTTTGGAAAGTATAAGAAGATAGTTTATAAGGACAAACAACACGATGTCAGTCCTGAGCAAAGACCTAGATGTATTATTCAAACAATAAAGCATAAAGCGGTGGTTTATGATTCCCCTGAAAGAAATGGTGCTTGCTATAAACCAGAATGACTTCAGTGAAAGTGGATCAACAATATATGATCTGATCTTGCCTGGTTAGATGTACAGGTGGATTGGTACCTGGTTGAATGACCACACTATTAAGTGCAAACAAATGGCTCAATGTCATAATAGAAGAGAGTCCTATGGAATAAGTCAGGAGAATCCTAAGCCGTATTTTGGCCACCATTTTTTTTCAATTACTGGGATGAAAGCATGTCCATCAGAGTTGCAGATGATATGAATCCAAATACATAGAAAATCTATGGAATTAAGAAATTAAGGAATCATGTTTCAAACATCTTGAAAGACTAGAGCGACGGGATGCATCTAACCAGAGGAATCTTTTAGAATGGATAAAGGCAAGTTTTTTATATTTTTAAAAGATTTTTCATGAACTTTCTGAGTGATATGTGGCTTAACAAATTAGTACAAGAAATCTAAATGAATAGGAACATCTTAAAGGAAAGTGACCAGGAGGGTAGGGAAATGAGATGTGTGATATGAGGAATGGTTAAGGGAACTGGAATTGTTTAGAAATTCACAAAGAATGAATATGATAAATATGTTCAAGTATATTAAGGATTGTCACATAGAAGATAAATTATGTTGTTTCTGTGATTCCAAGTAGAACACAACCCAGTGATAAAACATACAAGAATAAAATATTCAGGTCAATATAAAAACTAACTTTTTACATCCTTTTGTGCTCAAAGGTGGAAAACAAACAAGAAGGAAAAATATTAGTCTGAGGGACAAACCTAGATTAAAACTTGGTTATGCCACTTATTGATTCTGTGTCTCTCTCATGTTTTGAATACCATAATCCATTTCTGTACCGATAAAGTAGATTTAACCAATTCCTACTCGGCAAGTTGTAGAACTTTAGTGCCTGTATTAGTTTGTGAGGACTGCCATAAGAAAATATCACAGATGAGTAGCTTAAATTCCTCAGTTTGGGAGGTCAAAAGACCAGGAATCAAGGTATCAGCAGAGTTGAATTTCATGTGATCTCTCCCCTTGGCTTGCAGAAGGCCATCTTCTCCCTGTGTTTCCTCAGCCCTGGTGTCTCTTCCTCTTTTTATGAGGACACCAGTCCTAATAGATGAGCGTCTCATTCTTATGGCCTCTTTTAACTGCATTTATCTCTTTAAAGACCCTATCTCCAAATACAGTGAGTTAGGGGATAGGACTCCAACATGCAAATTTGGAGGTTGAGAAGGGGTCATATTCAGTCCCTAATATCAACAAATATTAACTCCTGAGACCAAGGTGTTTAAGCATGGACAGTCACTTTACAGGAATGTTTTATAGGATGGTAAAGCCTTAGATAATTGTAATACATAATTTTGATGAACTCCAACACTAATATTCTGTCATTATAAAAATAGTATCTCCAGTGAAGCATCAAGTCTGAAATTCTGCAATGCTCAGTCGTAAGGTAAGTTGTTCACTACATACAACAATCATCTTTAATAAATGTTTTCACTTAGTATTCAAAATTCCAGTCTGATTTCACTGATATTTACTCATATCCTAGACCTCCCTTAACTTCTAGAGCACAAATTCCCGAAATGCATTCTAGGTGAAACCTCTGTGTCTTTTGTGGGAAGATATTCCTTTGCCAAACCTTTAAATGGTCTAAATCAAAGTGCCTGGGTGGCTCAGCGATTGAGCATCTGCCTTCGGCTCAGCGTGATCCCAGAGTCCCAGGATTGGGTCTCACATTGGGCTCCCTGCATGGAGTCTGCTTCTCCCTCTGCCTGTGTCTCTGCCTGTCTCTCTGTCTCTCATGAAAAAAATAAATAAAATCATTTTTTTAATCATTTTTTAAATAAATAAATAAGTGCTCTAAGTCAGAAGTTGCATACATGCAAGTGAAGGGCGAATATCACTATCTTAAAAAACAAAACAGGCAAATGGCAAAAGTAGATGTAGGTACAAACTAAAAATTGCATATCAGTTATACAAGTAAATATGTGTAAAAACTAAAAACAGCAAGAGGTATGGCAATTTAATCCAGAAGTTTCAAAATCTGAATCTACACCTTGGAGACTTTTGAGTTGAAAATAACAAAATGAGTAATTTACTTTGTTCATACATCTTACACTGTTTTCCTCATTTTAATATGCATAGGCATGTCCACATATATTTTTTAAGATTTTATTTATTTATTCATAAGAGACACCAAGAGATAGAGAGGCAAAGACATAGCCAGAGGGAGAAGCAGGCTCCATGCAGGGAGCCCAGTGTGGGACTCCATCCCAAAATTCCAGAATCACTTCACCGATTGTGCCACCCACATGTTCTTAAACTCTGTTTCTAAATATGTGGACAGGGACGCCTGGGTGGCTCAGCACCTAAGTGTCTGCCTTCAGCTCAGGTCATGATCCTGGGGTCCTGGGACGGAGCCCCACATCTGGCTCCCTGCTCAGTGAGGAGTCTGCTTTTCCTCTGCCCATTCCCTGCTTGTGCTCTCTCAAATAAATAAGTAAAATCTTTTTTTTCTTTTAAATAAAAATAAACTAATAGTTTAAAGTTGAGCCTGTGCCAGAGGGCAACCTTTGAGGTTGGTTAGTCTTTTGGTTCGTCTTTTTTGTAATGACCATTTCCACGGAAATAGGACTGTGTTGTCACCTGTGTCTGTGGATAGTCGGAGTGACTTTTAAAACTCAGTATTCTAAGCCAGTGAAATAATACATTCTCTTCTTTTTTTCTTGACAGACTAAGTAATATAAAGTTGCACATCTTCTCAAGGAGTGTGTACCTTTTTGTCAGATGAACTAAAAACAAACAAAAAGCCTGGACACTAGTAGTGGTTGTAACACTTGGCAATTGAACAAGCTTCATCTTGAGAGGGCCATTTACCATAACTAGACATTTACAACTGAGAGTCAAGTCTAGGGTTTGGAAAGAGCATGGCATCTTGGGCTGAATTACCTGCATTCCAGCCCCCAGGTCTGCCATTGGTAACCTTGAGCAGATATCAAATTCTCTGAGCCTTGTTCATGTTATGTAAAAAACTCTATAATTGAGGGGCACCTGGGTGGCTCAGTGGTTGAGCATCTTCCTTCAGCTCAGGTCATGATCCTGGGGTCCTGGGATGGAGTTCCACATCAGGCTGCCTATAGGGGGCCTGCTTCTCCCTCAGCTTACGTCTCTGCCTCTTTCTGTGTCTCTCATGAATAAATAAATAAAATCTTTTTTAAAAAGTTCTAGAAAAAGAATCCAGAAGCTTCTTTTCAGGTCAGCACACAGTTTGACCCAATGTAACTTATTTCCTTCTTTGATCCTTAATTCTCTCACCTTCTGATGGGTGTAATATTAATACTTTCCCTACTTAGCTATCCCACGGGATTGTTGAGACAATCAAATAATACGATGTTTGTGTAAGTGCTTTATAAACTGTAAAACACTATACAAATGCTATTTCTTTCTTCTTATGAGTGGATGGGGATGCTTAACTAGAAATGGAATTGGGACCAGCCAGGAATTAACGTTGATACTGTTTCCTAAGAGACGTTAGAGGCCTCATGTTTTTGTCTATTTAAATTGCTTGAACTGATCTGTAAAATGAAGATCTTTAACAAGAGGCATTAAAGTTTATTGTCTATTTTTCTGTGGTACTTTCCAGGGAACATAGGAAAGATTTTTTTTTCCTTTCAGTATTTTCCCGTGTATTATTGGGTTGCTGTCTGTTCTTGAAAATACTAAGACAAATTCTTATCCTTTGTAACTATGGGAATCTGGGCCCATGGTGCTTACTATCATTATTTCCGTTGTACTTGTGGTAATTGTTGTTATTGTTATTATTAATTATACTTTGTAATTATATAGCTTCTTATTTTAAGGAAAGATAAATGGCTAAAAAAAATAAACAAGCTGCTGTTATTGAGGGATTTTTGGAGTGTCAAACATTTTAAATCCACTTTCGGCCTTTTTTTCACAAAGACTTCTGCATGAATCTTCAAATAGAATTTTTTTTTGGGGGGGTCTGCCATTGAAAATAAAGTACTAACTAGTGAGATGATGCCCTTGGAGTCACGTGTGAGAAGATAGAGTCAGAGCCTTTCATTTCTTCCTTCTACCTTTTACAATATTTCCTACAGTGTAGTTACTAAATAGTGATTGTTTAGGAGAAAAAGTTTGAAGCAGGAAGTGGAAATACTTGAACAGTGACCCAGGCCAAAGTAGAGAGGTCTTGTTGTCTCAGCTCATTCCTGACTGCCTGTTGAAGAAAAGAAAAAGGTGAAGGATGACCAGAGGGGGTTGAAAATAGTTTGTGGAGTATGGGGCAGGCAATCAAGTATAACCCAAGTACAAAATGTGCCGCATAGATTGATAGAGGATCTTTGGAATGAAAAGTCCACCCACTGTCTTTAATCTCTTGGTTCTATTATTTTCAATTCTTGAATATTCTTAATGCTGATGAAGTGTTCTCTAAGTTTCCAGGTTGATTGGCCTGGGTCCCCATGGGGCGTGGGTCTCTTCATTCCCACAGTTAAAGACCTGACTCCAGTAGTGAGATTAGGAGGTTAAAGTAAGCATTTGTTTTTCCTTAGGTAACCTCCATGTAGGTTCTTCTGTGACTTGGTATGCCACTGGCAATGAAATTTTACAGGAAATAGAAGGTTATTCAGTTGTCTAATCATTTCTGACTTTGAGGAAAATCCTCTTCCATCCAACTGTTGTCATCTTCTAAAGCAGTGGTTCTCAAAGTGACCAGTAGCATTTGCACACCTAGAAATATATTATAACACAAACCCCTGGGCCTTACTGCAGCCTACCGAATGGAAACTTTGGGGTGGAGTATAGGTATTTGTGCTTGAATAAATCCTCCAGGTGATTCTGACACACAGCAAAATTTGCAGACCATTGTTATAAAAAGATGTTGAATTACACTGGGAAAATATTTGAGCAATTAAAAATTCCACCAGAAACCAAAGGTGATTTTGGAATTTAGAACCTCTATTGTTTTACCCCAAATTATCTCTTCTCATATTATCCTAAACTATTTAACAATTTTGTCCTAAACTACTTAACACTTTCTACCTCTGATCTGCAGGTCATAGCAACATCTCCCCTGTATCCTAAAATGGTCTTTGTCGTACTTTCTAGACAAATCGTATTTGTTCTGAATTATCAAACTCAAATATCTCTCCTTGCAAAAACCTCACTAGTCATGTCAACTTTCTCTCAATTTTGGGTTTCTTTAGCTCTCAATGTCTGTACCATTTATGTAAGTCTTATCCATGACATATCTTGTATAACAAACTGTCAACTATTACAATAAACAACTGCTTGCATTTATTCAGTACCCACTCTGGTCACTGCAGCCTTCCGAGAGAAGTGCTGTGCCTGAGTTTCTGAGATCTTCAGTAGCTTACCCTAACTCACACAGTACGTATCAAAGAGAAGATTCTCCTTTAGCCTTACACTTGACCACGAGACTATATTATCTAGTAATACTAATAAACTTTCCTCATATTGTTATCTTTTTTCTCCGCAGCTTAACTGTATGCCCAATTACAATTTAAGACCATAATCCTTTTGTTATCTTTACAATAACTTTTAAAATATAGAGAATTCATGCATCTGTTAGCATATTGTACTACAAACTATAAATACCTTTCTGGAATTTGTTTTTTCTTTAGGAAAACCTTGAAAGTGAAAGTTTTAAAATTTCCTCTTAGATCCAGAACAGTCTCCATTTATAGGTAGAGTATCTTTATTTTAGCAAATTAATTCATTAATTGCATTTAAAATATCCAACTCACAATTGTGCACTGATTTTTATCATCAATTTTGATAAATGCATTTCAAGAATACTTTATAATGCCTTTCAAGGAAGAAATAGCTACTTTTGTTATTTAAGGAATTTACTGATTTTTAGGAAGTTTATTTTCTTGTAAGAAGAAAAACATGATGAGTTGAAAATGAATCTGACCCATGCCTTTATACTTGCACGTACCCAGTAGTGATGAAAAAAAATTGAAGATATTAGCAGCTAAATACTAATTATTCAGGAAGTTTATTTTAATTGAAAAAAAAGTGGCTTTTTTTGTTTTGTTTTTTACTCTGTAAGCATAACATATTCTGTGAACATGTTTTATTTGTGTGTAACTTAAATTCACCTGACTAAGTTCTGGCCTAAGGAAATGAAAGCATAGCCACACTGTGTGGCTATTTGGGGGATAAATATTTGGCCAACTTATATTCCATTATAGCTGTTTTATCAAAGTGAGGATCCTTGACCCTGAGTCAAAATCATGTGGATGGTTGCTAAAATGCATGTTCTTTGATTCCACCCCTGCATACTGAATTACAATCCCTGGTTGGGAGCCGAGCAAGTTACATTCGTAACTATCACTTCCAGGTGATGGGAATGAACAATTAAATTTGAAAGTCATTCTTATTTGAATTCTTTTTTTCTCTCTGAGGTATCAGATCTTTCAGAAAACTGAGCAGTGAGTTTCAAAACTGATGTCTTAGGCACAGAGCCTCAGTGACAACATTAAGTTATTATTGTATTTGCCTTCAACAGACTTTCATTTAGTTCTGATACTTTTGTTTGCCATATACTCTTATCTAAATTAATGAGTTCAAAACCCAAATTGTTTTGTGGTATAAGTATTCTTGGCCCCATTTTAAGGATCTGATCATTGAGGCTTGAGAAGTAATTACTTTTCTGAAGCCCACCCAACTAGTAATTAGATTCAGTTTAACTCCAGAACATGTGTTCTTAAACTCCAGAACAGGACTGAGTCACATTTTATTTATTTATAAGTTTTATTTATTTATGATAGTCACAGAGAGAGAGAGAGAGAGGCAGAGACATAGGCAGAGGGGGAAGCAGGCTCCATGCACCGGGAGCCTGATGTGGGATTCGATCCTGGGTCTCCAGGATCGCGCCCTGGGCCAAAGGCAGGCGCCAAACCGCTGCGCCACCCAGGGATCCCTGAGTCACATTTTAAAATCAGATCTTTTTAATCCTGCCTTTTCTCTTTCTAAGAAGTCAGCTGCATAGTAAAAGTGACAACAGCTAATTCCAAGTTTGTGTCCAAACTCTGAGATATTATGATGTTAGTCAGTGGTCATCTTAAATCATGTGTTGGTAGCTGATGGGCTCAATCGGTAAACTATCACCTTCAGTGTTACCAGATGGATCAATGGAAGCATCATCAACATAAACCTGTCTGTATTATAGTCTTCCTTGTCTTCTATTGTTCTTAAGAGACTTAATATATATTCTATGCAAAGGTTACTAGAAAAAGCTTTTTATCATTTTATTAAGGGATTTTCTACACCATATCGGGCTTCATTTCCCTCAACAATGGTTTGTTTTGATAAATCTTTTGCAAATACAGCTGGTATACTATAGAGCTGACTCAGTGATTCTTAACATTGGCAGCACATCCAAATCACCTATGGACTTTGAAAAATATACAGATGCATGGTTCTAACTCCTACGGATACTGAATCATTGCATCTGGGGTGGGGGCTAGATGCTGATTGTTTACAAAGCCTCACAAGTGCTTCTATAGGCATCCAGGATGGAGAATCACTGATCTACTAGTTCACTTGATAAAGAATTTGAGACTATCTTATACATTAAAAGAGCAATTGAAGGAAGCAAAATCTTTCCATAAATCCTACACTGAGTCCTTTGAAATAAAAGTGGGACTTGTGAGCAGCTTGAGAAGCTGTTGCTTGGGCTATCCAAATATTCAGATTTGACTCTCAGATAATGAAAAGGCAAGAAATAAGAAGCCATTAGAGCATGGTACTAAGTGGAATTATGGGAAACCATCTGTAAAATGCTGTGGGGTTTGGAAGGACCTGTTCTTTTTAATAGACATTTTTGTAATAGAAAACAGGGTAATGGAAATAGCAGCATATTTTAATCTATCTGCATTTCCTTCAGATAAAAATAAAATAAAAGGGAAGGGCATAACCTTGCAAATGTATCTTGATCTGATATTATTTTTGCAAGTTAGACAGATATGGGGCCACTAGACAGCCCAACTCAGGGCTAGCTATCAAATCAGAGCTCACTCTTCAAATCCCAGCACTAATCGAGATGATAAAGAGCTACCTTTCGATTAATCCTGCTCTGGACTTTAGACGAAAGATACTGCAGTTTAATTACTGAGCGAAATTCACTTTGTCTGATCTGCCTGTCTTTGCTGTAATGTCATAATATAATCAGCATCACCCCCATCTGAAACATGGGGCTCTGAAGTCCAAGAACCTGTGTGATTGGAAGAAATAAAATGCTCAAACAACAACCAGCCGCAGTGCAGTAATTATTCAAACCTTGTTTTCATCGGTATGTCATTCTCCTATTGGCTTGTCATGACAGCAACTGAGAAAAGGATGGGAGAGCATGTGATTGAAAGGGAGATTGACCTGAAGGAAACGGACTAGGTGTGGGAGGGAAGAGCCACGCTGTATAAAATCTTAAGGCTAATTAAACTTCGTTTTTCTTTAATATATATATCCCACTGGCTGCTCCTGATCCCACAAGTCCAAGCTAAACCATTCAGCTGATATGTCTCTCTGCAATTAAAATCTCCCCTTCAGTTGAAACTCTACAGTTTTTACTTCTCTGAAAATAATTTATTTTTCTTTTAAAACTGGCAATTACTTAACAGATTTTTTTCTATAAGCCTCAATAAAGTTTTTGTAATTTAAACTCAATGAAAGAAGAAGGTTGCAGATTTTCTTCTGTCAGAGATAATGGCCTTTGCAAGCATCCTTTCTAAGTTTGCACGGACCCACTGCCTTACATAGAAACGCTGAATCCAGGTACCTGGCTTTGCTATGAATTGTTACCCTATCTTACATAAAATGTATACAGCAACTTGCCCTAGGTCCTTTAGTTAGAGAGTGGCTGAGCCAGGATTTGAACTGAGATTTGTCTGATTCTGGGTCATACTCTTTTGACTCTACTCTTCTTCCTCCCTTTATTCTTACTAATTTATGGTTAATACCCCTCCAGTTGATTCATTTAACACATTGCTGAGCAGCTCCTATATGCCAAGCACTGTGTTATACTCCACATATACCTTAGTAAAACTTGGAAGGAAGAATCAGCTAGTATCTGTCTTCAAAGGCTTTTAAGTTTGGTGGTTCAGTTGCTTTTGTGACTTCTTTTGTAAATTGACATTTTAAATCCAAAGAGCAATTGGACCATTTAAAACAAATGTAAAACATGAAGTCTGGAGCTCTTTTCTATTTCCCTGTTTTAATTCATAGTATCACCATTCTACCCATCACCTCAAAATCTCAGAATCAATGTTCCCAAGAATCTTAAGGTTTTATAAAACCAATCATCAAGTCTTATCAAAATTTGCCATATATGATCCATCATCAAGGCCCTTAAGCATCAAGGTTAAGCAGACAGGCTCTGGAGGCAGATGACCTGTGTTTGAATCCTGGCTTTATCACTTATTAACTGTATAAACTTGAAAAAGTTGCTTAATCCTCATCTTTAAATAAGAAACAATAGAGTTACTTGCCTTTTAGGGTTGACATACAAATTAAATGGGTTAATCTACATAAAGCACACAGTTCAGTGCCTGGTACATATTAGAGATTTAATAAATATTATCCTTTCTTCCTTTAGAGTCTCCAGAATATTTCATTTCCTTTCTATTTCTACCTATGCTACCAAGGTCAGATATTTATCTCATAGTTCCTGGTTTATTGCAAGAGTTCTCTCTCTCTATCTATCTGTCATTATCTCTGGGCTCTCCCTGTTTCAAGTTTTTCTGTCCACCAACCCCAGTTACTTATACTAAAATACCACTGTGATGATGCCAGTGCCTTATGTGTAAACCTTTACTAGACCTCTTTTGCCTACAGAATAAAGTGGATTAGATAGTCCAATATTCAAGGAACCTCTTCAAATTCCAGGCTCAATTTATCTTTCCAACATTATTCCTATTCCAATTCCCACTAACTTGTTTATTTGTTGCTCCCAAATATGTTTTTCATTCTTTGCTTCCACGCCTTCATGTCCTTCACTTAACCTGCATCTTATCACTTCCCCATTGTCAGTTTTGACATGAAATGATTCTCTTTAAATCCTTGTTTTGAATACTGATTTGCCTTGTATTGCAGTTTTTTTGCATTATCTCAATGATTAGATATTAAGTACCTCAGACATAGGTCAGTGTCTCAATATACATCATTGTTTGCCCAGCAGTATCCAGAGAAACTCAAACATAGTTAAGTATACAGTGAATATATGCCAAACGAATAAGAGGTCTGAATTTGGAGTTCCTTCCTTTCTCTAATTACCTTTTCCTTCTCACAAATCACTCTGAATTTTGTCCAATATTCCTAGTGCCTGTTGATCTTTAAATATTTTAAAACTTCTCCCTCCTTGCTCCCCTTCCCTGAACACTCACTTATAATGTCTTTTCATTCCACAGCCATCCCCTCGCTCATCATATTCATTCATAGGCTGCTAATGGGTTCTCGTTCTTCTAGTTCATTCTATACCAACTACATCAATAGTAGGGTAATACTTATCTGTAGAACAGAAATAACAGAACCTGCTCTTTTACTTTTTGGAGTTGTCACAAATGGCATTATATGTATGTGGATATGACAGTATTTGACAGTATACTATTTTATAAACTGCAAAAAGCTCTATAACCATAAGGTATAGTCTATAGTGTCTAAATATTTTCCAGTAAACATGTAGTCATGTATTAAATATATAATTAAAAATATCAACAGTCAGGTCCGATAAGCTGTATCATTTCTTGTATCTAAATAAGGTGCACATGTGTATCTAAGGATTATTCCTTTACATTCTTATATCTCCTCCTAGGTCTCCTCTTTTTCCATCTAATTCACTCTTGTCTTGAGAAACTCACATTAGTTGGCCTCACCTCATCTACGGAGCAGTTGGGAGTCTTCCTTAAAAGACCTTCACTGGAAAGAGTCTTTTT
The DNA here is from genome assembly GCF_018345385.1 of Vulpes lagopus. NCBI lineage: Eukaryota > Metazoa > Chordata > Mammalia > Carnivora > Canidae > Vulpes > Vulpes lagopus. Next base: position 85,644,344 of record NC_054824.1, read on the forward strand.
TTTTTTTTTAAGATTTATTTATTTACTTTAGAGAGATAGTGTGTGCATGAGTAGGAGAAGGGGCAGAGAGAGAGGGAGAAACCACCTAAATACTCCCTTGCCTATTTCTGTCACTCTCTTCCAAGGGGATCTGATATACCAGAGGCAGTAAAATCTTTACTCCTTCCTACTGGCCTTTTGGCTCCTCCTGCTTGTTTGGAGTTTTGAGTTAAATTTTTCAAGTTAATATTTAACTCATGAGATAACTGTTTACAAAATTGTTGGTTGGCAATCAGGGATTTTTCCCCCCCTGGATTAATATGGTTAAAGTTTAACTTAGTGGAACAGCTCATAAAAAAATAATAAATATATGTATATAATTAAATAAAAGTACTAACTCTGGGAATTTTGCTGATATGTCTTCTAGACCCAAAATGGAATATTTGTTCTAGTTCAGATAAAAGAAAGACCTTGGTTATAGGCCTGGCAAACCAACTCAGTGGAAGAATTTAAGTAGAAGGGGAAGCCTGAGTCTACTCTTGGGTAGCAAATGACATGCAAATAATGAGAACATCCCTTTTTTTCTTAAGAAAATGCCCTTTATGCATAGTCTTGGTAACATCCCATTCAAAAGAAGTTGTTGGGATTCCCTCCAAATAGCATATTTGGATAATATTAGGCTTTGATCAGTCCTGTGCTATCTTGACATTCTGCATTGCCAGTGACTTTGTATAGTACAATGTTATCAAACTTAGAGGCAGATGTGAGGTGAAATTACCCTCTTCAGGTATTACCCTTCAGCCATATTCATAAGTCAGAAAGGACTGTCTCTTCTCCTGAGACAAAGATGAACTCAAGCTCCATCTGATGATTGCCAGAGCATATCTTGCATTCCTATGAGAAATCTTGATGCTTTTGCTAGGGTTCGTGGGTACAATCTAGAATTGAAACCCTATTTGGGTTACTTCGGTTTACTTGGGAAGGGGTTTCATCTTCTAGTAATGCAGACCTCAAGGAATAGTTGTTGGAGAGACTCGGTGAGCAATTAAGTAAATCTCGTGAAACTAGAAGGGGCTGCATATATATGAATTTCAACTTTAACATGGAGTTCTCCGAAATTCTGTGCCATGAAGATATGCTGTGTTTTGGCCATTTGTAGAAATCTGCTTGGCCAGTTTCTAGTTAAAGGATCATTTTTGGATATTCAGAAGTCAGTTGTTAATAATTTTTGCTATAAGAATAAATAGACTTAAGGCCAAAACAAGAACTAGATTTTCAGCCCTATTCTGCATTCAGAGTCATAAAGCCAGACATTCAAAACCTGGATATCTCATAAACACCTTCTTAGTGTTTGTTGTTTTGCCAAATATGCTGTGTTTATCCCAAATCAGAAGCCATTTGAGATGGAATTATAAGTAATAGATTTCAAATTTGAAGAGACTTAAGCAGGTTTTAAGTGCCCAATAAGGCAAGTAGGAAAAACTAGAAAGAGAGGTGTTTCAGAAATAGCCAGTGTTTCAAGTAGAGGACATGGTTAACCATGTTAAATTGCTGCTGAGAAGAAGAGTAAAATGAGAATGAAAATGTGAACATTGGACGTGGCAAGAGCAGACATGTTACGATGGAATGGAAAAAGCCACATTGGAGTAGGTTGAGGAAAGAATAGAAAGTGAAGATATGAAAAAAGAAAAAAAAGAAAGTGAAGATATGGTAATAGCTAATATAGACAATTCCTTCAATAAATTTTGCCAGAAAAGGAAGAAGACAAATGGAAAGTGACTGGAGAGAAACTTGGAATCAAGAAAGTATCATATAAAGATATACAAAGCATGGTGGTTTCTTGTCTTGTTTTATTTTTTGTGTTTGTTTAATTTGCTTCCCCAGGTGAAACACAACACAAATAATCAAAGCCTGAAATCTGGAGTAAAAAGAGATGAAAAAGGCAAAATTGGCCTTGTGAAATGTAGAAGGTATTGGCTAAGATTCAACAGATTTTGGTTCCACGTCAAACTCTACCAGCTACTAGTAATATTGCCCTAAATAACATTTCAATATGAGCCTACTTACTTATTGATAACATCTAAAGTCCATTTATGATATTTCAGTTCCAGAAAGGAAAAAATAACAGACGTATTTCAGAAGTCCTTCTTTAGTAGAAATTTATATCATTTTTAACCATTGACAAAGTACTGTATTATTTAGACAGCATTCATATCTTGTTAGTTAACCCTCACAAGACTCCTACAAGGTAGATGATTATATTGTTTTTACTTAACAGATAAGGAAACCAAGGTTCTGAAAGATGAAGTGGCTGGCAAAATCATACGGTGTGTAAATAGCAGAGGCAGAGCTGAACCCCAAATTTTTAGAATATAATTTAAAAGTTCTTCCCACCTCATGGTGCTCCTTCTGTGGTGTTTTATTTTGTTTTGCTTTTTTCCCCTCACTTCTCAGTGAATCCCTTCAAAAAAAAAAAATTGATCTGGTTTCCATTATTTTTATTTCTTTCCATTCTGCTTCTTCAGGGATTTCTGAGTATGACCACCTCCCTGAATATCTGCATTTCTTCACAAAAGGGAACCAAATGCATAGGGATCAGAGGTCTGTATTAAGTGCCTAGGAAGAATAACCCTACACCAAAACCTTTTTACCAGTTTAGTGATAGTGTTTCAAACACCCATGGAAAATTAACACTCTGACCATCAATGTTAGTGGTGGAAACCCCTTCATAATATCTTGTCATTTGGCCTTACCAGCTTTTAAAACCAAACAAAGTAGGAGGAGAAAATGGGAAATGTGAAGTAGGAGAAGAGATGGCATGGAGGGGTCCAAGTGTTGCTTAGTATAGGCCCTGCAGACCAAAAATTATTGTGTTTCTAACACTATTGATTTTTTCAGCGGCTGATATTTCAATCTGGGTGCAGTGTGTCTGTGAGTCTACGCACACTGTCAAGAAGAAATATGATAGTGTCTTAAAAGATTAATAATATCGCTGGTCCTCTGGAGGCCTGTCTTAATTCACTGGCCTGTTCCCTGGCATGTACTGTAATTTATCTAGTCTGATTTGAATAGCAAATGGCAATCGGCTGCCATTAGGGAAATGGGCATCATTCTTATTGATCCAGCATGGGCTGGATTTTATTTAAGGAGAACTGCAAAATGTTATTACCTTCAGGAAGAGAAACTGAAAAGGGAGCTTTTCCCTCGTGTATTTTGGAAATGTTCTACCTTTAAAAGAAGGGAATGGATTGTGGATTTAGGAGAACAGAGGGAGATGATGATCCTATTGTGTGAACAGGGACATGTACAGGCTGTTTTCAACATAATTGTTTACCAGCAGGAAAGAGCGCTCATGATTATGAGAAAGAGGCCATGGCCTCAGAGGTTAGAACATTGGAGAGTTAGTCAGATCTTATCTGTTTCCTTGTCCAACTTTGTGAAAAGCCCCTGGTTGCTTGGAATTTACTTGTCAATCTATAAAATGGGCTAAAAAAAATCTACTGGCCACATGCAAGGTTTACTTAGCGTTTGTTTCACATCCTGAGAGCTTGGATAAATGGTGCTGTGGATAAAACCAGGAAAAACAAAGAGGGCCTATTTGACATCGGAGGGTGAGGTTTCAATATTTATTATTGCTCTTCACTTAGAACTCTTGAAGGAACAGGTTATGCACTGAGTGGAGCATGACGAACTAGTCCCATAATTCTCATTAACCATAGCAGGCATCTCTCAGGTGAAGACTGAATATGTGGACTTTAATGTTCACCTGTTAGTGGCAGATCTGAACCTGCACTTATAACTTGTTCTATAGAATCAAGGAAAGGCATCAGCATTCCATGGTAGCAAATGTGGGAAACAGACCCATTTTGCCCATTCTCTATGCGCTTTGTCACAGAGGTAGGGGCTGAAAGAGCCATTCCCATCAGAGCAGTGGAGATTTGCTGTGAGGGAGCACATGCACATTCACTCTATCCACAGCCTATTTTAGCAGCCTCTGAAGGGGAGAAAGGTATGACAAAGGTGGCTAGAGGAAGTGCTCATTGCAACTGAAATTCTCCTCCATTCCACCTCGGGTTGTTATGGAAAGAAACGATAATGTGCTACAGGAAATGGCCAAGTATAAAAGCAATAAAATAAATTGAAAATGACTTTGTTTTTTTGAGCGGCAGTAATTGCTATATGTTGTGATGTTTGCATAAGGAATTAGTTAATGTGTAGCAGAATGGCATGTGATACTTTTTATTTGCCTGATGACTATAGTCTCTGAGTGAATGACTTATTAAGGTTAATAAAGAAAAATTTGCTTGTGACTTGTAATGATCCAATTGCTAGAATTTAGCATCCCCTTATGCATTGTTGCCTAAAGGGGAGAAGGAAAAAAACCCACACACATTAATGGCCGACTGGCTCTGATTTTTTATAGTGGTGTGAGAACAAACAATGTCTTCTAAATTGTTGGTCTGTCTATCTTTCTGCCTGCCTGGGCAGGAACGTTATGGCTTTCTTAATTCTCCTGTGTGATTTATCATCCTAAATTCATTGTTTTGCATAACTCTGCTCAAAATGAAGAAATGTCATTATTTTGCAGCGAAAAAGTTGTCATTTGCATAATGCCTGCCATTAATTATTGTGAGACTAATGCAGTTGTTGATATTTTTAGGGCACAGTGGTACAGCCCGCACCTTGTATAATGTCATTCTGAAAACATTGGTAGTTAATAGGTGCCACAACATTGCAGAAATGGAAAAGAAGATGATGAAGAAGAAGGGGACACAATGGAACAGGCTGTGTGATCTTTATTTAGCTTTTTTTTTTTTTCCCCTGAAATGCTTGGTGAAGAAAGACTATAAAAGGAAGCGAATAGAGCAGGGAGCTGTGACATCCAAGAGAACAAAGGGATTGAAAAGCAGAGGTTTTCTATTTAGACTGAATTAGTATAACCTGGGTTCCAGCCAGTTTAATGGAGGAAGTCGTGCTCCTCTGTTTTGGCTTACAGACTTCACCAAAGCCCTGAACAGAATGTAGGGTTGGGCTTTTTTACACCAACAGTTAGGATAAGAGTTTGCTCTGAAACATGCTCATCTTGTGGGAGAATTCTCGTAGCTGGGCACTTGGCCAAAGTGAAGAAGACACACCACAGTTTCATGGAAGAGAGCTGAAGACTCTGCTTCTCAGGTTTTGCTTAATCAGTCCTCTGTACCTCTCTTTTCCTGCAAAAAGCAGAGGAATACAGGAGTAGCATATTAGGGTGATTTTTTTTTCCCTCTGTTCCTTGCAATAGAACTAACTTTTGCATCTGATTCTTTAGGGCAAGAGCCTACCAAAGCTTTCTATTTCACAGGTAAATGAAAGTCAGTTATAAAAATTCGATCAGAGATGAAACTCATTACACTGAGTCTGGGAGGCATAAATATTACAAATGTAGGTAACTGTTGATCTTTTTAGTCATGGGAGCTTAAAAAAAACAGGCTCACATCAAATAGAATTTTTTTCCTAATTTCACTGTTTCATGTGTATTATAAATTTAGATCTTTCCTCTTTATCATTAAGTTTAAAAGACATAAAAGGAATGGAGCCTCAAAAGTAGGTCTAGTTGCTAAGACTGACCAGAGATATTTAGAAAGAAGATATTGCCCTTCAATGTTTAAAGGCTGGAATTGTAAACTCTGCAGAATGCAGTGCTTCTCAGACTGTAATCCAGATTCTGATGACTATCCCTTGACCAAAGACTGACTACTATTTTGGACCTCCTTAAAGCCACGTGATCCTTGTGAGGGGGTCATAGGAACGTGAAGGAAACCACGAGGGGCTGTCCCAGTTTGTCTTACAATAAAACCTCGGCAGAATTGAGGTTGGGATCCTTTTTTGGTAGGTCTCACCTTGGATTTTGAACTCAATCTGCATGTGTTCACTTCTGGCTTATGGAGAAAGCACACATTCTGGGTTAGGAAAATTTTAATTCCCTACAGTGACATCACCATCATAAATTACCACATTTGGGGTTGTAAAAAACAGATGAGCCCATGCGTCATTGGAGACCACTCTTCATTGGTGCTCTCACTTTTCCCTTTCTTCTGGAGAAAAGGAAATTGTCCTAACACCCCAAATTAATATCCTTTGAGTGTAATAAAATCAACACAAGCATATGGTTTTAAAACATAAGAAGAAGGTCCAACATAGGGGGCCATGGACAGAAAATAAAGAAAAGGGATTTACACTTCCTATTATACACTGGAACAACACAGGCAGACTCCTCCTCAACCCTCTCATGTTGTGGCTTGATGCCCGTGTCTACCACAGTCTACATACACGTTAATAATCCTACATATAGGTATGTATGAATATCTGATAATTAAATGAACAAATTATGTCGTGATTAGGTGACCAGCCCATCTTGGCTAGCCCAGAACTTTCCGTTTTAACACTGGAAGTCCCACATCCAGTCTCAGGAGTCTGAGTCTCCTCAGTCTCAGATAAACCAAGGAAGTCAGTTACCCTAAGGCCTATTGATTTAATAGTTATATATTTCATCTTTTATTTGAAAAGGCTTTTATATTTAGTGAACAACCTGCTGTTAGGAACTATTTCTTATAACATCCACTTGCTAAAGCATTTTACGTCCCCATAGGAGTGTTGAATAAAGAGGTGTGTAGACTTCCATGCATTGAGTGTCTAGCACTTTGATCAGCAATATTCTGGAAAGTAGCAGTCTCATAGTAAATAATCAGCATCAGTTCTGATCCCCTGTGTTCAGGAAATAATTTTAGAGCTCAAGTCTTCCATAGAAGCAGGGTAGGAATCCATATGTTAGTTGGCATGGTTTTCATCACCTAACATCTGATAATCATGTCAGACTGGCATTCTTTAATACTCACTGATTCCTGCCAGGACTTCTAACTTCTTTATCCTTTGCTGTGGAGTTTTTCTCCTTTTGCAGCCAGACATCCTGCTAAGAACTGAGGATACAAGATGGATAAGACATGGTCCTTCACAAGGAGTTTTTCAGTTTAACCTATGAAGTGGGAAAAAAAAAAAAAAAAGCTGTGAGAATGAGTTTTATCCATTTGAGGTGGATAAAACTAAGTATCTAATTGAGGTGATTTCTGTATTCACTAAGAATAGTTAATACTGTCACAAAGCTTAAGACATAGAAGAATAGCACTTAAAATTGTTGTTTGTTATATGGATTGGTCTGTTCATTTGTTTAGTAAACATTTATCGAAGTTCTAGTATCTGCTCAGCAATGTTCTGAACACTGTGGATACAAAAATGAGTCATACTTGGTAGTTTTACAAAATAGAGAGTACAAAAGGATACTCCATTCCCTCTCCAGGTTGGGAGTCCTTCAAGTGCAAGATTGCCACGTCAGCGTTCCATACCAGTCTAAGACACTTGGACTAGTTGGGCTGGGAAAACGTCTCCCTTTATAGACTCAAAGGAGACATTATTTTTAGTTAACTACCTAATTTCACTTCACTTTTCCCAAGAACCATATTCTAAGACCTGAGCTGTAGCATGTAGGTGGGTACCCAGATTGGCTTGTGCAGTCAGATGGAAAGAACAGAGGCATCTGGGACAATCCAGAGCAGCCACTACACTGTGCAGAATAAAAATTTTCTATTTAAAGTTGATATGACTGGGATGAGATTTAGAACGCTTTATTCATCCACTTATTCATTCAGTCATTTAATATCTATCAACCACCTATAATGTTTCAGACATTGTCCTAATTACTGGGGAGAGAGTGAAAAATTAACCAAAGTCCCCTAGGAAACTGACTTTATAATGAAAGAAGAGAAAACCGATAATTAAGTAAGCAAAAATATATCATTTTAAATAATGATAAGATCTAGGAAGAAAACAAGGCAGCGTGCGGGGGTAAAAATAGGAATGGATGATGGAGAGAGTGCCCTTTGCGATAGGGCAGGTAGAGAAGGTCTCACTAAAACAACGGGCATTTGAGCAAATATTAGAATAATGAGGAGCTACGCATGTGATGATCAGAAGAAGAGGATTTGAGGTTTAGGGAATAGATATTATAAAGTAGGTAAGAACATCTTAAAATGTTCCAGAAAGAGCAAGAAGAAATGTGTAGCTCAAGTGGGGTAAAGCAGGGATGGTCACAAAGCTAGGGATGGATCAGATCACATAGGCTGTGGTAAAAGACTGACAAGAAGCTGTTAGCAGGTTTTAAAAAGGGTATTTGCTCTTGGGGTTTCTGGGTGGCATAGTGGGTTAAGCATCTGACTCTTGGCTTTGACTCAGGTCATGATCTCAGGGTTGTGGGATCAAGCCCCCGTCTGGCTCCGCACTCGGTGTGGAGTCAGCTTGAGAGTCTCTCTCTCCTTCTGCCCCTCGTGCTCATGCTGTCTCTCTAAAAACAATAAAAATTAATCTTAAAAAGGTATGAGTTCTAGTTTATAAATCAAAAAAGGTCTGTGGCTATTCCATGGAGAATAGGCTAAAAGGACCAAAGACAGAGTAGGAAGACCAGTCAGAAGTTACTGTGGGAGCCCAGGATATGATGGACAATGGCAGTGGAGGGCAGGAAAATAGTTCATTTCTGAATAATTTGAATGTACATTGAAAGCAATTGCTGAGGATTTTGATGTGGTATAGATTAGAGAGAGACACATCAGGTGCGGGGAGTCCTAGGTGTTTGCCCTGAGCAACTGGATGAATGGCAATATCATGAACTCTGTGGAGTTGGGAGCTATGGAGGATATGGTGGAAAGAGTAGATTTGGGGGCAGGGATAATTATGAATTAATTTGGGGCATGTTGACTTTGCAATTCTTGTCCAAGTGAAGAAGTTGAAGAAGTAATAGGTCTATGACTCAGGAACTCAGAAAAGGGATTAGTACTAGAGATACAAACTGTTGTTTGTCTATTTTTTTTTCACTTCTACATATGTATTTTCTTTATAATGTAAAGGTTACAGAGTACAAGGCGTGGATTCTGAGTTTTTGAGGTCAATATGTATCCCCTATGTTATTTGATGATGAATACACAGGTGCTACTTTGATTCATTCTGCTGTCTTTGGAAAGTCTCAGATGTATATAGCAAAGAGGTCCCAACGAAAACATACGAACACTTCCTGAGGACTCATATGGTTTATGATCTCACTGAGATGCAAAACAAACCTAAGCTATTGTTTCCATAATGATTTAAGACAGAGGGGACAGCACATACTCTGTAACTTATTAATGGAGGTGGAATGCATGAGAGTTGGAAGGGAGGTAAAACTTGAACCCAATTTTGAAAGTGGGGAGAATTTAAACAGGCAGTAAGGAGCATGTGCAGTATTTCAGATAAGGGCAAGTTGGGAGCAGATGTACAAAGACATAAATTCACTTTCTCTTTGGGGAAGGCAAGAGTGGGGAACAGGAGACTGGCCTGGCAAGAGCAGAATATTGTGTTTATGTTTATTAGAGGAGATGAATTTATAAAGGTTGAACTTACCCCTGGGCACATTGGTCCTCATCTGTAGGGTATTTCAGAATCACTTCTGGAGTTTTGAAATGTGGATGCTTGGATATGTCTTCTGGAAATTCTGATTTCCATAGGTTCTTGGAAGGTCCCTGGCATTTATACTTCACACAGGGAGCTTATACAGGAACACATCTCCTTCCTAAAGCTTTGATTGTCCTAGGGAAACAGTCCTACTGGACTCCTAGGTAGAGTTCTCTCGGGGCACCATCCTAGTGGGGGATCCCCAGCTGGCTCTCCTTGATTCCCAGTGTTTATTTCACTGCTCATGCAGAAATTGAAGTCTGTAGTGCTTTCTGTCTTTTAGTTATGCTATGGACAGAAGATGTTTATTGTCCCTCCTTGTTGATCTACATTACTTTTGGAGAATATCTGGAAAATTCAAATTCAGTTTGCTGCCATTATCCAGTGGGAACCCAGAAGTCTGCAGATTTGTTTCAAGAGTAACTTCCTGCGTTAGGAAGTGGTTGCCACACTGCCCTACATCACTCATACATCATTTACACCTAAATGTAGAATTCCATAGACTTAACATAGAAACTTGTAATGCTCCACTTTAGCTATTTGAAATTTCCATGGTGAAATCTGAAACTCGGGCTTTAAAGAGTCTGAGTTTTGGATTCTATTGAAATCTCAAAGTTTGAATGCCAGGTGTTATTGGTGTTATTATTTTTATTTAAAGGAATAAAGACTCAGTTTGCTGGGTGATGGAGATACGGTTTTGAGATATACATGGCACAATAAAGGAGTTCTAAGGAGAGGTTCTGTTGAGGGCATTCCAGATGGAAGGCTGCCCCAGGGACCATCACAGCAGGGCTTCAGGGAGCTTTAGTAGACCAGGTGTCTACTAACCTCAAGGTTATATTTAAAGTTACGGAAGCATGTTTGTAGATCAGTAGTGCTGCAAATGAGACAGTTTAAAGAGTATAATCTGACAGTGGATTAGAATGTGTTCCTGTCTTGTGCCTGCTGTGTGCAAGCATTCTGCTTATCCTGGATAACAATCAGACAAAGAGAAATGAGGGAAGAGAGGAGGGAGGCAGGGGTAGAGGAGGGGAGAGAAAGAGAAAGAAAGAGAAAGAAAGAAAGAAAGAAAGAAAGAAAGAAAGAAAGAAAGAAAGAAAGAAAGAAAGAAAGAAAGAAAGAAAGAGAAAGGAAGAAAGAAAAAGAAGGAAGGAAGGAAGGAAGGAAGGAAGGAAGGAAGGAAGGAGGGAGGAAGGGAGGGAGGGAGGGAGGAAGCCCACCTCTCTTATTTGGACTGACTGAGCACTCACAGTATATTAGGTACTGAACAGAACATGCATGAGACGTAGGTCCTGCCCTCGGCCTTACAATTCCGTGCACCGTGATTCATAAGGCATCACCTGAACAAGGGGCTTCTAGGCCATACGGGGCAGGCCGACTACAGGACACCTACACTCCACATTTGCAAGTAGACTGTGAGTAAGTCTTAATATCTGTGGAGTCCGGGAGAAGGGGAGGTTTGGGTATCTGTTTCAATTCTATAATAATACAGAACACTCAAGGGATTCCTGCAGGGGTAAGTAGAGTTAAGTGGTGGACTAGAAATAAGTGATGGCTTGAGGAGAGAGAAAAAAAAGTCTCATTCCCATTTTTTCCCAGGTGTCCCCTCCGGGGGGAGTCTGTGCCACTGGGAAGAGGCAGTTTTCTCCATGTGGTAGCTTTGAGTTCCTGAGGTTTTCAAAACTGCTCAAGGAAGAGTATGGCATGAATGTAGACACTGTTTTCTTGTGAAGACAATGGGATGGAATTTAAAAATGGGCCTTTCGTGAATAACCAGGTTGCTGTGGACCTGGGACATCCTGGAGTGCCAGTGTGATTTGTCACACTGCAGGGAGGTGTGATGGGGGTGAGGTTGGCTTGACTGAGAATTAAAGAAGCCAGAGTTCCCATCCCACTGCGTGGACCAAACAGGCTTTCTGACAGTTCCTTGGTTAGCTAAAACTGGTGTGAGTTAGAGGGACAATTGTAACAGTGACATAAAAATCCCAAATAGCCCTTCTGCATAGATACACATTTAGGAAATGCATAATAAATGACATATAGTGAAAATGTAAACAAGCCATTTAATAACATTTTAATGCTTGATTCTGATCTCTTAATTAAAATGTGCATAAAAGAAAACAATGGTGGAACATCTGTGTGTGTTATTGGGATAGCAGGATTTATGCTGCACCCTGGGCTTTTTTTGTCCGCTTCTCAGTGTGTGCGCTCGCATGGGAGGGTCTCCTCTTTGAGACACAGTTCCCCATTCGAGCCCCACAGGGCCCCCACTCCCACCCACCATCTCTTGGCAGTGGCTGTCTCTTCTTTTCTTTCCTCTTACATTAAGTACTATATGGCTCGTTCGCTGCTGCAATTAAACTGCTCTCAGCATTCATGTGAAAGCCACTCTTGGCCCCACCCCTATAACCTGAAACCCTGACCTAACCCTGACTCACCCTTGTTATCTCAGCAGATGTACACAGCATTACCTAATGGTTCTGGCCTCAGTGAATAATCTCAAAGAGCTCTAGGGAACCACGGCCCTTTGTATCTGTGACCTTGCCACAGTTATTACTCAGCTGGACACTATGTGGTTTAGATGTTAAAGACAGAAATTCTACTCACCCCTGGTGGTGATTTTTTAAAAATTATTATTCATCTGGGGGATGTATCTCTGGGCTTCATTTGGCCCAGTAGTTAAATGAGAGTAACCACCATCACAAAAGTGGAAGGCCATGAGGTGCTTTAAGATCTTCCAGTGAAAATGTTACACTATGAAATGCACTTATTTCTGTCATTACTTGGAACATATCTGATCACCAAAAAGTTTATCTTTGATTAAGCCAGCATAAAGGACCTCACGTGTTCTTTTACTCCCGAAAGAACTGTGTGCCATTTATGCAATAGAAAGCCACAGCCAAAAGGTCTTCTTAAACATATAATAATTAATATTTAATGGCCCCCTTTATGAGAGGGACATTGCTGTGGGACTATCTCTAATCCTCACAATGTTCCTGCAGAATCGGTGGTTTTATTCTTCATTCCACAGGTAATGAAACTGAGATTCAGATCCATTTAAGTGATGCACCTAAATCTATATTGTTAATCAGTGGAAGACTTGGGATTCAAATTCAAGTCAGTTTCTCTCTCTCTCTCTCTCTCTTTCTCTCTCTCTCTCCCCCCACCCCCCCTCAGCCATAATCCTTCCACAGTATCAGGCCCTTTCAAGGATAGCTCCCATTTCCTGGAGACGGTAGTGAGATGGTGTTCTGAAAGAGTTAAGTAAAATGCACCCTGTTTGTGACAAATGTCTGAAACTTGTTTTTATAACTTGGATTTAATTCACAAATAAAGAGTAATTATCAATATGTCACAGATGAAGAGCTGCATGTATGGATCAGTGTAATTTCTGTTCCTTGGCTTATGGATGCAGTATGCCCCAGGGAGTTTCACAGAGCCACATGGCATCTTCTAGTGCTGGGTCCTGTGTAAGCTGAACAACGTGTGAAACTCCTGTGTGTTGGGATAGCTCACATAGCTGGTTACTATCTGAGGAAATCTGTATGAAATTACCTTAGACATGGTTGCCTTTCTGAATCTGTCTTAACACTTAAGTGGGGGTGAAATACCAATTTTTGGTACTGGCTTTGCATTTGTTGATAGATGTTTATTTTTGGAAGTGGTGTCCCAAGAGAAGAAGAGGGGTGTGGTGCTTGCTTTCTTTTGCTACCCTCGTTTTCCTCCTTGTGCCTCTATTTCCCATCTGATTCAATTTTATCAGTTTGCTATCATCTTTTGATGAAAAAAACATAAAATGTTCATAGACTAGAAGTTATTAAGACTTTAAATCACGTAAGACTACCCTTGGGGTGATTTTTTTTTTTTTTGGACTGAGTTTTGCATGTTTCGGTTTTCTATTAGAGGGTTTGCGCTGTATACTGGGGATGCACAACTTATACCTGTTCCACTCCCTTTATTTTTGCTCAGACTGAGAGCCTCTGCTTTAGGCTTATGACGTATCCTGAAACAGGCCAGTTGTTAGATTTATGTGATGCTTAGACTGTGGTACTGGGGGCGTTCACCGGGCATTTAGATGTGTATTAAGGAAAGCATCATCATTTAGTGGGAAAAGCACAGGCTGTGAAGTATCACAGGAGCGTGGCTTCTTTGCTTACTAGCTGTGTAGCTTTGAGTGAGTTATTTAATAATCGGGCCTCAGATGTTGTATCTGTAAAATGGACATGAGCAAGAATACCGGCTTTATAGAGCTATTGTACAGATTAAATGCTATCGTACATTTAAAAGAGTTGGAGCAGTTCCTGACTCTCATTGAATATTGGTGGCTTCCATTTCATGCAGCAAAGAAAGGGAAACAATACGGAAGAGTGGAAATTAGATGATTTGGGTTTGAGAAAACTGTTTCATCATTTCGAGTCAGCATAGCAGAAGATTCATCTAGGAGTTAGAGTCCCACGTTCTGCTCCCAAGTCAGGTTGGCCACTAGAAAGCTGTCAGACCTTCTCTCTTAGCCTCTCCGCGTCTCTGCCCCTCGTCTTTAAAATGAGTAAGTCAGAACGCCTGAACTGTATTTAGTTACGTAGTTTTGCTCTCTGAAGAGTTTTTCTCCTTCCCAGAGTAGTCTGTGGCTGTCACTCCTGAGTGTGTAAGTCTCAAGTCTTGCAGACAGGCCTATTGTTAAGATACGCTTTTCCCTGTACAACTATGTTTATATGTACATTTATGTTCTTGGTATATTTGTCATGTGTCTGAGTATTTATGCACCTGCACGCTTGTTGAAATAAGCACACTAGCATACATTCATACATTTTTTGTGGGTATGTGTGTTTATATATAACCTATATATATACAGTATGTGTGTATATATATAAATATATGTCTGTGTGTATGAGAAACAGATGCACTGTAGGCAGATAAAGCAGATAAATATAGATCCAAATAGAAGCAAAGCATATAAATATAGACGTTCTATAGAGTGAAAGCAAGCAGATCAGCACCATTTCATTATTGCTTGAAGCCTTTGTAATAAAAGAGTTGAAAATCAGTAACTGACATTGAAATTATTGATTGAATGACACTGTCAGATCAGAAGGCACGGTGTAAGGTAAGAAAATAACCTGTCTTTCAACTTTGAGGAGCAATTAGCAGGAAGATTTGTTACTTTTAATTATTTGATTTATGAAAGTTTTTAGATGCTATGTGGTGTGGTGTTTTTTAAGAGTATGGATTATGTCACCTTTCCTAAAACTACTACCAAACAACAAGAAATAATACATAAAGGGAAAAACACCTATTCCAGTCCTGAGAAAGGACTTGATGAAGGTGACAAGATCCCTTTTGTTAGCAGGCTCTGATTGGCACTCCTTTCCTGTTTCTGGGTTCGGACAGACAGTTGGTTTCATTCTACGTTATTTTTCCCAAGCCCTTTGAAGTCTGTAAGGAACTCACCTAAGGGGGATATTTTGAAGCACTAGGCCAAAGTCACCATTGTTGAGTTATTTTTGTGGGGAAGCTTGCAATTGTGTTTAGTGAGTGTGTTGTGTGAGTAAAACTGGGCTTCCATCTGTTACTTTCATGTCACTGTTTTCACCAGTCAAAATAATTGTGAGTTTTTGCTTTATTTTGTTTTGTTTCAGTGGAGAGGGTATTGTGAGTTATTTTTAGCAGGTTTGAGTTAACTGTGTAATTTTTTTAATGTTGCAAGTTATATATTGGTCATGCATTTGAAAACTGAAAATAAGAAGTGCCTCCTATTTTCCCCCAAATTTCATCTATTTCCCTAAGCAGATCACGTCTTTTCTTCAGCTTTGTTGTAAGACCATCCAGAGAAGCTAAAATGTGAAAAAAAACCCTCAAAGTTGTGCTGAAACAAATCTTGCCTTTGCCTAAGCAAAACGGTCAAAGTAGTTGTTGTTGCTTTTCTGTTGTTTAGTTTACTATTGCTTTTCCTTATAAGGATGAGAAGAGAAGGCCAGGAAGATGTTCTAATTCTCTGTTCTTTTGTGCTTCTGCTAAACCAGAAGTTACTGTTTCTTCCTTCCTGCTCCCAATCAGATTTAGACTTAAAGCACAAAAGGAGGGAAGGGCAAAGCAATATATTAAATATATTTAATATATTAAAAGTTGAGAAATAAATTGATGCTGCCTAAAGAATTGTTAATTCGTTCTTTCAAATCTGGTTGGCTGCTATTACTTTATTGTTAAGCTCTTCATCAAATTATCATCTTAAAAATATATTTTAAAAAATGTCCCTGTGACCTTGAGGATAGGACATCTCACTCTCCTTCTCTCTCTCTCTCCCCCCACCTCAGTCTTTCTCTCCCTCTCACACGCACCTCTCTTCTTTTCTTTGTTCTTTCCTTTTCTCCTGCCTTAACCTATTTACTGGTTAGCTTTTGTCAAGTATCTTATATAGTAAGTTACCAGAAATTTTGACAAGGAAAAATATTATATACACATACACATGTATCGTATACACCCGTATACACACAGATACATACAGTCATATTAATTGTTAATATACTAATCATCGAATTTTGTATGAGTTATAAACTATTATCTAGTTATTGAGAATAAATTTTTCAAGGGATTTTTATAAACACTCAAATATTAGGTCTGATTTAAAGATTCCTAGGAAATGGTACATTTTCTTATCTATGACAAAAAAATATTTACCAAATATACATTTAGGAAACAGGGATTTATCAGAACCAAGAGCAAAGCAAGAACCTGTTTCTTTTTAGGAGTCATTTACCTTTCCCAACTCTTACTCGGAGCATGTGGTGGCTCTCATCATTGGCGTGAAGGTTATTTATTTATTTATTTATTTATTTATTTATTTATTTATTTGATGGCTTCATATTCTGCTCCTGGCTTTGTGGTATCTTACAGTACCTGTGGGCCTGGGAGTCAAACAGGTCCTGATCCTCACGTGCACAACTTTTTAATTAGCTCTGTGTCCTTAAGAAGTTAGCCAGCAGCTCTGTAACTAGGTTGCTAATCTATGAAACTTGGGCCAATCTTATTTACTTCACAGAGGCTAGCATTAAATGGAATAATGTAAATGAAGTAAATGACATATAATATGTACTAAATAAATGCTAGTTTCATCCTGGCCTATTAATTTTTCTAAACTATTTTTTTAAATATTTTATTTATTTATTCATGAGAAACACAGAGAGAGAGGCAGAGACCTAGGCAGAGGGAGAAGCAGGCTCCTCACAGGGGGCCTGATGCGGGACTCGATCCCAGAACTCTGGGATCCCAACTGGAGCCAAAGGCAGAAGCCCAACCACTGAGCCACCCAGGCACCCCCTGGCCTATTAATTTTAATGTATGTCTGTGATTTCCTCCTCCTGTCTGTTCTCACCACTTGGCATAGCATTGTACTATAGCTATTAGATGTCATGATCAATGCTAGAGAAATAAGAAAAACAGGTTTTAAAAAATTATTAATTATGTAATATCCACCCTGAAAATGGGCATATGAGGAAAGAGATCAAAGGAAACCATCAGGAATTCTTGCCTCCTATAATTTAAGGTTTTCTAGTTAACAAACAGGAATGGAAGGCTTTTCAACACCATATTGTCAAAATCCTATTCACATCATTAAAATGGAATGAAATATCTATCCAAGTGATGCACATTAAACCTTTTAGAATAACAGGACATCCTTTTTATTTTATTTCCCACTCATAGTAGGTTAATGTCCTTCATTCTACAGTGGATGTTGTTCACCTTAGCTCACTGTAGATTAGACTCCTCAACTGGCACCTGCTCTAAAAAAAAAAGAAAGAAAGAAAGAAAGAAAGAAAAGAGTTATTTACTTATGAAAGAGAGGGGCAAGGTGGAGCAGAGGGAGAGTGAGGGGGAGCATCCTAAGCAGGCTCCATGCTCAATGTAGAGCCTGACACCCGACTCGATCTCATGACCTTGAGATCATGACATGAGCCAAAATCAAGAGTTGGACACTTAACCAACTGAGCCACCCAGGTGCCCTGGCACCTATTCTTTTATGAAGAAACATATGTGGTAAGAATCCAAATATCACTGAAATTTCTGAATAGTTGCTTCATGTTTTCTCTTTTAAGGAATTGGGAGGGGGAAAGTACTTCCCACTTGAAAATATTTGGAACTGTGTTCAGCCTAGAGCTGATCATTTTAGCTGAATTGTAAACCCCATAAGAGTTAATGTTTTATAAGGGAAACAATGACACAATCTTAATTACAATGATTCTGGCAGCAACATTTCTGTTATCCAGGGACTTCTTTCTCATGTCCAAGTTCTCTTTTAACCTCCTCAGACTTCACTTTCTGTGTAGCTGCAATTTTTGTATGCAACTCTCTCGGACTTTTTTTTGGAATTGAGAGAGTTTGGCCCGTATCATGAAGCCACGTTAAGCCACTCGAATTTCTCTGGACCTTCTTCTGCTATGCCATAATCAGTCCCAAAATAGTTATATCTCTGGAATGGAAAGAAAGAACAGGGAAGAGAAAGGTGACATGGTGAAGCGGAAAATGAGTGGCCTGGAGATTGTGAGATTTGCTCTCCCATCTGATGAGATTCCTTGTAACATAGGCTCCAGTCTTATTGACAGTGACAGGGTTTAGGCAGCTCTAACACCCTGTGGCATAGCCTGTAAGTTGTCAGTATCTTGTTGCAGTTTTTATTTCTTAATTTGTGTATACATGAAAGGCCTATTTATTGTATAATGTTAAGTGTAAATTTTTTCTTCCTTTATGACTTCTAAGGATCTCAAAGCGCATTAACAAAACAATTATTTCATGGAGAAAAGCAAAGAATAAATGTTGGGAAAACAAATGCAAAGTGTGAGAAAGGAAAGAATTTGAGATCGGCAATGGGCATAGTGATCTAGAAACAGAGTTAAAAGTGATACTATCTAAAGAACTAAAGAATAAGAGGAAGAAGGAAAAGAGGAGTGAAGACTAAAGATAAAAAATGAAGTGTAAGATAGCTTTAAGGTGAACATTGTTACATAATCTTATAAAAGAATCTTATAAAAGACTCTTCAAATCTTTCTCTTTGGGATTTAAAATAAGATTTATCCTGAAACTAATATTACACTATATGTAAACAAATGGAAATTTAAATAAAAACTTGGGGGAGAAAAGGGCCAAAAAAATAAAATAAAATAAGATTCAATTTATACAATATTAACTTATCCTAAGCTACGGAGAGAGGAACTGTGAGCTTTGGATACTAGGCCCAGCTTTGTCTCAAAATATATATCCCTGAGAAGATTACCTTCTGAGCTTCAGAATTTTTATGAATAAAATGAGGGTTCCAACCAAGTTCTCATTCATTTTTTAGAATCCATGAAATGAAATAGCACGTGGGATGGTCTTGTCAACGTACTGCCAGGATGCTTATGTAAGGAAGTTGCTGAATTTGATTAGATTAAACCATTGATCAAAGTTTAAAAAAAAAACAACTTTCTGAAGGTTTTGACTGAAATGTATATGCCTACTCCTAGATGAATTAGCAAGATGGTCATGCACTATTTAAAAAGTACTATGGCAGCTACCTCCAAACACGCTTTTAGTTGAATCTTCAACTGGAATTTCTGAGAGATTGGCCCATGCACCTTTTCCTGTAAAGATATCATTCACCAATTCACTGAAAGATGGCATTTCTGACTTTCTAATCCAGATTTTTTTTTCCTTATAAAACTCCTGTTTAACCAAGAAAATGGAAATCAGTACATTCTTGGTTGCCCTGCTATTAATTTAAATTTGCATAACCTAATCAAAACTCAACCTGCCTTGCCCTTCAACAAAAAGCTATATTCTCTCCCATTACTAAATGGCTACATTCTTCTCCGTAGTTTTTAAAAGATGAATTATGTTGATACCCCCTGACTTTTCCTTTAGAATGTGTCCATGGAAATTAAAGTGGACTTTTCTGTGCCCAAGACTGAAATGTAAAATAGTTCAAAAGGGCTAGTGGAAATGAACACAAAACTTTGCTGATGCTATCAACATTATAACTTTTGTTAAGCTTTTTTTCAATAAAATGGAACTGAAGTCAACTGTCGCCAAATAACTGTCCGATACTTCCTCTATACCATCATTTTGTGTCTACAGATAAATGATAGAATAATACAGCCTAAGATTTCCTGTAAAGCCCTGGAATATGTTTTTCTGAGGCTTTTCTAGCTACTTTTCCTACAGAGATGTTTCTCCCATAATCATTTTACTGTTTCAACAAATACTTGCTGAGCACCGAGAATGTGCCAAGCATTGTGCAAGGTGCTCAACATACAACAGTGTATACACGGCCATCGATTATTAAAGCATCTCTGACAAATGGATGAGTAGGCATCTGTTTAATATTTAATAAGCTAAGTTGGGTGAAAAGAGATGATTGGACGATCAGAAATGAAACCTCACACTCTTGTTCTTTCTTTTGTTTATTTTTTTTTTTTAATTTTATGATAGTCATAGAGAGAGAGAGAGGCAGAGACACAGGCAGAGGGAGAAGCAGGCTCCATGCACCGGGAGCCCGATGTGAGATTCGATCCCGGGTCTCCAGGATCACGCCCTAGGCCAAAGGCAGGCACCAAACCACTGCGCCACCCAGGGATCCCTTGTTCTTTCTTTTGGATGTGATTTTTCCTAGTCAGCATTTACAAACCCACACTCAGGAAGGAAACACAACAAACCCTTGAGCTGGCTGCTAATAAAGAGAACTTCTATTTCTCTTCCTCACCTTACTAGTTGTTCTCAGCCATGGGAGGGCACTCAGGTACAGGAAGGTCCTGTGCCTAACAGCAGAATCAACTGCACCCTTACCTTCCAGCCTACGATTTAGGAACTCACAGTACGGCCTGGCATGGAAAACACTGAGGACTGGGAATGCCTATCATCATCCTGATCAAAAGTTAAATTTTAAGTGCTCTCCATGGGCATAATATAAGAAATTATTTAAATTTCTTTTTCAAGTGTTGTTCATCAGTTTAGAATCTCTCCTCATTTTGCCCATTTCTCTTTGATTATCTTGTATTAGGCAGTTCTGTGTAGTCAAATGATTTGTGGTCTATCTTCTTCCAAAGTAAAATAGTGACCTCAAAGATTTCTAAATGCATCCTTCATACAATTGTAAAAGGAGATGGGTAAAGGAGAATGTATTTCTCTTTGCCCTGTGTGTCTTTCAAATAGTGTTTGCAACTAGGTAAACCAGTTGGACCATGGCATCGACTATCACAGATACAGATTTACAAACGCATAGAGAGAATGATAAACAGGTGCATATGGGGAAGTCTGACAGATGAGTGGAATTGCTTTCAAGTAATTTGACACACTAGTACTTTCAGACATTCACCTGCCAATAATCCTGGTTAGAAACAAGACTGGAATATTGGGGTCGCTTGCTCAAAGTCCATCTTTCTGAGGCCTGAGCAATAACCAGAAGTCAGAGCTAGAGGGAATGAGAATGAAAGTGTTGGAGGCTTTAGAACTGTTTCTCTAAAGGAGCTCCTTCTCGCTTTCCTCTGTTCCTCCTCTCTCCTCTCGCCCTTCTCTCCTTTCTTTTTCCTCCCTCCCCCTCTCGTTCCTTTCTTTTCAGTGCTATGAATTCATTAGATGGCATAGTGTAAATCAATAGTAAACGCTAACCGCCTACTCTGTACTCAGTTACGCAACATCACATAACCGGTACACAGAGACAAAAAGGGAAAAAGCACACACAGCCTTTACATTCAAAAGCTCTTGCATAATTTTACTTTTCCACAGCCAAAAAGAAAAAAAAAGGAAATAACAGATGGGGAAACTTACAGTTTTTTTTTCCCTTTTCTCAGACTGTTGAGGAGGGAGTTAGTTAACATCCGTGGCCATTTCGAGTTGCCCTAGGCTGCAGCAAAACATCCCATAATTGTCAGTGCCTTAACTGACTTGAACACGGGATTTTGTGACCCTCCATGATGTGGTGAATTTTCCAAGTAACATAAGACTGAAATTATTCGGAGGTGTTTAATGCTGACTTGATTCTTACTTGTTTTGTGAAAAATCAACAACATTTAAAGTATGAAATGAATTTTAAAATAGAGGATAGGGAAGATGGCTGTGTGTGTGTGTGTGTGTGTGTGTGTGTTTTCATTTGAAATGTATCCTGATGTAATATTTATGTAAAAAGCCAGTTATGTAAACCCTGTCTTTCTCTCGCCTTTTACTTTGGGGGCTGTAGAAAGCTCTAATGTTTTTTTCTTTTTTTTTTTTTCTCATGACAAACTCCAAAGTCATAATGAAAGAGAAAACATCTAGATGCTATAGCACAGGCACTTAATTCAAACTCCCTATAGAATTCATCCCCTAAACAACAGTTCCACTTAGGAGGCTGCAGTTTCTGGAATTTTCATATAGAACTTTCTGTGATACTCTTCCCTGGCACACGTTTAGATTCATGGCACCAGCTTTATGTCTCTTTGTGCCTTTGTAGCCCATCACTCCTTTCCCACAGCCCCTGTTTTTTTTTTTTGCTGGAATAACTTCCTTCCCAGCTTAAGTGGGAACATAGTGAGATTTGGGTGAGGTCTATCGGTCTTCTGGGCCTGTTTCTAATATTTTATTTCATTTAATGGACTGATGTCCTCTGGGAATCAGACATGCACCTGATGAGGGAGTTTGGAGGACTTTTTAGTTTTGTTTTATTCTTCCTTTGTAGTTTCTGCCTTCCGAATGGTCATAAAATGGCTGCATGGGACTAGGCATTTGTTGGGCATCAGGTGTGTGAGGGGTGGCACCACTGGCAGTTTCGATCCTTCCTTACACAGTCTGAGAGGATGAAAATGGTCGGGGGAGGGGGGGCACTTCATCTCCTTGTACCGGAGGTCAGGAACATGCCTCCAGGTCATACTTTTCTTCTGGATGGAAAAGCCAGATGAAATTGGTTCATCTGATTTGACCGCAGGTGAGACACGAGTGCTCCTTCACTTTTTTAAAAAAGATTTGGGCTATGTCCTAGTTTGTTTACCTTTCATTTAAGGGTTAGCTATTAAATTTAGGAGTCCCTTTGTATGGAAAAATCTAGTGCATAAAGATAAAAATCAAAGCCGGGAGAGTTTTGTCTGGTTTTTTAGGTCTCATTGCCTGAATGTGTATCTCTCTTGCAACAGCCGAGTAATCAAGAGGCCTGGGATTATCATGTCTCTGTGATGACGTGGGGGCATCTTTAGTTGTCTTAGAGAATAATGAGCAAGCTAGTATATATATATATATATATATATATATATATATATATATATACTTCTGAGGCTTTTCTAGCTCATGTAATTTGTAAGTATGTCTCCTGGTTTTTTTTTTTTTTCTTAAAAGAACCTATAGCTGAGGTAGATTTGTTTGTGGAAAAATAATGGAAGTTGATCATAATACTCAAGTCTTTCACCAGGAAATCATATTCCTGTGTATATATTTTTTTAGTGTCTCTCTCCAGGTATCATGGCTGAAATTCTGTATGTATATACCTGCATCGTGTAGAATTCCATACTTTATAATACAATTTGAACATGATCATTCATCTGCCACCAAGCACTTATTTTTGGTGTGTAGTTCCTTATACAAGGAGTCATTTTGTGTATCGTGATTTTTAAATGGGTTGCCTGAATTTAAAAGAAAACTTAGAACTCTACAGATGAGTGTTTTCTTGGTTGTCAAAAATAGAGGAGTGTATTATAAAAAAAAAAAAAAGGAAAATGTCTTTAAGTAAAATATCTTTTTTCCTGCCTGTTTCTCAAAATAGCTTCCATTTTCGGTGGGTTTTTATATTCTCTGAACCATACTTAGGGCAGAAGTGACCTTTCAGTGTCCAACGACTGCCAGCTGATTCTGGTCAGCCCTCATTTTCAGTTGCAGCCAGGGCCCTGGAAACATATAGGCTGCTTCTAGCTTTTCTTTGGTGATGGGATCCAGGCTTAGAAGGGCCGGTAGCCGAAACTTTCTCTTCCCAGAGCATACAAGAAGCTAGGGAGAGTTTGAAACAGTTTCTAATTTTTCAGAAGTCCTTCATAACACTTTCAACCTAGCTTCTCCTCCCTGTTGGCAGTAGTAATAGATATTTTTAAATGTTACAAGGAGAACTTTAGCCACTGACTTACCTTTCCAAGGAGGATTGCTCTAGTTGTGCCTGGCATATAGTAGCCCCTTCATAAATATTTTACCACGTTTTTGTGAGCTGGTGAGGGACCTTCTAGGGCCATTCCCTCACAGTGCTTACACAGGTGAGCAGTAAGCCGTGAGAGGAATAAAGAGGAGAGATGAAATCGGATGCAGTGCTCTTCAAGTCGCAGCAGTGGACAGATCACCCCATCCTAGAAGAAAGCCCTTATTATCCTGTCTCTGTCTTTATAAAAGTTGCAGATCGCAGAAGGCAATTTTATGTTTCCTAGAGGCCCCTTTCAGTGATCAGTGCTGCATAGAACAGTGGATCATTTAAAAAACATAATTTTTGCAAGCTACTGTGGTGGTCCTCATTAAGTTTCATATGCAAATGTGTTAGGAACTTAGGATTCTAGGTCTCAAACACATTCCTCTCGCACTGGGCTGCCACAGGGTCCTTTGAATCCTGGCTTTTCTCATTTTCCCTGGACAATTGCATTTCAAACTTCTTTTATTTATATAAATGTTAGGATGGTGACTCTAGACAAATTTATGTAAAGTTCTTCCTTTACATAGAGTTTCATTACTTTTAGTCACAATAATTCCAGATCTTTCTAAATCAGTTTTGACTTCAGTTAGTTATGCTGGTTATTTTGAAGGCTGCATCCTGGTGGTTATATTGGGGGTGGGAGGTAATCTCTGGTAAACCATCTAGGGCTTCTGAATTATAAAAACAGTGAAAAGACAAGTGTGTGGAATTATTGATAGACTGCTGCTCGTTAGGCAAGCAGTTTTTAAAATGCAGATTATATAATATTGGGGGATTTTGTTGCTCCACAGTAGAAGCTTTTTAAATGTTAATTTGGGGTTTGTTTTGTTGCTCTGTGACTTAGCATAAAAGGTTTTGGTTTTAAAAGGTTTCAGTTCACTCGTTCCATTTGTCTTAGAGGACTTGGAATATAATACTATACATTTATTTATACTCATGAAGGAGAATAAGGCCAGTAACTCACAACTCATGAAACCAGGGGTAAATAATCCATAACTTGTTCTCCCACCATTGCCACAATATTTATACCCAGAACACAAGTAACAAACAACTAAAAACAAGAAGAAACCAGTTTGTTTTTATTTACAAAATGTTTAATCAAAAGTACAGTAAAGTTCAAATGGAGCTGCAAATCCTGGTGGTTCACAATGGTTTGATTTATTTTTTCAAACAGACCATGGATAATTAACCATAAAACATAACTTTCCCAATACTAGTTACAGTGAATTGCAGAAATGGGCAGCAAGTCATTCACAACTGGTTGCAACTGGTTCGAGCCCTTAAAGCTGAACATGCAGACAGCTGCACAAGCCACTTTCCCAGGGCACACTAGAATGTTCCTTCCCCAAAAGAAGGCTCCTTTACTCTCCATATGCTATCACTGAGTCAGTGTCCCAAGGTGACAAGCAAATGAGTTATTTTCCATGATCACTGTGTTGACATGCATTTGTCAAATGCCCAGCATTTATGATATTCTTTTCATTTCAGAATGTTTCACCATCACTAACTGGATATTCCTCACAACTTTGCTGTCCGGTAAGTAACTTTCATTATCCCTAAATGGCAGCCTAGATATCGAGGTGCCAAGAAGTCGAGTGTGTTTCTCCCAGTCTCTGAAAGAATTCAACCTAAAGGCTGTGGTGTGTTCACCACCTCAAGAATTAAATTTGAATAGAACGTATTTTGACGTTGGTGAATGGTACATATTTTATATCCAATTTGTTCGCTTGGAATACCATCATTTAGAATCATTAGAAATATGATCCAGAGAACCTATGATCACAGATTTCAACAAACATTTCATGATGATTTTGCCATGCAGAGGTGGAAGTATTCAAAGGACTTGGTTGGCAGACTCTGCGGAGATATATATTTCCAAAGGAGGTGCCTGAATGGACAGAGAGGATGATGTGGTGAAGTTGGAAACTGATGTTGCCCATGTGGAACATCGGATGCTTTGGCATTAAACAAACAAACACAGAACCTTCCAAACACATTTTGTGATGCTTGGAACTACTTATTATTCTATGATATGCTAAAATTTTGAAATGCATTTGCTTCATTTGAATCAATCTTGAAATCAGACGGGATTGCTCTTGTGTACCCACAAATGGAAGGGAAAAATGTCCTTTAGGAGCATGAATATAGATAGCCACCTCTTTTTCAAGCTAAGAGGACCAACCCAGAGCTGCGAGTGAGCCTAGCTTTGAAAGCTTTGAGGTCTACGTATCTTTTAGTGGAAATTGAAGTTTCAGAAAGGTTGGTATTGTGGCCTTCTAGAATTCTTGAGATTTCGGTGGCTGGGAGGAGAGTGCAGGTCAGGACTACGGGTATATTCGTAGAGCATCATTGAGTCAGAAAGAGTCTAAAAGAGCTGTGTTTGCTAGAGGTTGGCCGGCATTGAAATACTGGAGAGGGAGGAGGACCGGAGGGGGTGACTTGCCTGGCATCTGATGATGTTACGCCTGGCTCCAGCCAGGCCTATTTTAGTCATGAACATCATATTCATCCAAACCTTTAAAAGTTACACTCTTGACTTCACTTTATATGAATGTGCATAAAACGAGGAAAATAACCCCTTGGGGTGATAAAGATACTTTTCTAACGGGGACTTTCCACATCCATTGCACATAATCCATAGTTGTCACTGTATTTTTGTTTCTAGTTGTGTCTCGCATCCACCTCTGTCTCTTTGACCGTATCCATCTCACCAATGAAGGCCCCAAGCCTTAAGGATTGTAACTACTCCCACCACCCCACTCCCACTCTCCCGTGCTTTCTCTGTTACACTGACAAAAAAGAAACTCCTATCAGTGTGAGCATCAGGACTCAAGGGACAGGCTTACTTGTAACTTTAATTTGTTGTTCCCATTGCTTTCATCGCAAAAGGATCTCGCCACAAAATGGGCTGAATTTCACTCTTTCTGGCTTGCAGAGAAGCCGATTCCTCCCCTGTTTCTATCCAACACACAGAAAGCTCTTTATGTGTCTATGATCAGATAAAATCTGTATTGACGTTTCTTTTCCTGTGGGTGTATTTCACTTCTAGGTATGAAGATTTAAAGTATCCGGGCAAAGCTGTGTGTTTGCAGTTTCTCTGTTTTAGTGAAAAGCTCCTCGGGAAAGGAGAGCACATCTTATCCACTAATGAATAAAAATTTATTTTCATTTTAAAATGATACATGCTCATTAAAAATAATTTGGAAAAACACATAGGAGTAAAATGAAGAAAAATACAAGTAATTATTTCTATAATTTAAATCCAATCATTAATAACTATTTGATGTATTTCTTTACTCTCATTTTCCCCTGAGGATATATTTTTTTAAACATGTCGTAAACATACTTTGTATATAATTTTGTGTCCTGCTTTCAAAACTTAACCTAAGAATTTTACATGTAATTACATGGTTCTTATGAATGTCATTTTACATAAATATATATGATTCCTGAAGAGGAAGGAATAGCTTATTTAATCTAAATGTGCAACAAGAGCATTTGGGGGAGTTTTGTTTTGTTTTGTTTCACTTTTGACATTCCCACAATATCTTGCCTATAAAGAATAAATTAATCAATCAATAATGAGTAAAGGGATGCAAGTTCCATCAGTATACATTTTTGAATTTTTTATTATGAAAACTTCCAAATAGATGAAGGTAGACACATTACTTACAGTGAACTCTCATGTACGCATCCCTGGGCTTTTGCAGTGATGAACTCATGGTCTATCATTTTCCCATGCTACTACCATAGTATTTTGAAGCAAACCCCAAACATCACAGCATTTAGTCCATCAATATTTCAGGCCCATAAGGACTTTTTCACATGTTAACACTATAAACATTTAGATAAAGAGTTCTAATCCTTGTATAGAGGATTATTTTTCTTCTGAGTATACTGCCATTATATTTCCTAAAATGTAACGATTGATCATAAAATCCTGTCAGAGTGTTTCATAATATTCTTAGGTACATGTGTTACCCAAAGGGCAATTTGGTTGACACGAGGGACATTTCACAGATTTGGCTAGGTTTCTTAGGGGAACTTTTTTGGGGAGTAGGAGGGAATATTTTTACTGACCCAAACTTAGAATGATAATTTGCTGCTAGTTCTACATAGCTTTAGTTAGACTTAATATGGGATATATGTTGTGTTATATGCAATTGTGTATCTGAGGTGAAAGGAAAACATAGTGCTCTGACTACTATAGAAGTCCGGTGTGGCTGCAGCCAACCCATAGTGGATAAACATGGCCAACCTACTTAAACCAAATATAACACTGGATTTAAAAGCATCGTTTTTTAAAGATTTATTGGCAGAAAGGAAAGGTTGCTTCCTAAAGGGGCACTTATGAAGTCTGAAAAGGGAGAAATTATATATTAATAGTCTGAATAATTAAAAAAAGAAAAGCACTGTTTAGGGAAGTGAGGGTCAAAGGAGACGGTGTATTGTAGAACAAAGGGCACTCCCTGTGTGCTTGCATATATTTCTCTAGTTTACTCTAAGAATATATAAAGAACCTAATTTTCTGTGGCTAGACCAGATCCTTTGCATACAGAACTCCACAGATGAGGAGGGCTCTATGCAAAATTAGGCTCTCTGTAGAGAACCTATAGTTAAGAATTTAGTCCTGCCTCACTGTCTTTGAATTGTAGTCAGTGATGGTTCAGTAGCAGTGTGTTGTCCAAAAGGTGTATTCCACTCATCAGAAATTCAGGATGTGAGTAACTGTGTAACATACTGCATCAGTATAAACTGGATTTATGTGTTACTCAGGTCTATTTAATCTTAGGAGCACATTTTCCATTGGCCTCGAAAGTGAGTAGCTGGAATATTGATGTGCCTAACCCTTGGGGAAGAAAAAAAAGTGCTTCTCCACCACACTAAATCTCTACAAAAATATGAGGGCTTACAGTAGGGACACATACAAAGTATTTTCAACCAAAGTTGGTAGAGGAAAGCATGTGGAGAAAAAAAAAAGAAGAAGAAGAAGAAAAGAAATAACGTCGGCAATAAACTATCCCAAGCAAACAGAAAGCATCTGTAAAATTTGCCAGACTGGATGGTGTAAACAATACAAACTTTTTTCTTTCCATTTCATTTTGTCCCCCTCAGTCTTCTGGTCCTTTCAATTTCTCTTTTACCCTGGTATGGCATTACCACCATTAAAATGTCCTCAGAAGTCAGGAGAGGATCTGATGGCTCTGCACTGAGCCAGGCATTCCAAGGAAAGATAGGTGGGGATGAGCCACTGTTTTAAAGCTGCAAGGATATTTTGCCATAGCCCAAAACACCCATATTTTAAAACAGCTAACCTTTTCATCATTATTTTTAAGATTGATATTAACAATTCAATAACTGAAATAAAGGCATAAGTCTTCACCTTTTCCTGCATTCTTTTCTTATATGTGTTAATTATGTAGCTCATGTCATATAAACCAGAATAAAAACTGCCCTTTAAAAATAAGAATAAGTTTACCCTTGGTTCTTTCTAGCTAATGTATTACACATTATACCCAAGTGAACCATCAATGCCTCATCCCGATAATAGCTATAATAATAATTATTATTATTAATGATAGTGTTTGCTTCTTGGTATATGTGTGTGTGGGGTTTCCTTATGCTCGGCCTTTGGGTCTGGTGTCTGTTCAATTGTTGATATTTGTGACCATATGTATCCTCAAGCTATAAAACAGCTTTTCTTGGAATAAAGTAGTAGTCCATATCCTCTACTTCCTCCTCCCTGGGTAATCATCATTGAATGATTCTGCTTATACAGGACAGGGAATACTTTGTAAATGCTTGCATCAAGCCAGGGTTTTCATTTTAGACCGAAGACACAGGTAGTTGCAAAAGAAAAAAATGGTTTATTCATATCATCAGATCCATGTTTCAAAAAGTTGGCAGATATTCTGGGTAAACTTTTTTGGATGTGTAATACATCATCATATGCAATTACCATCAGAATAGGAGTTACGGCATTCTCATAGTGAGATAGATCACTTGGGTGATCCTGCCTTTACCTAGAGTGTTGAGGGGAGATTGAAAACCTCATTCAAGCCAGACATTCAAGACACTTTTGCAGCCAGCTCAGTCCTTCTTTTTTACATTGGAAATGCTGAAGAGAAGTCTTAACTTTTTCTTCCTTCATTAGAGATTACTCAAAGCCTGTGATATAGACAACATGCTTTGGAGATGGTCTTCTCTTTGGAGGACTGCTCCATCTGCAAACCATGCTAAGGTCCACAGAGAATTGGTTGTTTGTTCTATCCTACTCTGAAATATTAACATGCTGTTGATATATACTTTTTGGTCAAAAGTAATTTGCTTTCTGGTTTTTGATGGCCACTCTGTGAATCAACCTAATGTATTTGTGGTGTGGGGATCTGTAACCTTTGAACACTAAGTTTAAAGACTTTTATAATTAATTATTTAAAGACATTTTAGCCCTTAACTCTTTCTCTGTCCATGAACAAGGTGATTGGTTAATCACATCTTGTTTATTTTTATTATTATTGCTGTACACATTGTACATGAAACAAGAAAGAGGAGAGGCTGTTTATAAGAGCTAATTATAATGGCAAAATTGGACTTCTTCTAACTGTTCTTATTTTCTATTTGATTATATCAAGACCTGTACTCCAAGAAGTATATTTCAGTTTTCCTAGGTAAATGACAGAGGAGAAAGATAGATCCAGTTGTATAAAGTGATGTCAAGTATAACTGGGCACAATTGAAAATATCAATAGTTCATTCAAACCCGGTTTGTCCACTCCTGGAGGACTTTGATTTCTGGCCATCCTTTGATAAAGATCCAGAACAAGGAAGAGATTCTCAGAGGTCTAATCTTTTAGGAGGATATGATGGTTCTAAGGTATTCTTAGGAGCCTGAGTTACTTCTGAGATGGCTTATCTGGCCCTTGGTAGAATCAGAACTCAGAGTTTTCTGTAGATCAAACGCAAAACCCAGAGTCTGAGTCCTAAGATTCTTTGAACAAACTTTTGGTGACGCTTCTTATGTGACAGGTAAATGTGAACTAACTTCCTTCCTTCCTTCCTTCCTTCCTTCCTTCCTTCCTTCCTTCCTTCCTCTCTCACTCTCTCTCTCTCTCTCTCTCTCTCTCTCTCTCTCTCGCCTTCTAACTCCTTTCATTGTTTTCTTCATTTAAGCAAGGAGAAATCTCCCTATAGATTGCAATGACCCCTGTGTATATTTGCAAGTAGCCAAAGATCCTGTCCCTTCTAGAAACTCTGGTTGTCACCCGGTGATCTTGCCTTTGTCTTTTCTTATGGTTCTGCCTGTGGCGCCTGTCACTAGCAGTCAAATAAGGACAATTTTACCATTCTCTCCTGCTGCTCTCATTTTTTTTTTAGTGCCGGTACATGAATTTGTTATTCTTTATAATTCCCTTTGAAGTTGGAAATCCAAGGGGAATCTAAAACCGACCAGATGTTTCTGCTGCTGGAGAGGGAAGAGAGTAGGATTAAGTTTAACAAAAACTTGGTCTCTCGGAAGAAAAATCATTTCAGCTGGAAATCATCTTTAAATGCACTCATTTGCTACAGATCTGTTAGTTAATTTACATTTACTAGTCCTTTGTAGACAATATCGCCTGTCAATTTACTTGGGAAAATTCATAAATTTTGTGAACAGATAGACTCATGCTGTGGTTTGCTCAGGCCTACGTCCCTTTTGGGCGTTCTAGTTCTTTCCGTTGCTCCGACTGTTCTCCTCGCGTGCCTTCCAGGGAGGATTGCCCCTCGTCGGTGTTGATGTTGTTGATGTTGTTGAAGGATCACCATCGTGTCACATCAGGCAGGGACGGGTGGGGGGGTGGCGGTTGGGGTGCAGTTCTGCAAACTGTTGCAAGAGGGTGAGGCCAATGCAGCCTGCGGTTAGGGAGGGAAAGAAAGGAGATTTGCCAAAATGCTTCGCCTTTATGCGGAACTTCATCCACTTTAGGGATAGTAGATCAAAACAAGAATAAGACCGATGAAGACCTTCAGGGTAGAAAAGGAAAGTTTTGTCGTCCCTCCAGGACTCAGCTGATGTTGCAGACAGCATGAATAAACAGATTGGGAGAGGAGAAATGGGAGAGAAAGTGAAGTCCAGGAGAGCCCGAGAGAGAAGACATTTGTGGGGCGTCTCCAACTGGGCGTCCGGGCTCCAGGCGCCTGTACGGGAGGGAGGAATGGTTAAAAAATTAAATTGGAGGAGAGTCTTAGAAACCAATCAGGATGTTTTGGTGGTTTGCTTAGCACTTCACAAAAGCGTTGGATTGCAGGGATGCATTTTTATTTGCTGGCTTCCTGCACGGCATCTGTCACACTGGCTCCTTACGTTGCTGTCAGGATTTCCTCGGTTTCCCTAGGTTTCCAGGAGCGGGGAGAGCCGTGTGCATAACTGCCTCGCACCCCTTACCTCGCTCGGTGGACTAAACGTCTGGAAACATTTTCCACACCTCACGAGGGATGAATACTTACAACTCAGAGTTTCTCTTGCCCCAGCCTATCTCCGTTTTAAATAGAAAGTCTGAGTCCTCAGTAATTATATTAAGCTTCTTAAGCAGCACATATCAATTGCATATACCATTTTAAGCATTTTTTTTCAGCCTCTCAAAAGAGAGTAGGGGAAGAGACAGAGAGAAATCACTTAGCAGCTGATTCACTTATTTTAAGCAGCTTTCCCCATTTTAAAATATAAAAAATTCAGGTCCTGGAACATTGGGTGATTTGAATGTTCTGTAAGGATTTGAAAAAAAGATTTTTAAAATATCGTATGTTCTACATTCAGGGACCCGGATTTTCAATTTAGTTCGGGGGAGAAAAAAAGGATTGAAATAAGGGAGTTTCAACCTAAACAGTTTCTCTTCTTTCTTTTCATTTATTATTATTAATTAGTAGTAGTAGAACTAGTCAGATGGTATGAAAAGCATTTATGTTGGTCTCACTGCTGTGACAGAGCTTAACCTAATAATCCAAGACTTGGAACTTGGTGTTTCAATAAAGGAAACACTGTTTGAGGTATTTTCCATTCAAAGGCAGCATCAAAAGTTTTTAATTAACACCATCAGAAATTAATGGGCTACACGCAGGACAGGGTTCCTCCAGACCCGACTACCGGGAACAAGACAGCAAGAGGGACCCATTGTGCATGTTTTTATTTCATAATGTATTTTTATTTACTTTTTGAAACCCAGTCCCAGCTGCACGACGTGTGGAGCCCCAAGAGCGAAACCTGCGAGGGCGGCTTCACCCCAGCAGTTTCCTTTTGCTCACTGATTATTGTCCTGAGTTCTTTGTGATTGTAATTGGCTAGAAAGTTTGAAATTAGCAAGTCCTTGTCAGGCCCTGAAAGCTTTGAAATCTCGAGGCTCCAGACAGCCATCAAGCCTTGGAAGCCTAATGGCCTGTGGGGTGAAGAGCCTGTGAGGGCCCAGAGCCCCTCCTCTGGCTTCGCTGGGTCACAGCCGGGGCCCCGGAGCTCCGGCCTCGGGCGGTGGCTTTGTCCGAAGCCCTGTCCTTTCCATCACCGAAGCCTCTTTCTCAGGATGAACACAAATGGTGGCCTGCCGAACGGGGCTGGGGAAGGGAGGGCACCTGGGAGAAAGGAGAAAGGGACGCAGAGGATCAAGGGATGGCGAGGAAGGAAAAGGGAGAAGAAGAGGCAAGAAAGGAAAAGGAAGCAGGACATGAGATGGAAAGGGCTTTGTAAATATTGACGTTTGGTTTCTGTGCAACTGGCTGTGATGTCTCGGGATGGAACTCACTGACGGAGCCTAAATGGTCCCTGGAGCTTTTCCTTTTTTCTCTTTCAGAACTTTATTTTAAAGACTTGCCCACTCCTTGTCAGAGGGAAGCTGCCTGTGTTCATATATGTTCATACTACCACCGGCACATTTGCTAGGGATTGGGAGTCCAGTGCTTTCCTCCATACATTATAATAGCAGAACGAGGGGGTCTATCAGTTCTTCTCTTGCAACCACAGAAGTATCTACTGTTTAACCTCACGCTCCAGGCCCCCAAACCAAAATTCTCCAGAAAATTCCTACACTGCTTGGCAAATTGCAAAATAAATTCACCTTCACCCTTACGGCAACACAGGAACTGCTTGCGCAGGGTTACCTAAAGTGGATCTTGTCAGCAATGATGAAATGTTTATAGAAGCTTAAAGGTCTGAATAACTTCCTGTAAACCTTCTCGTTTATGTTCAAAGCCTTCAAGCTTAATACATTTAGGTGCAGTTTTTAACCTTTACCCACTTCTCTTCTGCTTTAATACAAAACAAAACAAAACAAAATGCAAGCCAAATACAACAACGTAGATATTACTGCCATGAATTCAGAAATGTCAGGAAATTTTTCAGTAGGGCCCCATCATGACAAAATGATGCAAAAATGTATCATCATTTTTGGAAAAGCTCCTTAGAGCAGTTCAAAGAATTCTTCCCTGAAACACAGGGAGATCGATACATATCAACTTCTAGGGGATAATTGGTGAATGAGTGTCAGGATTTCCACAAGAACTGCTGAGTCCAATCTTGACATCCTAGCCAGAGAATCAGGTAAGCCGATTAGCAAATCATTTTTTCTGTTTCTTACCTGAGCGGTGTCAGGATTTACTGTCGCAAAGTTTGACTTCTTACAAGAGTCAGAAACACTTTATGCGGAATATAATTAGTAAAAAGATGTCATTATAACCTTCCCCAGACCATCCTTTAGGGGCTGCCGGATCAGACTGCAGTATATCACGCCCCACTCCCCAGAAGTCTTTGTAGGCTCCTCTAGCAGATGTGTCTGACACTTAGCCCCTCAGCTCACCTCTGATTTCAGCTCCGCTTGAAGCAATTCTGTGTTGGCCCAGACCCCCACCTCAGGAGTGCTTTTCCCAGGACCTTTTCCATGGCCAGGGGGTGCTCAATAAATCTACATTAGATAGGGAAAGGGAAGGTTGGCTGCTTAAGGCCGTAGAGCCTCTCAACCATTGGAGGAACAGAACTGGAAAATTCATGTTCCAGCCTCTGTTTCCTTCAGACGGATACCGCTGGAGACGTTGTGCATAAGTATCAGAGATGCTGGTTGAATTGTGCTCCAGTTGATACTCTGGTGGCCCCCTGGACATTTTCATCACTGCCTTGTCCTCTGCTCTGACTCACTCAGTGCTCTTCATGCTTGCCTTCTGAGATCACCTTTTTTTTTTTTTTTAAGATTTTATTTATTTATTCATAGACACAGAGAAAGAGAGGCAGAGACACAGACAGAGGGAGAAGCAGGCTCCATGCGGGGAACCCGATGTGGGACTCCATCCCGAGTCTCCAGGATCACGCCCCAGGCTGCAGGCGGCGCCAAACTGCTGCGCCACCGGGGCTGCCCTGAGATCACCTTTCAAAGTAAAACCAGTACCCAGGTTCTTGTTGAAGACTCTTCTTTGGAAGGAACCCGAAATGAGATAGGTTTTCAGATTGATTATTTGTTTGTTTGTTTCAATTAGATCACAGCACCTTCTTCTCTGCTCTCTACTACCTCCAGTGTATTATTGCCCATTCGTAGCCTGTTTCCCGAAACCCAATAGAAGCCCAATAGCTCACATCAATAGTTGTTAACACTTGAAGAGAGATGCTGTTTTATTCATCTGTGGTTTCTTGTATCTAGCACTGTCTTGACACATAGTAAGTGCTCAATTAATGTTTGTTGGATGAGTGAATAACACATGATTTATACCAGTGATTTTTATTGTTGGTAATAAGAAACTCTTGTGGGTTTCAATCAAGCGTGAGATGTGTGACAATAAATTTGTTATGAATAACAAATTTATGAAGTATATGTATTTGATTTACTCTTTTAAAAATTAAATTAAAACAAACACAATATTGTTCCTGTAATAAAGTTATACTCATATACTTGTGTTTTCTAACATGCTTTGTTAAGTGGGAGCCGATTGGTTTTAGTTTGATATTTATTGCTATGATCATGTTAATCCAGTCTGGAATGAGACATGGTGAAGTCTTGTTGATGCCTCTTTTCTAGACAGAAATGTAAGATCCACTATATCTCTATAATCAGCACCAGGGAAGACCCCATCTTCTGTGAGAGAAATTAGTGAGGCTCTAGAACATAAATAACAATAAGATGGAAAGTTTCAAACTCTCTTCCTGACTCTCAGTGTCCAAGACCATGGATATTTTAAAGCTATTTCCAGGGTTTGGTGACCAAGAAGATCACCCTAACACCACAAGCCTCCCCCTTATTATTCAGTAACCCAGACTGAAGAAGGCAAAGGATGAAGAAAACTACAGGAAACAGCGTCTCAATTTTGTCCCCATGGGAGTACCAAAGGACCTGATGTTGGGTGTTAGCTATATTCCTGCAGAAAAAAAAAAAAGTATACATTTTCTTCCCTAATTTTAGAAAAATTTTTAAGCTTTTGTTCTGGAAAGATAAGCTATTGACTGTTAGTGAATTTATCCCAGAAAAGATGTGCTCACTTCGGCAGCACATATATCCCAAAAAAAGAAAAGAAAACAAGTGTTGGTCTCAGGGAGAAAGGGTGATTCCCATTTACTTTCTTAGCATCCATTGTGACACCTGGAGACATACAAAGTTATGAAAATTTAAAAACATATTCTTCAAGAAAAGTCAACGATCTCATCTGCTGTTTTCTAAAGTGGCCTTATTTAGATTTTGTACTATGCCTTCCAGCATAATTTTCTAAATACTGTCATCTTTTCTGTAGTGGTTATTGATCAACTGCCTAGGAAACCCCTTTCCACACTAGTGTTGTTTTCCAGAAAATATCAGCTCAATTATGAAAGATCCAAAATGAGGCTCAGAAACAGTGATGGTAATTGGTGATGCTGTTTGTGTTCTGTAGAGCATGTGCTTGTATCCAGTTTGTAGTTTGCCAACTTATGTGGAATGGGTATGGATCTCCTCGGGGAGGCCTAGTGACAGCTGGAGCAAAAGGGTTACTTATAGATAGCCCAGCAGAGCCCCCTCTAAAGCTCCAAATCTCTCCTAGTTTATCCCAGTGAATAAGACAATACAACTCTTTCTTTAAAAAAAAAGTATTTACTTATTTTAGAGAGGCAGAAAGAGCATAAGTGGGAGGGCAGAGGGAGAGGGAGATTAAAACTCAAACTCAGTGCAGGGCTTGATCTCACAACCCTGAGCCAAAACCAAGAGTCAGACGCTTATCTGACTGAGCCACCTAGGCACCTTTTCTATGTAAGTCATGACCTGAAAAAATTTGAGAAGTACTAGTGTTATGGACTGAATGTTTGTGTCCTCCCTAAATTCATATGTAGAAGCTCTACCCCCAACCCCCATGTGATGGTATTAGCAGGTGGGGCCTTTGGGAAGTAATTAGGTTTGGATGAAGTCATGAGTGTGGAGCCTCTAGGCTAGAATTAGTGTCCTTATGAGAAGAGGAGAAAACCCCAGAGCTTCCTCTCTCTGTGCAATGTGAGGACTTGGTAAGAAGGTGGCCATCTGCAGGCCAGAAGGAAGCCCTCACTAGAACTCAGGCCATGCCAGTATCTTGATCCTGAGCTTCTCATCCTCCAGAACTGAGAGAAATAAGTTTCTGTTGTTTAAGATAACAAGTCTGTAGTATTTTATTGTGGCAGCCCACGCCAACTAAGACAAATAATCTAATGGATTGTAGTGAAGAGTAATTGAAGTATCAAAAAGAGAAAATAGAGAAATAAAGACAAGTTTGCTGTTAGAAAGCTACATTTCAGAAAGTGAACTTATATGTAAGATTTTTCCATAAGCGAGTGCTGCAATATTCTAGGTTTATCAGTATATATGTCCATAAGAATGTCCTGGGGTGCTACATTCACACTGTTTGAGTGGGATTCTAGTTCCAGTCATTAACAGGAGTGTGTGTGTGTGTGTGTGTGTGTGTGTGTGTGTATAAAACTGGGAATCTATACTCACCATTAACATGAGAGCTGTCATTTGATTTGTTTGTAAGACCCATTTCCTTTGACTCTTCTGTCTCTTACGTGAATTGTTTCATTATAAGATAAAGATAAAATTTAATCAAAGTTATATCCATTCTTAGTTGCAGACTGTTCCAGACTGTCTTCCTTGTTTGTGGCTGTTTCTTACATGTGGCTACCATCATCTGTCCTCTGTAGCTTCGCTATTCAGAGTATAGTAGTATTAGTAATATCAGTACCACCTAGGAACTTGTTTGAAACACAGAATCTGAGGCCTCACTCCCAACCTCCTGAAGGAGAATATGCATTTTAATAAGATCCCATCCCAGATTATTTTTCTGTGCAGTGAAATGTAAGAAGCCCTTTCATGGCGAACTAAAAAGTGTAGTAGCTTCTCCATGTATGAAATTTCAACTGACAACCTTTTCTCATATATACGTGTATATACATGCTGTCTGTAGTGGCAGGTTTCCTACACTTGTGAGATATATATGGAGACAGAGAGAGTAAATGTATACTACACACACACACACACACACACACACACACACAAAATCAGAGAGAGAGGGAGAGAGAGAGAGAGTAGAAGTATACTATATATATATTACAAAACCTACCACCACGGATTGCATTGATAGTTGTTTGTATATTAGTTTGCTATTGCTATGATAATGCTGCATAACAAACAACCCCCAAATTTATGAGGCTTATAATTGTAAACATTTATTTCTCACTTATAGGTCTATGTGGCATCTGGGTACTTCTATTTCAGGCTGCATTGGGGTTCATATCTTCTTCACGTGCTTCTCATTCTGGGACTCAGGATGAAGAGATCAGATATTTGAGACAAAGTTTTCTTATTTCAAATTCTGTGGGCATAAGAAGCCAAGCCAAATCACTACTCATGGCATTTCTGCCAACCTTCCATCAGTCAAAGCAAGGGACTTGACCTAACTCAAACCTAGGGGACAGAGTTATACTCTATTCCCCACATTAACACACACTACTGAGAGTTACAGTAAAGTCATGTGGTATGTGTAGATTTATAGTTCTCTTATAGAAAGAGCGTGAAGAATTAGAGAAAATCAGTCTGCCGGGATCCCTGGGTGGCGCAGCGGTTTAGCGCCTACCTTTGGCCCAGGGCATGATCCTGGAGACCCGGGATCGAATCCCACATCGGGCTCCTGGTGCATGGAGCCTGCTTCTCCCTCTGCCTCTCTCTCTCTCTCTCTCTCTCTCTCTGTGTGTGTGTGTGTGTGTGTGTGTGACTATCATAAATAAATAAAAATTTAAAAAAATTTTTTTAAAAAAGAAAATCAGTCTGCCATATATAGTATTGGACTCAGAAACAAATGGCTTACACAGTTGCATAAGCAGCTTAAGAAGCCTGATGTGTTAGAACACTTGTGTGTGTGTGTGTGTGTGTGTGTGTGTGCTTAAAGCACATTTGCATCGTATCTCTAACCATGTGCCAGAAGCCTTCTTCATAGATTACTTTTGAATTCCTCATAATGATGACCACTGGCTAGAGAATAGAGTGCAAGAGAAAACACACTGGTTTGGAAATGAGGAGCTTGGGTTCTATTCAAGCTCCATCTCTAAACAAGTGTGGAGTCACACATCTCTACTAATGTTGCTGTTTAGTATTATATCAATAAATTAAGAATATTTCTGTCCTAGCTATTCTTTTTTATTTTCCTTATTATGAAAAGCATAAATAGTCATGATAGACTATATAGAATAAAATATAAGGGGACAATTAAAACCATTCATAATGTCCTTTGGGGCTATACCTTTCCAGTTGTTGTTGTCATTGTTTTCTGTGTCATTATTTTATTTTTGGTAAAACATTGGTACACTGGAATCATACTTTGTCACTTAAAACTATATTATGAGTAACATTTAGCAGCACGTTAAATACTTCTCAACACCATTATACTACTACTTAAGTATATCCTACATTCAATGCTCTATTTTTGTGAAAGCTGATATTAAGTCTTTAAAAAGCAGAATATACTTTAAAAATAAAGGTATCATTGTTATAAAATTTTAAAGATTGAAGAAAAAGAGGGGCAGTAACATTTAATAAAGGCCTACTCTGTGCCATGTCCTATTCTTGGAACTTTTTTTACATTGTCTCATCTAATAACCTTTTAGGCTAGGGCACCTGGGTGTTGTAGTCAGTTAGGCAGCTGACTCTTTCAGATAAGGTCATGATCTCAGGTTATTAGATCAAGCCTCAAGTCAAGCTGTGTGCCCTGTGTTGGGCTCCCCATTCAGCGTGGAGTCTGCTTAAGATTCTGTCTCCCTCCCCCTCTGCTCTTCTCCCCCACTCTCTGTCTTTAAAATAAATCAATAAATCTTAAAAAAAAAAAACCTTTTAGTCTAATGAGCTGTATGCATGATGGTTGAATTCTGTGGGCTATAGTCTGACCGCATAGCCACTTACTTACTAGCTTTGTGACTTTGTTGAAAGTTTATTGTCTTCTCTTGGACTCAGTTTCCACACCTTAAAGTGATAACAACAACAATAATAGTACTCCCTTCCAAAAACATTGTTGTAAGGATTAAATGAGTGAATACATCCAAAATGTTTAGAACAGTAGTAAATATTAGCTCTTGTTTTTTGTCTTTTGATGCCTACAATAAAGTCTTCCATAAAGCTATCCATCAAAATGTAAATCTATATAGATTTCAACTCTTTTGGTCTGGAAGTATGTCCTAAGAAGTAATTTAATATAAATGGAAAAGACTAAGTAAGGGCTTTCAGCTTTTTTATTCTGGCAACCCCAGTCTCCTAGGAATGTGGCCTCTGGGAATTTAGTTAAGATTATTGCATTCAGTTATGATTTTATTTAAAATAGATAAATATTGGCCATGTTAGTGTTTTTATGAGAATTTAAATGAGATAATATATGTTTGGAATCTACTACCTTACCTAGACAATAAATAGCTTTGTTAATGTCAGTCTTTTCTCCCTTATATTGCTATGAAATGGTTTTATTTCCTTTCAATAGCATCTACTTTTGCCAGTACCATAGGTACTCTCATATTAGTACGAGATGGTCAGAAATACCTATAGGCTATATGGAGGCAGTGATGAGCTAGTACATTTCTCAGTTTTCTACAGTTTCTAACCAGTTTTCCTGATTCTAGCTTGGAACGTACTCTTTAGATGTACCCATTGTTTATTTGATTTAATAATAATTATAATATAATAGACCTCTCTTTCTTAGCCTGTTGATTTGTAAAAGATTTTTATTCAAATGAACAGAAAACTTTTTCTTTAAAGATTTTATTTATTTATTCATGAGAGACACACTCACACAGAGAGGCAGAGACATAGGCAGAGGGAGAAGCAGGCTCCATGCAGGAAGCCTGATGTGGGACTTGATCCCGGGACTCCGGGATCAGGACGTGAGCCATAGGCAGATCCTCAACTGCAGAGCCACCCAGGCGTCCCCAGAAAACTTTTTTTATAAAGAAATCTTTACTTTCTTCTTTGAGCATGTAGAATTAATGAATTAATTAAAATGTGAGTCAATGAATGATTGAGTGACTCTATCTTATTCATCTAACAGTTATTGAGCATTGGTTATGGCAGTGTAGCATCTGGATATCATTACTTGGCCAAGTATATCAATACTCTGTGCTTCTTTTCCTTTTTTTTTTTTTTTTTGTTTGTTTGTTTGTAAAACTTAGGTGAAAGATTAAGGTCAATACCCTCAGTTTGTTAACCTTCTAGATTCTAGGAGAGAGACTTAGAGACGAAGAGCTTCAATATAAAGTAGAGGAAAAAAAAATGCTGGTATAGAAGAATAGGTGAAACGTGGGGAACCAGAGAAACTGGTTGAATCTAAGGTGAATGAGAAGGAAGATTTGGGAAGGCTGTGGTCTTTCAAGCAATGTTGGAGAATGAATAAAGCTTTCACCTGGGAGAAAAACGTAATCTGAGGAGATGTCAGGAGAACTGAAGCATGAAGATATAATAGAATCTGGAATGGTGAGGAAGGTACTAATTGGCAAGATATTAAGGCATTACAGAATTTAGGGAATAACTACAGTTGTACCCTGTACAGTTTTCAGGAGCAGATCATGGATGCTTCAGAAGGAAGCTCTATTAGCCAGGTCATGGAAATCATTAAAAATGACTTGTGTTTTTAAGTAAAGAGTAGTAGCATCCAATCAGTGTCTTTCAGAAGCCAGATACTACTTAATTCATAGTGGGCTCCATTAGCAATGAACTCTGGATCAGTTAGAGAATCACAGCTCCAGCCAAAAAATCACATCCTTGTGGGTAGTATAGTGATGCTATACCAAAATGAATGCGAACACCAAAGTTACCTTTCTATAAAGAAAAATTCAGGGCAGCCCTGGTGGCTCAGCGGGTTTAGCACCACCTTCAGTCTGGGGTGTGATCCCGGAGACCCGGGATCAAGTCCCACATTGGGCTCCCTGCATGGAGCCTGCTTCTCCTTCTGCCTGTGTCTCTGCATCTCTCTCTCTCTGTGTCTCTATGAATAAATAAATAAAATGTTAAAAAAGAAAGAAAAATTAATCATATTTCTCACCTTAAAAACGTTTCCCCATTTCTTATAAAATAAAAACTTTATTATATCATATTACAAAGCCCTTTATAATCAATCAACACTGATTTTTCACATCTATGAGAAGATTATACCTATCCTGAAGGGTTGGTATGAAGTGATTCATCTAAAGCACCTTGGACATTGCCTTGATACATGACAGGCCCTCAGCTTGTGGC
Organism: Vulpes lagopus; assembly: GCF_018345385.1. NCBI lineage: Eukaryota > Metazoa > Chordata > Mammalia > Carnivora > Canidae > Vulpes > Vulpes lagopus. The sequence continues at coordinate 85,686,701 of NC_054824.1, forward strand.
AGCTATGATTGTAATCACTTTATTGTCTCTTCTCTGTTCTCTCTCACCATCCCCATTTATATCCCTGCTACTATTTTTCAGATCTAGTTGTTCTTCATATTGTCCTTATCTATTATAATGCCTAGCATATAGTAGGTACACAATAAAATGTATCTTTAATGAAGTAACAGATTATGCTAACTTCTGAAGGGCATTCTACGGTCATGTATTCTAGATATAAAATACTCTTCTTTGGCGTTATATTTTAAATAATTCTGCTGAAATGAACATTTAATGATAGAATTTCAGGAGAACTTTCCTTATCCTTTTGAAATTATCAAATCCATATAACTTAAAGTCATACATAGCAAATAATGATTCTTCAGAGTATACCTGAACACTACTGGCTTTAGAATTATCCACTCCAAGCCCTAAGTAGATATTTTTTAAGGTCACAGACAAAATGCCACCTGTACCTTCAGCGTAGAGGCAAGGGAATTATTGGCAAGGTCTGCTAGCTGACTGGAGAGTTTGTTACAGTATTGGTTATGGTCTTCTATTGCCCTGAAACTTTTTCTGTTCTTAAGACAGCAGGCTTGGAGCTGTGTGAGTTCTACACATGCATTTTTCAAACTTTTTAAAAAACAGAATAGAAACCCAGTTTTCAGAGCGATGCTGACACTAGTTGAAGATGCCAGGCGCCCATGCAGGGCGTGTTTTTTAAGCTGAATATGTTCTTATTTTCTGGTTTGTTGATTTTAAAGCCAATCTAAACATGTGAAGAAAAAAAAATTCAAATTTTGCCAATTTGAAAAGAACAAAAATAGCTAAAACCTTCTTTTAAAATTTCTAAGCCATTATGAGAATATTACAGACAAAAGATTGTACATGAAAGAATTTTTGTGAAAAAAAATCAGGTTGCTTTGCCTTTCTTTAGTCACTTCAAAAGTCTTTGTCAGATATGAAAAGGAAATATACTCAAAATGAAGAGTAAATATAATTAAAATGGTTCCTTGCCTTGACATATAAGCTTCTTATGGGCAAAAATCTGTATAAATTTAATACTATGAAACTTGGGTTTAAAAGAAAGAATAAGGAGTGGGTAGGGAAGGAAGGGAGAAAAGAAATTCGATTTTTCTAAGAGTAGGCATAGTAAATGGAGGTCGTGAAATTACATTAAATTTTAATTGCTTTTGATGAGAAAATTTTAGATCCATAGTGTTTTTTTTAATTGCTAGTACTTGGCATGTGCCTGGCTATGAATGAATGATATTGCACAGGCCACATTAGTTTGCTGTAAGCACAGAATTTCTGATGACAGAAGGAAGTGACTCAATTGATTCACCACGAAGACCAAATATTTATGAACACTTGCTTTAAATTCATTCTTTAGAAGGTAGTAGAGGGTTGTGGTTAAAGGTTCACATTCTTGAACACTTGCGTATGTGACCTCTGTGAGCCTTGGTATCCTCTTGTGTAAGGTGGATTTTGAAAGTCCCTCGTTCAGAGGATCATGAGGAGAATTACATGAGACAATGCCATCATGCACTTGGTAGCGCTCCTGACACACAGTAAGTGTTCACTAAATTTTAAATATTGCTCTAAATATTACATTACTTATAATATTCTAAGTAAATATATATCCTGATAGAATTGTTATGAAGAGGGATGCCTGGGGGCCTCTGTGGTTGATTGTCTGCCTTTGGCTCAGGTGGTGATCCCAGGGTCCTGGGATTGGGCTCCCCGCAGGGAGACTGCTTCTCCCTCCCTCTCTCCCTCTGCCTGTATCTCTGCTTCTCTCTCCATGCCTCTTATGAATAAATAAATAAAATCTCTAAAAAAAAAAAAGAATTGTTTTGAAGATTTAATGAGTTAATACATGTTATTATGGTGGCATCAAGGACATCTAAGAGTTCAACAACATTTATTAAGACCCTGGAAAAGGGTCCTAACAAAACAGTTAGGATTCATACTGATGACTTCTCTGGAAAAAATAAATAAATAAATAAATAAAAAAGAAATACAATCTAGTTGAAGAAAGGGAGCATATGTATTAAGAGATTAAAAAGAGTGATAACAAAGCTAGCCATTATTAAGCATTGACCCTCCACTGAGCTATAATGGGCATTCTCCCATTTAACCCTCACAGCTACATGAAATTGGTATTATTACTCCTGTTTTTACACGAGAGGAAACTGAGGCACAGATATCAGGAGAGTTAAGCACTGCTGATATTGGGGATAAATACTTATATCTGTCTCCAGAGCTTAAGCATTACACTACTGTGATATTAAAGCAGGCTATGTGCAAACAGGTGTTTAAGTGTTCAGAAGGGAAAGTGAACACTGAGAGCTACTCCGCTGAGGGATTGCTTTAGGAGAAATAAGGAGCACTGGGCGTTATGGGACCAAATATTCACTGTGTAGCAGCATCTGCCTTCCTCAGTTTGCATCCTGACTCCTCTATTCATGGACTGTGTGATCTTGGGCAAGTTTTAAATCTCTGTGCCTGTGTTTCCCTATCTATAAAATGGGAGTGATAATAGCATTACCTCACAGAGTTGTCGTGAAGATTTAATGAGTCAATCGATATGTGTGTGGTTATTATGGTACCAAGAACACCTATAAGTTCAAGAAATGTTAACTTTACTATTGTTATTAGTGACTGCAATACTTTGAAATTTTTTTCCTTCTTAATGAGTTGGCACTCAAAATTTAAGGAGAGACTAATATTTCAAAGGTGTAGATCACTAGAAGACTTAAAGCAAGTGTTTTTTTTTTTCTACTTTCAACCAAATAACTAAGTTTCAGTCTAACATGAAGGGAGAAGAAAACACATTATGTCAGAGATTCCATTGTATATTTGGGTGAAAGAAATTCAGTAAGAGGATATGTTTGCTACCTTCATGTGTTTTGTTTTTTCTTTGCTTTATGCCAGTCCATTGATATTTCTGTTGGCCTCCTTAAGAAAACAGTAATATCGTTAAAAATTATTGTCATTTTTACTTCTTCTGGACATATAAAGATTGTTTTTAAAAATATGCACACAGAAGCCTTAGAACAGACTCTTGGGAATGCTAAACCACAGCTCACACTGTCACGTTTGGTCCATTTCATTAAAGGAACAGTAATGTGCTTAGTGGCTAAGTGTGTAGAAATAAAAAAAAAAAGTACAGTAACCTTATTCGTGAGAAGAATATGATAATATTCATTGACAGGGGAACTACAAGGAGCAATTATCCCAAGCTGTGTCTTTCAGACAATGCTGTCAGTTTTTCTACTTTGATGAGTACAGCTGGGCCTGTGATGCAGGGCAAGAAATTCCAATGTGGCTAAAGGACCAAGGCACTGGCTACCATATTAGCAATATGGAAGGGAAAGTATCTGTAAAGGAAAGATGGATTTTTAAAATGTTTATAACAGGAGTGATTATTGGCAGCACTTGTTCTCTGCTAGTGACCCTGGCAGAAGCAGTTTATCAGAAACTCTTTTGCTTCTACCCTGTTTAGAGGCCCTTTGAAGCCAGAAAACTATACCAGACAAAACACCCATATTTTTGACATGTGTGAGTGTATCTGTGTGTTTGCATGCATGTGTTTAAGCACACATCACATTTGGAATATTCTGCTGTGTTGGGTATTGTGTATCATATGACTTTTTATAAATCAAAAAGCATTTTTAATATTTACTAGTTCATGCAAAGAAAAGCAGTTGTAACTCTGGATTTCAGATTTTTGACTTTCTGTCTTTCTGTCATTTTTGTCTTTCTTTCTCTCCCTACCCTATAAACAGAGTAGAGCTTAATTTTGGTATTTACAAAATAATTTGAGTTTATACTGTTTATTTTCTGGTACTCATTCACCTTAGTCTACACCTGTTTTTACTCAATATTGGATTTTTTTAAAAAATGTAAATCTTCAAGGCTATGAGTTAATAATTAAAAATAGAGCAAGGTACCACATATTCATTCCCCTCCTTGCTTGCTTTCTTTCCTTTTCAAAATCCTCAACTGCAAACTTTATCGCATGAAGTACAGTACCTCTTTACATACACATCGAAACTACTTTGTGTGTGAGCTATAAAACAACTAGAATTAAAACTTGTCCAAGGCCCCAAAGCCTGTTCTTCACAAAGAACCTTTTTTGCCCGATTTAGAAAGTGTTTTGAACGATGCATAACTAAGTAGAGTAACTAAACAATTGCTTTTGAGCATCTGAAGCTTGCCCATTAAGATTTCTATAGCCTTTTCTTTTGCTTTTTGTGGTTTAAGAAGTGATTCATGTTTAGTATATGAAAGTTCTGGGTTCAGCCCCCTGAGCTTTTAGTGGGAGGATCTCTGTAAATCTAATAAATAAAATAAATAATGTAAGAATTCAGGGCAGTTGAGCTCTTGTGAGTATATGCACCAAAATATTTTCTTCCTAGGGAGAAAAGGTATCTCTTGTATGTTTTAGTTTCCTACATTCAGAAATAGAAACACACCCTAGTTTTCTTAGGAAGATACAGAGGAATCAAATTTAGTAAACAACTGACTTCAAATATTATCTGGAACTTCATAGAATAATGTCAATCTTTTTTCAGATAGAAAAACCATTGCCTACCAATAGGGGTGAGTTATGAACATATTCCAACTAAGCAAAGTTATAGTCAGATGCCTTCCTTACTCATGCTAAATTTTAGATGTTGCTCCAGTGAGATATATTCTATACAAATAAAAGACCAAAGCTTATTAGACCTTAGGATGTGTGCCTGAGTTAGAATTAGAATGCAGCTGTCACTTCTGCATTTCCTGGCTTTCATAAAACAAGACTAGTGATCCCCTGTCATTTAAGTCAGTGAAGAACATGGATTTATCTTAATTTTCCACCTCTGTTTCCCTTTTTTGTGATAACAATTATGAGATACGATGATGTACAGTGTTTCTACTTAAAATGGTTTCTGTCTTGTCCCTTGGCAGCCTAAATCTTCTAGCTAATTCACTGATCAGTTAAATAGTCAAGGTTATTATTATTATAATTATTATTTTACATTTATATAGCACTTTCCTCCAAGGGGCTTGAGGCATTTTACACACAGTAAATTACCAAATAGGAATTAATCCTTATATCGCCCTGTGGGGTAGGTACAGTCACATAAATGAAATTCTACAGAAATCCTGCCTGTGTCACAACTGAGCTCTACTTCCTCCCACCCTCCCACCCCCGGTGAACCTACCCTGCCTAAGTGAACATAAGTGGAAGGCTTGTGGCCTGGACAGGTGTGGCTCCAAGCGGGATCTTTGGGAAGATGGTCCTGTGTCTTGGCTTTGGTGCTTTGAGCTACCCTGGAAAATAACAGTAGTAAGAACAGCTCAGCATATATGTTCTTTTTTTTTTTTTTTTTTTTTTAAGATTTATTTATTTATTTATTTATTTATTTATTTATTTATTTATGATAGACATAGAGAGAGAGGTGCAGAGACACAGGAGGAGGGAGAAGCAGGCTCCATGCCAGAAGCCCAACGTGGGACTCGATCCCGGGACTCCAGGATCATGCCCTGGGCCAAAGGCAGGCGCCAAACCGCTGAGCCACCCAGGGATCCCCCAGCATATATGTTCTGATTTGCAGTTTCACAGACACATTTCACCAAAATGGTTTAATTTAATCCTGACTCAAGACAAGTTAGAATGTGGCTCTAAAACATTAATATGCAAAAATTGTTTGAGAAGTGGGTCTCAAATGAATATTCCAAGGCTTTCTAGCTCACAAAGAGTCTAATTTAATAAGTTGGAAAGAAGCCTTGGAATCTGTATTTTCACCCCTGGTAATTTCAAGACAGATAATGCTTACTCATGTTTTGAGAAACCTGAGCTGATTAAGGAAGAACTATAGCCCCCATTCTGCATATCAGAAAATTGAATGCTCAGGAATGCAACATGTCACTGTATTTGGCAGAGCTGGAACTAGAAACCAGGTTTTCAGATTCCAAAACCTGTGTTCTTTTGATTATACTACAATGCTCCCCAGAAAGGAAAATCACAGAAACAAAAAGGGATTTAAGTGTAAAGGAAAGGAGTTCAATGTGCATGTGAAACACTTTGCACTATTATAGACTGGTGTCTGCTGACTCTTTGGGAACCTCGAGCTGATTTGTGATATCTAGACTGAGAAGACCATCATCTATAGGACAGGGCTAGGTTGCATACAGCCTGTTCCTTGATCTCAGAGCCACTTTGTTCCTTCCAGCCAAGAAGTCAGTCAACTAACCCCTTATCCAGTGGGTGCCTGAAGGATTTGCAACGTTTTGATTTTTCACCCTGCCCACAAAAAGAGTCCTCTTCTTAATAGGTGCTGCCATCAAAATAAAAAGTGGGCTTTGCCAGAAAACCAAGAAAAGCTCTTTTAATAAGCTTCCTGTTTAGTGAGTGGGCCCTTTATGGGATGGGATGGGTTTTACATTTTTTATTTGAAGCATTCTTACTCCATTTCTAAGACAGAGAGAAAAAATATAACAGGAAATGGTTATGAACAATTTAACTATTATTTTTCAATTTAGTATTCCATTTGGGGTAATTTCACTCATTTTTTCTTGAATTAATTTTTATTCAGTTTTCTTCAAAAACTGGGACAAGGCATTATAGGAAAAACTGCAGACAGACATAGTGCATCTAAAGATTTTATTTTGTTTTGAACCTCTTACTCAGAAGTGTCAGAATTCCATGGTGGGGTTTAGAGGTGCTTGTGGATTTTATTTGGGGTTTTCAGAAACCAAAAAACAGATATGTGGTGTTACTCATGGTAGAAATTCTCACACGCTGCAAAAACTCACCACATTTTTTAGTAGGTAGTACTGTAAATTGTACTGAGAGAATTTCCATGTCCTTCCTTTTCTCAAATGCATATATCCCTCAGCTATGAATAATAATTATTACTGTTTTAGTGAGAATTTCGCGAGTCTCTAGCATGCCTTTTATCCTTAGAAATTATCTTCTACCTCTGAATTTTTTATCTTTTGAAAAACAAAAAACAAAAACTGCTGTGAGTCCCAGTCCCAGTCATTGAACAGAGAGAATTTATATGTAAAAGAATCTAGTGACCTTGTAACAGTGGGGCAAGATGGCATCTATTCTTTGGCAGGAGTGAATGGCAGAGACAATAGGAGGGATACATTTGGAAATGTAATTTATATATCCTTGTGAAAGTACATTTTGTACCCTTTTCAGAATTGGCCTTTAAGGACTGTCAGGTTTGATCCCTTCAAGGTTATTTTATACTCAGGGTGAATCAAGATTTTGCCAGACCAGTGTAATAGTTTACACTATTTGGGGTACCCTTGTTAAGAAGAATACAAAATTATAATTACATATTAACCTACAGGCATTTGGAAGGGGCCATGCAAGTGAGGGCCTTGAAGTTTAGGCTTTATTAAATTTCTAGTAAATCCACCTCTGCACACCCCCATTTTGGGCTTTACAGAGGCACCTATAATAAATATTACTGTTTTATGTAATAACAAGATTATTTGAGGATAATGTTCTTTAAATGTCTAGTCTTTAGGTTAAAAGTAATAAAACATTCTAAAAATAATGCAAGCCTACTTAAAAACAATTTGACTAACTGGTTCCCTGTGATGTTCGTCTCTGTTTATTGAGGCTAACCTTAACCTAATGCAGGTCAACAAATACCATTAGAGCAGACATCTCTGTGTATAGCTTGGTATTTGAAGCAATACTTGAGACATAAACTACAGGGCAGCAAAAAATGTCAGCAGTTCCTTGAAGTTCTTTGTAATGGGATTATAGCTGAATTATGAAACTAATATCAGAAACTAGAGTAGGTTACTTTTGACCCATATTGTCTCTTTCCTCTGAGTCGGAAAAGATGTAAGAGGCATGGCTTTCACGCAGCATTTTGCTTCCACTATTCATTTTTACACTTAATTACACTGTTTCTTATTGTTCTTCAGTATTTTAATTCTTCTCTTTTCTCTAGAACAAGATTGCAAGCATCATGAGAGCAGAAATACGATTTTTTTTCTTGAGTCTTTCATAGTACCAGGACATTGCTGTTGCCTTCTTATCTTTTTTTTTTTCCTTATTTAAAATCTCTTATTTTGCTTTGTTCTAGAATTGTTAATGGTGATCTCCTGATAAGGGATATTTAACAATTTTAAAATGAACTGCTATGAAAACCTATAATAATCACTACTCTTCCCACCACTATCCTTCTGCCTCTAGAACTTGCCCTTAAGGGAAGAAAAAACAAATGTTTTGGAGCTATATCTAGAAGTTAAAATGGAAAAACAAGATATTGGCCACTCTGAAATTAGCATGTTTCCATTCTCTGTGTGGCTAAGCCAGTTTCACCTCTTGTTTCCTCGTCAGTGAGAAATGCCTGTCTAGGAAGCAAATTCTTGGGGTACTGAGAAATAAGTAAAAGCCAATTTTTCTGAGGCCCTGAATTCATTTTAATTTCAGGTACCACTGATCAAAATAAAATTCAAAAGCAAGAGAATAATTGCAAAGGTGAGAAAAAATGTACAACCTTACCACTGGGAGTGTCCAAATGCTCACCTGAATGTCAGTTTCGGGCATCCTTTTTCATCAGAAAAATATGTGATGCCTTTGACAGAGAACCCTTAAAATATAATTTGTCACATAGTTGAATCTTAACCATATTAAAAATAATTTTCACATATTTTCTTCATTTTCCAATTTCATTTTTATTGGCTCTTCCTTTTATATGTAATCAGCATCCTTTAACGGTAGCAAGGAGTTAAATGTTTGCAGAATAGTTGTGGCTCACTGAAAAAATAAATTTCACACCTACCTTAGATAGAGTTCATGTTGTATTTCCTTTGCTGAAAGTGACTCTTGCACAGAAACGGTTCTCAAACTCTGAGCTTTAGCCTGATTTGTCTTCTGAAAGAAGCAGTGTTCCAGTGTGGGGCTGTGGTCTGCACAATCCTATGCTTGTGATACATACGGAGAATACTGTGTGTAGAAATAATCCGCCCTAGGTAATTGGCTCCTAACTGTTCAGAATTCATCTGTGATATCTTTTTTTTTCAATGTGTTCACTGCTTTCTAGAAACCATTTCAAAAGATCTCTGTGTGAGGATAATATTGCATTAATCCATAACTTCGTATTTTTAGACCTCTTGCAATTAAAAAAGGATGTTAATCTAGTTGACTCAGTAATATAAAATTATTTGTTTGTAATATTTGACATAATTAGCTACCAAACAACTATTCGTTTTACCAGTTCTTTCCTTAGCACCACATCCAGATTTGTCAAATTATATTTGAAGTGGTGCTCCTTGTGGGCATATTCTTCAACTGTTAGACTATCCTTTCGATGTAGTCTCTTAAGTGTTGATGTGGTCATTGGTTTAGGGCCCGCGTCTCTGGGGTAACAAGTTAGTACAAGGTTTCTCTACAGCAGCACTGTCGCCATTTTGGACCAGGTAATTCTTTTGGGGGGCCTGGATGGGTGCTGTTCTGTGCATTATAGACATTCAGCAGTATTCCTGGCTTCTATCCACTAGGTGCCAATAACTTCACTTGTGACCATCAAAGTTGCTTCCAGATTGTCAATTGCCCTTTAGGAGGGAGAGGACAAAATTGTTCCCTGGTTAAAAACCACTGGATAGCAGTATGCATTACATACAACTAGAAGCATAGATTTTGTTGTCAATTTGTTTTTGTTTTTGTTTTTAAGGGAGTATAGGAACTTCTGATCTGAATAAAGAAAGTTGGTAGTTGTCAGCTGGGAATTTCTTCCATAGAACTGTGATGGGTTCTATTTTAAATGTCAAATTACATAGGCAGGACGCAGAGTTTCCTTTAATGATATGTGTTAAAGAAAGGGTTCCAAGATTCAACATAGATGTATATTTTATTCTTTTTATTTATTTATTGGTCTCCTTATTATGGTGATCTTTCTGAAAGGCAGATCAAGCTGGCATACTGCTATTGACTTCTAAATCCTCCTTTCAAAATTTACTTGCTTCAAAGAGTTTAATAGTTGACATTTTACCCTTAGTAGCATGTAGGTAAAGAGAGATTCCGTGAAAACTAAAACCGACAGGAAAATCCACCCTGGCTTTGAGGCAGAAAGATGGCAAATACACAAGCAGAGATTCACCCCACTCATTTCAGAAGGTCAGACACCAGAAGTGAAATTTGGAGATCACTAGCCAATCAAAGAGACCAAAGTTCTGCTCAACTAACCTGATGTCAGTAACTTTCAAAGATTTAGAAAGGCAGCCTCGTATTGACTGTATAAAACCCAGTCTTCACGGGAAGCACAGGAAGCCTGTACTGTTGTTATGCCATTCTCCCAAGTGAGGATAGCGGGCTGCTGAGGTCAGTGATCAAAATCACACAGCCTGTAAGAGATAGAGGCAAGTTCCAAGTTAGCCCGTAGTCCACAGTTGTTGATCTGAAGTCCTTTAAAATATTTCAGGATTTAAAGTGAAACTGATGGGCTGATATTTCAAACACCTATGAACAGGTTATTTATGCAAAAGAATAAAGGAAGAAAATAGACCCTTCAGATTTATGGGAGGGTAATGATCAAGAAGAAAGGGTTACTTACATACCTAATAATCAGCTATGTTACCATACTACACTATTTTTAAAATATATAATATTTACAAAATTTTCATAGAATATGTGTTCCATCCACAGAATCTCAAAGTATTTTCTTAATGCCCCATTTCCATTTGCAGATTGAGAGATTATTTTGCTATAATGCTACCTCTCATAAATACTTTTGCCAGAAAACACAAGAACTTAAACCATAAATAAATCAGATATCATTATCTTTCTTATTCAATTATTGAATGTCCAAGCATCTTTTTTAATATATTGTACCCACTAAATATTCCTGGATATGGAATACTGTGGTTGAAAATTATCTTGATACTTACAATTTTCTAAACATCAATATTACTCAATAGGTAAATAACCTTAGTTCTTAATTTATATCCTATAATAGTTACTCAAACTCCTCTTTTGATTGGTTGTAATTTAAAAAAATAATGCCAAAATGATGTTTCACCCTGTTCTCTAACTTATTGGCTGGAGGTAAGGCTGCTATATTTTGTGCTGGAAGATGAACAGAGGGGTGGGCACTTTGAGAAGAGAGTTGACCCATTTCTTTCCAAATGTGTTTAATCACAGCAGCCTGCCATTAGAACACATTTTGATTGTTATCAGAATGAGATTTAATCCACTGGTTACCTGTAAGTCTAATGACATCCATGTTTCTAGAAATAATGAAATTGTATATGTAGACTCACTCTTTTAAAAATTATTTTGCTTACAGTTGTGCCATCCTTATCAAGGCCATTCTTCATGAACCCAGCAAAGTTACTTTTGAGAAATATTTTAAGAGCATGATTATGGTGCAGGAGGGAAATTCTGATTCAGCTTTAAATTTTCTTAAAATTTTTCATTTTATTATTTTATATATTTCATTTGTAATCTAAACTATCACAGTAGCTTTAATTATTTTCTACCTGTATTCTTAAATTATCTTGCGCAGCCCATATCTGTTTTTAGTATTTGCATCTTGCTGGGAAAGGTATTGCTACTATGTCTCTTTGTAAAGCATTGTTATAGATGGGATTTCCACCCATAGAAATGAGATACCACATTCACCAGTCTGTCCTATTTCTAAAGAGAACCTCATAGGTAGTTTTTAAAAAGAAAGCCAAGAGTTTATCATGTGTTCCAGATACTCTAAAACCCCATTTAATATGCCTGCTTGTTCCTTGCAGATGAAGAGAACAGTATCTCCTCTTTTATTTAAGAAGTCTTAAGCAATTTACCGATCCCTAGCATGTATAAAATCACAGAACAGAGTCACCGTTCTCAGATTCTGAACTTGGAGTTCCTGATAATTGAACCATGGTTGCCAAATAAGAAGAGGGTTTTTGAAAGCTATCACCACTTACCAGTAGTTTTTATAAGCAGAGAAAATCATACTTCTTTCTGTCTGCATACAAAAAGAAGTGGCTAATTAATCTTTATTGCTAGGTGAATTAACTATATCAGAAGAAATGGGCAACCTATAGAAAGAAAGTCTAACAGGTATTTTAGAATTCTATCCTGATACAATTTTGTAACTGATACTGGTGAGTAGATTGCTATTGTGGTTTATAACAGGAGAACCACTGTTAACTTGTAATACATCTACTGAGGCAGAAGAAATAAAATCACTCTTGACTGTGGAAAGTTTATTATATCTCTTCAACAAGGCAATGTGTTCGGGGCTCATAGAGGTCCGTTCTAGATAGCCCAATGACCACTGCTAAGAATTAGAATGTCTCTTGGCTCCTCATAGGAAGGGAGACATAGGGTAAAAAGAAATAAGTTAAGGAAAATAAGTGGGAAGGAAACTGGGATCAGGGATCTGGATGTGTAATCATGGATAGGTTACCACAAGTAAAAAATTGGAGAATTTAAGGGACAAAGGAGGCATGGGGTCCATTTAGAATGGTGACAATAAGAGGATCCAGTCTGGTCTCATCAGGCTGGTACAGCTTAAGGAATAACTTAGTAAGAGTTTGTTGAATGGGTTAATAAATATCAACACCCAGAGCTGCAAGATCACTAGTCCATAAGTTCAGAGAGTGGAGAAAATCAGACAACTAGGAAAGTGCCATGGCAGCCAGTTATTAAGAACTGTCAATATGATGTCTGCTACATAACATTTATTAACAACCATGTCATTTGCATTTTTCTCATAGTCAATGAATTATTACGATATCACAAAATAACTTGTTATCTACCAGCTTATATTACATTAATCCAGTTTGAATTCTTTAATGACTGTCGCATGAAGAAATTCTGGAACATTATGTCATAGGAAAATAGTACTCTAAGAGCAAAGGGTTTTATATAAAGGAAGCATAACTTTTATTTTCATTACTTCTCTTAACAATGACTAAAATTTCCAAGGTATTTTTGCCTGAAAGATGCCAGTGGCCTTCAAGACCCCTTCCTAGTTAAGACTTAAAACTATCCCTTTATATATTTGGATATTTTGGCTGTCTGTGTTCACACTGCCGCCTTTCTGCACACCTGGACAAGTACCCCATCAGCTTAGCTTTTTTTCTGCTCAGGGAAGTTTAATTCTATCCAAGTATATCTATATCTATCTATCTATCTATCTATCTATATATATATATATATATAGTATATCCATACTATATATCCATATAGTATATATATATACATACTTGGATAACTTACTGTGTACTTCTTGTTTCAGATTCTTCATCCATTCATTCAGCAAACTTAACTGAGCTCCCACTCTTTGCCAGGCAAAGTGTGAGATGCTGGGGTGACCAAGTCATTTATAAATGTGTTGAGCGAGGTTGAGCAAGGTACTACCAAGTCCTAAGGAATCCTAACTTGTTCTCTATGTTCTCTATGTCCATTTACCTTTAACTCGCTTTAAGCTTATTTTGTTTCCTTGCAATATTACACAAAACCATGGTGACACCAGTTTTCTCACTTTGGCCCTCTATGGTGTATACATAAAGCAGCTGCACAGTGGCTCGCCGACATAAATTTAACACAGGAGCCATAGGCCTAGTCTGGTACTATGTGTGGATGTGTGTGGGTGTGGCACATTCGTGTGTGCGGGTGTGTGCACATGCACGTTTGGAAGAAAGGCAAGTAATAAACCTATGAGAACTGTTTCCCACAAATCCAGTTCAAGTAGTCTCAAGAATTGTACACAAAAGTGTTTCTCCATTGGTGCTGAGGCTGTCCTTTGCTTAGTTTTGTTGTAATGAAGGGCTGCATAGTAACATTGATTTGTTTCTAAACTCCAGTATTGTTTAATTTCTGCTCCTTGAGGTTGGTATATTTTTAAGATCTTAGTTACTTGATTTTTAGCATTAATCTTAATGTTCTGTCTAAAATATAGCAAAGGTTTTCTTGTGCTTCAGTTCACTACAGCGCTTGAGAGGGAGTCACCATAAGTAATGATTTTGCTTTATTCCTTGGCAGTGCGACCACAAACTAGATGGTGGTTCAAAATCTCAGGTTTTGCAAGGGATTGTGGGAGATTATACGCAGCCTCAGGGAACTGCTAAAATGTCCAGATTAATTGCCTAGATTCAAGTTCATGAGTCTCATGAACATTTACTCTTGAGTTAGAAGAAACTCTAAAATCACTAAATCACTATTAAATGTCAGGGTAAACCACATGGTTTTATTGGAGGTAAATGGCATCCATTAAGAAGCAAAGTTCTAATATCTAAACTAGAGTTGAGGTAGAATAGCACATGCAAGGGCAGCATCCATGAAACCCATGGCAGTAATTTGGCCTCTGTAGGCTTTGTTCCATGGAGTCGCTCTTTCTTTTCCAAATTCACATGATAGACACATTTTTGTTTATTCACATGAGTAGACAAACTCATGAAATGGTCTCAAGCAGCCAATGGTTTTGGAAGTCAGAGAGAGTGAACTCATCATTGGTTTGTAAATGTGCTGTGATGCTAAAGAATGGCTATATTAACAATCAACTTCAACAAGAAATCAGGGATTTGAGGATAAGAAGCTGCAATGGGTAAAAAAGAACAACAACGCTAAGAGCAAATGACATGCCTGAAAAGTAAACTTCATCATTTGAAGGAAGATTATGTAAAATACAGCTTGAAAATAATGAACGAGAAGGCCAACTTGATATGTTTTAAACAGAGTTAGTTGGGAGAAGGCGTCAATTTGGCTCTGACAGTGCTATTGCTAAATGTGGACAGAGTGGAGTTCACATCCCCCAAAAATCACATCTTTCAATTTTTATTTATGCTGAGCAAAGATAGGAAGAAGGTATATTTTCCTCCCTCATTACCAAACTTTTGTTCTTTCTTTCTTTCTTTCTTTCTTTCTTTCTTTCTTTCTTTCTTTCTTTCTTTCTTTCTTTCTTTCTTCTTTCCTTCTTTTTCTTTTTCTTTTTTTTTCCCCAGATTGTAAATCAGTTAACTAGGCAGGGTCATTTTTGAGAGCATTCGAGATGCCAAGAGACACCAAATGGTGAGGTAGATCAAAGGGACAAAGAATTATAGAGGCATTGAGCCACTTTCCTTAGGACCCTGAGTACAATGTGAACAGTCTGCTTAGCTCCAGGCCCCAAACCAAGTATTTTGCAGCAGACCCAGTCTGGGTTTCTTGGGAAGTTCTCCCTGTTGCTTTTCATAGTTTAGATAATCCACATGAACAATCCTGATTAAATCAGTTGCCCCCAGGCTATGGACAAAAGCATAAATGGTTTTTAGGAGAAAATGGTCCTTAAAGCCTGTCTCTGTCATTCTCTCTCTCTCTCTCTCTCTCCCCCTCCACCTCCCTATCTCCCTCTCCCCCACCACTCTCTCTCACACTCCTTTACTCTCTTATTTGTGTATTTCCTTGGTTTTTTAGTTACTCAATTCCATTTTTTCCTCTGAAATTCTATCTAATGCAATGGTAAATAGAATGTATTACTGAGAAGGTGCTGTTCCTCACTCCACTTCATGATTCAGGTTTTGATTTTGAATTTTATTACCTGTCTTGTTGTGCTGATTATGAACAGTTTTTTGAAAGGCTGTCATCTACAGGGTGGTTATCCAACAATATTACGGAAGGTCACCAAGCATTTGTCTCTTATGTCTGATTCTTTTTAAACTGGGCAATTACTCTATCATTTAATAATCCTTACCTCAAAGTTCACTTGAAAGAAAGCTCATAAGATTTAAGGGGAAAAAATTCCCTAAAAATAAAAGTTAGGCTAGACGAGGCCAGGGTGGGAAATTCCATTGTGGCTAGAAGCCCATGGCAGGTAGAGTGGAATTTAATGAAGGAAACTGCTGTGTTTTTGTGTCTTTCTGTATGTTTTTCCTTTAAAACCAAGAGCTGGGCAGGCATCCCATTCGACCTGACGTGACCCAAGCAAATTGCTTCTTATATAAAAACAACTGCAGACTCTGAGAATGTGAAAATGCACTGTATCCTTCTCCAACTGAGGAAAACGAAAGCCTGAGAAACAGGACGGCCCTGTCAATACTCGTTGAGCAGAACTATCACTCAAACCTGATAAAGGGAGATTAGAACAGGCTTCCTTATGCCAGAGGAATTCATTATAAGTTGGACTTTTTATTTATTTTTTATTTTTTTTTAAACAAGCTCAGTAGTAGATGGAAAACACACTTTTTGTAAGGCAGGTTTTATTTAGGAAATGACAGTATGCACAATTTTTAAGTCTTTTCATTGAACTAGCATTTTTTAATTAAGAAAATAATATTAAATTTAAAAAGACAAAGAGAAGCATTTTCCTCTTCTGCCACAGTCTTGGACAAGCAAAGAAGGGATTCAGGGTGTGTCCACTGATATTGCATTCAGATGTGTTGTCTTGGCTTGTGTACTGACAGATTTATTTTAAAAACAAAGTTTAAAAAATGCATTGTGTGCTAGTGAAGTCACTTCATAAATCTTTTCCTTTATGAATTATTTTGATCACAAAGCTCGTTGTTTGAATCACTGAAGGACTATTCTCCCTAAAAGAAAAATGCCTTCATTTCCAAGCCGTCAGTTCAAAAGCCAGCAACTTCCCTTGAACAGCATGCAGGGATCCAGAGGGGCAGAGACAAGAGGACCACATGAGTTCTGACTCCAACATAAGGCATCATCCAGTTTAGATTTGCTGTGGTTCACAGAAGAGACACATTTTGAAAATTTGGACCCAGAATCCGTCCTTTTCTAATAGATGACTCAGTTTGAAATCCTGATTCTGCTTCAGGGAAAAAAACAAACAAACAAGGGAACACAGCCTTTGATGCAGCTGGTCCGTCAGAGGGCGGAAGGTTAGAATTAGAATACTCTTCAAGCTGTTGCTGAATAATGAAGGGTAGGGCTTCCTAGCTGGGCAGTGACCACAGTCCCCTGGGAGTACAGAGGACAAATATTACCTAATGTGTACAAAGACTTTAAAAGTTAAGTTGATTACAAGCTGAGTGAGGAAGGTTGGATGAGGCAGCAAGGACTAGTTGCAGCAGAGGGACCTGATAGGAGTCACATGGCTCCACTTGGCCCTCAGTTCTGAGGGTTAAAGTGTTGGGTACCAATAGGAAGTCAGCGAGGTTCTTGAAATGTGTAGCTTGCATGAAATCGTTACATAGAAGGAAGAAAAGTAAAACAGCATATTGGAATATATGTATATGTAGAGACTGATGAGATAAGTTGGATGAAATTTACACTGTAGGTAATGGGTAAAATATTTGTAACCAAAGTGTAATGTGCTCGAAACTAAGGACCTTGTCTTGTTCTTCATTTGTTTTCCACACAGTACCTTGAATAGTGTTGAAACATAAAATTAAATAATTAATAATTGCCTGTTGTATCAGTTTGCCAGGGTAGTTGGTCAGCTGGAGTGGTAGATGTGGTTCCAAGCTAAACAGTGGAGGCTCTCTAGAAGAGATGAATTTCAAACTAATTCTAAAGGACAAGAGAGGTGAACAGAACTAGACAAGCTGTTTCAGGTTCATTGATTCCAGAGGTATTTCTCAGCCTTCACTGCTTCAATCTGAGATCTCTATTTTACTGCTGCTTCATGAAATGAGCAAGAATCTTACAGGAAGGATGGAGAGCAGGTTTGCATGACAGAGGAAGCAAGTTGCTAACGTAGGATATGGGAAGAATATTAATAGGAGATACATATCGTCAGAACTTGTGATGAGTGTTATGAATGAGTTTGATCTTAATTCCAAATAGGCAATAAGAAGAAATGGTTGGAATTTAATTTGGAGTCTGACTACCTGAGCTACCTTTTAAGTTCATCTATACAAATTACTTAGCAAATGCCTGTCTTAGAATAAGGCTTTAAAAATGGTGAGGATGGAGTTACCAATTTTCCCTGGATAGCTATACCACATTTTCAGATTCTCTGTCATAATCAGAAATATCACATACCATTAATCTCCCAAGCATATTCCTTAAGGTGATTTTCTTCACTTGTAACTCTATTTCATTTCACTCATCTAGATTATTCTGTTGAATTTAACTATAAAGATATTCGTTGGCCATTCTTAGTAAGTGGAATACCTATCATTTTCCTAGGCACTGTGAATGATTTTCTTTAAAAAAAAATTTAATAGCATTTCTCAAAAGGAAAAAGCGGTCTAATTAGAAAAAGAAATCCTCTTGACACTGATTTTAATGCAATTTTCCAAATCAACTTCTAAATACTCTCTACCATAGAAAACAGTTCTTTTGATAGTTCTGATTTTGGTAATAGAGGAGTAACTTGTACTATCCCAGGACAAAGATTTCCTCAGATAGCAATACCAAACTCTGGTTATTATTTTTTAAAAAACAACTAAGTTGCAGTTAAAAAACAATTATGTGAAGGCATCAGAGTAGGATCAACAGCAGACAAAATCTGAAGTAAACTGTTGTGGGTGGAATCCATATTTATCACAGCTTTTCCTTCAAGGAACTTCCCAGTTTGTGTGGTGTGGGGCAGTTAGAATTTGAGAAGCAAGGTTACAATCTTATTGGTTTGAGGTGTCAGAAGTTTGAGTTTGGAGATGGCAAAGTAAGTGAAATTGAGGGAGGAAATCTTGGAAAGAATGGACCCACAGAGGGAGGTTACCTATAAATCTGCAAATAAACTCTAAGGAGAGTCTTGGTTGATTTGTAAACTGTGCATGTAGTGGGGAAGCTATAAGAACCTGCCGAAAAAGAACAGCTAGAATGCTGAAAGAGCTGAGCAAATATATCTGATGAAGGGAAGAAAAAACTAGGAGTTTGAGTTTTACTACGTTAGAAAAAATTGGTAAATATCTAAGGCTTTACTTAAAATCCAGAAGGGCCATGCCTTAGGAATATAGATGATTACCCAGGACTAAGAAATTAGTTCAAGAACAAAGGACAAATTGCAGCATTGCAAGGCTCTAACAAGGCATAAAACTAAGCCACCAGAATGTCAAAGTGGTCAACCAGTAATTTAATTTTTGCTAGAATAAAAATACATTACTTAGGGAAAGATAACAGAACACAGAGTCTCCTACAACATATCATACACAAGACCCAAATGCAACTAAATAATGACTGGACATGGAAACAGGAGAATGTAATCTCTAACTCAAAAATTTAAAAAAAAAAAAACAGTTAATAGAAACAAATCCCTAGATTATTCAGATGTTTAATTTAGCAGGCAAAGGCTATAAAGCAAAAGTTATAAATATATTCATGGCTTAAAGGAAAATATGATTTTGAACATGAAGGAACAGATGAGAAAATAAGCAGAGAAATGGAAGTTATTAAAAAGAATCAAAAAGTTAGGGTATAATGTCTGAAACAAACAAAATAGTTAGAGGAGTTTAGTAACATATTGAAGATGACAGAAGAAAGGTCAATAAATTTGAATACAGATCAATGGAAATTGTTAAAGAACAGAAAGAAAAAAGACTAAAAAAATGTGTTGTCAAAGATCTACAGAATGATATCAAAGAGTATAATATTCTTGGAATGTTTCAGTAGAATATAAAATGAATGAAATTACTTAAAAAGAACCAAAGGGTTAAAGTACAAGAATTGCAATAAAAATAATTCATTGAAAAGGCTTAATAGCAGATTGGAGATGGCAGAAGAGAGAATGGGACAAAAATGATGTAAAAAATGATAGTTGCAAATGTCTGAAATTTGATGAAAAAGCAAAAATGTGCAAGAAAAATCACATGCAGATATTGTTTTCAGACTTCTATAAGCCAAAGATAAAAAGAAAAATCTTGAAAGGAATATGGGGAACAGATTGCCTATAGAGGAACAATTAAGTAAATGTCGACTGATTCCTCATCATAAATGATGGAGGCTAAAAACAATGGAATGCCATTTTAAAAAATGATTTATATTGTCAACTCAGAATTCTATATATAGCGAAGATATATTCCAATAACAAAAAGGTAAAGTATTTCCATATAAACCAAACTTGGTGTTAGCAGAACTATTATAAGAAATGTGAAAGGAAGTTCTTCAGGCTGAAGGGAAACTGAATCAGATGGGAACAGTTTTTTTTAAAAGAATGAAAAGCACTAAATATTGTCAATCTAGGTACATGTAAAATAACATCCTTTTTTATTCTATTAATTTCTTAAATGACCATTTAATGCATACATTATAACATTTTATCATGGGTCTATAATATCTGTAGATTTAAAATATATAAGAAAATACTACAAAGACAGACTGGTGCTAGTTATACTCTTGTAAGACTTACATGTTTACCAGAAGTGATATGATGATAATTCTGAGTACACAGTGATAAAGAAGCATATTATAATCCCTAGAACAACTGCTAAAAACTAATACAAAGATCTACAGCTAACAAGCCAATAGTGGATTTTGAACAGAATATTAAATTACCAATTTAACCCATTAAAAAGAGGGGAAAATGAACAAAAAAAGAGAGAGAGAAAGAGAAAGAGAAGAAAAGAAAAGAAAAGAAAAGAAAAGAAAGGAAAGAAAGGAAAGGGAAAAAGGAAAAGAAAGAAAAGAAAAGAAAAGAAAAGAAAAGAAAAGAAAAGAAAAGAAAAGAAAAGAAAAGAAAAGAGGCGCCTGGGTGGGTCAGTGTTTGAGGGTCTGCCTTTGGCTCAGGTCCTGATCCCGAGGTCCTGGGATCCAGTCTCACATCGGGCTCCCCACAGAGCCTGCTTCTCCCCCTGCCTATGTCTCTGCCTTTCTGTGTCTCTCATGAATAAATAAAGTCTTTAAAAAAAGAGAGAGAGAGAGAAAGAAAAAGCAAGTGATGAGATGGAAAATCTAAACTCAAACCATAGCAATAATTTCACTCAATGTAAATGCTCTAAACACTAAAATTAAAAGGCAGAGACTGTGATTGAATTTAAAAAGTAAAATTCAACTATATACTGTCCAGAAAGAATGCACTTAATGTGTAAAGATATAAATGTCTTGAGAGTACGAGAATGTGGAGATATATACAATACAAACAGTACACATATGAAAGCTGCAATCGGCTACATTAATATTAGAGTAAACTTCAACACAAGAAGTATTATTCAAGGTAAAGAGAGATACATTGTAATGAAATGTGTCAAATTATCATGAAGACATAATAAGCATATATCAGAAAATGTCAGAAATACAGAAATGGAGTAATAACAATTACTCCAAAATAGCAATTGGAGATGTTAACGTTCTTCTCCCAGTACTTGATTAAATAAGTAGATAGAAAATTTAAAAAGATATATAAGATATTAAAAATACCTTAAACACCTTGATATTTACAGAAATTATTCCCACTTGCAAAATATGCATTGTTTTGTACATTTACAAGATACACAAAGATATACATTCCTTATGTGTACATTCTCTACACATGGAACTTTTATTGAGCTAGACAATCTGGGCCATCAAATGACTTTCAATCATTTTTCAAAAGATTGAGATACTACATAATTTGTTCCCTGATCAGAATGCAATTAAGTTACAAATAAAAAACAATAAAGTATCTAGAAAAGACCATTTGGATATTGAGTAAGTAAGTTCTAAATACTTACATTGATAAAGTCATGAGAGAAATTATAAAACATTTTAAGTTAAGTTATATTGAAAATTTAGTATGGGTTAAAGGAGGGCATAGTAGACATCTAGAGTTTTTATTCTTAAACAGAAGAGAGAAGAAAGGTTTAAAATCAACAACATAGATTTCTACTTTAGTTAAGTAAATATACATATATAATTGCATTAAAGTATATATATAATATTGCATTAAACTCTAAAGTAGTAGAATAAAATAAATAATAAAGGCAAAAATTCAAGAAATGGACAACAAACAATATATTTACAAAGGCAAAACTTTATTCTTTGAAAAGATAATTAAAACTGGTAAGCATCTAGCAAAAATGATCAAGAAGAAAAGATACAAATTACCAATATCAGTAATGAAAGGGGATAGATAGCATTACATATTACACAGATACTGAAGGAATAGATAACAAGGGAATATTATGAAAACACTATGCCAATAATTTCAGCAACTTCAATGAAATAGGTAGGTTCCTTGAAAAACTTGCCAAAAGTGACACAAGAAACATAAAAAATCTGAATCATACTATATTTATTAAAGAAATTTAATTTGTTACCAAAAAACTCCTAAAAAGACAACCCCAGGCCTAGATAGTTTCAGTGGAGAATTATATGAAACATCAAAGGATGAAATACTAATCCTCACAAATTCTTTAAGAAAATCTAGTAGGAGAAAACACTTTAGATTAAAACAATTTGGGAAGTTTTTTCTTCTACTATGTTTTCTTAAAGAATTTGTATAGGATTAATATTATTTCTCCTGGTCATTATAATGGAATAGAGAGGGTTCAGGTATCAGCTCTAAATATGTAATCAATTGATATCAACAAAGGTGACAACATAATTTAATTGGGAGAAGGAAAATCTTTTCAACAAATGGTACTTGACCAACTGCATGAATATATAGGAAAAAATTAAACCTTGGCCTCTGTCTCACACTACACACTATAGTTAATTTGATATGTACTAAACCTGCAAGAACTAAGCTTATAATGCTTCTAGAATGATGCATAGAGGCAAAATCTCGTCAACTTGGGGTAGGTAAAAATTGTTTATAGGACATAGTAATCCCTAAACATAAAAGAAAAAAAATAAGTCACGTTTTATCCAAATTAAAAACTCTGGTTATCAAAACACAGTGTTAAGAAAATGAAAAGGTAATCAATAAACTGGGTGAAAATATTTGTAAAATATATCAACAAAAGACTCATGTCTAGATATGTAAGGGATGCCTACACTTCAATAACAAATAGACAAAATTTAAAAATCAGCAAATGACCTAAATGGGCACTTCACAAGAGAAGATCTAAGCATGGCAGTAAACTCATAAATAAAGGTACTTAGTGTCATTAAAAATCAGGGAAATTCAGATCAAAACCACAGCAAGATTATAGTTCATGCTTACCAGAATGACTAAATAAAAAAGACTGACACATTAAAGTGTTGACAAGGATATAGAATACTTGGCATTCTTAGGACATTTGCTAGGGGGGGAATATTCCAATATGGAAAACTG
Organism: Vulpes lagopus; assembly: GCF_018345385.1. NCBI lineage: Eukaryota > Metazoa > Chordata > Mammalia > Carnivora > Canidae > Vulpes > Vulpes lagopus. Next base: position 85,709,770 of record NC_054824.1, read on the forward strand.
GGTTTTCCAATAATCTTATAAAATGTAACACATAAACCTACCCTATGATTTGGATATTGTGTTCCTGATTATGTAACAAAAGGAAATGAAAACTGTGCTTTCAAAAAGACTTATACAAGAATATCTCTAGTAACTTTATTTATAACTGTCTAAAAATTGAAACATCCAAGTGTAGAAAATTGATATAACAAATTGTGGTATATTCATGGAAAAGAATACTAAATAGTCAAACAAAATAGACTATAATACAGACAACAATATGGATGGATTTCAGAAACATGTTGGGCGAACGAAGCCCAGACCCAAAAAACTACGCATTGTATTATTTATACGAAGGCAAAATTAATCTATGGTGATAAAAAACAGAATATTGGTTGTTTATGAGAGATGGGAATTGACTGGAGGTGGGCACAAAGAAACTTCCCATATTTCTGTTATGATGGTGATTCCACAGGTGTATACATTTATCAAAATTCTGTGTTGTATACTTTAAACTCTGTGAATTTTGCTTTATATATATTTTACCTCCTTAAAGCAAACCAACAAACAGCGCTTGACCCTAATCAATTTTCTCCTGAAGCATTTCATCCATTTTGCTAACAATTTTCCTGATCCCTGTTTTAACTGACCTGCAAAGCTATGTGAAAACTGTTATTTCCTGCCTACTACCTGGATCCCAAGAGATGTGGATAGAACAGGAATTGTCAAGATGTGGAAACCCAGGGAATGTTCAGGGTTAAGGAAAGAGGTATCTAGGGATCCCTGGGTGGCGCAGCGGTTTAGCGCCTGCCTTTGGCCTAGGGCGCGATCCTGGAGATCCGGGATCGAATCCCATGTCGGGCTCCCGGTGCATGGAGCCTGCTTCTCCCTCTGCCTGTGTCTCTCTCTGCCTCTCTCTCTCTCTGTGTGTGACTATGATGAATAAATAAAAATTTAAAAAAAAAAAAAAGAAAAAAAAAAAAAAAAAAAAAAAAAAAAAAAAAGGAAAGAGGTATCTAGTAACAAACCCCAAACAGGGCTTTGGATGGGCATTGCCACTACAGGCAAGTTTTCACTGCTCATGTGTAGTTTTTTTTTTTTTTCATGTGTAGTTTTTTGTTTTGTTTTGCTTTGTTTTGTTTTACTTTTTGTTTGATCACATACTGCAAAGTCAATAGCAAACTCTAGCTTAAAAACTTCAGAGAATGTCAGGGTTTTCAAATTTTTCCTTCTTTCTACTATCCAGCCATTAGTTTTGTTTATTCCCTGGTTTACTTTAAACTTTAAAATAGTCATAGTCAAAGAAAAGAATAATTGAATATTCAAAACTGACAATAAACAAGATTTCAGGTTTTTTCCCTCCAAATGCAGGCTTACCACTTCCCTGTGTTGAACTGTGAAGCTGGTATTTTGGCAGGATCATCATACTCGAGAATTCTGCTTTACCTAAAACACTTTTTTGTTTTCAGCTTCTATAGGTGTCATCAGGTCTTGTCTGATTTTACTCTTCTCCACCCACCCCAGCAAATCTGTGAATATCTTTAACAAACATTGTCCAAGTCTGACTTGTAATGCAGCCTTTCTTTTGTAGTGAATATTTATTAAAGCACTTAGTACCTGAATTATGAAATGTAGACAAGAGCACGTTAACCTGGCTGAGTTATTTCCTTTCTTGTTTTTTTTTAACACATATTCTAGCCCAGTCTATCAACGCCAGATGGCAACTACATTTTGATACACTGAATATTTACCAAGTCATGTGGTACGCTTTTGAAGTATTTTTTTTACCCTTTCCGTCAAATGAGCTGACTCATACCTCATTCATTTATTCCTGCTTTTAACAAGTTGCATTTTTAGAAACTTGACCTCAGCTTTATCAAAATGATAAATGACGTTCTCAAATGATGCGTCAGAAGTTCTGAAGACCTGACTGTATCTTATGTCCTGTGACTATCTTGTATATTGTTTAATTTTTAAATGTTAATGATATACCAATTTCCCTCATATATTTCAATGAAACTTAACTTCAACTGCATTACTATGTTAGCACAGAGGAATGTGGTGGGAGTATATTTGTACTTAGACAGCTTTGGGATATTCAGGGAATTAAAGCATTTATGGTTCAAATAACTTAAAATGATCATGAAAATAACAACTGAGCAACTGATGTTTATGTCCAAGTCCTAAATAAAGAGACCTGTATTTTGGGTCTAATGAAAGATGCAGCCTATTAGAAATAGGCAGCAGGCCTCAGAATAGTAAGAAGAAAAAGAAGAAAAACTAAAGGAAGGACATCAGAATACTTTCTCATGCTTTCTTCTTCTTTTCTCGGTTTCATAGGAATATGCATTTGTAGGCACACGCTCCAGATATTTCTGTAAATAAATACTGATATTCCTTAATCTAGGGATCAGAAGTTTTTGATGAATCAAAGTACATGACATTAAAAAATGTGGCTGAAGGCCAATGCATATTATAAGAATTCTTCTGGGCCTATTGATCTCTGGAGAATATTTTCAGTTATTATTTAGGTTTTTATGGCTACCTGTCAATGATTTTTCAGAAATAGTAGACAATATTGTGTGTCTTAAAAAGTTAACCATCATTGCTTTTATATGAGTGGCAGTTTTCTTTGTGAACAATTTTTTTCAAGATTATTACAGTTTTTTTTTCTTTTTAAAAGCAGACATAGAGATATTTGGAGGGATTCAAACAGAGAAACATGAAAAGACCTATTCAGTTTTACCAAAAATCCCCTGTGAAACTTTTATCCATTATATTTTATAGCTCTCTTATATAATTAAAAATGCTTCTATCTTTTGTGTGTGTGTGTGTGTGACACATTTTGTACAGTGCCTAGTCTGGAGTAGGTTCTCAAAAGCATTGATTGATTTATTAATCTATTAATAATGTAAAACTCTCAGCAAAGTACGTGATTCCTGGTGTCTAGTCAGTTATTCATTATTACTGTATTAGTATTGTTGTTGTTATTGCTACCTGCAAAAGGAAATCTTCAGGGCGGCCTGGGTGGGTCAGCGGTTTAGCGCCGCTTTAGCCCAGAGCGTGATCCTGGGGTTCCGGGATTGAGTCCCACGTCGGGCTCCCTGCATGGAGCCTGCTTCTCCCTCTCCCTGTGTCTCTGTCTCTCTCTCTCTCTCTCTATGTCTCTCATGAATAAATAAAATCTTTTAAAAAAAAGGAAATCTTCAACTGGCATTTAGACATTATCTCATTTAGCTTATGTGTTTTTATAAAAGATTTGAGAAAAAAATAAAAATTTAAGTTGAAAAAAAGATTTGTGAAATATACAATCTACTTAGTGTAAATTTACTTTTGTTTATCTTTTACCTAGTGTTAATTTAGAGTTAAAAAAATGTAAGTTATATTCTAGAGACAGAAAAAAAAATAAAAACCACCAACAGTACTGAATTCATTAAGGTTTGAGTTAGAATTCATTCATTTTTTTATATGTATATAGAACTTGAGATCAAATACATTTTATCCCTATGACACATGTGGAATTTCTTTCTCTGTAGACTTTGTCAGCTTACTCACCTATATGAGCCTTTAAAGGAGGAAGTACATCCTGCTGAAGTATACCCATGAATCACAAAGCAGGGGCTCAATTCCATTGTGTACTCTTGTAGATTTTGTAGATCTACAGAGTTGTTAGTGGTTTCTTTAGAAAAGAATCTCATGGAATTGCACATTCGCTTATTAAATGAGCTCAGAAGATTTTCTCCTAACCCTTTCACTTTTTTTAACCCTTTCACTTTTAATAGTCCTTTTGTGTATAATCGGCTACTCAAGAACTAGAAATTGTGTAGTCTATTTATCTTCTTTATTTTATAAATTTCACTTGAACGTTACTAACTTCATGGAGACGCATGTGATTGGATGATAACATTTTTTATTCAGTCAGCAAGAGAGCTACTTGTAAAAGCATTGTGGTGAACACACACAGCCCCTGTTCCCCCACCACACACACACACACATCAGGTTTTCCATAAATTTTATATTGTTTTACTTACCCTAATGTAAAGTAACAATGAAATAATATTTTCTTTGATTCCTCTGCCAGATTAAACTATGAGATAATCAAGTTCTTATATTATCGGAGGGAATAGGCAATGGATCAGTATAGGTTAAATTTTTGAACTGTGAGACACCTCAGATGTAATGAGGATTCTTTTATTTAGTAACATATTGGCCAACTGCTTAAAGTTGTATTATTTTTTAATCTTTAAATATTTAATTTCTGAGCCTGCTGGTTAGTCAAAGGAGTAGGAGCTGGAATAAATCATGATATTTGCTTTACTTTTATTTTAGGAGGCATTACTTTCTATGTCTGCATTACTTCAGCTTGATGCCTTTGGGTTGAAACTTAATGATAATCCCCTGACAATGTCAATGATCTCTGCCTATTATATTTATGAACTCTGAAACAGATTGGGACAAATTCTAGTTAAGCTTAAGTTAAGTGTTTGGTTTTTCTAAATTCTCTCTATATTTCAGATGGAATTTTGTCCCTCTATTAAGCTGTTATTCTAATGGATTTCTTGTGTACAATTTATCAAATGCTATCTTTTAGGAGCAGCCTTTCAGTGTTGTGTAATGTAAGATTATTACTGCATATAGCACAAGTTAGTAAAGTAGTTAGTAATACATTTTTATGAATGACACTTTCTAAATTTAAGATATAACCATTCTCTTCTATCAGAGCTTGAAACATTAGATATGGTGAGTTTTCCTTTAATAAAAAAAATGATCATTTCTCTTCATTTATATACTGCTCATTAGGTCTTTGAAAGTATTAAGTGAAAATGTATACAAAATGCTTAGTGAAATGTGGCACACAATAAGCATTCAATGAACAATTCCTATTATTATACATAATATATTTATAGCTCTTAATGATATTAAAATATTAATAGTGTAATAAGTACAATATCTAGTACAAAATAAGTAATAAATACTAATTATGTTAATTAATAGGTCCCTTGATAATTTTTTTTATTAACTGGGGTGCTAAGACAATAATGGAAGGAAGGTCAAGGCAAACTCTATAGTATAGTAAAACAACTAGTCAAAACATCGCACAAAATTTAGTTAAAATTTACATTTAATAAACTTTTTCTTCTTGTGGTAGACAACCATATCAAAGTAGAGAATATGTTCTATAATGTGAGAACACTAAACACCATATGTTTGTGAAAAATCTCTGAAAGATTAACCTTAAAAATAATCTATTATTGTCTTCTATTTCTTAGTTCTGATCTTTAGTTTTTTACAAGTGATGGAAGTTAGAAATTAATCTTTTTTCTTCCACTCCTAACATTTTATCAATTAGCAAATGAAGAGATGTCAGCAAAGTACCATCTGGTCAATCATCAAATGATTGTTAAAGACAGTAAGCGCTCTCAGGATTAAGTATCTTTCCTTTGTTTCACATAAATGTCCTGTTTACTAGCTCCTTACTCCAAATCCAGTTTAGAGAGCTACTAGAAAAGTCTTGAGTACTGACCAAGTACCTGCATGGTATATGTAACACAGATTCCGTAGGTAATCATCATTTTAGAGATGACTAAACTGAAGTTTAAACAGGTTGGCTAATTTGCTCATGGTCACACTGGTAGTAAGTAGTAGAGTTTGGCTTCGAATTCGTGCCTTTCTGATCCTAAACCCATGCTTTTCCTATCATGTTTCCTTCATTCGCCCAACCTAAATAAGTTGCCAAAAGTGTTTTCTGAAAGCTAAACCTCAACTTTATTTATTTTTTTAAAGATTTTATTTATTTATTCATGAGAGACACACACAGAGAGAAAGACAGAGACACAGGCAGAGACAGGCAGAGGGAGAAGCAGGCTCCATGCAGGGAGCCTGATGTGGGACTCGATCCCGGGACTCCAGGATCACGCCCTGGGCTGAAGGCAGGAGCTAAACCACTGAGCCACCCAGGCTGCCCAAACCTCAACTTTAGACTTCTGAGACTTCCCAGTTGTCACCTATGTCTTATTGTGAGGTCTTTTATCTTTGAATCACCAAAGGAAAAGCTGTGGAGTTGGAAGGAAGAAGAAAAGGAAGGGTGTGTGGGGATGAGTGGGTTTATGGTGGTAGGGTAGGAGGCAGAGGTGATGAACATTCTTCCCTGGCTTTCTCTCCATGATAAAACTCTTACCTTTATTCCCAAGAGGAAAAATGTAGAAGTCTTCCCTTCTTGGGAAGTGTAAAACTATCTCAACTCAGTTCCTTTCCATCAGTGATTGACTAGCAACTCCAGCCAAAATTCTAAATATTTTCTTTTCCTTTCCAAAGGTAACTCTTAAACCTTCCCTCCTACTTAATCTTCATAATGTACTGAGGTAATTTATCTTGCAATATTTTGCAGGTTCCCCTAGGAATGTCCTTAACAACTGACTTCCATACAAACTTTCTGGGAAAGTTTAGGAGATCAAATCCTTATCACTAAATAAAATAGAACATTTGAGTGGAAATTTAATAACAAATTAGATTGGTGTCATTACAGGAGAATAAATGAAACTTTGGGGCTTTTTTTTTTTTTACATTTACAGTGGAAAAGTCAACAAACTCCATTATACAAGAGACGAGAAAAAAAAAGATTTTTCTATTTTTTGGCTTATTGTGCAATATCACTTTTTACCACATCGACCTCCAAAGCAAATCTTAAACTTGGTCTCTCTTTCCCATTGCCACTGCCTAGTGCCTTGTGCCTTGATGATTTGCAAGCATTCCCAGTGGAGTGTTCATTAGGAAGAAGTTTTCATTAGAAGGAAGTACATTTTTCCTTTACCAAATACAAACCCTAGTACAAGGAAGAAAAGATACTTCTTTCACTATCTTTAAACCAGGGCTTCCACTTGTTTTCCCATATGAAAAGTTTCCAAATTTCTTCAATCTACCAGAAGACTACTGAGAAAAGGCATCAAGGAACAGCTAGCTGGAGTAGCCTCCTTTTTGGCCCATGGGCTCCTGTCATCCTCCCACTCACGTGTTTTTCAAATAATCCATCTTTCTTGTGTAGAGATTTTTGGAAAGCTGAGAAATTTGAGAAAAACGCATTCTTAAAATGTTATGCCCTATTTTTTTTAATAAAGGATCTTAAGGAAATAAAGGTGACTCTCCTCTATCAGCACTTCTGATCACCTTCAGTAATTCTACTAATCCTCTGCATTCTTTTCAATCTTGCTCCATGCTTTGGATTTTATGCCATAGTTTGAAGGTTCTATTTCATCAATTTTTCTCTTCCTTCTATTCCTTAAAGCTATATCTTTGTTTAGTAAAAAACTGAGAATGAAATATCTCTTGCTTTGTAGATACTTTTCACACACATTTTTTGCAATTGTATCAAGTCAGAGAAAAGTGTTTGTGTCTAATGGGTAAAGCCAAATGGCTAAATGGATCCTGATTTAATGGATAAAGTTAATTTGACTACTCTATAACAAAAGTCTACTTGTACTGGAAGTCTGTTTAGCTTAAGGAGACATTAAATCTCCATGAGTCAGTATCCTCCTATGAGACACTGGTTTGGTGGTGATGGTGGGGGAGATGCAAGAGTACTAATAATAATATTAAAATAAAATAATTTTGACATTCAACAATACTATCTATTCTAAACTGATGTCAACCAGAAAGATACCAGAAAATAGTTGACTGAAACAAATATAGATGTTTCTGGAATTATCAAAGGAGGCTAGTTTCTGGAGAGTGCTGTCAAGTCATATCTCTCAGGGAATATGCTCTTTGAGTGGGAAGAAGCTAAGAGGTGAGGTTAAGAGACCCTCACCATTTGGACATATAATTAATTAGATTTATCAGTAATACTTTAACTTATATTCATAAATATTTGAGGTAGACATTAAGTAATCATATTTAAAAATTCTTTGATAATGTGTGTTTGAGAACAATAGGTAGTAAAGAAAATTCCTGTACATAAATATTTTTACATACAAATTATTATATGAATTATTAAAGAAAAATAGATAATCTTTGGTATTCACTCACCAACATAGTCTCTAGCAATGAGTCCTTCAGAACACTAGCATTTTATTTTTATATAGGCAACCCTTACTATATTTTCATAGGTCTTTGAACCTTATAATATTCATTTCAACAAACATCTGTAGAAGCCATAGTTTGTGTGTGTGTATGATAAACTGTATTATATTTAAAATGAATGTGTATACAGTATTAAAGTATGCTAATATCCATAAGGAAAGAATTTTTTACCTTCTAAATTAATTTTCTGGTTTTTTTTTATGTCTAGAGCTGATTAATTTTTTAAAATTGTATCCTAAATATGCTTTATCCTGCCAACCCACAACTACATAATTCTGTGATGTAAGGGCTTATTAGTCTTATTTTTCCGTTTTACTGACTACCTTAGCAACATCAATAATTAGACATAAAATGACCTGCAGTTATATGCAACAATGTGGATAAACCTTAACAATATAACATTAGTAAAAATAATTAAATTTCAAAACATTATCTGCAGCATAATAGCATTTTATAAAGTTTAAAGCAATCAAAATGTATACATATTAAATACATACTATATATACATATATGTTTATACACAAACATAAATTTAGGCATACCTATAGATAGATAAAACTATATGAAAAGGAAAACAAATAAATAGAAAACATAAGAATCAGGATAATGGTTATCTTAGGTGGGAGAGGCAAGAATATAAGATAGGGGGATGCCTGGGTGGCTCAGTGGTTGAGCATCTGCCTTTAACTCAGGGTGTGATTCCAGGTCCCGGGATCGAGTCCCACACCAAGCTCTCCACAGGGAGCCTGCTTCTCCCTCTGCCTATGTCTCTGCCTCGCTCTCTGTGTTTCTCATGAATAAATAAATAAAATCTTTAAAAATATATGTATAAGATGGGGTAAACTATATGGATAGATATAGATTATTATAAAGCTTCTAGCTCTTCTTTTAGGGTCTTAGTTTGCTAGTGTTTCTTAATTCATTTAAAAAATAGCCAACTATATGAATTAAAGTAGGCCAAGCATGGACCAGTAATGAGTATGCATCATGTGCCAAGGATTATGATTAATTCAATTCTGTACACCTCAGGGGTGGGAGTGGGGGAAGCCATAATCACTCTATTAGTTGTCTATTGCTACCAAAAAAAAAATTATCTCAAAATCTAATGGGTTCAAGCAATAAGCATATATTATCTCTCAGGGATCTCCCAATATCAGGAATTCAGAAACAGCTTAGTGAAGTGGTTCTGGTTTCAAAACTTTCATGATGTTACAGGCAAGATGTCAACAGGGGTTGCAGTCATCTGAAGACTTGACTGGAGTTAGAGGATCCATGGTGGCTCACTTACAAGGCTCATAAGTCAGTGTTGACTGTTGGACTCAGTCGCTTGCCACATAAACCTTTCTATAGGGCTGCTTGCGTGTCCTCATGACATAGGGGTTGGCCACTCCAGAGTGAGTGATACAAAGGACTAAAAAGGTGCAGTAATGGCTTTTCTGACCCAGCGTCACATAGCACCACTCTCACCACATTATATTGTTCACACAGGCCCATGTCGGCAGGACTATGAAAGGGTGTGAATGCCAGGAGACAGGGATAATGGGCAGGGCGGGGGGGGGGGGGGGGGGGGGGAGGTGCTCATCTTGGAAGCTGGCTACCACACAAACCAAACTGACTTACCGTGAACATCTAGCATTTTTACCTACTGCTACTCTTAAATTCCAAACATTTCTCCTATTCTGTTCTTTGTGGCTTTGAAGAATTTGTTCTCTCCAGAGTCAGAACAATAAGAAAAAACTTTCTGCTTGGATAGAATAATACCAACTAGCATTCTAATTTCAGTCTTTCCATTTAATGTCTTAATAAACAATATAGTAGCTTTCTTCCGCAAGTGCTTTCAATTGTTTTGAGCTGTATATATTTTTTTCTTTTCCAATTCTGGAATTCCTCATTGTTAACCTTCTAGATTATATCCTTCCTAAATTTCCTTGGAATTATTAATCATTTTGTTATTATCATGGATGTCCCTCCAAACTATAGATTTATTGATTTGCCTAATTAAAAGTTTCCTATTGTTTACTTCATAATATTTACCCAGGTGGTTTTTCATGCATTCAGCACACATGAAACATGTTTATAGATAACACATCATGTGCCCAGACTGGCAGTCTCGGTGTCAAGCAGAATTGGGAAGGTATGGGAGTGAAAATATATAGGGAAAAGAGGAGTGTTATAAGGGAAGGTAAAGGCAAAATGTAAAGTAAAAATCAGATAAAATAGTTGGAAAGATCCTCAATTGTCTTATAATCCTCTTCTATTTGTAAGAACTATACTTCAACTGTGCCAATTCCATAGTTGATTGTCACACTTAACGGTCAACTGAGAATCATGTAACAAAACTCCAAGTTCAGGGTGTGTGAAATTTTAATACCTCTGGGACTTTACACTCCTCCTTCTGGCTGAGATACCTTAAAGTGGGGACCCACTTACCTGATGGAACATAAAAGTGTGTCTATATTTATGTTTAATAATAAGACAAATATTTATGTTTAATAATAAGACAAACTTGTCTAGTACTTTATAGGTAACCGAAATTGGCCACACAAAGAGTCTCTCTCCCACTATTGCTTCAGTGCTTTTCAAAATGCATGCAGGCAAATAAACGGCAGAGGGATCAACTAAGAATATGCAACATGTTTGTTGTCCCCCAGTGATACCCTGTACATTTCCCAGCTCACATCTATAAAGAAGGGGATTTTCATTAGAGGGTTTCTTTTTTTTCCTTATTAGAATTCATTTCATTAGCCATAGAATAGAAAGAAGATTATTTAGAACAAGAAGCCACCAGCACAACAAAAAAGCACATGGAACAACTAAGAAAATTCGGCAGCCTCAAAAGAGGAATACTCATAAAGGAATAAGCATGTTCCAACCATATGTTTTTAGGTAATCATTTACAAATGTATCCAACCACATGAAAACTAAAAATAGCCATTTTGGCGGGAAAGATGACCCCTTTTCTTAACAGTGAAGATTTTAGCATGTTTATTTTTCATACAAATGGAGAGATGATTAATGATGTCATAAAATTTTTTTCCTTGAATTTTTGCTTAGCCAAGGACTTGTAGTTTAAGTCACTTGTAGTCTAATTCGAATTTTGCAGCCTTTTGATAACAAGGCAAGTACCCTTTTACTAAATCAGATCTAGAAATAATATATCTTATATCCTGGAATTGCTTACAGTATGTCTAGGATTGGATACCATAATCTCCAAAGAAGTAAATGACTAGTGAAACAATGAAAAAGGACTGGCCCACATTCACTTATTTTTGGAATTCATTTACCTAGTAAGCTTCAAACCTGGTAGATTGAACCAGAAGAGTCTTAGAATCCAAGGTTGCCAAGTTTGGGAGGTAATGAGAATTAGCTAGAAAGATTTCCAAGAAAGCCTAAACTCAATTAACTTGCTCAGGCTAAGTATTTAAAACCTAAAGTTTGCAGTTTTCCAACCTGTTCTGATCTCAGCCAGACATTGGCAATCAAGAAAAAACGGTCCTTTTGTGGTACTGCAGCTACCACCACTGTCCTAGATGAAAACTACGAAACATCAGGGTGCTCACAAATGAAATCCCACCTCCAGTTCCACTCCACCAAAATGTCCCTTTTCCACTCTGAGCTATTTGTTCATTCCTGGATTGTCAATATCAGTTAAGTGTTGATCATATTCTAGAACATCAAAGTAATTAGCAATAAGGTGTGAAAGAGGTTTACGGGTTCACCAGAGAGATTTGCATTTTAAAAGAGGGTCTTGTTAAACACAAATGAACTTCTAATAGAATGTGTGAGAGATTTTTTTCTCCAAAGGATGGGGGAAGATATCTAGCTCTCTTTTTCAGCCCAGGATACCTTTTCCTCTCTGCAGTCTCTTGCCATTCACTCTTCTTTTTGTTCTACACCTTTTCACGCAGAGCATATTTAAAATTGAGAATAATTGGGTAGAGGGTTAATTGATAGAACCTTGTACAAACCGAAATATCTTGGAGGCCTCAAAATAGGTAAAAGAGCTCCAATCTCAGAGGAGTCAATTTAAACATACCAAAACGCCCTGCATTCCAGTATTATCTCTCCTTTTAGGGTATTTACCTGTCTAATTATTGCGATGAAGAATAATTTATCCAAACTCTTCCCACAATTACTAAAAACTCTAAGGAAATGTCTTTTAAACAATGGCAAGGTGGTGGAAACTCAGAGTTTTTGTTTGTTTTGTTTTGCTTTATTTTGTTTTAAATGAAATCATTTGTTACATTCAAGTCGATGAAAAACTAAAAACACTTCCCATATAATTTTTGACATCAGGTAGATTAAAGGAATTAAGTCAGAACACCTGGGTATTTTTCTGAGACAGAGAATCTAGAATTTCAGAGAAGAAAAGGCAGAACATCAAGAAGATAGAAGAGTGTATCTACAGGGATCCAGGAATGTCTTAGAAAAATGTGGTGAGTAAAAAGAATATCTTTCTGCTCCAGAAACTATAGCCCTTCTCATCTAGCTCCTCTTACTGCCATGTTTCCCTTTTCTTTTGAAGCAAGATTATCTCTGTCAGAAACTACGAATAAAATATTTGACCAGAGTCCCGTGCTTTAAAGCTCAGCCTTTCGTTCTCTGGCCTCAATACACAAGGTCCTTAGTCTTTTCTCCTTTGATATTTGTGGGCCATCAATGTCCATGTACAGGGCTTGCCCAGAAATGTGATGAAACTGTCAGCAGAGAGTCTAAAGAGAGACCCCTGCCCTCTCACCTGTGGCTCAGTCTTAGCTGCTGTTGGCAGTTTTTCTTCATTCATACAAGTGTCCTAGAAATTGTCAAAGGGAAAAGCTGTTTTTATTATTTAAAAAAAAGAGTAACTATATTGAAAATATGTCCCCTTTTTTTTTTACAGTATTTATAGCTCTTTCACTTCTGGTTTCTAAACTGTCCTTAAGGACAGTTTAGAAGGGGTTAATAATAATGATGTTCACAGAGATTATTTGAATTTGCCAATTGAGCGAATAGTTGAATTAGGTTTCACATCCAAGATACAAAGAATTTCATTTCAGATCTTGTGCTTTTTTCATTATAATAAATTTTAAGGGGAAATAAGCTTTCTTGTTTGGAATAGGGCTAACAAAAAAGCCAGTACTACCTAAAATTACGAATCCTAAATAATTCATTGAAATATGATTTTCCAAAATTACTCTCATTTACGTAAACTTTTAGATGGCGAAATCTCTCTAGTTAAATCATTGGGATTAAAGTAATAAGCTTTCAGTTTATTTCTCTCTTTACAGAAGTTAACCAATAGTGATTACTTTAATTTGCCCTACAGAGAGCGATTATCACTGCAAATGGTGCTATAAATAACTTTCCTTAAAGCTTATATGTAGATAGCCCCATAATTTATCATCCAAACTGGTACACTTTTGAGAGTAAAAGTGACCTGTATTAATAATTGTGCTTGGACAGTTGGAACTAGAATTATTCTGAGTAAACTGGGAGATATGGTTACCCAATTTACAAGACATAATCCTGATTCTGAGAGTGATGGGTTTTGAGTGAAAAAAAGCCAGCAAAATGAAAATCCATGTATCCGACCTATGACTTGTCTTGATTTCCAGCTCCCATGAAGTTGGTTGTTTTTTCTTTTTAAAGACTTTATGTATTTGAGAGAGAGAGAGAGAGAGAGCAGGGAAAGGGCCTGAGGGAGCCAAATGTGGGGCTCAATCTCAGGACCCTAGGAATCGTGACCTGAGCCAAAGTCAGACCCTTAACTGACTGAGCCACCCAGGCACCCCAAAGTGGTTCTTAATAAGCACTATTCAACACTTCAGTCTCATGTTCTGCCCACAAGTGATGGAGTCTTACATCCATTAAGACCAAGTCAGAAGGAAAAGTGTCACCTGCTGAGATTCAAACCCTAATTTTTTATACTACTTGGTAGTTGGAAGTTCCCATCTAAGCTTTAACTATATAGTATATAACCCAGACTTTCAGACCAATAGACATGTTCTATGCAGTATTCCTCAGTAAACTTTAGTCACTTTTATAGGGGTCTAAGAGACAAACATTAAATCAACACTTGAAATTTTAAAAGGGAAAATCTATTCAGCAGCTAAATTGTTTTTACAGCTGACCAAAATAATATTATATAATGGAAAAATCTTAAGTTAGTAATTAATTTTTAAAATCACACTGCTAAAAAATAGATTTTTATATACCAAAGCTAAATACAATAGCATAGGGCTGTGTTTAATCTTAGAACAAACATCCTCATAACAGGCACAAAAAATAAATTTTATTTTGAAAAAAGATACTATTTATGAGAATGTATTGCTATGCATCATCAATGTAACAGTCTTCCAATTTTGCCTATAAAATGCTGTATTGAAAAGTGACACTCTGAGATGGTACAATCAACAGAGTAACACTACCAGAAAATGGTAGATGGAAAAAGAGTTTGACAGTTACTTCCAACTGTTGCTGAATTATTGGGAAATTCTTCAAATGAGATTAATTTTCTCCACCTAGCTTAAGAAGTATTTTCCTAGTCAGTATAAAGTTCAAATTAATTTCATTAGATTCCTGGAAAAAAATGTCAGTTTTTTGCAATTTAAATTTTTATGTGAGGTAGAAAGTTTCCCTTCTGGACAAGTTGCAGCCTGGAAGTGGTCAAATGTCTGGGGTTGGGGAGGGGGGAACTAATGAAACTTTGTTGTGGAATAGTTCACAAAGGAATACAAGATGTGTTACATAATGCAGCCCTTTGTTTGTGGAGGCTCTGACAAAACACTGCAGTTTGAGCTCAAGCTGAAAGCGGCCACCAAAGTCCTCCCTAACTCCAGGCAGCTCTGAGTCTTTTTCCCCACCTCCTGCTATGATTACTCTGGCTTCTGATTAAATCACACCTTATATTTAAGGTCACTAACCTAAAACGACCCAAAGCTACTTATTTCTCTGAATGGTTCCCCATTACTTGTAATATTTGGAAGGCTTGCAAATAGCTCCTGTCCCAGCTTTAGTAGTCTTCTCCAAAAGCAAATGCTCTAACAATTTCCTCATGCATGGGTTAAACCTCAGGTGAAAGATTTTGGAAGCTAATTAGCATGCTAAGGACTTGAGCATTTGGGTGAGTCACAGTCATGCTATCTAAGGGACAGAGAAAGTGTCTTTTTACAAGTGATATTTAACAAGTGCTGGTTCCTCACTGAGTTTTAATATAGCTGAAACGCCATTGCATTGTCTTCTTTGTATTTAATAGAAATCTTGTTTATATGATCTCTTCTTTAAAACATCCATCCCTTTGGGGCATATTCTAATGTTTTATTTCTTACTTAAAATACATTTCTATGAATTTTGGAAAATCTTTAAAAATGTCTTTTATTATATGAATAACTGAACTAGGCTGTAACAAATTCCTCTCATTGAACTTCTTATTTTAGACTCGATTTTTTTTTCATTCTTGACCTGGTTTGTCTTTTCATATCTTAGTACAATTTTCCCCTTTGCTTTCAGAATGAGAATTTCATTACATGTATTGAATGTCTAGTATATATAATCGAGATGTGAAGCAAATGAGTATTTATTAAATGCCAAGAATGTAACCAATGTTTGTCATCTAGTTAGGAAGAGTAGTTAAGATAATTTAAATTATGAAAGTTATTTCTTGGTTAGAAAAGTGTTCAGTAGCAGAAATCTTGACCTGAGTGGCTTAAACAAATAGGGGTTTGTGTTTCTCACAAAACACCAAGTCCAGAGGTAGGGAGTTGCTGGTGTGTGATAAAGTCAAGGCCAACATCTCTGAGGTTCTCTTTGCCTTTTGTTCATGCTTGTTGCTTTAGGATCACAAAATAGTTGCTGCAACTCCAAGCATCATGTCTATGTTCAAAGAAGGAAGAGGGGAATATCAGGTGTAAGGAAGTGTTGAATCACTATATTGAACACCTTGAAACTGTGTCAACTAACTGGAATTTAAAATAAAAAAAAGAAGAAGAAGAAGAAGGAAGAAAGGAGGTAGCAAAGGATCGCTTTTTACCCCTACCTTTATCAAAAAAGAAAAAGCTTTCTCAGAGGCCGGCAGATTGCCACAGAGATCTTTCTGAGTAGAACTGGTCCCAAAGCCATCCTTGGTTGCTAGGGAGGCAAGGAAATCAGAGTCAGATTTGTCATAATTTGTTCAGAAGTATCATAGTTCATCATGCAGGACTGGGCACATTCCATTCTGAACAAAATAAGGGTCTGTAAGTAGGAAGAATTGGGGGAATGGATATTGGGTAGGTAACGGTGTCAACTCTAGCTATATGGTCAAAACAAAAGGAGAGTTAATGTGGACCACAAAAACTACAAAATGATTTATGTGGAGGTAGAACAAGATAAGTAAAGCAATTAGATCAATGAAAGAATAACAATAGGACACTCCAACTAAGGGAAGAACAAAAGCTTAAAAGCAGGAACATATATGCTATATATGGGAAGTAGCCACTTCATTGTGAATTCCTTAGTTCTTTGAAGGCAGGAAGAAAGCCTTATTTCTATTTATTTTCCTAGTATCTCACACACAGTAGATGCTTATTGAATCACAGTAAATGAATGCATATAATATTCCAACCCAGAAGTCCAGACATGACTTCACAAATTATGGAGATGATAGAAGAGAAAATTGAAAATGTAGGACTCCCTTGACAATACCAGGATAAAGGCAAACACTAATACAGTCCAGCGATACTCCTGAGTACTTGTTGGGAAAGAATGGAACCTAGGATGCCTTAGCAAGGTAGAGCAAGGACGTGGAGGCTGAGATACCAAGTTAATAACTTGAGCTTGATCTTTGAAAGCCCGATTATGTTTCTGGAATCCAGTTTTGGTAATACACAAACAACAATGTCCGGCACTGTTCTTCTAACTCGTTAGAAGCACCAAGCCTGCTGCTATTGTTGCTCCTTTTGCTCCAAGTTCTGTTCTCTTTGACCTTCAGGGATTTCCAGTGTGCTAGGAGCTTTGGAAAAATGCAAAGTAGCTCATTGGAGATTTCCTAGATTACTACTCTCCAACAATTGAAATTTTATTCGGCATCTGTTGTATGCCAGTCACCCTGCTGAAGTTTTTAGGAGATGATTGAAATAACCCTGACTGCAAATTATTTACCTTCTAATTAATAATTTAAATGTTTTGATTGATTTAAGGTAAAAGAAAGGAAAAAAAAATAAAACTGTTCCAAAAAAAAAAAGAAAAGAAAGAAATCAAATCAGTCAAAAGGATAGTTTGACTGGCTTTATGGTTGTGGTACTAATTTAACCAGACAACTGATCCAAGAGTCAAACAAACTTGTTTCTGCAAATACTATACAAGTAACTCCCACCAAAGGGAAATTGCCTCTCTCACTATAGGGCTGCTTTTTTTTTTTTTTTAATTTAACAAAGGATAAAGTATCTTGTCCTATTTTATTCCCCAAAATCTAGAATTTAAATTTGGGTTACAGGCTACAATATGGCTTAATAGTAGACCGAAATAATAGATAAAAATAATATCATTTTTGAATTGCACCTTCATGAATCCCACATAACTTCAAAGATTTGACACTAACCTTTTTGTTTGTACAGCCTTGATTTTACCTGAGAAATATGACAACAGATTAGGGGATAGGCACAGTATTAAAACAGGCAACACTAGTTAGTTGGCATTTCTAGCATACTTATGGTCTATGGCCATTTAATGAAGTTTACTTTGTTACTTTGGGTTTCAGCCTCCCTGGTTAAATTAGAAGATTTCAGATTTAGTTGAACTAAGAGTACTTCTTATTTGACAAAGGAACATCCATTTTGTTTTAATTGACTGAGTGATATATTCAGTGGCAGATCTTTAACAACTCCTCCAAAGACATAACATTGAAAATATTGCACTTGGATAAGTTAATATATCTGGGCATCAGTTTTATCATCTGCCAAATGAGTTTACTGGTCTTATTCGATTTCTAGCTACTTTCAGCTCTCAAATTCTATGATCTTATTTTTCAGTTCAATTCAAGGTATATTAGTGTAATACTTACATAATGCAAACCAATATGGTCGAATCTGGATAGATACAGAGGTGAATAACATAATATTTTTATGTAAGTAGCTTATAATTTGATGCATTCAAGGTTGAGATGTCTATTTCCTAACACATCCTAGCTCCAAATGTTTGGGGTGTCATTTATGAATGAGGGTATATAATTTATTCCCAGATGGGTGCAGATTCATTCATCTGTCAATTTTTCTCATATCTGGATTTGAAGAACCCCAAAAAAGGGTCTGAACTATCATGTTAACAATATTGTGCATTTGTATCCCACCTTCACTGCAAAGAATTTAGAGCATTTTCAGAACCATTCAGAACTATTATCTCATTCATCCCTAAAGAATCCCAGTGCATGTAGAAAAGGATATAGTGCCCTAAAGTGTCCTCCATACTGGATCCTTCCTTGTTCCCTGTTCAAACAGCAGCTTAGCCATTGATGATTTCAGTTGTACCAACTGGGGGAAAAAGCATAAGGGAAGAATGGTGTGTGTATGTGTGTATGTGTGTGTGTGTGTGTGTGTGTGTGTGTGTGTGCAGCAACACTTGTGATAAGCAAGCTGTGTGTGGTACCATGATATAATGTTTCGGTGTTGGGGGTGCATTAAAATTAGAAGTGAAAAAGGGGCACCTGGGTGGCTCAGTTGGTTAAGCATCTGCCTTTGGCTCAGGTCATTATCTCAGAGTCCTGAGACAGAGCCCTAGTTGGGTTTCTTGCTCAATGGGAGCCTGCTTCTCTCTCCCCCTACCCCTCCACCCCCACTGGTGTGCCTGCACTCTCTCCCTCCCTCCTCCTCTCTCCTCCTCTCTCCCTCTTTCTCAAATAAATAAATAAGATCTTTAAAAAAAATAAAATTAGAAGTGAAGAGAAGTTGGGGACTCCTTCATCAATCTAATTCATAAACATTTGACTATAGAGACCCAACAGGCATAAAGAAACCTGTACTTATGCTAGGTGAGAACATTATTCTAAACATGTTACCCTGAAAACTATGCCTACGTCTTGGTGTCACTTGGATTTTCCTAGCCTGCTTTCAAGAGGAGTCGGGAACATAGGAAATTTCCCCCCACCCCCTTTTTTTTAAAAAAACAAATCTTCCAAGTAGCTCCTTGGAAACAAGTGATTATATTTCCTTCTTTCCCTAAATCTTCCTAGGTTGTAAAAAAAAGTCATATCCATGTTTAGTCTCATGGTTTCCTTAGTTAAAAAATTTGCATCTGAGGCCTAGGAAAATGTTTGGCCTTCACAATTGAATGTTTAAACAGGTGCACACCGCACTGGGCTGGCTGAGGAAAGGTAGTCTCCTCCTTCTGGAAACCCTGACGTTAAGAGAATAATCCTTGTGTCGGCTTTCACAAGTGCTTGTGAAGGAAAGTTCAGGTAATTCTTAAATCTTATTACCTGGTTACTAACCAACTTGCCCCCCCCCCCCATTCTGTGTTCTCATGAAGAAATTGATTTAATAGATTCAAGATATTATTAAATACATTCTGCATTAATATTATATGTCCTCTTTGAATCCAAGTGGCAATACAATAGAATTTCATTTTATAAATAACACCTTTCAAGCTAACACCACAGGGCACAGTACAAAAGAATCAAAATAGAACACAAATGCTGTAATCAAATGCAGACCCCAGGAAGGCTGATTAAAAAGGCATGTTGCTAGTAAGAGCAGCCGACAGGGTAAGTATAGTGGGTCAGAGCAGAAAAGCCTGCTGAACAGAAGGGCAAACTGAAATAAAACGGACTCGCCTGCCTGACTCACATGGACTTAACGGCTCTCCTTTGTCATCATCCCCCTTTGGACTCAGAAATCACAAGGGAGAGGTGTGTGTATGTGTTTGTTGGGGAGGTGGGGATCAATTGTATGTAGGGTCATTAGGTTTATCCGTATGTAGGTTTACTCCTCACACACAGCACAAAGGAGAGAACATCCTAAAGACAACTGCCTGCAGCTGATAGAGATGCCGCCAATGATTGTGAGACAGCCTGATGAGGCTTGCTTTGCTCGATTGATACCACTGGTTTTCAGAAAACACAACTGTGAGGAAGCAAGTAGTTCCTTCCCATAACATCAAGCACCGACAGTACTACTCCTGGCCAAGCATGGGGGAAAATAGGTAAATGAGCGAGATGCATGCTTTGTGGCCTTAGCCTGGTGATAGTCTCCGCTCCCTAGGACCCTCTTCTCGCAGAACTGCTTTCTATCTTTGGCCTCCCACCAACACAACCGTTCCTGATATCAAGGGTTTGTATTTTAAAACCCTACCTCTAATTAGAGAATAAAAGTTTCAAGCCTCTTTTTCTTTTTCTTTTTCTTTTTCTTTTTTTTAAAGATTTATTTATTTACTTGAGACAGAGAGAGAGAGAGAGAGCAGCAGCAAGCATGAAAGCAGTGGGAAGGGCAGAGGGAGAGGGAGAAGCAGACTCCTGGCTGAGCAGGGAGCCTAACATGGGGCTCAATCCCAGGACCCTGAGTTCATGACCTGAGGCGAAACCAAGAGTCAGACACTTAGCCAACTGAGTCACCCAGGCACCCCTAGGCCTCTTTTTAAAGGAATTAAGGACTTTGGTGAAACAGGGACAGTATTTCAGCAAGATACTTCCCTATCTATATGTAAAACCAGTTCTAAGAATCATCACTGTATACCTCGAGGAAAGTACCAAATTGATCATTTCCTGATGCTTCTCTATTTGATATTGAGGATTCAACAATATAAGACAGAAACTGTAGAAAAAATTTCCTACTAAATATATGATAATTTTTTTCTGAAAAGAGCAACCTATACTTAACAGCCTCCCCAAAAATGAGTCAACAGCAAATATGGATTCTGGAGTCAACAAAAGGAAAAGGGAGGAAAAAAAAGGAAAAATGTTAATTGAGGCGATTTTTACCTCTCTTGAAGCTGTGGGTTTTTTGTAATGCTCTCTGATTATCCATTTAGTTGAAATTCTGGACTGGGATCACTGATACATAAATTTAAGTCAATAGCTCAGCATTTCTGTACATCTTTTTTTTAATATGCAAATTATAAACAATTAAAACATGAGCAGCATTTGAGGGTGAAAGGTTATTATACAAATACTAGTATTGCTATTTTTTTAAAAATATATTTTATTTATTTACTTGAGACAGAGACAGTATGAGTGGTGGGGGAAGGAGTAGAGGGAGAAGGAGAAGCAGACTCTCCACGGAACAGGGAGCCTGACTACGGCGATCCCAGGTCTCTGATATCATGACCTAAGCCAAAGGCAGATGCTTAACTGATTAAGCCACCCAGACACCCTGAGTATTGATTACTTGTAATCGAATCTTATTTTCCTTAATTCTGACAGTGTTTATTCAGTTAGGCAGTCAATTTATTAGTAAAAATTAACAGGATTAAGTAAGTTGAGAACAATGGATTATAATCAGCATATTATTTTTATAAAATATGTGACAAATAATTATAATTGCTAGTTATCAATACATTGCCTCTCAAGTCCAAATTTAGCCTTTCTTACCTTCTCTTAAAAAAAAAAAATATCTAAGTCCTTTAATTATGTTTCTTTTCCAAGCTGGTGTGAGTGCACTTTTGTCAATAGGGGTTCGGAGAGACATTACAGGAGGAAAAAGTTTTCCTTGCTGGTTCCTGGGTAATCCTTTGGCAGCTTCCAGCAGTATGCATAGTTTCTCAAAGGCCTGGCTCCTCTAGCACACACATCTGCTTTGGTATCCAGCAGCTGAAGAACATGTAGCTTCTTCAAGGCCCAACGACCAGCAGTTTCCTCCAGCACCCACCACACATGCATGCACGCTCATGCATGCACGCACACGCACACACACACACACACACACACACATTAGGTAGTAAGTGTAATAGAGTGCCTGAGATGAGACAACTCCCTGTGAACAGCTTCCTTGCTCCCTAGAATGCAGATTTCCAGCAAGATCTGCTAATGCAACTCTCTAGCAATTTCTCTGCCATTCATTCATCAGTATCTGTACCTGGTCCTCCAAGATCTGGGTGCCATTCCAGGGTTGGAGGGAACTCCTCCTTGGGCACTGTATCTCAGCCCTACAAGTACCAGTTGCCCCTTATATTTGCTATTCTTATATAATTTAGAATTCTCTTTACTTCTTACTAGCTACTCCCTCATTACTGCAGTCTGCTGTTATAGTTAATAATTCTTTATATTAAACTTTTCCTCCTCAAATTGCTGTGTGGTTTCCCTCTCCTAATGGACCCTAATACATACCCAAAGAATATTAGAATAATCTGTATTCTTTGGGAGTATGGAAAAGTAAATATGATAAGCCATCTCTTTATAGAATGGATTATCATTGATATAAGGCACCTTATCTAGGTAGAGCTAATAGATGAACAAAAATTTTTGAGAATCTGATGCTAGATTGAAGGATGATGTAATAATATGATGTTATATACTATTTTAACTATGTATCATTTTAAGGACCATTTTAAAATATTTTACTTGATTTCACTAAGAATGTCTTAAATGTGAACTATAATAAAGCAAACAACCAAAGCCTAGACTCAAAAATAATTTGTTGACCTTGAAAAGATGTTGCAAAATAACAGTGTGATGTGAATTGGTAGATTATTAATGCTAGGATAACAACATCCATCACTAACTGAGAACTTAGAAGGTCCTGAGCATTTTACATTAATTTATTGAATCCTCATAACAATAAAGGTGGATACTGTTATTATCCCTGTTTTACCAGTGGGAAAATAGAGGCCTGGAAAGCTTAAAGAATTGGCCTAGCATGATATGTGTGGTAAATTTCAAAGCCAGAATTTGAACCTAGACTTTCCTGTGAGCCCTGGTTTTTAACCACTGCACTTTGCTTCTAGAACACTACCACTGAAGCAGATAGCATGTTACCTGGGAGAAAAAACACAAAAACTTGTTTTTGTTGTGTTCATCAAATATCCAGGAAAAAAAAAAAAACTTCTCCAAAGTATCCCAGAATGTATACCATACTCTGAGATATATCCGAGACCAGCAATTTCTCACTTGTACCCAACAAGATATGGTCAAAACTAGATGAACACTGGTGATCCAATCCCCAGAACCAAAGTGTTAACAGTGTATCAAAAACCCAGCAGCCGATATTCGGAGCTGAAGTGAAGGCAGATGAAATATTAACAGCAGTTCTAGCAGCACAAAATGAAATATGAGATCCTGTATCAGAAATTATTAGTAACCTGTTAAAAGAAATGCTGAAAAATGGCAGTTACCAAATTAAAACTGGGAAACAGAGCCCAAATGGGAAATTTCGAAAAGTTTGGAGGAAAATAAATGACAGATTGTCCTCTTGGCTCTTATTACTATGCCATCCTAAATCCTACTTGGCAATACATGGTGGAGGTGAAATAAGAACTGCATCACTGCCAGTGCTGGGCCTCAAATTTGTAGTCCTAAGTGTCTGTGATGATGTCTGAGATTGATTGGAAAAGTAGTTGGAATTTGGTAGCATTTAGCTTTATCGAAACTGAAGAGTCTGGAGACTCTTATTATGAAAGGCTTCCTCTCATTTGTGAATTGGCCCCTTTGCTCCACTTTTGGATGGCTGGCTTCCTCCATGCCGAGCTACACTAAATGTTCTACATGGGAAAGTTATTCTCCTTAAACGCCTTCAAATTTAAAGCATCTACCTGGTTATGTTCGTGTTTCTGCCTCCAAATATCTAGCATCAAAAAAAGAGAGAGGTTACAAATACCAAATACCGGGTAGTAAATGAAGGAGATATTTTCCCTTCAGTAACTGAGAGCAGAGAAAGGACTATAAGCAGAGTGGTTGAGCAGTGGATGCCAGAGAGAAAAAGGAAATGAGCTATAGGACCTTAGAATCTTAGTGTTGGCAGAGACTATGGAGTTCATGTGGTCCTACCCTATCATTTTTCAATGAAGAGACTGAGACATGGGGAGTTAAGGGACTTGACTTGCCCTAGACACATAGTTGTTTACTGACAGTCAGGCCAAAAACATTTCCCAGTTCCCAGTCTGGAACTCTGCAGTTCAGCATGCTGTTGCCATCCTCCACTGAAAATTAACACTAACCCAGCCTGGAACATAGAAGAATTCAGCATCTGTGGGGAACAAGAAACATGATGAATTTTGAGATGGAAATCAGTCTGGGACAAGGAGAAGGGAAATGGATGATCCTGCTTGGTTGTGACTCATTGGCCAAGCTTGTGCAAGACATTGTGTGTCAGTTTACACCCCCGTGCTTTCCCACAAAAAATAATAAAACCTTCAGTTGTAATCCCCCAGAGTTTATATTTGATGCATTCAGATTTGATTTGCTTAGCAAACTCTCCTGTGTGCTGGTTATCTGTAGGTATAGATTGGTGGCATTGCTATTGATCCCTGTGATTTACAGGAGCCTAACATTCTTTCTCTAGCAGTAAAATATGTTGGAGTCTTCTCCATAGGACACTCCTCACTGAGGATCAGATGTAGGTTCAAGATACAAGACTTATCTTCTGTTAACCCTTGTATTCTATTAACCTCATGGAGAACTTGGGCAATATATGGGCCTTTTTTTTTTTTTTTAATTTTTATTTATTTATGATAGTCACAGAGAGAGAGAGAGAGAGGCAGAGACACAGGCGGAGGAAGAAGCAGGCTCCATGCACCGGGAACCTGATGTGGGATTCGATCCCGGGTCTCCAGGATCGCGCCCTGGGCCAAAGGCAGGCGCTAAACCGCTGCGCCACCCAGGGATCCCTGGGCCTTTTAATTAGGCTTACAAGTTAGGAGAAAGAAAGAAAGAAAGAAAGAAAGAAAGAAAGAAAGAAAGAAAGAAAGAAAGAAAGAAAGAAAGAAAGAAAGAAAGAAAGAAAGAAAGAAAGAAAGAAAGAAAGAAAGAAAGAAAGAAAGAAAGAAAGAAAGAAAGAAAGAAAGAAAGAAAGAAAGAAAAAGAAAGAAAGAAAGAAAGAAAGAAAGAAGGAAGGAAGGAAGGAAGGAAGGAAGGAAGGAAGGAAGAAGAAAGAAAGAAAGAAAGAAAGAAAGAAAGAAAGAAAGAAAGAAAGAAAGAAAGAAAGAAAGAAAGAAAGAAAAGAAAAAGAAAGAAAGAAAGAAAGAAAGGAAAGAAGAAAGAAAGAAAGAAAGAAAGAAAGAAAGAAAGAAAGAAAGAAAGAAAGAAAGAAGAAAGAAGGAAGGAAGGAAGCACACACAAATATTTTTTTTAATTTGGAAGCACAGATTAATTTAAAGCAAATCAGTAGCAAAGAAGAGACAATAAAAACATCTCAATAGGATTCCCTGTGAAATAGCAATACAGGTATTTTAGACCAAATATTTTTCAGAATAGAGCAACCGGAAATGAGAGAATCAGACAGTATGATGAAAACTGCAGATGGAATGCTTTGCATGAAAAGTGATTATAGACAAGAGAGGGCTCAGGAGTGGGTAGGCGTGGAGTTGGGAAAGAGGGGGTAACTGAAATAAGAGAAGATAATGCTTGACCAGGTCTAGTAAAATATTCCCTGCCACAACCACTGTTCCATGAAGAGATTGAGCCAAGAGGCCTGAATAAACTAACCTTAAGTTCAGAGTTGCCATTATTGTGGGAGGCATCAGGGAGAGCACATCCGGATTTGTGTTACACAGTAATCACTGCTGGGTGTCAGCATTCATCAGCCAGATGGTCAGACCCACAATTAATCAATTAGGCTGGGATGATCAACTGGACTAAGTTTTCCCCTTTGGTAAAAAAACCCTCATCATGCGGTCAAGGCCAATAGCACTTTTATCCTGTTGCTTTTGGAGACCCTTCTAAAAAAAAATCCCTCTTTTCTTTTTTAGGCTTCTAGTTAACTAACTAGACACTGTTAGCTTCAAGCTGCTTTGACAATATAGATACCCCAAATTGAGACTTTAACACAATAGCGTCTCAATATCCTCTGTGTTCAAGTATGTTTAACACACCCAGACAGAAATAAGCTTTTTAAAGCAGCATTCTCTGAGGAGCGTTACCCAACTCATTTCACTGGAGCCTTCATATTGGTTCCACTCAATCCAGTGGAACAACACTGGAAATGGCCCTTTCAGTGGGCACTTGGGAAAATACGATGATCAAATAGAAACAATAGCAATTTATTGAGTATTCACCGTGTGACAGACACGGCTATGGTAAGGACTGACAAACACTGATTCAGCCCTTATAAATAATTCACCAAGGGTGATAATATTCCATTTCAAAGACAAGAAAATCGAGGCTAGAAGGTTCATCTGCCCAAGGCTGAGCATTTCGTAAAGATGTGTGGAAATAATTTAGTACGCTCCAGAACGAAAACTAAATAAAATTCACTTTTCATTTACTGACATATGCATGCATCTCTAAGGGATAACAATCAGGAAGGTATAGCAGGTCCTTATTATTCCTTGTCAAAGAACTTGGAAGAAGTCTTTTACTAGTGCCTCTCTACTCTGTAGATCTTACTCTCTTTTCATGCCATTCTTGCTGCACACCAGCTGCCTTCAGATTGCTTTCTTCCTTATTAGGAGGCCAGCACTCTTATTTGCTGGTAATTCTCGGTCTCCACCTCAATCTCCTTATCCAGATACGGTTCCTCTAAGGTTGTTTCAGATACTAAGATATTTCCCTATCTGGTGGCTCATAGGGCGGTTTGCCTCCTCCCAATCAAAATGTCTATTACTGACTGATCTATTTTATGTTGTTTTCCCCTCTGATATTTTGTTTTCCCTCCCCCCTTGCTATATTATGGCAATACTGAATGGGGAGAGATGTTGGAAGGTCCTGTTGCTGGGAAGCCTCTATTTCTGATGACCCCATTGAGTAGAAATACAGACACCATGTCATATTCCTTTGTGTTTCATCATTGAGCTTGGTCCCCTCTTTTCTCTGTTCTTCCCTGCCTCCACCCAAGCTCAACTTAAGGAGTACCTCTCTTTAGCCATTTTGTGACCAGTATTTTTTTGCAAGTTATACAAAGACACTGTGGACTCAAATGTACATCTTTGAGATATCAGTTCTTTATTTATAATTACATTCTAGTATTGGAGCGTGAGGCTTCTTGTTATTTAACTGCAGTGCTTTGCTTTTATTTGCTTGTTTTGCTACTTACCAAATTGGGAAAGCAACACCCAAATTCCAGGATAGTATATAGGGTAACCACTATTTCTTAAATCAAGTTCAGGAGCACATGGAAAAAAAAGGTATTCCAAAAATCTTAACGAATCCCTCTTCTCCTCCGGGGCTCTCACGGTGCCCTTTTTTTTTTTTTTTTTTTCCGCCTGTGGTACTCTGATTTGTTCTTGTTATGTTTGGTAGGCGGCTGTTCGAAGTTTTTCCCTTGCTGCTTCTTTTTCTACAATCCTCCAGTCCGTTTCCTCCCCAACCCCCCCCCCCCCCCAGCTGATGAGGCTCTTTCATTTTGACCTGCAGTATCTCCGTGTATTGCAGAGCTTAGCCCTGCCATCTAGACTGCCTTTCTGCTTCATTTTGCTCCTGACCTAAACCCCCCTGCTATTCCAGGCCTGGCCTCTCATGACCAGAGACTGCTGACTCATCCTGGCCTGTGCCAAGCTGTGCAGTCGCTTAGCGATGTGGACAGGAGTCGAAGGACTAGAATGAGATCACTGAACTCATTTCACTTGTTGCTTACGGTACAGTCCAGCATGAGCTGGAAATGTAGGAACCTCAGCCTCCCGAGCAGAAAGAGTAAGTAGATTACACACACTGCATCACCAAGTCCTCAACAAGCAGTGGTCGGGTGGTGGGTGGGGGCTGGCTTTCTCATGGCCGTGGCCAGGGCATTCCGGTTCATCAGGAGTGTTCCTTTGTCCTCTCTTCTTCCTCTCCTCCACAGTCGTACCCTCCCCCGCTTCCCTGAACTTCCCTTCTGAAAATGTCCGGATGGCACAGCAATGATCTGGGCAGAAATGAAATTTTGCTAATAAGCAGCCTGTGCAAGAAATCCTGGAACAGTGACACTGTTGAAACTGCTTCGTTTAGTTTGTCTACTGGGAACTCACATGAACTTCCCAACAGAATTCAAGGGGATGAAAAAATCATTTTGGTGGTTTTTTTTTTTTTTTCTTGATTCTCTTTTTCTTTCTGTTTTGAGGGAGGTAGTTTCAGGAGACATGGCTGCATTCTGGTGTGGTGTAAAGTTTTCCGTCGGGAGACAATAATGTACATTCCTCTGGCAGGACGGGATGGGGTTTTTTTTGTTTCTCTTGCTGTTGTTTATTTATAAGACATTTCCTCTCAGTTAGTGGAAGTTAGATCGTAAGAGGCTCCAGTGATTTTCCTTCCACCTCCCCTCCCTAATTTCTGTGCTTCAGCACTCTGGAACACTGTGAACTCGACAAACTAATCAGAGCAGGGAGCTTAGCAGCCAGGCCTGGACACTCTCAAGAGACTGTGCTGATTCTCAGTCGACACTCCTTGGATCAGGAACCACAGTCCTGGTGAGTGGTGAGGTTCCAGAATTTGATGTGTCAAGGATTCTATTCTTGGTGTCTCTGAGGCAGTCAGGAAATAAAGGGTGTTTAAAAAAAAAATACAATTTTTTTTTTAAACGCTACCAAACAATCCAACGGAATGATGAAGATTTTAGTGTGCACAGCTGAGAGCACTCTATGTACAAGGGCAGAGCCTTGAGTCCGTTCTCAGGAGGATCCTGCAGGCATAGGTTTCATGCTGCCACCGATGGATGTCAGCCTTGACATGCCTAGCAAACATGCTTGTGGGAGGAGGAAGGTAGGTGAGTGTGTGAGGGCAGGGAGGTAGCTCTCGGGGTGGTAAGAGGGGGAAATGAAAGTGGGATTCATCGTTCATCTGGAGTTTCTCTCTACCAACTTCACGCATCTCTATTCTGGACATTTACATTCTGCTCAGAATACTTACGTACCCAGCTAAGCAGGAAAGAAAAGTGGATGCATAGCCAAGGAATATTGTTAATATTGTTCTTCTAAAGATCATTTTACTAAGAGCTGGTTGCTTTTAAATGTGAGGGAACCTCCCCTCATCTGACCTTTGGAAAATATTATTTGTCACACCCTCTTCTTTATTCTTCTGCATTCAGAATATCGAATAGAAGAATGCAGTGAGAATCCTTATTTGGTTCCAGGGAAATTTATCATCCTGACCTAGGAAAACTAGATGACGGTCCTCGCAGTATTAAACCCAAATATAGTATTGTCCTCAATTATAAGAGACTCTGATTGAGTGTGCTCTGGGAAGTTGTCTAAGGAATGGAATGGGGGTGGTTGCATCCTGTTTGATACCAGACTAGCAGAGGAGTCAACAGATAAGCTTTCAGAGGCAATATGTGCCTTCCGTGTCCTTACTGATAACTCACGCTCTCCCCGGAAGTGTAATTTCAGCTGCAATGTATATTTGCCCTTTGCCATCAGGTACCTACTTAGCTGCTCTTTCAAAGGGATTTCATCTTACCATGTTTTCGTGTCTTCTTTCCAATTTCAGGAATCTGGCATATTCTGAAATATTAAAAGTGGAAAAAAACAAAACAAAAACAAAAAAACATGGTGGCCATAAAAGCATTTGACTGTGTGGCACCATCTGAAGTAAATTGCTCTTTGGAAAGAGGGAGGAGCCTTTGATGTTTCCAATATGGTTCTCATAGGCTAAAACTTTCAAGAACCACAACCCAGCCTAAGGGGCACTTACTCGATGTTCTTAAATATTTGGAAAGAGATGTTATTTTATTGTTTTAGTTGTCCTTGCTATTAACACGTTGCCAGTAGATTCCTCCTAAAAGTTAAAAATGCTTTAGCAATAGTTGATTTTACATTGAACCAGATGTGTATTGTGTGTGCCTGTTGTGTGCTCTCTTGTCCAAGCTGGTGCAACCATCCAACATATTCCATTGGTACTTAGCTTTGGAATTTTGTTTGCTACACTGAACGATTCAGATTCTTACCCGGAGAACTCACACATGCTCATGTATCCCAGGTTCTCTACAGAGACTGACCCCTGCTACAGCCTCATCGAGGTCCATCATGACCTCCAGAGTCAGGTTCCTAACACAGTACCTATAATTTGTGAGGCACATCAAATTCCTCACCTATCACTGTGACAGGAAGCAGTCTCCACATTTTATTAGGAAGAGGATGATAAACATTTCTGTGGTATGTAATGGTAAAGTTTGACTCTTTCAATTATAGGCATGCTAATTACACCCATACTATTTGTGTGTTGAATGTATCTTAGGGGTTTGTCATTAGGCTCTTATTTTCTAAAGAAAGGAATTGAATAGGCAAGTGGTGTTAAAATTTTTAAAATATGGTATAAAAATGTAACTAGCTTTTAGCCTATTACCACCAAGACCCAGGCAGGAGGCTGTGCTTCCCTCAGTTAACACTCA
The DNA here is from genome assembly GCF_018345385.1 of Vulpes lagopus. Taxonomy (NCBI): domain Eukaryota; kingdom Metazoa; phylum Chordata; class Mammalia; order Carnivora; family Canidae; genus Vulpes; species Vulpes lagopus. Next base: position 85,740,219 of record NC_054824.1, read on the forward strand.
CGCTGCAGACTCCCAAGAGAATTACCTGTAAGTCTCTGGAAGGATGTCTATTAGGACTACACCAAAGGCAGGCTGGATCTCTGACACTTTGAGAACATTTGGATGTTGAAACCTCCTACGTCTGATATATAAAATTTTCTGAGCATCTTTAAGCAGAGAATAGGTAAACATGAATATCTAAGAGTGTATCCCAAGAGATGACATTTTAAAAATATAACCCGCCAGAGAGATTTTCTGTATTATTGGCAAGATCTGGAGGTCCACGTGGCTGAGGAAGAATTCAATGGCTAAATTGGAGCAAATAAGTCAGAATATGATCAGTACATCTCTGAGAGGCAGGATAATGATGTATATCTTTCTGCTTAAGTTCTTGTATTAATACCTCCTCTTTTTCCAGTGCCTGTGTCATAAACCCTGCTAGTGTACTATCAGTAATTCAGTTTTTCAGTACTCATCTTGAAAAATTGTAATGACATTTTAGAGGATGCATGCTTTAAAAATGTGTATTTTCTTGCATGCGCATCTTAGCCATAAGCACTTCCTGCATGTTACATTCATTTTAATTAGGCAATCACAATTAGATAAAAATGACATTGCTAAATAACAGAATTATGATGACACCAATAAGAAATTATTCTTGATTATTTATGTAAAAATGCTTTTGATATTTGTGATTCTTTTAAAAAGATCTATATTTTCAGCAGTAAAAAGGAGTCGACTCATTGTATCATGTGACTGTGTATGTATGTTAGCTGTAAGTGCATAGATACTTGCATCATGATGTACCAATACTCAACTATTAAAAATATGACCAACTAGTACCTAGGCTTACTTGCCTTTGAATTCAGTCAGACGTTTTGCAAATTGACCTTATGTGAAATGTGGTTGACATTTTATCACACTGACAAGACAGAAATTTTGTACGAATATTTATGAACAGTATCTGCAAAAAGTGAGACTCAGCCAATAAGATTAGTAATTATCCTTCATCAATATACATGTTAGATTATAAACCTAAATTCTATTTTGTACAATATCAAAATAATAATTGCTGTATCTATGAAGTAGTTAAAATTAAGTAGAAAGAAATTAAATTGCTATTAATTATCTTAAAATTGAGGATATATTTAATGAATTCGCTTTATTTTATAAGAATGAATTTATATACAAATGTCCCAATTTATTCCAGTTTCTCAGTTACTTAGCTGTACGTTAAATATGTTGATGCTGTATTTACGTATCAGCATCAGCAACTATAACCTTCCAGATACCTTTTCAAGACCCTCAGGCATGTTACATCCTTGTCAAGTCACACTTTTTTCCCTGAAGCTATTTATGATAACCCAAACTAAAAGTTAACTTCCCCTTCTGACATGGGGGATAGCATTTAAAAACTCTCTAGTTTTCAGTTTGCACTTATCATATACTGCCTTGAACTGAAGTTTTTTGTAGATATCAAACTACAGGTGGTTAGAAGACAGGTAGTACATTTTATGTTTATCTCCCTCCCAACCAATGTCAGATTGCCTCAGTCTAAGTGGAGGATCAATGAATGGGTGATTAGTGAATATCTGTATGTCAGCGCATTGACAGTGTATATGTTTTATTTATCATAACAAAAGAAATAAGTCCAGAAAACAAATCAATAGATTCTTCTCTGTCTGAACCCCTTCAGTTCCCGTATCAGATCTTCCAACTTGCTGACAGCCTCTACAGCCATTTACTAAGATACCTTCTAAAATTTCTACAACGTATAGGGGAATTCTGATGGAACATGGGGTCTTGAGCTTGCAGTAGTTCCATTCATTTTCTAAGACTCTTGAGGGTTGCCATATACCCAGCCTGTTGTGCTCATGCAGTCTGAAAGGACCAGACTCACCTAGAACATGACCAAAGGCCTCTCTGGCTTGCCGATTACTCACATATAGTCAATCAATGGTTCCTCTTTTCCTCAAACCCAGCATCTAAGGAGCGCAGGCTGATGTCAGATGTGAACAGGCATGAAGACTGCCTCTGAATGCCCTGTGAACTAGACAGAGGAGGGGTGGGCAGACAGACAACACAATAAAAACAGAGGCAAGAGGACAGGCAGCCAGATCATTTACCCTGTCTTAACAGGTACTAATTAAATGCCCCTTCTTAGGCAAATAATAGCTGAAAATACTGCAATTGTTTCTCATGGTTGAGTAGAGAAATTGGCGGGCTTTCTTTGTGCTGCTTCAATCATTAAGCCACAGAACACTAAGGCACCTTTAGTGCCCTGGGAACATCAGAGGAAAGGAGAAATCCCAGCACCTTACATGGCACCCTGACATGAATTACATTCAGGGAGTAACTTTATATACTACAAACCAACCCTCATAAACAATAACTGAAAGAAATCAAAATATTGTATAAAATGTGCTTTAATTAAGGCCGTTGTCAATGGTCAGTCAACTTGGCAGTCCTCAAACTGCATCTAATTCTGCCTCCTACACTGAATTCTTTTCTGGAGCTCCTAATACATATAAACGAAATGTACTAGTTTCATTTTCATCTTTTTATTTTCCCTACTTATCCATTAGTAAACTGAATTCCTAGATGTAAGCAGCCAGAGGGAGAAAGAGAAGTGATTCACATAATGGATAATTAACCCTTGAACAATGGAAAGTTAACTCTCCACAGACATGCCAAAAACTGAAATGTTTTGTTGTTGAATTTGTTCTCCTTTGGGTGTTAACACATTAAGGACCCCTCCATTAGCACAAACTTGGCATCAAACAACCTGTTCATCCTCAAGATACAAATGCCACACTCACCTTCCAGTTCATCCTGGCAGGATTTGTAGCCTGATGTCCTCTTGGGTAGCCATGTACAAACCACTCCGAGGGGCAAAATTGTATGAGTGCCTAATCCACTTTTGAAAATGAAAGAAAAGGATCTGTCTATGAAAGGCACCTAATATGGAAAGACACAAATTGTAATAAAAGGTATTAGCACCTTGCACCTCCTGTTAATTGCCTTCCTAGTCAAGAGGAACCAAAATAGTGTAATAAATGTTAAAGCTACATCATGAACAGAGTGCAAAGAATTGTCTTTACCTTTTAATACTGAAATGAAAAGAGTAGCAAACCTTAAACTACCCATGCAGTCTTAATTTAGGCTCCTAACCTTTCAGTTACTCCGTTTGTCTAACGAGGATAATACTACCCACTCAGCTTACTTACTGGTGTTGTTATGAGGATCCGATTACAAAGACTGTTCCTTCAACACATTCATAAAGCAAGCGTGGATTTAACATTAATTCATTCACTCACTCATTTATTTATTAATTCAAGAAACATTTTGAACCCCTACTCTGTGTCAGGTATTATTCTAGAAACTAAAGACTGATGCATCTATTAACAAGTATTTATGGGGGAGCACATACTGCTCGAAAGCACCCAGAGCTTTTGCAAGGGCTGGGGATCCTACAGTAAACAAAACAGACGGAAGTCTCTGTTTCCATAATGCTCACTTTTTAGTCAGGGAAGAAAAATGATAAGTACATATGTCAAATATATTACATTGGATAGTGATAACTGCTTTGGAGAAAAGTGAAGGAGGAAAGAGAGTGAGAATATGTGTGTGTGAGGGGTGAGGGTGCAATTTTAAACTGGAGAGAGAGGGAATGCCTCATTGAGGAGGCAACATTTGAGAAAGAGGAAGAAGCAAATTTCATAGATAGCTAGGCAAGAGCACTTTTGACAGTGGAACCAAGTGCAAAGGTCCTGGACGAGAAAGTACCTGGGAAGTGTGAGTGAGAACCGAGTAGACTTTGTGGCAGGATCAGAGTAGGCAAGGAGAAGCGTGGTAGGGAATAATGTAAGGGAGGCAGTGGGGCCTGGGCATGAGCACTTTCATGTGCTCTTGAGAAGGCTTTAACTTTGTTGGCGACAATATAAAGATGAATAAGACATGACCCCAAGTTGCTCCACAGGAAAGACAGATAGGCAGGCAAGTTGGGATGATGCCATATGTGAAGTATCATAATTGAAGGATGTTCAAAGAACCTTGGAGGCACAAAAGAGTGTGTTCAGCTAAATGTACCTTGGGGCAAAGGATCTGGGAAAGCTTCACAGAAGAGCTACTGAATCCATGTTGGGCTTTAAAGGATTTTGCCAGATGGTCCAAGGGAGGAAAGTCACTTCCATAGGAAATAGTGTGGCAGAGTCAGGGATCAGTGTCACTGCTGTTTTAGCAGAGGAGTGGTGAGAAATGAGGCTGTAGATGTAGTCAGGGAACAGTCATGTTGGGCCCTGATCACCATGCAAAGAAGTTTTAACTTCATCTTGAGGCATTTGGGGAGCCATTGAAAGTTTTAAGTAGAGAAGGTTAATGATCAAATTGTGTTATGGAAGATCGCCCTGGCAGTAGGCTGGAGGATGGATTGGAGGAATGGGAGGATGGAGGCAGGAAAATGAGTTAGGAGGCAACTGAAATTGTTCAGACAGGAAACAATGAAGCCCTGAACTAGGACAGTAACTGTGGGAATAGAGAGAAGGAGACACGTTCAAGAGATAAGAGGCAGAATGAGCACAATTTAATAACCTTTGGGCTGGGCATCGAGAGAAGAAGGCATTTTGGATTGCTCCCAGGTTTCCACCTCACACAGCATAGCAAGGGAAGCTCGAGGAGGAGGAGCAGGTTTTGTAGTCTAGGGAAGATGATAAATTTGCTTTTGAATGTGTTTATTTTGAGATGTCAGGGGGGCATCCAGACTTCTGGTAGGCTGTTGGATTTAGTCAGGAAAGCTGAAGATAGGTCAGGGAGAGACATAAGTTGGGCAGTCATCTAAATTGTCAGCATCACGGTAGCAGTGAAAATTATTGAGTGGACTTTTCTCAAGGAAAATTTATTGACAGAAAGCAAAAGGGAGCAGATCCTCTGAGTATCCCACATTTATGGAACAGCGAGAGGAAGAGGAGCCTCAGAGAAGATGATTATTATGAGCAACTATTAGAAGCCAGTCTTTGTGCCAAATGGTGGGGGAACCCATTGTGTGACTGGCACCCAGATTCTGCCCCGGAAATACCTGCAGTTTGTACAAATGTAAGAGGCTATCGTTACCGTCACCAGCAGCCATGGGACGGTGCTAACAGAGGAAATGCCCGTCATAACAGGGAAAGTCGTGTGGAATACTCAATTAGCATCAGAGGAGATCATCATAAAGGCAGAATCGTAGAACGCTTGCTGCATGCATTTTCGCTATACAGTTCATTTCTGATTTCTCTAATACTTGTATGTGTATGTTCCACTGTTAGCATGGGTTCAAGCTATTGGCAAAACAAGCCAGGTGTAAATTATGGTAGAATTGAAATCGATAGCGCTGTGAAGCACTGGAGTGCCCAGTTCACATCAGGGCGTGCGTCTGTGTTCACTGAAACATGGCTATCAAGTGCACCCCGAGTCATTAGATGTGTTATCCAGTGAATAACAGCATAATGATATTTTAGCAGAGCAGCCTTATGATAAATTCTGCTTTAGTGAAACTCCATATACAGAGCAATTTCTCCTGGCCGTGTACATTGCATGGCAAAGAAAGGATATCCTGCTGCGTATCAGAAGGCTGTAATTTCATTTAGGGGTTCTATTGACATCGTAAACTGCAAGAGCAGAGCTCAAGTGGCTATTTAAGTCATAGGAACTTCAAGCTAAAATTACTGCCTGGTCCTAATCGCCACCTCCAGGGGACTCCTGCCTATACATATGTGCTTTATATTTCTACCTTTGTGTCTATAAATACTCAATCACTCCACGGGCTGAGGTGATAAGCTGTCCTAAAATATGACAGGTATGATTCACCTTTGTGGCTAGTGCAGGCAAAGGGGGGAAAAGCAGCTATATTATTCATTGAAGGTCAAGTGCTAAAAGGGGCCAGAATCTCCTGACAAGTTCAGAGGTCCAGTGTTCCTATTTATCTGCTTCAAGATATTCTCTACCAAATTTAGGGTCCTGGTCTTCTAGCATGTTGAGGCTAGAAAGTAGGGATTTTTGGACTCACCTGTACAGCAGGGTTTGCAGCTTATAAGTCCTTGTCCTACTCTTTCCTCTCTTTGTTTTGATGCAGATCACTTACAAAAATAATAGTACTGAATAGTCCTGGCATCCAGGAAGATATGGGTTAATAGTGCCCAATGAAAGTGATTCCCTAGATGTCTAAAGGGGACATTCTAGCTTGAAATCTATCTTCTATCTTTCAGTCAAGCTGAAAATTGGAAGCCATATAATTGACTTGAATGTCTATGATGCTTTGCAATTGATTCCAAGGAGACCCAAAAAGAAAGAGTCAAGGCTACTTATGGGGGGGGGGTTGTTTGTTTATTTTTTAATGAAAATTTCATGTTGATAGCCCTATGTTAACAATCAACTTTGTCAAGCATAGACACCACAAAATTGGACACTGGAGTCCAAACTACTTCAGCCATTATGGTACTGATGTGTTTGTTGTTGTTGTTGTTGTTTGGTCATTCTCATTCCTGAGCTTGGGATTCACTGTGCTGTCTTAATAAGAAATTTCAACAGAATTATTATGGTTAAGAAAATCACAGTAAGAAAAGAACTTATGATTCCTCATAAGGTAAATGTGTCCCACGTCATCTTATTAACCCTCATGTCACCCTGTAGAGAAATGGATGTTGAAGTGGTAGAGAGCTGGACCCACACATGCGGGGTTGACTGAAATTAAAATTTTCACTTTCCATATTGACCTGCCTATTGTTCTACATCTTCACACAGTATTTCTTTATTGCTTAAATTGTATAATAAAAATTAAAGTCCACAAGAGCCAAATCTCTCTCATCTGTTGCCACTATACTTTCATTATATTCTTGAACAACATAATATGCCATTGTTAAATATTTCTGAGAAGGATTACTGCTCTAGTAAGAGTATCCTCGAATCATTTATATTTATGGGAATGTAAAAATATATTATGTAGGCATAGGCAAGCTCTGACCTGAGATAGTACAATTCTTCTATTGTTCCTCTGGATTTAGGCAGCAGAGCAGAGTGATTAAGAGGGCCGACTGTTTGGGTTCTAGAACTCACTAGCTGTGTGAACTTGGAAAAAACTAATTCTCAGTGCCTCAGTTTCCTGATCTGTAAAATGGAGATGATGATACCATCATCAGAAAATTATTGTGGGGAGAAATGGTCTAATGAACGTAAAATATTTCAACCAAGACCTGGGACACAGAAAGCAGTCAGTAAACATTAGCTGCTGTTATAATCACAGTTATCATCCTCCTCATCATTTAGTCCTTTCCTATAAAGTCATGGTTAATACCTGTTAGGAGAAAACCTACACAAGTATGTGCATGCCCACATACACAAACACGCATCCATCCCATCCACCTAGGAAGCTGCTTACCCTCAGCTGTGAGATTAAGCTTCACCTTCATGTTCAGTGTCTTCTTAGGCAGAGAATATATGAGGAATTCATACTTCAGATGCAATGGGTTTGGTTCTAAGTTTAGCATTAATACTGGTTTCAGGTACTTGATGCAGAATTACTGAGATGCTGGGCTCAGTCATATTACCTACTCACTCTGGTTGTCCTCATTCTATCACTTAAGTCCTTACTAAACTATAGATTCTGCTAAGCACAGTCTAGTCCAGACCTATTGATCAGTTCACCATTACAGCTCAATAAATTATTATATCAGCTTAATAAATAAATGTAGGATAAATGAATGAATGAACAAATGTACTCCTTCCAGCCTCTCCACTTGGGTCCTGATGTTCTAACTGCTGACCTCATTATCTACCTAAGTCACTGTATTTGCTAACCCTGACTATTATTCTCAGTCTTCCAGTCCAAACTCTCCCCAGTTATTTTTGCTTTCTTGTCTGATTTAAAACTCCCAATACTGACATGCGACAAATATAATAGGCCTACCCCTCTATCTGCTTCATTTTTTCCTTCATGGAACCATGAACACCATTTTTAGAATTATGTTCTTTATGCCTCTACCTATGCCTTTTTCCCATTTGAAATTTGAATTTTAATCTTACAAGTGGTTCATTATCCATTCACATTTTAATCTGATGTCCTTGGTTCTAACCTTGATTTTGATCTTTATATGATGTTGTCAACATACCCCTTTCTTTATTTATTATATTTTGAGAAAAATATGCTTGTATCAATAAGAAGTAAGTAAAAGCTGATATCAAGACCTATCTGTAAGAAATAGTATTCAACAACCTTGGCAGACTTTGCCTTGTATCATTTGCTACACTTCCCACAGTGGTCCTTATCTTAGCTCCTTGATGAATATTCAGAAGTCTTATATCCTGAACTTGGTCTCAATTGCCCTATAGCTGCTCTACCTCTAGGTTGGTTCTAACCACGTCCAAATCTTAATTAATGTAAAATGTAATTGGGCAATGTTGGATTTTGTGTAGAGTGTGTTCAAATAGTAAGTATCACATGTGAGAGGGAGAGGAACTAACAGCAAAATGCAACATTATTGTAGCCAATAAAGACCATTAACCATTATATGTTTATATATTTATTATGTTTCCATTATTGTCACTACTTTTTTGAAAGGGGAAGAAGTACAATTTAAATTTAGAAACAAGTATGATGATAATATTAATTAGCATCTGTCACAATAGTTAACAGTGTTACCAATTATCAAAGGTACAATACCTGCTTACAAGGAGCTTATAGTTTGTGTAGTCTTACTGCAGAGATTAGTAATTAGATCTAGAACTAATTAAGTGGAAATTACTAGTCTGTTATTGTGCACCAAAATAAGCAATAAAGAAAGTAGTCAATGCTACAAGAATTCACTTTGAGGTGGCCCTACTAGTATGTGGAAGGCTTCATAGTAGTGGGAGAGCTTTAGCTGTATATTTGTAAAAGCTGAACATTGAAGAATGAAGGGAAAAGGATCTTTTGGGGAAGAAGGAAAGATAGACTGCCATACTATGATGTCAGAAACCAGAGGAGTAGTGAGAATGAAGAAAACATTCAAACAAACAAGGTATGGCTGTGGGAATGAAGTTGGTGTGTACAGGAAGTGAAATTAGAGATGAGGTCGATGTTGGCGAAAATTAAGATATGAATTTGGAAAGGCAGATGAAATCCAGAATTTATTCTTTGTGGGTGATGAGAACATACAGTAGTACAATTAAAACTCAATAAGGGTTTGCTGAATACTTGAGCAAGCAAAAATAATGAAAGCAGTGTTTTAGGAGTTGACCTGGCTATAGTATACAGAATGGTTTGAGGATGATGAGTCTAGTCTGAGATGCCAGCTGGGAGAAAATTGCAGCCATTCAGATGTAGAACAATCAAAACTCAAATATAGTCATGACTGTGGAGATTTTTTTAAGGGGGGGGGGCATATTTCAAAAACACATCAACAGCACTCTCCTTAGTCTTTTCCCTTCCAGCCCTAACCCTAGTCCATCACTTTTACTGGAAAATATCTCCTGACTATAGGATCCTCCTTCCCTTTTGGGTATATTTTAGTGAAGTTGGTTACTACTTATAAGGCAGAACCATATTGGAGAATGGGCTCTCAGGGTCACTCCAGCTTCGGACCAGTGAGGCTTTATTATATGCCTTAACAACATAATCTCTCGAAGTTTGGTTGCTCAGGGAATAAGCTCAGGGAATGCACAGCCTCCTCTGGGTGCCCATTTATGAGTCCCAGATATGCACAACTTTGCAGGAAATCTCAAATATCATAAAGTTCTGATCTGCTCAGGGGGGATTCAGAAGGAAGTTTCTTTTGTTTTGTTTTGTTTTGTTGTGTTGTGTTGGGTTGTGTTCCATTCATCTCCATGTGCTTTTTTCTTCAGGAGAAAGTTTCTATAGAGTTTCAATGCCTGACTCATAAGTAACAATAGAACCTTTTCCCCCCATTTTCTCCCTTCCTTCTTCAGTTCAACCAGATCAACACCAAAAGACTATATCCTAGCAGAAATCTCAAGACCATCCCAAGCTTTGTCTTCACCCCAGAAACAGTCTCAGAGGTCCCAATGGTATTCTCATACTTCGTTGTGAGAAACAATGCTCATTCATTTGTCCTCCTTCACCCATCATCAGTCATGCTCCCAATTGTCCTTTCTTTGGATAATTGACACTTCTTGAAAAGCAACAATTTGGCCAGTATATTACATCTATATTCAACTTTCTTTGGCCAAAAATTGTATGTATGCATTGCTATGTTCCATTCTTAAAGTAAGTGCCCCATTTTATACTATGGTTATTTGAGCATTTTCTTGCCTACTTAGAGCTCCTTTTAGATAAGACCATGCCTTGCTTTCCTATCTCCTGGGTTCAGCATAACGTATGCCCCACCATAGACCACCATTATACATTTTTGGACACTCCGGATTTCATGCATTTTTTAAAGTAGACTCTACACTTAACATGAGGCTTCTAAACTCAGAACCCTGATATCAAGAGTCACATGTTCTGGCTGAGCCAGCTAGGCACCCCTGACTTCATATATTTTGAACAGGAACACCCTTCCATGAAGTTTTGAGTCTCTAGTGTAGAAAATACCTCCTAGGTATCAAACTCTCTTGCCTCCCCAGCCAGCAATACCAGATACATACTAGGCCTAATTTTTCCCAGCAGTTGGCATAGGGAATGTGAAATTGATGGCTCTGCTTGTCAAACCTGTCTGTCTGCACAGTGTAGAGTAGCACCATTTAGAGGAAGGGTGTTTAGAAAATTAAACAAGGACTGTGTCTGAATAGGAGACCTATCGGCCTGCAATGGAATGACAGGTTTCTGCCCACAAACTGGGGTTAAGACCTGAATATTGATGCTTCTTTTCACCCATTTGTGAGTAATGGGTCTCACCCCATTAGTGGGTGAATGTGTTACACCACTGGAAGTTGTTATGCATTCTCTGTAGGTCTGTATGAAGGAGCCGTAGATATACATAAATATGTACTTGCGACAGATCTCTGTATTTATCTGCCTGTCAGTGGGAGCAGACAGGGCAAGCTCTTTGATGGGCAAGAACTGCAGGTCAAAGCTGTGCTCTTACGATTGCTGCTGTTGCTGCTGTTGCTGCTGCTGCTGCTGCTGCTGCTGCTGCTGCTGCTGTGACTGCTGTGGCTTTATCATTTGAGTCCCAGAGGGGGCTAGGGGCAGCTTGTCAGTTGTTGATCTAGCCTAATCCAGGAGGCTAGCTCTGGTCACTGACATAATTAAAGAGACCTTGCAAATGTTGACTGCCAATGTTGTTGTGGCCAGTGGAGATGGAGTCTTGAAGCCATGGTCACCTACCACCTGTAATCTTGCTGTTGTGCCTCAAGAGGCCCTACCTCTCTGTTACCTCCAGGCACTGTCTCTAATGCAGTTCCAATGCTGTCTGATCCTTCTGGATTCTGACTGCCAGGTGCATTTCCTGCTGCAGGCTGTACCACCCTCTGTCTCTTAGCCTGTACCCCACTCAAAGACACACCCTCTCACAGTTGGAAAAAATTATTATGCTTCAAGTTTCTGAGGGAAATAGTCTACTAAACTAGGTGCTTATTTTAGCAGCAGCCACACCCCTACAAATACATACATCACTGAGCTCGGTCTGGATCATCCCAATATGCAATATGCCTTACAAAGAAAAATACTTTTTTTCCTCTGAAGTAACAATATAATGGTGATGGCAAACCGAATTTATTATTACTTTGTATATAACTGAGGAAAATAAGCAGAGCAAACTTGTGTTTTTAATCTAGGCCCGTTTACCAGCTTAATTTGATAGTGGGAATTAATTGTGCAATTCTTAATATAACTACAGTACAACCACAATTAAAAGACATTCTTTACAGTCACTGCCCCTCCCTCCTATGCTTATAAGAGGGTACAGGCCATTCTTTTCCCCAAAATTCAATTTTCCTCAAGATTGTGGAATTATTGCAAAAGAAGTGACAGGAGTATTTTTGTTTTTTGGTTGGTTTGCTTGGTGTCCATTTAATAAGAGTCTGAAAGACACAAGGAAGGGAGTTCTCTTAAAGACAGTGTTTCCTGACTGGTGCCTTTTTCTAAAAGGTAGTTGGAAGAGCAGAAGAATTTTATCTCATCCAGAATTTGGAAGGAAAGACAATAACTCATCAGAGAGAGGTGAGATGATGTGAAAGGGCTTATTTCTGAGTGTCAAAAAGGTGAAAGACAGATGTTTCACTGAGTAGGAGGGGTTCTGGAATCAAATGTAGAGATTTCTATTCTGAGTTATTTTTGTTTGGTATGTTTTCTTCTCATTACTATTGTTAATATGTCTGGGATGCAACAAAAGCAGACTGATTTTTCTGTAGATCACCTCTAAAAGGATAGAAATTAGTAATTTGATCCACCAAAATGACAGACAATTAAATAAAGACAAAAAAAAGGAAGAAACTCTGTTTATAATTAAGGATGTTTCCTGAGCACAGGATTTTTTAAAAAATTAATTAGAGATTGATATTTGGGAGTTAGAAGTTGATGCTTCTGTGGGAGTGAGCTAGTTAAGAACCCCTTTTGGGTTGTTGCTATGCTAAAAGGCCGACAACTCAGTAAATATATGAAGTTATTTTAAAGGAACATACGAGTTTGTAGTTTTGCTCTAAGAGTCTGCACCTGCTTAAAATGTAGAAATGCAATGATTCATTAGGAATGAAGAACTTTTTAGCTGCTTTTGCAAAGGTTTCTCTAGGACAGTGTTTCCCAAATGTGTCCTTGATCCTAAGAATCATCAGGGTTACCTGTGAAGTATGCACATTTCTGGGTTCCACCCCAGACAGAGAATCAGAGACTTATGTGAGTATCTGACGTAAGAAACCCAGTTGATCAGTATGTTCAGGGAAGTTTGGGAGACAGTACTCTAAGTATTTTTTTTAGAACACATGAAAAGAGGGAATGATGTGTCCATTTATTTCATATAAAAGTGATCCCGTACACGCATTTCTCCTGTATTCTTATCAGGAATTCAGAGGTACTTCGAGTGAGTAAAGGAACTTTCTCTAGACCAGGGTTTATTTTGTTATAGCATCTCATATCTCTCCTTATCCCTTCATATCGATGACCCTAAGACTTTGTATTTCCCTCCTTCCTACTCCTTATCCCTACCTAATAAATAGTCACTGCATAAAATAGAAGTTCCTAGATTTGGAATTTGGAGCTTGAATTCTAGTTCTGGCTGGAACTCTGGGCTATGTGACCTTATACCTCCTCATAACTTAAGTGTTCACATTAGAACAATGATGAGATTGCGCAAAATATTATTTGTGAACCATTGCCAGCTCAACCTCCTTACAAATATTAAATAACAACAAAGTCAGAACTTTGTTTACGAACCATAACTATATATGATGATTTTTGTGCTTGATGGGAATGTGGGTGCAGGTTTAGACATGTGCCTGGGCATTATTTCCAGACTTTTTACCTATTTCTGAAACTAAGTTATACTTTAAAATAATAAACTCTTTGGAAAACTTATGTTCTGCTTCTAACTGTTAGAAGCATCTTCCAGGGGGAATTATTGACAAGGGCTTGTCATATTGAAGCCACATAATGGATAGTGTGTGTTAAAAGAGTCAGGGAATGAATGAATGAATGAATCAATCAATCAATGAACAAAACAAACGAACAAGCTAGTGTAGGTGCCTGTTCCAGGTGCTACCACTTTCAAGTCTATAAGAGGCTAGGAGAATTATAACCTTCAGCTAAATGTTGGAAGACTGCCAGTGAAAATAACTTTTAAATACATATAAATGGTCCTGGCTTGGGATTGTTACAAAGCTATATGAAAACTACTTGGCTGGGGGCAACAGTAAAAATAGGAAAGGGAGAAAATGCCACTCTGGAGTTTTGAATGTGGAAACAGAGAAGTATAGTGCTAGAGGTTTACGTTTCTTAAACTCCCTTGTCAGCTCAGCATGTCCTCAGTGTAAATACACATGTGACAGTGGCCTATGCACTCATTCACACTTCAGAGAAGCCCTTGGTTTCCTTTTCTCCCTCCATTTTAGCAGTGGGCAGCCTGCAGCCTTTTGATGCAGCTGACTTTGTACATTACATGACTGAACTCAGCTATGCCAAACATCCTCGAGGAAGTTGACATTTGTGTACTTTGAAAGAAAAAAAAAGAAAAGTGAATCCCAACTGCTTCCTCCTGCCCTTTTGATTAAGAGAACGGTAAGTCAGCAGGAGAGGTGCTGCTTTTAACAAGCAGGGGTGTGCAGAACTGATTGGTATCTTTCTTTGAAAAAAAGTAGAAAAGATTGATGTTAAACAACACTAATCAGAGTTGATTACAGGGACTGAATGAATTCATTGATGGGAAAGAGCCATGGTTCCAGAGACAACAAAAGAGATTAGATAATAGTCAGGGGAATAGTATTTGGAATTGTTCTGCTCATCTCTGACACCCAGGAATCAGTGCCCCTAGCTCTTTAACCACTCCTTGGAATAGACTTACCTGTACACCGAGTGCTCTTCTCTGCTGGGAATGCTCTTCTCCCCAAGCTTTGCATGGCTGACTATTTCTCTTCATCGAGGTCTCAGCCCTCCCTGACCACCTTATCTAAAGTTGTGCTTCCATCACAACTTGGGTGGGCCCTACCCATCTCTGAAAGTTCATTTCCTGCTATTCCCAAACATCACCTAAGTTCTCTGTCTGGAACTACCTGTGGTTTCCTGAATGGATTATACTCTACCTTTCTCTGTAATTAAATTTTTTAAAATTTTATTTTGTATTTTTTCTTTTACGATTACCTGGTGTATCTTTCCATTCTCTTCAGTCTTTGCCTGATCAATTCCTCCCATTATATAAGCTTCAGCTCCAGGCATCATCTCCTCTAAACTTATTATTGAACCTTGTATTAAAAGTTAGGGTCCCATGCCTTAATTCAAGTACAGCAGCTATCACCCTATGTCATGACTAATTGGATTTTGCTTTCCTTTCTCCCCTAAAGACTAAAATATTTGAGGGCAGGGATTATGTTTTTTTTTTTAATCTCTGTATCTCTAATGCTAGCAAAAAAACCTGAACATATTGAGTGTTTAATTAATAAAGTATCAATCAATCAATACTTCCTTCCTACATTCCTCCATGTTTTATTTTTTTCCTACATGTTTTAAAATAATTGCCTGATGTAAATAACAACCCAGAAGAAGAAATTCTTACACAAAATGGATAGCTCATCAGTTATCTGTTCATCAAAATAAAATAAAATAAAATAAAATAAAATAAAATAAAAGGACAAAAGAAATAGAGAATCAAATTTGGGAACTTTTATAGATTGTTCCAGATAGCACTCTAACTGTAAATGAGGAAACCTTTGGGGAAACAGCTTGGTGGATTAATGCTTTAATTTCTGACCAGTGAATGAATGTGTTGCTTATTTTACAAAACTTAGGCTGCTGTTATTAAACTTATAATTAATTATAATGTATTGTTGACATAGGTTTCTCCTTTATGAACCCCCAACATAGATCATCAGCCTAATGTTAATAATCTGCCTCATGTTAATAATCTTATGCATCCTGAATATACCACCTGAGTACCTTAGAATCTCGACAAATATTATCTAGCAAATGAATATATTATACTCATTATTTTTAATAGTCTCCTACATCTAAAGTCCTACAGAAATGTGTTTTCTTCTGATATAGCAACAGGTGGATAGTCATATCTCCACTCAACACAGGAAAGCAGAACATATGGAGAATCACCCCAGGCTTTTTTTTTTTTTTAAGATTTGTTTATTTGTTTGATACAGACAGAGAGCGAGAGCGAGAGAGAGAGAGCAAGCAGTAGGGAAGGGCAAAGGAAGAGAATCTTAAGCAGACTCCCCACTGAGTACAGAGCCTGACACAGAGCTCAATCTCATGACCCATGAGATCATGACCTGAGCTGAAACCACGGGTCAGCCCCTTAACCAACTGTGCCACCCAGGCACCCCTCACCCGAGGCTTTTAAATGGAATTTGTCCCAACTAATTCATGATTGCAACATTTGATTTATTTTTTTTAATTCTAGTTAGTAAACACATACTGTAATTTTGGTTTCAAGAATAAAATTTAGTGATTCATCACTTACGCACAACATCCAGTGCTCATCACAGATGCCCTCCTTAATCCCCAGCACCCATTTAGCCCATCCCCTGTCTACCTCCCCTCCAGAAACCCTCAATTTGTTCTCTATAGTTAAAAGTCTCTTAAGATTTGCCTCCCTCTCTTTTTTCCCTTCCCCTATGTTCATCTCTTTGTTTCTTAAATTCCACATATGAGTGAAATCATCTGATATTTGTCTTTCTCTGACTGACTTATTTCACCTAATACATTCTAACTCCATCCATGTCATTGCAAATGGCAAGATTTCATTCTTTTTGATGGCTAAGTAATATTCCTCTGTGTGTGTGTGTGTGTGTGTGTGTGTGTGTGTGTGAGATCTTCTTTATCCATTCATCAGTTGATGGACATTTGAGTTATTTCCTTAATTTGGCTATTGTTAATAATGCCATGATTGCAACATTTTAATATTACTTTAGATTTGACTAGTAATTCCATTGGGCCCAGAAAAGAGCAGTCATTTAATAACAACATAAGAATGCTGTGGAACTAAGGAAATAAAAACCTGAAGCATTTTATGATTCAAGGTAATAGAGTCCCAAGGAAGCCAAATACTGGTTTACCACATCTGCTGAAATGTTGGTTGCACCACTGGCTACAAGATGGGGGAGCTCTGGACCACTGTATTATTGCCACGAAACTCTCATTTTCACTTTCATATGAGATTATTCTTGAATTGGTCAATCTCATATTTTTCAATGTTGTTCTCAGTCTTACTTTCCCCAATGTATCTTGGAGACCTTTCCATATCAAAACAGGCAGAGCTACCTTAACTTTTTATTCAGCTGCACAGTATCCCATTACATAAATGTGTCATAGCTTTATCCTACCAGTCTCTATTTGTAAACAATTTTTGTGATTTCAAACAATGCTCTAATGAAAAACTTTGTACATCAATCATTTTGTAGGTGTGCTGGTTTTCAGCAGGATAAATCCTAAGAAGTAAAATCGCTTGTTCAAAGGGTTATATTCATCTTAAATTTCAAGAAGTTTTGGGCATCTAGGTGGCTCAGTCAGTTAAGCATCTGCCTCCAGCTTAGGTCATGATCCCAGGGTCCTGGATTAAGCCCCATGTCTGGCTCCCTGCTCATCAGGGATTCTGATTTTCCCTCTCTTTCTGTCCCTCCCCCTGTTCTTGCTCACCCTCTCTTGTTCACTCTCTCACACATAAATAAATAAAATCTTTTTTAAAATTTCAAGAAATTTTGCCAAATTCATTTCCAGAAGGGTAGTATTAATGAGCAGCCCCATTGGTAATGTTTGAAAGTATCCCTTTACCTCTAACCTCTAACTTCTGAAACAGTATCTTTTTAGACTTTGGATTTTTGCCAAATGTATAGGTAAAAGATGATATCTCATATTTTTAATTTGCATTTTCCTTACTATGAGTGATTCTGAGCATCTTTTAATGTGTTCGATAATTTGGGTGTTTATTTTTCTAAATTGTGTCTATGGTTCATCTCCTTTACTTTCTGTTGAATTCTTGGTCTTTTTTTATTGATTTATTGCTATTTATACATTAAGCAAGAGAATCTCCTCATCTATATGAATATTGAAAATTATTTTATCTACATGAAAATATGTAAAATCTTTCCCATTTACTTTTTTAAAAATTATTGTTTATGGTGCATATATTTTTTGCCATATGGAAGATTTTTTTATTTAATACTTTTCTATTATGGCTTCTAGATATTGAGGCATAGGTAGAAAGTCGAACTTCCCATACCAAGATTTTGAAAGGATTTACCAATGTTTTCTTTTAGTACTTTGATAGTTTGGATTTTTATTTTGAAAATTTTGTTTTATTGAATGAGATTTTTAATCCAGAAGATATTTTCAGGATAAAGGAGGCTCTGGGGAAAATGAAGCCATAATGTGCCCAGAGCTTACTGAGTTGTAGCTGACTTACTATCGTTTGCATAGTATACTAAATCTCATTCCTTTCTGCCAATAAGAAACAATACAATTATGATGAAAAAGAATAATCTGGATTTTAAGTTTAACTTAAAAATGACCATGTTTAGGGCAGCCCCAATGGCTCAGCGGTTTAGCGCCGCCTGCAGCCCGGAGCCTGTTCCTGGAGACCCAGGATCGAGTCCCACATCAGGCTCCCTGCATGGAGCCTGCTTCTCCCTCTGCCTGTGTCTCTGCCTCTCTCTCTCTGTGTCTCTATAAATAAATAAAATATTTTTTAAAAATGACCATGTTTAGCCTTTTGAGGTGTTCACTTTTCTTCTTTCTATGTTGCTCTTTGTTTTATTTTTTTGTTGGTTTCATCATTTCTGTGAGAAGGCTGTCCACTAACAGAGAGGCTGTAAGCTAATGGCATTATTTATTGGTTCAAATTCTAGCATCCTATGCAATTCAGCACTAAACACTTATTGCTTGTAAAATATAAACTGGTATAAAATATGCACAGAACTTAGCTCTTGGTGTCAGAGACCCTGAATTCATTTACTGTACCCCAGAGCTTCTCTCTTTGCCATGATTTCCATCTATATAAAATGGAAAGAATGAAGTCATTATTTCAATAACGGTAGAAAGCAAATAGGTGCATTTAAAAAGTGCTTTGAGTACTATGGAAAATTAGTTCATGAAGTTATTAGTTGATATTTTCAAATTATAAGATACATGAATTTTTGGAGGGAGGCTTTACTTAGAAAGCTTTTTTCTCCCATGCTCCAGTTAATATTTGCTTATCATCTTCCATATTTTGCTTTCATTTTCAAAAGTGGTTTTCCAACAAGTATCTGTTCTAGGTTCTGGGGTAAGAAAAATAGACCTATACAAAAAGTTGTTATCTTCAAAGAGCTAATATTTGGAGGGTAAGGGCAGAAAGTAAACACATGTAAAATAGAAAGCATATTAGAAGTCAGCAAGTGCAATGGTGAGCAATAAAGAGAGAAAGAGAGGGGAAGTGTTGTGAAAGGGCTATTTCTATGATGTCTAAAACCAGAGAATTCTACACAATTTATCAGTGAACCTTAAAGGGTATCTCAGAGTTCTAAATACACTGAAATGACAATTTGTATCATAGGGAGAACCAGAACTAAATATAGGTAAATAACCAATTCTTAGTGAACATATTAGCTCTATTCAAGGTCAAATGATAGCTTATGTCAAAGTTCTCTACAGATATTATACATGTGCACTGATACTCATCTCTATCATCTGAGCCAGACTCACCATCAGCCTTTAAGCAATTCTGTAGAATTTGTTATTGAGAATGAAGGACCAATGTTGATGTGATGAGGATGTGATTAGGAGCTGGTGAGATTCTTAAGTCATGTGATGTAATTAACCTCAATAGATGGAGTATGATAATCTTAGCTGGAGTAAGACTCATTAGAAATGAAGACCTTTTCTCTACCACTAATGTATCATCTCCCTGTGGAGTCTAAAGCCTCAGACGTTGTGACAGGTTGTAATTCTCTACTGAAATTATGACACTAGTGGGTTGTTTACTGAACTTTCTTTAAATTTATATTCTTGACAGAGTAATGTTCTTTGGTTGGCACTTAAGGGGCACTTAAGGTCCCCTGTTAACTAGTCTTAATTTATCTAAAAATTATCAATTTTATTTCTTGCTACTCCCTTTCACAAATTAAATTATTTGCTTTACCCAATGCATGATGACCTTTTTGTTCATGTGTTTTATTCTACTTGAAATGCTCTCTTTCCTTCCTGTATTTTGAAATCCCATTTATCCTTTAATACTTCTGCATCTAGAATCTCCTTCCTTAGCTATTTCTTAAGATTATGACTCATGCATATTTAATCTAGCTAGCTATTATTTATCTATCTACCTATGTATCGATCTATCAGTCATCTATCATATGGCTATCTACTCATTCTCCTAAGGTACTTGGTATTTATTGTATGAATAAACGGATGAGTGGTGAAATGGGAATAGAAGATAACTATGGAAATATGAATGAGTAGTAAAATAAATTGTTCTTAAGTAGATCCTATAGTCTGCTCATGACAAAACATTAAATGAAATGTAGGTGTAACCTTGTATGAATTGGTCTAGAACCAGGGAGGCTGTCTGGTAGTTTCCCAAGCTGCTGTCATGTATAAGATAATCTGGAACAAGGTCTCCTCTTAGAATTTATAAAAGATACTTCTAGCTGATGTGTCCAAGCTACCTTATAAGAATATAGACTCTGCTAACCTCTCTCACTTGATACCTGTTGTCATGCTAAGGTTGGATCTTGTTTCCTACTTGAGCTCTAAACATAAGAAAGCTAACACATTTAATAAGGCTTTTGTGCCCCTAATTAGTTGAATCTAGCATTTTCAAACATCACTGCTTTTCTCAGGATCTGAGCAACAGATGGTTTATTTTTAAAATTTCATTCTTTCTGAATATTTTCCACAAATAAAGGATGTCCTGAGAGAAGAAGAATTGAGGCATTAATTTAAGAATAAGTCTTAGTTCCTCAAGAAAAGGCAAGCACCAAGATGCAGCTAGTTGTTAGAAAGAAGTGAATTGTGGGAGCATATAGGTTGGCCTCAGTCAGTAACATAACACAATCATGTCTGATGAGACTAGAGAGTGAAAATAGCACTTCAAGCCCAGAGTCAGGTTTAGTTATGAGTTAGAGGTGAAGTCAGTACTATTTAAAGTTTCATTTTATTTATAGGACTCATTAGTAAGTATAGAGTTTCCAAGAAAGTAGAAGATGTGGTTCCTGACCCAGAAGGCTTTCAATATAATGAATATGATTAATCTAATACAAGTATTATTAATACATATTACTGAAACCTATAACCAAACATACAGAATAAGTAGGGTACCAATGGATTTATCTAATTGGAAATCTCAAATTAGAGGAATTTTCTATTTTCTATCATGTATAGGATAGAACTGTCAGGTAAAGTATTATTATTTCATACAAATTCCAATGGAGTTCATAACTAGCAAAAATAAAACAATGAAATCACTTCTAGAAACTGATGGAATAGAATCAGGAATTACCAAACCAAGGAGACTAAATAGAAGGGAGACAAGAGGTCCTAGAAAGTCATGCCAACACACAGACTGCTTCCCGTATAATACTCATAGGTACAACCTCCACCTGAACCCCTGCCTTACATCAAGTCTTCATCACAATCTGTTAGGAATCTTTTTTTCTATGATTTTATAATGTAATTGCTCTGTGATTTGATAATAGAAGTTAAACCTATACATTTCCATAATCACCTTCTCCAGAACACATCCATTATGCAAAGGAGGGAAACATGTATAGCAATAATGATAATGTTTTATTTTAGGTGTACTAAGTACTTTCATGTATATTTTCCCATTTGATCCTCATAATAAATCTCTGAGATAGATGCTATCCATTTTAGAGGTGAGGAAAATGGAGTCCTAGAGAAAGAAAATTTATAACATTTTATTCGAGTTCTCTCTCTCACACAGTCACACAGTAATAGAAAGATAAGAAAGTAAAAAAGAAATCTCTAAGCATGGTTTGCACTCTTGAGTAAGGAGTCATGTAAATCTACTCTGAAAAATTATCTTAAGGGAGGTTTCAATCAGCCCAAGGTAGATGTGAGTCGTATCTGCCTATTAATGAATTTGTGATACTTGACAAGTTTTTCAACATTTCTAAGTCTGGGTTTTTTAATCTATAAAATAACAACAACAACAATAGTGGTATTTTGAGAACTAAATAAAAATAGTGTAAGTAAACTGCCCAACCCATAAAATCAATCAATGAAAGTTAGCCATAATAAAAATGATGATTATCATTATTATCTTATTTTCAAGAACAGCAATAACAAAGGTAGAAAAATTCTTAAATGTGTTGAAAAGAGGATAAAGTACTTAAAAGATGAGTGGTAACACCCAGGTGTTTGCATGGAAGAGAGAGTTACCTCAGAAAATAATCCTCAACAAATAAAGTAATGAAAAGTATTGTAATCTATAAGTTACCCAAGAAATAATAGCAAGTATATCACCTCTCTATGTGCTTTCAACTTCCTTAGTTTTGAATAAATTCTAAGGCACCAGTACCTTGCAGGGAAGCATCTCTATATGTTCAGAAAAACAGAGCATTTCTGAGCCCTCCAGAAACTATTTTGGTGCAAACACTATAATAATTGTGGAGCATGATGAAGTCGCTTTGGCTTCCAACTCCACGGAGATCACAAGATCTCTATAATGAGATTCCAGATACTATTATAAAGTGGTAGAAGGATCATGCATTTTAAGGAGCAATATCAGGAAGGAAGACCTGTGCACTTATAAGAAATGTCACATATAGCTTAGGCTGCTCCAGCAGCATCCTAGCAATCAAAAACAGTGTGTTGATGAAGGGTATCCGGAAAGATATACAGCAGAACAGTTCATAAGGCTCTTTTGGGTCCCTCCACCTAAAAGAATCTAAAGAGTCTTTCTACCTCCCCCAAAACTGAGGGGAGAAAAGACTTCACAAACTGGACACAATCCACCAAAAATTCAAAAGTGGTTATTGTTGAGCCAAAGAATTACAAGGTTTTTTAATGCTTTTTTAAGTACTTTCAAATTTCTTATGATTACTTTTATATAACCTATTTTATCTTTCTTTTTTTTTTTATTTTATGATAGTCACAGAGAGAGAGAGAGAGAGAGGCAGAAGCAGGCTCCATGCACCAGAAGCCTGACGTGGGAATCGATCCTGGGTCTCCAGGATCGCGCCCTGGGCCAAAGGCAGGCGCCAAACCGCTGCGCCACCCAGGGATCCCTTATATAACCTATTTTAAAGATGATTCACTTTAAAATATCATATAAGTTTTTTTAATACAGATGAAAAATTTAAAAATTCCTCATACCTTTCCTAACCAAGAATTTTGTCACTCAAAATTCTTACTGGCATATTTTTTAAGCATATAATTAGATATTAAAACAGAATAGAAAAAATATATATAATCAAAAGTAAACTTTCCTGGTCCCTCTAATCAATAGTGTTTTGTATGCTCTCCCAGAAAAAAATGTGTATTTATATACCAGTAATATGCACATATGTCTTCATTTTATTCATGAAAAAAGAATTATCATACATGTAGTATAGCTTATCATATAACATATAAAACTACCTTATTCTTTTTTGGCAACTTCATAGTATTCCTTGTAGTATTCCTTGTAGGGATGTACTACAGTTGTTTAACCAGTCATTGAATATTTAGTGAACACAATTACGTTTATAATCAGAACAATTTTCATATACTTTCTTTATGTGTTTGTTAGACCTAACCCTAGTGTAAACTAAAACCTTCTTGTTTATTATATGGTCATAGGAGAAAAATCACTATATCCGTATGTATGTGTTTGTGTATATTTGTGCGTAACATATTAGAGAGTACTGCCTTGTTCTATAATTTTACAATGTAATATGTCAGAATGGCCACAGGAAAAGTGGACAATGTTTCTTTATAATTCTGGTTGACTTGTGGCCTCATGTGGAAGTTGACATACTTCTAGGGAGTTTTAGTGCAGTCACTGATTAACAGGTTCTGAGATTTTACACAATTTCCATTGAGTTAAACCTCATTTTGTCTTTAAAACAAGTCTTTGGACTTCTGCAAGATGGCAGGAAGATCCTGACCTCACTTCCTCCCATGGAGACACCAAATCTACAACTTTATATGAATCATTTCCCTCTGAGAAAGATTGGAAAATTATATTAACTATTCTCTACAACACAGGATAAAAGTACCACATCGAGATGGATCAGAGAGGCAAAGACACAGTCTTACCAAAAACTACACTGCTGGTGTAGCAACCCAGAATGGGAGGGATCTCACAGTCTGGCACTTCCCCTAGAGGAATAAGGCATTGATACCCTACATGAGATGCTCCAGCCCCTGGAATCTGCACCAGAGGTATAAGCCCTCAAATTTTCTGGTTTAGAAATCCCAACAGGGCTGACTCTTTTAAGGGTTCATATGCTATGTCACTTGGCCTGAGATCCTGAGGAAAATCAGCAATATGAAAAGCACTTAGACTATAAGGAAAGGAGAATTATTTGCTAATATTTAAAATCTTATGCTAGGTGGGCAAGGATCAGATGAAACATGGCCTGGGGATGGAGACCCTAGTAGATACTATTTTTTACACTCTCCACGTACCCTGTGGCACAGGCAGGTGAGTTCAGACATGGCAACCTCCAACCATCTTAGTAATACAGGCAGGGTAGTGGTCACAGCACTATTCTGCTGTATACTGAAGCAGGATAGTGCAGGTCATTGAAGTACTACCTCACTCCCAGCACAGTTGCAATATGCTCCCAGCCTAAAGTTGGCATCTGCAGACGGATAAGACACTGTTCCACTACATTCTTGAATTTTGTGGGTGCACCCAGTCAAGACATTTACCTGCTGCCTTTCTGAAGCTGGCAAGTATTTCCTGGCCTTACACTCTCCAGCTACCTAAGTAAAGCCAGTAGGTATGCCAATCCACACAAGGGATACCCCTTGATGGCCTGGCCCTAAAAAACAAGGGCTCTGGCACTCATGAGCTCCATGGATTCAGAAAGACAGTTCTTGGCAGTCCACTATCCCCAGGGCACTGAACAGACAACTGACTGAAACACAACCCAAGTCTTCCTGTGTAAATGGCCTATACACTTAGCTTGGAGCTTCAGCCTAAGTGATAGGCTTTAGTTTTCCCCCAATCTAGAAATGAATACAGTGTTCTCAGGGAATGTAAGCAGAGAAACGCCATCCTTGTACACCCCCTTGGCCTCACTACAGATTGACAAAACTCCAGAAAGGAGCTTATATATTCATTTGGGGTCCCAATTTTTGCAGTTGTTGCCCAGGGGACATCTCCAGAACTCCTGATCTGCAGGCCAGCAGGGATTATGATTACAGACTCACAGGACTATATATGTTTATATACTTTAAAAGCTACTGCCTGAGGATCTGGCTTTCAATTATCCAGAAACTAGATGCTCAATTAAATTCCTTCCCTTGGAACACTGCCAGGTCTTGACATTCCTTCAACAATGGGGATATATCAAGAAAATCAAGTGGTTTAGATAATCACAAATGTCTGAGGGGCAACCAAAAACTAGGGCAAAGTTGAACAATAAAGTTAATTACCCACATAGGCCACTCCTTCAAGACTGAAGGAGATAGTTATTTTGCCTCAGACATAAAAACAAGCAGATAGTCAAGAAAAAATGAGGTAACAGAGTAAATGTTTCAAATGAATAAACAAGACAAAACCCCAGAAAAAGACCTTAAAGATAGGTAGATCACTTATCTACCTCATAAAGAATTCAAAGTAATGGTCATAAAGATGCTCACCACACAGGGGGAAAGAATAGATGAGCACACTGAGAACTTCAACAAAGATATAAAAATATATAAGAAAGTACCAAACAGAAATTATATCACAGAGATTCAACAGCAGACTGGATGAAGCAGAAGAATGGGTCAGCAAGCTGGAAGACAAAGCAATGAAATCACCCAAAAAGAGCAGAAAAAGAAAAACAAAATAAACAAAGACAACTAAAGGATCTACAGGACAGCATCAAGCAGAATAACATTTGCATTATAGGAGTCATAGAAAGAGGGGAGATAGAAAGGAGCAGAAAACCTATTTGAAGAAATAGTAGTTGAAAATCTCCCTAATCTAGGGAAGAAACAGACACCCAGATCCAGGAAGCCCAGGAAGTTCAAAATAAGATGAACCCAAAAAGATCCACACCAACACATTATAATTAAAATGTCAGAAGTTAATGATAAAGAGAGAATCTTAAAAGCAGCAAGAGAAAAATAGTAACATACAAGGAAAACCCCAGTAGGCTATCACAGATTTCTCAGTAGAAATCTTGCACACCAGAAGAGGATGGAATGACATATTCTCAAAGTGCTGAAAGGAAAACATGTCCAACCAAGAATAATCTACCCAGTATGGCTATCATTCAGATGCAAAAGAGAAATAAAGAGTTGTTCAGACAAGCAAAAGCTAAAGGAGTCTGTCACTGCTAAACAAGTTTTACTAGCAAGTTAAAGAGACTTTAAGAAATGACCCTAATTAATAGTAAGAAAACCTATGAAAGTAAAAATCTCAATGGGAAAGATAAATATATAGTAATGTAGTAGATTAATCACTTAGAAAGATACTATGAAAGTTAAAAGAAAAAATAGTAAATATTAAAACTATAATAATTTGTTAGAGGAGACATAAATAAAAAGATGTAAAATGTAACATCAAAAATATGTAATGGTGGGGAGTAAAATATAGAGCTTTAGAATGTGTTTCAACTTAAGTTATTATCAATTTTAAATCGACTATTGCACATATGTTTTTTTTGTCACCACAAAGCAAAGACTTATAGTAGATACACAAAGATTAAGAAAAGAATCTAAGTATACCAGTAAGACAGTCATCAAAACACAAAGTAAAGGAGCAAGAGAAGAAGAAAGGAACAGAAAAACTTTAAAATAACCAGAAAACAATTAACAAAATGGCAATAAGTACATACCTATCAGTAATTTACATTTACTTTAAATGTAAATGGATTAAATTCTCCAATCAGAAGAGAAAGAGTGGATGAATGAATCTTAAAAAAAAAAAAAAAAAAAAAGGATAAGACCTATCTATGTGCTGCTTACAAGAGACTCATTTCAGGATAAGGACACACACAGACTAAAAGTGAAAGGGCGGAAAAAGGTATTCCATGAAAATAAATATAAAAAGAGAGCTAGTATATCTATACTCATATCAAACAGGGTGGACTTTAAAAAGACTGTAATCAAAGACAAAGCGGGGCAGGGTGGTACATAATGATAAATGAAAGGTCAACCCAGCTTATAATGCAAATGGGTTTATAAGCTGGGTTAATATATATGAACCCAACATAGGAGCACAAAAATATATAAATCAAATGTTAACAGACCTAAAGAGAGAATTTTTCAGTAGTACAATAATAGTAGGGTGCTTTAACACCCCCCATCTACATCAATGAATAGATTATCCTGGCAGAAAATCAATAAGGAAACATTAGCCTTAAATAACACATTAGACCAGATTAACTTAATAGGTATATACAGAAAATTCTATCCAAAAGCAACAGAATATACATTCTTCTCAATTGCACATAGAACATTCTCCAGGATAGATCATATATTAGTCCACAAAAGAAATCTCATTAAATTAAAGATGATTGAAATCATATCAGAAATATTTTGGGGACACAAAAAATTGGGGGCACAATGGTATCAACTACAAGAAACCTAGAGAACCTACAAATAATTGGAGACTAAACGACATATTACTGAACTATCGGGTCATAGAAGAAATCAAAAGAGAAATCAAAAAATACCAAAAGACAAATGAAAACAGAAATATGTATACTAAGATCTATGGGATGTAGCAAAAGTGGTTCTAGGAGGGGACAACACAATCCTACTTCCAGAAATAAGAAAATTTTTAAAAAATTTTTTTCACATAATTGTGTGAAAGAACCAATGAAGTCCAGAGCCAATAGAAGGAAGGAAAAGAACCAATGAAGTCCAGAGACAGTAGAGGGAAGGAAATAATTGATTGGAGCATAAATAATGAAATAAAAACTAAAAAGACAATAGAAAAGATAAACAAAACTAAGAGCTAGTTCTCTGAAAAGATAAAATTTTGTCACTTTGGTTTGATTAGACTCACCAAGAAAAAGAGAGAGGGTGCAAATAAATAAAATCAGAAGTTAAAAAGGAAACATCCCAACTGATACCACAGAAA
Source organism: Vulpes lagopus (assembly GCF_018345385.1). NCBI lineage: Eukaryota > Metazoa > Chordata > Mammalia > Carnivora > Canidae > Vulpes > Vulpes lagopus. The sequence goes on from NC_054824.1 coordinate 85,768,046, forward strand.
TACAGAAGATCATAAGACTACTGTGAAAAATTATAAGCCAACAATTTGGATGACCTAGGGGAAATGGATAAATACCTAGAAACAGTCTTCCCAGACTGAATCATGAAGAAGTAGAAAATCCGAATATACTAATTGTTAGTAAAGAGATTGAATTGGTAATAAAAAGCCTCCCCTGCAAAAAAAAAAGTTCAAGACCAGACAACTTCACTGGTAAATTCTACAAAACATTCAAAGAATTAATACTGATTTTTCTCAAACTCTCCCCCTTGCAAAAGAGAGTAAGAGTGAACATTTCCAAACTCATTTTTTGAGGCCAGCTTTACCCTGAAACCAAAAGCAGACAGGGATATAAAAGAGAGAGAGAGAGAGAGAGATGGAGAGACGGAGAGAGGGAGAGGAAGAAGACGGAGGAGGAGGAGGAAGAGGAAGAGAGAAGGGAAGGGAAAGGGAAGGGAAGGGAAGGGAAGGGAAGAGAAGGGAAGGGAAGGGAAGGGAAGGGAAGGGAAGGGAAGGGAAGGGAAGGGAAGGAAGAGGAGAGGAGAGGAGAGGAGAGGAGAGGAGAGGAGAGGAGAGGAGAGGAGAGAGAAGAGAAGAGAAGAGAAGAGAAGAGAAGAGAAGAGAAGAGAAGAGAAGAGAAGAGAAGAGAAGGAAAACTAAAGGTCAATATCCCTGATCAAAAATAGATACAGAAATCCTCAATAAAATATTAGCAAACCAAATTCAATTGTGCATTAAAAGTATCATACATCATGATCAAATGGGGTTTATTCCAAGGATGCAAGGATGGTTCAACACACACAAATCAATCAACATGTGACACACATTAACAAAATGAAGGATAAAAATCATATTATCATCTCAATGCATGCAGAGATTGCATTTAACAAAATTCAGCATTCATTTGTGATAAAAACTCTCTACAAAGTGGTTATAGGCAGGACATACCTCAACAGAATAAAAACTTTATATGACAAGCCCACAACTAACATTATACTCAATGGTATAAAATGTGAAAAAGACAAAAATGTTTCCTCTAAGAACAGGAACAAGACAAAGATGCCTATTCACCTTATTTTTATTTTTTTAATATTATTTATTTATTCATGGGAGACAGAGAGAGAGAGAGAGAGAGGCAGAGACACAGGCAGAGGGAGAAGCAGGCTCCATGAAGGGAGCCCGATGTGGGACTTGATCCCGGGTCTCCAGGACCACGCCCTGGGCCAAAGGCAGGCACTAAACTGCTGAGCCATCCAGGGATCCCCACCTTATTTTTATTGAATGTACTATGGCAAGTCCCAGGCAGAGGAGTTAGGCAAGAATATACTATGGCATACAAGGATATAATATGTATACAAGAATATACTATGACAAGTCCCAGCCAGAGAAATTAGGCAATAAAAAGAAATAAAAGGTATTCAATTTGGAAAGAAAGAAGTAAAATTGTCACTATACGCAATTTCTATGCTATATATGGAAGACCCTAAAGACTCCACCAAAAAACAAGAATAAAAACAGCTATGGCTCAGGCTGCTTGGAATTCTTTCCCTCTCCTTTTCCTTCCCCCTCTCCTCCTCCCCCTGCTCACACTGTCTTTCTCTAAAACAAATAAATAAAATATATTAAAAAAAACTATTAAATGAATGAATTCAGTAAGTTTGAAGGGTACAAAATCAATATACAAAATTGTAGCATTTCTATACTCTAATCATGAACTACCATAAACTGAAATTAAGAGAACAATACTACTCAAAATTTCATCAAAAGGAATAAAATACCTCGAAATAAATTTAACCAAGGAGATGAAAGACTTATACATTAAAACTGTAAAACACTGATAAAAGAAATTGAAGGAAACACAAATATATGGGAAGATATTCTGTGCTTGTGGATTGAGAAAATTGATGTCATTAAAATGTACCTACTCCCCAAAACAATCTATAGATTCAGTGCAATGCCTACTAAAATTTCCATGACATTTTTTCACAGAATTAGAACAAATAATTCAAAAATTCATATGGAACCACCAAAGACCCTGAATAACCAAAAAAATCTTGAAAAAGAACAAAGCTAGAGGTATCATGCTTCCTGTTTTCAGACTATACTACAAAGCTATATGATATTGGCATAAAAACAGACACATAGATCAATGAAATAGAATAGAGAGCTCAGAAATAAACACACATGTATATGGTTAATTAATTTTCAATAAAGGAGGCAAGAATAATGCCTCTTTTATAATGGCGAGGGGGTATAATGTAAAGCATAGAGAATATTGTCAATGAGGAAAGGATAGTCTATTCAATAAATGGTGTTGGGGAAACTGGACAGCTACATGCAAACAAATGGAACTGGACCATTACCTTACATTATAAACAAAAGTCAAAATGGATTAAAAACTTTAATTTTTTTTAAACTTTAATTTTTTAAAAAACTTTAAGACCTGAAAACAAAAATTCTAGAAGAAAACATAGGCAGTAAGTTACTTGATATTGGTCCCTAGTGATAGTTTTTTGGATCCAACTCCAAAAGCAAAGAAATAAAATTGAACTATATCAAACTAAAAAGCTTCTGCACAGTGAAAGAAACCATCAACAAATAAAAGGCAACTTACTGAATGGGAGAAGATGTTTATAAATCATATATCCAGGGCAACCCAGGTGGCTCAGTGGTTTAGTGCCACCTTCAGCCCGGGGCCTGATCCTGGAGACCCGGGATCGAGTCCCACATCAGGCTCCCTGCATGGAGCCTGCTTCTCCCTCTGCCTGTGTCTCTGCCTCTCTCTCTCTCTCTCTCTCTCTCTCTCTCTCTGTCTCTCTTTCTGTGTGTGTCTCTCATGAATAAATAAATAAAGTCTTTAAAAAAATCATATATCCAATAAGGGATTAGTATCCAAAATAATATAAAGAATGCATACATCTCAACAACAGTAAGATAAACAATACAATTTAAAAATAGGCAGAGGACCTAAATAGATGTTTTCTAAAGAATATATTCAGATGGACAACAGGTGTGTGAAAAGATATTCAACATCATTAATCATCAAAGAGATGCAAATCAAAACAAGATACCATCTTACATCTGTTAGAATTATAAAAAAGATAAGAAATAACAAGTGTTGGCTAGGACATAGATAAAAGGGAACCTTCATGCAATGTTAGTGGGAATGTAAATTGGTGTAGCCACTGTGGAAAACAGTATGAAGGTTTTTCAAAAAAATTAAAAATAGAACTACCATATGATCCAGCAGTTTCACTACTCTCTATCTGCTGTATCTATCTGAAGAAAACAAAAACATTAACAAAAAGATATACGCACCATTTTGTTTCTTGCAGCATTATTTACAATAGCCAAATATGGAAGCAACCTGTGTCCATCCATAGATGAATGGATAAAAAGGATATGGTGTGTATACATGAAGGAATACTACTCACCGTAAGAAAATAAAATCTAACCATTTGCAACAATATGGATGGACCTTGAGGGTATTATGCCAAGTGAAATAAGTCAGAGAAAAACAAATATCACGTGATTTTTCCTTGTATGTAGAATCTAAAAAGCAAAACTAAACAAAACTCAGATTCATAGTTACAGAACACAGATTGATGGTTGCCAGAGGAGAGGGGTTGAGGGTATAAAATGAGTGAAGATCAAGTACAAACTTCTAGTTATAAATTAAATGGCATATAGAGAATATAGTCAATAACATTGTATTACTTTTGTACAGTAGCAGATGGTAACTAGACTTACTGTGGTAAAGATTTCACAATGTATACAAATGTCAAATCACTAACTTGCACACCTAAAACTAATATAATAAGTATGTCAATTATGCCTCAAGAAAAATAAAAAACAGAAAATAATTTTATTCCCATGGCAGAAAGGCTAATTCCTTTCGTATTATCTCCAACATAAACAAAGAAAGCTACTAAGAAATCATTAAAAAGTTGATGTAAAAACAAAACTCCTTAGAATATATGAGCTACATTACTTTATTCTCCAAGTACTTGCTAAGGTCCCAGCTACCCAAGATAGAGCCAGATGCAGGAAAATAATTTAAACGAAGACTTATTGTAATGCTAGTAGAAAGGCAGTTGATGCTTTTTGAAACCATATTGCAGCAGGTTTAAAAAAAGTAACCTGTGTGCTTTTGAATAGAAGGAAGAATTTTGTTTGTGGGTATTGGCATGATTGCTCTATGTAAAATGTGGAGATTGCACAACTCTAACACGGAAAAGAAAGTGCGCAAGCAAGCCATATTCTAACCTTGAATATGTGGTTGCTTTTAATGACACAGTGCATCAAGGTCAAGAGAAGGTGCCCTTGGCAGATGGAAGACTTTCAAAATGAAAATGCTTCATTAACATTTAAAATATATTGTGTTTCGCGTGATTTCTGAGGAACACTTGGTTGTTCTAGTTATAACCATGGCTCATTTCTATAATCATGTGTCAAGTAACTGACTTACCTCATATGCTTCCCTGACAAGTGTTTTTCTATGGAGAGGCAGGGAGAAAGAGGTGGAGGAAGGTGCTCCTTAATAACTTGTTATAAACCCACTAGGTGTCACTGCTTTCAGTGGGACTCTGGAAAGGAGGCTCAGAGGGACACGTCTGTGTCTTGGCAAAAAATAGATTTCATGGCACCTTGACTTTTAACCTCTAAAATACATGGAGAACTGCTTAGGAGACTTTCTCATGTTCATTTGTGCCTGTGGTTCCTTTATTTTGAATTTTTTTCTAAGATTCAGTTTTGCAGTATTTGTATTTGAGTCCTATTTCGTTCAGAAATAGTTTGTTGAAGCTATTCTAAAACAAGTATCCACCTTAACTTTTTAAATATACAATGGAATTATTAAAGGCGTTTGAGTGCTTTGGTAACACAGAATGCATTCAGAAGATTTGATCTCCCATCGTTTACAAGGCACTTTAGAGATGAGATGCCGCATGCTTTCCTGCCCGAAAAGCACAAGGATTTTCTTCTTTCTCTTTTCTTATCCTGCCTCTCATTCTGTGTTCTTTTTCTCTTCTTGCTCTTCCTTTCTCTCTCCCAGTTTCATGAAAATTCATTTATCTGTGACATTTAAAGACTCTGTCTGAGAGGTGTCTGGAGCTGTGGCTGGCTGTGTACATCAATAGTTTCTTGGAATCTGGCACTCTGTCAATATTTGGGGGCCTCAGTAACCGCACTTAAATGCACTGCCTGCCAGCCATCACTCTCTTGGTGTCTCAGTAACGAGTCCGAATGAATGGATATTAGCATGTCAACTTCTTTTACAACTGGCAAGACTTTGTTGACAGTATACGGGCAACTTGCATTTGCCTGCTGCACCTTTCTGTTTGTGTGCTTCATTTATATGATGTCATTTTCCCCTCTGTGTACAAAAACAGGAATCTCTAAAACATACTATTATGAAACCAAAATAAATGGCATCATTGTACAATCTTGATTTGGTGAGTTTTATAGGATATAGCTATATGCTATAGCTTTAGGTATTTCTTTCTTGCTTAGGTTGTATTTGGACCAAAATTGTTGTTGTTAATTCATGGTAGAAATATATATGTTGAGACTTTATAGGTGAAGTCTCCATAGTTTATATATGAGCCTCATATAATAGAGATTTAGCTACATAAAGAAGAAATATTAGTAGGTAAGAGAGAGATTATTCTCTGAAACAAAAACAATTTACATTTTCAAACATATCTCAGTTATTCTTTCTACTCATCAGTGAAATGGCTCATTTATAAATTAAATCATTAAAGAATTATTGTGTCAACTTTCCCATGAACTGCTCTAGATAACAGCATATGGGCCTTTCAAGGTTTGCATAAGAGACCACTATTATGGCAACATTTTAGTTACTAAAATGTTGTGTGCTCTCAGCCTGTGTACAATCTTGACCATATCCTATAATGAGAATATGTCAGGAATCTGGACTTTAACATGGAAGATGAGGGTTGACCAGTGACCAGTCTTACCTTGGAAATCTGCACCCAATCTAGGATAAACAGAAGGATTTTCCAAGCTGTAGGTCATGTTCAGATTAAATAATCCAGGTCTCTTATAAACAAGAGTCTATCTTAGAACTTATTCCCCTGGATATAATTATTAACTTCTGCTCCCTTGGACTCATGGGACCAGTAATAACTCTTAAGTTGAATGAATTCACCCAATCTTCTTTGTATTCATGAATCTTTCCCATTCTGGATTTTCAATTTGGGTCCTAACATATGAGTACCTGCTTTCATATAGCATCTGCTATATACCATGGCAAATGCTCTTCTTAGGACTGAGGAAAAAAGTACCTAATGAACAGTGTTAATGCAGTTTCAGTACAACTGAACACAAACTCAGGACTTCTAGGGCCTTTAGTTATTCTTCAGAAAGGGAAATACACATATTTATTTGCCTCATAATTATGAGTCATATGTAAGGCTAAAAGTTCACTTGATCAGCCATAAATGCTGCCTCCAGATTTTAGGTCATAATATGTAATTCATCGTTTAAGTCCAATCAGTCATCATCTTTGGTAGGATGAAGGCGTCTTGGGAGTGTTGTATTAAACTAGACAGCATGGATGGACAAAGAAATGTCACAAGGACTCCAGCCACTAAAAATCATCTGGCAGTATAAGAGCAGGTCTTGAATTCAAAAAAGAAAAAAATAAGCACAAGGATTGAAAGAACAGGAAAAACGAAAGCATAGGTATCCATGGAATTGTAACATGGTCGGCACCAAGGAATTTGGTGTTTTTCTTCATAATTCATTTACAAAAGAATATAGTAACATGTAAGGATTCTAATGAAGAAATAAATAAACATGCTCCTGTGTATACTTATATTGTTTTTGTGGTCCCACAGAGGAGGGGGAATATCCACTATATGGCATTAATCGTAAGATTTTTATACTATCGAAACTTCATTTCAGGATTCAATAGAGAACATTTTCAGCACCTTCTATGAATTAATTACAAATATCTCTATTAACATCAGCAAGACTCATCTGCTGGGCTAAGGACTTAACCTCCTCTTGCTCTGGATTCAGAATTTTATGAAAATACATTATATCTGTTCTTTATTATATACTGTTTGTTTAATGTTAGACACTAATCCTTTCTGGGGCAGAGGAAGAAACCAGAATAAGATGAGAACATAGAATCATCCTGCAGAATTTATAGCTAAGGACAGAAGGAATTTTGTTTTCTTTTGGATCACTTTAGACACACTTTGGAACTGTAGTTGAAATTTGATGGGCTGCAATTTAACCATTTCTTTTTATTAATACTAAAATGTTCTCTTGCCTGAAGCAGGAAAGATTTGGGTTCTTCTTCCTTAGAAATCCTAGCAACTTCTACAGCTTTTTCTTTGCTGGTGTACCTTTTGTCTACTGATCAGAGTGAAATGACAGAAATGAGGGCAGTGGGACAGAACTGCTGAGGAAATACCTCTGATCCCACCCCAGCAGGCACAGATATTGACTCTTTAGCCTTGACTGCCCCGGCAGAAAACAAATAGTTGCCTGACTAGATGGCTAATAAGCAACAGAACACTTGAAGGAGTTGTTTACAAGGTCTATTTTAATACGAAGTGAAACCTACTATTGTTATGGAGATGAACTGTGTTGGTGATAGACATCACTCAAAGAGAGACCCTCCACCCCGACCCCAAATGGCACAGGAGGTAAATGGCCTATCTAGTTCTAGTTATGTCCCCATTGGGACATCTTTACTCAGAAATCTGTCTCCCTCTATTTTTAGCCAATAAATTGTCATTATTATTTTTAGTTTATGAATGATTGAATGATTTGTATAATGATTACAGCCTCAATTTTCCTAAAAAGTCTACTTGGCAACTTTTCACTGAAAAGGACCCCAACTAAGAAGCATTATTACTACTAAAGGAGTGCTTTTAAGGACTCACCTTCAGATCCAGTGTAATGAAAAAGTGAGTACTGAATTCTTGATGTACATTCACCAGAATGGGGGCCATTGCCTTTGTTCTTTTTGAAAAAAATGAGCTTTTGAAATAACAATAGTCTTCTCTATAGTCACATCCCTCTATTCCCCAATAATTACAAAGTATATATACTTTTCAAGTTTCTACTCATGTAATAGTGACTTGGAAGCTACCTGTTTAACTAGCTGTCATGGATCCAATGACCATCTATATGTCCAGCAGTAATGAATGTTTGGTGTTTGGTTTTGTGGGTGAATCTCTTAGAATTGTATGCTGGGAATAGACTAGATTAGGGCTTAGATTAATAGATTATATTATAATAGGCATAAGAATAGATTATGCTGTTAGAAAATATACAGTATAGACTTGTGGCTAGTCAAAAATTGAGAACAGGTTGGATAAAAGGATAGAACTAAGTATTTTAGAGGAAGGTTCTCTAGAAATTTAATAAATGAGCTGCTTATTAAAAACATTGTTATATTTATATTTAATGTCATTTAAAAATAAGATCAGTATAGAAATTCAAACTCTTGGCCATAAATGGTGCTCTGTGGCTGATCACCCAGGAAGGAAGGCTGCAGTTATTCTCTATTTCAACTTGTGGGTGATGATACTTTCACATCTACATTCATTGCCTCTTCTCTGCCAAGATGAAACTATTTGGAAAACTGTACCTGAAAATAACCATTTTAATACATCTATCTGCAAATTATTGACGTAGAATCTAACCTTCATGCAAGGAAATATGCCAGGAAAACCCTGCTAAACTGATTTTCCAGTCCTCTGACAATATGAGGACACTAGGTAATAACCAACACGATGTTATGATGATATGTTTTCTTTCTTGGTCCAAAGAGAGTCCTGCTGAACTCAGGCAAAGCTAGAGTTATGATCTCACTCCACTTAACTAGCAGACCTTTAAATTTTGTCTCAAATGACAGTCAATCAATCAAATTTCTAATCTATTTCTTTGGTGCCAAGCACTTCAGAATTCTCAGAGAATGTTTATTAGGAGACCAGTCAATATGGAGAAATGGAGAAATGGTATGTCATTGATGTCCATCCTGGATTCTGGTCTTTGATCGCCTTGATTATCTAGACACATGGTTTCCAATATGACCAAACTCAGTGTGGTCTAAATTATCGGTAGCAACATTTTGATATGTCAAAACAAAATTCATTTTAATTTAAAATTATATTTTAAGAAGGAGTAAGCAGGGAAAAGTGATGCAAAATCACATTAACAACAGGACACCAGAGATTCTAAATGGTTGTAAATCATTATTTTAGATCTTGAGGATAAGGAATGCATGCTTTCAAAGTGCAGTGCTTTTATGCACAGTGCCCAAAGAGCAATAATTTGAGACTTCAGAGAGAGGATAATTATTTGAAATAAACAGTAAAACAGAAAATAAATAGAATGTCGCTAAATAACAGTTGACTTTAGCATTCTTCACAGGAGGGAAAGCAAACCTCCCAAGTGGCAGTTCATTCCACTACTCCCTCATCACACACATATATATAGAATTTCATGGGATCCCTGGGTGGCTCAGCGGTTTAGCACCTGCCTTTGGCCCAGGGCGCGATCCTGGAGACCCAGGATCAAATCCCACGTCGGGCTCCCGGTGCATGGAGCCTGCTTCTCCCTCTGCCTGTGTCTCTGCCTCTCTCTCTCTCTCTCTCTCTCTCTCTCTCTCTCTCTCTCTGTGACTATCATAAATAAATTAATTAATTAAAAAAAAGAATTTCGTAATAACTGTACTAGCTTTCATATGTTAATAACTGCTAAACCAACACCACATACCTGAAGATACATATCCATGTTGCTTTCTTTATTCAGGACTGTCGTCTTTTTCTACAAATTAAAGAGTTTGCAAGGGAAGGCATACAACTTTGTTTCTTCTGAATCTTCTTTTTTTTTTTTTTCTTCTGAATCTTCTTGTGAGTCTTGTATTTTCCGTTACCCATGATGGTTTGGTAAATGTCACTGATGGACTGAAAATAAAGAATCACTAGCTCTGTGGGCAAAATAGCATCTAGAAGTAGAGCATAGAAAGTTAATCAAGAGTGTGAAAGGTAAAACAGAAATTTAAAAATAGCTATAATAGTGAAATGTGTAAGAAGCATGCAGAATATAGATATTTCTGCTATTTCCTCTGAGCATAGATCAGATACTTAATCATGCTTGTTCTGAATTCACTAAAATTTGAATGAGCATCCGAGAGAGAAAGAGTTATAAAACCCCTCCCAATAAAATTTAAATTTAACATTTTGAGGGAAAAAAAAGTTCTTTAAGGAAAAGTCAAAGACATTGAGACTTTCTTACTCATTTTAGAAAAAGGAAGGTTGAGATACTGATACCAGTTTTTAAGCAAGTTAAGGGAAATAAGAAACGAGACTTTCTTTTTTTTTTTTTTTTTGCTGACAACTCATAGTAATAAAATACACTTACCCTGCAACAGAAAATCTTTAGGTTTGATAATGAGGTAAGTTCTTGATAGTGAGGCTTCTGACTACTGCAAGGGAAGCTGTGGGATAGTCTTCTGTGAAGGTCTTTAACTTAAATCAGATAGACTCACAATCTTTCTATCAGGGAAGAATGATTTCTCTAGGTGGTTCATATTTTTCAGGAATTTCTCTCTCTCTCTCTCTTTCTCTCTCTCTCTCTCTCTCTCTCTCTCTCTCCTCTCTCGCTCTCTTTCTCTCTCAGAAAAAAAAGAGTCTTAAGCAGGCTCCAGTATGGACATCCAGTGTGGAGCCTGAGGCAGGACTTGATCTCATGACCCTAAGATTATGACCTGAGCCAAAATCAAGAATCCGAAGCTTAACCAACTGAGCCATCCAGGCACTACAACTTCTCTCTTTTTTAAAGTCATTCTTAGTGCCTGGGTGGCTCAATCGGTTAAGCATCTGCCTTTAGCTCAGGTCCTGATCCCAGGGTCCTGGAATCAAGTCCCACATCTGGCGTCCTGCTCAGCCGGAAGTGTGCTTTTCCCTCTGCCCCTCCCCCTACTTGTGCTCTCTCATGCTTTTTCTCTCAAATAAATAAATAAAATCTTAAAAAAAAAATGAAGTCACTGTTATTTAGAGGAAAAAACTGCTGGAAGCTACAGGAACTTCTAAATGTGCTTGGCAAATGTGAAAGCAATAGCAGTGCCAACCAAAGTTTTAGTGGACAATTCTTAGGGATCACAAAATGCTATCCTTTGTTACATATGGTCACATATGCAGCCATCACACGATGTTCCAGTTATTTTCTATAACAACTGATTTACTACAAACTTGGAAGCGTGGGTACGGCTGCTGAAAAAAAAACGTGCTTGTGAACAAGGGGATCAGAGCATATTGTTCAGTGTTTTGTAAAAAGTTAGAAACTTTTAGTGGAAAAGTTACCACACTTCACCCTCTGCTTGTTGCTTTCAGTACTCAAAGTCAAACCCATTACCATTTTACTTGCACCATTCCCTTCCTACTGTACTAATTTTTTGATTCATCCCCAAAAACATGAAGCCAGTAAATGTTGGTGGTATTTATAAGGGCAGAGGCCCACCGAATGCAATTAGGAAAAAGATATCCTCTATTAGGAAAAAAAAAATCTTTAAGCTATTCCTACTTGCCTAGCACTCATCTAGGAACTGGAAGTACTTAGGTAAATAAGTTTCCATCAGTAAAGAGTGCTCACAGACTAGTGAGAGAAACAGACGGGTAAATAGGCAACTCTGGTGCAAAGAGATATGTATTGGAGTGAAGGTATGTGCAAGGTACTGTATGGATTTGCCTGGGACAATTCTGGCTTAGCCTATGGTCTTGGTATAATTATTCACAGGGCCTCTCACAAAATATGTCCTGGTTTGGACAATACATTATATGGTTACCCTATAAATAGCTATAACCATCAAATCTGCCTGAGGTTGTCTAGCAAGATTTTCCACAGATTAGGACAGAGAATCAAAGAGATTAAGAATGCTTTGCCACACATGTTGTCTACATCCAAATGGAAATGAAAAACTTAGTAGAATGACTGACTCTCATTTCTTCCAGCATTGTCAGAGGAATAGAGTGGGAATTTAACTCTCGTGGGGTGAGGAAGATAGGCAGGACTATCTAAACACACGTATTGGTACATGATATGCACAAGGGGTATCTTTAAGTGAGCCATTAGATTATGGATCCTCTAAAGCTCTCAGCCTTGAAAGGTGGTGTGAGTAAAAGACTAGAAGTCATGGAGGGAATTTTATTTTTTTTAATTAATTTTTATTGGTGTTCAATTTACCAACATACAGAAAAACACCCAGTGCTCATCCCGTCACCCATTCCCCTCCAACACCCGCCCTCATGGAGGGAATTTTAGAAAGACAACTTTAAGGTTCAACGTAAGGAACCTTATTTGGTGTCAGATTTTGTACAGAAGCATTCCAAGCAGGATTGGTTTGCCAGTGAGGCCAAGAGCCCTATGCCCCTGGTAGTAGCAGCAAAGGCTGAATGAACACTTGTGAGCAAACCCAGGCACTAGGTCAAAACTCAGGCCACTGGTTATTTAGGCTTCTGAACATATTGCTGATCCTATGATTTTACATTATGCATGGGGTCTTTTTGAGTAGCTTTTAAGTAAGAATCCTATGCTTGGGGAAATCCCTATAAGCCAAAAAAAAAAAAAAAAAGTAGAAATAACATGAAAAACAAACAAACAAAACACAGTTTGTGTGAGCTAAATGCTCGTGACCCCCTCTGAACACACACTAATAGAGAACAGGGAGTGTCAATACAGATCTCACTGAGCTTATTATTTGCCACTCTTACAAGGAAAGCAGCTATTAGACACAAAATATTCAGAAGACACGCCGCCCTCAGAGGCCCCTACCTCTTGGACACATACTCATTTGAAGACCCAGTTGCCACCAAGTCTTGCTTCCCAGTTTGATTTGCATAGCTCTGAGTTACGGACGATTGGGACCTGTGGCAAAGCTATCATTAAAGAGAAACAAAGCAGAAGACTGAACAAAGGATACATTCTGTGCAAAGTTTGAGGTTCACACTGTTTCAGTGATCCTTGTCCTGGTAAGAAAGATGTCCGCCCCTCCCCCACCTAAAAAGAAGAGCAGAGACTGACAAAAGGAGGCTCCCTGGAGGTACCAGGGGAGCAAAGAGTAGGGGAACTAAAGACCGTATACATGAAGAGAGAGAAAGGGGTTGGCATGGACACAGGAGATGCGGCCAAACACCCTGCATTCACAGCAGAGATACATGATTTAGGTTGGAATCACTTTTCACCTCTTCCCCAGGGTATGCGAGTAGGAGAGGCTGGGGCAAAAGGAATGACATCTTGACGAGGCTCGGCTTTCCCAGGGGCCTAAGAAAGGCAGCAATATAGGTAGAGCCAGAATATTCTCACTGGCCCTTTTATATAAAATCTTGAATATCTGCATTTACAGATTAAAATGTTTTCCAGCACACCAGAGAGAGAAAAGCCTTCTGAAGGTAGTGGAAATGACTTTAGTTCTCCCATCGTTAAGGGTATAAGGGCTCAAGAGTGAGGAAAGCTAGTTTCAAATCTCTGCTACTTTAACAGATTTATGGTAAAGTATTTAAATTTCTCTAAGTTTTAACTTCCACATGTTAAAAAAAATGGTAATGCATACACCACTGAGCTCACGTAAAGACTGTATTACACATGTAAATTGTGTAACATATGTAGTGTCTGGCAAATAATTATCGACAATAAAATTTTTATTCAGTGAGGACTGTTATCCATTTCCGTAACATTCTCTGGTTACCCATACTAAGCTCTGCCTCATTTTACGTCATTGCTTTCTGTCTGGTCCTTGACATTCCACGCTGTTTCAGCTTTGACCTACTTCCCCAGATACTGTGGTATCTCTCTGCTTCAAAACTTCATGCTTCTGTGTTCTTTAAAAGGTATACCTGCAGTGATATGTAAATTCAGTGCTAACAATGTGCAAATATTTTAAATCATAAAAAAAGAAACATGGCTTCCAGGAAATGCAGTTCTTGTTCTTGAACTCTGAAGGCATTCTTCATCTCTGATAATATTGACCCTGAGCCCAATTCACGTCCAGTGAACAAGGTATTATTATTTTATACCCTCTTCCAAGGGGGTTAAAATGACTCACCAAAACCCACTCCGTGATCTCAGATGAGGAATTCAATGAATCAATCTCGAAATCTTGATCTAAAATCTGCCAGGGTCTCCATTTAGTGAGAAAAAGTCAGCCTAGGGAGGATGATCCCCAGTAAATTTTATATCATGATATTACTTTTAACCACATGCTTAAACTGTTTTCTGGATTTGAACTGGCCCTCCGATTACCCACAGAATACAGGGAGAAAGCTGCGTAAGTTCCCTTCTTCCACAGTTAAAACAGTCCTTGTCACCAAAACTATCATATGTTAGATCACATGTCAGTGCCTGTGACATCGTCAGGCCTTGGCTTCTCAGGATCCACTCATTACAAGTGAGTTTATGTGCCTTGAAGCATATGGCCTTGATATATGATCCCAGAGCAAAAGAGCAAGGTATTTCAAGCTGGCCACAATTTTATTGACTCTCACAGGCTTGCTTTGTAGTCATTCCAATAAACTAGACGAGAAATTTCTGATGCTCCAAGCTATCCAGTCTGCAGGACTCCATTTCATGATTCAGAGTCCAACTAAACAACTCAAGAGTGCTTTTGTGTGACACTCTGACCACAGGAATAAATAATTGCTTAGTAATTCTCTTTGAGGCAGAAAATTCTAAACATGGAGGAACCATTTCCCCTTAATGGGAGCCAGAAATCCTGTAAGTGCTTGAAATGGCATTCACAAGTCTGAATGGTAAACAGATAAAAACAGGAGCGCACCAGTTGCACAAATGACTTGCTTGTCACAAACTTGTCATTGCAGTAATCTAACATTTCTTTCACAGAGCCCGATGGAAAGGATGGAACAAACAGGCCCTGCTGACGTTTTGGCTCTGCTAAGCCTTCCTCGGAGCTAAAGCATCTGCAGCATCTTCCCATTCTAGATCCTTTATCTGCTGAAGTTAGCTGATACTGTACATGTCAAAGAAATGTTTGACTATTGCATTAACAAGTTGATGACAAGCAAGTTATCCCTGCAAATGAAATACTGCTGCTTTTAGCAGGCTGCCATCTTGACCTTCATCTCCTCCTACAGAAGAACCCCTAACAGAGCAGAGTACTAGGGAGAGGCCAGTATTGTCACCCTAGGCTGTACAGATAAACGAGGACCACTTGGTGGTCCTTAGGTGCAGCGGTGTCAGGGACACACCAGGCAATTCCATTCGGGTTGTGGATAGGATTTCTCTGTAAAATATAAACGTTGCAAACACAGTGCACTGTCCCAAGGATGCTCTTGCTGGGATAAAGGGAGCTGCACAGAAATTCATTTCCTACTGCACCTTCTCCGTTCCCCATACATGGGGGTGGGGGGCACCTGTATAAACTTTATAAAGTGTTAATAGCTGGGAAAGTTATTGAAAAGTGTATTCCAGCTTCAAGCATGGTTTTTGCCAATTCTTGGAGTTCCTCCCATCAGAAGCCTCTCTCCTAGCCTCCTACTTCTTCAGGATAGCAACTGGAATTATCTAGACCTAGTCAGAACCAGGCTCTTGTCCCTGAAGTCAGGTATGTCCTTCAGCCTCCTCCCGGAAACCTTGGGCAGCCCTAAGACACCACCAGTTCACCTCCAACCTCGGCTGCCAGCAGGGAGTGCACTGCACAACTTCCAATTCTTGCCTTGCCGTTGCAGTAGCCCTCCTGCCCTGGGGGACCCCCCTCGGTGTTCTTGAGTGTGCAGAGCGGTGGGCCCCGGGCTTAGCAGCTTACAGAGCTGAGCTAGAGCCTGTAACAGGAGCCTGGCCCGTCGTGCCTGGGTACTGGGCTTCTCCTGGGGCTTTGGGCCTATCAGCACTGGAAACAATGGAGTTTCGCCCTCAGACTTTGGCCTTTTCATAAAGCTGAGCTTCTCTTATTCATCAGGGTGTCAGGTGCCCTGTATTTTTTTCTTTTTAGACCCTTGGTTAAAGGTGCATCAATACTGTCTTGTCTGCTTTAAATATTGACGGGAAAAACTTGCATTCTCAGACTTATTTTCTGCTGTTGCCTCAGGTGCTTTCATTTTTAAAAGTCTTGTGTAAAAACGGTTATCATCATTCAGCCATGAGAACCCATATTTCTTGCCAAAGTAGCGATGGGGCTTCCCTTTCTCTGAGATCTGGCAAACGGACCATAGTACTGTCTCCCAGGTGAAATGTTCTACTCCCATCCCAAATATCTCATGCTGCAATCTATACCTCAGCTTTGTTACCTCAGAAGACAGGTGGGAAGGGTATAAGAGAGGGTCCTGTGTTTTCCACAGTTAAGGATATTACCCCTGGAAAAGGAGGTGAAGGTAGTTTGAGGCGGGACACTTGTATTTTCTGTAAAAGAATACATGCAAAGGAACTATTTGAATTTTAAATGGAGTTTTAGTGACTTTTTCTTTCTTTTTAAAGTTCCTAATAGGATTTCTGCAATGATTTTGTGTTTTATTTTTTAATAGAACTTAAATGGCAAAGAAATAATATGCTATTTTTGATTCGGGAAAAAAATAAAACCCTTTTTTTTATGGGAACTCTCTTTTTAAATACACATTAGGGAATAGATAATGGCACCAACGATAAAAAATGTTCTCTTCCTATTCAGAGGGATAGCTGATTAGAGTATGTGTATGTGTTTTTAATATGTATTTACTTACTTATTTGATTGTTTGTCTATTTATTTTAAGAAAGAAAGGAAGAGAGAAAAGACAAATTCTTATGCTAGAGTAATCTCATTAGATTCATAGGATTTTAGGGCTGGAAAAGAACTCAATGATAGGCTATGACTTTGTATCACACTCATGCCTAAGCGATGTGGATACTGAGACCAAAGATGTTGAATACCATAACAAAGTACACAACAAGATTGTGACAGAGCTAGGCCTAAAATTTTCTTTTAAATGAACAGTCTCATTTGAATAATTAGCATTGATATACTTAAGTCTAATAAGGCATTTGTTTTTGGAATAATTGGGGTTGTGTCCTGGCTAAGCCAATTTAGGGATACACATTTGAATAGTTTGGAGATATTTCTTTCTAAGTTGTATTTTATTTGAGTCACGAAAGGAACCATTACAATTTCCACTAATTTTTTTCTCTTATAAGATTTCAAAGAAACACTTTGTCCATTCCCATTTTGGCACCTGAAAACACATATTTTTAAATGGGTCTGTTCCTTTAATAGGTATTCATTTAAGTAGATCATAATCTAACATTCTTGGAGATAAAAAATCTTTTATCAGATTAAAAGAAATCTGGTTTTTATTCCCACTTTTAGCCATGTTTGAGTTGGTCCTTGTTAATTGTCAGTTTCAACAAAACACTGATTAAAGTTAAAAACATCAATGTTTTTGTTTGTTTTGGTTAGTTTAGTTTAGCACAATGGGGAAAATAAAAAATGCATTTACCTTTTTTGCAGCCATGATAATTATATACTCTGTTTTTGATTTATGCAAAACTTTATTTTTGAGGGTTTTCTTTTTGTTTCATTTCTCCGTTTTTGCATTTTCCAAACATCTGTACCGTGGCTGGTGGCGAGAGTAGCAGTGGCTGGCACTTTTCCTCCACGCTTTGAGAGAAAGAGAATTGGCTGGAATAAAACCTTGCTTTCCATATGGTCGACTTGAAATACAGCATTGAAAAGGTATCGTCTCTTTTTTCTTTTCTGAAACCAGAGGTTCAATGCACCAGCAAATAGCAATGTTGATGCCAAACCACCTGTTGATTCATATCAGAAAAGTCCTTGGCAAGGCACCCTCCCACACTTCGTCCGTTGAAAACCCGACTAGATGATCTTTGTGCCTTGGTAGCATCATATCAACAACATACGCTGCTGGTCATTCACTTAAGAAAGCCTAGATTCTACACATAGTCGGGAGATTAATTGAAAATTTTGCTTTTGCTTTGACACTTTTTAAGTATGTTTGGCTATGATGTGCTTGCTGATTCCTTGCTGGATCTATTGTCAGAAACAGTGAAAAGAAGGTGACACTAGTGCTTTCTTTCACCTTGATTAATTCTAATTAGGAAAAGCAGAGGTCTTTGTCTTATCAATTATTTTAAAGTCAAATACTTCAAGCACATCAAAATATCAAGAATAATGTGAACACACAAGAACCCACACCCAAATTAAACAAATACTTGGCACACTTATTCCTAAACCTGTTTTTTTTGTCTTTTATTATTCTAACCTATGTACAGTGATGTACACAAATTAAGTGTCTATAGCTTGATGAGCTTTTATGTAAGTATATATATCCATGTGACAATGCACAATCCAAAATACAAAACATTTACAGTACCTAAAAAAAGTCCCTTGTGCCCTCTTGTGTGTGATACTCTCCAAAGCTTTAACAAAAAATAAAAACGAGCAAAACTATTCTGACTTCCACCATTATGAATTAGTTTTACATAAGCCATAAGCCATAGTATAGGTTTATATAAAATATATATTATACTGTAGGTATCACTAAAATTTATTTGTTGAGTCTTTCGTTGTTAGATGTTATTTCTAGTATTTCCCAATCACAACTAATACTACAGTTAACATCTTTATACATATTTTTACAGAGAGGAGGAATTGCCTAACTATAAGAAACATGAATTTTCAATTTCACTAGGAATGTAAAATTTCTCTCCAAAGTGGTAGTAGTAATTTATATTCTCATTAGCCATCTGTGAAAACTTCTCCGTGTACTTCACAACATTTGAGATGGCTAGACTTTTAAATTTTTTGCCAATTTGATAGTTATTAAATAATATCTCATTTAAGAATTGCTTTACTTATAAGCCATTGGGATTTCCTTGTGTGTGTTGTCTGTTTGCATATTTACCCATCTTTCTGTTAGGTTATTTGTTTGGGTATTGTTATTTGGACCAGGTTAGGTTTTGGTTTTGGTTTTGGTTATTGTTGTAGGATTTTGGATTCTCGTCCTTTGAGCAATAGAAATTACAAGCTTATTTTCCTCATCTGTGTCTGTAATAGCTTATTTTTAAAACTTTCTAATTTTAATGCAGTTATTAATATTTTAACCTTTATAGTTTATGCTAGGACTCCTGACTGGCTTAGTCAGTGAAGCATGCAACTCTTTTGATCTCAGGGTAGTGAGTTCAAACCCCATGATGTGTATGTCACTTAAGAAATCCTTCCATATGACAACCTTCCTTTATTTTTTTCCTAACAGTTTAAAAGTTTGGCCTTTTATGTTTCGATCTCTAAGTTTCTTAGCATTTACTTTTGTATGTGATCTCTTACATGTACCCTATTTTATTCTTTTTCCATGGATAACCCAATTATCCCAGCACCATTTAATAAGTTAGCCATCCTTAGCCACTAATTTATAATGTCATCTCTTGCCTACATTAAATCTCTTTTTAGAATCCTTGTGTCAACCAGTAAACTATTTCTCTATTCTTGTACTAACATGACAGTGCCTTAATTATCATAGTTTTATAATATTCTTGCTATCTGGTAAGGCAAATCTCTCTACATTGTTCTTTAAAATTCTCTTGGCTCCTCTTGGCCTTTTGCTATTCAATATAAATTTTAGGATTAGTTGGTCAAGTTTTGCAAAACCTTGGCTGAATTTTATTTGCAACACTAACTTTAGAGAACAACCTGGGGGAGAATTAACATTTTTATAATATTGTGTCTTTCTACCTATTAACAGACCATATTCCTCTACTAAGTCAGATCTTCCTTCATGTTCTTTAATAATATTTTATAAGTTTTACTGTAAAGGTCTTGCTAGAACCAATTACGTCAGATTTCTTCTCATATTACTTAGATTTTTCTTCTATTATGTATAGTCTGTTTTCCATTTCATTGTTTATTGGTCATTATTGGCATATATTCAGCAACTTTGCTGAACTCTCTTATTAGTTCTAATAACTAAACTTAAAATTCTCTTAGATTTTTTACATAGGCATCTATATCATCAGTAAATAATGACAGCTTTTCTCTTAAATTCTAATTCTTAAGTGTTCAATTTCTTTTTCCTGTCTTATTATGTGACTAAGACCTCAGTATAGTGTTGAATAAAAGCAATGATATTATGAATATGTGTTCTGTTTCTTACTTTAATGGTAATTTGGGGAATGTGATATTTGCTTAGGATTTTGATAAATCAAAATTATTGTGTTAAGGAAGTTTCCACCATCTATTTACAGTTCGCCATGCATTTTTAATCAGGAATACTAGTCAAATTTTATCTAATGCATTTTCTGCATCAATACTATGATAAAATTACCCCTTAACATGTTGATATTTTATATGCTATTAATACATTTCCTGATATTAAACATTTCTTATATTCCTGGAAAAAAACTTTACTGGTCCTGGTGTATTTTTTTAATCCACTGTTGAGTTTAATTTGCTGATATTTTATGTAATATGTTTGTACAGGGAGATCAGTCTTTAATTTACCTTTCTTAAACTGTTATTGTAGAGTTTTGGTGTCATGGTGATATTAGCCTCATAAAATAAGTTGAGCAACATTCATTTCTTTCTTTCTTTTTTTCCTATTTCTGAAATAGTAGTCATATTAATAGGGATTACCTATTCTGAAAATTTTGTTAAACTTGCCTGAAAAATCATCTGGACCTAGTATTTTCTGTCCAAAGTGGGTAGGTAGAGTAGGGTGGACTTCTGATTATCAGTTCAATTTCTACCATGGTTATTGGTTTATTCTAGTGTTCTATTTCATCTTAAGTGAATTTTTTTTAAAGATTGTATTTATTCATGAGAGACGCAGAGAGAGAGGCAGAGACGTAGGCAAAGGGAGAAACAAGTGCCACCCAGGTGCCCCCTTAAGTCAATTTTAGTAAGTTTTTTTAGAAAAATATGCAATTAACAGTTAATCTACAATTTCAAACTTATTTGCATAAAATTATTCAGAATGCTCTTATGATTTTTAACTTTATCTTTAATGTCCCCCTCTTATTCCTAATGTGATTTATCTGAGCCTTTTTATTGCTCATGTTAGAAATTTTTCTGTTTAATTTACTTTTTTTAAACCTGTCTTTTGATTTAATCTACTTTATTGTGTCTTTGTATTCTATATCATTATTTTGTGCTTTTATCAACATTATTTTCTTCAGTCTACTTTCTTATAGTTTAGACCATTTTCTTTTAGACTCCTGAGTTCAAATATTACTCATTTAATTTCACTGCTTTTTCTTATTTTAAAAGATAAACTTTAGTCTCTAAATTTTCTTCCAAGTTTTTCATTAGCTGCATAACTTGGTTTTGATATGTAGTTTGTTCAATTTTAAATATTTTGTAATGTCTGCTTGATTTATTTTTAGCCCTTGAGTTACTTAAAAGTGTAGTTTTTACTTTCTATACATAAAGTTACTCTACTGATTCAGAATTTAATTGCATTAGAATGAGAGGATATATTTTATATGGATTCAATTAAAAGTTGTTTTTAATTTTTTTTGTGACCTGGGACATGGATTTTACTGCTGACTTGAAAACTCTAGGTGGCTTATCTATTTATTCAGTGCTCATATTAAAATTTTTATATGTATACCGAACTATATATTTTTCTAATAAAAAATAAAATCTACTTTTTAGTATTTCTGACTTTCTCCTTAATGTAAAAAACGCTGCCTTGCATGTTTTATCTACTTACTGATTATCAACCTGTTATAGTTATTAAATGGAATTTGTTTTACCTATTTGTTTTAAGCATATGCAAAAGTGGTTATCATTGATTTTTATAGTTAATACCTAATTATATTTACTCATATATTTTAGCTATTGCTGTGTCCACCATTATTATTGGATGATACGGCTTCCTTTCTGGGTTCATTTTTCTTCTTGTTGAATTACATCTTTCAGTAATTCTTTTGAAAGAGCCCTGGGGAGTATACTCTTTTTATATATCTAAAAATGTTTTTATTTTATCTTTTGTATTAAATAGCAGCTTATCTATTTTTGTTCAGCAGTTGAGGATATTACTCAATTAATCTTACACAATTATTTTTCGACTATCATTACTTAAGAGAAATCTGCTATCAGTCTAGTTTTCATCTCTTTGTAGGTGGACTGCTTTTTCCCTCTGGTGACTTTTAAAAAGTTTTTCTATATTCTTGATGTCTTATAGTTTCTCTAAAATGTAGCTAGATGTGGATTTATTTTGAGTTATCAGTCATGAACTCAGGGTATACTTTCTAATCTCGGGACTCTAGTGTTAGAAAATTGTCAGTTATTATCTTTTCCTTTATTGTTTCTTTGTTATTACATCCATTTTCTTTAGGGATTCTTATAAGATATATCCTGGTGTTTCCTAGTCAATTTACATATCTCAATTGCTCTTTCATTTTCTAAAACTATATTTTACTTTCCGTGATTTTTTTTTCTGAATGCGTTTCTTATTACCTACCAACTCACTAATGCTCTTCTTGAAATTGCCAAATCTTATTCTTTGCCCAATCTTAAATTATCCCATCTATTGCATTTTTAATATCAATGAACATATTTTTCATTTTTAAGATCTCTGATTGGTTCTTTATTCACCTATCTTTATCTCACCACTCTGATTTTATTTAATAATTTATTACTCTCTTATAAGTATGATTTTTTTTTTTGTCTCTGAGCGTTATAAACATATTCATGTTGAGGTCGTTGTCAGACAATTCTATAATATCAAATTCACTTGTAGTGAACGTTCTAATTATTAATGCTGTTTGTTTTTCTTATCATTAGATTTCTTGCTGTTTTAGATTTTTTTTTTTTTTTGCAGGTTAATGTGGATTATAAGTCTTTTTGTTTGTTTGTTTGTTTTACTTGTATCTTGGTTCTTTTTTCCTCTTTTTTTCTTTGTTCATATATCCCTGACTAGTGATTTTGCAATTGCCTCTGTCGGGATTCCTGGGTACCTAGTCCCAATCCAAATGTTGTAGCTTTCAGCTTTTTCTCTTTAAGGATATTTGATCATGTGTCTCTATCTTTCCACCTCTTAGTGCCTGCAGCTCTGTATAAGCTATTGCCCTGGAAAGCAGTTGGCCAAATTTTTTGCAGCCTTTTGCTGAACTAGTGAGCTAGTCTCAGGCCCACCATTTCATATGGAGCCTTTTGGCCTCATTACTCCAAGAGTTAGACTCCCAGATACCTCTGTGTGCTTCTGGATCCAGATCTGAGCAGGCTTATGGCTTTAGCCCCCTTTGCTGCCTTTAGTTTCTTTATAAAAATGATCACTTTATTTTTAAATTTTATTCTCTTAAGAGAAATCTGCTAGTAAATATGTGTTGAGTATGAAATGAATGTACCTGTTTTGTGTATACACACATGCATACAGAGAAAGAAAATGTAGCTGAAATGTCATTAGAGTCTCCCTCTACTGCTAGATAACCCACCTATTCATTTAAACTTTGGATTTTATAAACTGTTGGGCCAACATATAATTTAATAAGGACTCTTGCATTCAATTCTTTTGTGAGGCAAACATACTTTGTGAACCAACCCTTTGCAATTAGTGTGCCTCTGTCCCACTCATAGCTAGTTCCACCTGAGCCACTTCTATCCTATCTTCCCCTTACAAATAATAAAATATATCTGGCCACTCCATTCTCACATCAGCAACTACCATTAAGTCTTCATTTGCCAAATACTGTGTGATTCTTGAATATGAAATCGTGATGAAATATCAATAATTGTATCATATTCAATTGCTAATAGCTTGTGTTCTTCCAGAATTCTTCATGTTGTTTACTCTTTAAATAGAAGCATTTTGAAGTACTTCTTATTGCTTTATTTTTTAAAGATGATTCTTAAAATCCCCAATTATAGTCAAAGAATTCTTTATAGAAGTTGCTAGGAAAATTGAATTTTCCTTTGAATACCATTAGATATTAACAAGAAACTTAATGATGATCTGTAACATGCTAAAAAAAATATGATGCTTCTATTGTAGATTAAATAAAACAATGTAGATTAACAAGAAAAAAGCAAACTAGTATAAAGTGGGTCATTGCTGATGTGCAAATTTTATGGAAATTTTAATGGCACATTTGATCAATTTATAAGAAGTGCATATTTGTGTTTATAAGAACACTCCTATATGGCATGATTTTAACAATCTTTCAGATGTAATAACGGATTGAAATTAAACTGTCTTCCTAGCTGTTTCTATTCTTTAAATTGTAAAAATGACTTTTATTATTCTCTATTTAAAAGTCACTGAACTGGAAATCAAGAGACTTGGTTTCTGGTCCCAGTTATGTCATTTTACTAGCTCTATTCTCTTGAGTAAGTTATTGAACTCTTTGAGTCAGTTTTTTTAAATTTATTTATAAATATAAAGAGTTGGGCTTAATACTCTGTAAAGCCCCTTCAAATTTTTGTATATAGCATTCAGCATTGTATCTATCTGTATCTGTTTTATATAAATACCCACATACAAAAACTTCACTGTGTATAGGTTCCATACATCGTGTATAGGTTCCATACATCAATAGCCTGTGTTATTCTAGAGAATTCATAAGGAAGTATCCAAGAATAAGATTAATTATCGCCTGAATAAGGCATTGAATTTATCTGATAGATAAATAACTGGGAGCTACAATCGGTTCTTGATCAAGATAAAAGCAGTATGATATTTTCAAAAGTAATATTAGGCTGCAGTATATCAAGTGGATCAGAATGGAAGAAATCTGGGATACAAACAGACCGAATAAGGCCATGGTTCAGGATGAGATAAAGGGGTCCCAGAATGTAGTGATAACATCAGATAGAGTGGAAGCAAAAGATATGAAGTTACTGAGATAAATATTTGTTTAAAAAAATCTAAGAAGATTATGAAAAGAAAAATCATAAAAGAAGAAATACAAATACCTAATGAACATATGAAAGAGTATTATAACTTGCTAGCACTTCAAGGCATTGTTTATAAAATAATAATTCTCAAAGCTAGTAAGTGTGCAGTTAAACTGGCACACATACAGTGATGGTGGAGCTATGTATTGACATAAAAGTCTACAAAGTAAAATGGCTTTATATTATCAAGAACCTTTCTTTAAAAATATATCTTTTGGGGGCACCTGGGTGGCTCAGTGGTTGAGCATCTGCTTTTGGCTCAGGTTGTGATCCTGGGGTCCTGGGATTGAGTCCTGCATTGGGCTCCCCATGAGGAGTCTGCTTCTCCCTCTGCTTATGTCTCTGCCTCTCTCTCTGTATCTCACAAATAAACAAATTATATGCATATATACACACACACCTTTATATGTATATATATCACTTATATATATCTTTTGACTTAGTTTTACTTCTAGGAATCTGTTGGGAATAGAAACTCTACACCAAGATATATGTATAAAGATGTTCATCACAAAAGTGGAAGAAGAGAAAAACAATCCTAAATATTTAATTGAAATTATTACACAAATTATGGGACATTCATAGATATCATTGCATATATAGCTATTGAAGATATTTTTAAAAATTCTTTTACTAGAACTTTTTAGTGAAGCAATGTAACAGAAATACCTGATCCAGAAGAAACTTGTACACCTAACATGATCCTAAATTTTAAAAAGTACATGGAAGTATATGGTTATAATCGAAGGAAATACATTAAAATGTGAACATCTATATGGTAGATTTTTTTTTTAAGATTTTATTTATTTATTCATGAGATACACAGAGAGAGAGGCAGAGACAGAGGCAGAGAGAGAAGCAGGCTCCATGCAGGGAGCCTGATGTGGGACTCAGTCCTGGATCTCCAGGATCACGCCCTGGGCTGAAGGCAGACGCTCAACCTCTGAGCCACCTAGGCGTCCCTCTATATGGTAGCATTAAGTGATATTTTATTTCTTCTTTTCTTCAACTTTCTAAATGTTCAACAAATACTATACTAATTAGAAAAATTAAAAATTTAAGCAAACAGCAAATAATTTAAATAAAATTCACTCCAAATTTGATGATAATTCAAGAGATGAATACATGTTTACTATTTATCACCCCTTAATGGAGTTAAAATGTTTTGCTTTTCCAATTTATTAAGCTTTTGAAATATCTGTGATACAGATTTTTGGAATCATATCATACTGAATATAATATGGCTTGTATTTTCTGAATCTGATCACGTTGTTTCTATTCTATTGCCCAGTACTTCTCAGAGTCAGGTTTTTTTTGTTTTGTTTTTTGGGTTTTTTTTATTCTTGTGCATTTGTCTCAGTTATCAGCTTGTGCTCTGACATTCTAGAACCTCATTTTCTTTAGTCCATCAGTCAGTTATGACATTAATACACTCAAAGCACATGTACATGTATATGAGATTATCATAAGGGAAGAAATCTAGATCACTCTTTATATTTTCAATTGTTTTTAACTTCCAAATTTCTCATCCTGTAAAAATTTCATAATCTAATCATAATAGCATTTTGAGTAATTGAAACACGAAAATGAAGTAATGGGCACAGCCAATATGTCAGTATAAAGTCACTTTTATTGGTAGAATAAACTACTACTGATAAAATTTATCAGGCACCCATCTCAGGAATAGAATTTTGGCTACTCTGTGTAAAGAATGAATAAACATAACAACCTACTTGGCCCTATACACAGGACTTAGCCAAAAAAGATACCCAGTTAGATGCCAGAAAGAATGAACCAGACAAAGTTTTATTGGCTCAAAATATACAAGTAACTTAGTCCACCCCTTTTCTAACGAAACTGTATAAGTAAAAATGTAATCTTTAAAATCTAAATTCCTTACACTAGCCAATGGCAAAGTACAGGAGTAACTAAATGTTCCCAGACCTCACCCTCTTTCTTTCTGCCAAGAGAATGAACCACTCTCTCTCCAGCTCAGGCCTCCACTAACTACAGGTTAACCCCGAACTACTTATACACAGCTCATCTTTTTTTCAGAACTGTAATTCCAGTGAAGGTAGAAGTTAGGTGCTATTTATCTTTGTCACCTCAGATTCTGGCAAAGCAATGATTGTTGAATGAACTAATGAAAGATACCAGCTACTCTTTAGATGATTTTAGTATCTACAAAGATAAATGAAGGAAAAGTTAACTTGGCTTCAAATGTTTGCATCCTATGTATTCTTCTGTAACCAGTCTCACTAGCATTTAGGCAAGCTCCTTCACAATGATACTATCACCAAATTATGAACATCCTTGAGAGTAAACATCTTTCAAGAGCATATTTGTCATGGAGCCTGGTTAAGCGATCAGTAAAGGGACTAACTTGATTTCGGCTCAGGTCATGATCTCAGGGTCCTGGGATCCAGCCCCATGTCAGGCCCCAAGCTCAGCGGGGAGTCTCCTTAAGGATTTCTCTCCCTCTACTTCTGCCCCTATTCCCTTTCTCTCTCTCTCTCTCCCTCCCTCTCTCTCTCTCTCCCTCCCTCTCTCTCTCTCTCAAACTCTCTCTCTCTCTTTCTAATAAAATAAGCAAATCTTGCCTGGCTAAGACTTTGGACTATTATTACTAGAATTAATTCCTCACAGGACAGCTGGTTGTACTTGCACAAGTTTCTTGACACCTGGGACAGAGGGTAGGTATACCAGCATGGCTCACATTGGATATAGAATCAGAGAGCTGAAGCACATATGCCAGTGCTTTTCAGGCTTTAATAGCATAAGAATTACTTGGGAAGCTCATTTAAAAGGTAGATCTTTGAGTTTCACCTCAAGACATACTAATTTAGTTGATTTGCTCTGTGATGTGACCCTAATATATGGTTTTTTACGTTCTTCTCAGGTGATTCTGGTGTAGCTGGTCCCAAACCAAACTCTAGGTAACCCTGGCACCATGACTCTATCCCAGCCTCAGTTGTGTATCACCTCCAGCCCCATGGCATCATTCCCCAGGACTTACCCTGCTGAATACTTCTGTGGTTTTGCTGCCCCCACTCCTTCATCCTACCCCATTAAAAGCAGAGAGGAGAATAGGGAAGACAACGTCAATAAGGAAAACTTGAGTAGCTGCAGTAAATTGTTATTTTGTATTAGTTGGACTAATGGTCTTTTGCATTAGCCAAAAGTGAGCTGACTTGACAGGTAAGCTTGAACAATAGTTTTCCTCCAATAATTGTAGAATGATTGGCTATGAAATTTACCTCCTGAGTTTTTTTTTTTTTTTTTTTTGGAACTGCTATCTATAGAACTTAGATGAATAAGCACAATTGAAGTGCAAAGTGTTAAATGCATGCTTCGATTTAGTCAATGCATTTGCACATTGAAGTAATTAAGATGTATTTAAAAGCATTCTGCCTGCAATACTTTGTTCTCCATTTCCTACAAATCAAATTAGTGAGGGTAGATTTGATTTTGACATCATTTTGAAAATATTTTCTTTTTCTTTTTAAAATTTTCTCAGTATTACATTTTTACAAAGTTCAAAACACAACCAACTGTGACTAAATTCATAAAAACAAAACAAAAAGTCCAAAGTGCAAGAAAATGAAAAACAGCACAGAGTAATATGCAGTAGAACAACATAAATCGTACCTCACAAATATAGTTGTAATAATACACCTTATCCATGTCTGATCAATTAATAACAAATACATATTCAAAGAGCAAATAGCTCATTCTTCTCCTTTGATAGAGAGCCCCAAATTTAATTATTCATCTCAGTCCAAATAAATATGAAAAGGTAGCCAGACCTTCTTACAAAAAACCATCTTCTATTTTCATTGTAGTATATATAATGCAATGAATGAATATGAAGAAAGAATATAAAGGGTGTTTTCCTTGTTTGCTAACAAAGCATTCAAGCAAGATTATTTGTTTTTTAAATAAAGTTAGACTTGGTAGAACCAAGAAATGTTTATGGCGGTATTTGCACAAAGGCAGACTGGAGTTTAAATCCCAACTCTGCATACTGTCTGTATGGTCTTTGACAAGTTATTTCACCTCCCATGAGCCTCAGTTTTCACATCTGTAAAGTGAGAGTAATAATGTCTACATTACATAATTGCTTTCTTAACATTAAATGATGTATTGGAAGTGCCTGGAATTTAATATGTACCCAACAAATGGCAGTTATTATTGTTAATTCAGGAAAGAAAATTTGAAGGGATAAGATCCCTACATCCGCTGAGGAAAAAAGACTACACAAAAATATTCTGTGGTCTCACTTTCTCAGGGGTTATTTACAGGATTCTCAGATTTTATCCCAGAATTTTACCTACAGAAGAGATAGTTTTACCTTTATAATTTTCTTGCCACCCAAGTTGTTGTCCTTAATGTAAATCAGTGACCTCAAAACACATGTTGAGAAATACCATTTATACTATTGAAGTGCATCTTTGAATGACTATAATTTTCTAATGCAAATTATTATCATATTCTTGTGTTGAAGATAAACAGTACTTTGGACTGGGTACAGATTAGATAAATCTAATTCATCTTATTTTTTTCTATACTAATTTTGTAGTTTTAGAAGTATATGTGTTTAAGCATGGAAGTGAAGGGGAGAGAGAGAGAGAGATAATAGACAAGAACAGTAGATTCATTTGTGTTTCTTAGGAAGTAGAGACTACTTTGTTCAATCCTGTTGTCAGTGATTAGCTCTGTGTTTCATATATAGAAAGTGCTCGATAAATGATTTTTTAATTAATACATGGGGAGAAAGAAAATGCTAAGAAAATATCTGTATAGCAGAAAGAAGCCAGCTCAAAAGTAGTGTGTGCAGATAGTAAGCAGAGAGCTTAAAACTTACTTATGGTTGTCAACACTCCTTTAGTTAGGAGGGCTCCACGTGGAATTACTGGTAGCCATTTTTATTCAGAACTTCTAATTTTAGCTGGAGAAAGCAGCAAAATCAGAAGAGCCAACTGATCCTCAGTCAGAGAGCCATGACATGACCTTCATGTTAGAGCTGCAAGGAACCATAGAGATGTGCTAGTACAGGGTCCTCACTTTCCAGCTGAAGGAAGCGAATGATTTCCCCAAGCACTTGGTAATAAAGTTTACTGATACTCAAACTTGCGTTTCCTAATTCTGGTCCAATTCATTTTATATTTTACCGTGTTGCCTCTGTCTTGGCACACTCTCCCCTGAGGGTTTTCAT
Source organism: Vulpes lagopus (assembly GCF_018345385.1). Lineage (NCBI taxonomy): Eukaryota > Metazoa > Chordata > Mammalia > Carnivora > Canidae > Vulpes > Vulpes lagopus. Next base: position 85,798,132 of record NC_054824.1, read on the forward strand.
ATATCTACAGTGGTTTCTCATCTTTTGACCAAGACAGTGCAATGGAACATCTACCAATGCCTCTGATTAGAATCTTCTCACCTTGTCTGGCATTTTCCTTAGAGCCTAAGAGGCCTCAATAAAGAGATTCTTCCTTTGACTCTTAAATTCACTTTTTTAGAATCAAGAAATAATCTATATTAAATGATTATTAACCATTAAAAGCTCATCCAAACTACTTTAGCTCCTTTCAAATGATTATCAGTTGGAGCTAAAAGGAATGAAGAACAAAGAACCATTATAATTTGATTGGAGGAAGAAAAGGAAGAACTCTGTCTTGAGGTGTTAGCTAGGGCAAGGCAAGGTCAAATGGGCTGTGATGGGCAGAGAGCAGGGGGATCTAGATTACCCAGTAGGTCACTGAAAGATGTGAGTATCAGAGAAGAGGGGAGGGAAGAAGAGGTGAAGGGATAGAAAGAAGAGGTAAAAGGAGGAGGGTGCTGCAGGTAGACTTCATCATTTGTTTTTTGGCTCATTATTTACTGTATTTGTAACCCTTGGGCTCAATGGAGAAGGAAACCTCGGATTCAGGTCATTCGTGTCCTTGTGATAATTTATATTACTACTGTCAAGCAATAGCTAGGATTCCTTGAATCAAGTGTTAACGACATCCATGAAAGAAGAAATAAAGCATTTAATAGGTAAATATCTTTCCTTTCCGGCCTAAAGAATGGAGGAAGTGTTGATGGGCTGTTGATGGTGAGCTAAACTGGCATACCAGGAATTTTTATAAATGGTTTTCCCATGCTCCATTGAATCTGTGGCTGAGACTTTAGTTGTATACCAGCTGTGCGTGCAAAATCTCATAATTATTCTTACTGTATTAAGCATTTTATAGCAATTTTAGCTCTAAAATGCTATGCAATAGTTTTTATGCAAGTGTACCAGACATGTAAGCTGTTCCAATGAAAACATTTCCTTTCATTTAGACACGTGGTTTTAGGTTTCCAAACTTAGCTCTTTGCATTGATGGAAGAATCTTTAGGCCAGACATCAGGGTTTTTGGTGGGTAGTTGGATTTTCTTGCACATACTTTATTTCTTCAAGCAGCCTCATCAGAAAAGGGGCATTTCAGTGAGTATACAATTGTGATTTTAGTGAATACTGCTGCTGAGTAGTAGCTCCTCCACAGCCTGTCCTGTTGAGAAAGGCACTGGAGAGGAAGCTAGGGTTATCTCGGCATCCCTCTGGGGTGTAATGACAAGCAGGCAGAAGGACTTGGACTTAACCTCTCTGCAGAAGGCTGACACCTTTAACACCGCCGCACATGCTGCTGCGCCCTGCAGTGGCAAGTCTTGGGCCTGAGCCCAAAGCTGGTGTGGAGTTTGAACCCTTGGCATTCTGGCCCAGGGCCAAGTGCTATCAATGGAACCCCACTGACACCTTTAGTTATTCTTCCTAGATTAGGATAGTAATTTACTTGTCTCTTTGATTTCAAGTGTCTGGTTTTGTTTCCAGATGCCTCCCAGCTCATCTGTATTCCAGGGGTTTCAAAAGACTTTAACCTCATTGGTTCTTTCCTTTGTCAGTTCCATTTGGTGAACACAGGAGGGATAAGAGACTATAGAGAGGCGAGGGAGGGGGCTGTGTGCGCGTGATGTAGGGGGCATGTGGGGAGGGCTTGGTGAGACTGCAGGAATAAATGAAAGGCATATTCAGTTTCAGAACATCAGCTATTGTACCAGAGCAAGTCAGGGTGGAGTATAAGAGGTGATGTGTAGGACAATGTAGTGAAAAGTGTCATTAGATGGATTCATGTGTAAAAGCCCTCCAAACAGCAGTAATCTCAAACTCCCGCAAACGACTGCAATATATGAAAAAGATGGAGAGACCATAGAAATTTTATCCCAATGCCAATAAGGTAACAGCACTTGGATTTTAACATGCTATCGTAGGAAAAGGCATTTATGCAGGGGTGTCATTTCATGTTTACAAGGGCCTGTCTAGCACTGTTTATTGATTTTACTGCAATTCTTTCCCCAGGACCCTGTAGATAGATAATTGCTAGAAATGTCCATCATTAGCAGAGCAACGAGTACAACCATCACACCAGGAAAAAGATACACATAGGACCCTGCAAGCAGGCATCAAATGGGGGTAAGAGTCACACAATAACACGTGCAGCTATAACTCCAGGCAAACACACACACACAACACCCTGTGTAGCCGTTGCACTGAGAAAATACACACAGCCCCCTGTGCAGCCATCACACATCAGGAAAATACACACATGACACCCCTATGCAACCATCACACCAGGCAAAAGCACAGACATAAAATGCTAAGTCAATAGGAATGAACAGCTCATAAAAGCCTACTGGAATAGATCACATCACAGCCAGGTACATCTGTTCTCAGCACTAACCATTATCGTTAGCTTAAAATGCTTAAAATCACTGCGCATCCTCAGGTCTAGGGACAGATTATTCCAAGAAGATTCTGCTAAATAGATTTGGCAATGCAGTGAAGGGGACCTCTACTACATTAAAGTGATGCATTTTGCATCTCAAAGGCTGTCAACTGTATTTAGAGGAACTATGTGATTGAAGAACAATGCTCTAGGATGGAATAGCAATTTTTTCCAGCCCTTCTAAATCTGAGGGTGATTTTTACCCCAACTTGAGTTAAGTGTACAATTGAATGGGCAGCTATCGGTTTGGGAAGTGACTAATAAAAGCAGAATTGGAAACAGCTTTCATCTGTGCTGCAAAGTAAGCTTCTCCAACCTGTTTTAAACTGGAACTCTCAGGTGGGATATGATATCCAGAGGTCTTGGTGAGGTCAGACTTCAAGCCATCAACTTGAGATAAATAAGTAGGAGCTACAGTCCTTGCTTCAGAGGGTTGCCTGCCCAACTGGGGGGAATAAAGGAACCACCCACCTCTTCTTTTGCCAGAGCCTTCTCTTTATCCATTTGCCTTGGTCTGTGATGTTATCCTAACTGTGTGACACAGGGGTTACAGCACTGCAAGGGAAGCTCTGTGTGTCCTTCTGAAGAGTGGCCCAAAAAAATAGTTAGAAAGAGTTTCAAGCGTGCAGTTCCATGTTTCAATTACAGTGGCGTTATATGTTTCTACTGAGTGAGACAAGTTTCAAGCTAGCTTGTTAAGAATGATTTACACCATAATTCCAGGAAAAAACAAATGTGAGTGACTGAGATTTGAAAGGGAAGAGTAGGGGGGAAGTGCCAGACTAAACGAATCCTAAGTAAATAGGGTGGGGTGGAGTGGTGGGGTGTTTTTTGTTTTTTTGGGTTTTTGGTGGGGTTGGGTTTTTTTGTTTTTTTTTTTTTTAGTATTTTTCTGTTTGCTACTTTGCTTTTTTAGAAAAAAAAAAAAAGAAAGAAAATGTATGTATTGTTGGTAATTACTTCCTCACCTGGGTGGAATGAAGCAAAAGAAAACAGAATTGCTCCATTTGCTCCTTAACCAAAATTTTAAGAGAGGACAGGTGTTTCTCTTAATTCATATGACATCTTACTGGGAATGAGCAGTACTAGAAATGAGAACTAAGAATCCCACTTTTTTTTTTTTTTCAAATGTAGTGGAAAGGTTTTGCTAGGGAGAGATAAGCATTTTCCATAAAACAATGCAGTAGTGACATGAGGTAATTACATGGTGACTGGGACACACCGCATGGCATACTGGAGAAATTGCATGATACCTACGTGATAACTATAGTAACTCTAGTTATCGCTACCGTATTATCTCCTGATAACTATATAATTAGTTTGTGTCACAAAAGCACCCTAAACGTATGCCTGTTCCAGCTACTCTGGTAGGGAAAAAAAATAAACTTTTTTTGCAAGGGGGAAAAAAAGCTAATGAAGAAAGTTGCCAAGAACAGATATTTTGTAATCTGTGCTAAATCTCTGCTGGAAAACATGAACAGTAACGAAGCTGAGAAGACAGTAAAAGAAATTCGGGGCAAGGTGCCAGACGCCCAGACGGAAGGAGAATGTGGACCAAAAGATTGCGACAATCGGGTAATTATGGTTTATGAATTTCAGCTTTAATCTGTAGTTCAGTGAGTCCTGATTAAATATCTGTTAAACACAATTAAAGTTTGTTTTTGTATTTCACCGTCTTGATCAGAATAATTAGAGACTGCGTGTTTCATGTCAAAAGTAGCAAGAGGAATTTTAGTGAATGAACATCGTTTTTAAAAGCCATTTGTAGCACCAGCTGTTGGCATTATTTTATATTTTAGTGTTATCAGCATAAAGATGGTCCTCTGGATGCTGAATAGTTTCCAGCAGGACAAGGATGTTAGGCTGTCACGATGGGCCTGTGCTGCCGAGGCATTAGTGTTGGAGGGCTTGTGTTCACAGGAGGTAGTGGACAGGGGAGATGTAGGTCAGGGAAGCAGATATTTGAGGTGAGGGAGGAAGAAAGACATTTGAGTTACATTTATCCAAACAAGGAGCTGAAAGAGGGGATTTCTCATGGTGTAGTCATTTGTGTTAACACCTGAAAATGCTGGTTAGCCTAGAGACAGGTTGTCTATATGTAGTGCCCGAGGGAAGGGCACAAGAAAGGTGTGATGAGCTATGCTGGAACTCTGTCCTCATTGGCTCTTGGCTAAAAACCTGGATCTTTTATTCCTGGAGTTGGTAGAAGGTAGTGCTGAGAGAATTTACCATCCTAATCATTCTTTGGCTAGGGATAGCAGTATGAATTCTGCAAAAAGGACAAGTTGGAATCTAAGAAGGATTAACTAAAACTGGGTAAAGGAGCAAAATAAGACTCTGCAAACCAAAACTAAGACTATGATTTCCACACGCATGTGCCAAAAGGGAAGCTGGGGAGTTGTAAATTACTATCTCTTAAAACTTATGCAAGGGTATATGTGAACACTTCTATGCAGCTTACCATGATATGAGCTTTAAAGAAATAAAATAGTATCTTGCTTGCTATGTGAAATGTTGATCCTTGTGATTGACAGAATGATAACCACACACCCCCCCAATACTAATCCTCAGAACCTGTAAATGGATACATTGCCTTTCATGGCAAAAGGGACTTTGCAGGTGTTAGTTATGGATCTTCAGATGGGAAGATGACTGCAGATTATCTGGGCTCCTAATATAGTCCCAACAGCCCTTATAAGAAGAAGGAAGCTGTAGGGTCAGAGTCAGAGAAGATGTGACGATGAATCAGAAACTGAGATGGAAGATGTGGCACTGCTGCCTCTGAGGAGGAGGAAGGGCCATGAGCCAAGGCATGCAGGCTGTGTCTAGAAGCTGGAGAAGACTGGAAATGGGGACTCTCCTCTGGAGTCTCCAAAAAGAGTGCAGTCTAGCACCTTGATTTAAGGACTTCTGACTTCCAGAACTGTAATCATTCCTGTTTTGTAAGCCATAAGCAGCAATAGGAAACCAATATAAAACCCATGAATCTGCTCCATGGATTTGATCTCCATGTAAAAGTTGTCCAGTTAAAAGCGAATCCAGGGATGCAAAAAAACAACCAGCCTCTATGAATCTCATCTTCTAAGCCCATTCTCCAGGCTGTCTCTGTGGTGTCACTTGGAGGTAGCTGCCTAGGTATTATCAATTAAATTCTTGGGCAAATTCAACCCTATCCCCTAACACCACTTAACCAATAATACATTCCTCATGAGTAGAAGTATTTACAGGAAGGGAAGACTATAAAGTGAAAATAACTTCTCCAACAGCAATAGCAGTTGACATTTGAACACTTAGCCACAGGTTGAACTATTTCACTTTGTCAATTTCCACCTCCAGAAACAGCAATTTCATATGGTTCAACATACCCCGTGTTACCTCATTTAAACCTCTAGGACTAAATAAATAAATAAATAAACCTCTAGGACTAAAATTAAAAATCTCTCCCAAGATTGTAAAATTAATAAATGTCAGATTTATGTAGAGGTTAGGCTAATAAAATGCTTATGTCCAACATATTCAGGTAAAAATGAGATTAAATCCCAACTGGCCAAAGGTGTTTCACAGAGTTGAGGATGCAAACATGTATCTCCTGTGCTATTCCAAAAAGTAACAGCTTGAGTCATGAGAAAGCTGTAGGGTAAAGTGAACGTAACCCAAATAGACGAAGACAACGATTGAAATTTGCCACCTAACATCTTTGTATTCTAAAGAGCATATACTACCACAGAGGAAGGTGGCATAGCAAGTGCTTTTGAATGGTATTGCTTAAAAGGCTTTCTAGCTTCTTTTGGTTTAAGGATTCCACTAATAATCTCATGAAAGCTGTGAACCCTCTGCCCACAAAAGGACAGCATCTTGTCAAAAGATTCACAGGCCCCCTCAAGCCTATTGACGGACCTCAGATTAATTATGCTTGGTTTACAATTGTGTTCCAAGAAAAACACTGTGGGACTGTCTGGTCTGACATGATGTAAGACATAATTATGTGATACTTAATTTGCCACATGATTTTGGACCAGTCATCAATGTACACTAAGGTCCAGGCTTTTAATTTAGTAAAATTAGTACTTTTGATGCTAAACTGATAGGCAAGTACATTTTTGTTTTTGAAACATTGGAGGTGTATTGAAAGACCGGCTGAAAAACACTGGTATTGTTCTTGCTTGCTGTCCATTCTTTTATCATTTAGTCATTTATTCATTCATTCAGCAAATATTTGTTGAGCACTTACTGCTATATGCACTAGGAATATAATAGTGAACAGGACTTACAAGGTCTTCTTTCCTCATGGAACATTCTAGTTAGAGGAAGTAGTTAATAAATAGGTAAGCATAAGATGCCCAAAACTGAAGATAGCAAGCAAGTAGTCTCATGGCCACATAATATATTGTCTCATAGAAGATTTGAGATTATGTTGGGCAACCAAGAGAGCAGAAATATTATAGCATCTTTTATGTTTTTGGTTGACTAAAGGATTGTTTTGGCCTAAAAATGTTCTTCCTGAGAGGAAGAGGAAAAGGAAAAAGAAAACTGAGCACAGTCTAATATTGGCAAATGAAGCAGTTAGGTGGTAGGGAGAGGATTGTTAAGGTAACTAAGAAAGTCACCAGCAATGAGGAACCTCAATAGATAAGGGTGTTTTTGAGAGTTTGGGCCCATTTCACTAAGGTTCATTACAAGTCTGCTTTGCCTTCGCCTAAGGCAAGCTTAAGATCACAAGTTTCATGAACTCTTTTCGCCCCTTTTAAATGTGGGCTTAGGGGCACCTGGGTGACTGAGTCATTTAAGCATCCAATTCTTGATTTCAGCTCAGGTCCTAAAATCGAGGCCCATGTCTAGCTCCACCCACATCACAGAATTTGCTTGAGATTCTCTCTCCCTCTCCTTCTGCTCCTCCCCCTGCCTGTGCTCTCTAAATAAATAAAATAAAAGCTTTTTTAAAACAAAATAAATGTGGATTTAAATGTCCTTCTTCTTACCACCATCTCCCCCTCAAGTAGGCCATAGAGAAGGTCACTACAGGGATTAGGAGCAAATGTAATGTAACTTGAAAAAACATTAGGAAAGGAAGAAATCCTGTTGTTTATAGGTGCTTCCCAATAGAATTAAGAGATTAAGTCCAGGAGTAGAAATTTGTGCAATGTATTGGGGCTTCAGTGAGTCACCAATATTACTTGAAAGAAGTTTAGTTCAATTATACTTTGCCAACCAGCTGAAATCCTTTAATAAATGGTGAACTGTAATAAATACACCCAAAAATAAAAATAGTGATGTAGTGTTAGTTTATGAACAACTTATTTTCACTAATAAGCTGGAAAATTATATTAATCATTGCTCAATGACATTCATAAATAATGCAAATTGGTAAAATATGCAAGTATATATAAAAATGTATCTGAAAATCATTCAAAAGGCAAGGGGCAGGAGACTTTTCCAACTGGCATTCCTATGAGACTATAAGTTACAGCTTCAGGGTTAAATGTGATGAGGTGAAAAAACTGCCCTAGAGTGAAGGGTAACCAACCGAAAGTGATGCTGAATTTCATAATCAGAGTTCCTAGAATGAATATAATGCAAATTACATTTCCGGGGGAACAGGAGTGTAATAGCTGTATATGGAGTAGCTGTATTCCATGGACCAGAAACAATTAGGTATTATATTTGAAAGACCTGTTGCAAAAATACAACATACAAGGAGCTTATGTTAAGTGGAGGCTTAACAAATGTTTATTGCTGTTGTTGTTTGCTGTTGTTGTTGTTTTAATTAAAGTTGAAATCCTGTAATAGAATTTCCTGCCCTTTTGCCATCTCAGGTCTTTATGCTATTTTAAACCCTTCCCTCTCTCCAGTTCCCAAACTGCCCTTTCTCTGGGGAACAGAATATAAATTATCCTATCTAAATTTCAAGAATGACTATTCCCACGTGAGAGAATATCAAAGCTGAGAAGAGAATACAGAACTCTTAACAACCAGTACTATTCACGCCAGCTCATCTGCTGCCTCCTAATAAAACTGGTTGTTAATCTTCCCTGATTTGTCTACATCTTTCAGGTAATAAAAGTGTCTAAACTATAATGCATTCTTCCAGAGAAGATAATCAGGTAACTTAATACCTCTCTGCTCAGCAACACAATGTCCCTTTGTATCCAGTCCTGAATTGGATTGACATTTCTAGCTGACGCTTTACATCAAAGGTCATTTTGCTCAGTTCACTATCTGATCTTTTTTATTGTCTTCTAGCATATTCCTAATTCTCAAAAAAATTTCTCCATCTCTGGCAGTATAACTGAGAGCTCCCAATTTCATTATCTCATTGGTATATTTCATTAATTATTAAGATCTCTCTAATTGGGAGTTTCTCTTCCCAAGAAAGTGTCTAAGTCTCATCATTAGAGATATTAATAAGCAGAATTTTGTGAACACCCAAAGTATAGTTAAGTTGGGCATAACCCTGAACTGCCAAGGGAACAGAGATCTCCCAAGTACGAAAGCTCCCCAAACTGTAAGGATTTTGTAAGAGTGATTCATTACTTGGTAAATTTTCTTAAAAATGGAATGAGTCAATGTGAGAAAAAGATTTGGTTCCCTTCATTTATTTATCTTGAGCCATTCCACTCATACAGATTGGAAAAAAATTCCCCAGGCAAGACCAACCAATGTTTTGTGAGTTAATATAGATGCTACATCCTGAAGGGTACCATTTATTTTCTCTTCGGTTTTGGCTGTCTCTATTTTGCACCCTAAAAAAGGAAAAGCATAAAAATATTATGATCTAATAAAATAGCAGGACTTTCAAAACTTATTTACTAAAAATTAAACTGTAGTGATTAAGTGTTTAATACTATTAAGGTTGTCAACAAAAAAAGATAGAACAGAAATTAGAAGTCAAAAATGTATTAGGAAATCACAGCACAGAAATATGAAAAATATGGTGCCCTTTCTAGAATCTAAAAGCCCTGAAGAGGTAGTACTACTACTAGAATGAGGGAGATAGGATCAAGAGAGATCACAAGAGAATATCTAGCTTTCAAAAGAATGAGAGCTGAGGAAGAGAGATATTTTGGATGTAGCTTTCATAGTGATAGAGCATTTACCAAGGTACGAATAGTCTATAGAGTGCAAGATAGCCTATCTCGCAACAAGATTTGATAGTAAATGCAGTTGAGATTGAGAGGGTAGGGAGGATTGAAAGAAAAAGGCCAACATAGGTTATTGAGGAAACAAGACTTGTGGGAGATACTTTGAAAATAATGAGTTCATATTACGTAACTGTTCATCTTTATCCTACTTTGTAGAAGCAATGTGTGAACAAATCAGAGGTAGAGGGAAGCCCACAGGAAGGAAACAGTTAACTTCTCACTGGCATGCTTATTCTGTTTTTTTTTTTTTTTAAATTGTGTTTATATTGGATGGTGGGGTGTTGTTACCTTCCATTGAGAGAGGATAAAAAAAGGAAAAGCAGAGGAGTGGAAGGCAACAATACCTGTGTTATCTTCCAACATATTTTTGAATGACTCTGATCTAACTTCAGTTTCAAGCTGTTTAAATCTATCTCACTGACGGGTCCAAATCTAGTGCTCACATGTTTGGGACAATTAAAATCAGCAGGGTCTGTGGCTCCCTAACCCAGGCTTTATTGTATAAGGGGTAAACAGCCACTTGTAATTTAGTGAGTAAGTGCAGGTCTTTCATGATGCACATACCAGCCCCACTGAAAACCGATCAATTTCTGTGCTTGGCAGTGGCATTCATAAGGCCCCTATGGAGCATTATCCCATGCCTGAGGGTCATTACTCTTCCACAGAAGCACTGACAGTTGTGATGAATGGCAGTACCTGGGAAGAGGAGTGTTTGGATGTTTAAACAGATTACATTTTCCTTTTAGAGCAGTAGACATTAGATCACATCTTAGACTGTCTACTCATGTGGACAGTGAGGATGAAATCAGAGCAACTCGTATGTGACCCAGTGAGATTCAGGTGTACCAATCATCTTTTCTATTGGGGGAAATGGACTTGACTTTGCATCCTGTCACGATATTGTATGTGCTGCCAAGCAATGGGTGATAGCCATATACAGCTGCTGAGATGCTAGGCTGTCAACAGGCATGAGATTCCGTCCATCACTATTATCTACAACAAGACTCATTACCTGCCAGCCAGTAAACATCCCATTTACACCATCTGCAATGAATTAAAAAGTGACGAAAAGAATCAGTATCTGTTTGAGTTGCAACATGATTGTCAAGTTCATTTTCATCTCTGGAAGCCCTTCAGTTCTACGAGAGACTTTGGGGAAAAATATATGATGAAGAAACCCAGGAATAGCCTGGCAGTGACAGTTGTCACTGACAATTGTCAGGCTTTTAACTAGGCATTTACAAATACAATTAGCTCCTTAAAGTGTAAGAAAAGTCCAGGCCTTTGTCAATTCCCTTTTTTCAGTTGTTCCCCTCTGGTTTTCTGGTGTGCTAGAACTGGGATTCAGTGTTTGATACTCCTAAATTGATGCTGACTACAGTGAGAAATATTTCATAAAAATGTATATTTCAACATAAACTCTGAGGCAAAGCTGCCACTGTATCCAGAGAGGAAGTGATGATTAGTTTCTAATTTACACGTGCAGTGATTTCTTTGGCAAGTGCGAATTCCATGTCCTATAGTAAGGTTCTCTGGAACTGTTCCTACTTGAAGCAGTTATTGGGGTATTAAAAAGATGCAGAGGTCTACTGGCACTTGAGGCTATTTAATTTATATATAAGCAATCTAGCTGTCTGTCCAGATTACATGTGTAGGTGGTCAGGCGGTGGGAACTGCAGAGCAAAAGATCAAATAGAGGTGTCACACACAAACCACGTGAGAAATAGCAGAAAGATTTGACATTTATTCTTATGCATCACCTTTTATTAGCAGAATCTCTTGTGTTGTTTTTTTTTTATCTTCCTTTTTCTTCATCAGATATTTCAACAGCAAGGAATCGACTCTCATTCTTACCTTGAGGATAGGGGTTTCTCAGTGCTGCTCCAGGTACTGCTCTGAGCAAAGAGACCAATTCTGAAATGAGGGTATTGAAGATAAGCCCTTCTGAAAATAGCCCTGGCTATGCTGTAGGATTTCACTCCCAGAAATCCATCTCTTCCTCCCACAAATTGCCCTTGTGGTAGTAATATAGGAAGGAGATTATATATTACCTCATCTCCTTACAGAGAAAAGGACAAGTGCTATGGGAAAGCTTTGTTTCTTTTAATCATTCCAGGCATCCCCTGCCTTCAATATTTCACTAAAGAGGTCCTCGGTTGCCTCTAGAAAGACACTCTAGTGAGAGAGAAAGAAACAGAGTAATGAAAATGATGACCTCATCTGGAAAGGCTTTCTAACCCAAAGGGATAAGCTAGCTGTGACCCCCCCATCCTCAAATCTGTGAAGCAGACAGGGATAGAAAGGTAGTATGAAGTTATGACTACCTCCTCAAAATTGTGCTTGGTAACTGTTCAATCTGATACTACAGTTTAGCAGGAAACATCTTTTTCTAGCAAGCTCATCTTTATGTTTTTATAAAGATGGGAAGACACAAACCTCTCTGTAGAAGATTTTTAAGGCTAGTGATTTTGTGCTAGAAATAAGGAAGAGAAATGTCACATTATGGGAATAAGGAAGCTATTTTGCAGAACCTAGCAAGGGAGTGAATAAGTTTCATTCTCCCTTCCTCTTCTCATCTACCCATTCCTGAACTTGTACACTGTATTAATTACATTAGGGCAAAGTTAATTGATGATGGACTCTGTGCTTCTCTTGAAATAAAATCTTTTTATATTTGAGTCCTTTCAGTGCTGAACAGCACATTTTCAAACTATAGGAAGAAGGAATGTACCAAACAAGTTATACTGTGAATTTATGGTATTTAAATAAATTTGACCAGCCTCACAGTAAGGTTGGTTTAGGAAAGCTAGAATCCATTTCTAATAGCATAAGAAAAAAGGAAGCCCAGTACATTTGTAGTAAATGTACACATAATCAAACACAAAATTCTGTTTTCACTGATCTGCCAAATATCAAAGAAACTATAAGAAGGATGGTAAGAAGAGATTACATGTTTGGAAAAAGTAAAGTTAAATTATGCTTTAATCTGTTATATTTTTCCTACAAAATAACTTAATGTACCTGCCAAAAATTGATAAAAGTTGAGCTACTGTGTTCATAAAGTGTTAATACTTTGCACACCACATCATACATCTATATAGAATGCAATACAATAGAGCTCTTAAAGTCTTTTACGTGTCACTAAGAGCCAGTTGTTTTGGCAGTCCTATGGTAAAGTCGTCACTGGATTGCTTCTCGAGTCTAAATGCCCAACTGAACATGAGGCATTGCTCCCAGTTGTTTTATTGACAAGATACCATATAACTGTCCCATGAAATAATTTGGAACAAAGTAGGTAAATTTTTGAAGCTATCTTGAGAACACATCTTGAGGTGACCCAATAACAGTTGTCCAACTTGGACTTATTTTCTGTTTATATTAAACAGTGTTATTGAAAACAATCATTCTGAGGGCAAAAAGCTAATACAAAGCAATAGCACCATCTTCACATGTATTAAACTCCTAAGCTTCTGTCTTGAGGGCAAATAGAGAAAGACCATATTGAAATACTTGGCATTTGTGCCTAGCTTTGTCTTACTCTACCAAACCCAAGGAGATTGTATGTAAATGTGTGTGTGTGTGTGTGTGTGTGTGTGTGTGTGTGTGTGTTTTGAAACAACTACAAACATGGATCAAATGGTCTGGTAGTGCAGCCAGTGGCCACATCTGCAGCAAAGACTTTTTTGTGGGAGCTCCTAAAGCTCATAACCATGGAGTGAACCATAATTATATTGTTTAGAAATCAATGTCAGAGAAAAAACTCTTTTGACTTTAACCATTTCCTCCATTAATTTCGGGCTATTTGGAAACTGGCCATAGGACTATTTACTTGAGTCTCTGTAACTTTTCTATTATTTCAATGGTTGTAGTGTAGAGTTCATTAGTGAATAACTAAAAGAAATTAAAAAACAGAAGGAGTCAAGTAAAACTTCAAAAAGGCACCACTGTCCTTAAACTTCATGATCTTTTTGGATGAGATTTGATAATCCTTGATGTCTAGTCCCAGAGAACTTTAGCTAGAGACAAAATAATAAGGAGATATGGTTAAGCTATAATAGTAAATAGATACCCAGGTATCTAGAATGTCCATGTTTTTAGCTGCAGATGAGTTTCCATTTTTTTATAGAATGAAAGTGTTCTAAAATAATAAAAGTTCTGTGAACTGTAGTTCTTGAAGACCATATTGAAAAGTTTACAAACATCTGGGCACAACGAAGGCTTGTCTAGTCACATTGTTACATCTATTTACAACCTTTCTGACTTCAAAAGTAGCATACCTTAGGGGCTGGAAAAACATTGTCCGCTGAAAACCATGAGATAAGTGGCAACTTTGCTTAGAATAGTCCTTAAGAATAAAATCCAAAATATTATCTGTGGTTTCCATAGAAGAGCATTTTCTTTTTCTGAATAGCCCACTTTTGGTCTCACACTCTTTACTTGATTGTTGGTATACACCCCATCTTCATTCCTCTGTGTCAAATGTTATCTATCCTTCAGACCCATCTCAAACGCCACTACCTTTATGAAGTTTTTGGCCTACGTCTCTTCAGCTCTCTCTGTAGCAAAAGTCATTCTTCCTACAAAGACCCCTTAACAAAATTTTGGTGCTTCTTTTATGAAACTTAGTACTTAATTTGCATCATTTTCTGTAATTTCTCTACTCCCTCTGCAAGGTATGATTCTTCAGGTGAAATAACTACTTTGTATAAAGTCTTAGAGGAGATTCTCAATAAATATTATTATATTTAAAAATTGTATTATAAATATTATAACAAATTGAATCTCCTTCATTAGAAGCAGAAATTTTTCTTGAGAATTTCCCATACTACTTATAAGATAGACTGATAAATAAGAACGTCTTTAAACTCAAAATTAGACAATAAAAATAATTTTTAATCCTTGTGAGTCTACAAGCTCTCTTTGTTTCAGATGCTCAGGCATCTTTTACTCCAGATCCTCTTTTAAAAAATCATCTTAAGACTCCATATGTTCAAAAGATAACTCATAAATTATGTCTCTTAAAAAGGAGAACAAATATATGAACTGGAAGGGAATTAAGAGATTAAGAATGGGACCAAAAAAATTTAAAAATTATCATTTTCTTCCTAAAGAATGAATGAAAGCCTTTAAAGACAACGAAAAAACAAAACAAAACAAAAAACTAGAAAGCTAAAACAACATACTTGTCTTCAAGATTTCCTCCATAAATGAAGAGGAAATAGAATTGAAGAATGTCAGACTTGTCTGATATGATGCTTACACAAAGCTTTAAACAAATCGACTTGCAATTTGGATTTCAATCCATTTGCGGTGAATGTGAATCAGTTTGATAAATGTATATGCTCTATGCAAGTCATCAACCAAACTATGGAATAATGATGTAAATACAACTAACCACTGAACCAAAATGTACTCAGGAAATATTTTAATTGCATAAGAAAAATAAGATTGAATGTGATAAGTGGGGGAAAAATAATTAAAGAAGATATATAGAAGTAGAAAGAACATTCTATGTTGGGAAAATGGTGGAAGCACAGTGATTAAAGCAAAAATAATAGAAATGGAATAGTTAGGATCCATCACTCAAACAATAAAAATGGCAAGTTAGAAGTTATTGCTTAACTTACAGGTTCACCAAAGTCTAATATCAGCATCAATGAAAAAAATAAAAATTAAAAATAATCAAGTTGTAACTCGTTATGGAATCAACCCTGCCCACAGCTTTCTAGGAAAGAATATTCTTAGTATGATGATTAGGGAAATGAAAAAAGAGAAGGCTCAAAGGAGGACAGCAGTAAATTGTTTATGTCCTAAATCGGGCATCATTAGCACTTTTATAGTTTGGTGGAAATTGCTGTGTGAAAGCCAAATTTCTGTTTACAAAAAGGAAACGATGCTGTAGAAGAGAATGGATTATACTGCATGGATTTAAGATATGAGGAGCCATGGTGGTACTAGTAGTAGTACCGTGGTGGAAAAATTTAGCAGTGAAGATACACGTTGAATATTTAGCAGGATTTGCCATTATTTCGGTAATACTCTAGTAAAGTAGGTAGAAATATAGGACTGATAGAAGAATTTTTGTATATAATTGTCCCACACGATGAGATCATACCCTACAAAATTAGCTGTGACTCCTTCTTAAAGAAAACATTTAACACACTAACACACAGGTGGCATGCTTAAGAAAAGGTATTATTTGTACCTTCGTTATAAGCACTGGGGAACTAGACTATCTAAAATCAATGCAAAATTCTCTTTGGCTGGATAGATATTTAGTGAAATTTCTTTTTTGTTTCCTTGAATAAGAGGAACCTCTGTCATTATATAGAATATTATAGAATCATCATTCATCATATTTTCTCAGTAGCCAAAGGTCAGAAATAAATATAGTAGTGCCTTGGTATATTAAGAGGTTTTCATATGTTCATTTATTTCTTTGGGTACTTTTCCCTTTAACCTCTGTGAAGAAGTGATTCTCTTGTCCATGACTGATTTTCTTCAAAGTAAGTTTCAGATCTTAATAATTATGAAGTGTGATTCCTGCAAACATTTTCTGTGCTTTTTTTTTTCTTTATATTATTGTTGAAAGACTTTAAAGACAACGAAAAATCTAGCCATTTTTTAAAACTTGGTTTCCTCTTGGTGCACTTGTAGATGAACTCTATTTTGAGATTAACTGATCTCCTGGAACTTTCTACTTCCTTAGGTATCAGCTGCGTAAGAAAAGTGAGTTGATATAAGAGATCAGTACTGTAGGTAGACTTTCCGTAAGTTTTCATCATACCAAGTAAAGGATAAACAGAAGCAAAGCCATTGGATTCCTGCACAGTGCTCTGTGCAAAATAAGCATGAATTTTCCTTTCTCCTCTCACCCCCAAACAAGCAGGAATCCACAATATAAGTGACAGCAGTTCTGATTCCATGGCAATAAGCCCAAAATCTGAGTGAGGCATAGAACATGCACATACACATATATCCCTTCCAGGGAACCACATGGTTTTTGATCAGGACTGGTCTGCATATAAATTTAAACCTGCTGTAAAGGCACCTTATTCACTGGTTTCATGTAAATGCATAAAAGATATTTGAAAAAAAAAAGATAGCCAAGTACCCTAAGAAAAATTACTTGCTTATAAACTGTCCTGAGATGGCACATCTGTCATCAATTAAAGCACTACTATGTCTTTGGCTTAAGAATTACAAACAATAGAAAATAATATAAAAAATGAAAATGCTCCCTTTAAATAATGTTGTAATTAGGCTTAAACCATTTTCCATAATGGTGGGACTTTTGAATCTCTTTACTGTAAACCTTAAGTATCATCATCTTGTAAACCTTACATATACTCCTTACATATAGTATAGACACTTAATAAATACTTATTTAGTAAATAATCAGGTAATTTAATGAAAATTGTAAGTTGTTACATAAAATTAGGGAAAAGGAGGCATTACTCCTAACTCTGACCTGCGTGTCTGTAGTTTACACACATACCATGTGAATATCCGGTCACTGCCCAAAGCATCTTCCACTCCAGCCATCCATTTTCTTTCCCAGTTACTGTCCTTAGGCCCTAGCACTAGGATCACTCCAAAAGTCTCTTTTCTTGCCCCTCCCTTCCCATTCAGTGAATCCCAAAATTCAATTTCCCCCTCAACAATATCTCTTCAATCGGCCTCTTTCTTTTCATTGCCAAGACTTCACAGTGGGCCTTGGGAAGGATGGCCCTTATCTCCTTTCTGAATTTAGAAATAGGTCATCCTTCCTTCATGATGTTTTCATAAAACCTTTAAGCACCTAAAATAATTGTTCCCACCATCATTTTCCTCATCTCGTTTCTTGACCCAGGAACCTACACTGTTTCACTCTACCTATAAATTAAAACCCAAATTCCTCATCTGGTTCTACAGTTCCTCTCTTACGAGTTATTCACCTTGTCCTCTTTTTCTTCCCAAACTCCAAGGTCCCCATCACCTTCTGTTTCCTCTAACGTAGAATGACCAAGGGCTCCAGTTGGACCTCCAGAGGGACATGAGTCAGTCCCTTATCTATCTCCATGCACCTGCAGTGACGCTTTTGTTCATTACCCTGCTTTAGCATGTTGGGGGATTCACTCTTTCCCACTTCCCTATCTTTGTTTATGCTCTTTGCACTATATGATGCTCTTCTCTCTCACTTCAGTAAACATATCCACCACTCCCTTCCACATTTTTTTTATCGATTGATTACCCTAAGGACTTTATATATTTTGTGCACACTCACTTTTATGTTAATCTGGAAGCCGTTTTTCCTGTATACATTATGTCATTTCCTCATTCTCAGCAAGACTATAGGCCTCTTACGGAAGTAGAGAACATTTTCTTAAGTATGATACAGAACTCTGCATAAAAAAAACTTCTACGGCAGCAAACAAATGTTTGCTGCTGGCTTCTTAATGAAATATGTGACCATTAGATCTCAATAAGACATTGGGATTCTTCAGTTATGATTAAAAATAGTTGTATGTTGTAGAAAGACTCGCTGCACATCCATATCCTCCTGGTCCAGACCAGGAGCTTAAAAATGTTGGAGGAACAGGTAAAGCACTCAGGACTGTTAGGCAGGGTGTTGAGTTGGGAGGCCTTGATTGTGTTCTACTCTGTGAAGAACGTCAAAGGTCCTAGGTTTCCCAGACAAGCAATAGTTCTCAGAGGCAGTAGGGGGCAGGTTCACAATTTGGTAGAGGAAGCTTGCCAAACGTTGTTATCATATTCAGATGGGTTTGTCCTTAAATGAGCACATCTGACGAGCATCCCCACCCAAGCTGCTCTCTGAAGATGTAAGTGGGCAACAAAGCACAAGTGTGACTCAGTCAGCTGCCAGAGACTGACTGGCTCCCAAAACATCCACACCCACCACTTTACACTGTGCAAAATGTACTATTTTGCTCTGGTTTGTGCCAGCCCAGTGTTTGAGATTTATCAATGAATCAGGAAAGGAGAGAAGCCATCAATATTACAGATTTCAAACATTCTTCATTAGAAAATTTAACAAACTCTCTAGAGGTCCCATGGGGTCAACTGATATGTAAGGAAGTCTTCTTCTGATTATTTTAGCCCACCTAATAAAATCTGATGGCCATGCATGGGTTGCTTCAGGGAATATAATTTTATATTAGGGTTAAAAAAGAACGAGAATTAAATTTTATATCTTGGTCCAAAGAAAGACTGTCTTTCTGAGGGTATATGGAAAGGCCTTTTTGGCCACGAGTTAACCATTTTATGACACTATCTGTGAGAGCGGAAACCTGGACTCTCTTATTCACTGCCTTACCCGGTGCCAGACATAGTAGGTGCTCAATAAATAGCTGCTGAATTAATGAATGAATTGCATCTAATTCATTTGTCATTTAGTTTTGTAAGGTTTCCTGGAGTAAGAAGGAAGTATTTAAATTAACAATATTTATCTATTTTCTGAGACTTGTCATGCTTACTCTTAAAGGTAAATTTTGCATGAAAATCTCTAAAGAAACAAAAGAAAGAAAATCTCTAAAGAAAAAGACCTCAAAAGACTTTTGAGTTAAGCTATTATAAACAGAGAACTGTTTTCTTTCTTGGAAAATAGTTATTACTTTCATTTCTGTTTTTATGACCATTGAAACCTTACCTTTAGTCTTGGTCTTAAAAATATAAAGTGTATTATTATAAATATATGCTGATGTTGTTAAAAAGCTTGGGAAATATGTCTTTGGGTATAGATAGCCATAGTCCTTGGGTTATTCTGGAAACAGCCCATTTTCTAATAGGATTTATATCACCTAAAGGTTTTATAGTGAATTTACTACATGTTGTCTAGAAAATGAAGTGCCAAGAAGAATGGCAACTTGGACCATAGGTAGTCAGAGATGATACATGATGCTGACCTCACCGATCCAATTCTTCACCCTATTCTTCCATTCAAAAATCTCATCTACACCATTTATTTACATTGGAAAAGCCAATAGGACTCGGAAATTATTGGTTATTTATGTTTTTCTGGGTACTGTATGTATGTGAGATTTTTTGGTTTCAATCATTGTTATCAAGTTGTGATTCACAGTTTCAGTATAGCTATCTCTGCCTTTCATTTAAACCACTCCCCCCCCCCCCCTTTTTTTTTGCATTGTAATACTCCCAGGAGCAAATCCTGGCTGTGAATGTGCCAGGAACTATGCAATAAGTTATCTGTCTGTTGAATAAAGCTATTGAAGAATCAGTATTTATACCTTTGGAAGGGAATTTGGCTATGTTATTCTGAGTGGGTCTGATTCGCCCGAACCCTGCCTGTGTACCTCACTGCCAAAGGAGAGAAACCAAGTAGGTGGAACACATGTATCTTTTGTGTACCAGTCTGCTAGACCTCAAACAAGATTACTGTTGACAGGGAAAAACAAATTTCCTTTTCATTCCACAGGATAACTTAGCTGCTTTCAGATGCAAAAGCCCTTCCCCCCAACCTCCATTCTCCCTCCTGAACCCTCTCCCCTTTAATTCCTGTCTGGAATGGATTCCTCCCAAATGAGGATAATCCTGCCTTAGCTGTTTACTCACTTGGTTACCTTCCTGGGCTCTGCACCGTCCACAACAGGCTTTGCTGCTTGTATTTATTCCTGCCAGAATGCACTTAGGAGTTTTTATTATTGTTTTGGTTGAGGTGGCACTTTAGCTTTAAGCCCTTATATTTATGATTTATAACTTTCTGTCGAAATTGCATGTTGGACTAGAATTTCCCCAGCATATTCTCTATTTAAACACAAATGTTTCATAAAATTTGAAGAAAATGTTGGGCATGGCAGCCCAGTATTCAAGAATTCATTTCATTCACCTGCCTTCAGAAGTAGCTGACATACCTCGATCCATTATGTACTGAACATATCTGGACACTCAATAATAAGCCGTAGACACATACTTAACCTTAGGAAACTATTATGAAAAATAATTCTATGAACCTTTTAATAAAATGAATTTTCGATGATCATTGTTTTGTGTTTCAAAAGTACCTATGGATAGCTACATGATAGTTAAATTATGGTTATTCATTCTTTAATGGTAATAGTTGCTATGGTGCTATAAACTCCAAGAGAGCTTTGCAAAGCCCGTCTCACATATATTACTTCATTTCATCTTCATAATCACCCTACAAAGTGGGTATGATTACTCTTGTAACTTGCTCAAAGTCACCTTGGCTGGTAAGTAGCATTAAAGGATTTGAATCCCTATCTACCCATCTCTAGAGCCTTTGTTTATTCTATTAGATGTACCCATAAACCTGAGTAGTCTGAGTTACTTATTCTTCTTAAGTAATAGTCCCACATGAATACCTTTTGTCATGTGTTGAAAGAATTGGCACATGTATACTATCACAACCCACAGGTTGTTTTGTTTGTTTTTTAAATATAAATTCTCTTTCCTTCACCAGGGAATAGCTAGTTTGTAATCAGAAGTGAAGGTTAAAGGATTTATAAGGAAAATGGGTAAATTCCTAAACAGGAGTATGATAATCACTCAAATGGGGCATCATAATTTTAAAATAATTGCACTTTCCCATTGTTGTTGGTTACATAAAACTCTAAGCAGACATCTACAAGTTCAATTCTAATCTATTGTGTTTTATATTCTTTCCAAGGAACTCCATCACTGACACATTTAAGTTAAACATATATTGTAAAAAATCATGTGAGGAATGTTGTAGAACTGACAGAGAGTGGCACTAGACACCTTAATTTTAAATTTCATGACTTTTGTGCAATTAGAAGCTCAACCTTAACATTGCATTAACTTAGCTTTTTTGCATTTAATTATAGATATTGGGTTAAAGCTATGGAAGTTAATATTTTAAGCCTCCATTAATGGTTGTAATCGATTTTTTGTATTATTTTTTGTTATAATAATCAAAAGAGCACTTAACCTGGACAGGAAATAAATCTGGGATTCTGGAGATTAATGTTAAATCTGCTAATGTATTGTCCTACCATTCCCTGGAAGCCTAGGTTATCTGATGCTATATGCAAGTGCTTACAGGTGACAAGAGTCTCTTCTAGGTTTCAGTATTTCTCTTTGAATTGTCATAACAGCATTGTTTTTTTTTTTTTTTCAGTTTCACAGTAGGATGCATTTTAAGCAAATGGAGGGTGGGGATTCCAAGATGAAAGGAATTGACATAAAAAAAACTAAAGGAATTGCTTAATTTGTAAATTTAATCCTGTATCATGATTCCTCATTAGGGATATTTGCTGTTCTGATTCTGTACCAAGCACAGGGGGCAAATGGGACAGAAAGGGCACTAACTGTATTGAAGATGGCACTAGAAATTTGGAGGGCTCTTAATAATTAGGTACTTAAGCTCACCTAGAGAAGTGATTAGTGTTTAGAAGTGGAGACATGGCTACAGGAACACAGATAAATTAGAAAGGAACAAAATGTCCAGTTTACCACAGTTCTTTTAAATAATCGTAGCCTGTACAAGGGATGTGGCAACACTGTCCATGCTGCTCACACAGCCTTCCCAGTCTTCTGAGTCCCAGTGCCTTTGACTGTGTGGCACAGAGACAGCCTGAGCATGACGATCCCTGGCTTCGTTTTTGCCTTTCTGTAGGTCTCTGTCACAAACTCACTGGATACTCTCAAATAAGCTATTCACTCCCTGATTTTCCATTCTTCTCCTCAAGACATGGATGAAATGCCTCCCTCTCAAATAGTGTGAACGTTTACAGCATTTTCTTAAAAAGCATGGGCTGAAAACAGTTTAGGACCAAGAGAAGATGAACACTTATAGCTCAGAGCCACTCAGCAAACACGTAGTAGGATCTCACCAGAGGTTTCGAGGTACAGGCGTGGATGCAACATTGTCCTCGAGTAGCTCTAAGTGAGGACTGTGTGAACCAGAAGGGTGGATACAGTCTAGAAAGAGATCAAATAAATATGACAGGAGTGATACTAGTGCAGGGCAGAGAGCATGATGGTTGGATATTTGAAAAGCAAGAATAAGTAAATAATGAACATATGATGTAGAGGAAAGAACACTGGAATGGGAGTTTGTTCTGGCCTTGGTTGCTTACCGTGCATGCTCCAGAATAATATTCTTTGTTCCTGTGTTTCTTTATCTATAAAATGGGTGTGCTGTCTGATTGCTTAGCCACAATGTATGCTGGGAGTCAAATAAGAACTTTGCAGCAGCACTTTGAACACTTTACCGTGCTATGCAAATGTCTAGCAACATAACTAGCATATCATCACAAATGGTGGAGAATCAACATAAATCAGTAGGTGATTCGACCAAAACTTATTTTGCCAAAAATGCCAAACAGTAGCACCAGAAGTAAACATTGATGCTTACATCATATGAATGATGCCTCTGACTGAAATTTTGTTGTATGGAATTGAAACGTTCTGGCCACAGACTAACAAAGTAATTCTGACTTTCCAAAATTATAATCTCTTGAAGCTAGGAAAGAGAAACTTGGAATTGGAAAAAGGCTGGACACTTATACATTAAAAATGACAGGATGAAAAAGAAGGAGGATTGTGCTTTTCCAAATGTCAAAATTTGAAATGCTAATAAAATCCAATAAATAGGATATTTACCATGGCTACAACAACTAGCAAAGGTTAGCATGGACAAGGACTAGAAACCATTAAAGGCACTGAAGGACAACAATCAATGATAGTGCCAGCCCTGGAAGAGTTTTAATTTCACTGGCATGTGCTCAAGTCATGGAGCATCTTTCATAGACTGAAACCAACTGTAATCATTATTTAGAAGAGATTTTTTTAATACACATATTATTTCTTTACTGTGCTTTTTTTTTTTTTTGCATAGCTGAAGTTACTTTTGAATCAAAGTAAAAAAAAAAAAACTGTTTTTACATGATTTAACTCCAACAGTTTGAGTCAGAAGACAGAATGCTCAGACACAAACAGGACCTGTCTCTACACATCTTAGACAGAGAGCAGAATATTCAAACATGTGTATCTTGCACTTAATTTAAACTGCGTGCTTGGTTACCTATCTCTTTGGCAATTCAGTATAAAGTTTTATTACTGTGAAATAGAATAGGGTAGGGATTTATGTCACACAAAAATGAATTTCCATGGATGGGAACACACATGAAATAATTTAGGTAAGCAGTATGTCAAATGAAAATTTAAGATGTTAGAGCTGGTGGTGCAAAGGGAGGAAGCAAAGAGGAGGTTTGTGTAATAGATGATAAATACATCACCAGGGAAAGAAAAAGGACCGCAGTAGCTATAGGAAGTTATTACTGATGTTGAAGAATTGTGGAAAACATTGAAGAATGAATTTTAGGACCAAGAAATCAAAGCAACTGATTAGATGAAGGGAAATCTCATTTGAATGTCAATGGAAATCCTAACACTTAAAATAATTGCGAGCTTTTATTATAGTTAGATCCAGGAATGAATGAAAATCTTAAGCCTAGAGGTTGTGTAGGTTTAGCCCTCAGGGACATTCTTCAAACTCTTTTTTGCCAAGGTCACTGAAAGAATGGTGATGAGCAAAAAGCTCCTGTCACTTCTGCAAAAATCCTTCCTTTCGTTGATTCAGTTTCATTTCAAAGCAGTCCCAATTTTGACAAATGGAACGTGATAATGTTTACTCTCGTGCTTCTCTGCTAGTTTCTAGTATACCTCAGGTATTATGGAAGGGTCTGAAAATCTTCTTTTTGTCTTTCCATACTTCTGGGTTTTTCTGTGTGTTTATGTGAAGA
Source organism: Vulpes lagopus (assembly GCF_018345385.1). Classification (NCBI taxonomy): domain Eukaryota; kingdom Metazoa; phylum Chordata; class Mammalia; order Carnivora; family Canidae; genus Vulpes; species Vulpes lagopus. The sequence goes on from NC_054824.1 coordinate 85,822,467, forward strand.
AATTTATAGTAGCAAGTCTCTGACATTGAGGTAAAAGAAGTCCAATTTTTAATTGGCCTTCAACTCTCTCCAGTCCTCAAACCTAGGCTAAAAGTCTCAAAAGAACCATAAAGTCACTATTAGGATTTAGAACTTAAGTAGCTAATTTAGATAAGGGGCAGAAGAGAAGGATGAGGAAAGTTTAAAGTGTCTAACTTGATGTCATCTGCCAAGAGAGATAGCATGGGAGGAAAAAGAAGAGATTTGCCAAGAAAGGCAAGTAATGCTTTTGATTTGGGACTTGTATTTAAGATGGCTGCAAGATGTTTAGATTTTCTCAAAATATCCAGGGACCATAGACAACACGTCTGGAGCTCCAGAGAAAGTGCTGCACTGGAGGCAGAAATTTGGGAGTTACTTGTCAGGAAGTAGTAGGTGAGGCCATAAAAGACTAGATGACATGATTCTAGAAGTTGTGAGGAGAAAACTCATTGCAGAATAGAAAAAAATTCTAGTATTCAACGAATGGACAAGAAAGTGGAGCCAAAGAAAAGACGAGAGAGGACTGTCAGTGACAGAGAGTGGGAAAACGAGGCCAATATTGAGGAAACCAAGGGTGAGGTGCTGCAGAGAGGGCCTGTAGTGAAACCAACTAAAAATAAAACAGAAAATGTCTAAGGAATTTGGTTCAAAAGAGGTTAATACTGACACTGAGAGTAAGGTACCAAACATACTGTGCTTTTTTTGAGGTAATAGTTTAGGGCAGTAATTTCATTAGTGGTAGTGGTAGTAGAAGCCCCATAGAACTTATGGCATTTTTTTAAAGCCCTTAGTTCTCATATTTCTCAATTTATCTCTTCACTTATCCCTCCCTTTGGTGTTGTTTTAACTTTTCAAAATATTTAATGTGCACATTATTTTGGGAGCACAGTTCGTAGGAAGGTAGTCCACAAGATGCATTAAAAGGCTGTGGATATCATAGTAACATTTCAATGCCAGAAAAACCCACCATCCCTACCTGCTACCTAAATAGGACAAGACAAAAAGCTAGAATTTTTTTTTAACCACCGTATATAATTTCCAAACCAGTTATGTTGTATTCAACATTTTTTCAACTACAGTTCTGTGGAGGATGAGAAAGTAAATAAAACATGTACTGTCCTTGAAGATCTTACACACCAGTGAGGAATTCATTACATCGTGAAAATTCATTTCTTGGTCAAAGAAACAAATAAAGTATCTTGGAGAGAAAGCCAATCTCTGGTTTAGGGGAGTTCTTAGTTAAGGTGATATTGGTTTTTATAACACATAAACCTCCAAATCTTCGTGGCTTAACCTAATAGAAGTTTATCTTTTGCTCATGTAGAAACTGGCCAAGGAACCACGTTGACAGAAGTTCTGTCATCTTCACTCAGTTTCCAAGGTCACCTTGGGTGTGACTTCCAGTCAGAACACTCATAAGAGAAAGAGCAATCATGGCAAAGGAATGTTTTGGGGCCAGGGCAGGAGCAGCTCATGTCATGTCTACTGACATCCCACTGGCCAGAATTTGGTCACAAGGCTATAGCCATCTGCAGAGAGGGCTGGGAAATGGAGTTGAGCTATATGCCAAGAGGAAAAGTAAAGGGCTTTTTTCATGTTAGCCAGTGTTAGCTGCCTGAGCTCAGGGAGGTTCCCAAGGTTGGGATTTAGACTTAACAGGCAATGGGGGAATCCACGGAAGAGTGATACAGAAGGGGAAAAGGGAGGGTTGAAGGAAGGAGCTGTTCTAACCTCACCTCCATGGGTAGGGTCCTCAATGGTGGTAGGGACATGTTAGCTTTCAATATAAGCTCCTTGATGACACTGTTCTCTCATCTAAGAGAATTCATCTATTTCAGAGGGAAAAAATCTCCAATGCATACTAATTTACCTCACTGGATAGTAAACGTTAAAACAGAGAGGAATCACAGGCTTTCTCCTTAATTCCCTTAATTCCCTACCTCATTTTAGAGGTAAGAAAGAAGATCCCAGGGAGCTCATGCCTTCCGGGCCTCACCCTGGGAGGCATTGTCGAAACCAGGGTAGAATCCAGGCCTCAGCTGACCTTCCAGAGCTCTTTCTCTGAGGAAGGTACAAGTTGTAGCATTTTTGTAGGAGAGGAACAAGGGTTAAATTCCAGTCACCACAATTATGTAGAAATAACCATGGAGCCTCATCATAATTTTTTTTCTGTCATCGTATTTTAAATTCTACTGCCAAGCTCAAGGAAGTCAGCTAGTGCTGACGTAAAATCTCTTCTATGATAATCAGGATAGTCCATATTTACTTCTTATGAAAAAAAATCTTTTTTTTTTTTTAAATTCTGAAGGCCAGTGTGTATGTCCTATTCTTCTCATGTCTCGTGTAGGTATTTAACAGTCCAAATATAAGAGCAAGTGTAGATGCAATCAGCATGCTTAATGTTAGTCTTTCACCTAAATTTTAAAAGAAAGAGGAAACCAGAGGTTAGTGGTTAGTTAGTCAGATGGCTATAATTGAGTTTGTGTTGCTTTCATTGTTAAAAAATTTTAATTGGCATCAGTGCTTAAATGTATATCAGAATGCATGTCACAGCTTTTGCACAAAAATACAATTGACTTTAGAACATATTTTCTTAAATGAGAATGATAAATTATCTCAGATTTGTGATTCTTTACTTTTAAAAATCATAAGGTCAGTTCTTTAATTAAAAGATAAAGAAAAGTGCTCAGTGTCCATGTAGTAAAATCATTTATATCAGGACAATCTGCTAACAAAAAAAAAAAAAAAAAAAGATAAAACTATGGAGGGAGGGATTCAAACTATCTGCATAATAATTCGCCTCAGACTGACTTCTTTTATGGTCTCATAAGATCCACTTCTTGAAGCCCCCCTCTTTCAGTGCAAAAATATGGAAATGATACAAAGTACAACAAAGAATTTGTCCTAAATATATTCATGTCAGTTTCAATCATGAGTCTTAATTATTTTTCTATTAAATAATACGTCTCTTATATATAAACATTCTTTTTTTTTTAAACAACATGAATATATTGTAAGCCTCTGTTATAGAAAACATAGATATAGGGGCTCCTGGGTGGCTCAGTCAGTTAAACGTCCCAATTGTCGATTTTAACTCGGGTCGCAATCTCGAGGTTATGGGATAGATCCCCAAGTCAGGCTCCATGCTCAGAAGAGAGTCTGCTTAAGATTCTCTCTCGCTCCCCCTACCACTCATTTTCTCTTTCTTGAATAAATAAATAAATAAAATATTTAAAGAAAAAAGAAGCTATAGATACAGGTACAGATGCAGATAGGTATACACAGAGATACAAAACACTCAATTGGATCTACTGGTAAATAGATATTAAGTATGGTACAGAGTACAGACGTGTGTTTTGCCCACCCAGCCTATTTGATGGTCTTCTCCATGTGTCTCTACAGAGGCAGGTTAGTTAGACACTTACTCAAAGGTATAAATACCTTTGAGATTATGGCAAGGTATTACAAAGACCATTAGATAATGAAATACAGCGGAACATTTATAAACACCAGATCTGAGAATGTTTGTTGATGGAAGGCTCAAGATCCAGCTGTATCTGGGTTGGAAAATGTGAACACTAATGTGCTCCTCCTCCAATAAGGAATCACGTGGCACGGTCAGGATTAATGACGAGGGTTTGTGAGTATTGTGATGACAGACCTTGCTGTTAAAAGGCTTCCCTGTGAAGTAATGTGGATATTGTCTTATCCACCCAATGTTTGGCAAAGAGAAGAGGCTCTTTGATAAGCCAATACCAGACTATATGCCAGAAACATTCTATTTCCTATGTAAGATTTGCCCTTTTGTGAGGCTCCAGTCAGATTTTTGGACCTGCCATCTAGTGGCCACTGCAGTAACAAGGCAATCGGCACATTTTTGGTTTTCACTTGAAGACTGAGCTCATCCACAGGTAAATAGGGAGGTGCTCCAGCCATTAGGCACAGTCCTCTCTTTTTTCCTTAGACATACTGCCATTTTCATAGAGCAGCTTCAAGCAGAACATTTGTTATATCCACAGGAAAACAGATTTTTCACATGAAGTTATATACTTTCCACCTGAAATTTAAGAAAGAAGAGATTGAGAGAGAGAAAGACAAGAGAGAGCAGAGGAGGAAGGGGAGGGAAGGGGAGGAGAAAGAAGGGGAGGGAAAGGAAGAGAAGGGAAGGAGGAGAGAGGGAAGGAAAGAGGGAGGGAGGAAAGGAGGAAGGAAGGAAAGAAGGAAGGAAGGAAGGAAGGAAGGAAGGAAGGAAGGAAGGAAAGAAGGAAGGAAGGAAGTCAGTCTTCCATTATTGAAAAAAGCTGTGGAGTGCTGAAGGGAGAGGGGAGGGGAGAGGGAAGCTGGAGAGCAGGCACATTTTCTGTCAAGTAGTTCTACTTGTGAGACTAATTCTGACAAACTGTGCACCCAGCAGAGTAAACCTCTTATTTTGCTGCTTTTGCTCCGATCCCCCACATAGCTGTAATGTTCTACTTGTTTTTCCCTGTCCTATAAACCACATAGGCATTTGATATGATACATAATGTTGGCAAAGGAACAATTTACAAATGACTTAAGTAGGTAATTATTTATTAGAATATCGGTCTATAGAAGTCTATGTTACTGTAGCAAAACCTGGTAAGAGGTTAGTTTTGTCTCAGTGTTTCTATTATAATCCCTGTTTATTAGTTTTCCTTTTTCCAGGGACTTATGAGTGGAATGTAAAAATGCACAGTGGGCTATTATTATTATTTATTATTTGTCAAAAAAGCATGAATATATAGAGCAAAGGCCAGTTTGTGAACTATGCCAGACAGGCTCTAGCCTCAAAGACCTCACAATACAACTCTTAAGCAGGTCCTGAAAAATGCAAGACAGAATGAAAACAGATGGATGAATGATACTTATTCAATATCTTAAATATAGAACTCAGTGGTGCAGGTGCATCTTCAGATGTTATTTGAAAGAAGAGACAGCATATCTTGGCATTGTGTCATTTATTCATAAATATTATAAATTTTATATTATTTGAGAAACTATTCTAAATATACAGGGTGGTTTGAAAGAAGGTGTGAAAGCTGATCCCTCAAATGAGACAAAGGGCAAATCAAATGAAAAGCAGGGACCCAACATAGTAAAAAAAAAAAAAAAAAAAGTGGAGGAGAACCAGTCCAAGGATGGAGCCAAGGAAAAATAAACCCCAAGGGGATACATAAAATTTGATGAAAAAGAATTGCAAGGATTTAAAAAAAAAAAAAGAATCAAATCAACCAAGAAGAAAGATGATCTTGGCAGCTATGTCCTGAATATACTAAAATTGCCAAGAGACTCCATGAACAATAATGGCAAAGACAATGATTTAGTTATGGAAATTGCAGCGCAAGGCTGTAGAATTCTCTGTGGTGGACAGAGGGCCTGGTCTCGAACACAATATCTATATAGCAGGAAGAATAGTCAGATTTAGGTAAAAGCAGAATAAAAGATGGGACAGGAGTCAGGTTTGTCAGTTGAGGAAGAGAGAAGCCAGTGAAACTATCCAATGCAACCATGGTATTTTTTTGAACATCCATTATCTGTCCTACATTATGTTAGTCATTAGGGAGTGTACTATAGATATAAGTCAGGACCCTGAGCCAAAAACAAACCTCTGTTCAAAGTGAAAAGATAAAACTGACACACCTGCAACAATTAGAAAAGATAAGGCAGCTGATGTTATTAGGCATAGCAGAATTTTCTGGAAGAGAGAAATCAGCCGGCCTTAGAGTAATTGTGGAAAAGCCATCCAGGAGATGAGCCCCAAGCTGAGACTTGAATCGGTGTGTGGAGAACTGACATTAAAAACAGGGAGAAATGTGATGCAATTGTCAGGACGGAAATCAACAGAGTGTTTGAGGGAAGCTATAAAACGCCCCTGCTGAGTGGAGATGGATGGTTTGAGCAGGAGCGTGAGGAGAAACAGGTAGGATGGTAAAGTGAGGCCAGTGTCTGTGTTTAAATACATAATCCTCCCAATACCTTGCATTTCAATTCCTTGATTGTCTCATCATCTGCCCTCCACCCTACTGTAGCTTTTCACTTCTGTGGTTACATTTTTGACCTTTTCATTAGTGATAATCACAACTTTTCCACGATCTCAATTTCAAGCATCCCACTCTTCAACCACCACCTAAATTTTCGCAGCTCCCCTTACTGCAACAACTCCAGAACACACAGGACCTTTCATTCATCAGTTCTACCCTTAACCCCTCGTATTCTCACTTCCTTGTATAGTTTAGATTCTTTGGACAATGACTGTAATCCTTTTCTTGCACACGCCTTAACTTCCTTGATCTTCCTTTGCTTCGCTGTCCTCTCCTGGCAAATCCTAATCATAGAGATCGTATGCAACTCCATGCCTGTTGCAGGCCTGCATGCCAGCTGACTGTGGCTGGGGAAAAGCATACAAGTAAACTGATGACTCTCCCTGTAAGCTCTCGATCACTCCAAGAGGTTCTTAGTGCTGCCCTGCACTAATTTTGTCCTTCTCCATATCCTACAAGAGCATTTCATCTCTTTTCCTCTCTCAGACTTCCAACAATTCCTTCCCTATTCTCACTGTCAACTTATGACCCTCCTTCCTACTTCATGGAGAAAATAGAAACAGTCAAAAAAGAACTTGTATGAACGCTGGCTCTCCAGCACACCTACCCTCCCATCTGCATGCATGCCCACACACTGCCTTCTCCCCTATAACTATGGACAAACCTTGTGCGCTCCTGTCTCAGCACACCCCTCGCTGTGCCTTCAGTCCCCACCCCACTCACATATTCATAAACAGTGCTCCCGAAAAACCTCCCCTCTCTCTCATTTTACCAATTTCCCCCTATCTTCCAAATCCTCCCTATAGCATATGAACATGTTGTAAGTTCTCTCATTCTAAAAAAGACCCTTTTTTAAGCCCCCACTCCCTGCCAGCTGCCACCCCATATCTTTGATTCCCGCTATAAGCCAAGGTTCTTGAGAAATGCTTATCATCACTACTGACATTCTCCACTTCTACTCTGATTCTCTCTTGACTCTAATTAGCACCTGCACCCACCATTAAGATTCACCAGCAACTTCCATGTTGCCAAATCCATGAAATAATTCAGTCTTTGTTTTTCCCCATCTGCCAGCATTGTTTTCCATGGTTCCTTCTTCTTTCACCATTAAAACACTTTCTTCACTTGGCTGGCTTTCAGTCCCCCACACTCATTTGACTTTTTCCCCATCTTACAGGCCATTCTTTCTCAGTCTCCTTTGCTAGTATATTCTCATCTCTGCAGCATGTAAACACCGAGGGTCCTAGAGCTCAATCCTTGAACCTCCTCTCTTCTTTATCTCCATTCACTTCCTTCAGAGTCACACCCCAGGTTATAGTTCAAGCTCATACCTCTGGTCCAGGCCTTTACCCTGAATTCTAGGGTCACATATTTAACAGTCTACTCAACATCTCCACTGTGAGCCTAATGGACATCGGGGACCCAATATCCCCCCAGTGGAATTACTCATTGTATTCAGCAAATATGGTTTTCCCCATCTTAGCAAATAGCACCTCGATCCTCCATCCTCCAAGTCAAAGTTTTTATTTCTCTCCTAGCTTTTTATTTCTGGCACAAATTCAACTTATCAATTAATTCTGCAGTTCTACCTCCAAAACACATTCAAAATCTTACCACTTCTTATCCTCACCACCACTACTACCTTGATTCAAGCTACCGCCATCTCTTGCCTGGATTATTGGATAGCCTCCTAATTATCTTCCCTGCTTCTGGCCTTGCCACTTATAGTCTACTCACAAAACAGTAGCCAGAGTGCTTCTTTGTAATGATGTAATGTAACTCAGACCACCATGTCACTCCTCTGCTCAGAAGTCTCCAATGGCCCCTGTCTATTCAAAGGAAAAGCTAAAGCCTTTATGGTAGTCCAAAAAGCCATACACATTGTTTACCATATTAACTTGTGTCCTTCAGCACTTGATCTCTCATTCACTCCTCTCAAGCTTCCTTGACCTTTTTGCTTTCCATACCTATCATATATGATTTCACCTCAGGGCCTTTGCACGAGCTTTCTTCTCTGCCTGTAATGCTTTTCCCAGATAAGTCTTATTTACTCACCACCCTCAGGTCTTTGCTCAATTTTCATTTCTAAGAATGTCTTTCATAACCACCATATTTACAATTGTACTCCCTGCCCCCCACTTTGCTTCATTTCTTTTCACAGCATTTACTCCCTTTAGATATATGTTTTATTCGCTTATTTACTTCCCCCTGCCATGGAATGTAAGCCCAATGATTGCTGGGTTTTGTTGTTTGGTTTTTGAGGTTTTTGTCTGTTTTATATTTTAAGAAATCCCCAGTGTCTAGAACAGTACCTGGTGTATAAAGGTGTTCAGTAAATATTTGCTGGAAGAATGAAAAAAGAATGAGTGCTTCTTTCCCTGACTTTGCAGGTGTTTTTATTAAATGCAAAACTTAATATCGTGGCATGGGCCCCTTGATTCTCCGTGGCAAAATTTTTAGATTCTTCAAAATTAATTTTGAAAGTAAGTGCACTTTTTTCAGGTTTATCCAGAATATTAGATAAGCCACTATTTCTGTTCAGCACCCAAAGCAGCAACATCTAAAGTACTTATTATTTTTTTTCATTTGGTAAATGTTTATCAGGGAATATGAGCATTCTAGACACAGGTAGCGAGTTGTGCAAAGGCTCCGTAATATAAGAGAACACAGTACAGTGGACTGTTACAATATCAAAAGTGACAGATAACAGAGGCCTGAGTTAATGTGGTACAATGGGAACAGGAGACCTAGAAAAGTGAGAAACATCCATAAGTAAAAGGTCACTAGAATGAAGAAGCCTGGTTGATGGGGAAAACAAAATACTGCCTATCTTTATCAGGCTATAAAGTGGAAAGTGATTGTGAAAGAAGTGGGTAAGTGTGAAACAACTTGAACTTAGAAGACGTGAGTTGCGAAAGTCCCTTTGTAGGACATAGACGGAGAATCCCTCATTGTTAGAGTTACTGTGAAGACATTCAGTGTGTCCACTGGTGACCTTGTTAGAATCATTCCAGAAGGTATTCCCAGATCAGGCCCTAACTCTCATTCTTCCAATTGCCTGACTGACAGTTGAAATAGTTTGAAGTTCCAAATTTTCTACCTAGTGACCTCATCCTTCCTGAAAGTTTTTTTTTTCCTTCTTATTTTATACTGAAATTACTAGACCAAGAGAGTAATGTATACATGTACAGAGAGGTATACACACACACATAATAGTTTTAAACCCAATTAACTGTAAATATCGCTTTCTATGCACAAAAGCCTCCCTCAGTTATTAAAAGAAATTACATTAGAATTACAAATCTGGTGATTATTTGAGGGGTGATGAAAAAGCAACAGATGGTTCTCAGGTATGGGGCTTGGGCAGATGGGTGATTGGTAATGCTATTTGCTCACATAAGGAACATAAGAAGAGAAACTTTGAAGAAGAGGATGATTCAACTTTGGCCATGTTGAGATATCCGATTGGAATTGTCCAGTAGGTCTTTTGTTGTAGAGAGCTAGAGGTCAGGAGAGAACTAATGGCTCAAGCTCCTGATTTGAGAGATATTAACATATTGATGATCATTAAAACTGGGAATCATAGGTATCCAGTGGGCAGTGGACATAGCAGTGTGAAGTATGTGTGATAAAACATTGCCAGATGTGACCTGGACATTAAGGAACTTCTAATCACTTATCTGACATTTTCCTAGACTAATTTCCTCTTATATGCATTCTCATACATCCCCTACACCAGCCCACATCCTATCCCCAGCCTTCTATTTATTTAAAAACATCTCTAATTAAACACTTGAACCCTTTACATTGATATTTGCATGATCTCTGTAACAACAAAATACCTCAAAATTGAATGCAGAGAGAAAGCTCAGACATAAGATCCCACCATTAGTGAACTCTAAGCTCTCATTATTTTAAGAAACTATAGAATAAGCCTATTTACATCATGAACAATGTCCCCTAATTTACCCTGCCTCTAAGAGTTTTTGTCAGATTTTCTTTGACTGGCATGTGTCATATTTATGTGTCATAACATAAACCATTGGGATATTTAAGGAGATCTCTGTGAACAAATGAGAGGGAGGTCATCTTTATTTTTTGTCTTTCCATTTGCAGTAAAGGAACCAGAGGCACTCAGAACTTAAGTTACTCCCTGAGGGCCAGCCTCTCTGTAAGTCAGCCATCCTACAGAAATTTAACTTCCAATTTTATTGAGCTTAGATTACTTATTTTTTTCTTGACTTGAATTATTTAAATAAGTTTTCTGGCCATACCACTTTTGTCACCTCTATACTTCGGTAGGTTCATTTATTTACCTTTTAATTTTAAAATATTTTGTATGTGTTCTCTCGCCTCATACTTGGAATTTTCCCGATAGAGGCAGCCTTTGAATGGAAAATGTATGTTGGTTCTATAGTAGTAGTTGTCATCTCTGTTGTCCTGAATTTCTAGAATCTATGATTGTCAGGGACTTCTCTTTGCTGTGCCTCTTTATTGGCAGTCTCACTTTCTTTCTTGTGTCTTATCTTTATCCCTCCAAAAAAGCTTCTGTGAAATGTGTCTTCCCCACCAATCTTAATGCTACACTGTTAGTGTATGCAGTCTCTATGGTAACTGGGACACATGCCACAATACCAAGATTACTGGAGCAACCATCAGAGTGGGGAAATCGGCACATGCACTCCTTTGGCACCATGGAAGTTTCCCCATTGAAACTGGAATCAGATAGTAATATTTTAATATGCAGGGCAAGGAAGAGAGCAAAGGAAATACTATAAACCCAGTCTTTCTACAGGCACATTATTGGGTTTTGTTGGAATTTGTGAAGTTGAACTAATTGATCATGAGTAAAGCTAGACTGATGCATAGCTTCTGACCGGACGTGGATAAACTGGTTGAATTAGGAGAGGGTGACATTTCTTATTCTTGGAGATATATGACTAATCTGTAAACAAGCTAATTTTACTGAAGTTAGGATATAATCTTAGGTAGACTCAGGAAAAATTACCAATAAACTATAAAATTATTCACTACTGTTATAGGGACAGACTTTTTCAGGTGGTTTCCCCAGCAACTGCTATTGACCCGGTGGGGGGCAAAAGGCAAAATGACTATCTCCCAGTGTGCCTTAGGTAGGGTGGAGGCAGTTCTGTTGGGAAGAAGGAAGGAGAATGAAGCAAGAAAGCTCTTTTGGTTGCTTCCTCTAGCACTCAACTTCCTCTCAAATATATGGAAGATTGTACTCCCAAGTTCACCCAATAGAAACAAAGGGCCTACAGCAGCATTTTGTAACGTTGGCCCTGTTGACATTTGGGGGTCAGATAAATCCTTGTTTTGTAGGATGGTCCTCTACATTGTAAGTTTTATAGCATCATCTCTGACCTCTACCTACTAGATGCCAGTGGCAACTTCTTCAGTCTTGACAACCCACAATGTCTCTAGACACTGCCAGATGTCTCCTGGGGGGGCAAAAACCGCCCCAGGGTAAGAACCACCTGCCTAAAGCAAGATCTGACTTGGGGAAGAAAAGAAAGTTGGAGAATTCCTTTAAAGGCCCAGAATATTCATTCAGTGGATACTTCAGCACATATTTGATGAATCTCGACTACCTTCCAGGCACTCTTCTGTGTTTCAGGGATGAAATGATGAACAAAGAAAGCCCTGGTCTCCAGGAGCTTACATTCTGGTGAATGTGTACCAAATGTTCCTAACCAGCTGGAACCCTTTCCCTCAACACAGCCTAACAGCAGATACTTCAAGCCAGCTGAGGGCCAAGAAAAGAAAAACCAAGTTCATATTTGAAGACTCTTTCTCAGTTTATGAACCTCAAAAACGGCACTGATTTAAAAATGAAACTTGGCAAGTGATTAGTTCATATGTTTTAGTTTATAATATGTTTTAATCATTTGGGGTGTTTTCAAAACAAATGGTGAGATTAGGGTTTTTTTTTTCCCTTCTATTTTTGGCCTCTTTCCTTTGGAGAGTCCTTCTCTTGTGTTTAGTTTTGGTGTTCTTAGTATATTTGAAGAATGCTTTTAAGTGTTTGAAATGTGTGCACGTGGATGAAAGGAGATGAGGAAGAAGAAACATAAGACTTTGTGATCCCTGATCAAACAAATACCCTTACCATAGCCCCAAAGCAGTGTTCAGGCATCACTTCCTCAAGAAAGCCTTGTCACACAACCCTCGTGGCAAAGTCCCCTACCCATCCCAGGTGTTCTTCTAACGTTCTTCATATATCCTTATATCCTTATATCCATATATCCTTATATCCTATTTCGCATAAGCAAAATTAAGAAATGGACTGTGAAATTAGTTGTTCAGGTGTTTCCTTGTAGATTATAAGCTCAGTGTGGCTCAGCATCATGCCTGTTCTCCCCAGAGTTCTATTATCTTCAGCACAGGGGCTGGCACACAGCAAGTGCTTAAGAAATATGTGTTAACTGACTGAGAAACCCAGTTTTTGAGGTGTGCTGTCCACACACTTTTAACCCATGCACTGCCTGTGGATTACCCTACCCCACTATCAGACTTAATTGTCTTGATCATTATTTTTTTTTTTTAATTTTTATTTATTTATGATAGTCACAGAGAGACAGAGAGAGAGGCAGAGACATAGGCAGAGGGAGAAACAGGCTCCATGCACCGGGAGCCTGATGTGGGATTCGATCCCGGGTCTCCAGGATCGCGCCCTGGGCCAAAGGCAAGCGCCAAACCACTGCGCCACCCAGGGATCCCTTGATCATTATTTTGTAGGCCATAACGTAACATGTAAATTCCTAAAATCATGCTTAAATCAGAAAGTGTAGAGAACAGCTTAAGTTTATTAATCTTAGGGATATTTCAGGCTTATTTAGAGATTGCAGGAATGTAAGGGAAAGAACAGGGCATGGTATTTAGGAATATTTTAAAGTATTACTGATGCCCTGAGCATTGTTCAAGAATTACAGGGTTTATAGGATAAGCGTGTATAATTGTCAGTATGGGACACAGAGAGAAATTATGTGATTTATTTATAAGTTTTCTTGGTTGATGTCTGTTTCTCCCACTAGATTTTAAGCTCCATGAAGGTGGAGAACTTGTTCTATCCATACTTTATTCTCTGCGCCCAGAATGATATTTGACACATAGTAAGTATTCAGTAAATATTTGTTGAATGAATAAGTATAAGCATCCGTTAAACCAATCCTATGTTGATTGATAGATTAATTGCTTATTACTGCATCAAAAATGCAGGAACACGATCAAGTTCTTATTCATTCATTCAACAAATGTATTTTGACGCCTTGCATCCTAACATCCTAGAACAGTGTCTAGCACATAGTAGGCACGCAGTATTTGGTAAGTGAATGAGATAATGAGTATTCACATATACTCAAAGAGTGTTCATTCACTAAGTGTATCCATTTACTAGGGCTGCCATAAAAATGTGCCATAAACTGGAGACTTAAGATAAATTTATGTCTTACGGTTCTAGAGGCTAGACACCCAAGATCAAAGTGTTCACAGAGTTGGTCCCTTCTGAGGGCTCTAAGATGAATCTGCCCCATGCTTCTCTCCTAATTTCTTGTGGCAATCTTTGGTGTTTTTTGGCTTATGGAAGCATCACCCTGATCTCTCTGCCTTCATCTTTGCATGATGTTCACCATGTGTTCATGTCCAAGTCCAAACTTCCCCTTTTAGAAGAACCCTAATCACACTAGATTAGGAGCCCACCCCACTCCAATGTTACTTGATCTTAACTTTATTAGTCACATCTGCAATGACCCTATTCCCAAATATAGGCATATTCTGTGGTACTAGGATTAGAACTTCAATATATGAATTTGGAGAGGAGACAGTTGAGCTCAGTAACACTAAAATAACAAATCTTCAGGTAATACTATTTTGATGGTTAATTTCTATTTTGGAAACATAAACTTCTCAAAATAACATCTAGTTTCATGAGTCTATATGGAAATTGATATGATGATATTAATAGCATTTACTATATTACACAAAAACTTGTATGTTTATAATATAGAAAGGGAGGGATCCCTGGGTGGCGCAGCGGTTTGGCGCCTGCCTTTGGCCCAGGGCGCGATCCTGGAGACCCGGGATCAAATCCCACATCGGGCTCCCGGTGCATGGAGCCTGCTTCTCCCTCTGCCTGTGTCTCTGCCTCTCTCTCTCTCTCTCTCTCTCTCTGTGACTATCATAAATAAATAAAAAATTAAAAATATATATATAGAAAGGGAACATGAACAAAGTCCAAGAGGCATGAGTGTACATAGCACATTGTGTCGAATAATGTGTGACCAACAATGGGTTTTGTGAAGAAGGCTGCTAAAGATTCTGAAGGAAATTGTATATGAATCAAAGGCATTTGGTCTTTATTTTACAGACATCAAGGAACCAGCTCAGAATTCAAAACTTATTGAACTATAGAAGGGTATAAAAAAGGTGAATCATATTAAATTATTCATCAAGGAACCTGACTTTAAAAAGAAAGGAATAAAATGATGAGGTTGAAGAATGGACCTTGGGAACTAGCAATTCAGAGGTTTTTAGTGACCTTGGCAGTTTAATTAGAAACAGCTAGGAAACCAGATTTTAATGCGTTGAGGAATAAATTTGGGTTTTAGGAAGCTTGGAGGTGGTACAAAGGAGGGAAAGATCAGGTCCACGGAAGATGGTTTGTTATTTGTTAATTTGTTATGGTTGCTATTACTTGTCTTAAATGAGGGCAGCTGAAGCATGTTGACAGGCAGTAAAAAAAAAAAAAAAAAAAAAGGAAAAGACAGAAGAAAAGAGTAATTGACATAATAAGATCCTGGAACATGTCATCAGTACTAGAGAGAAAGGTCTCTGAGATGTGATAGGTAGATTCTTGACAGAGGTGGAGGGAGGAGATGCTATTTGATGACCTCTGTTTCTCTGTGAGAAAAAGAGACAAGGTCAGTTGAGAGTGAAGAGTAGGAAGATAGAAGGAGTTAATTAGAGTGATAAATGGAAGATGGGGAGTCAAAAAGGAAAAAGACTGGGAACAATAAAAGAACTATGAAGCACTTCTGAAACACCAGCTGGAAACCAGGACTCTGGAGAGGCCCCAGCCTCTTCCAGTTTGGGAAGACCAGCATTGTTCAGCCTGGGAGCTGAGGACAACACACATGAGTGAGTTCATCTGGGCTCAAGAACTAGCTAGGTTCACTTGAGAACCAGAGAAGAGGGAATTAATGGAGCTGGTATGTCTTTTAAAGTTAAAAGCTTTGAAATCCTGGATGGTAGAGAAGAAACTGGAGATGAGTAGTCTGGAAAAAAAAAAATGAAGGAAAAAGTGAAAGTTGAAAAGCCTTTGGTAACAAGGTAGAGTACTTGCTTTCTGGAGGCATGTATATACCAATAAGGACGACTGCCCCTACCACACGTGTCTTTGGGTCCGAAAGAAATCACAGAAAGCAGCCTGAACACTTTGGAGGACATAGACTAGGCCCAGAAAAAGCCTGCAGGTTAGGATTTCATTCCCAGCTCTGCCAACAACTTAACTTCGTGTGACTTAAGGACTTTGTCATCATTACCACCGTTGTTGCAGTTTGCAGATCCTGAGGGAAAGAGTGTTACTTGTGTATATAAAAGTAGAATAAATGGGGCAATGGTGGTAATTGACAAGAGCCAAGTATTTTTACTTTTTGCCTCATATTCCAAAAGCATACTGATGTTTCCCTCAAAGCATGCTTATTTATTTCTCTCATTCTAAGATTCTCTATTTATTCTGTTAGTGAGTCTCCAGAGCTGGCACTGACTTCTTTGGCACTCACTCTCCCTTTCTGTGTCTCTTTCCTTGTTTCCTCCTGCCTTTAGGCGTTGAATGTGGTGGTTTGTCTCAGCAACCTTCCCCCACCCAGTGACCAAATAAAGTATTCTCCTAAGCTTTGTGTTGGAATTATTTTCCAAGAAGACAGAGCTAAAAAGTTGGTGCTTGGTTAGAGAATACTTTTAGGGACCTCCCAGATGACCCTGTACAGCTAACCCCTCTTGTCCTGTGCATTCAGATGAACCTGAGTGTCTCTCCATGGTATTCATAAGGAGAGCCCTGTTCCTGTGGGCCCAGTCTCCATATGTCAGACCGGCGAAGTAGCCAACCATGTTATTCACTGTGAGATACCATGCTCTACTTATCCTCTACTTGCTTAAATGACTGTGATGGACATAATATACAGGATTTAGTACTTTCCTAAACCCTGTGAGAATTTTTAGACTCCTTCTCTTGATATTGTCTATGTATAAGTTCAAAACATAATTTGGGGGCAATTTCAATAGACAACTCTAAAGAAGTTCCTTTTTTCCTCGCAAACATAAATCCTTACAAGATTCCATTTTTCCCCCTACTCATGACTCTATTAAAGCTCTTTCTAGCACTGCTAAAAACCAGCTGGTCTAGAGATTAATATGACTAGACATACCATGAATTTTTTAAATCTCAAAAGTCCCAGTTTCTAGTTCTTGGTCAATCCAATGTAGGTTGTATTTTCTTGTATATGTGATGTAAAGTATATTGTCACAAGTCTTCTCTAATGTCTTTTTTGGTTTCACTGTCCCCTAAAATTGTCCCCACATGCTTCTGTTACGGAGAAGCAAAGGAGGGAACCTGAAGAATGCAAGGGAGAGAGTATGTAGTGATGGAAAGAGAAAGCACAGTAGGGAAGAAGGAAAACCAATGAGGAGATGGAACAAGTAGTGATTTCCCTTTTCCCTAGACTCCTGATGGTGCTTTTATGTTTGGTTTTTGATATTTCTCTCACCTAAGGCCCCAAATGACCCCTCCTCCTAGCCAGTTGTTCTACAAAAATAACCTTTTTCACTGCCATCAAATATTTCCTACCTACCCAACAGGTCAGAATCTCCTGCTCTAGCACCTTAACATCCTCTCCAGCCCCTCAACCTCCTTACCCATAGACTCTGGGGACTGGGACCCACTGCCATTAGTTCCTCCCTCCCCCTATCCTTTGCTGGCATGGAGAGTGTTAATGGCTGGTGTAAATCTGAAAAGAACTCTGACAATAATTTGGTTTTACTTTATTAACATTCAAAATATAAACAGGTAAACCACAAGTTGAATTCATTAATTCTTCCTTTACGATTTAGAAATATGAATACTGCATTTTTAAAGAAGGGATTGATTGGTGTCATGTACGTATTTATTCACTTCTGTTTATGCAAGATAATAATAGCATTAACATGGAGGTAAAACAATGGTATTTATAATTCCATCACCACTGTTTATAATAGAAAGTATCTGAAAAGAAATGGGGAAAGAACATTTGCTGCTCTGTACATATATTAAATTCTTCCATTTTTGTTTAAAAGGCACATGAGGAAGAAAAAGTTAAGTAAATTGAGGAGGAGTTAGTGTTCTGTATATCATGTTCACTGACACTGACCTAAGGTTGCTAAGTTTAGAAAAGACTAAAATATAATGGAGGGATACTTCCTTATAAGGAGCATAGAGACCAAAGACATGTGCTCCATTAAATCCTCTCTGAGATTGAGATTAGTTGAATAAGACTAGGATCCCCTTTTGGGTGCTAAAATGTCCTAACCTGGAGAGTAGTGAGTGCTGTGTCTGGCACACTTGACTCGTAATTTGCCTATAAATCAAGATATGCTTCCTAGGGGCTGATGAAGCCCCATTAATTGTACCAAAAAAGAAAAAAAAATGATGTTTCAAATAAGTTTGTTAGGACCCATTTCTAACACTTAAATAGTTCTGGGCAGACTTTTATAATATTTTCTTGGCTGTTTGAGAAAGAAAATATAATTGGTGGTAGGGAAAGGGTATCTTACCTAAGTAGGAATTGGCAGATTTGATAATATCGACTCTTAAGAGGTCATTCACGAGGGCTTAGTGGGTGTCACAGGGCAAATGGAAAGAATGAATGAGGAACAAGAGGAGAGGTTTTTAAGTTTATGCTATCTTACCTAAGTGGGCTAATAACCTGTCATTGACAATGGAGGCATAACTTTCTAAAGCATACATTAGAGTGAAAGGTCCTTGAGAGCAGGTTTGGAATCCAATTAGCAGAGTGATTAATAATAGACTCTGAAAAAACATCTGTTAAATTAATGAATTAACATATGCCTCCACCTGGGCAATTCTTTGCAAAGTCTCCTTTATCTAACCAGTTCTCAAGGAAAGTTCAGACACTTTGTTAGGTTCCCCAGTGAGATAGTTGAATTTAACAAGGGCATAAAGTGACTAATTTTTGTTGATTTATTCATTTTAAGCCCATTCACATTCCTGTTCTTGTTCATCCACCTAGGTAATCACATCCTATTGGTAGTTGGACCAATTTTACGTGAGTTCAGAGAAGTAGTGAGAGATTGGGCTTCATAGGTCATGGTAAGGGCTTCAGAATCCCAAGCATCAGTGAAGCTGAAAAACATCTGATGGGCAAGTCTTTGAAATCATAACCCAACTGTAGGATTACCAGATGCAGCAGTTTCAGCCGAAGGCTGGAGGCACACATGTAAGAGCTTGATTTAGGCTCTATCTCAAATATAAAATTTCTGACCACTGTAAATTAAAAAAAAAAAAACAAAACTACCTCATTGGACTCTCTTCTTTGCCAATTGAATCAGTTATACCCACCTAACACTCCCAGTTGGCAGCCATACCCATGAAAAACTTAGGGAGCAATAGTGAATATGTTTTAGAATTTTCATAAGGTCTTTGGTTCCAAAGCATAGTATTTAAGACACTTGAAAGAAGAATTTTAAATATTAGATAAGTTTCCCCTTGTACTGACTGTCTGCTGTGCTAAGAATTATGGAATTCTCGGGCATTTACTAGTGTGTGCATAAATCACTTTGCAGAGGAAAGAAAGGTTGAAAGTTCACACAAGACGTGCACCCTCTATGACCAATTCATACCAGAATGAGCCAATTTGGCACACGTGCTTTTGAGAATGAAAGAGAGCTGATAGTTTGCCCAATATGGGACATTCAGGGGAGGTCATTTTCTTGTCCATCTATGTATAAATCTTTAAAATTCTGAAGCCATAGACTAGTATAACTGAAGGAAATAGCCCAGAATTTTTCTTATCATGTAGCAGAGATGACAGACTTAAAATCTGATGGCTCTTTCGATAGCTTCTAAGAGAACTAGAACTTATCTGGCTCCATTTATCTGACCAAGAAGTATTTCCGTGATTTATCCATGAGGATTTCTAGCAGAACCTTATACTTACTGTCTAAATTAATGACGCTCCTTTCTTTTGCCATGACAAAAACCACTCTATGCTATATACATTATGTTAAAACTTTTTTATTTTAGCATGTGGACATATTCTATAAAAACATTTTCAGTTTCATCACATTGACAAGCTGATTCCATTAAATCACCCACCATCATCATGTTCACTTTTTTTCCTTTTTGAAAAGTTAGAAAACAGTGATCATCTCGCAGTTTTCAAGGCATTCACTTCGGCAAAAATAAATCTAGAAAAACCTGAGCCTATTCCTTGAAGTGAAAAAAAAAAAAAAAAAAAAGATGGGTTATATCATTCCGTATCTCATTGGCCCTTCTCTTAAAGACAAGGAAGGAGGCTGGGTCTTTTTTATCTTTCCTGGTAAAATGAGATGTTAAAAAAAAAATTCTGGATCTAGATCAAACTTTTCTGCCTCAGTATTTATTATGTATTATTTGTTATTGAAAATAGAGACCTCAGCAAGTCGAATGAATAACATGAAAGGGTTTAATTCAAGCATTTTTGAGCATTTCTGCACCCTCTGATAAAATGTCATTTGGTAATATTTTCGAGTTACACTGCTGTTTTGAATTAGAGCAAATATATCCTAGCTCTCCCATCACTGTGCTTTCCTCACTGAGAAGGGAAAAAAAAAAAAATTATCTGATCATGCCACTGCTGGGTCATTTAAAGCATTGAGTGGATGTGTGAAATGAGGGGAAAAAAACCGCTCGGTATGGGGTTAATTAGCTCTGTGGCGTTGTGGGTGGGTCACTTCCTCAGGACCAAATCATGCAGGAGGAACCATGCATGTGCCGACTTGTAAAATTAAAAGAAAGCTATGAACCCTCAGACTCTGGGGACCCAAACTGATTGCCTTTGGAGACAAGAAAGGAACCCTTCTGCACGACGAGTCCTTTGGGCTTCACTGGTCAGGGACAAACGGACTTCCCTCCAAGGGTCTGGCGTAGACCACTGTCAGGCCCTGAAAATGAAGCTGCCAGTGGAGGGAGGCCTGGCCAATCTGCACTTTTGAAATTTACCTCTGCTGGACTCCTTTTAAAATCCTATCATCTCGCTCGCTTTCTTTATGGGGCCTTCTTTTCTGGGTCTCCTCTTGGAAACAACATACTCTCTTGCTGAAAGTATGAGTGAATCCTTTCTATTTTCCTAATTGTGTTGTGCAGACCGCCACAGGTTCCCTGCCTGCTGGGAGCCCGGAGGGTCCCCGCCAGCCTGTTTACCGTCTAGGCCCTTCTCGAAGTCGGGGGTGAAAGAGCAGGCAAGAAACATCCTCCAGGCCTCGATCGTTAATAGGTGAATCTGAGAATTCGGGTATTTACAGGGAAATGTCACAGGCAGGGATTTCTAGGGAAGGAAGATCTCGTGAAAAAAAGACTCCCAGAGCATATGCTAACCAAGAGACGGAACCGGTGGAGATGAATGTGAGGAAATCACTACCGGAGAATATGCTAGTCAAGTGTCAGCGCAAAACATTCATGTTTTCTTCCGCTTCTGCCTCAGTCACTCTGACATGAGTAGAAACAATTCATGGAGTGTATGGACAGAAAAATCCCAAAATGGGTGTTAGAACTTTTGAGAGGGAAAAAAAAAAAATATGTGGCGCAGGCACATATATGTATATATCTTTATTTGCATTTAAACTATAAGCGACATCTGCTTCTTGAGTTGGGGAAGCAGTGAAAATGCAAAATTTGAAAAGTCCAAAGCAGAATCCGCCACCGCCATCACCACCACATACAAAAACATAATTGCCATACTTCCTCTATCCTGTGGAAAAACCTGAACCTAGATCTTGTAAAGGCCATTAAGTAAACGCAGATTCCACTGAGAGGAAGGTACTGAATTGAACTCACAGATTTTCAGATGACTGAGAGCAAGTTGGATTTGAGGAGGACAGAGAGCTGACTGAGCGTGTCCCCATAGTGACAGTCCCAGTCACACGTGTTCCTTTTTCTTCAACTGCCTGGTATAATGGGCGTGTGGATGTGGAAATATGGCTGTGGGGATAAGAAGACTTGGAGGGAGACAAGCCATGAGTAAGCCCTATAAATTCTTTTTTGTTGTTGTTGACGTATACTGGACATACCTTATATTACAATAATATATTGGTTTCAGGCATACAACATCGTGAGTCAATATTTATATATATTCCAAAATGGCCCCCACAAGATTGGTTAACGCCTGTCACCATATATAGTTACAGAATTTTTTTATTGTGATGAGAACTTTTACGATTTCCTCTCTTAACAACTTTCAAATACTCAGTACAGTATGATTAACTATAGTCACCATGCTATTATATCCCCATCACTTATTTATTTTATAAATGGAGGATGGTACCTTTTGAGTACTTGCACCCATTTTGTCTACCCCCCTACCTCCCACCTCTGGCAACCACCAGTCTGTTCTCTGTACTTATGAGCTTCGCTTTGGTTTTGGTTTTGGTTTTTTGGTTTTTTGAATACCACATATAAATGAGATCACGTGGTATTTGTCTTTTTTCTTCACTTAGCATCATGCCCTTAAGTTTCATCCTTGTTGACACAAATGTCATTTTTTGATATGACTGAATAATATTCCATTATGTATGTATACCGCATCCTCTTTGTTCATTCATCCACTGATGAACACTCAGGTTGTTTTCATATTCGGGCTGTTAATTAAAAAAAAATACCACATTGAACAAGGGAATGCATATATATTTTTGATTAGTATGTTCATTTTCTTCGGATAAATACCCAGAGTAGAATTGCTAGGTCATATAATAGTCCTATTTTTAATTTTTTGAGGAAGTTTCATGCTATTTTCCATATGACTACACTTATTTACATTCCCACCAACAGTGCACAATGGTTCCCTTTTTTTCCACATCCATACCATCACTTATTTCTTATCATTTTGATAAATAACCACTCTAACAGATGTGAGGTGAATTTCATTGTGGTTTTGATTTGCATTTTCTTGATGATTAGTAACATTGAGCATTTTTTCATTGTACATATTGGCCATCTGCATGTCTTCTTTAGAAAAATGTCTATTTGGGGCACCTGAGTGGCTCAGTCAGTTAAGTGTCTTACTCTTAGTCTTAGCTCAGGTCATGGTCTCAGAGTCATGAGACGGAGCCCCAAGTTGAGCTCTGTGATCAGTGTGAAGTCTGCTTCAGATTCTTTTCCCTCCGCCTCCACCCATCCCCCTGCTCACACACATGCATGTGCTCTCTCTCTCAAATAAATAAAATCTTTTTTTAAAAAGGGGGAAAATGTCTATTCAAATCCCCTGCCCACTTCTTTAATCAGATTTTTTGATATTAAACTGTATTAGTTCTTTATATTTTTAGATATTAATCCCTTATCAGATATATAATTAGCAAATATTTTCTCCCATTCAGTAAGCTGTCTTCTCATTGTGTTGATGGTTTTCTTTACTATGCAGAATATTTTTAGTGTGACATAGCCCCACTTGTTTATTTTAGCTTCTGTTGCCTTTATTGCTTTTGGTATCAAATTCAAAAAGTCATTGCCAAGACCAATGTCAAGAAGCTTACCACCTATGTTTTCTTCTATATTCAGGTCTTTAATCAATTTTGAATTAGTTTTTGTATATGGTATAAGGTAGTGGTCTAGTTTCATTCTTTTATGTATGGCTATCGAGTTTTCCCAACATCATCTACTGAAGATACTGTCCTTCCCCCCATTGCATATTCTTGGCCTCTTTGTCATAAATTAATTGACCATATATGAGTGAGTTTATTTCTGGGATCTCTGTCTATTTCTGTTCTGTTAATTTATGTGTCTGTCGATACCATACTGTTTTGATTACTATAGCTTTGTAATAGAGTTTCAAATCAGGGAGCGTGAAGAACAAAACTTCCTGCTTTGTCCTTCTTTCTCCAGATTTCTTTGGTTATTCGGGGTCTTCATATTTCCATACAAATTTTAGAATTCTTTGTTCTATTTCTGTGAAAAATGCAATTGTAATTTTGATGAGATTGCATTGAACCTATATATTGATTTGGGTGGTGTGAACATTTTAACAATATTAATTATTATAACTCACAAACACAGAATATCTTACCATTTATTTGTGTTTTCATTTCTTTCCTCAACATCTTATAGTTTTCAGGGTACAGGTCTTCCACTTCCTTGGTTAAATTTATTCCTGAGTGTTTTATTCTTTTTGATGTAACTATAAATGGAATTGTTTCCTTACTTTATCTGATAGTTTGTTGTTAGTGTATAGAAACACACCTGATTTCTGTGTATTGATTTTCCATCCTACAACTTTACTGAATTCATTATTCTAACAGGTTTTTTGTTTGTTTTGTTTTGTTTTGTTTTCTGGTGGAGTCTTTGGTCTTTTCTGTATATAGTATCATGTCATCTGCAAATAGTGACAGTTTTACTTCTTCCTCTCCAATACCATTGCCTTTTATTTCTTTTTCTTGACTGATTGCTCTGGCTAGGATTTCCAATACTATGTTGAATAAAAATGGCACAAGTGGGCATCCTTGTTTTGTTCCCAATCCTAGCTTTTTTTCAGCTGCATTAATTGAGATGGTAATACCATTTTTATCCTTTATTTTGTTAATGTGGTGTATCACACTGGTTGATTTGCAGATATCCTTGCATCCCTGAAATAAATCCTACCTGATTGTGGTGTATGTACCTTTTAATGTACTGTTGAATTGGGTTTGCTAATGTTTTGTGGAGGAATTTTGCATCTATATTCATTGGGGATATTGGCCTGTAATTTTCTTTTCTTGTGGTTTCTTTGTCTTGTTTTGGTATCAGGTTAATGTTGGCCTCAAAATGAGTTTGGAAATGTTCCCTCCTCTTTTCTTTCTATGAGTTTGAGAATAATCATTATTAATTTTTCTTTGTTACTATCTGGTCCTGGACTTTTATTTGTGGAGAGTTTTTAAATTACTGACTTAATCTCTTTACTAGTAATTAGTCTGTTTGGATTTTCTATTTCTTCATGATTCAGGTTGCATGCTTCCAGAAATCTATCCATTTTTTTCTAAGTTGTGCAACTTATTGGCATATAATTGTTCATAGTAGTCACCTAGATCTTTTGTATTTATGTGGTATCAGTTTTAATGTCTCCTCTTTCCTTTCTGATTTTATTTCTTTGAGGCTTCTCTCTTTTTTTCTTGGTGAGTTTAGTTAAAAATTGTCAATTTTGTTTCTCTTCTTTAAGAACCGGCTCTTGGTTTTATTGATTTTTTTTGTCTTTATTTCAATTATTTCTGCTTTGTTCTTTGCCTTTTCCTTTCTTTTGCTAGCCTGGGCTCTGTTTGTTCTTTTTCTAGTTCCTTAAAGTATAAAGTTAGGTCATTTATTTGAGATTTTTCTTGTTTGTTTGAGATTTTTCTTATTTCTTGAGGTAGGCATTTATCACTATGAACTTTTCTCAAAGAACTGCTTTTGCTGCATCCATAAATTCTGGTGTAAGTTTTATGAATTCTAACAACTGACATTACCACCCATTGTACCAGAACTTTTCAAAATTCAAGTTCATGGTTAGCTTGATGCCTTTGCTGTTTAGTTCATTCCTATCACTTGAAACAGTATAAGCAATGGCTACATGCAGCAACCATTATCCTAGTTAGATTGTCAAAGTCAGCTTAATGCTCCTTTTTCTGTAGTGATACTGAACTATAACAAAAATGTTTCTTTTGAAAGGTCTTAGACTTCTATCCTTCCAAATCCTGATCACAGCATAACCACCCTCAATAAGTCATTAGTGAAGACTAGGACAGTATCTCACAACAAGTCAGCTATGAAGAAATTGGCATAGTTTATGTTTTTGATTCATGTTCTTATGACAATAATGTGTTGCAAAATAAAACTATATTTCTTTCTCCCAATCGTTTTTCACCAGATTATTACAAGTTACATTGGGATTGATTTTTTTCCTAACAAAGGTTGAATAATACTCAAAGGCTTTAATTGCCAAAGTCCATCTTCAGAAATAGCTTTCTTCTATAATGTACTGCCAATTTCTTATGTGTGTGTATTTTGACCTTCCTGATGCCTCTGCTATGGGCTGCCTGTTGATTGGTACATGTTAGTGCTTTGCTTATAAGAGTTGGGCAATAGTTCAGTGATCCAGTCCAAATGTGGGCCATAGATAGAATAGGCTCATCTTCTATTTAAGAAATGTAGCAAACTGCTTTAAATGAAGTTGGTTCAGACAAGGTCATTGGAACTGTTCATCTAACCCTGTGTGCAGTATGTAATGGACACTTCTGCTGAGCTCCAAAGCTGCAAGGTAAATAGACAAGAAAGCCAGTAACTTGCCACCCCTGTGGGAGCTTTCTCTAAGTCTGTTATTAGATTTACATTCTTAATCATATGGGTCCCATTTTGGTCATTTAGAAGGACTTGTTCACTGGTTCTCCTGATGTCTTTGAAGATAGTCCTGGGAATAATAATAGTGAGTTCCTATATTATTTTCTGGTCTTTTCTAACTTTTTTTTAATTGGAGATTGATGCATATTCATACCAGGTTTATGAAATATTCAGCTAAATTTCTTAGACATGAAAGAATTAATTGTTAGAATGTTTTACTCTGGCTAATCATTATGTTTAAACTATAGTAGGTTCAAGTACATTTTTCCTCAGTTCTATTTGTGACATATACACTTGGCAAATTAAATTGAGACGTAAGCATTACAGATACTATTTTGAATTTAGTAACTTACAGATTTTTGTATTGCCTAATCCTCTCCAAACTGTAGAATGTATTTTGCTCAACTGTGTTGTGATTCTGTATAGTTTTTAGGATCAACATGTTTCAGGATTTTGTAGTCATAAAGAGCAAATCACGATCAGAGAAGGTATTGAATCCATCTCCTGACTGGAGGCAGAGCTGCATTTTTTTCCATCCAAAATAGATGAAGATCTTTCCTATTTTTAAATAGCCATGTTGATAGAAATTTCATAACTGCTCTTAGCAATCTATTTGATTATTTACCACTTGCATTTAGGATGTTCATCTTTAAGTCTTAACTTAAATTCTTCAGTGGACAGTTTAATATCATTATGCCCTAGGACAAAAATGTTGATCATTATCTTCTTTATAACAACTCTCATAGTCAGAAAACCATGAAGATATACCTTAGCTTTTTCTTTCCAAAACAAAATTATCCCACTGGTTTTTTTTAAAATATTTATTTTTGTTTTTATAGCTCTTTCTGTATGTGAGTGGCACAGGGGACTATTTTAAAAAGTTCTGTCATATATGATGCCTCTGAGAAAGACACTGCATATTTTAATTTCACTGTGCTGATGTGGAAATAGCCACAGCTTTTTCATTATATGCTGATGGACAGAGCATTTGTGTTCATTTAACCTTGAGGTTGAAACTTGTTCCCAAAAAAGTAACTGACTCATAGCATTGGCTAGACCCAAGAATAAAGAGCATCAGTTTTCCTAATCTTAAAGCTCATCTTGCCCCCACTCCTAAAACGCACTAAAATTAACTTTTCCTTGACCTCTCTCTTGTGCTATTTATTTACTGATTTAACAACTTTTTTCTATCATCTTTGTCTCCTAAAATAGACAGACAGCATTTATTCAACAAATGTTGGAGTGTCATGCTGTGTTTAGGACACTATGCTAGGCTTGGGAGATTCAAGTGTGAACTGTTAGCAAAGGCTCAAAGACAAAGATGTCCTAGGCATGTTCAGGGAGGAGCCAATAGTCTGTCACAGTATATAAGGAAGCAGCGGTGGGAGGAAAAAAGCCAGAAACAAACAAACAAACAAAAAACAAGAGGGGTGGATTGGGGCCAGATTGTGAAAGATCTTGGATTCTCTTAAGCAAATAGTTGATGGTGACAAGGACGAAAGTAACATTTTTTCAATCTATATTGTGGAAGTTCTTTCCAAGTCTTTAAAACACATACTGTGCCCATGCTGTCTTCTTGGTTTAGTATCTAACAGATCATTAGGTATAAGTACCTGCTTAATTTATATCTTTTGGTATAAATTTTATGTCATGATTTTTCCCTTTGAGTTAAAAAAAAATTGAGGGAACCATTTGAGTAAAGACAGCCTTCTGTTCACACTGATCTGGATGTTTCTTTCTCCTGCTGTGCCCGTATTTATTCCAAAGCCCTCTGTACCACTAACATGTTACTTTCTGTGTTTATACACTGAGGGATCTCAGGATGAGTTTCCCTTGTAATAGACACAACCTTTTTGTGCCAAAAGGCATTCATGGCGGTCTCTGAGCAGCATTATGACCAGGTAGTTCTAATTGACTCGACCATGTGATAACAATGCCAGACCTATTTAGCATTCCCTAAGGGCTATCAATGTACTATAGTAAAAGGTCCTGGTATACCAATCTGTCTTAAGGCCGTGAAACTACAACTTCAGGAGTTCAAGATACAGAATGAAAAGTTGTTTGGGTTCAGGTCATAGAGAGCTCTTGACTGTCTTCATAACAGAGTTAGAACTGTTTGAGGAACTGTAAGAAATCATCCTGAATGTATTAAACAAGTTCAGTCCCTGACATTACCTCCTGCCCTGCCCTGCCACCCCCCTCAGCTCTCCAGCATTTGTTTCATTCTTATCTTTCAGGTCCTATACCTGTAAGACTCAGGAAAACTAGGGAGGATTTATATGGGGTGGGGTGAAGTGTCAAGTTCTATCTCAGCAATATCTCAGACCTAGAAACAGGCCTAGGCCTAAATGCTAAACTTTAGTTTTTGAATTATCTCTTTCTGTTGATCATTATTTCATCATCTAAGGTTTTTTAAGGTAGATGTTTTTCATAGCACCTAACATAGCATATTAAGGTAGATGTTTTTCATAGCATCTAACATAGCATATTAAGGAGAGTAAGGCCTCATTTTTATTTCCTTATCATCCTTCTCAAGATGGATCCAAAAAAATGGCTGGTCTTGAAAAGCAGACCCTAAGATATGAAAGGCCATTGTGGCATTTATAGTCTTCATAAGACAGACCAAAAGGAATGAAAATATTTCAAGAGACTTGTCTTCAGGAGACCCCAAAATCTAGCTAGTGGGAGATTGCACATGCTCTATACACACATCCGAATAACCCTTCCATCTGACTTTAACTTGTAAACCTTTTGCCAGATAGAAAATAGAGAATTAAAAACCTCCAAATTCAGGGAGCATGAAATGTCATTAAATCTAGTATAAAATTTCTTGAATCTGTCAGATAAAGGAAATCATGTATCCATAGAGAAGATGGAATATCAATTGACAGGAACCTATGAAGCTGGCACTTATTCTGAGAGACATATGAATCTAAAAATCCAATAGTGCCTCAGCCTTTGAAAACACAGAAGCCAGAAAGGTATTAGGGAAATCAATAAGGTAAAAATCTTCATCCTACTATTTGGAATGACTCCCACATAAGAATTAATTAATACAATACTTCTAGAACATTAAAAGGATGTTAAAATGTTATCTCTACCCATAGAAAACAAAGATATAAACCCACATGACTTCTAGAGAGAAGGTTGAAGAAAAAAGATTGGAAAGATTAAAGGCACATGGAAGAGGTCATTTCTGCCCTGTTGTCACACCATTTACCCTCTTCAGATAGAAGGATAAGTGTTGAACTTCAGTTCATCTGAATTCCTCAGCTCTATCATCAATGCTGTGACACATTCTAATTTTCTGATTCATTTGTGATGAATAAGCTCTCTCTTTTCTATTCACAGTGCTAAAAGTAACCAATTTTTGTGAGTGAGTTATGATTACTTATTTTCCATTTTCGTATTGCACGATTATTTTCCCCTTGCAAAGTTTCTCTCACTCTTTCTCCACCAGTGTGAATCCCGTGTACAAAAAAGCCCTTGGACAGTACTGCTGCCTAGGCTTCAGTCAGTCAAGAGGAATGAAAGACTGACAACCCGATTCCGTTTTTAACCCAGCCAGATACCTCAGCTGGCAAGTGGCTCAGCTTCCGCACCATAAAATGGGTATAATAATAGCTTTCCCTTACCACTGTGAAATATTTAGAATACAAATCAAGCCAAACCTGTCTCCTTCCAAAGGAGAAGCTTAAACTAGCCTACAAAATCCTGAATGAGCCCAGATTTCAAGGGGAAACATAAAATGGGAAATACCTAGATGTAGTATAATTTAGTGGTGAAAAATATGTAGACTTTGGAATGGTACAAAACTATTCAGATCCCAGCAGCTGTGGGATTTGGGGTAAGTTTCCTAATTTCTCAAATCTCCCTTGTTCTATAGTAAATTGGAAGTTAACAGTATTTACTCCTCTAGTCAGGATGAAATGATCTACGGCTAATGCTGCTTTTCAAACTCTTCCACAGAGGTGATCCTCTGGTTACAGAGAGTGATCCAGCACTCAGGGTGCAAGCCATTGCCTGAAGCAGTCTGCCACAGATGAGACTTTTCAGTGAGCTCTCAGGGTTCATCCTACAAATGACACATTCTGCATTTCTGTTCCTCACTACGTTCTTACTTGTTTCATTGAACTAGAAGTTCCACAAGGACAAGAACAGTGGCTGTTTTCTCTTCTCTAATATCCAAGTTATCGGATTAATAAACATATGTACAAATAACAGTTTAAATGACTTAGCCACAGGGACAACTGACCCTCCAAAAAGACAGTCATGTCTTTATTATTTATTCCATGACTTGGTGCGCTCCTGTTACATTGCTCCACATCCCTGGACATGCCCACATTCAAATTTGAGAAGCATTTACTTAACAGGATGCCTGCAACTGCAGAAGGTGCTGAGTAAATAGTAACTGTTCTCATTTCTCTGCTCACTATTCCTTTATCTCACTGTTCCTAAGCTTCTGTGGACTCGTTTAAAAAGGAATTGTAAAGAACTAAGTAAGTCAGAGTCTGGTAGTCTGTGTGTCCCTAGCCACACACACACACACCCATGTAGTGCTCTATTTTCTATACCTTTTGTTTTCTTCTGGCTTCAGCTTATAGCAACTTGCTCATCTCCCTAGAGGTGATAGCAGTGAGATTTCACAGGTGTTCTCTCACCTCTCCCCTAGGCCAAGGGTGGCTTTAACTGGACTTCATGGATAACCTTTCTGGAGTCTGGAAGTTTCTTGAAACTTGGTGTTGGTAAGGAGTTTCTTTAGGGAGGGATTTTCATAGGGATCCATATCACCTCAAAATGTTGGAAACCATTGCCCTTGAACATTACATAAACTGAAATCAGAGTTGACTAATCTCTATTAATAATACATTTAATTAATAATACATTTAGTTCCTTAGAGATTGACACTATACAATAATTTCTACAGAGAAATCACAGGATGCAATTAGACTTCACCATAAACCAACCCCTTACCCCACTCTACTCTTACCTCCCCCACCATGTTTTAGGGTCCTGGTTCATTTGGACTTTATAGTTATATATTCTTTGCTAGGTAGCCTAGCATGCTTAATGCAAATGTTTTTCATCATATGCAAAATTACCATGGATAATTCTTTGCATTTCAGATGAAAACAACTTACAGACATAGAAGGTGAATATTATTTAGGCAGAAAGGGTGCATATCAATAAAATAACAATTTGAACCGAACAGGAATAAACCTATGTAGATTAATACATATTCTCAAAATTGCAGATTGTAATTCAATCAAGAAGTAGGGGCCTTTTGACGTTTATGAACATTTATAAATTGTATAAGAACTCTGAGATTAAATTTTTATTTATTTTTTTTTTGAGATTAAATTTTTAGCCTTAATATTAAATTTGGAATAGGTATTACTGTTTTTCATTAATATATAAAGACAACAATTATATCCAATAACATCTTCAATTTAATTTGGCTTTAATTTGTCTTAGACTGTGACATACACACTGTGATTTTTCTCTCCATCTTGGATTCCTGTCATTGACAGCCTGTGTGTCACTTGACATCCAGAAAAGATATTTCTTCTTCATTCCAGACCTTGGATGTAATAGTCAATCTGGGTACAATTTACATTGATCTCTTTTGATCACATCAAAAATTTAATTTTGACTGATTAACTTTTATGAATAAATGCTTCTTGAAATTTGAAAAGGAAAGTTATGTGCTTAGATATAAGAATATAAATGCTAAGTATAGTTTTTAAAAAGCATAATGTATTATTGAGAGCTATTGGGCTTATAACATGCAACAGAGAAATAAGTGGGCATATTTCATAAAAAAAAAAACATGAATCATATTTTTCTCCTTTTTCCCAAAGGTTGGGGGGAAAGAGCAAGCTCAAAAAAGTTGGGAGAAAAGGAAAAAAGGGAAAAGGAGGGAGGAAGGAAGGAAGGAGATTTAAAAAATAGACTGGTGCAACAGTCTAGGATCCTGGCTTATAAAACGGACTAGAATGTAGCAAAACCTAGAATTTTAAAGTCTCTGAAGACTAATCAATCTTTATATATATTTTAAGTTTGTGTGTACTTCCAATGAATCATATATAATCTAATTATCTTGCTTAAAGTTTTCATTAAACTCATCAATTTTGTAAAATAATTTGAAAGCAGTGGAGACTCTCAGCCTCTCTTGTGTTAGCATACATTATTATCCAGGCTGCAGATTTTCATCTTAACTCTTCTTGTTCAAGGACAGGAATACCATCCTTAACACTTACATGTACATGGCCAGGGTCTCACATTAGCCATAAAGAGGAAACTTTTCCTTTGGAGGAAAGTCTGTGATAGTGCACTAGTCTAGAAAACTTGTTGAGAAGTGAAATCTCTCTGACTGGTTTGTTTGTTTCTTTGTGTTTGCTTTAGCCTTATTCTAGGCTAAGTTATATAATCAGATCCCTCTACTTGATCTTAGTATGATTTGTTTTGCATACTTCTGGAGCCTTCTATGAAGTGGTTAAAATCATGGTGTCAGAGAGGCAAGAATCCAATCAGCATATATTAAGTCCTAGATATATTTGAGTGGGGTATGGGTAGAGAGACCTGCTTTTTTAGTATCCCTGCTTGGTTTATTCATTTCTCATGGATCTTCAGTTTTATTTTACTCTAAAAGAAGTTGTCAAAACAGTGGTGATCCGGCCAATCCCATTATAGCTCATTTGGCTTGTAAGTTGAAGATTACAAAGGAGAATTATCTGATTTGAAATACAGAAGGAGAAACTATTAAGATCTACTCCCCGCAAACCTGAGGCTTTCATCATTAGTGATGCGTTTGGGGAGACAGATGCTTTCATTTAAAATCATTTTGTCCGAGGGGACACTCCTAGGCTGGAGAGAAGAGGCAGAGGAGGTGGTGTATGGTTCTCAGTCAAGCCAACATGAGGCTGCATCACATCAAGTCTTCAGCTGAGGGGCGACGATGCATGTAGGTGTTAAATGTGTCCATAGGATCTTTGGGACATTAAACATACTGAATTTACCCTTAAAAGAGCCAAAGCTTATCGGAGTTTTATCCATCTTTGTTGAAATTCATTTAAAGTTTTCCCTGTACTATACGGTAAAGCCTTTACCTATTCTAGTCAGTGCTGCCCAAATAGACATTTATGCAGTGATAGAAATGTTCTACCTATAAGGCAACCACCAGCCACAGGTGGCTACTGAGCACTTGAAATGTGGCTAATGTGACTAGGAACTAAATATTTATGGGTTTTTTTAAATTAAAATTTAACTAATTTATTTATTTTTTAAAGATTTTATTTATTCATGAGAGACACAGAGAGAGAGGTAGAGACACAGGCAGAGGGAGAAACAGGCTCCATGCAGGGAGCCCCATGTGAGACTCGATCCTGGGACTCCAGGATCATGCCCTGGGCCAAAGGCAGGTGCTGAACTGCTGAGCCACCCAGGGATCCCCAAAATTTAACTAATTTAAATAGATAAGTATAGATGGGGGCTACTGTATTGAAAAGCATAACTCTAGAAAATACTCGTACCATATAGATCAGAATGAAGTCAACAAAGAAAAAGGTTGTCTCTCAGTGTACTGGGAAGTACTGTGTTGGTCATATAGCAGAACATCACACCTTTGGAAAATTTTATGGAGCTGGATCTTTTCTCTTGGGCTACATGTAATAAAACACGCTCCTACTACTCATCCTTAGGAGCAACTGGTTGTCTATTACTTAGATTTCCTTGTAGTATCATTGGATTTATTTTTAATTCCTTGTTTTTGTTTTTGTTTTTCCAGTTCCTTGACCAGCAGTCTGTGGCCTGCCCTTTCTCTTTATGTAAGTAAAATTGGTTTCTTTACTTTTCAAGAAAGTGTCATATTTGGGAAATTTGGATCTTTATTGGCATGTTTTCTAGTTGACTTTGTTGTGGTTTCCAGCACTTCTTTACTATGCGTTAGCTTCATTTGGGTTTGGAATTGATGCTGTTGGTGGTGGTAGTAGTTGCCATCCATGAGGGGGCTGAAAAGACCAGGGCCTCAGGCATTGGACTTATATAAAGACTGCCTTTTACTAAGCCGCAGCTGCTGTTTGCAGAAGTCACTGCTTCTCTAAACTAGAGCTTACATTCTTCAGCCAGTTATCAGCAACAGTTGGGCTTTTGCTCCACTGTCAATCAATGGGCAATTATTTATTCTTCAGTTATACACCCATCTCTAGGTCCAATAGTTAATTTCAACTTCTCGGTCAGAGCTTTCATTTATGGCCAAAATTTCCAATACTCTTTTACTTAAGAAGTACAAGCGTGATCTATAAAGCTTGATCCATTTGGGCTAAAATAGTGTCTGAAATCACAAGTCCAGGAAAAAAAAAGAGAGAAATCTGGGATTACATGTGCCAAGAGGTTTGTAGAAGGTACCATCCTTTTTGAGAAAAGATGGGAAGTCATTTGAAAAGGGAGGGGGAAAAAAAGAGAGAGGGAAAAACTTGATTTCTTGATTTCAGATGAAAAGAGGGAACATTTGTTCTTTAAAGCCCAAACCAGGCTGTACTGAATGGGTAGGATAAGCTTTACCTCGGGCTGCTTGTAAGAGATTCTGCAGCAATGAACCCAAATAATCCTAGTCACTCACTACATGAGACACTGCCCGAGACATGCTACAGGTAGGGGCAATCACCTTATGTGATAAATAATCATCAGCATCTTCCCAGCTGCTTCTGGCTCTCTGGTGAGTGCTATCCCTTATTCACAACATCTGTCTTATTTCACTGACTTCTCACTCGGAGGTATTTCTTGTGTGGTAATCATTTGCTCAGAAAGGGGGTTCCCATGGCTCGCTTGTATGTGTGTGTGGCTTCCACGAACATTCCTGGAAGCTAGTTGCAAATATATTCCGGGGAGCACAATCCCCCAAAGGACGGACAGTAAGGCTAAAGTCCAAAGTGACAGCCATTTGACAGAGAAAGGAGATTAGTTAAACTCCCCAAAGACGACGGGTACTATGTGTAATGCATTTATACAGCAGGGGTGGATCCTCCCTGCCCCTGACAAGTCGTGTTATTCCTTATCCTCTGTGTTGATAGAGCGGGTCTGTCAATGCTTGGGAGGGTGTCAACGTGCACACATGTGGTTACCACTTTATGTCTCTGCATCGCTACTTCAGTTACCTAGCACTGCATATTTCTAGTCCTCTGACTGGCAAATCATTTTTGTTACAGTTCTTTTGTGTAAAAACAGTTCACATAATAGCTCCGTGTTAGACAAGGCATTAATCCTCACATCACCGGGGATGAGTCAGCACAGTGCACTCCTGCCCGCACGGCTCAGCTATTATGACGTCAGCACTGTAGGGCAAGCCTCAGACACAAGCGGTACAGGGGACTGGGGACCTGTGTCACAGATTAGAAATCGAGGGGGAGACCTTTGAGATAAAAACGTAATTGAAAGGCTGTTTCTGGCTCATAGGAAAATGTGAAACTGATTCTATGCTACATCAACCATCAATCAGGCAGCTTCTAGAGAGATCCTAGTTTTTAACCAGAGATGGGGCTGAGAGGATGACCTGTAATGGGCTGACAGCCCGTGCCTATACCCACAATCCTTGTCCCAGCCTCCCCTCCCCGGGCCGGCTTCATGCTTGCTTGGGTTGTTCCAAATCCTGAGGCTGCTTTTGTTTCGAGGGTGACGGGGCCTGTGACAGTCCTGCTGTCCTTAAGTGCCCCACAGACACAGCTGATGGCTTCAGGGGTGGTGCCCCAGATACCTATCAAAGGGAAAAGAAAAGCTCCTTGGGAACAGATCAGAACATTATCCCCCCGGTGTCTCTAGCTCCCAGGGCCTCTTCCATGGCCTTCTCCAGACAGGTGCGAATTCCACCCTCCCTCCCTGGCCCTGCATTTGGTCCAAAGTCCCAATCTGGATTTGACACAGATTTCAATGGGAACAGAATAGCTTCCAGATGTTCCCCCCAAGAGTTTTCCATTCCATGACTCTTCAGCAGAAACAAAGAGGAGCCCTCCATAGCCTGCCACGCTGCCTTGTAGCAGGTAGCACAGACTTAGCCTATTTGAGAAACCAGGTTATTATAAATTAGACCTCTCCACAGTTCAGACTCAGATTCATTCTCAGAACAATACCTTTCAGTACTGAAAAGGCTAAAAATTCACTGCCTCCGTGACATTCTCTGCTAACAAGACATTCCTCCATCACACCCTCTATTCCTCACTCTTCCTTTCACCCCATGATAACCGTCAGAGAGAGCCTTACTGCTGCGATCTTCTGCCTTCATTAGATTGCTAATAGGCTCCATGCTTAGCTTATAGAAGCTAATGCTACTGCTTGGCTTAGTTTTGATTAATTATCATGCACAGCTCTTTATTCAGTTTTCAGTCAACAAACATTTATAGAAAGCTAGTCACTATGCTTGGTTCCTGGAACTCCAAGATAAATAAGAAATGCTCCCTGTTGCTAAGAACCTCACAGTCTGGTGGGGGTGATAAAGAGTAAATAAAGGCTGTAGCATGTGATGGACACTGGAGTGGAGGTATAAACAAGATGTAGCAAGAGGAACAAGAAAGGAGTGCCACCTGCAAGCTGGGTCTAAAAGTCTACAAAATGAATTGCAGTTTGGGGAGTCAATGTTGGGGAAGGGGAAGAAAAAGGGATCCAAATCCAAAAAAAAAAAAAAGCAAGAGTATTTTCAAAATCAAAAGGGGTTGAGCAGCAGCCAACTCTGGAGGACATTAGTTCAGTATGGCTGGGGCATGGCGGCCATCCTGGGAGGTGGGGCTGGAAAGTGGGTAGGAGGCAGATTGCAAAGGGTCTTGGAAGTCACGTGGGGGAATTTGGATGTGATGTGTGGCTTGTGGAAGCTTTGAAAAATTTTAAGCAAATGTATGTTCTAGAAAAAGAGCACTCTAGCTACATAGACATGGATGGTTGAGAAAAGGGAGACCAGGTCAAAGGTAAAAACCAAAGGCCTGGACTGTGCAGTGGGGGAGTGAGTGGAGAGGAGAGGCCCTCTGGTAGTGTCGACATAGACACTGACATCTGCGTAATGCCAGCATATCTTGGCCTAGTACACAACCCCTGCCTTCTAGGAGAAAGGTTGATGAGTTGTGATTTCAGACCAAAGCACTCTTTACAGGAGCTTTACAGGAGACCTGAATTTGAATCTGAAGTCACTCTGAGCTGCTGCCTGCTGGTCACAGAGATGTGTGACTCCTCCTCCCACAGTAGATTTGGGGGAGCATCAGGCAGATAAGGAAGAAGCCATTTCCAGTGTCTTGCTTTTCCCTTCTTTCACCTGAAATTGAAACATTTCTTAATAGCATCCACTTAAAGTCAAGCAATACCCAATTTCCTATCAGTTTCCTATGCTGTCTTTTTCTAAGGGGTTCTAAGCCATTGAGCTGAAAGGCAATGTATATACTGCCGGTCTTTAAACAGTTCAGTATGTCTCTTAGCTCTTTCTGAATTAGAGTTCACCATAAATGTGCTTTTCTCTTGTTCACTTTGGGCTGCCAGGACAATTTAAAGGAAATTTTCAACAGCTTATGTTTCATGGACCATGTTCTCTTTTGCAAATGGGAGGGTATGTGTGGGTGTGTTTAAGTCTTCTCTATATTGCTTTCTGAAGAAAGGTTTGAGAAGATGAACAAGATGAGGAGTAGGGACCTATTGAAAGCCCAGGTCCCCCCAGTGACCTGAATGCAGACTGTAGGCTGGTGATCAGATGGTCAATTATGTGTTTGTCAAAACATAGTGGGCTGCATTCCAGACTGCCAGCTTTGGAAGCCCAGCTTCTGCCAACCAAATGTCATCTGGGAACATGCAACACTGGGCACTGTGAAGGAGTTTGAAATAGACCATGCCACAGCCAACCTACTGCCAGTCTTATAGCACCAATATGGCATGCACAGCCGGGCCCCATGTTTCAGAGCTCAGGAATTCACTGTACTAAATTCAAGAGGTCAGATGGGTTCATGTTTTCAAAGCCCCTGTTCTCCGCTTTGAACATTGTGACTTGCTCCTCAGTGATTTCCAAGTGATTTTTCTAGTCATATCTCTGTGGAAACCACCCTTTTTATGATGGTTATGAGAGCCTTGTAGAAGTCCCAGAGGAAAGAAAAAAAAATAAACTCGCTCTGACAATGACTGTGATTCCAACAGAGGGATTCCAACTCTTAGGAAATTACATTAAAGGTGCATAGCTTTTAAAATATCAGGAACCACCTTGGCAACTTATAAAAAGCAGAAGGGCTTTGCCTATTTTATAAAGTGATTTGCATATACCTGCATAAATAATGTCCCCACCTGTACTTTTATGCATTTAGGTTGAATAAATTAAATTCAGTGATCTTTAAAATATTCACTGTCTTTCATTGCTCAGATACCATTTTCAGGACCTTTCCTTCTAATTTATTTCCTGTGGTAGTAGTGGCTATTTTTTTCATCTTTCGACTAATTCAGAGAATCAAAACACTCTGCACACCAGCCTACCACACCTAAGAGCATTACCTCCCTCTGCTTGCATTTCTCTTAGCCTTTCTGCCTATCAGACCATGCATTCCATATGCCTTTCATAAAGGAAAATGGAGGAGTATATTACCAGGATGAAAACTCAGCACATAATAGGATTAAGCTTCACTACCTGTATATATCTAAACGGTGCTCATAACACAGTTCAGGGACATACTCATAGTAGCATCTTTTTTTCCCTTTGGCCACTGCCACCACCCCTTCTGAAACCATCCAGCCACTAAACCATATTAATTGTAACTTGATCCTTCAGATCACAGCCTGGTCAGTAGGCCAGCCTCAAGCACAATCATCCCATAAGATATTATTAAGAACTTACTACATAAAAAGAAATCGTGTTTAGTGGAGAGCTAGAACATAAATCTAGGACACTGCCCTTGCTTGCTCTTAAGGAACTCAAAATTGGATTAGGAAAAGAAATTATACTGTTGAGTATGCCATATGTATATGAGACAATAAGTGACAATTCCAAAAGAAATGATACAGTCCAGTAAGTACTATAAGATTTCATTCATGAAAGAGAACCTTGAGGGCAGGAAAGTGTCATGTAAAATGTGATTTAGCTGGGTCTTGAAAACTGGCTAGAATATATATATATATAAAGATGAGAGCAAACAAATGATATCCCAAACAAAAGCATAAACCTCAGTGTTAGAATCTTTGATGGGGTCCAATAAATGTCACTACTCTTTCCCACTAAAGTTGTAAACCCATTAAAAAATGAGACAAAATAACTGATAGCTAAGGAACAAAAATTTTACACTAGGCTTGGTTGAAGGATGTATGAAAGGTAAGATGGGCTCATTGATTCCCTTCCCTTCTATCTAAATTTTAGAAAAGCCCTCCCAAGGGAAAAATTTGGATCTGCATAAGAGCAATGCTCTTCCAGGCCACTAACTCCCATTCACCTCTATGAGGAAGTATAAGGAATGAGACAGAGAAAAGTTGTGTTTAGAAAACGTCTTTCTGAAAAAACAAAACAAAACAAACAAACAAAAACTTCTTTCTGGAAACTAGGAATCGGAAAGAAGCATTCCTACCAGTCTTCTGATCCACAGGCTGGAAAACAAGAGGAGGAAGTACTGAGTGAGATGAAAATGAGAACCACAGCCAAGAGACCAAACAAGGTATTCACCTAAGGAGACATACCTTGGCTTGGAACCTGTAGTCATAGAATTATCAGAGATCTAAACTAAGGGTTCTTTTTCAGACTCTCAGAGTTCCCTGAATCAGAACCCCAGGAACAGGCAAGGAATTAAGATAATGGGCTAAAACCTCATTGGGGAAAAAAATACAAAAACTTTCATCTTTAGTTAAACTAATAATCACAATAAGAAATAGCATGTGTCGAGTGCTTGCCTTGCTTTAGGCACTGGACAAAATACTTTTAACAGCTATGTGATTTAACCTTTAAAATTATTCTTGTTAATTAGATGCTGTTGTAATCGTAATTTTGAAGATGAAACAGAGATTGTGCATGTTTGAGTAATTTTTTCAAGGATGCCTAGTAAGTAAAATAGAACTTGAATCCAAAACTATCTGTCTTAAAAACTTTGGCTAAATTTCATTAAGCACAGAGTGACTGTCTACTAAATGCTGAAGATATAATGGCAAGCAAAATAGACATGGTCTCTGCTCTACTCAGTTTACAGTCTCAGGGATGGAAGCCATATTAATCAAATGACCATACAAAATAACTTATAATTACAAACTGTGCTTTCTGCTGTGAAATAAAAGTTCCAGGAGCTCTAGGAGCAATTATAAGAGGGGGTTCTAAGTTAGTCTACAAGTTCACAAGGAGCTCCCCTGGGAAGTGATATTTGAGCTAACATCTGAAGATGAAAGACAAGAAGTGAGATTAGGTGGTGGTAGGGGTTTCTAAGCAGAGAGTTCAGCATAGGTGAAGGCATCAAATATAGCTGGATGGAGAGATTTTGGTGATGAGCAGCCCAGATTGAGGTTGAAAAGATACATGATGATGTCATGATCTTTGTAGGCCATGTTAAAGACCTTCTTCAGGGCAATGGGAAAGCAAACTTAAGAAGGAATGTGATATGATCAATTTTGTATTCTAAAAAGATCATGTGACCCTTATATATTTATCACAGACAGATGGAAACATATCCACACACAAACCTATACACCAGTGTTTATAACATCTTTTTTCATAATAATCCCACACTGGAGACAACCCAAATTACCATCAATGAGTGAGTGGTTAAACAAACTGTGGTATATCCATGCCATGGAATACTTCTCAACATTAAAGAGTAACCCTCGATACATACAACAATTTGTGTTAATCACAAAGGTATTATGCTGAGTGAAAAAAAGCCAACCTCAAGATTACATACTTTATAATTCTATTTATATGGCATTCTTGAAATAACAAAATTATAAGGATGAAGGAAAGATTGGTGATTGACAAAGGTTAAGGAGGGGCGGAGAGATGGAGCTCCCTACGGCTATCAAGGGTAGCGCAAAAGAGCCTTATGATGGCACTATTATGTATCTTGACTGTGGTGGTGATCGTGCAAATGTATATAGGTAATACAGTTGCATAGAACTAAATACACACATGTACATACACACACAAAGTGCATATAAAACTGGCAAGATCTAAATAAGGTAGATGGATTGTACCACTGTAAAACCAAGGTCAATTTCCTGATTGTGATATCCTACTATAGTTATATAAAATATTACTATTGGGTGAAACTGGGTAAAGGGTATACCAAATCTCTCTGTATTATCTCTTACAATTGCATGCTAATCTGCAGTCATCTTAAAATTAAAAGTTAAAAACAAAAAAGATCAAGTTAGTGCATTGTGGTGAATGGTTTTGCAGGAGCAAAAGAAAGGAAGCTATTGTAGCATAGATAAGAGATCAACTAGGATAATGACTGGGAATGGAAGAAAAATAAATGGAACTGAAAGATAATACAGAAGCAAGATATACAGGATGTTCTCAAGGACTGGTTGTAGGAGATGGAGGAGAGAAAAACAGCAATTGTGACTACTGGTTTTATGCTCATAAAATTGTATGGAGGTTGGTACCATTCACGGTTACATGAAATAACAAAGAAAAACAGGAATTGAGGGAAGATTGAAAGATCTGTTTTTGAGATGTCTGGAGTGAGGTGTTTTTGATAAAGATAACTGAGCATATTGACTAGGCAGGAAATCAGACGTTAAGTCAAGGCAAATGAGACTTCAGGCATGGATGATACTGCCTAGGACCAGGGGTAAGATTGAGGAGAAAGCCCAAACCGAGACTTTAGGAACTCTTACTATTTAATCACCTGGGAACAAAAAAAAAAAAAAAAAAATGAGCCATGAAATAGCCTCAGAAGGAACAGCTAAGGGAGTACGAGGAAAACCAGAAAACAGTGGCATAGAGGCCAAAAGAAGAGAGTGTTCCAAGAGGGTGGTCATTAGTGAGATGTGCTGCTGAGAAGTCAAGTCAGTCAGGAACTGAAAAATGCATTTATATATTAATGTGGAGGTTGTGGACCTCGGCAAAAGCCATTTTGTTGGGACTCCTGGGTGGCTCAGTGGTTGAGCATCTGCCTTTAGTTCAGGACATGATCCAGGGGTCCTGGGATCGAGTCCCACATCAGGTTCCTTGCAGGGAGCTATGTCTCTGCCTCTCTCTCTGTGTGTCTTACATGAATAAATGAATAAAATCTTAAAAAAAAAAAGCTGTATCGTTGAAGTGGTAGAAGCGATAACCTGTTTTTAATGGTACGGGGAAAGAATGAGAGGTGAAGAAATAGAGAACACAAATATGGATAACTCTTAGAAGTTTTCCTGTAAAGAAAAGGAGAATGAACTACTGTAATGACTTGGGAATGAGGGAGTGAGGTCAAAGAAAGGTTTGAGAAAAATAGAAATACTGGTGTGTCTGTATGCATTTGGGAAGCATACAGTAGAGAGGGGAGATTCAGTTTATGGAAGAAAGAGAAGAGGTCGGGATGATTAGTAGTGTAAGATTCCTGGTAAGGCTAGGAACATGGAATCCTAAGCATATATGGGAGTATTGGAGGAGGGACATCTCCTATTGTTGTTACAAGAAAGAGGAAGAGCACATGCAGATGTTGCCCGTGTCCTGAGAGGTTGAGTGGTTTCCAAAATGATAGCTACTAGGGGGCAGAGTCCTGCGAAGAATAAGTGAGGTGGAGATTTGAGGAAAGAGAAAGTTTAAAATAGTTCTTGGGGGCAGCCCTGGTGGCTCAGCGGTCTAGTGCCGCCTTCAGCCCAGGGCCTGATCCTGGAGACCCAGGATTGAGTCCCACGTCAGGCTACCTGCATGGAGCCTGCTTCTCCCTCTGTCTGTGTCTCTGCCTCTGTCTTTCTCTGTGCCTCTCATCAATAAATAAATAAAATCTTATAAAATAAAATAAAATAAAATAAAATAAGAAATAAATAAAATAATAAAATAAAATAAATAAATAAATAAAATAAAATAGTTCTTGGGACCAATGGGACAACAAGTTGACCAGAAAAACCTAGTAGGATTCTCCTTGGCAGTGTGGAAGGCCTAGGTGAATCTGGTGGGTTAATGTTGATACCCACCTGCCTTGGGTACTTTTTTTTTTTTCCAGCAGTTCAGTGACCAAGATGGAAGCTCAGAAAAGATATATATTTGAGTACAAATTA
This sequence comes from Vulpes lagopus, assembly GCF_018345385.1. Lineage (NCBI taxonomy): Eukaryota > Metazoa > Chordata > Mammalia > Carnivora > Canidae > Vulpes > Vulpes lagopus. The sequence continues at coordinate 85,865,337 of NC_054824.1, forward strand.
AATTTGAGTTTTACCCAGTATGTGTGAAAAGACATTAGGGGTTTTAGTTTGTTTGTTTGTTTCTTTCTTTCTTTCTTTCTTCTTTCTTTCTTTCTTCTTTTTCTTTTTCTTTCTCTCTTTCTTCTTTCCTAGCTGAGGTTAATAAAAGGCAGTAAAAAGGCTCAGTTAAATTTTCCAAGTAGCTAGTGAGCATGTATATGACACCAGGCACTGTGTTGCATACAGGAAAAAAAAAAACAGAGATAAATAAGGTACCATCCCTGCTGTCAAATAGCTCCTAGTAATGGAAGATTGAAAGTTGCCATTTGGTCCAAAAGGCCAGGAACACGTGGTTAGACAACTTTAGTCAAAGGACACAGAAACCCACATCGATCCTTCTTTCTTGAGCCTGCTCCTTCCCCCCATCCTGGCATTACCTACTTACTTTCTTGCTTTCTCAAAAATATCTACTGCCTGCCTTATTGCCAAGCCCCTAACATGCATTATATACATATGAATGACAATTCTGACTTCTCCCATCATCATTTTGCCAAAATATGATTATTTTGGAACAATCAGATGATCTACTTGAAATGTGGCATTGGTACTATGTGAATTTTCTCTAAATTTTAAGAGCTGGCATCCAACTGTACAGAAAGGCTATTTATTTAAAAGAGGGAGGGAGACAGGAAAAGTGGGTAGGTAAGTGGAGGAAGGAAAGAAAGAGGGAAAGAAGGAAGAGGGAAGGCAATGAAGGAAAGAAAACTAATTAACTACAGAAGATCTTATGTAGCGACCTATCCTTATATTTCAAAGAACTCCGATTTGAAATAAATAACTGAGCCTCCGTTTCTAGTGGTGACCTATACCATCAGCCCCCAAAACAACTTCCAGACCTGGACACATACCAGAGTACTACAGTGTACTTAAATCCCAGCATCTGGCAACATTAGGCAAGATAGGAAGAGGATCTGAAGAACATGGAAATTCCTAATTTCCAGGAGAAGCAGGATTCCTTACTCAGATTTATTCTAAGCATTAAGAAATGGTGACAGAAAGAGGTGGTGGCAATGGTAGCTTTCCTTTATTTGAACACATTCCATCCTGCTAGATTCCTCTAGGAAATGACATTAGGGCCATTTGACTCAAAACTACATTGCAGATACATCTGGGGTAAGGATTTGGCAGCTGTTGAGCAAAGCAGCTGTATTTTTTTTAATATTTACTGCTTTCATGGCTCTATAATTCACACATACTGTAAAATATTAAGAAAGTATAGAGTACAGAGAAAACATCTATAATGCCACTATACAGAAACAACTATTATTAACAATTTTTTTTAGATTCCCTTCTAGTCTCTTCCCTGGATTTTAACCTAATTGGGCATACATTGTATATATAGAGTTATATCCTATTTTCTAACTAAATATTACATTAAGTGCTTCCTTTTTTACATAAGTGCTCTTTTTTTAAATGCCACTGTTATTGTCTGCATGATTATTTATCAATCATATAACCCTCTAGAATTTACCGAACTGTGCCCTATATATAAATATTTAGATTATTTCCAGTATCTCAGTTTCAAAGTCCTATAAGGCGAGAACTACAATGTATCACCTGCAATTGCCTGACCTGGAGGGAAGTTGAGGTAGGCAGTGATGTCATCCTATTAAGAGAGTTACTAATTGCTAATGACCGAGAAACTCATATTTGAACTTTCAAGTAGCTGTTGCGGGGTGTGTCTAAGCTCTTTTTCCCCCAAAGTAAAAGTTCTGATTTTTATTTCTAAAGAGTATACATTTAGTTTTGTTTGAATTTGTAACAATGATAATATAAAAAGAAGAATATAAAATCCATTCAAAATTTCACTGCCCAGGGAGTGAAATTTACTATTAATACTTCGGGAAATATATTGCCATATTTATCTATTCATCTGTCTCTTTTTCTTTCTCTTTGTCTTTCGAAAATGAAAGGAAGAGTTGTTTGCTGTCCAGTAATCTACCTTTTGACTAAACATTATAATAGGCATTTTCCATTTCATAAGTACAGATCTACATTACCTTTTTGATAGCTACACTGTACTCCAGTTTATGGATAATTTATTGAGTCAGTCACTTTTTGATGGACATTTAGGATACTGGGACTTTTTTTCTAACTAAATAATGCTACAATATCTATCTTTATACACATATACATTTTCAAAAATGCACTTTCCTAATTTATCTCCTTAGGATAAATTTCTAGTAGTGAAACGGTGAAAGTAAAATTTATCTATTGCTAAACTGTCCTCCAGTAAACACGTATCAAATTATACCTCCACCTATGAAAAAAGAGATTGCCCATTTCCTTGCATCTTCGCTAATTTCGTAAATGCCAATTTTGGTAATTTGTGCATGTGAGTATTTCATATTGGGAGTATGGGATGCTTTTTCCAAGCATAAAACCAAAGCCTGAAATATTTTATTTAATGTAATCTTTTTTTTTTAAGTGAGGGAAGGGGGAGAGGCAGAGAGAGAGGAGAGATGCGGGGCTCAGTCTCACAACCCTGAGATCATGAGCTGCGCCGAAATCAGAGTCAGATGCTTAACCAGTTGAGCTACCCAGGTGCCCCAAAGTCTAAAATCTTCAAGAAAATAAATTAAATTTTATTACCTGAAAATAAAAATCACTGTGATAGAAAAAAAATTTTTTTAAACTGGGAAAAAAATTGTGACATGTCCTAATATTTTAAGAGTGGTTATAAATCAACAATGAAAAGGTGAGTGACACAGTAGAAATTTGAAAGGGCAAACGAGCAGCCTCACACATGTTTAGCTGCTTCCTCTCATTCTTCCTGCACAGGCAGTGCTCCCTGAAGTCCTATGAGGGCAGCTCCAGCGCGGTTTCCTATGCCCCTGTGCCCCGGTGGCATCACCCACCCTCACTGGCTCCCTGGGAAATATGATGGGGACCCAACAACAGTCAAGGGACCTGAGGAGTCTCTGGGTGGGGGACAACAGTTAGTACTTCCCTTGATTACATATATTTATATTTATTTGGCATGACCATCCCCCAAAGAGACAAGCTAATTGTTCACTCACATGAGTGTAGAAGTGATCATCTGAGCTCTGCCATCAGACCAAAATCAGTAAATTATTGGAAAGGGAAAAATACACACTGGCAACATTGCCTGATCCATGTCTCCAGGGCAGAATTGACACTATTCTTCTACCAGATGTAGATAGAGATTTCTGGATGTTCTCATAAATAAAGTGCTAGAGGCCATGTCATCAAATGTCCTCCACCTTTCCCTCTCTCTTTCTAACTCCCATGTGTATTACTACATACTTAATGACATGGAATATTTTTCAGCCACTTCAGGGAGAGTGAAAGACGCTGGAGAGACAGAAATGCCACAGTGACAGCATCAGCCCCTGCCTCCACAGTACAAACTGTGACAGGGCGTCTTCCCTGTGTTTTGGGCTAGGGAGCGTCTGGGTTCTTGGAGTGAGTTCCCTGAGTCTTTTAGAGGAGCAGGAGTTGTGCAAAGCTGTTCTGAATGGTAACTGGAGCTTTCTTTCAGCACAAGAAGTTTATTTGCAGATGATAAGGGATGGCATGTGCTCCGGGGCATTCTTTCTCTGTCTTCAGAAAAAAAAAAAAAAAAAAAGTGTGTACAAGGAAGTTGTGTGTGTCTAAATCCTTAGCATCCAGAAAGAAAGACAAAAGGCAAAACTTGTCAAAGATTATATGGAAACCCCTTCAGGCCAAGCACAAGCTAAGGTGAGTGGTGAGTACCAGGCCTAGTCAACAGCTCATTCTCCACCTGAACAAACTCCCCGGGAAGGGTGAAGATGTGATTAAGAGGTGCCGGATGCTGCTAGAGGCCACACAGCTGGCTCAGGGTACCCAGGGCTCAGACTACTGAATGTCTGGCTTTCTTATGCTCTTAGAAAACTTCACGTATTATATACACCTGCCTCTATAACATAGCTTCTACTTGGAGACCAAATGGGGACACAGTAATGATGATTAATGTGGAGTGCTATTAATTAGCATTATAAGTATTCCTCTTGTTGTTTATCACCCTTCCTTATCACCCTTCTCTTTTCTTCCCCAAAATGATGATTGCCTGCTCAAAGCCGGGGAGGGATATATATGGTACCTACACAATCTACTTATTCAAAGAAGCTTTCTACTAGGGCACTTGCAGGGGCATCTTGTACCAGAGATCTTTGTGGCGATAAAATTAAGATTTTGTTTCTTTCATGAGATTCTTCTTTTACACATTCTTTCTCTAGTCCTTTTGTAATTCCTCGTTTCTCCTAATTTGAAGATACTCAAGACAAATCAAGCCTAACTTCCTTATCCCAGAGAATCATTTCCAGGTATTTATTTAGAATGGGCCGCCTTAACCCCTCACAATGTGGTAGGCTAAAGTGAATTCCACCTTTAGTTCCTCCTTGTAGATTTCTGGGCTTTTCGGTATGTGGAAAATAATTATCACCTCTAATTTAAAATTAACCCTGTATTTTGGGTAAGAGAAGCGTGTGTCTCATGACAGAATTTGAGTAAAAGGTACACCTAAATCCTTTAATAATATCCTTTGATCTGGTCCTCACAAGCAAGTCTAGCATGCATAAGAGAAGTAATAGGAAATCTCCAGTGAAAATCCTCTTCTGGGGGGTACCTGGGTGCGGGGGGCACAGTCGGTTAGGCGTCTGACTTTTGAGTTTTGGCTCAGGTTGTGATCTGAGGGTCATGGGATCAAGCCCCACGTCAGGCTCCGTGCTCAGCTCAGAGTATGTTTAAGATTCTCTCTCTCCCTCTCCCTCTGCCCCTCCCCCTCTCAAATAAATAAATGAATCTTTGAAAAATAAAATAAAATAAAACAAAATCCTCTCCTGCGGTTTGTTTCCCCTTCTTGCTTCCATCATCACAAGGCTTGAATAATGTCCACTATATTGGTTCTTCACTAATAGCTTCCACATATTCCTCTAACCAGTTTTATAACCGTACATTTCAGTAAACATTAGAAAGAATCTTAATACTGTTTACTTTTCCCAAAACGCATGAAGTATCTGTTAACAGAATGTCTGCATATGATATATCCCACTATGTATAAAGAATCATCTTATTACCGCCAGTCATTAACATCACTCATCTAGAATAGGTTCAGAGGCCTGCCACCCCATAGCAGGCAGTGTGTCTACCACTCTGCCCTAGCTCTGTAATATACCTAGGGAAAGAGTTTCAGAAATGTGTACTAACATCCAGAAAACTACTTCAGAGATCTGAATCTTGGTGCAGAAATCCAAGAGAAATCTTCTTGGCCACTATTATTTGGAATTTTTCCCTTTTACCCAAACAACAAAGAACTACAGCCAAAATACTTAGAAGAATTCCTTTTGAGCCATTTCGGTGTTGGATTCTGGTTTATTCCTTCTTAGAACATGGGGGATTACATTCAAATTCCAGATAAATGTTTTTACCTAATAAGAAACGAATGTGTCATTTTTGACTGTTGTAATAAAATGATCTTTCATGAAGTGCAGCATCTAACACTCATCTCTACTCTTGGATGACCAAGAGATGAAGGTCTTCTTTAGAGAGGAGACAGAGAGGCTAGTCCCCCAAATGAATTTGAACCTTAAAATAGGATGCAACTAGAAATGAGAAAAACAACAGAGCACAGTGTGCACATTAACGGCACCAGCAACCCTAAAATGAATTAGGCTTTAGTTAAGGTGGAATAAAAAACATGCACTCTAGATATTCATCCATTTCGAGGCTTGTGCAGAGTTTCATTTCTTCTCAACTCTTAGCAAAATTCTTTTTGTAAAAATAACTCGATCTCAGAAGAAAGATTTCCCCACACCCCAGTCAGATTATTTCATGGGAACACTACACCCATTGGCAGACCACACTGACTTGTGGACCAGCCTGAGGATCCAGGGAAAATAGACTGAGTGACCCAGAGGGACAGAGTCAGGGCCAGCTGTGGACAGGAGTCTTCACCATCTTCCAAAAGCTACCCAAAATCAGCCATTTATTTCCTTTCTCGACAATAGGCATTGGAAATCTTAAAGATCAAGGTTCCTTTTAAGGCCTGAGCTATTGATGTATTTATATAGAGATTATTTCTAGGTCAGCTGCAACTACCTCTGTCTGTGGCTCAGGACCTCAAAGCAGTCCCATTCAGGAACACATGCACGCCACATACACACGTGCACCCCCAGTCTACCCATACGAGCTTTTTCTCCTGCCTATTAGATGCATTAAAAATTTACTTTTAATGGGGCCTCTCTGCATTCCAACAGAAATATTTCTGGATCTCTCCTGGCTCCCACCACATTTGCGGGGTGCACATTTAATATGTTTTAGCTTTACTGCCTGAAGATGGAATCAGGGACATCTACCTGCACATGACAGTGCTTTGGCTCTTGCAGTTGCAGAACTTAATGTATGTATCAGTAATGAAAATCTTAATTAAGAAAGCTGCATCATTGTCCATGAACACTCATTTTTCTCCCCCTGCAAAGCCCTTTGTGTAGTGCAGTATATACCTGGTCCAGACAGACAGAGCCCTCAAAGAGCTTGTCTGGCAGATCTTCTCTTGATTATTAACAGCCAGCAAATGACAAAGTCTCACTCTCCTTTTGTCTTGAAGCTGAGGCTTGGAACAGCAGAGCACACAATGTACTGTAGGGTTTGTTTGTGTTTTTTTAAACTTGCTTTTATTACGTTGGTGGGTTTAAAAATCCGACAGTGTTGATCAAAACTAATTTAGGTAACTTAGAGTTGCCAAAACACTAGCAGATGCATATTTACACATATACTCTCAGAGAAATATAATTTTCCATATAGAAACAATGCACAAACATAAGAAAGGACAATTTTAAGCTGTCTGCCCATGTTTCTGGTGCCTTTGGCCTCCAGTGCTCAAAGCCTGCCATATCCCTACTAGGGGCCCTTAGCAGATACTTCCTCCCCCACGCCAACGTGCATGTGCCAATTTATCACTTGTGCAGACAGTAAGAAGCTTTGGAAAATGGAATAACTTTAGGGAGGCAACTAACTATACCCATCAAAAATTGAAAGAATTATTAAGAAGGTCCTTTGGAAAGGTGGCCTGTAATTATGTTTATGAACCCATGTCCAATTATAATACTTTAATAATGCCCAAATGATAATTCCCAAAACATAAAGTTAATTTATTTAAAATTCCCTTAAAAGGGGTGGCGCAGTCAGTTGAGCATCCAACTCTTGGTTTCAGCTCAGGTCATGATCTCAGGGTCGTGGGATCCAGCCCCACGTCGGGCTCTGCACTCAGTGAGGAGTCTAAGATTCTCTTTCTCACTTTTCCTCTGTCCTTCCCGTATGGTCTCTCCCTAAAATAAATAAATAAGTCTTTAAAAATAAATACATAAAAATAAATTCCCTTAAAACCCTCAAAGCATTTCACTCTTCAAAAGTAGCAACTCCTAATTCCATGACCTTGAACCATGACCTACACAATGAGGAGAGAGACTAATGTCTCATCCACTTGCGTATTGTTCACTCTTCTGCATTTTCTAAGTCTCTAGTCTATAGCATGAACCATTTTCTGGAAAGGCCATGTTAATAATTGAATTGGGCTCTACCCATATATTTATATATCACTTCTACTGGCATGGGAGGGTATGGCCACCTAAATGAGTCTAAGTAATAAATATTTAGGACCTGTCTTCTTATCGTATATATACTGCTCTCATCAAGAGGGAGCAGACACACTGTCTGATGGCACTAGTGTGATCTATTTATTTACTCTACTTCTTAGAACTTAACATGCTTTAGCTCATTTATTTTCAGAATCACTGTAAAGTAGGTAATGGTCAATTTTCTGCATTTCTGTAGCATAAAAAAAATTGTATGAATTTTCTCTATGGATCATATGTGAGGAAGCCCTTATGGGAAAGTTGTTTTTGAATATTCTGATATTAAAAGCTCATGATTGCACTGAGTATTTTTAATTAAGCTTAAATATGAAAAGTAAATATAACTAGACTTCTGATTTTATACTAGAACCATAATAAGAGGTTAGAAGAGATGCTACCAGGACTCTTGGTTGCTAGATAGGAAACACTGAACAGGTTGTTTTACTCTGGAAGATTTTCCTTTTCAAGAACCATCTGGCCAACTCTGACATAAATCCTAAAGCAACTGTTAAAGTAATTGGGCTAGAAATACATTGCAGGTATGTATTGTAAGGCGTATAGTTGACTATCAGTAAATGTTTGGAAAATGACTACATTAATAACTTATGAATGAGTAAGGGAAAAATGAATTTGTTGGCATTTCAAAGATTAAACCAGAAGATCTGGTACTTTCCCTAATTTTGGAAAGTCCTTGATTAGAAGATTGATGTGTACTGAATTCTAGACTTTGATATTTAACTCTCCAAACAATAAAACACTCAGTAGGATTAAGAGGAATCTTTTAAGATTTGAAGTTTGGGTAGATCAGTTACTTTCTGCCTCTGAACCACATACACGCACATACATACATATATATGCCCTTATTTCAATGAGATAGATCTAGATGAGTGGATAGATCGATAGGTATCAATTTATGTGTGTAAACAAACAATCACTGGATCACAGTGTAAAACCTACAATAAAAATACAGAAAAATTGGGCAGACAAGATAGTATCTTTTCTCATTCAGCAATCTACAATTTGCTTAAAATTGAAGAGCGACTAGGCCCATTAAAAATGGCAGGTGGCAGGCCTCCTGATAATTTACCCTCATCTCTGCCTTGCTGCTGTACCTCAATGTGTTTCTCCATCGTTTTTGTGCTTGAAATACCATATGTTGTATCAACTTTGGCCCAGTCAAGAAGCTGAGGAATCAAGCAGATCTAGGGCCAAGAAGCCTCATGCAACTGAAGTAAAAGGTCTTTCAAAAGCATATTGACTCTAGAAATGCTCTTCAGTTCAAACCTGGCCGCCCTTTGCTCTCACGCAGAAATACATTCACTAGCAGTGTTATAAGTGATCCTGTCAGCAAACGTGTATCAGCGGTCCACCAAAACATCGTATTTATGTTAGCGCCCAATGAGATGTTGGTGATGCAACATACAGTTTATTATATTTAAGTGCCTAAGACTTCTTTATTTCAAAAGCAAGTACCTTTAAACATAGTAATGGCATTTCTCTATATGCAAACCTCTGTACATAAAAAAGGTTTACATTTTAAAACAAACATGTTTTTGAGTTTTATCCAAATTCAAAAAAAGCATCTGAAAAATTTAACAGCTGAAAAACACTTTCTCCTTGCTGGGAAAACTTAAACCTTGCTAGGCTTTATGCAACTTAAAAAAAAAAAAAATCACTTCTGTGCTGAGAACTAGCATGAGAAATCTCAGCATGAAAGGTTGTTGGAATTTTTTTTTCTTCATAGAGCTAAAACCAATCGTTGGTTTTAGAGTGATACCACAATATGCATATGCTTTGTCAGGAATAAGTATGATCTAATTTCAAGGGCATCCTCACCAAAAATGAGGTGGTGGGGGCGGGAGGATGATATAGGCTACTTTGGCAGGAATCCAGTCTCTGGAAGCAAAGGTTGAGAATATCATTGACCATCAAGGTCTAGAAAGGCTGCTAACCCTGAGCTGGTTGTTACCCCTTAAAAAGCCTATAGTATCAGTTTCATTATTGTCTCCCTTGATCCCTCCTTAACCAAGAGGATCTCACAAGGAAGCGCTGCTCTGTGATGCTGTCCAGGACTTCGTTTTCTATTTGTTTCAGCCCCACAATAAATGGTCTAGTACCTGCGGTGGTGACCGGTATGCAGTTTCTGAGCAGTGTTTCAAGTCAGAACAAATTATATGGCTGCATTTCTAAAAAGTTGAACCACCTTCAAGATAGTATGGAATTGGAAACACACATAGCCTTGTCCACGCAATTGTATGTTTATACTGGACACATATGTTCAGGCATATTCAGAAAAACAGGAAAAAAAGAAAACAGAGTGGACAGTGCCGACGTGGGAAGTACAGCTTGTTCAGACACATGCAGCCCATGTTCCTGAGGGTGTACATGTGGAGAAGTGACTTTCTAAAGCAGGCCCACACTCAAGCTTAGTCCTCTTAATCCTCGCCCTGGAAATAAAGAACAAGATTTGATTTTGTTCACAGCATATTGGCTACCTTTCGATTGTGATCCTTCTGGTAGTGACCTAGGGGACCAGGGATGGAGAGGAGACAAATGCATACCTCTATTATTTACAGGGTGATTTTTGAGAGAAATAAGTCCTTCCTTGAAGACAGGCTTCGATATTTCAAGACCTCCTCAGAAAAATTTTTCAGCACCTTCTGTGCTCCAAACTGAGGCAGTTTGTATCATGTTTCAATATAACTGAGTAACAGGCTGGCAAATTCCCTGCTTTCTTATTCACCAAAATCCAAAATAGAACTCACAAAAACTCCCTCTTTCAAACCCCCACCCCACAAAAAACACCCCCACTGTGGCCCCCCAGGGAGGAACAGACCAGTAAAAAACAACCAGTAAATAGAGCCAGCCCTGAAAGACAAATCCCCAGCTGTAACTGTAGCACTTTGCTCAGTACTGTGAGCTTGCTAGAGCTGGCACATTTTTTAGAATACAGATGCATAAATGCGCTGTCTGAGGCAGAGGGGTGGCTGCAGCCCCTTTGATGTTTCTGGTTTAGAGTCTATTGCAGAGGAGTAGCCTCCCTCCACCCAGAATAAAAGACCTAATTTGCCATTTGGCTGGTTTTGTTGTTTGTTTGTTTGTTTTTTAATTATGACCTGTGACTTAATTTTCATGATCTTTGTAGGAAACCACCTTTTTCAGACTTTCACAGTATTTGCAAAATTCAGACTTCCGCTCTCTCTGTCTTACACATACGTACATATGCACGCACATTTACAGATTACAAATTTAAGGTGAAGTGTCAATATGGACAACTTGATAGTCTTTCTAAAGAGCATGTGTATGTGTGTGTTGGGTAATGAATTATTTTACAGTGAACGTAAGATAATCAGACCAATGGGAAATCATTGTTCAAAACCAAGATGGGGGGATCCCTGGGTGGCGCAGCGGTTTGGCGCCTGCCTTTGGCCCGGGGCGCAATCCTGGAGACCCAGGATCGAATCCCACGTCGGGCTCCCGGTGCATGGAGCCTGCTCATCCCTCTGCCTGTGTCTCTGCCTCTCTCTCTCTGTGACTATCATAAATAAATAAAAATAAATCTTTAAAAAAAAAAAAAAAACCAAGATGGGTATTAATCTCTCCAGACCATGAGATTCACATTCTTGAAAGGGCAGCATATGTTACGGAGTACCCCTTTGTCGTCTTTAAAATTATTTTCTTTTTTTTTTTAAGATTTTATTTATTTATTCACAAGAGACACACAGAGAGAGAGAGAGAGAGAGAGGCAGAGACACAGGCAGAGGGAGAAGCAGGCTCCATGCAGGAGGCCCGACATGGGACTCAATCCCAGGACTCCAGGATCATGCCCTGGGCCGAAGGCAGGCACTAAACCTCTGAGCCACCCAGGGATCCCCCTAAAATTATTTTCTAGAGTAAAATGTTTTGAACAAATAATGCTGATTAAAGTACAAGGAAGAAAAAAATATGCTCCGGCCACAGATACAGTTAAACTTCCAAAATAGGGCCGGAATGTCCCAAATTCAAATCTGCCCTCTAAAGGATACAGATTAGAAATGCTGAGGTCTGTGCAAAACAATCCAAGATCCAAAGGCCATTTTCAATAACTCAGGGACAAATTCCAGGGGCTCTGAGTTGTGTTTGACGATAGTCCCTGCCTGTCCCTGTGTCCTTTGGGACAAATTGATTAATCTTTAAACCTCAATTCCCTGAGCTATAAAATGAGAATAATAATAGTAATTCCTTCACAGAATTCTTGTGAAGATGAAATGAGATGATCCTTGTGAAGCATTTAGCCCAGGATCAGCCACATGCTCCATAAGGGTAATTATTCATCCAGATTATTTTAGCCTTGGCAGCATCTTTGAAGTAAGTGCCTCACCTGGACATGGAGGTGATGCACACTTTAGTTATCACTGCCATATTTCTCAGTTTATACATGATGATTTTTTTTAATAAACGCAATACATACAATGACATAACCAGCATTTTGTCTCTTCAAGGTGGTATTAATTACCCACTAACAAAGTGCCAGATACTGTGAAAGGCATTTGATGCCCACCATCTCATATAATGCTTACAGTGGTCTTCTAAGTTACCATTATCATACCCATTTTGCAGATGAGGGAGCCGAAGCTGAGAAGGCATTAGCCACTTGCCACAGTTTCATAACTACATAATGGTGGAGTCAGACTTTGAACCAGCCAGTTAGTACAAAATTCTAAGAAAATGATCACAAATAAATAGGAACCATTGTAAACAAGATACTTATCATAGATAAATATATTTTTATCTTTTTATTATAGACATTTCACATTTGCAAAGTAGGAAGAACATCATAGAGAACCTTCATAAATAAGTTCCTCACTCCACTTCAACAATTTATCAGCACACAGCAAATCTTGTTAGCTACATCTATATTATAAAACTATATTATAAAATAATAATATATATTATTTATATATAAATAAACTATATAGTCAACTCAAGGGGCATGGTTAAGTGTATTATGACATATATACTAGATAGATTTTTTTTTAAAGATTTTATTTATTTATTCATGAGAAACACAGAGAGAGGGGCAGAGACACAGGCAGAGGGAGAAGCAGACTCCACACAGGGAGCCCGATATGAGACTCGATCCCAGGACTCCAGGATCAGGCCCTGAGCCAAAGTCAGACGCTTAATGGCTGAGCCACCCAGGCGTCCCTAGATAGAATTTTTTGAATCATTAAAATGTTGATAAAAAGCTTGTAGTAACCTGGACTTTTATGCTAATTTTAAATTAAAAGGTGACATACATAATTTACATATTGTATAATCACAACTACTTATTTTAAATAATAGATTGTGGACCTTGGAAATCTAAGATTTTTTAAATTGTTTTGTCTTGATTACTTTCTGACATTTCCTAAATTATATATCATAGGCATATTTCATTATTAATGATACAGGAATTATTTCTCCAATATTTAGGAAAATATATAGATGTACTCAAGTGTAAAGACAGAGATTACTTATCGGACATCACTATGGAAATCAGTTTATGTAACAGAATATTCCATATAGCCAATAAACAAGTTTATCTCCTCTTAATTATCAAAAGATTTTTTAAACTTTATTAATGTGAAATTTTGATGACTAGTGTCTAAATTTACGTGCATACCCAGCTTTCTGATAATATGTGTACCATAATGCAAACATTTCTTAATGACTCAGGGTCATCATTTTATTTATTTATTATCTATCTTTAGGGTCATCATTTTAAACAACAATTGTGTTGCGCATCTACTGGTGCTAATGGGGATGTGGAAGTACAAAAATAATGCTGTATATTTGAATATTGTTTTGTGGTTTCCAAGCAGTTCCATGTGGCATTAACCATTTGTCCTTAGTCTATAAGATTATTTGCTTCTCTGCTTATTCACCCCCGGATAGCTATAATATTTTTAGTCTTCATCTCTTCTTTTTATAGTTTTTATTTCTCCTCTTTAGCTATCAAGTTACTTCTTGTGAAAGCCTGTAAGATCCTCATTCCTTCTCAAACGCACTACTTCTAATCTGGTTTGGGATAGGAAAACAAACATCCGATGTTGTTTAGGTTGCATATAAAGCCCATGCATTCACTCATTCACTCAACAAATATTTGTGAGCAGCATACTATGTATTGAGCAATGGGAAGGATACACAGGTAAACAAGGCACCAATCCTGCCCTCAGAAAATTTTAATCTAGCAGCATTGAGAGGCATGGGCCTCCTTTGCTAGTGTCCAGAGTAGGTGCTGTGCTCTATGAAAGTAGTACAGATAAACTATTACTGGAATCCCAGAGCAGGGCTAACTGGGAGATTTACCAGAAGAGCGGATGCTGGATTGGGGTCTTGAAAGGCAAAGAGAACTCAAGCACTCACATATAGAAAGAAGAACATTTCTGAAACCATGAGCAATGCCTAGAAGAATCAGAGGGGAAAGATTCTGCAGAGAAGTAGTTGAGTTTAACTAGAGCATGTCGTGTATAGAGGCGAGTAGTGGGAAATAAAGCAGTGAAAGCAGATCGGGACCAGTAAGTGAGAGGGCTTGATTAGCAGGCCAAGGAATTTGGACTTTATTCAGTAGACAATGGGGAGCTATTGAAAGTTTTTAGTAGGAGAGTTAAATAATCAGAGCTGTGCCTCCGAAAGATTAATCTGGCAAGAGTGAATAAAGTGGATCCGAGTGGGGAATGACCAGGGGACACAGGTCAGGTAGGAGACAATCACAGCAGTCCAGAAAGAGGCAGTGAGGGCCCTAACTAGGGTAGAGGCAGAGGGAGCAGGCCGAGCTGGTGAGCTGATTTATGAGACATGGCAGAAAGGGGATTAATCCATCATATTTGGGGAGCAAGGGGGAGGAAACCACCGAAGACATCACTACGATTTGGAGCCAGAGTGGGACCATAAACAGAAGCAGAGGGCTGCAGAGCAGGAGCAGGTAGGGGAGGGGAAGACGCTAGTTTAATTCTGAACACACTGAGTGAAGGTACTGATTGGGTATCCGTGAGAGGTCCTCTGGGCTTTTGGAGGCGTGAGACTATAGCACAGCACAAAGTCAGGCTTGGAGATGGAGCAGTTGAGCCATCTCGGTCTCCAAGACCAAGAGGCAGAGCCCATCACAGAAACTTGAGGGATTTCTGTGTGATTTACCTGATGGGCTGCTCTGCAGATCTTTTTCACATCCTTCCTCTTCTTAACCAGATTAGGAATGCCGCATAAGTGGCTTGCAGATGAAGGAATTATTGCATTATACAGACAAACATACAAATACTTTCTAAAGCAGTAACTTGGACTACAGCTAATGGGGTCCCTTACATGTTATTCACAGTCTTTATCTTCATACGTGGTATATTCCTGTGTGACCTTAGAGAAGTCACTTTCTCTCTGAGTCTCAGATCCCTTGTCAGCTAAATGAAAGGGTCGATGAAGATCCTTGGTCCCCATAACTGGCTGCAAGCCGCCAACACTGACATTTTATCAGAATCACTTGGAGAAGACAGGCAAGGGGGCCAAGGCTCAGGACTTTAATTTTTTAAACCTCCCTGGGTGATTCTAATACACAGCCTGGGTTGGTAACCACTGGGTTAGGCTTTCCAGCTCTTGCATCTAAATCGTTATCAATATTTAGACCAAATGCGCTTTTTTAGCCACGACTCACAAATAAGAATCCAAAATAACAAATTTACTGTCAAATTCGGTTCATCTATAACAAAATACTCCCCCTCTCCCCTTTAAGTTAGGAGTGAAATACAAAGTGTGTTTGAGAAGCGAAGGAGAATTTAGAAGTCTCCTGTGATGTTATAAAATGTGAAAGATGTGTGTATGGAGAAGATGGAAGGGGAGGAAACCAAGGAGGATATGACTATGCACACGTGCAGCGTGCTGTCCTCCGGCCACATCCGGGGATCATCCACGTACCCATCATTCAAGCCTGCCTGGGCTCCAGAGTTGTTTTTAATGCTCCAGCGGTGCTTGTTGAAGCGCGTGGTCCTCGTGCTGCCTCTGATTGTACCTGTCAGGTTGTATATAAGCATTTCTGAAGTACCTGTGCAGACTGTCTTAGTCGTCCAGGCTGCTGTAACAAAATACCACAGACTCGGTAGCTTATTTAAAAAAAAAAAAAACAGAGATGTATTTCTCACAGTTATGGAGGCTGAAAGTCTGAGATCAGGGAGCCAGCAAGGTCGGGTGATGGTCCTCTTCTGAGTAGAAGCCTTCTGTTTGCATCCTCACATGGCAGAAGGAGCTAGGGAGCTCTGTGGGGCCTCTTTTATAAGAACACTGATCCCATTCAGGAGAGCTCTGCCCTCATGACCTGAGCACCTCCCAAAGGCGTCACTTCCTAACAGCATCACGTTGGGGATCAGGACTCCATTGTGTGAATCTGGGGAGTCTCCTCAAACCTTCACACCACAGCACAGACCCAGCACAGGTCCAGAATGGGATAAAGGACCATAATGAGATTCTAGTGGGGGCAGATGAGCTTTCTCATTAATGAGCTCGTCCTTACCATATCTCTTTGTTTTTCATCATACACCTCACAATTTAACTTTAATGTAGCCCCTTTGTCGCCTCAGCATTCACAGGAGCTACATTCTGAAGTCCTCACAAAATCTAGAGCAAGCTGTACTAGGCCACACAGGCAGAAGGAAGGAAGGAGGAAGGTATCAGTCCTTTTCCCCCTCTCGATATTCTTTCTCCCTTCCTTCCACTGAGGAAACTGTGCGGAACCTGACAGGTTGGGCTGAATTAACCTAGACTGGAGAAGAGACAGGTTGGAATTCAGGAAATCTGAGAGTTTCCAACTTCCAAACTAATTTTGACATCCCAGTCATTCAACAATTATTTGTGGAGGAACTGCTACGAGTACGGCATTCTGCTCACTATTTACGTGAGAAATTAACAACCAGTTGTGATTTGGGTTTCGCACTGGGCGCTACCAAGATTCTGAACATAAGTACAGAGTAGAATTGATGATAATAACTCTAGTCGTTTCTACCTACAGAGATCTTAACAGTATTTGTGCAGAATTATATATGGTGCCCTCCCACTCCCCTAGGGAAATCCTTCTCTTTTGTATCACCTCCCACCACCCTTCTTCCACGCTCCAGCTCCAGTTAGCTGTTACCTTTCCCCAAACTGTGACTTCGAGACTTTAATTACACTCAGGTGGTTTTGTAACCTTAAAGCAGTTTCCTCCAAGGCCTAAATGATGCTTAACCCTCTTGGAGAAATTTGTATTTTTTTTAAGATTTTATGTTATTTATTCATGAGAGACACAGGGAGAGAGGCAGAGACACAGGCAGAGGGAGAAGCAGGCTCCCTATAGGGAGCCCGATGTGGGACTGTATCCTGGAACCCCAGGATCACACCCTGAGCCAAAGACAAAAGCTCCACCACTGAGGCACCCAGGTGTCCCGAAATTTGTATTTTAAAAAAAGAAGTTTGTTAGACTGCTGGGTTTCTTCCCCGCCTCCAGTTAGTGACATGTGAGAAGAGATGCTTCTGAGTAGGTCTTTCAGACACATCCTCTCTGCCCTCTTGTCCTTGCAACACACAAAACTTGACTTACGTTTGTAAAAGAGAACAACATAGGCAACAGCCACACATCCTAATTTATCTTAGCTCCCACCTATTCTCTCTTTCTGTCACTCAGCTCTACATGCCGCTGTACTTTTAATGTCACATGACCCTCCTACATCAGACACCTGCTGACCTCCACCATGCTGGACTCCCTACCTTCGTTCCTACTATGTCCCCACTCAAAATCCTGAGTCATACTCCATCTCCTATTTATAATCTTATAACTGCTCTTTAAATTTACCTTTTTAAATCTTGTTCCCCACTTTGGGAAATAGTTTAGTAAAGTAAGTGACGCTTAAACACTGGAGACAGATGCTACTCACTAGGCACGTGAACATATGCAAGTAAATTATCATCTCTAAGCCTCTGTTTTCTCATACATAAAATGGACATATTGTGAAGATTAAATATGATACGTAGAATCAGCAACCTTTTTTTTAAGTGTCCAATACATGTAGTTACTACTATTCCTATTATTTATCATCTGCACTCCCCTCAACAACTTTGATTTGGATTCCCTCTACTGGTTCTACGTTGGAGGATCCAATTCTTCAGTGTTCTGTACTGATCAGAACTACTTTCCTGGACTCTTTTGGCTTTACACACAAAGTAGATAATGAGAGACCTTATTTTCTGAACATAGGACCTAATTTTATAAATACAAGCATATTTATGGGTATAATAAAAGGCAAGATTTGAAACCAGGTCTGTCCAAGACATCAGAAACTTTTGGCTTCTATATGTTTTCTTAGAATATCAATTTTATACTCTGAATGAATATGAATTTCAGAATCACAAGGTAGTGCTAAACATAATTAATAGTGTGACCTCCCTGATAACCTATTGTATCCAGAAAGCAAGGTCAGTTACACAAGGAAAAGTGTCTACGTTTCAAGGAGACATTTTTCTTCCCCCAAAAGAGAAAGCAGGGGCTTTGAAGTCAGATCTGGGGTTGCCTCCAAACTCCCTCATTTAAGATCCATGGACAAAAAAGAGTCCAAACCCCCTATCATTAATCTGTTACTGATAAAGCAACTGAGGCTCTGATAAATCAGATAACTTGACCAAGATTAATGATATCCATCTTGCAGGTATGTTATGAAGATTAGAAATTACATATAAAAGCTGGGCATGTTGTTTAGTCTAACTAAATAAATAAATACATTTCCTGGAAATCTAGAGGCAGGTTTCTCTTCAAGATGAAAAGGGACTGAAATCATGCCCACGTTCTATATAGCCAGTCTCTATATTTAAAAACAAACAAAAACTTATGTGGGGTTTAATGATGGAAATAAAGATTTTCCACATTTACATGCTTCCTCTCAATTTGCCCAATAAACATATTCAGATAGGATAAATATAAACTAAGTACTTGGTAACAATGACTTCTAAAAAGAAAGTTTTCAAAGGATTCCTGATGCACTTTAGCAGTATAGAAGCATCTTTTGTATATAAGGGAAACATAGAGTGATCTGAGGCTAGTGTCATAAAAAAGCCATAAAAAAATGGTCACAACATTTTATGGAGAAATATGGAGCCACTTGTGAAACCTCACAAAAAAGAAACTCTGTATTTCAATATATTTAATGCCTAATTTCCAAGTAGAAATATTACTTTTATCTAAATAAATCTTGAACATTTTACATAAATTGAGAAATTGTATGCTGAGTGGTTTTTGTTTCTTATTTCTAATGAATCCGTAATTTTGACTCATGTTCTATATGCTGCTTTAATTTATAGTAAAGTCATGCTGATTTTTCAAAAATTAATATACAATCTCAAGTCACAGAGTTTTCCAAATTATGATATTTCCAATGGCAACTGAATAACATGTTGTCCGTGCAGTTAGTGAGTTGAGGCAATTTGAACATAATGATAAAAGTGGGAGGGGGGATTACAAGCAGTGTTATAATTAAAGGTCTGTTGATTCTTCAGTTTAAATGCCATTGTTGAAAGATTTTTCACTCAGATGTCAAAGTCTGTGGCCAGCCAAAACTTGGCATGCTAGAACTCAGCCCAGAGAAACATTGTGTTCTACAGATTTAAAAACCAAAATCTGTTAAGAACAGAAATGTTGGGCTTGGGCTGATTTCTCCTGAATCAGAACCAGAGCATAGCGAAATACCACCTCCCCTTTACGAAAAGAAGTAGTGCAGGTGGATGTTAATGGGAAATGTTTGTTCAGAAGGGGAATTAGCATTAGATGTCATAATGCAGAGCACTGGGTTAGAGTTTCATATAATTAAAGCATCTTTCCTTGAGAAGTCTGTAACATTTTAGAAGCTTCTAGTTAATGAGGAGCAATATATACCCACCTTCCAAGATATGCATATAGAGGTTCAGTTTCTCCATATCGCATCCCTTGTTACTGGAAAAACTTGAAGTGAAACTTTATTTGCTTAACTCCCTATATACTCCCTATATAAAAATGTTTTCCAAACAACATGTTCCCCTTTCTTTAATTTGAGGGTTAGAAACTAGTGGCCTGTGTGCTGTGCTTGGCTAGCCCATAGATTTGGGGAGGAGGGATCCATTGAATATTTTAAAATAATTTGGGAGTTTGAGTCAACCTTTTAAAGATCAATAAATCTTACCCCCAAAAAAAAAAATCTAGCTTTTTTCAACTTCCACTGACAATTTGGAGATCTGGCACTATTAGATCTGCATTCTTACATGGCACCAATATCCAGGCTGCTCCCTGCAGATAAGTCATGTCCTTTCCACTTTGACAGAGTCCCTCTCACCCCATATTTTATGCCATACACACTTCATTCATTTACTTTATCATCCTGGCTCCTAGAAGCATCTGACTTTTCTTTCTTTGCTTATGGAAGATGTATTAAGCAAGTTCTTCCCTTTCTTTGCTTGTAGTATGAAGATTTAAACCTTCAAAAATTTCTTTCCAGTAAATAATAGCATTGCAAAGTCTATGCACAATGGTACTCAACAAAGCATTATTGAAAATGATAAAAATTGGAATGTAACCAACCTGTCCAAAATTAGGGAATTGCTTAAATATATGTTGATATACCTGTAGAATGGAATACTATGCTGGATTTAAAAATATATGTCTTAAAAGAATGCAGGTTACAAAACAATGTATACAGCAAGATTCCTATTTTATAGGAAAAAAATTTTGCTTACAAGAAAAAGGTTACAGTGCTATCTCAGAGTGAATTAGAAAAATATATACATATGCAAAAATATAAGCAAATAAGCTAATAAATAAGCCCCAACAGTAGCTTTTATCAATTCCCTTCCCCAAAGCTTTTATATTCCATTTTTTTTAAGATTTTTATTTATTTATTCATGAGAGACACACAGAGAGAGAGAAGCAGAGACACACAGGCAGAGGGAGAAGCAGGCTCCATGCAGGTAGCCTAACGTGGGACTCGATCCTGGGTCTCCAGGCTCACACCCTGGGCTGAAGGTGGTGCTAAACCCCTGAGCCACCTGGGCTGCCCCTATATTCCTTTTTTATTCCCCTATATTCCATTTTAACCCAAGAGTTGGCACAAACATATACTGAGCTATTTTTCAATTTTCTTTTAAAGCTGATTTTTTTTTTTGCTTTTATACCTTAGAGAATACAATCAAGAATAAGATTTCCATAGTTGTTTTAAATACTTGAAGAATATTCCTGCTTGCCCACATACTAGACTATCATCATGGCAAAGCAAGAGCATCAGTTCCTGTGTTGGCCTGGAGTGGGTTTGTTCTTCTATAGCACCTTTTGCCAATACCAAAAATTATTCAAAAAAATTTTTAAAACATCGTGGAACAGAAAAATTACACAGAAATATGCACTTTAAAAAATGAGCATAAAAACTCTTAGGGCGCCAGAACTGAAACTCATAATCACAAAGGCATCAGTTGTGTCCCAGTTAGCCACCCATAGGAAGCAAAGCTCACAGGTAAAAGTCATCTATGCATTTATGGAAGTTCTTCTGATGCCAGCACTTAGCACAATACTTGGCAAATAAGAAAGTCCCTAAAAGTATTTGTTGAATAAAATATGAATAAATTTGTACTCCCACCAAGGAACAATTGACCCACATGTCAAAAACTAAGTCATCTTTTAAATAAAACTTGAGCAAAACAATATTCAGACTTTACTCATAAAACTTCCAGATATAGTTTGAATTAGTAATGCCATAGCTTTTTTTTTTTTCCAGAAAAGGAAAATGTTTGTTTATATGTGTGGCTGAGTACATGTATGAGTTTGACGAAAAAAATATAAAGGAATAAGAGGTGGTTCTTTCAAGGAAGGGTACAGTGGTGAAGACTCCAGCTTGTAAATGTCTCTCTTCCTCCTGGCAGTGCTAGCTTTATTGTTTCTGATTGGCTGTTCCATCCATCTATCTTCACTTCTCTAGAGCATTCTTTACCCTTAGGCTCCACTGCATCTTGTTTTCATAATTCTTCTGTTCCCATGAACGATCCTTATTGCTCCTTCATCCATTGTCCCCTTCATGTGCCCACAAGATGTAAGTTTGCCCTTCTTTCTTCCCTCAATGTTTCCTGAAGTCTGTGGGCAGTTTCATGGACCCCATACAGCTGGAACCCAACATTCATATCACCTCCCTGAAGATTTGAGTATCTAGTTCTAATGTGTCAGTTCTAGTACTATGAAGATGGGTTTCCAGCTGCCACTAGACACTTCACTGGATGTGCCACCCACAACATTTCAAACTCCTGCTGCTATCTTTAAGTATTCTAGAAGTAATGAAATCAACCCCGAATACCCGCTATGCTTTCCTGTCCCCATGCTTTTATTCTGTGCCCCTTGCCTAGAACCTCTCTTTCCAAATTCAAACTGTTGGAACTTTCCCCCATAGTCCAAGGTCCACCTCAAACCCTGCTTTCTTTAATAACTTTCTTCAGTGTCCATCATCAAATGATATTCCTCAAGCCACTAAACCTACAGATTTCTGTTGGCAACCTTTTATGGTATTTGCCTTCTTTTGTGTTGTATTTTAGTTATGTGGTGTTTATTTTCTTCCAGATTCTAAATATTAGGTTTATGGCTTCTTATTTATCTTCGTAGCTGTTTTCTAGAGTTTAGCTCCTAGCAGAGTCTTTTGCTCATAGCAGGCCCTCATTAAATATTAAATTGGTTTTATGCAATAAATTAAATTGGGTTTATGTATTAATGACTATACGTGTGTTACAATTTGAAAGACCCAGAAAGTCTACCCACCCAGTGTCTCCCCTACTTTCCGAGCCATAATATGTTGCTTTTGGGACTTTCTCTTCTACAAATGGGGATTTTTCCACCCAGTTTGTGTCTTTTTGTTCCCTAGTAATAAACTATTGACTAGTTACTACTTGAGTTCCCCCACCTTCTAAGATTAACTCATTATCACCTAAGAGGAAACAAAGTCTTAAAAGAATAGACCAGACGTGAGGTATATTCACAAGGAGATAACAAATAAGTAGAGGTCTGTGAGAGAGGTAGGGTCATGGAAAGTGCCCTGGGCTGTGCCACTTACTAGTTGGATGCCTTAGTTTTCTCATCTATAAAACTGGATGATAATAGTAATTTCTGCCTTATAGAGATGTTACAAGATCTAATATTACTAAATACTAAATAACAAAGTACTTAGAATAATATCTGGCACACTGTAAGTGCTGACAAGTGCTGGCTGTTAAGTATTCATATATGTGGTATATACATAGCATATATGATCATATGTATAGTAAATATATATACTTAACGGATAATACATATGTATAATATATATATGTATTGCATATAATATATATATTTAACAACTATCATCACTGTTTAATTTTATTTCACCCATGTACCCAATGGCAGATGCCAAAGAAACTCCTGGATAGCCAGAGACCTTAAGTGTCTGGGGATGGAACATTTAAAAGAAAAGAGAACAAGCTTGGTCAGACAGATGAAGATTTGATACACAAGTCAGCCACCTCTGAACTATGCACATTGAGGAAGTTACTTAACCTCTCTGAGCCACGGATTTTTCATCTATAAAATCTCTGACTGCCTACCTTTTACATTTACTTTGAGGATTAAGCGAGCTTTTGTTCTCCTAATCATTTTGAGATTCAGTCTCATTCTTTTGGTGATTCCTCTCCTTTTGCTGAACTTCACATTTGTTTTCTTGACAAATCAGATTCCAGACTTTGTATTTTGGACCAAGCATAGAGGAAAGAGGTAGCATTGCTTCGGGAAAATGGTGGCAGTACCAGCTAATAATTTGAAATTATTAATAATTTAATGCAGTAGTGAAATGTTAAAATATGTACCAATTAATATGCACCAAGCCTAATAGAGAACAAATACTTACCAAACTGTGGCTAAATCCTTAATCTAGAACAAATTTAGCAGCCTGACTGGGTTGTTGTTTTTTTTTTTAATGAAATATGTTCTACCTATGGAAATAATTAGTTGTACTAATCCACAGGTTTTACAGTTGGTCATTTTTTAAAAGTACAAGAATTTAGATTTTCACTGAAAAACAAAAAGTCCTTTCCACACAGTCCTGCTTGAAAGGAGTGTGTGAGCGTTGGGGGAGGTGGGGAGAGGGAAAAACAAAGGAGAAAAAAGCGGTCATGAAAATATCTACAAAATCCTGGATATTTGGATCTGAAAGCAAAAGAACCTTCTCACATTTAGTCCTGTTCCTGTAGTGCTGTGATGTGGCATTTAATGCTCTAGGGGACCTAGAGCAAGTGTTACAAATGCAACCAAAAGTCTCATGAAAATGAGCCTCTTAACAGTGTGTGAGCTGGTCTGCAATGGCCTCAGGAAATCCCCCCAGCTATTCACGTCCTTTTTATCCACTACATTCTCTGACTCAAAGGGAAACCTCACTTCACCTCCTTGACCAGAATTGAGCAGACATTGATTTGGTTACCCGGTGCTTTATTTATTCCTTTATTAGCCTTCATCATTTGTATTCCACTGGAACAAAAGAATATATCTTTTCTTTGCATTAATTTAAGTTTAAGGATGTGCAAATGTGTGCTTGTGGGAGAGTGCATATTTATGTTTGTGTAAGTTTATGGGTAGCTTGCTTTAATTTAAAATATTTTCCATCAAAGCTGTAATACTCAAAGCTTCACCATCACCATCATTGTACCGAACAACTCTCCTTGACATATTAGCTGAATTCCTAAACCGTTGCATGAAAAGTGAGCTCTTTAAAAGAGAATCATGTTTTTCTATTCGTTTTCATAATTAGTCAGGTCAAGTGTCACATGGGAAAAATAAGTGGCCCCATGCATAATTTAAAAAATATATAAGAATCACAACTTCTATCTCAGTAATAATGATGCGTTTATCTATGGGCATTTTATGTGTCTTAATTGCCCCCAAGAAAAGCCGATAAGAAGTTAACCCAATTAAACAGCAGATATGTTGGAAGCAAATGCTATGGATAAACCACTGTATTGGAGGCAATGGGAAATTCAGAGAAGTAGAGGCCAGTGTTTATCCTCAGGCAGCCTATAGTCTAGTTAAGGATACATGACAGAAAAAGTGGAATTGCACTCAACAACTAAAGACTTAAATAACAGTTCAGGGCATTCAGATATGTTTTTTGCACAATTATATTAATAATTTATGTTCAAATATACCGCAGAGTTCATTTCTGTTCATTTCTGTTGGAAAGACTCGCTGATTGGGTAGCATCTATCTGTATAGGCATGAAAATAGCAACAGTCCATGAGATCTTCATCTAAACTTGAGTCACAGATTTGTTTAAACAATGTTTGGACAATTCGGAAATTCAAATTTGTGTTGTAGCAGAATACATGCTCCTGTCCTTTTAAATGTTGAGCGCCTGGTAGCTTTACCACAAATTTTCCTTCAGGAATGCTCGTTGAACCAAGAGATATTTCTAAGTAGATATTTGATGGTAAAGCAACCAAGGAATGGCCTTTGAAGATATTTTCACTACTCCATACCAGCTTTGGATGCCACACTTTCTTCAATTTTATAATACTGAATTTGTTCTTACTCAGGGAATACGTTCAAAGTAGAGTTGGCCTGAACACAGCCATAATAAATTCTGCAGCAGCGTCTATTTAATGTATAAGTGATCATAATCAACCCAGAGATCATACAGGGACTTAAAGGAAGTAACATCTTTAGTTACCACTTTAGTCATAATCTGACAAAGAGATTCATGTAAGTTCAGGGGAAAACCGTGGAGGTAGGCACAATGTAAGTGTCTAAAAGTATGCAAACTACCATGCCCAACAATTCTGTATCTACCTTTACTCTTCTGCTGAAGTGTAAATAA